>NC_133539.1:107777500-109027500 GCF_048773025.1 Camelus bactrianus | reverse complement strand
TTCAGGGGATTTGGGTGACTTGCCGGGGACGGCATCTGTTTCTAATCCATCCGCAACCCCATCAGTGCTGATTTCCTTATGGTGGGGGTTTTGAAGAAGAATGAACGGGCTAAAAATTTGTATTGTACCTCAGGTCCACTTTGGATAATAGTCTCATTACAGAACAAGCCAGGAGGTACAGGGTTGAAATGTGGATTTCATACTTTCTGGGGGTTCCATGATGCTTGTGTGGCGCGGGTGCTAATTGATCTATGTTGCCGGAAGGGTGGATTTCATCAGGACGCATTTGCTCCGTCTCCTTCGCTTTTGACTGTTTGGGTGATTTATGCAGAAAAGTTACAGGAATTCTGTAGTCAGTGTTAGAACACTTTCCTGGTGTGCCCTGTATCGGTCCTTACCCTTTTCATTTATTTATTTCATTCTATTCTTTTAAAAAAATTTCAGAGTTATTTATTTTTTTAATTGGAGTATAGTCAGTTTACAATGTTGTGTCTGTTTCTGGTGCACAGCATAGTGTCTCAGTCTTACATGAACACACAGATACTCCTTTTCGTATTCATTTTCATTTTCATTATAGGCTACTTCAAGATACTGAATATAGTTCCCTGTGCTGTACAGTATGAACTTGTTATTTATCCATTTTGTACATAGTAGTTTGTATCTGCAAATCTTGGAACTCCCAATTTATCCCTTCTCACCCCCTTCCCCCCAGGGAAGGTGGGGGGAAGTCTGTTCTCTATGTCTGTGAGTCTGTTTCTGTTTTGTAAATAAGTTCATTTGTGGCTTTTTTCTTCAGATTCTACATTTAAGTGATATATGGTATTTTTTTATTGAGGTATATGATATTTTTCTGTCTCTTTCTGGCTGACTTCATTTAGAATGACGATCCCCAGGTCCATCCATACTTTTTTGTTTTACCATGATCATTATTTATGCCCATCAGCCTAAAAGCCCCAAAATATTTATTTGCTCCTGACACAGAGCTCTGGTGTGTCCCCTTGCCCCTGCCATCACCTTTACCAAAACAAGGTGGCAGGGGTGAGCTGGCCACGAGCAGCTCCAGTGGGGCAGCGTGGCCAAGTCCATCTGTGGGCTTGCTTCTCACTTGCATGGAAGAGAGATAACAGCAAATTCTTTGACACTCATTCCATGGAGAGAAGGGGCCCGTTTACTCTCCCCTTCACTCTGGGCTGGGCTGTGACTGCTCTGAGCAATCAAGTGTGGCGGGAGTGACCCTTTGCCCCTTCCAGGCTTTGCCTTTAAGAGTATGTGCTGCCCTCTCCTTGGTCTCCTGGTGCCCTGAGCCGCCATTTAACAGTCCAGCTACTCTGCCAGAGAGAGTCTGTGGGGAAGCCTGGACACTGCAGGGTGAGGGAGATGGGCCCAGCAGAGCCCAGCCTGCCAGCTGGCCCTGCCATGGTGCCAGGCAGGGGAGGGAGGCCATCTTGGAGCCCCCTGCCCCTGTCCACCACCAGCTGAATACCACTGAGAGACCCTGCTAAATGCCACTTGGGGTCTAGGAATTACCCCACCAACCTCCGTCTGAATTCCTGACCCACAGAAACTCTATAGATAATAAAAATATGAGTTTGGAGTCTGACTTCCTGGCTTTGGATCCCAGTTCCATCACTTTATGGCTGTGTGACCTCAGGCAAACGCTGATCCTCTCTGAAACCTTCGTTCCAACATGTGTAAAACTGGGTCACACTACTTTCTTTTCAGAAGAATTGTGAAGTGTATACCATAGTATGGTACGAAGGGCTGGCAGATAGTCAGTGTGCAATACATCCAAGCTCTCCTTTGAACATTTTGCGAGCATCTAGAACTCCCTCAGGCAAGGGTGTCTTGGGAACAGGTCCCCCATATGCGGTGATGTCCCGAGAGCCTCCTGACTTGTCGTCTTGGGGACCTGCGGTGTCGGTATGGAAGGGCCACCCAAAATGCTGAGCCCTAGGCCTGAGGGGGCAATTGGTGAGCTGGATCCCTATGGCTCCGCCTGCCAGAAGTGCAGGAACGACATTGGGTTCATGGACAAGACACACCTGTTTCTGCAGATGTGCCCATGTGCCCATGCACACATGAGCATGTGTCGAAGGCGAGGAGAAGGGGCTGAGGTTGAAGATGCTGAGTGCGCATGGCTGTGAGGAGCACTGATGCGGGAGCAGCGAAGGCTCAGGGCACTGTGTCACAGCCCTGCGAGCCCCCGGGCTGCCCGGCTCAAAGATAATGCACAGAAAGCTCTTCCTAAACTGTAAAGCACTGTCTACACACAAGGCATTATTCTTAAGAACATGACAAAGAGGAGGAGGAGATAGAGGAAGTGGACGTGGAGAAATCCGCCTGAATCCTCCTGATAACAATTTTACATCTATAATTCCTTCCCCTTCTTACAGCATGGGAATTTTATGGGGATTAGTGAGGTCCAGCTGCAGAAGGCGTGGAGCCCCTTAGGAAAGGCTCAGCCAGGACTTTATTTAATGCATCCCCTCAGAGGGGATTTTCTATTGTGTGGAAATACTCCCTGCTGGTAAAGGATGAATTCCACTGCCTGGGGGCCCCTTCCCTTGTCTCCGTAAACCAGGAGGGCAGGGATGCACTCACCCTTCAGGATGCAGTGGTGGGTGTGTTGGGTGAACTACTTAGAACTCTGTATCCTCAATTCCCATTTCCTCCCTCCTTATCTCTGCCCTGGAGAGAAGAACTCCTGGAACCTATCATCCCCCCTCCTTCACACCACAACGTGGGACCCCTGGAGTTTGCGTGTGTGGCCCAGAGCTGCTGGTGTGCTGAGACGCACACACGCCCAGGGAGCCCTCTGTGGCTGCAGAGATGCTAGCTGTGGTGCTGGCGTTCATGGCCTCCCTGTGGGGCTCCTTCCTCAAGGTGGGTTTCTTACCTGCAGGTATTTCAACTAGTCTTGTATAAGGAACCCCTGGTCTTACGCCCACCTCATAGCCCAAGCCAGTCTACCCTCTGAAAGAGAAAAAGAAGCTGCAGACTCCATGGGCAAGGAGGTGAAAATCTGAAGCCCAAGATTTGAGACCACGAGGATGGCATTGGGGGTGGGGGGTGGCGCTGGATACAACACGAAACGCCCAGTTAAATTCCAGTTGCAGATAAACAATGAATTACTTTTTGGTATAAGTATGTCTCGAATGGATTTCTCACAAAGAATGAGTTTTCAGTATAAGTATATCCCATGCAATATTTGGGACATACTTATGCTGAAACAAATCACTTGTTTGTCTGAAATTCAGAGCCACTTGGGTGGGCGTCTTGTGTTTCCTTTGCTAAATCCCACAAGCCGACCAGAAGAGGGCTGCCCCTCCTGAAGGGGTAGTCGGGGTCTTGTGAATGGAGCTGAGTTTTACTGAGTTCCTTGAATTTGTAAGGCAGCCTCAGCTGACTGTTTCCTCTCAAGGAATCACTTGTACCAAGGTCAGTGGCCCCGGGTAGGTGCTGCCTTATTATCTCCTGTGTCCAAATAGGAAGCACATCCTTCAGCTGATCTAGAGAAACCTCATGACTCATCCCCGCACGTCCTTCTTTCAGCGTCTGAATGGCTCCCCACGCCAAGGAGCAAATGCTGGACCATTGAATTACTGTTGAAGAGGTTAACTCCTAGGATTTCATTTTCTTGTTTATATTCTGCTCTCCTATCAGAAAGAATGTGGAATATCTGAGCCCTCCCTTCACTATAGTTTGGCAGTAATCTTTTAACTGTTAGTAAACCAGGCTCAGGATTAGTCAAGGCTCAAATGGGGCTCTTTTAATGCGCAAATACCCATCTCAGAGTGTGAAACCCCCATGAGGCCAGAACCTGGAGTAAAGAGTCTCCTTCACATGAGCTGTCTCGTTTTCCTCCCTCCGCTCTGTCTGCTCCGACTTGCCGGTCAGCAGCAGGTCTCGCTGATCTCCCTGTCTGGGGAGGCATCTTTCCTGTATCTGGCTAGGGGTGCCCTGTGGACTCCCCGCCCTCTCCCATGTAAGGGCCTACTCCATCTTCATTCCAGGAATTCCCAAGATGCATTCCTGGGGTGGAAGCGTCTTGCATCCGTAGAGATTCAGCTGCTTCTGGTAACGATGCTGCCTTGAGGCTGGTTGGTCCCTTGTACCTCAGATTGTGCTCCATAGGTCCTTTCCTGAGTTAGTGCCTGGGGAGGAAGACGTGGGAGAGAGGCTGACCTGCGTGTGCCCTGAAGCTGGGGGTGAGTGGAGGACAGCGAGGGGGGAGCATGTCGGCTGGCTTCCCAGTGATCCCGCACCAACCTGTCCTGGAGTCTCCCCGGCACTCTGTGCTTCCCAAGCTTGTCCTGAGAGCGAGTAGGGCAGTCCCAGGTTGGCAGGCAGATATTGCAAAATGAATGTCCTGAGGAGTGAATTTATTAGGAATTGGATTCTAATTAAAACAGAATTTGCCTCACTTTCAAGCCACTAATTAAAGAAAAAAAAAAGGGTTCTGCCTACAGTCACTGCAGCTCCCCAGAAGGTCAAAGGGGTGGATGTTTCTGTATGTCACAAGTGTGTGCTGGGAGTTTGGTGCTGTCATGGCCACTGTAACGACTAAAGGCCGTGAAAGTGATAAGAACCACCTCCTGAGGGCTTGCAAAAGTGATGGAGCCGTGCTCTCCTGGAGCAGAATAGCTGTGCCTGCTCCTACCCTGAGGGACCAGTGCCCAAGGATGCAGGCTAGCATCTTGCCCTGGGCAAGCAGCAGAGGAACATCACTCCACCTGGGGTCAGCCGTGCCCAAGGTGCTGCAGAGCAGAGAGGCTAAGAACACGAGCATCGTGGTCCGAGAGAACCCAAGTTCATCATCGCAATTCCGCTTACTTTTTTTTAGACTCTGGTTTAATACGGGGCACGTGACTTCACCTCTCTGAGTCTTAGTTTCCTGGCCTGTAAATGAAAGTAATTAGATGCGTTTCATAGGGCTGTTGGAAAGAGGAAGCAAGATAACATAGGCAAAGGTCCCAGCATAATGTCTGTCCCTTAGTAAATGTTTAATAAATGGTACTGATGATTATTAGAAAACATATTAATTAGGTCTGCAGTGTCTTAACACATTTGGTTGTTTTTAAAATAATGCCTTCTAAGCTAAAATAAGCTGCCTGCTTAATTCAGCTGTATTCTTAGCTCATGCATTGCAGTATAGATTACTCTCTTTCCTGAAATGTTTTCCCCCTACATTTTCACCTTTTGTGTTTTCTTTGCTTGATGTGTCTAATCTCTTGACGCAGCTTGGAAAGAAGGCTGAGTATGAACGAGATAGGTGATTAGTTGTTCAGGAGATGCCTACAAAATCCTGAGGAATTTAATTTTACTGTCACAGAGAGGATCTCAAAGTGTGCTCCGTGGACCCCTAGGAAATCATTTTAGGGGATCTTCAAGGGCAGAACTATTTTCATAACAAAACTTACATGCCATTTGCCTGTTTCACTGTGTTGATGTTTGCACAGATGGTGGGTAAAACTTGGATCTACCTAAATATGGAGCTGGTATTCTTTATTTTTAATTGAAGTATAGTCGGTTTACAGTGTGTCAATTTCTGGTGTACAGCATAATGTTTCAGTCATATATATACATATATATTCATTTTCATATTCTTTTTCATTATAGGTTACTGTAAGATACTGAATATAGTTCCCTGTGTTATACAGTATAAACTTATTTATCTATTTTCTATCACTCATATGAGGAATCTAAAAAAGAAGACACTAACAAACTTTTCTACAAAACAGACTCATAGACATAATAAACTTACGGTTACTGGGGGGAAATGGGGTGGGAAGGGATAAGTTAAGACTTGGAGAAGCTGGTATTCTTAATTCTTGCCTTAGTAAGAATTAAAGGAATTCCAAGACTATGTTGAGTAGAAGTGGTGAGAGTGGGCATCCTTGTCATGTTTGGTGGGAATGCTTTCAGTTTTTCACCATTGAGTATTATGCTGCCAGTGGGCTTATCACAAATAGCTTTTATTATGTTGAGATTTGTTCCATCTATACTCACTTTGGTAAGAGTTTTTATCGTAAATGGGGGTTGATTTTTGTCAGATACTTTTTCTGCATCTATTAGATGATCATGTAATTTTTGTCCTGTCTTTTGTTGATATGGTGTATCACATTGATTGATTTGAGTATGTTGAAAGAACCATCCTTGTGTCCCTGGGATGAATCCAGCTTGATCATGGTATATGATCTTTTTTATGTGCTGTTGGATTTTTTCTGCTAATATTTTGTTGAGGATTTTTGCATCTATGTTTATCAATGATATTGACCTGTAATTTTCTATTTTGGAAGTGTCTTTATCTGGTTTTGGTATCAGAGTGATGGTGGCTTCATAGAGTGAGTTTGGGAGTACTCCTTTTCAGTCTTTTGGAAGAGTTTGAGAAGGATTGGTATGAGTTCTTCTTTGTATGTTTGTTAGAATTCCCTGGATTTTGGTTTGTAGGGAGGCACTATATGTAATAGCCAAGATGTGGAAACAGTCTAAATGTCCATCAACAGGTGAGTGGATAAAGAAACTGTGGTATATTTATACAATGGAATACTACTCAGCCATAAAAAAAGAATAAAATATTGCCAGTGCAGCAACATGAATGGACCTTGAGATCATCATTCTCAGTGAAATAAGCCAGAAAGAGAAAGAAAAATACCATATAATAACACTCATATTTGGAATCTAAAAATGTGTGTGTATATATATATATATATGATACTAATGAACTCATCTACAAAACAGAAACAGACTGACAGACATAGTAAACAATCTTATGGTTACTGGGAGAAAAGGAGTGGGAAGGGATAAATTTGTTTGGGAGTTTGAGATTTGCAAATGTTAGCCACTATATAAAATATAAATATAAAAATAGATTAAAAAACCAACAGTTTTTTTCCATATAGCATAGGGATCTATATTCAATATCTTGTAATAATCGTTAATGAAAAAGAACATGAAAACAGATATATATGTGTATCTGCCTGACTGAGACATTGTGCTGTACACTAGAAGACACATTGTAACTGACTGTACTTCAATTTAAAAAAAAAGAATTAAAGGAGTTGCACCAAAGTTTCTTAGTAACCCTTCCGTCCTTTACTAATAGCCACTCAAACTAACAAAATGTTACCAGTTTCACTCAAGAATGCCCTTGATGAAGCAGTTGAAGTTAACAGATTTTTTTTTTAAAGTCTTGATTCTTTAGTTCATGTCCTTTTAATATTCTGTGTGATGAAATGGTAAGTTCAAATAAAAAACTTCTGCTGCTGAAGTATCATGCTTGTCTCAAGGAGAAGCACTCATGATTATTTAAGTTGCAGGCTGAACTAGCCACTTTTTTCATGGAACATCGTTTTTTTTTTTTTTTTTTTTTTACTTGAAAGAACAACAGACATACAGATTATGGCTATTCAGATGTGGATATTTGGCAGAGATTTTCTTGACAATGAAAGGAGCAAACTTATCATTCCAAGGAAAACAGTTGGAAATAGCGGTTGCTAGTGATAACGGTAAAATTTGAGCTTTCAAGTGAAAATTAGAGTTTTGGGAAACTTGACAGTTTCCCATTATTTTAGAGATTATACTTTAATGAATATAGTTTTTTTTTTTTTGATACTGTATGATGTGTCAGTTTTGGAAGGCCTGCATAATTCATTGTACTGATATTTATATGCCAAATGACTAGTATGTGACTAAATCAAACATAAGTGAAAGTTCCATGAAAAATTCAAAATAGACAAGTGTGTTTTAATGCAATATTAATGCAAAATTTTCTTTGTTTAGGTGTAGGATTTTACATTTGCAACTCAACTTCCTGATTTTTGCTGTAGTATTAAGGAATAGCCTCAGTTATCTGAAAAGGCTACTCCAGTGCCTTTCCCTCTTCCAGCTACATGTCTGTGTGAGGTAGATTTACTTCATATATTTCAACCAAAATAATGTATAACATCAGGTGGAATGCAGAAGCACAAGTGTGGATCCAGCTGTCTTCTGCTGAACCGAACTTAAGGAGATTTGAAAAACTGTAAAGCAATGCCAGTCTTCTCACTTTGGTTGAAAATATAGTTATTTTTCATAAAATATGTTATTTGTGTTCACATGTAATGAGTCCATTGTCGGGGTTCTCAATAATTTTTAAGATTGTAAAAGGACATTGAGCCCCCCCCCCCAATTTGAGAACAGCTCCTCTAGCACATGCTTTGCTCTTTCTGAACTATAGTCCTACCTGCATTTATTGTAATTATTGTTGTATGTGCCTCGTTCCCTCCATGGACATATAAGCTCACTGAGAACAGCTTATTATTTGTGTTTGTATCCCCAGTGACCAGCACATGGCAGGGCAGGTGGTAGATGTTTGGTAAATATTTAATGAATGGGTTGATGAATGTTAGATTGTCTCTCCATCTATAAAAGTGGGATCTGTTGGCGCAGATCACCTGAAATGATATCAGGTTATGACTTCAAACTCTACTATCCAAGAGACCTGGGTTCCCATCGACACCTTCCCCCTTGGCATCTGTGTAGTAATTAGAGTAAGTTACTTGATTTCTAGTCTAAGGAATTCATCCTCCGGTGGAGAAATACAGATTCTCCAGCCCCAGCCCAGAATTACTGAATCAGAAACTCTGGAAGTGGGTCCCGCCATTCAGGTTGTAACAGGGTCTCCAAGTGATTCTGATGCACCTTGAAAATTTGAAAACTTCTGACTGCCTTTTTCCTTCTATAAAATGGATGATGGAAGTCTTATTCCTGAGGACACTGACAGATCACATGAGATGATACCCATAAGGAGCTTAGCAGTAGCAATGCCTCAACACTCAGTGAGCAGGACCTGATTTCATTTGAAAGGACAAGGAAACCTGAACTGTTTTACGTCTCACTGGACCACTTCCTCATCCACAGCCCCAGCCCTGGCTCATATTCTGTGGTCTCGAGCTCAGGGTGAGGAGTGTGGCTGAGTTGGAGAGAGGGCAGAGGGGTCCAGGAGGCCAAGGAGGGATGGTGTGCAGCCAGCCGCTTGAGCCTTCTGCCCCCCTCTTCCTCCTTGACAAAAGTCTGCTGACCTTTAACCCTGCAGGTTCACTAGTCCTACCTTAGGAGGGACAGTGCACAGCAGTTCAGTGAATTCCGAGAGAGGTGGTGATGGAGGGAGAGAGAGGAAGAGGAGTGACAGCTCAGAGAGAGGTCGAGAGAGGAGACGTGCTGGGCAGATGAGCGCAGGTCACCTTTGCAGATGGCAGCTGGGACGCAGAAGGTGAGATGCTGTCATTCCAAACTACAGCTTGACGAAAGGAATGAATCAGCGCCTTGGCAGGCAGGTACCTGAGCTTCCCGTGTCACACTCTGTCTTATCAGAGGCCCCATTCCTGCGACCCTATTCAAGGTCCATTGACATCTGTAAGTCCTCTCGTTAATTGGAAACGCATTGAACTGCACAGGCAGCAAAAGCCCATTGAGGGTCCAAGGCTAACCCTTAACTCTTCACTGCCTACAGCTCTCAGCTTTGGGTACCCGAGCCCTCCGGGAGCAGGATGCTTCCTCTCTGGCACACAGATTCATTCAGTCATTCACTGATTCACTTGCTCATTCATTTCCCTTGTTCACTTGTTCCTTCCCTTAACAAATGTTTATTCACATCCTTGAGGCAGCCTCTTTTCACTCTAGCCCAGTGGTTCTTAAACAGAAGAGGCAATTTTTCCCCTCTTCCCCTCTGGGGAACGTTTGTCTTTTGATGGTCAAAATGGGAGGCTATGTGGGCACATAGGGGTAAAGATGATGCCACGAAACATCCTGTGATGTGCAGGACAGCTTCCCACAGTGAAGAACTATTTGGCCCCAAATGTCAATAGTGTTGAGGTCAAGAACCCTGTGCTAAATGGAAGATGGCTATTCCAGGGTTACTAGGGGAGTGAGTAGGTGATGGAGACAGCAGATCTCGACCTCCGTTGTCAAGGTGAAGAACTAGACTATGGAATGAGGCTTGAAGAGGGAGCCTTGGGAAACTGAAGACTGTTCTCTTTAAGAGTCAGTGCAGGACGAGAGCTCTAGTACTGGGGAAGGCAGGTTGAGGTCCCGGGGAGGGAGAGAAGGATGCTTCCTTTAGTCTGTCCCTTGAGGCTCCCTTTGAGTTGTAGAAAGCCTCTCCTCTCCCCAAAGGCCCTGGACCTCAGGCGGTATCCTGGAACATAATGGGAGCAGAGTAACTAACTTGTCACCACATCCACCACGCCATGCACACGGAGGAGCCTGGTCACAGTGCTGGGCAGTGGGCATTATGTTCCTGGGCCCCCGGCCTCCACACCAGGGCTGCGGGGTCCTTGATTATGAGGCCATTGTATCTTCCATTTCTCCCAGCTCCATGCTGCCTCAAGTGAGCGTCTGTCTCAGGAGATGATGGAATAGCTCAGATGCCCCAACAATAGTTGCTTCACTCCTGTTTCCTCCCTCTGTGGGCTTGGTTCTAAGTACGCATTTCTGGAAGGTGTGGGGACCTGTCGAGCTAGAGTTCTAGCCCCATGGATGCTTCTTTACAGGCTCAAAAGTAGTCCATCACTCTGGAGAAGGTGGCTCTGGACATCATGGTCCACTAGCTTTTTGGGGATCTAAATGGAGCAGCTTTGGGCCAGATTCTCTGTGGGGATAGATACAGGAATTCAGGGCTCACAGACTAACTTTTGGACCTTTGAACTCTTGGTGCTTGGAGAACTGCTCTTCCTGCTTGGAGAACTGCTTGGGACAAAAGCTGGCTGGTCCTTGAGTTCACAGTGTCTTTCTGCTGTGAGCTTCCTGTGGTACCCCAGGACAAGCACCCCAAGGGGATCCCCCCAAGGGAGTGAAGCCTGCTGCCCTCTTCCATTTGAACTTCCCCAGCCAATGCGTTCCCTTTGGAATTTAAGCTCTTGTGCAGTGGGTTTCTTGTGACTGGCGTTTGAACTGATAAAAAGCAGTGACTAAGAATGAATTAGAGGGAGCGATACAGGGACGAGTGCACGCCGTCGTGTTTGTGTGACTGCCGTGGGTGGCTAATGGAGAGTCTTCGAGGATGAGATTCTGAGGCTTTTGCCTTACGTGCTGACTTGAATGGCTAACCTTCGAGTTAGATGTTTTCTCCTGTGAAACCACTGGAAACGCAATGACCATCTACAGCCATTGTGAATTCTGTAAAAGAGAAGATACCTTAACCCAACCTCCCAAAGTGGCAAGGATAGAATAAAAGACTGTCCTTTTGATGAAAATGAACTTACCTTTGTTAAAACGTATTGCATTGTTCATATTTTGGTCATCACACTGCAGATTAACAATCAAGGTCGTGGGCACTGTCTTCCCAGGGCCATCCTCTCCCCAGGGGAAAGTGTGTGCCCTTTGATTACGAGGGGGTGGTGTCTGCTTCTTGAAGCTTCGGGCCTCCCCTCATTCATGACCGTTGGCCTCAGAACCTCTGATCCACTTAAGGCTGATGATGGAGTAACTCCAATATCCAACCACCAAGCGTATTTGGGTCTTTTTATCCTTTGCTGTTTCCAGGGCTCTATTATCTTGGAGAATGGCCAAAAGGAAGGGAAATAAGGAATCTGACAAGCTAGACTGAAGAGGGTCACTTCATTGCAGCCCACCCTTCCTCTGGGTCTGGGTCCTAACCACCTCCACTTCTTCCCAAAGCGTATTTATTTATTTTTTTGAAAAACAAGGTAGACAAGGGCACCAAGGTAGTTATTCCCTAACAATAACTGCCCCCAACCCCACCCCCTGCCAGCCTCCTCCCTATCTCTCCATTAATGACTTAGTCCCTTGGAAGTTTCCCCTCAGAAATTTAGAAATGGCTCAAGCAATAGCTATCATCTTTCTAAATCATTTTGGATCATAGCTTCAAGATTGATTAACACCTTCTCTCCTGTTTCTCCCCACCTGCAGGCATCTTTGAGAGCAACACTCTGAAAAGATGACAACAGTAGGGACCTACGTAATTCATAAATGGCTTTGACTGTGTGGGTTTTGATGAGGCAATATGGAAGATGATTGCATTAAGCATTGCTATTTATTTACTTGACTTTGTACAGGACCATCAATTTGTTCCCATTCCGTGCCTCCTGTCAGGAAGTTAAACGGCCGAGAAGGCAGGCTGGATGCATTACCTCATTGCTCTAAGAGATGCTGTCACTTCTCAAATCGCTTTAGATTGTTTTTAATAACAGCATCTTTCATTCCTGTCCACCGAGGAGGTGGAGAGTCTCCCTTTGCAGAGAACAGGACGCTGAGGATGGTGAGGTCCAACCAGGAAACGATGAGCTCATTTTGCCTTGAACTCTATGGAAATTCTGTTTCCTGGGTCAGGTATCAGCAATTTCATGCAGGTCAACCTAATAGTTTCACACATGCCTTTGCCAGGATGGAGTTCATCTGTACTGGGAAGGAAGGAATAGGTCCTAGGTGAGCATTTAGGAAAAAAATCCCAATCCTTGTAGAGACAGCTGGTCAGTATTCGGCCCTGGTCATGGCAGACATCACACTAGGGTTATGTAAAAAGATGGCAGGTCAGAGGCTGAACGGGATGGGCCTCATGGGGCAGTGCCTGCATCTCTGGTGTGTGTTGATTGAATATTTTTGGAACCTCTGGAAAATTGATCAGAGTGATAGATAGTGCCTTCAAGATGGCCTCTGAGTTTGAATAAGCTCTGGAAATCAGGCTTCTGGGTTTAAGGAAAAGGCTGGGTAGAGAAAGAGAAAAAGAAAAAGAAAAAGTTTGTGTTTGATTTAAGAGGTGAAGAGTGGAAGAGGGAAGTTTCTTAAACACTGGCTTGAATATGAGTTTAGGCTCTTGTCAGCTCTGTAGCCTGGTCATGGTGTCTCCCAGGACTGGCTTTTTTCTTCATCTATAAAACCATAAGATTAGTTTGATGGTTACTTTTTACTCTGTCAACTTGGCTAGGCCACGGTATCAGATACTTGGTCAGATATTATTCTCGATGTCTCTGTGAAGGTTTTTTAAGATGAGATTAACATTTAAATCAGTAGACTTTGAAACAAATTACCTTCCATAATGAGGGTGGGCCTCATCTAATCAGTTGAAGACATATATTTTAAAAAAAGACTGACATCCCCCAAGAAAGAGAGGATTCTGCTAGTAGACTGCCTTTGGACTTGAATCCTTACTCTCCTCTAGGTGTTCATTCTCTAGGGAAATATTAGCTCTCCCCTTCTGGCCTATCTGGCATATTTTGGACTTGCCAGCTTCACAACTGCATGAACCAATTCCTCAAAATCATTGTCGCTGTCTCTCTCTACACACACACACACACACACACACACGCACACACGCACACACACACTTTACTGGTTCTCTGAACAGCTCTGAAAGCTCTACAGTGGATAAAACAATGTTCAAGTTATCCCACTCATTCATTCACGGCTGAGGCATCTCCTCTGGGTCTGCCCTGGCACAAGGTACCTTGACATTAACTTAACCTCTAGGAGTCCACACCTGTCTCATCGACTGCTAGGTCCCCAGTTCCCTGCATGGCACCTAGCTCACAATTTGTTCTATTACTTTTTCTTTTTAAGCCCTTAAATTTGGGGTCCCAGAGGAGTGGGGCTTGGCTGGGAACTGGAGCAGAATGAAGGTGGAACAAAAAGATGGATGCAGTGCCTTCAGAGACCTGGGAAGCCCGGTGTGGAGGGGAAAATTCAGAGAGCTCCAGGGAGATGCTAGAAAGGTCTGGATGGACATGCTGTGGACTCTGCATCTTGCTTCACTCTGCCCTGCAGGGCACAGATGGCCTCACACACGGGTGAAGGAGGGTGATGACCTTGGAGCGTGGCCAGCTCAACCCACCATTGTTGTACCAATAACCCCGATCACCTGTGGGGAGCCTGAGACTTTCCACGGTGCTAGCTGGCAGGGCCGTTAGCTCATCGGATTTATTATAAAAGATTTACATTATATACATATTTATTGTTCTTTTTTTCCAGACGCAACACAATTTCCACAAACACTGCATATTTATTCCTTATAACTCAAATTTATTATAGATTCAATTTTCTTTTTCTCTGCATGGGTCTCATCCTCTCCTTTCTGAGTATTTACCTGATTTTAGAAAAAGGCATCCATTTATTCTGATGTATCTCATTTCCTTACGCCTCCTTATGCCTTACGTCCTGCAGAATATGCCTCTGGCTCTCACTTTTCACTTTTGTTCAAGTAAATTAAATATTTTAATATACAGTTGGCCCTTTGTATCTGCAGGTTCTCCATCCATGGATTCAATCAACCATGGATCAAAAATATCTGGAAAAAAAATTCCAGAAAGTTCAAAAAGCAAAACTTGAATTCGTCATGCACTGGCAACTATTTACATAGAGTTTACATTGTATTTACAACTACTTACATAGCATTTAAATTATATTAGGTGTTATACACGGAAGAATATATATGTATATAACTGAATCACTATACTGTACACCAGAAATTAAGACAACATTGTAAATCAACTATGTTTCAATAAAAAAAATGGGAGGATGTGCATTGGTTATATGCAAATACTACATTTTGTATAAGGGATTTGAGAATCTGCTGATTTTGGTATCTGCGGGGCTCCTGAAACCAATCCCCTGCAGTATCTGACGGATGACTATAGAATTAACAGATGCCTACTGTCAAAAATTTGAAAACTTAAACATAATAAAGATGTAGGCAAAATAGTACCCATAATCCTGTTAGTATTTTGGTATGTTTGCTTTAACTTGCAGCCTCGTTGTCTGGTTCATTATCATTTTGAACCTAACAGTCTAGTCCAAGCATTTTGATGTAAAACATCACGAGCCTCCTTTTTAATGGCTGTCCATTTGGCAGTCTACCTTTGGGTATCATATCATATGGAAAACAGTTTCTGCAATGCTGGACATTTGGTTTGTATCTGCTTTTCATAAAATGATACTTAGCACTTGCAAGAACATATTGTACCTGGCTCTCCGTCCGTCTTCTGGGGGACATGTGTCGGGAAGACTCGATCACGTGCTGGCTCACATCCTCCGCGCACTCCCGCGGGCCAGCCCCTGGGCTCGGCGCTGCCTGGTCGCTTCTGAAGCAGCCTGATGGAATTGCTGCCACAACTCCCACTTTTCAAAGATGAGAACACCAGGATACAAGGAGATTCAGTGACTGGGACCTGTCTGTGATCGCTGCTCAGTCGGCCAGCGGCAGAGCCCCCTTTGAGGGTGGACGGGGTCATGCGGTCAGGGCTTGGCACCAGCCCGCCCGTGGTAGGTGTCCACCAGGGGTGCCCGCTGTCATTTCTATGGTGGGATCTCCTCTTCTCCACCTCCTGCTTTCTCCATTTTTCTTCCTGTCCTGTGGCCTAGAGGACAAGGAAGCAGGAAACACACAGCGTCTGCCCAGGGCTCTTCCCCCCGGGGTCTCCCTCACACCACTCCTGTCCCAGCCCAGCGTTCGGTAACCGGGCACTGATAGCCCAGCCATCAGATGCCCACGCCCTGGGGAAAGAGCAGTGTCACTTGCAAGCCCAGACCAGTGGCCATGGTACCAGGAGACCTGCACATCACTGTGGGGCCTCCAAAGCCCCCACAGGGCAGGCGGCCACCACTGCACACAGCAGGGCGAGGCTCCCTCCTGCAGGGCTGCTGCCCATGCTGGCATGCTCACCCCAGGCTGGCCTTCACACCCCTCCTCCTCTTTAGATGGAGAAGTCCTCCCAGGCCCGCCCCAGAATGCACCGCCCAGCAGGCCTGCGGGCTCCTCAGAGCCTCCAGAAGGGCCTGTCCTAGGCAGAGCTGATGTGATGCTCTGTGTTCTGCCCCCGAGGCAGCAGGAGACAAATGAAGGTGTGCTGATGGTGCCCCAGGGCACTTCTGAACAAAGGCAGGGCCACACCCAGGCAGACCTGAGATGGTGACATCAAATCCAGAACTGGGAGAAAGAAGTTAAATTCTGTCTTTCTATTCTCTTTTGGTCTCATTAGATTTCCAACAGATTTCATGCTTCCAAATGCATTTGCCACATGGAGATGCTTGAGGCTTCTCCGAGGCTTTGCAGATGGGCAGGAGGGGAGGAGGGAGCTGCCGTGTGGTGGGTGGCTCGGCCCTGGGAGCAAGGCTGCTGGCAAACAGGAGGCCTGTGGAGTATGGACTGGGAGAGAGGACATGAGCCCCAGGGGCCATCACCAGGTTGGGAGAACATTCCTGGCAAAGTGGCAGACCCAGGGTGTCCGCCCCTTCCATGCAGGCTGAGAGAAGGACATGCAATTATGCAGAGTGAAGAGACTGGGAGTCCTCTCTGGACTGGCTCGGTGACCCCCAAGGGAGTAATCACTGGGTACCTCGGAGAAGCCATCAGACCCCACGCATGCATGTCGTAGCCACGTCCTTCCTGCTGCCTTAGATCCCAGGAGTAGGCGAGGCAGGGGATGGGGAAGGAGCCAGTGCAGGTTTAGAGGTGTCCTTGCTACACATGTGGGCTCCAGGGGCCTCGTGCAGTCCAGGGTGTCTCTGGAGAGAGTCCTTTCCAGCAGGAGTCCCTGAATGAAGAAGGCTTATGGGAGAGGAGGCCAAAGAGCAAGAGGCCACAGGCGGGAGGGATCTGGGGGCAGGTGAACGGGATGGAGAGCAGGCACCATGGGCCAGGCCCCGAGCGCCCAGCGTCCGGAGGCTCATTCCTGTCCTACTCCAGGGGTAGTGCTGCTTGTCTCTCCTTTACTTTTCCCTCTGCCCCTCTCTCGCCCCACTTTGTAATTTTCCTCCCCTTTGAGGAGGTTCTGGTATGGCCTACCAGTGGGGTTATCAAGTCCTCCAGACCCCAGATCCCCCAACCCCCAGCCCCATGCGTTCCTTCAACCTCCCTCCAGGACCCATGGAGGACCGCGGTCCCTACTGTGCGTTCCTTCTGTGATGCTTGCCAGCCCCCCGCCCCCGTCCTGCCTCGTTTCCCTGAGACTGGGCAGTCTGAGTGCGGGCTGGCTCCCTTGTCCAGCTCTCAGAGGTGTTCTGCCCCCCCGCCCCCTGGGCTTCGGTCACTTTTTTCCTTGCAGGTTTTCTGAGAGTAGTGACCACATTTTCTAATCTCAAAGTCAGATTCCTTGATACTGTGCACTTGTACATATGCACATGTCTATACATCCAGGTCTGCTGTATATGTTAGTGTACGTGTGTCGGTAGAGATGCCCCAGATCAGGTCCTTTGCTGCCTTTATTGGAGCCCTGATGACCTTGGCTGCGGGGCTGAGCCCCCGCCTGCTCGGGCACTGCGCTTTGTCTTTTAGGATGCTTCACTTTTAGCTCCCTTATTTTAGGGAGTTCATTTTTCTCTCTCAACTGGAAAATTACATTTGATCAGCTGTAGAGAGCTATCAGATACTGAAACATCGGGATTTTGCCCAGGAGGTGGCCCCTCCAAAGCTGGCATGCGTTCTCTGGGATGAGACAGGACTCATGGGGGACACATCGGGGCCCCGGGAGCAGGGAGTCAGGCAGCCGGGGCACTGGTGCAGATGGGGAGAGAGAGGACTGAAGCAGCCAGAGGGCCCCACTGTGCTGCGCGCTGGAGCCCCAAGCTTCTGGGTTTGGGCCGGTGCCTTGTGTCTGCCTCGCTGTCTCCCTCACTTGTCTGCTCTTAATCTCACTTGATGAATGTGGCGAAAGGTGAATCAAGTGCCCTTGTGGCAGCACTGATGTCCACCCCTCTGCGCTGGGGCGTACTGTGAGTGGGAATGGGGGGGTGGCCTGCCTGGCGGGCAGTGGGCTCCGCCCTCTCCTCCTCTCCCCCTCCCCCGCTGCCTGTGGCCCCTCCACGCCCTGGAGAGCGGGAAGGCCCGGCCACAATAGGGGCTTCCGCGCTAGCTTGTCTTCACCGCTGTTCCGGATCTCCTGGGCACAGCTCTCCTGCTGGCGTGTAAACAGAGTCCAAGCAGCGTCTCTGAGCCTCTGCTCACATCCAACTACCAGGAGGGCGTGCGTCAGTCTGCAGCCCTGCAGGTCCTCCCACCACCTACTCAGCCCGTCCTTAGGCGTCAGCCCAGGCTCCAGAACTCCTGAGCTGCTGCTGCCGCTTGCCTGTGGCCGGCATCTACAGCTCCACCTGCGCCTTCAGCACCGGCCACCCTGCATCGCCCTTTGGCTCAGCTTTGGCATCTCCTACCTATGTCTAGAGAGTGCTTGTTCCTTTAATGGATGTGGAAAGGGGTCCATGGTTGTAAGGATGTGGGAGGGCTCTTCTCTGCGGGCTCCTGAGACCTTCATATCCCAGGATGCTTCTTAAGACTCCAGTAAGGAGGTGTAGTATGAACCTTCTTCTCAACTTACGTGAGCACAGGAAGCTACTCTCCTTGGAACACCCAAGGACACCTCCCCGAGTACAGTTTGGGAGAAGCAGTTTTTTTTGTAACTGATGTATGGTCCATTTACAATGTGGTGTTAATTTCTGGTGTACAGCATAGTGATTCTGTTATACATACATATATATATTCCTTCTCATCTTCTTTTTCATTATAGGCTATTACAAGGTATTGAATATAGTTCCCTGTGCTCTACAGTGCGACCTTGTTATCTATCTATTTTATATATAGTAGTGTGTGTCTGCAAATCAAATTAGACTCCTCACTCAGGTTCCTGAAATGATCCTATGGATGTTATCAAACAAATCATCTCAGAGAGTATTTTTTATGCACCTAGTGTATGCAGGGTATCCGGTTGGTCCTTTCAGCAGCAGAATCTTCTGTCCAAATTCCATTCTGTGAGAAAACTGGGGCACTTAGGCTCAGCTTCTCTGCAAGTCTCACTTCTGAGATAGGAAACATTCCTGAGGCAGGAAACTTCTGAGAAGGAGCCCTTTCTGAGTGAAAACAGTCGTTTCCTGCTTCACAGCTCTTAAGCTGCCGTTTAGAATTCAGGTGTCACCCGAGAGTCTCTGAAGCACCACGTTATCTGGATATTAAGACGTGGGTCCCTTTTCCCCAGAGGACTGATCCCCAGTGGCTCACCTCATCATAGGGAGGTCTCCCAACCTGCCGTTACTTCAGGGGTGAGCTCCCACCTGCCTGAAACAACTCAGAAGGGGGAGCAATAAAGAAAGAGGAGGGGGATGGAGAAGGGAGGAAAGGAAGAGAGTAAACGGGGGAGGAGGAGAGGCGGTGCCTTGCACATGCAGGGGTTTGGGGAGCAAAAGCCGCCCAGCCTCCCAGGTTCACTGTCAGTGTCAGTTGGATGTGGGGGGCATGGGGATTTTCCCTGTTTTAGGTGTGACAGATATTTACTTCCTAAAGGGAGTAGATTGGGGTGGTGATGCTGTAGACATAAAAGAGTAAATAGCATCCTAAGGCCTCAGACGCCTAGGGCAGCTGAATGGGGCCTTAGAGGCTCCAAGATGTGAGGACATGGGCTCTGGTTCCAGCTCTGCCACTGCTAACGTGTGACCTTAGACTAGTTCCTGTGTTTGGGCCTCAGTGTTCTTGTGTGTAAATGGGCCACAGTTCCCAGAGGCAGTGCCTGTGAGGGCTGAACTCAGGGCAAGGCCACAGGGAAGGGTGGGAGCAGCAGTGTGCATGCGCGCTCTCTCTCTCTCAATAATAATAACCATAAAATCCACCCTTTAAGGTGGCTTTTAGTGTATTCACAAAGTTATGCAATCATCACCACTGCCTTATTCCACAACATTTTCAACACCCCAAAATAAGTCCATACCATCAGCAGTCACTCCCTTTTCCCCTCTCCTCCTGGACCCTGGCAACCACTAATCTACTTTCTGTCTCTATAGATTTGCCTGTCCTGGACATTTCATGTAGATGGAACCATACAATGCGTGATCTTTTGTAACTGGCTCATTTCACTGAGCATGTTTTCAAAGTTCTGCATGTTGTAGCCTGGACCAGCGTGAAAAAGCAGGTTCATTCTTTTTTTGGGACTGAATAATATTCCATTGGATGAAGATCCCACGTTTTGTTTATCAGTTGATGGACATTGGGTTGTTTCTATTTTTAGTTGTTATGAATAATAATAAGCATTTGTGCACAGCTTTTGCATGGGCGTGTGTTTTCAGTTCTCTTTGGTTTGGAATTGGAAATTCTGGATCATATATGAACTCTACGTTGAGTTTTTTAAAGAAATGCAAAACTACTTTGCAAAGTAGCTGCACCATTTTACATTCCCACCAAGAATGTATGAGGATTCCAGTTTCTCCACATCCTCACCAACAATTCTTATTGCCCATATTCTTGATTATAGCCATCTTAGTGGGTATGAAGTGGTATCTCACTGTAGTTTTCATTTTCATTTCCCTAATGACTAATGTTGTTGAATATTTTCTCATGTGCTTATCGAGACTGTTGGTACATTTTTAGAGAAATGTCTATTTTTAAATTGGGTTATTTGTTTTTTTATCATTGTGTTCTAAGGGTTTTTATATATTTTGGATACTAGTCCCTTTTCAGAGCTATGATTTGCAAGTAGTTTCTCCCATACTGTGGACTTTCCTTCCACTTTCCCAATAGTATCCTTCGAGGCACAAAAGTTTAATTTTGGTGAAAGCTAATTGACCTGTTACTTCTTTTTGTTGCTTGTGTGTTTAGTGTCACAGTTAAGAAATTGTGACCTAAATCCAAGATCATAAAGATTTGTATGTATGTTTTCTTCTGAGAGTTTTATGGTTTTAGCTCTTAATTGAGGTCTTTCATCCATTTGAGTTAATTCTTGTAGCCTGCTCTCGTAAGACAATCAATTCAATTAAAAACAAAACAAAACCTTCTTGTGTTCTGTTGGGCCAAGCCCAGCTTTCTTGTGGGTCACCAGTTTTGCAAGTTCTGAGCAAGGGATTTCTAAAAGATCTCTGTTCCTTCTCTGTCAGGCTGTCCACCTTTTATGAGTTAATGGAGAAGAATCTAGAACCCAAGGAAGACAGTTTAGAGCAGGACCTCCGGCAGCAGTAGAGGCCAGTGGGCTTGCCCTGGGCAGGGAAGTGTGCTGGGTTTCTGATGAGAAAAGCCAGATGGACACAGATGTGCTGGTGAGCAGGCTGCAGAGCTGGGTAAGGCCTTGCCAGGTTAGACTGGGGCTGACCCGGGTTCTGTGGGCTCAGGCCTGGTGTGATTGCTCCCATGTAGCGTCCTCCCAGAGTTCAAGCACTGACCTGCTTTCAGGAGCTCTGGGTCCCCTTGCTGGTTCTACTATAACCTGCTCTGTGATCCTAGGCCACTCACTGAACCACTCTGAACCTCCAGTGTTTACTCTGAAACATGACATTGGTGACCTTGTATTAAAGGTTCTAATGGCCATTTGAGTCCCACTGACATGGGATGCTTTCCAAAACGTTAGAATGGTTTGATCGTGGAGATGGTGAGTAGTGTTTCCTCAAGGGCGTACCATGGGAACATGAGCGACAATGGTTGTGTGTTTGAATGACTGAGAAACTCTAAGTTAAACACAAATAGGTCTCTTTACTACGGCACGTTCCAGAGCCTTTCTGGGAACATCGAGCCTGAATCTGTAGGAGGGAGATGTGCTGTGCAGCATTTCCCAAATTAGTTTAACCATGAAAGAGCTATTGTAAAATGTGAATGCTGCCAGTTTCACATAATGTGAATGAAATGCCAGTTGTGGAGCTGAACTTGTGTCTGAAGTGATGCTGTGTGGGTCAGGGGTCACACTGTCCAACCTGGCACATAGTGTTATGCCTCTGAGAGATGCTTTGCACTCTAGGGTGCCCGAAACAGTCCACCAAGCTCTGGATGACCTGTAAAATTTTCAGATCTTCACTCCCGGGGGGTCTGACATTCAGGGCTGCCTGCGTGCCTTTGTTGGAATTGGGCAGCCAAGGAACCTCAGAGTCCACCTGACCTGTTCTGGACCAGTGGGGCTTTGGCTTTTGATTGTGTCAGAGGTAGAAAGCCAGGTGTCTCTGGGCTCATCGATCAGCATTACTGGCAGTAGAACTGGCCAGGCCATTGGGAAGCTGAGCCCTAGAGTTTGGGAAAGAGTTCCCAGCCCAAGGAGGTAAGGAAGGGACTGTCAATGTCACTGCCAGATGGCCTTCCTCTTTTCATCAGCCCAGGTCATTTGCTTATTATTGTGAGGAGTTTGCGATGGAGTGGGTGGCGATAGTACTGAAGGAAAAACTGTACACAATAAAGTCATTAATTCATTTATTCAGATATCTTTTTGCATTCTATTTAACTCCCTGGTTTTGCAGTTTTATCCAGATGTTTGCATTCTTTTGCACTGCTAAAGTACAAATTGAAAGCTGCAGGTTGGATGGCAGGGTGGGAGGTGGGTCTGGGGCAGGGGAGAGGGAGTTCCTCTGTCCTACCTGAGACAGGTGGATGGAAAGGGACAGCTGACTGTAAGCTCTAATTCTGCACACCATCAAAAAGATGCACGTGGCCAAGTGCTCGCTGTCCTACTGCCTAGGTGTGGTCGGGAGGATCAGAGGGCGGTCGGTCTGGTCCATGTCTTCTTTCCTCCCACACAGCTGGAGGCTTCTGGGGAGTGGGCAGGGCCACCTCCTTTCATGGGATCCTCCTCAAAGGCCAAGGAGACTTGCTCCCAGCCTGACTTCCTTTAGTGACCTGATCTGGCTCTGCCTTGGCATAAGTTTTGTAAACCTTCAATAACAGGCAATCCTTCCCTGGAAGAACCACTAAGGATATCCTGTGGTTCCAAACATCCATTCCCTTTGGTTTTTTTAAGAGGGATGGTGAGGGTTTTTATTAAAGGAAAGATGAGGGCAGACTGGTCTGGGTTCTGTAGCAGAGATGCTGGGATCCAGAGGTCAGACCAACACAGTCTTTGCTCGTGGGGACATCATAGTCTGGCTGAGGCTGACTGTGCCCACAAATTCACGGTACCAGGCTGAGAACAGAAGGATCTTAGAAAGGCAGGTACAGGTCAATGGCAGTTCAGAGAAAGAAAGATAATTTCCATCCAGTTGGAGGGACATGAAGTCTTCATGAGAATAAAATGACTTTTAAAAGAGTCCTTAAAGAGGGTCGGAGTTGCATATGCTGTCAAAGGAAGGGTTTGTGTGGCTTCTTCTAAGAGTTCATGAAGCAGAGTGACAGGAAGATAAAGAGAGACCTTGCTGGACCTGGACGTGCAGTCTTAGATGCGGGGCTCTGGGGACTGAAAATGGAAAGCAGTTTGACACTTCTTTCTGTTCCAACAACGTTTCATTTGAAGTTCCGGGCATGTCTTCAGAAAGGGAGTGGGGGCTCCTCTCAGTGCTTTATTTTGGTAATGAGTGAAAAAGCTCTTGGCTCTAAATACCATCTATATGCTAATGACTCCAGAATTTACATCTCCACCAAGACCCGGGCTCAAGAAGCCATATATTCACCGACTGACTTGACATCTCCCCTTGGATAGCTAAGAGACCTTTCAAACTCAATGCCACCCACGCGGAACTCTTGATTTTCCCCTTCACATCAATCACTCCCCACTTTCTAACATCTTAATAAATGGCACCACCCCAGACCCCACTGTTGAATCAAATGAGTTAGGTCACTTCTGATTCTGCCCCTCGGCATCTTCCCCAGCCCTGCGTCCAGGCCATCAGCAGCTTCCATATCAGCTCCACCTCGAGAATATGTTCCAGTCTCTGCTCTGGTCTGTCTCGGCTGTAGAGCCCAGCCCCGTCTGCCATCCTCTTTCCCTTAATAAAACCATCACCATCTCTTTATTAAAAAGCCAAATTCCCTCCCAGCCCTCAGTGGCCTGACCCCACCCCGTTCTATGACATATCTCCTTCCACTCCATCCAGGCTCACTGGGCTGCAGCCACAGCAGCCTTCCTGCCTCCCAAATGGTCCACGGTCATTCCTGCCTGAGGCCTTTGGCGCTTGCTACTCCTTCTGCCTAGACAGTTATTTCCCTGACCTTTCATGTAGCTGGCTCTGACCTTCCCAGACCTTACAGTCTAAAGCATCCCTCATGCCCCGTCCCTATCACCCTAATTTTCCCTGTTCTGTTGTCGTCAAGGCATTTACCGTTGCATGACCTTGTCTTAGGCATTTGTTGATTTGCTGTCTGTCTCTCCATCCCCTGTCTACCCTCGCTAGAATGGAAGCCCTGAGAGCCCCATGAGAGTAGTTTGTTTTTGTTTTTGTTTTTGTTTTTAAGTTGAAGTATACTCAGTTTATAATGTTGTGTCAATTTCTGGTGCACAGCGTAATATTTCTGTTATACATATACATACATATATTTGTTTTCATATTCTTACTCATTATAGGTTACTACCAGATATTGAATATAGCTTTATTCTCTTTCTGGTTCACTGTCCCGTCCTCTGCACTGTCACCCAGTAGCCCGAGCTTAAGAATACATTTTTAACTTATTTATAATGGAAAGGTTTAAACACGTGTGAAAGTAGAAAGAATAGGATAACGAACCCACTCCTGGGCCAATGTGTTTTCACCTGTCCCCCTGTGTGGAAGTAAACCCAAGACCTCATGTAAGGTTCATCTATACATATTTCAGGAAGTATCTCTTAAAGATAAGGGTTCTTTAGAAAAAGTAACTACAGTGCCATTATCATATCTAATGGCATCAAATATCCAGTGAGTTTTCAAAGTTCTCTAACTTTTTCTTTTTTTCAAATTTGTTGTTGATGTTTGAATTAGGCTCTAAAGAAGGTCCTTAAATTGCAATTGTTTATAATGTCTTTTAGTCTCTTTTAATCTGCCGTTCTCCCTCCAACTCTCTTGTTTTATTCTTGAAATCTGTTGAAGAAACCAGGCACTTTGTCCTCTAGAGTGTCCCGTAATCTAGGTTTGCTAATTGCATTCCAGTGATGCTGTTTCACATGTTCCGCTGTCCCCTGCATTTTCCATAAATTGAACTTAAGAGGCTTGATAAGATTCAGGTTTGTTTCTTTGGAAAGAATGCTTCGGTCTCATCTCCTTCCATCAGGATGCACATCGTGTCTGCTCGTCCATGATGTGAGAGGTATGGGTTATCCTCGCCCAGGCCCAGTATTTCATTAGACTTGACAAAATGGTAACACTCCTCTGTTTTCCCTTCTGCAAATATTAGCTGAAATACTTTCATAAGGAGAAATTTACCTTCATTGTGATTTGCTTACCCTGAGGTATAGTTTGTATAGAAAGGGCAGATAAATGCTTGACTCTTTCTCTTTGTCAGTTTTCCAAATAATGAGTTGGTCCCTACAGCTTCTAAAGTTGACCAATGAGGATTTTCATTTGAAATATCATTATGCGCTCATAGATTTAAACATACGTGATGCATTTCCATCAACAGATATTTGTTGAATGAATGAATGAATGAGGAAATGCAAGTTTAGGGCTTTCTGTCGGCTTTCCATTCTTTCTTTCCAGACTTTATAGTCCTGGAGTTTATAGGCAAAACCATTCAATGATTTTCCTTTAGGGTTAATTCTGTTCCTTAACTATTTACATCGTCTCCCAAGGTTTCATTGACTAAGTACCGCACAGTCCCTGCTTTTAGAAATATGGTTCTCCATCTGCTGCTGAGCAGAACGCTTTCCATTAGATCTTGAATCACTTCATGATCAAAACCTACCGATGTCTTTCCCGCCTGGGAACGTGCTGGTCACTGGCCCAGAGGCAGCGGCACTGATCAGATCTGGTCCAGGCTCCTAGGCTGTGGGGTTGGGCCCAGTCATCTCCCCTCTGGGTCTCAGTTTCTGCATCTGAATGTGTAGGGATGGCACCAAGTTATGGCCAAGGCTCTTTCCAGTCCTTACATTTTGGGGAGCTGTCCCTTCTCCTCAGTGCATGTGACCTTTCGGTAAAGGCCATGTGAACAGCATCAGAGGGGGTGAGCGAGGCCATGCTGGAGGGGCATGGGGAGCAAGGATGGGACCCACAGGCTGGCAGAGAGAGCCCACCACGTGTAATTCAGCCAGCGGCTTGAAAGGAGCCATAGATGGAATATATATGCTGTTCTGTGTGCTGTTTTATTTGAAAACTTTCTGGAGTGTGATGGGAGCAGCAGCAGTGCCTCCCAGGTTAAGAAAGATTTCTGGGAATGTTTGGTGATCTCTGGATGTAGAAAGCTGTTTTCAAAGTATGATGCCCAGATCACTGTGACCGGATGCCTGAGCCATCCCTCCAGGGACCCCGCACTTCCTGTCAGGGCTGCTCCACACCCTCAGCCCATCTCTCCTATCTCTGCAGCCCTCCCGGAGCCAGAGGCAGCCTTGCCAGCCACCCTGGCAGCTCTGCCCATCTGGGAATTCAGACATTTGGCGTGCCAGAGGGTCTGCTGGCATTTTCCTTTTGTCTGCCGCAGAGTTCGATTGTGTGGGCATCCCTAGCCTGCATTCTGCGAGCTTTCTGATCAGCAGGCCTGCTGCTGGGTCCTCACCCTCCAACCACAGCGCCCACATTTCTCCATCTCCATCGGCAGCGTGCAACCCAGCCCCCCAGAGAGAAGGTCAGTTTCTCTGATGCTCACATGAGATGAGATGAGATGCTCACATGAGAGCCCGATGAGATGTCTAGGGAGGACGAACTGTCTCTTTCTCCTGCTTCCCAACACTAGCTGCCAATAGCTGGGGGCTGGTGGTGCTTTTTATTAGACAAGGACAAGGGTTTGGCTAATAAGGAGGTGTGGTGGCTTCCTGCTCTCTGTGGTAGGAAGGCTGCTATCCTGCCTCCATCCCCATCGTCCTCACAGTTCTCCTCCATCTTTGCCTCCAGCTCGAGTGTAAATAGTGGGCAGGTCACTCTAAGAGGGGAGAGGTGTGCTCTGCACCCTGCGAGGGGCTGGCATGGTGAGGAGCCCCTGGGCCTTGTAGGCAGTGTTACTGTCCTCACATTTGAAGCATCTGAGGATGGGGGATGGTAAGAGTCACATTGGTGGTTGGAAAACATCCCAAGAAGTGAACTCCTGGTGTCTATTTAGAAAGAAGGCACAGTGGTGGGACAGTTGGATATTCATATACAAGAGAAACAAACTTAGACCCTGACCTCACACCATACGCAAATATCTACTCAAAATGGATCATTAACCTAAATGGAAAAACCAAACCTATAAAACCTTCAGGAAAATATTTTTTGATCTTCCAGCAAAGCCTTCTTTGCTATGACTTCAAAAGCACAATCCGAAAGAGAGAAAATTGGTAAATTGGATTTCATCACAAATAAAACTTTTGCTCTTCAGAAGAGACCATTAAGAAGATTAGAAGACACAGCACAGATTGGGAGAAAAATATTTGTACAACATACATCTGATAAGGGGCTTGTATTCAGAATATATAGAACTTTTAAAACTCAATAATAGGAAGTCAAACAATTCAGCTAAAACATGAGCAAAATATTTGAATAGGCATTTCAGTAAAGAAGATATAAAAATGACTCATTTGTACATGAAAACATACTCACCATCATCAGTCAGCAAGAAAATGCAAATCAAAACCACAATAAGATACCACTTCAGGCCCACTAGCATGACTATAATTCTAAATTTTAAATCTAAAGAATGGGCTCCTTGTATGTTACTGATGGGAATGTAAATTGCACAGCTGTTTTGGAAAACAATTTGGCCATTTCTTAAGTGAAACATAAATTTACCATATGACCCAGTAATTCTATTCCTAGGTTTCTACCCAAGAGAATGGAGACATATGTCCACACAATGACTCGGATATACATGTTCACAGCAGCATTATTTGTAACAGCCAAAATGTGGAAATTATACAAATGTCTATAGACTGGTCAATGGAGAAACAAAATGTGGTATATCCATACAATGGAACGTTATTTATCAATAGAAAGGGATGAAGCATTCATATATGCTGCAATATGGATGAACTTCAAAAACATTATGCTAAGTGAAAGAAGCCAGATGCAAGGAAAATATAAAACAAGTCTATGTAGTATCTAGAAAAAGGACTCTGTAGACCGAAAGTAGACCAGTGGTTGCTCAGGGTTGGGGTGGGAGCAGTTATTGACTGTAAATGGGCATGAGGGAGCTTTTGAGGGGGGTGATGGAAGTGTTCTAAAGTTGGATTGGGGTGATTGTTGCACAGCTCTATAAACTCACTAAAAATCGTTGAACTGTACACTAACATGAATTTTATGGTGTGTTAATCATACCTCCTAAAAGCTGTTTAAGAAGCAGAAAGGAAGAAGGGAGAGAGGTAGACTCCAAGTGTGCTTCGCCAAAGGGACCACCTCACAGAGAGAGAGAAAGGGAGAGTGGCTGATGGGCCTCATAAAACAAGTCTCAGCCTCCAGAGAAAGGTGCAGGTTCCACCTGGTCCTACTGCTGAGCTGAGTCCTGAGGATCTCCTACTGCCCCCTGCAGGAGAGGCAGCCCTCGGCTGCTTATTCTCTCTTCCTCTCTCAGATAGCATGTGTGTCTTCCTGCTCTCCTAGCCACTGCCCCTGACTTGCCAGCTCAGCCCTGCCCCTCCCAGCTCTGGTGTCAGCTGTCCCTCCTGCCCTCTCCATGGTCCTGGCAGGAATTTCCTCTGATGGCCACGCCTGCCTTTCAGCGTACCGTGAAGTGGCTGGGCGTAGACTTGCTGGGCACTGGTTGCAATCCCAGGGAAGGGGAAGACATAGGAGGAGATGCTGACTGGATTGACAGGGACCTGAAGGGACACCTTATTGGGTGTGGGCAAACATAAAGACCATCGGATGTGCACCACTTTAACACACACACGGGGGTGTGGATGGGGGCTGGACAGCCCAGCGAGTGAATCTTGGGGTTATAACTAGAGGTTGGATGCTCTGGAGCAGCTAAGGTCTTTGTGGGCTGACTTCGCTGAGTTTCAGTTGAGACCCCCTGGAAGGTCCGCCTTCCCATTGGTGTAGTCATTAACCTCTGAGTATGACTCATCCCCTCAGAACTTTGAGCCTAATTTGGCAGCCCTTACCATGAGGTAGACTCTATCAAATGGATGTAATCAGCATCAATTCATTTAATCCTCACAAAACTCTTTGAAGTAGGTGCTATTGTTAATCACTCCATTTTGCAGATGGTGGAACTGAGGTCCCTAGGGTAAGGCAGATAGGCTGAGGCTTGGATAGCAACCAGCGGCACAGCCTGGACTGGAGCCTGAACACTGGGCCTCTATGTCCTGCATTTCCCAGATCCTGCCCAGAATGAGTCTGCTGGGATAAGAAGCCAGACTCTTAAAGGCCCAGGATGAGAAAGCTGGGGGCCTTTAAAACACTGGGCCCAGTAAGGGGTGGGGGGAGGAAAGGAGCAGAAGAAGAAGCTGACATGCTCTGGGACAGAGGAGAGGCATGGGTCCGCCCAGGGAGGTGTCCTGGGAGCCCGAGGGGCCTGAGGCTGCTTGTCTCCTGGAGGGAAAGTAGCAGGCTGGGCAAATCACCAGAAGCCCAGCTCTCTGGCCCCAGGTGGGAGGGAAGACCAGCCACATGCAAGACCAGTTCCTATATCTGTGATGTGCAGATTGGTAGAAGCAGCCTGGACCAGCAGCTCTTCACCCGGTGGCCTGGACACTGCAAAGCCAGCACCTTCTTGAGCCACAGCTGTGTCTTGCCAAAGAGCAGTCAAGTCTGTAAGGCCAGTGTGCTGGTGGACAAATGGACAGAGGAGGAACCTCCTGTGTAAGAGGGAGGCAGAGAGAGTTTGGGAGCTGGGATGTGCTGTGCCCAGAGAAACCTGGTCTTGCATCTTTCTTAAGGAGGAGGTGGGCTCACAGAAGCCAGGGGCTAAGCCTCAAGGAATCCAGTGACAGAAGAGTTTTCAAATTTAAGAGAATATTTACCTTCTCCTAGTGTGCCTTCAGATTCACCCTGGACTTTCTGAGCACCTACTATGCGCTTGGCTTCTAGGACAGAGTCCATCTCATAGATCTGAGTGGGCTCATTCTCTTCTCTGGGTTCCTTTTCCTGTTCTCTGATTTCTACACCCACAGTATCCTCCAGAGAAGATCCTTGGAGTAACAGTGCTTGTGAGCAGGTGCCACAGGTCTCCGTATCCAGCATCTAACACCATAATGCTGAGCCCAAAACAGTGCCTGGGTTGGGAAGTGGGAAGTAGTAGACGTAAGTTTAAAAACCAGCCAACCACCCACTAAAGAGTTACCCTCTATAACGTCTTCCCAGAGAATTGACGCCTCTCCTGGGCTGGGGCAGTGATGGCCCAGAAGGCTGCAGTGAGTTGTCGTAGGGCCCTGAGCCTGCAGAGTGATGGTAACTTGCTTATGGGCCCATGTCTCCATCCAGCTGGGATCCATATCTCCATCCAAATGAAACTCATGCTTCTGCATCCAGTTGGGACACAAACTTCTATCCAAGGCCCCATGCCTCCATCACAATGCCTCTAATTAACTGGTACCATGTGAGACTTCCAGCTGCTGCTGCTGCCAAAGATTCCCTGACCCCATTAGAGCAAGTACTCTGAAAGACTCTGCCCACCAACCCCATGTGAGAAGAGGCCCTCATCTGCTTCCTGCCTCCTGGGGACCAGCCATTCATTTAGAGCTGGGCAGGGAGGCCCTGGGCAGAGCCTTCCTGGGCTCCCTCAGGGCTGTTCGTCTTCCCTTTGCCTTCAGTTTGATTGTTATTCCAAAGGCCTCCGTATGGAAATTACAAAATAATGGTTCTGCAATTTGTGCTTGTGGGGCTGTGTGTAGGCTAATTGCATCTCAGTGTCCCCTCTCTCAGAGGCACTGTGGTAGAATCTGACACACAACTCCCTCTCCACTGCAGCTTTGTGTCTCTCTCCTGCCAAATTTCTCCGAGGTCTGGGGACAGCATGAGTGTCTTGAGTAGAAATGGTACCCCCCAAGCCCACCTCCATGTCTAAAGGGGCCCAGGGCCCCTGGCTTCTCTATCTATGAAGCATGCACACTGTTTTAACAGAGATCCTATTTGGGGTGGCTGTAGGGGGCTGGTGGAGGTAAGGAGGCACACTGCCCCTTGGCACTGTCACTGCAGCCACCCCGCCTCCCGGTTTCCACACCGTCCCTAGCTGGGGAGTTACCTGTGAGGAGGGGAAAGGGAGGGGTGGGAGAGAGGATGCTTGTGGCAGGTGGGATGTTACTGCAGATCCAGGTCCAGGCACGTGCCCTGAGCAGGACGAGATCCTGGGCTCAGAGGAGGGCTTCATGGAGGAGACTGGGTGGTCCTCAGCCAGATTTCAGAAGGGGAAGCTGGGGCCGAGGGCAGCACGAGAGATGAGCAGAAACGAACTGCTCCCAGCTCCAAACTCCTGTTACTGAGTACAAAGTCAGTTAGGCTCTTTCTAAAGGCAATTGTTTCTGGGGGAAAAGTTAAGCTTTCTTTGCAAAAAGGGGTAAATTGTTTTAATCACATTACCCCTGGGGACATTTCGGGTGGGGCAAAAGCAGAGCCTTCAGAGGTCCTACTTGGACCTCTGGGGAGTGTGTGTTTCTGGGGAAGGGGAGGGGGCAGCAGGTGTGAGAAGGACTCAGGTGGGTGCTGGCCTGGGACGACTTGGCATCTCTAGGATTTGAATAGCAATGAAAATGGCTGGAGGTCACGGTCAGAAGCTTCGAACCTCACCTTCTCTAAGCTTCAATCAGATGTAGGGGTAACACAGGCCTGGGCTGAATTTTGATTCTGTCGCTGGCAGCTGTAGGACCTGGGCCTAGCTGCTTCACCTCCGGGATCTTGGTTTCTGCGTCTATTGCAAGGTGTAATGGCGGCACTGACTTCCTGGGCTGGGGGAGAATTGAACACGACAAGGTAGCTGAGTGGTTAGCATGACACCCAGAGCGAGTCCTCGCCCACGATGGCTGTTTGCTGTTATTACCCTGCACGGTTGTTGTGCTGTTTTGAGGATTAAGTGACATAATTACATAATTTCTGTACAGCATGTAGAACAAGTCCTGGCGTGTAACCACGGTGTATTCAGTGTTGACTGTTCCTTTTACATCCGCCCTCTTCCAGGTCAGGCAGACAGCTTCCGCTCTCAATCTCCATCCCCTCTCTCTCAAGAGAAGTGGGGGGAGATCAGGTAGGGGAGGGGGAAGGGGGAGAGGCGGGGCGCCCAGGGTTCACCCCACGCCGCCTCCGTCATCAGCACAGCACACCAGGTCTTTGAGGATTTTCATGTTCCTGGTGCCTTTGAATACGGTCTCACAAGTTCTCAGAGCGTGTGGCATAAAAGGAGGTCTTTGGGAACAATGATTTCAACCTATTTTAGAAAAAAAGCTGTGTGGGGGGAGGAGAAAGGTAGTCAGTAGAGAAATACCCTGGGTATTGCAAGTAGAATCAGATTTGATATAGGAATTTAGGTGCTTGCGAAGCCCTTGAAAGGGATGGGAAACGGATCAGGCTAGGCCACTGAGCACCCTCAGGTTGGCCACTAGTGTCCAAGGAGTCGGTAGCCTGAAGATCCCGTCGGCAATGGTCACGGCTGCCTCTAACGCGGAGGCAAGTGCATGGGAAAACTTCATGTCTGCCAAAACCCATAGGCTGTGCACTGCCCCGGCCCAAGAGCCGCATCCCGGCTGCCACTTCCTGTGCCCCTTCCAAAGCTGGTGGTCGGGCCTCTCATTGGTGGGCTCTAAGCCAGACCCACAGCGCAGCCTTCTGGGAAATGTAGTTCCTTTGCTTCCCGCCCCTGTGAGCCTGAGGGGAGCACAAAAGGTTGGAGGTGGGTGGGCGCTGACTGTCCAACAGACAAGCTGCTGCAGAGGTGGGGATCTGACCCATTGAAGATCCAGGATGCAGCAATCATGGGAGCAGAGGTGGGGCCAACGTCGGGGAGGCAGGAGGGTGAGGAAGACAATTTGCTGTGGGCGGAGAGCTTGGAGCTGCACAACTTCTGGGGGAGGAGAGGAGAGGAGAGGTGAGGCCTGAGTGTCTCCCTGTGAAGCAGATGGAACAGCAGCAGGAGTGGGGAGATCCGAGCAGGAGGCCCAGTCTGGGAGGCGCTAAATGCAGGCTCTCCCCAGCATGCGCGACTGGCTACGTAGGCGGGACTCGGAGTTACAGGAAACCCTGCATCACCCTAGAGGACGCCGGGATCTGGGTCAGGGCCAGGAGAGCTTGGGGAAAGCCAAGGGTTTCAGTGAGAGGATCACCATGGACAGATCTGAGAGCCCAGGAGCCACTGGGGATGGAAGTACTGTCTTATCATGAATTTAATTCAGCGAGTACATGAAGCTACCACCTGGGCCTCAGGACCTTCGACACAGACAGGTACAAACGGGATGGCCTGTGCCTTTGCAAATGTACTGTTTAGTGACAGAGACGGAATGCTGATGGTGATGGTGGTGGTGAGGAGGAGGATGGTGATGAGCTAACTCTTTTGACTGCTTCATACACAAATCATTTACATGGATTATACAAGTTTACTCTCTGCCAGGACAAGCAGGCACTATTACTATTATGCACTGTCATTATATACTATTATTATTATAGCAGGTAGGAAGCACTATTATTCCTAATTTGCAAGTGGGGAGCCTGAGGCTTAGAGAGATTAGTGACTTGCCCGTGGTCACAGTTGGTAGGAGGTGGGGCCAGGGTCCCTTCCTGGGCTCCCTGACTCCATATTTAACACAAGACAGACCGTGCCAGTGGGGAAGACAGACACAGATGCATGGATGGTGCTAAGGGGATGTTTTAGGGGGGAGACATTCATGCCAGCCGGGGAGTGAGGGGCACTGTCTTGGAGGGAGTGGCCTGCGAGCTAAGCCAGAGGGAATGGGCACATTTCAGGTTCAGAGGTGGGTGGGAAGGGCTTGCAGAGATCTGAGTTAGTGATGTCTTAGAAGGTGGTAAATCATATAGTAGGAAAAAGTTTATTTTAAAAAAGTCTGAGCTCTTCAAAGTTTGTCTTGCCTATACCCACTTTTTTGCTCATTGAACACGAGAACGTGAGCACCATCTAGGTATGGGCAGGCAAAGATGCGCAGGGCGCTGGGAGCAGCTTGGCGGGGGAGGCAGGTGGGTAAACAGACAGACCCAGTGTGGGCACATAGATGTCTAGAACAGGCTCAGAGGAGACGGTGCTTCCTGGAGGAGGGGGTCTTGAGTGGTTCTGACACCGATAGTAGCTCCTTGGGCAGCCAGGCATGGGTGCATAGCGGCAGGGAGAGGCTGACGAAGAGGCTGGAAGGGTGAGCGGGCCCACTGATCCCGAGGGGCTGTGGAAAAGCCACGACCAGGCACAGGACTTTATTGCCAAGTCAGGGGTGCCCTCGGAGGTTTTAGACAGGAAAGTGGCATTGATTCTGATCCCTGTTACTGGAAGATTTCTCTGGGAGGTGTGCGGGGGAGGTAGGCAACAGTGGGGACATCAGGGAGCTGGTGATGAGACAAGGGCCTGAACCAAGGTAGGGATAGCTCAGAACCTAGAGATGACAGGCTGTGGTGACATGTGGATGTGGGGTAGGGGAGGGAGGTTCGAGAAGCAAGAGGCTGTGGACATCTGCTTGTGGGCCATCCATGGAATGAGTCCTCAAGACAGAGGGTGAAAATACAGAAGAGAGGAGGAAACCGTTAGGTCAAGGCTCTGAACCCAGCAGTGAAGGTATGAAACAGGGCTGAGAGTGAGTGGGGGTAGGGCGGGGCTCATCTCCGTCACAAGAGCATCTTCTCCAGAGCTTGGGGAGGGGCAGGAGGAGGCGGTAAGTTTCCCTCCTGCTGTTCTGTTTCTTCAACTGGCGCTTTTAATTGTGTGTAGTAGGCAAGTTAGTGTTAGGTGGTCAAGTTAATTAAAGCCTGCACATTGAAAAATAATGATAATAAAGGCCAAATGCATCCGTCACCTGTCTGTCCCCCTGGCTTTATCCCTTGCTTCCCAGGAAGCCCGAAACAGCCCTTGCAGTCCTGGTCTCGTGGACTCCTGTCCCAAACAGGGACCCCCCTCACCTCCTGGGAGCTGGTGATGATGGCAGTTCAACACAGGGGCGTGTTTGTGGTGACAGAACTATGAAATAGTGAAATCTCGGCAATGAGTAAAATCTTTGCTGGATATGGTCCTCCCTCTCCCTTTTCAAGAATAGAATTTTTTTGTTTGTTTGTTTGTTTTTTAGCTCAGAGATATACCAAGCAAATGAAATAAAATAAAGGAGGGCAGAGAGAGAGACCAAAGTGCCTTTAATTTGAATTGCTTTTCCCACGTGACAAAGCAACAGTTCATTGCAAAATATTTATCTTCATTATGGTTGGTACCATTATTGATGAGGAAGGCCTGCAGACTAATGAGAAAATCTCTCTAGGAGGCCTGCATCCAGATGAGCTGAGTCTCCACCTTGCCTTGGACACGCTGGCTGAGCACGGTCTTTAATTTCTGGGTGCCCCAGCTGACCCACGGGGCACAGCCGCAAAGGAGAGTCACTGCTCTTGGTTGGATTAGCACCACAGAAGTGGGAGCAGTCCTCCAGGTCAGGGCATGACCTCCTTGTGACAAGGACTGCTTCCTGCTTGCCTTTGAATATACAGGGCCCCTGCTTAACAAAAGTGTGTGCCAAGTGGCTGCAGGATGGATGGATGACCTTGAAAATGAGGGTGTGATAAAGGGATAGGTGGATCCTTGAATCCAGCTTAACCATTCATTTCACCAAAGCGGTCAGTGGGGTCCAGGGAGGGGACTCACCCCCGTCAGCTGCAGAGCTGGCCTGAGGTTCAGCCCCTTCCTCCCCTGGGACCTCTCTGTCCCTGTCCCTTCTGCTGAGAGGTATTGCAAAACACAAATGAGAAGGTGCTCTTGGAGCTATTTTTACTATTTAGAATAAAAGGAGTTTGCAAAAATCAAAGTGCCATTTACCATGACGGATGTTCCGAGAGGCTCAGGTTAGCAGCTGTGGGAGCTGTCATTCACAGGAGGATTAAGCCTCGTATGTGTTCACCAATCAGGAGCAAAGAAGCAGAGCTGAGGAGCTGTCCTCACTTCCCACGCCCCCATTTCACAGATGAGTCCACTGCAGCTGGGAGAGGCCACCATGGGTCTTGCGCGTGACCTCACAGACAGCAAGGGAACTGGTCTGGAACCCTGGTGTTCAGAGTCAACACCAGGGGTGAATTTTGCTGGCCCTTTGCCGCCTCCTGGGACATCCTGGGCCACGTGTTGAATGTGCAGCCATGAGCAGGCGGGGCCAGGGCTCAGCTGTGTTTTCCGGTGGCCGAGCGGGTTGATTAACACAGGAGGCACCGCGAACGGCCCTGACTTTGAGGAATTCCTCGAGGGGAGAGCTGAGGGCATCTTCCCAAGCTCATTACCTGGTCTCAGAACTTTGTAGCCACCCCTCATAAATCGCTTCAGTGTGGCACGCGGCCGTTCCCTGGGAAGAGACGTCAGGGTGATTGAGAGCTCCGACGTGCAGGCTTCCGGTCGGTGTCAGCGCACGGAAAGCCTCTGGAGGACAAAGGCTTTATGAGTTGTTTTCTTCCTTCACCCTCAGCCACCTTCCGGCCCAGGTTTACTGCTCTGAGGCTGTGAAGGTGCCGAGGGAGGGAGCCTGGGCGTATTTTTCCCTGCACCTGCCTCGGATGGAACCTGCTGGTCTGGACAAACATAGCATCACCAATGTCTGATGGGGGACCCGAGCCCAGCTGGTCCTGAGGGCGTGATCCAGCGCTCCCCAGCATGCACATCCCTCCCAGCAGCAGAAACGAAGCATCCAGGCCCTGCCCTCCTGTCTCCGTCTTCCCCAGGGGACTGGCCTCCCCTGTCACCCGTCCATCTCTCCGCATTACCGACACCTCTGTCTGACTCATGCCGCTTCCCTTCCCCCAGGGAGTGCTGTGGGTTTGAAATGATGGTCTTTAATCATTTCTTAAGTGACCAGCCCCGAAATCATTTCTTAGTGCCATACACACAAATTAAATCATAAATCCACATGAGGCCCTGCCTGGGAAGGACGGAGGTGCAGCCCTGATTTGGAGCAGAGAAGAGGCCTTCGCAGGAGACAGGAATCAGCCTGCGCCTGGAGGCAAGGCCAGGGCCTGGGAGGGAAGGAAGACCTTCCTGCTGTCTGTGCGAGGACTGCTGTAACAGAAGACCACAGATGGAGGGGCTTGAGCAACAGATATGTATTCCTCTCTGTTCTGGAGGCTGGAAAGTCCGAGATCAAGACGTCAGCAGGTTCAGTGTCTGGTGAGGGCCCACTTCCTGGCTTGTAGACTGTTTTTCCATTAAGTCGTCACATGCCCTTTCTTCATTGCTTGCATAGAGAGTGAGAGAGAGAGAGGGAGAGAAGGAGGGAGAGAGAGGTCTCATGTCTCTTTCTTTTTCTACAAGGGCATTACTCCCATCATGCGGCCCCCTCTCATGACCTAGTCTAACCCGCATTACCTCCCAAAGGCACCACCTGCAGATACCTATCAACCACATTGGGGGTTAAGTCTTCAATATATGAATTTGGCTGTAGGGGGACAAACATTTGGTCCATTGCACCTACTAACTCTCCTTCCTCAGATGGTCCCTTTTGCACTTGTGTTATTCTATTCGGACAAAAGAGGTCTCAGAGAATGCAGTCAGGTGGGTTGGGGGCATGAGGAAGGTGCTTATCTCACGTTTAGGAAGTCTGGGCAGCCCCATTCAGGGCTGAGACACCCATGCCCTGCTATCCAGAGCCAGCCAGGTCCAAGAGGTCCTTTTGATCACCTCTGGGAGATCAGAAGGAGGCAGGCAAGAAGGACCACGTGGGAGAGTGAGAACTGGCAGGCAGTCATCAAGAGAGACTCAGTAGTCGGGGATGCAGGTGGGTGCTTCTGAAACATATCCGTGATCCCTACTGACTTGAGGACTCAGTGCAACATTCTGCCCCCATCCAAGACTAACTGCAGCCTATTTGCAACAGCTGATGCTTCTTCTCATTCATTAGTTGATGATGGACATATAGCAAGGACACTAGCAAGCTACTAAACATCCTTGACTCCTGCCCACCACCATGCCTTTGTGCGTGCTATTTCCTTTGCCTGAAATGCCTTCCTTCATTTTGTCTACCTAGAAAACTCCTATTCATGCTTCAAAACCCAGATCAGCTGTCCTCTTGTCCAACAAATACGGAGGGGACTGCCTGTTTTCTCCCCACTCCCATACATGCTTCTTTTCCCACGAATCACACTGTTTTATAATTACTGCTGGCATTGTGTTCTTCCGTTAGGCCTGTGTTCCTTGAGAATGGGGACTCTGGTTTACTCTGCTGTGTATCTTCAGCAGGGTCTGGATCCAGGGAGTGATGTTTCTGTCAAGTGATCAGAGACCCAAAGTGAAGGAGTGGCTGTGTATCTTTCTTTTACCTCCAGTATGCTTTGTTTATGTAAGTCATTCAGCTTCTGAGCTGAGAGTCTGAGTTTCTGCCTCTGCAAAGTGGGAGAGATAAAGCCGGTGCCTTCACCACTTCAGAGGCCTACAAAGAAGATGAATCTGAGAGTGGGTTGGTGGGGAATGTGTCGAAACCCTTTAGCTCCTTGAAAAAACCCATTAGAAAGCCTAGGTGTTGGTATTGCAATTATTATTTGATTCCCAAATGGTGAGCGCGCTTCCAGAAATGTGCTTTGCTTGATGAACCAGTACATTTTCAGCCCCCACTGATGAGTTTGGGAATCGAATACCTGTCATCTTGAAATAATTGACACATCTTGGTGAAGCGCTTACATTCCTCTGATGAAATTCTGAAACCTTATTGAGAGCAAGGAGAAAGACGTGTTACATGGGAGCAATATTGCTTTATGGACCTTTATCTTGGTTATTAACAAATGAGTGTTAGATGTGGAAATGGTAAAGGGGGGATTCGGTAATGAAGTTTCATAGGATAATAATGATTATTAGCCTGATGATGATGAAATCCAGACTTTAACGCACGTGGCTTCCTTGGCACTCACTGTTCCGTGCCCCCTGAGGCTGGTGGACGGCAGGCTGGATACTTCTGGCCCCAGATCCCATCCTGAAGTTATCCGGGAAGTGGGCATAAAGGTGATAGTCTCCTTCAGCGTATGCGGACTGGGATGGCCTAAATGATAATATTTACAAGTGCCCAGATGTCATGTCCATAGCAAACATCTTATATTCTAGGAAGCTGGCACCCACTAGAGGCAGGAGCAGTGAGTGCCAGTGACCACTCACCGCCCCCTGATGCCGAGCTGCCCACGCGTCCTGGGGAAGCTCAGCCTGTCCCACCGTTTACAGTCCCTTCATTTTCCTCTGCCCACTGGAAGCCACAGGGAAGATGAGTTTGCCTTTTGGAGCAGGCGTCTGCAGAATGCCCAGCAACCACATGCATACATCACATTTTTTACATCTGATCAGGAATTCAGGTGGGCAGAGACTCAGAGGGCTCAGCGCTACCTGACCTAGACCAAAGCTGGGGTCGCTCTCTCCCTTTGGAAGCAGGGAAAGTAAGTAGGGCAAGGTGCCCTCAGTAGGCAGAAAGGCACTACATCCGGCCTGTTTCCTGGGCCTCTCTCATGAACTCATATGCAATGGACACGTGCGTTCTCAAGCCTTAATGCACATGCATATAAATGCCAAACGCCCCCACCCCCATGAATATCGTCACTTTAGTAAATAACTGGGAAGGGCATCGGTTTTGAAGCCAGGCAGACCTGCTTTTGAATCCTGCCTCTGCCACAGACTAGCTGTGAAATATCAGGCAAGTTGTTTTACCTCTCTGAGCCTCAGTGTCATTGCCGGTGAAATGGGAATGATAACTCTTTCTTACCAAGTTTCATTGAAAGGAAATGGTATGTTAGAATTACATTCGTCTATGAGAAATGGAAACATGTAAGATAATTTGGTTTTTAAAATAAAAAAGACTTGTTTTTTCTGTCATGTCAAATAAATTCAGGCTGGAAGGGCCCTCCCTAACGTGGTGTTAGAGACCAAGGTATATTCAAACCTGCTGCTCTTGACATCCTTAGCACAAAATTTTCACCTCGCAGCCCAAGATGGCTGTGTGAGTTTCAGCCATCACGACCACTTTCCAGCCAGTGGGAATGAAGAATGAGGGAAGAAGAGCTAGCTTTCTCTTTTGACAGTCACTGCCCAGAAGTCACATAGGCTTGCTTATATCTCTGGATCTTAGCGATTCAAGCCGAGGCCCATGCCTCATTAAACCTTGATAGGAATGCTGTATGTGGTGGGGCAAATGTTGAATTTAAAAAATATAAAACATTAGCAAGGTGATGACACATTGCCTATTGTGAACACATTATACTTTTATAATAGAATAATATTAACAGCTACTTTTAATTGAGTAGTTATTATATGCCAGGTACTGCACCAAACATTTTTATTCATTATCTCATTCAATGATCAAAACAATTCTATGAGATAGGGACTAATGTTACTCCATTTTTACAGATGAGGACACCAAGACTCAGAATGATTATAAAACTCGCTTCTTATGGCTCTGAGTAGTGGCGTCTGTAACTCAGAAGCTGGTACTCCTTCTCCGTGAAGTCACATTGGCATAGTTTATATTTAACATGATGCACACTGGTTTTGTTGGTTCCAAGGAAACTACTTGATTTTAAAATATTTCAGCCAATGAGTTACCAAGTCTCTGGAGTCAGGCAGCTTGTGTTCAATTCCTGGCTTCATGGCTGGTTGTGGGACCTCGGACAAGATGCTGACCTTGTTTGAGCCTCAGTTTCCTGATCAAAATAAGAATAATTGTGGCCTGTGTCTCTTAGGATGGTTATGAGTATGAAATGAGGTCTGCAGAGCCACTGAGTCCCTGGCCCTTGATAAATGCTGTTTAAATACTGATCATTGTTATTATTCATAACGTTATTGTTATTAATATTGACAAGACTTTGTAACCAGTTTTAGGCAGTGGAGGTCAGCTTGACAACCCACAGACCTGGCCTTAGGAGGGTGCCGCAGGTGGAAGGGGAGGACCCAGCGTCACCCGCAGACTGCGCTCTGCAGGACATGCTCGTCTCTCATTTGATATGAGGTTCTTGCTGGCCTGACCCAAAGGCTGGCCAGGGGAGGGTGGACAAGGACAAGCCCACCTCTGCCTTCCTCTGAAACAGAGGGGCCAGCATGGTGGTCCATGCTAGGCTCCTGTGTTCCCTTCAGCCCCCGACTTACTTCCTTTGGGCAAGTCCTCTCCCAGGCTGCTCAGCAGGGTCTGCCCCACCTCCTCCCTCCTCCCTTCGGGCCCTTCCTGGGGGGCCGCACCCACCCACCTCTCCTTCCCTGGGCCCTCCCTCATGCCCCCAGGAGTTGCCTTCAGAGGAGGGGCTCTCTCGGCTTCCCCTGGGTGTGCACGGAGATCTGAGTGCTAAGTGCACCCTTCACACCTCTGATCTTTGCCGCAAGCTTCCCCCTTAATCACGTCTAACTGACAAACTTGAAGGCAGTCGGTGATGCTAATGTACCTCCAGGAACTGCAAACAGGAAGGACACAGAGCACTCTGGAAATTACCTCTCAGCACCTGGGAATAAATGGTCACTCCGGGTAGAGCACAGCCGTTCAATCCTTGTCTGCCCCTCCTGCAGCGGGAGCCCCCTCCCAACTGCTCTGATTGACAACAGCCACTGGGCCACTCAGGTCCTCCAGGGGTCCAGCACCTCGGCTGACCCTGCTCAGCTGCTCAGTAGGAGGGCATCCTCCCTATTCCAGAACCCGATCCGTGAGCCCTGTTTCCCTGTTCAGAGGCTGCTTCAGATTTGGTGAGGTTCCTGAGAAAAGTCAGACCAAATGTATTCTACCAAATTTGTCTGCCTTTAGCCTTTTGGATAAATGTCATGCAAAGGTTCTGACTGTCACATTCACTCCTCCGTGGGAAATCTTTGGGGATGAGTAGAACCTTGAACCTTATTATTTCAACATTGATTATTTCTCACAGCTCTTTCCCTCTTTCAGAGTTGACTCTGGGACTTACCAAGTGGCACACCCACAGTTACTGCAGTTTAAGGGCTGAGACCAGACCCAACAAACCCTTCTGGCAAGGGCGTGTTAGAGCCAGTCAGACCCAACTTATTCCTCTGTGACCTTGGACAGATCCCTTTTCTAGGACCCTCTGCAGAAGGCCCATATCCCCAACTCTGTGCCATTGGGCCAGGTCAGGGCAGCGTGAGGGAAGTTTCCTGTCCTTTATCTATCAAGACAGCTCTGGTCATACAGCTGGAGAAACTCAGCCTTAATGCTTTTGCTCTGTCATTATGGAAGAATAAAAATCATTTCTTTTGCTCACTTGTCCCACTTGAACGGTGTGTAATAGTGTTAGAGATTTATGGTGTTTCTGACTTTGTGACCTGGGGAGAAGCTGGAAATTCCACTGTGCCCATTTCTACTCCTGGGTTTCCGTAAATCTCACAGTGAAATTATTTTATCAAGTACACCACAGAAGGGGAAAATCTTAATCTTATATTATACATATGCAGCACTTGACCTTCTCTTGAGATGCGGCACCTCTTAGCTACACTTACTTAAACATAATGCAGCTCTTCCCCGATGCACGCAGAGAGAATAATTAGGGGCCCTGGTATCCCAGCTGGAGAGGAGGCTGTGCTGTGGGGCTGACCTCGAAGATGAAAGGGAGAAGGAATGAGGCAGGTGGGGGCAGGGCTGCAGCACACTCGTCCTGACGAGGCAGGTGGACCTGACTCTCTGCCTTGTTCTGGTTCCCCTGCTGACTGTGCGCCTCTGGCCAAGTTATTTGTTGCCTTCTCTGGGCCTTAGTTTCCCCATCATAGCTCTGGATTTGCCAGTTTTGATCCACGGGTAGTGGCTGCCTAGGGCATTGTGTTAAAGATTCTGAGCCCTGGTCTGGGTTGAGTGGGAGTGAGTGCCAAGATTGATTAGTGATGTCTGCCGTGGCCGGCATGGGAGGTGGCGATTGTGGCTCTACTGGCTAACCCTGTTCCAGGATATTTCTAAGGTCTTTTTTCCACCCTGAGTACATGTGATTTGTGGACTCGCCAAAGCCCTGGGGAGAGGAAGCTTGGAAAAGGGGAAACAATAACAACCTTCCCTCAGAGAAAAGTACTATTTGCCTTGTCAGGTTTTGGAGAGAAAATAAGATTTGTGTGATGCATCCAAACGTGATTCTTTTTTTTCCTTTTTTTCATATGGGCTCTGTGAGAAGCGAGAGAGCAAGGGACGGCAGGCTTTTTCTGGGTGCGATGACTCATCAGACCCGGCTGCCACAGGAAAGAGCAAGGAGCCCTAGGTGGCTTCTTGCCATTGCCCAGCCTTGAGAAACACTGTAAGAAGTCACCTTTATTTATCTTAAAGACTTGGTTATTAATTATTTTTTCAGGGAGTCCATCAAGATCTGTATTGACTGGAGTACTTAAAACTAAGGTTTTTCTCAAAGGGTAAGGACGTCAGTTCAGAAACGTGGGAAGCTGCCTGATGGACGGCATATGGTCCCGTTGCCTGCTGCCCAGAGCTACCAGATTGGTGATGTTTTTAGAGCATTGGCAGCCAGGCTCTGACGTAGGTGGGGACAGGGCCTCGGGAGGGGACATCTGGGGATTCCCTGCCCTCCCCTTCCCCTGGCATAGAAGTGGGAGCCTAGGCCCGGCAGCCCTGGTGGCCTGATGGGCCTGACTGGGATAGAGGACCTTGGGGCCCCTTGGAGTGGCCAAAGCGATCTGACCCTCATGTCCTCTTTGTTGGGTCATGGGAAGCATCTCCCTGGTTGTGGAGAGGGAGGGAGGAAGGCCATGCTCCCTTAAAGGAGTCTGTCCTGTTGCTGGCAGGACACTTCTGCTCTCTTCTAAAGGACAGACCCTCCTGCCAACTGTGCCCCCAGCATGGGCTCACTCACCTCCTTCACCATCTGGCTGTGACATCAGCTCTTCTCCAGGAGGCCTCGCTGTGCCCCGGGAGCCCCACATCTAAAGCATTCCAGCCTCACCGGCCATCTGCTGCCTCTGGATCGAGGGCTCCTCCAGGCCCCCTCTCACTTCTCATTCCCCGCATGTCTGTCCTGCTCCTCAGCTGTAGCCCTTTTCTCTCCCGATGGAAAGAAAGGGACTCTCTTCTATCTAACTCCGTGCATATCAGAAGTGCTCCCCAAATGTCTGTTGGATGAATGAGACGTGCATATAAAAGGGAAAGGGCTTTGTTGGGCTAAAGCTTAGTAAGTGTTTCCATGGGGCTCCCGGCAGCTTCTTGTGGTCCGCGTTGGAAAGGTGCTCAGGTAGGGCCCCACCTTCAGGGTCCAGGGAAATCACATCAGTGCTGGGGCTCCGTCTCCAGATAGAGGCCTCCTCCCCATCCCATCCCAAAGTCCTGAAGGATTCCTGAGTCTGAAGAACCATCCTTGGTGCACGGGTTCCTCCAGCCCTGTTTGCAGGCTGGAGTTAGGGGACGGACTTGGGGAGCAGACCCAGCCAGCTTCGAGAGGAGCCAGGCCAGCCCTGGTTTCCGAGTGAGCCCATACCCCACCTTCCCTGCGCTTCCTTTTCCTAATGCCACTCTCGACCCCCTCGGTATCATAGGGACAGTCAGCCCACTGCCAGGGTGTAGGATTCTTAAAAGAGAACTCCAGGCAGAGGAAGATGCCCAGCCCAAGTGGATGAAGTGTGGAGGGCAGGCTTTCCGGCATCAGCAGGAAAGCAGGGGTACAAGCCAGACGGCCGGTCCCCTGGCCCAGTGCCTGGCACCCAGCAGGGGCTCTGTGCAGACTGTTGAATGCATGAGTGATCCCCAGTCAACGCCCAGATCCTCCTCTTCTAAATGACTCTTGACTCTGTTCCCACTACCCTAGTGATCATTACTCTTCCTGTGTCTCCCCCTAACCGTCCCCACTCCTCCAATCTATTCTCTTCCCAGCAGCCAGTGTGATCTTCCAGAAACAAAAATCTGATTGTGTGTCCCCCCCCCCCCCAGTGTTAAGCCCATCAGTGGTTTCTGTGGCCTAAAGATAAAGTCCAGGGCTAACATGAGCTCAGGTTACTCTCCAGACTCAGCCTCCTCTTTATGAACCGACCCCCATCCACCCCAGATGTACTCTCTGCCTGAGCCTGTGGCGCTCACACTACACCATGGAAATGTTGCTCTCAGTTTGTTGACTGAGTCATATTTTTTTCTCCTGGGCCCTTTGCACATGCTGCTCTGCCCATGGGGAGGGTCCTCTGCCTCCCCTCACTAACCCACCTTACCTCTGCCAACCTAAACAGCTCTTATGCATTCTTTATATCTTAACTTGGATGCCACTTGCCTGAGACCCTCCCAGATGGAGTTAGGTCTCTGCTCTGACCTCCTGCACCAATTCCCTCTGTTGGAATTTCCAGTTTAGGGTCTGTCTTCCTCCACTAGGATATCAGCCCTGTGAGGGAGGGATCTTTGAGTGTTTCATCCACTGGCGGATCCCAGTGCCCAGCACAGCACCAAGTATATATTAAGTGGCCAATTTAAATACTTTAAAAATAATGATTGGTGAGAACATTCAGCCTGGCTCCTTGCAGGCAACAGCCAGCTGCTCTTCACTGAGGAGATGCTACATTTCAGAAAGTTGGCATTCATTACACTGGCCTTCACAAAGCTGAGAAGGAAGTTACCCTAGCACCCCTTTTTACAGAGGAGGGGGCTGAGGAGGCGGGGGAGCGGTAAGTAACTTGCTTAAGATCACACCACCTGGAAGTGGCAGTTTTCATTGGCCCCACGGCTGTGATGTTTCCAGTCTACCAGGTGGCCTAGAGCCGTGGTTCTCAGCGCAGAATCTCCTGGAGGGCTTGCAAACACTCAGATCGCTAGGCTCCACCGCGGAGTTGCTGGTCCAGTAGGTTTGGAGTGGGGTCTGTGCTTCTGTGTTTCTACAAGTTCCCAGCTGATTCTGCTCCTGCTGGCCTGGAGAGCACAGTTTGAGAATCACTGGCCTAGTCATCAGAAAACTCCTGGGTTTGCTTTGTGGCTACTCCACTCTCCAACCACACTGACCTTGCACCAGGATTGCAGGATGCAGCCCAAAACTGCCTGCTGGGAGGCTCTGATGCCCTCCCTCCCCGGACCTGGCCTTGGTTGTGTTGTGCCTGGCTGCTCTCTGGGGGGACAGGCTGCCATTAGTGACAAGGACCTGAGTGCCTGCCCCTCCCCCTCGGAACACAACATTTCTGTTTGTCATCCTTCAGTCCTGACCGGTGATCTCCCCATTCACCAAAGCAACGCGCCCCTGACCCTGACCTCACGTCTTCAACAACTTCCATGCTGACTGATGTGTTCTAGGCTTGCTGCTGCTGCTGCTCCCCGAGCAGCTTAACAGCCCTGGAAGTTACAGTCTCGTCTGTGTCACGGTGCCGGCAGCATGTATCAATTTCCTCAAGTGTCACCAAGAGTGAAAGGAGTGTGTGACACAGCTAAGTGTTCCCTCTGCCCAGGCCATTACAGCTGGCGCGGGGCCTGAGGAGGCAGGGTCTGGAGGGCCATGTGGCCGCCTGTGGGCAGGTCAACATAGAAGCGGGTGCCCCAGCCCACCTCCTGCCGTGGTCCCACGAATGCTGTGTGGGCCCGGCAGTGTCTACAACTCTCGCAGCTCCCCTAGGCAAGCACAGGGTCCTGTTCCCTCTGAGGCTTGGGACACTCTTTTCCCTTTGCCTAATCCTCCCATTTCTGCATCAGTTTGTACCCGTCTTTCAAGGCCTGTGTGTGTGCCACCATCTCCAGGCAGCCTTCCTGGCTCCCCTTAACTCTCTCCTTCCTCTAAAGACCTCTGGCACAGGGCATCTCCAGCTCTGGTGTGGGACTTTCCTTGGTAAGCAGCCCACTCTGACCTGCCCTGTTGATCTCAGCTTCTTGGGGTTGGAGGTGGCCAGCCATACTTTCGTGTTCTCCCTCAGATCTAAAAATGTCGTGACTGAGATTTTCTTTGATTACTCGAGTCCTGTATGGACAATTCAAAACATTGGGAAACTGTGGAAAATCACCAAATCATCATCAGCGGTCATACCACCACTCCCAGTTTCTGTTTTAGTGTTTATGGTTTATATGTGTGTGTGCATGTTGTTGTATATGTACGTATGTGTGTATGTATATACGTGCGTGTGTGTGTTATCAAGTTCATGCTCTATGTATAGTTTAACATCTACTTTAAAAATACTTTTCCAGGACATAATATTGATGACTCTGTAGTATCACATTACATGTAATTTATTTAGTGAATACCCTATTTTTTAAATTAAAGTACAATCAGTCACAATGTGTCAGTTTCTGGTGCACAGCACAATGACCCAGTCATGCATATACATACATATATTCGTTTTCATTTTCTTTTTCATTAAAGGTTATTACAAGATATTGAACATAGTTCCCTGTGCTATACAGAAGAAACTTTTTTTAAAATCTATTTTTATGTATAGTGGCTTACATTTGTAAATCTCAAACTCCCAAATTTATCCCTTCCTTCCCCTTTCCCCCGTAACCATAAGATTGTTTACTATATCTGTGAGTCTGGTTTCTGTTTTATAGATGTGTTCATAGTGTTCTTTTTTTCCTTTTTCTTTTTTTAGATTCCACATATGAGTGATATCATGGTATTTTTCTTTCTTTTTCTGGCTTACTTCACTTAGAATGATGATCTCTAGTTCCATCCATGTTGCTGCAAATGGCATTATTTTATTCTTTTTTATGGCTGAGTAGTATTCCATCATATAAAGTGAATACCCTATTATTTGACTTTTAAGTTCTTTTTTCTTTCTTCCTTTCTTTCTTCCACATTGTAGATAACAATGGAGTAAACATCCATTGACGTAAATCTTTTTCCACCTCTGCTTGCTCTTGCTTTAGAATTATTTTTAGATGTAGAATTATTGAATCAAAGCACTGGACATCTTGAAGGTCTTAATACAGAAAAGCTTTAAGCATCCGCACTGTGTATGAAAGTGCCTGTCCCCTCTTACCCTGTAATACTAAGATCATATTATTATTTTTTGTTGTTATTCTTTTTTCAATCACAGCTTTAATCTTAGGGTCTTATCACAGCAGGCCTTCAGTGACCATTCAGTTCAACCAGCCACAGGATGTGTAAGCTTAATGTGTAAGGCCTGTGCTCAGTGCCAGGGAGAGGAAGAGGCAAAACTTACAAGACCTAGCATCAGCCTTCAGAGAACTTTCAAACTAGCACAGTGATTGGACAGAATCCTGCCTGCCTGCCTGCCTGCCTGCCTGCCTGCCTGCGAACCACTTCTCTGCTACTGGTTTTTCTCAACATACTGCCATGTCTATATGGGGAAGTGGGAGTTTCACAAGGCTCTGGGTCCCACTGGGATGTCCTGGGGTTCTTCACGGAGACCCATTTCAGGGAAATACAAAGACAGCTGATGAGCATAGATGGAGAATCCCAGAACACCTCTTTCCCGGGAGCTTCATGCCTGGAGTTCCAGAGTCAAGAACCCCTGGGGTCAGCAACCCATTATGTGAAGATAAGGGAGACATTGGGCCACAGGCTCAATGAGAGACCACAGACCTATGGGGAGAGCCCCGCAGAGCTCTGCGCGTGCCCCGCAGGAAGCTCTCGTCTCCCCTCCCCACCCCCTGCCCACCATGCCCATCCCAGGGGTCACAGCAGCTGTCCAGAGTGGCTGGCTCTTTACCTGTCTTCCAGACCGAGAGCGAGAGCAGAGCCCAGAGTTGAAGGGATGAAGATGAGGTTGAGGAGCAGCGAGCTCAGGGCCATGAATGTCTTTCTTCCCGGCCAGGAGCATGCGCCTTGCCCCTCTCACTGTCGCCCTGAGGCAGGCGCACCTCCCGAGCCAGCTGCTGAGCTGCACCTGCCTTGAGAAAAAGGCACCCGGTTCTTAAGCAGGGAATGAATATTCATTGGCATGAACCTTTGCAAACTCATTTGGGGGAAAAAATGAGATCAGGAGAAGTAATCAGATTATTAAAAGAAGAAGCAAGGACAGAAGGCGGCGGTGGAGGGAAGCATCGCATTTAAAATGCAAGGAGAGATTTCCTTCCTGCAGAGGAGCTGTGACCCCCTGGACCATGCACTGGGAACAGTTAAGCTCTCCCACATTCCTGCTGCATAAAAATGTTGTTTTGTGAGGCCTCTGTGGACGGGGGAGGGGCAGAGGCGACGTGCACGCTCCGCGTACAAAAATATATATAAAATAATGTTATGAGGTTTTCATTTTATCTCCCTTGGATATCAAGAAAAATTGTGAGCGCTCAAGAGTCTCTGGTGAGTGCTGAGTGACAGGTTAAAGGGCTCCAATAAAGATTAGATGGTCCACTATCTCCTGAGGAAATTGCATAAAAGTGGTTATTCCCTCTTGCTTCTATTAATTTCCTCTTCCTGGCTGCTTGGAAATGCTTCATAACCTGATGGGGCGAGAGGCGCTTTCCATTATCTCAATCACTGCACTGTTTATGAGACACTTAATCTGTTTCTTTATAAAGTAATAGTACTGTCGGTGATGGATTTAGTGTCACTGGAACGCTGTGTGCTGAGATGGGAGGGGAGGGGGTTCTCCAGAGCATTGTAGGCACTAGGTCATTTGTTACATCTCTGAGAAGTGGGGTGGGCATTTCAAGGTGACCTTCGGGCTATCAGCTAGAGGTCACGTGTACCAGTCCCTTTTCGCTTGAAGGGGGAGGAAGTGCTGCGTGTTTTGCCTGGGGAATGGAAAATCCACATGTGCTCAGGGAGCTGGTCCTCATATCTTGTCTTTTCCTCTCTGCCAAAGAGAGGAGCAGGCGGGGAAAGAGGTGTGTGTGTAGGGGTGCCACCCCAAGCTCCATTTATCACCTGTCTGAACTGTGATCCCCTGCCATGGAGGGAAGTAAACTCCCTTTTCTTAAGGAAACAAAGCGGTCTGGGCTGCACTGGTATCAGCCACGTATAGACTCACAGGTGTCCCACTGACAAAGGTCTCCTGGGAATACACAGCAAGGCGCCTTCGGCTCTGCCTTTCCCACCCATGTCCTGGAATAGTAATGCAACCTTCCCGGCTGCGATGGGGCAGGGATGTCTCTGACCTCATTTCCCTTCCTACCTCTCCTGCTCTTTTACCTCCGCCTTGCTGGCTTTGTCTTTTCATCTCTTGAATCTCACCTCCTAATTGCCACAAAAATATATTTCTTCCAGTCCTCATCTCATAATGATGCACATCCTGCCTGACCAGTCCCCCCCCACCCCCAACAGCATTCCCTTTTCTGCCTCCCCCTCCAGAAGGGCGCTTCCCAAAGTCTGTTCCCCACCGCCTGTGTTCTGCTCTGTTCCTCTAGCGGGGCGCTAAGCTCACGGTAGATCTATAAACATTTGTTGAATGAGGGGTTCATGATTGTAGTGGTAGTGCTGACCATAATTTTGAATCAAGAGAAAGGCAACCCCTGAGTTCTGAAACGATATTAAAGCAAATAATTTGTTATCTGCCTCGAAATTGCTGGAAAGTGTAGCTATGTGCTAGATTAGGCTATCACAGTATTTAATTAGTATTTTTTGAGCCTTCCGGCAGGTGTGCGGTCTCCAAGCTGCCGGAGTCCCCAGCGTTCTCCACCGTGTTACTCTCAGCTGCTTTATATACTCAGGTGACTTACCTAGGCTGAAGCTATTACATTTGCTTCTCTTGGTCTAAATATTCTTTGTTAGAATCTACCCAGACACTCCATGTTTCACTTCTGATCACAGCTGCTTTTCCTCAAGGGGCAGCACAATTTTCTTATTTTTTACGTTAAATTTCTAGTAAAATAACAATATCATTAACTTCTATTTCTCATTAATGGTGTCTGATACAGGATGAGTTAAAAAGGCTTAATGGACTAGCCTGGCATTTACCATTATTTAAAGCAGTAATTCTATGAGAAAATATAGCCCAAGTGTGCTCGCAAGTTACAGTCTAAAAGTTCAACAAATGAACCTAGGAATACTACTTCTTGATAAATTAGGGAATGCCTAGATGTAGGTTTTATTAAAGTATTAACTTACTAAATCTGAATATTAATGAGATTCATTCATTTTGTAATTATCAGTGAGATATACTTTACAGAAGTAATGATTCGCCCATTACACAAAACAGAAATAATCTGTGCAGAAACACGTTCTTCTATTTAGTTGCACGATTTATTGGCCCACTTTGGGAATCTGAACTCACATTCTAACCCTGAATTCTAAAAGTTCCTGCAAAGAAAACTTGTTTTTCAAAAGGAACTGAGTAGAGGTAGAGAAGAATTAGCATTGTCTAACACTGATGCTGGGTATATTTCTATACTTGATTTTGATAAATTCTAATGACCTGAGGGAGTTGTGAGAAATGTTACATTTCTTTTTTATGGATTCTTTATACAGATGAGCAAATTGAGGGTTACATAGCTTGCCAATGGTTATCCAGTTAGAACCAGCAGAGCCAGGAATCAGACCCAGGACTGTCCGATCACTGCCCAGGGCTCACTGTCACACCTGTTTCCAGGACCTTTTACCCCACCTTTCTCTTAACTCCTATCCTTTAAAGTCCAGCTTGGCCCCACTCTCCTCCATTTCCTGCCTTTGTGGCTGTCAGAGTCTGGAGACACCCAGTTCTGCCTTCCTCCATCAGAAATCTCAGACGAAGGCATTTTCTATATCCCTCTGCCACTTGTGGATACCAAGATGGTTGTTTATGCTGTTAACTCATTCAGTGTAAAGCAAGGAGGCTTTTAAGTGCTAGAAAGAAAGTGAAAACACCTTGTTTCTCTTGGGCTGATACATTAAGAAAATTACATGTGGCAGAGCTCCAGTGAATGCAGGAGAATCACCACGTTCCCCTCCCCCACCTTCCAAGGAAAGCACTTCTGCTGTGTTTGGGTAGCACAGGTCGGGGATGTCTCTGGGTTCTCCAGCTCCCGAACTGAATGCGGCGCAGCACTGCTGGGTAGTTTACAATGGGAAGGGCCAAGTGCTTCTCATGAGTGACAAGGGGGAGATAAGGAAAGAAGACAGGGAGAGAGGAAGAAAGCAATGGAGAGAATTCACTGAGAGGGCTTGGAACGCTAGATCAGCAAGCGAAATTCTAGGGTACTTTGGGTGTACCACTCAGGGCTTTCCTTCTGGTGTTTTATTGGTTGAGCCTTTAGTAAAGATTTGATTTTTTTAGTTTTATCTTTCTACTGAGACATTTCTCTTGAATGTGCTGAGGTGGCTAACAAGGGGCCCATTTTTACATGGATCACAACAGAAATCTTTAAGGACCTTACTGTAACATCTAAATGACATTTACCCCTGTGTGTTCCATGGAACATCCCAGAAGATGCTCTACAAAATAGAACTTCATGGTGAGAAAACATAGCATTCTATATCCCAGTTTTTGGAAATTTGGAAAAATTCTGTAATAAAAAAATGAGATTAACTTTTTAAATCCACATTTTCAAAATATCTGGCTGCAGACCCCTTTTGTTAGTAAGAGGTGTTAACACTCTGAAGAACGTGGACTCCATGGAACACTGTTGGGTTATGCCATTCCAGAACATTCCATCTAAGAAATGATTCCCATTAAAATGAGCTCCCACCTCAGGGCACTTCCAGAGTGACTGAAATCCTATACCTCACTTCAAATGACTGAAAGAGTGAGAAGACTGCAGCAGAGGAAACAGTTCTTTCTTGTCTTGGTGGCAAAGATGTGGATATTTGTCAAATAGTTTATATGCATATCATCGTGATGATTTCTCCCACTGCGTGATCCTGGGCAACTATTTTAACCTTTCCTTGTCCCAATTTCCTCATTAGCAAAATGGAACTAATAATAGCTACCCCATGGAGGAATGCCTGTAAAGCATTTAACAAGAGCATTAACAGATGGTGGCTACTGCTCAGTAGCAGTAAAGAATACGCTGCACTTTCCAGGAGGGAACAGTGTATTTGGGAAGATGAGCTTTTTGTATAAGCAGAAACCTTTATAATGGCACTTCTGTTATGGCAATGATCACATTGTATTACAGTTGTATGACTACACTGGATCAAGAGCTCCTGGAGGGCAGGCTCTGTTCTCAAAATTCCCTGGGTCAGCTTCTCAGCAGGGTGCCAGTAAATGTTTGTTGAATGAATTAGTGAAGTATATAAGGAAGCCAAGCAAGTTGACCATATGATAACTTGTACCTGATCTCAAAGGAGGATGAACCAGAGCAGGTTTCTTGGAAAAGTCAGGAGCTGAGAGTGAGAAAGGGCCTCAGAGAAGCAGGGAAGGTAGGGGCAATTTTCTGAGAAATCAGCCAGGCGGAGACCAGGTGCCTGGAGTCGAGGGTCTCTGTAGACGAGGCACAGCAGAAGCTTGAGGGACGGCCTAGAGCCAGACTTTTTGGGGCATGGCTCTTCCCAGGCTGACCCCATGGGGAAATAAGAATAAAAGCCTCATATCTGAGGGCAGCTCCAGTGGACATCAGGCTGTACCAGGCGTTCCCAACTTTCCCCACTGTCAAGTACGTGATAGATGACATCAAGTACATGACACATTCCCTGGTGCACTGCCTGCCAAAGCCATCCTTTTTTGCCCCACCCCCTAAAGTATTTCAGAATGCAATTAAGGGAGAAGAATGTTGTTAAGCCAGTAACCTTGAAATCACTTTAATTTCTTCTTAAAGGATCACTCATGAATTTCAATCCTTTATCATCATTCATAACAAGTATTAACACAGCTCAGTGCCCCTTGTGTGTGTTGCATTTAAGAACCACGGGTCCAGTCCATTGTCAACGAGGACCTCTTTCTGTCTGAGGACCAGGTGAGATTCTTTCACTGAGTGGCTCAGGGTAAAGCCCTGGCTGTTAACCAGGTGGAAGAGGGAGGGAATAACCATTTATAGAGCACTTACGCCTCAGACACTGAGCTATAGATAGATTCATTTTGTCAATTAAATCTCTCAACACACCTGAAAGGGAAGAATCATTATTCATATTGTTCAAGAGAGGCTATTGGTACTGTGTTTCACTAAGGATTTTTGAAGACTTCGAAGTGTTAAGTAGAGGTTTCATTAATGTGAAATGCTCACTTTGTGCAAGGGGTTATTTCAGTGTCCTTTTAGAAGGGGCAGAATGTTTTATTTTCTAGTTCCAGGGAAGGGCCTCTGACTATCACTCTTTCATTAGTTCTAAGATGATCTGTTTGTATTCCAGCCTGCCCTGCAGGGATGTTCAAGGCCAGCCAGGAAGCTGAGGGCTGCTCGCACTGCCCCTCCAACAGCCGATCCCCTTCAGAGGCATCTCCCATCTGCACCTGCCGGACTGGCTACTACCGAGCGGATTTTGACCCCCCGGAAGTGGCATGTACTAGTAAGTGTCTAGTAAGGGTTCTGGGCTGGGGAGTTTGGTTCCCTGACAGTACAAGTGGTGGGCGAGGAGGACTTAAGACATCATCCTCCAGTTGCAGTAGTACAAAGCAGAGATGCAGGCTGTGGTGCTGAAACGGACAGCTCCCATGCCTGGCTTGCATGCAGAACCCCCTCAAGATTATGTGCTTTCTTTGCTCCCTCCTTCCAGATGGGAGGGCCTTCCTCCTACCCAAGCGAGACAACTTCTGTCCACCTGATGGTTAAAAAATGCCAAATGGAGAGTTCTTTGTGTGCAAAGTCAAAATGCATTGGATATTGCAACAATTCTTAGCAACTATTCCAGTCACGTCCTTCAAGAAGCCCCCTTGGTCTTGACAGCTGAGAATATCCTCTCTTTTCATTGGACTTCCTGTATCTCTGTGACCAGGCTCCCCTCAGAACTCTCATGATTTTGTTAAATGTCCAATTATTCTGTACCTACTGTCTTGGTTACCAAATGAAGGTCCTGTGTGCTGGGTTCATAGATTCATCTCCCTGTGTCCCTTCTAGTGCCTAGCATGGTGCATCCATGCCTCTACTAATGACTAGACCAGAGTCGTGGCCAGTGTGTATCTCTGAGGCTAACATTCTAGGGGCTGGGGCTAGTGCATCGGCTCCACCTCTTTGCCACTCTCTGCTGCAGAGGGAAAAACAGTCATCCTGCCAAAAGTGCAACTCCACTCCCTAGAGAGGGGTGGGGGAGGGAGAGTTTCCTCCCCATCTTCTCCTTCGTAATTCATAATCGTGGGGAGACTGGAAGCACTACACTCTCTGCACAGCACTTTTGAGAACTTGCTCCTCCTCTCCTAAGTGTTGCAGCCTTGAAATAGGAATGCCTTTTCTTTTCAGTATTCCTGTTGCATTCAGAAGTCAGTGCTCCAGCTTAACTTCTAATTGTGATAGAAGTTTCTCCTGTGTTCCGTGCTGTTGTCTGAATCCCTGTGAGGGAGGATCTTCCCTTCACTTCCTCTCACCAAACTCCTTCTGCCCAACCCCCACAAAGAAGGACACAGAGGAAACATTTCATACCTCCTTCCAGTTTGATGGACAGAAAAAAAAATGACTGAACTCTTGAGTAGAAAAATTTCTTAATTCTGGCCTTGCAGTATATATCACCTTTGCTGGATAAAAAAAGAATGACAGTGTCTTCTAGATCCAGGTCCTAAGGTCAATCAATGCTTATAGATTGGAACTGAGGAAAAGCTTACCCTCTTGTAAACTGATTTTTTCCCAGACCTCCCTCTCGGGTAGGTAGGTATGAACAGAAGTGATTCCATTTCTGCTGACTAGAGTCCCCGGCTTTTGGTTGTGGTATCCTCTCTTACTGATTTCTGAGGTTTCCCTGTGCATCCCTGTGAGCCTAAGAAGCATTCTTTAATGTACTTCTTACTGTCTGCATGTCCAGACCGAGGACCAGTCTCTGTGTTGCCAAAGCCCACGCTCTCACAGCTTCCCTCCTGAAAACTTTCCCTTCCACTTCTGCTTATGGATCCCCTCTCACTGGCCAGGCTCTTTGCAGAGCAATGCATGCAAAAAGAAGTCTAGGCTCCCAGCTTCCCACCTCAGCAGACACACCCTGTAAATCCATCCAGCCCCTGGATAAGGTCACCTAGAGAGGTCAGCCAGTGGCCAGCAGCTCAGAATGCTGACGTGGAGCTCCTTGCTAAATAGCACCTCTCCCACCTACCTGTCACCTGATGCCTCCTGTCTCCCTCTCTGCCACCTGACCTGATGCACTTGAACCAACAGACCCGACTCCTGGCATAAATAAGAACATCTCAGAGCCTTCACTCTGCACCTTGTAGATACTGACGCCGCTTTGCCTACCCATATCCTGAGTCCATGTCATTAAAGTCAGACCCCACCCCCACCCCAGGCTTTTCTCTCCAATCCTGGTCCAGCCAGCGATGAGTTAGTCACAGCTTCCCAACCTCTATGTCCCGCTACCACCTCCCCACCTCACCCAGAGTGCGGGTGAGGGCTGGACGTACCCGTGAGTGTCACCACACCCTGCACACAGCGCTGTGCTCTTTCACCCCTGAAAGAAGAGCGCTAGGGTCAGACTGGAAATCCCTGAATCAGAGCCACCCTTGTCTGTGGAGGTCGGGCCAGGAGCAGCTCAGGGACGCATTGTCCAGCTCCCAGCCCCGGCCTGCAGGGGCAAGCACTTGGTGAGAGGACCCACAAGCCGGGCTGGGCAGCAGCACAATGCTAGGCAAAACATGTGTAAATAAACCTATTATTTTATTGAGTCTCATTATGTATTTGATTTATATGTGCCAGGGAAGTACTGTATGAAAAAGTCAATTTGTTGGCTTTTATAATCTCATTAGGGTTTCCTTTTAAAGCATTCTAATTGGAGGTGCCATCTGTTCTCTTAAAAAGGCACCGCACATCACCACAGTAATAATTTTTCAGATAGAAGGAGCATATCTGGATATGTTGAGGCCAAGCACAGCCCTGCACCGCGGCCTGGGGGCCCGGCTGGTTCTGCTGGTGGAGCAAGGTGTCCAGCATGGCCTGGCCAGCTGCCAGGGGTGGTCAGGGAGGGGAGGGCGCAGGTGCTTGTTCACCTTGCAAGTGCAGCCCTCTGTCCAGCCAAGCAGGAGACGGTGACGGCCTGGAGGGGCATGGGGAGGACCCAGCGAAAGGGGAGCTCTGCCCTTCTTTTGCTTTGTTCTGTTCTTTTTTGTGGGGGGACCTCATGCATGCTAAGCATGTGCTCTAGCACTCAGCTATACCTTCCCCTCCTCTTCCTTCTAATATGTACAGGACGGTGGACATCTGAAGTGTCTAGGTCCAGTGGGAGTCAGGGAAAGGGGGCACAGTTTTGGAAGCACACAGGAGCCCAGGCCTCAAAGTCTACAACGGCCTCAGGTGTGGCCTGTTGCCACCGTCTTTACATAAGGTTGTATCAATAGGCATTCACTGACAATATTGAAAATTTTATAAAGAATCGTACAATATAAAATGCACTTTTTTCCAAAGCGGAAATATCTATAGTGTGCTAAAATTTAACATTTTTTAATGATTCCTGTTAATCTCATGAAACAGCACATATATATTCATTGTATTTTTTATAGTGTTAAATGTGTTAATTTATTCTAAGATAATCTAAACGTTTAGAATGCATGATAACTTTTGAAGCCCTGTGTGGGCATTTCTTCATTTTTTTCTTAATCTCCTGGGAGAGCCTGGGATCTCCTGGACCTCTGAGAGGCCGTGGCAACCCTGTGTGTCCAGCCTTATTCTTGATTTAACAGGAACTGGGGTGCATCCCAAGGCTGCTTCAAAGGGCCTGGGGTGGGCTCCAAGTGAACTCAGAGAACGGGGGCATAGGGAGCTCTGTGTCTAAGTCTGTGATGATGTTCCTGCTGCTGGTCTGGGGACACTCAGCTTTTTCCTTTTCCTTCATCCTCCTCATACCTCTGCCAGGCTTGGGATCCTCGATCTGCTGCATCAGTGCCTGGCTGACTGCCCCCTTGTCCGTGGCCCTGTATGCTCATGTTGAGGAAGAGGCCTTGTCCCCCGACAGACTTGGGAGGGAAGGAGGGGAGGGAAGACTGAGAAGGCTGATGTGAGGCTTTAGGATGCATACTGCCATGTGTCAGGGCTGCCCTCAGAGAAAGAGGGACAGCTAAGCAATGGATGGAATGAGGTGGGAGCTTGGAGGATTGCTAGAGGCAGGTCATATAGGTGGGCCTGGCCCTCCCTGCTAACCTAACCCTCTGAAAGAAGCCAGGCTACATGGAGTGGACAGTGGGGGCCACCTTTAATGAGGAGGAGTTACCAAAGGGCCACTTACAGCAGAGGGGAGGGGGAGAGGTCAAGGGGATAGTGCAGCTCCACCAGCCCGGAGGGGTTGAGAAGTTTGTGGGCTGAGGAGCCGACTCTCAACTTGAAGTTTACTGAGCTTCAGATGAGGAAGCTGCCACCTTCCTTCTCCCTCCCTGGGGCCCCCCGGGGAGTTCTGGCATCCCCAGACTGCTCCAACCTTGAGTGGGTCCTGGGAATGCTTACTGAATTATCAGTCTTCGTGAAGCACTGGAAAGGTGGGCTTGGCACGGCCCATACGAATATTTGAATCTTGACTCTGTCTGGTACCTTCTCTGTGACCTTGAGCTAATTTCTTAACTTTCTTACACTCTGTCCTTTTCTTCTCACAACCTCATAATAATGTGTGCCTTTCTGGGTTGTTATGAGGATTAAGCAAAACAGTATGATGGAGTCTTTGGCAGAGCGCCTGGTTCATAGTAAACTCTCAATCAATGTTAGAACTTGCTGTGGTTACATCCCTGGAAAGTGTGAAGATTGCAGCGGATATGGAGGCTTCCAGCACGATAGGAGATCTAAAAATAAAAGTGACATCCTCAGGGGGCGGAGTACAGGTTTCACGCCGGCCCTGAGAGTCACAGCAGAATCCACCGTGTGGCTCAGATCATAGTCACCAGTCACCTCGGCCTGGAGATCCCAAAGAAAACAAGTGAGAAGGTGGTGGCCACCATGAGCAGACATGCTGTGGGAGAAAGAAGGAGGTGCCGGTGGAGCATCTGAGACCTCCGGATGTTGCCACGCCCTCTCCTCTGGGACCGAAGCTGGACAGGAGTGGCGAGATGGACTTTCAGTCCTCAGGGAGCAAGGGCTCAGTGACTCCTCAGGGTCAGACAAGCATGTTTCACAGGAGGATCTGATGGCTCTGGAGGTGTGCTGGGCGGGACCAGGTAGAGAGAGGCAGGAGCCAGGAACGCGCGGGAGGAAGTGCCTGGCAACGTGAAACCAAGCACCGAAATGGATGTCTTTCAGTTTTAAATAATTTCTATTTATGGGGAGACGAAATGGGAAGGAGGAATTTATGAAGCAAGTGAAAATAGATAATTATGCCTTATAAAATTGCTGTCTGCCAAAAACCATGCGGAAGGATTGGTGTAAAAATAATTATCTTGTTACATTTCTGACCACAGAAACCTTTTTTTTCTATCACTCACGTGGGACAAACTTTGATGGATCACAGAGACAAGCTAGTGCTTGTCCTGGTTCTTTATTTCTTCTCTAGATGCAATGGGTTTCCCTCCGATCATGGAAGTGGAATGAAGAAGGGGCTTTAGAGCTCACTCACTGTCTTATCCCTGGACCTGCCTGCTGTCCCCTCCCACCAGAGGCACAATGTCGGCTAGCCCTCTGGGATTGCCCAGTGACTATCCCTGACCTCCCTCCTGACTCCCACAGAGAGGCCAGGAACCTGAGGGACAAGGCAGGGGCTTTGGGTGTAGAGCCTGAAGGCATGTGACCTGGGGCAGGTGACAGCCTCTGTGAACAGGGGCTTCTCGTGGGCAGATCTGGGCATGATGGAACCCAAATTAGGAGGTTGTGAGAATTAAATGACAGGATGTCAGCGAAGCCCCAAGATAAACACTCAGGTCTGTCTGCCTCCAAGGGCACAACCTCACACACAGTGAGAGCTAGAATTTGGCAGCCTTCAGGAGGACGCTGTCACTGGTTGTGGCGGTGACGGTGGTTTGCTGTCACTCTCATTCTTGAATCTGCCTCCTACAGAGAAGGATAAGAATCCATTCTTCCCTCTCCCATCTCTGCGTAATCCTATGTCTCTTTTTTAAGCTCATGTTTCATCCTTTAAGGGGCTGGCAGCTGTCCCTCTCTTTCATCCCAATCATTCCGGTGCAGCAGGGTGGTCCTTATGATGCCAGGAACTTGCTTCTTGGATGGCCCGCCCAGAAGTGTGACATTGCTCAGAGCCCGGTCTTTCTAGGCAGGCTGGGTGGAAGGGAGAGCAGAGTACCAGGGCCAGAGGGTGGAATGAACCTTGGGATAAGAAAGGAGGAAGTCCTCTGCAGCCAGGTCTGATGGCCTTCGTGATGTTGTGAAAAGTCTGTAAGGACATCAGATAATACTCTCCTTCTACTATCTCGGGTCCTGCTGGCTCATGCTTGACAAGCTGGCCAGTGATGGCTTGTTTCCTTTATAGCAGTGGCTTTCACATGCAGTCCTTGGACAAGCAGCCTCAGTGCCCCCAGGGAACCTGTTAGAAACACAGATTCTCAGCCCCTCCCTAGACCTCCTGAATGAGAGGCTCTGGGGATGGAGAGTGGGGCAGGAGAAGAGGCAGAGACCTGAGTTTTAACAAGACCTCCAAGTGATTCCGAAGCTCGCCAAAGTTTGAGAACATTGCTTTAGAATTGGGTCGTGTTTCTCTGTCCTCTGCTTTGTGATTCCTGGGGAGAAAGGACATTGAGTGAATACCTACAGACTGAAACCACAGGCCCTACTCCTCCCCATCCATGTCCCATGTACCAGGTGGGGAGAGTGAGACAGAGACAGAGAGACAGAGAGGGACTGAATACCTGCCTGAGGAAGAGGAGCGGTTGGGTGTGATATGAGGGCGAATATGTGAGTGTGTGCCTGTGTTTGCCTGTTTCCAGCATCTCACTAGCTCTCAGAACCACCCTCACGTGCTCTCGCTCTGTTTTCATCACATTCTCACTCTTGGGTGGTTGGAGCCGTGTGGGGACCTCCAAAGTCCAACATCAGCTGGGGCTGGGCGCAGTGATAGGGGAGAGAGTGGAAACCAGCGAGCACAACCTGGCCAGGTGGACTCAGGGAGGGCTGAGGGGGAAACAAAGGCAGAAGCAAAGTGACTGGTGGGGACCATTCACCTGAGCTCAGACGGGCAATCAGGTGGGCAGAGGGATGGGTCATTGGCCTCACTCCTCAGGTGGTCCTCCACCCCACCCAGCAGGAAATAGGTCCAGAGGAAGCCTCTGGGGACCACCACAGCAGGGAGGGGCCCCTCAGGCCAGTATGGCACGAAGGTCCCCCAGGGCGGCAAACATTCCACAGAGAACAGGAATCCTGTATTACTATTTGGGGACTGCTGACTCACTGGCCTACGTGCCTACACATTGGGGATGATTTTAAAGACTTTTCAAAAGTTAACCCTTTCAGAAGCATCAACCTCTTCATCTAGGAGTTGCAACCTATTAAAGATGAACTCAAGGTCAGCTTCACCCACTGCTGAGCAGGGCTTTAGTAAAAGAGCCACCAGGTGCCGCTTTCCATGCGTGAAGTTGCTGCTTGGTTTTACCCTGATATGTAATCCACACTGCACATAAAACATATCATTTGTGCTTTTGAGGGGGAGATAATCTGTGTTTTCCTTGACCTGAAATTCCATCAAAGGTCACAGATGAACAAGAGTCATAGGGTAAGCTGACTCTCGGAGTGCCTGGGTTTGGATCACATAAACACCTGGATGCAGAGTTGAAGGAGTGTGACGGCGAGCTGAAAGCTATTTATAACTGTCACTGCTGTTTCAAGAAGGGTCAGTGTGGCCTGTGTACACAGGCGTTCACACTTCTATAATCTACAATTTCTTTTCACAGTTGTTGGACCCACATGGGTGGAACCCTTAGGAGGCATTGTCTAGCTCTAAGTTTTAAGCTGATAGCCGGGCATGGGCGCTGACGTGTCTGTTTCAGCTTTTCATCTTAAGAGCGTTTCACCTTACGGGCATTTGGAGTCACAGATTATTAACACTCAGAGCAGCCTTGTCAGTCCTGCCACCCAAACTCCTCCCTGGGGTCAGCTCAGTCTCTCCAGTAACCCTGAGAGGTAGTCATTCCATTTTTATTTTTCTGAATATCTGTGATGGCAGATAGCTGATCTGTTTTGCAGAGCGGCTCCAGTCTGCTGCTAGACAGCCATCACTCATCACTGTCAGAGGAATTTTCTGGACCTTGGATTGGCCACTGCCTCCCAGCCCTCCTCACCGTTGGTCCACCATTGAGGACCAATGTTCTGCAGGCGGGAGCAGTGGTTCCAATGCTTAAGAACAACTTTCTCATCCTTTGTTAATCACCTGCTGTTGCCTAAACATCTGTTATGTTATCCTGAGCCCCGGTGTCCCGGCTTTCCCGAATCTCTCACAATTATCAGTACAACTCGTAAAATACAGCAGACAGGATGAAACATATGACGCTCACCCCCAAGCAGGGTCCAGTGGAAGCACGGTGGGTTTTCTCCTGTGTCTGGGATACGGTTGATTGTTCACGTTGGTTGCAGCCTCTCACACTGTGGGCTCCGACAAGACTTTTTGACCCCTAAACATTCAGAGTTTTTATTTGTCCTTCAGGAAATGCTGCCCACTTGGATTTCCTGTTTTCTGCCCTTAGACGTGTAACTTCAGTCATTTTGCCTTGTGGATCTAGACATATGCTCATTCAAGTATAGATCATGGTGAAAACTGATTTTAGAGTCTTTCAAATGACAAGTGTTAGCTAATTGTTCGGAGTGTGGGCTCTGGTGTCTGTGTGCTGCGGTCTGGATTCAAGAGCTGCTCTGACACTTGCCAGCTGTGTGATGTGGGGCAAGTGACAAGGCTTCTCTGTGTCTCCATTTTCTCGTTCATAAGGTAGATATAATATTAGCACTTGCTTCACTGTTCTATCAAAGGTATTGAAGGTAGTAAGACTATTTAGAACAGTGTTTGGCATATAGGAAGCTGTCCATGAAAGTAAGCTATTTTATTTTATTACTATTATTGGAGTTGCCCACCCTACTTTTATGCTGTTTTCAAAGCAGTTACAATCTGAGCATTGGAGTTACCATTTAGCTAACGTTTCTTCTTTTGGTCCACAAGTATCTATGTACTTTTTTCAGTTACCATTATTGAAATCCAGGTATGCTCTCTACATCCTTTTTCTCTAAAGGCTCATAAACTTTTAGACAAAGAAGCAGTGTCACTTGGCCTGATGTATACCGAGAGCCCCATGCTGATTTTTGGCACTGTTTCCTTGAGGCTCTCAAAGCACTGATTTAACTATGAAGTTTTAGAAGTAGGAGGAGTTGAGGTAAAATTTATTCATTTAATCTATTCTCTTCTCTATTTTGAAAATCAGAACAAAGCTGTCTACCCCGTGGCTCTAGGATCCTCTGTTGTCATGCATGCACCTTGGTGGCCTTCAGGCAATGGCTCTGATGTCTAATTTGCAGACTCTGGTCCCAGGTGGGGCTGGTCTGGGATGGATGCGGGAACTTGATGGCAGCTGTAGCTCAGGGCTCTTAAATCTTCCCTGCTCCAATTCTCCTCCTCAAAGGAGAAGACAGTCAGGGGCGAACGGCTCTGCCTCCTCTGTCCTCTGCCAGCGTCTTACCTCATCCCCAGGAAAGAAGTTGCATGCCCTGAATATTCTATTCAGATCTGCTCAGGTGTAGGGCTTTCTCTGTGCAGCTGTTGACAGGGTGATCTGATTTTTTTACCCCTTCTGTGCTCATATATGTAGGTGCCCAACAGGGGCAAGTCATCAGAGCTCTGCTGTTGGCATCAGGTAGACCAGCGTTGACTCTTGGCCCCACGCCTCCATTGCCTGGGTTACTTAACCTCTCTGAACCTCTGTTTCTTTTCTATAGAATGAGGATATTGTTTATTATTGTGCCAGTTGTGGTGATGTATGTCACTAACTCAGTAACAGACAAATGGTCAGTGCTCAGTAAATTGTTGTCTTTTGTTTTGGTTGTTACGAATAAGGTTTGAGTCATATCTGAATTGCACAGTCCAAAATAAGAATGGAAAAAATGTAGGGAAATGGACATTTTAGAGCAATTGCTTCTAGAGAGCCACCCTAGGTTGGCTGGGTCCAGACACCGACACTCCCTTCTCCATCCCATCATGATGTGATCACAAATCTGTGTATCACCTGTGCAGACCATCTTGGTTCCCAGCTCCTCACAGGTGGACCCCAGCTGTGACTAGGGTCCTGGTCCCCCTCTTCCCCCCTCTTCCACCCATGTAACCCAGAATCAGATCCTGATCCAATTCTGAACCAGAGGCCAAGCCCAGGTTTCATAGTAGGATCATATCTCGGATGTATCTCACCTCTGGCCAGTGTCCTCTTTGCAGTCACCTTCCAAGGTCACCCCTGCCAGTCAGTCCTGGAAACTACATGGACCCACTGTATGCCACTGCTACTGATCACTGACCTTGTGCCTGCGTCAGCTTCAGAACCCACCCTCAACTCCATTACACTCGGTGGGGTCCCTGGCTCCAATCCGTTGGTCATTCCCTGAACCCCCAGCTGCCGTATTGGAAACTTGGTACCAGCCAACATTTTCCCAAACAATGACTGTGATCTTCCAGATTTCCTGGTTTGGTAACACGTGTGGATGCAGCAAGGCAGCCAGGATCAGAGACCCACAAACGTCACTGATGGCTTCACTGGGGTGTGACAAAGACCAGGGGCCCCACGTGTCTTTAACTCTCATCAGAGATTTAGAAGGAAGCGACTTTCAACTTCATGTAGGGATAGATTCTATCTAAACAGCATCCTAGAGAGCAAACCCTCCTGAGTAATTAGTGATCTTCTCCAACTGGAAGTGTACAAAGAAGGCTGGTGATGCCTGCCAAGAGGGCTCCTGATTGTGTGGGAAGTTGGGTGAAGTAGAAAGAGATGGATCTCATGGTTAGTTTGGGTGTGTCCGTGAGCTCTGGATTATGTGTGGCATAGGATCAGGACACCAGCATTTTGTAGTGATTTGTTTTGAAACTCTGTGTTGTCCTTCTGAGAAACTTTCCACACAATTGGCTCTAAAGTGCCCCATCGGAGCCAGACACCTGATACGGGGTTGGCTATGGGCTGGAAGGCTGGACGCCTCTGTGAGTAAATGGTCACGGTGGACTTCGCAGAGAAAGAGCAGTCTGCAGTCCCAAGTCAATAGTGCAAGGGCTGGGATTCTTTCCAGCTTGTGCCAGAGACCACCTCCGCCCTGCTCAGTCAAGGTACTCTTGACTCTGAAGCCACATTAAGAAGGGTGGCTTTTCTCACGGGTTGGCAGGTAGAGGGCTAGAAGCCACTTGGACACAAAGGTTGCTCTGTCCTCACTCCCCATTGTGTGGAGAGAAGGCTGGGGCAATGGTAGTAATGGGGTGCTGCCCCGCCCCCAGCTCAGCCCCCTATGGCTATGGGCTTAGACTTGTAGGAGATGCTCAAGGTGGCCTTTTGAACAGCTCCTCTGGGATACTTCTAGGCTCTGCTCACCTTGGAAAGGGTAATACAGGATGCTCAGCAGCGCAGAGTGGAGTGAAGCCAGCATGGCAGCTGTGTACTGAGATGCGGCTCGGTGCAGGCTGGCTCCGCTGGACCAGATGTGCACAGAAGGTGGGTGGTTGGGGAAAAGGGGCAGGTGGGCGATGGGAAGCCACGGTCACCACAAAACCCTGCCAGTGCTCAGTGAGCGGAGCTCGAGAACCATTTGGTTCCCCCAAAAAGGATGCTGTCTGCTGGCCAGCAGGGGGGAACTTGTATGTGGGGCGAGAATTCACTCTCCCAGTACGTGAAGGGCAGGCCTTGTGCTGGTGCCTGTGAAAGGGCTGCAGGCAGCTCTGATGAGGTTAGCCATGCCCATGCCTGCACCCCCGGCACGGGGAAGGCTGTGCACAACCACAGCCTAGGGCAGAGCCCAAGTCTGTGTGCCTGATCCTGGCCCCCACCGACTACGACCAGCTGTAAGTGTGTTAACAGTCAGCCTAGCATAATAGCTGGCACTGATTACGGTCCTACTGCAGTTAGGCTGTGCTAAGAGCCCTGACGTGGATTTTCTCAATCTCACACAATGTAAGATAGCTGCTACTATTATTCCCAATTTGTAGATGAAAAAACTGAGGCCCGGAAGGGCCAAGTGACCTGCCCTAGCTCACACGTTAGTGAGCGGCAGGGTCCAATTTCCACTCTGGCCTGACTGGGTTCAGGGCTCCTTACCCTCGGGGCTGGGCTGCGTCCCTCGGGAAGGAGGGCCGCTGCCTCCGAGCTGGCCTGATGCCAACCTGACGATCCCGCCCAAGGAAGACCGTGAAGGATCGCATTTCATTGGTCAAGGCTCATCGTGTGATCTGTGTGCAAGTGGCTGGGAAATGTGTCTTCAATGAGACTAGGGAAGAGAGGAGAATTGTGGGTGGGGAGGTGGGAAGTGTAGGGGTGTGGTGTGTGGAGGCAGTGACCTCTGCTGTGTTAGCCAGACCCTGAGGTTCAGCCCACTGTTCAGGTCAACAGTATTTCACTAATATAAACAATATTGCCATGAAAATGCTCAGACATACCTTGGGGGCACATAAGCTTGTATTTGTGGAGGAAATTCTCCTAGAAACAGAATCGTTGGATTGCTGGGTACAGGCACTCAGAAAGCCAATCGATACTGCCAAAGTGCCTCCTCTGAGGACTCGACCGGGCTACACCCCTACCAGTGGTGCACACTTTGCTTCTCCGCGTGCTGGCTCAACTGGATGTTATCCAGACTTCTAGCTTTCACCGTTTTGACTGATCGATCTCCAGTAATTTTGACTGGTACTTCCCTCATTATAAATTAGTGTGTATTTTTCATTTATTTATGGACCAATTTATTTTGTCTTCTGGGAACTGTTTATAACCTTTGCCCTTTTTCTATTTTTAAAAATTGGTTTCTAGATGCCATAATTATTTGTGACACCTTGCCCCCCTGCCCTCCACTTATTTTTAACTCTTATGGACACATGTAGGTTTTTGGGGGTCCGTTATCAAGGTTAATTTTTTAGCTCAAACCTGATCATCTTTTTCTTTCTGGTTTTGAGGGAGTATATATTGACTTTTGCCTGGGTTTTATATATGTCCTTCCCACTCTAAGGTATAAAAACCCTCTCTTCTATCATTTTGTTTTAATTCTTTACATAGAATTTATTTTTAGCTCTTTCCTCCATCTGAAATTCATTTTTACATAGGATATGATATTGATATTCTTATTTCTCTTATTAAAAATAAGACCCTCTCAACCCTACCTGTGTTGTCCGCATGTTAGTGAGCTGCCTCTTTTATTACAGACTAAATACCTGCACATACTGATTTGTTTTCTTTCTCATTGATTGTTTTGGTTTTTCTGGCATGAGCTCTGAGCTGTTCTAAAGATAGTAGCTTCATAATATGTTTCAGTAACTGGTAAACCAAGTCTGTATGTATTATTCATTGTCCAAATATCTTGCCCATTCTTAAACATTTTTATCTTCAAGATGAACTTGTAATCAGCTTGGCACAGCTCACTGAATAATCCTATTCGGTTGGGACTGGGATAGCGTTGAGTGTATGGATAACTTTGGAGAAGACCATCACCTTTATGATGTATACCTCTTCCTTTAGGAGCATGTGCTCAAGTCTTCGTTTGTGCCCTTCAGTGATGGACAGAGGCAGCACAAGTTTCTTTTAGAATAGAAGTCGGTGCTTGGGGGGTTCTTCTGTGCATTCCCAGGGAAAATCAAATGAATAATCCATGACTCTGGAACCCATAGTGTCTTCCCAGCTATTCTTTTGATGCCATCCTGTTATACAGACTCTAAAAAAAGATGGAGAATTATGACAACTGGAAAAATTCTGTCCCACAGCGAGGGGGCTTTTGGTCTTTTCTGACGAATTGTGGAGATGCAGGCCTCTTTCATGGGTACCACCTTCTTTCTGGGGATGGTGGAGAGAGAAGACTGCTCATTGTGCAGTGGCCTTGACACCTCTTCCCAGCTACCACTGCTGCTTCCTCACTCCCACATGCAGTTGTCTGGTCCAGTCTGGTCCAGATGATTATCTTCTTTTAAAAGCTACCCTGAAGATCCATGCCCATCCCTCGTCAGTACCTTGTATCTGAGAGTTCACAGTTGGCCATGCTCTGTGTGCTGAGAGTACTTCGGGGAAGCTGAGAGGCTTTACCTGCAAGGCTCCCATCATGTGTGTGCCCCTCATCCTTGACCAGTCAGTGACTGCCAACCCCATATCAAGACACATAGCATCAGTTTCCTTGTTCTAAATTTCTCTGCAGCTCTCAGTCTCCACACTTGCCTCAGCACCAGGGGAAATCACCAAGCTCTGGACTGTCAGGACATGCTAAATCAGATGAGTGGTTTGGGGTTGTTCAGGGTCTGGATGTGCATCAGTTAGGAATGACGTTCCAGACCTAGTTGCTCTGTGGGAGGCTCTGCCCAAGTAAGGTCTATCCCTTTGTGCCAAAGACTGAAGTGTGTCCCAATGTCCTCTGACTTCAGGAAGATTCTAATTGGCTGAGACTGTTGCCTCTGGTAACAGAAAGCATCTTGGAACCTGCCTTGCCAGGATGTGGCCTAGTGTGTGATTCTTCAGCAGGAAGGCCTATGGGACCTCTATCTCTGGGGACCACCTGAGCCAGAGATGCCATGCCAGGGCCTGGGAACGTAAAGTCTGCCCCCGACTGGGGTGGGAGCCCTGTATACAGGCCTGAGAGGTCCCATAGAGAAGATGTCTTCCTGCTTCAGAGGGCCTTTGGGTCGACGGTTCTGGACGCAGTGTCTTTTGCTCGCTGTACAGGTGTGCAAGTGGTCACTCTCTCTGCTCCAAGGTGGAGTGGATGGCCAGGGATTCCTGGGAGACTCTACCGGACAGTCTTCTGTGCATGTAGAGTGCACTAAGATACACTGATGCTTCAACATACATTCTGCCATTTGATCCCCTCGCCGGTGGGAAGAGGGCAGTGGCCCTCCATGTCCCCGCAGCACAGTGCCTGGCGCTTTGCAGGCCTGGGGGCATGGGGGTGCGTTTACAGCGGCCTTGTCACTCAGTGGTCTGTGTAGCTGCTGGGCTGGTGCCCAGCTCCCCTGCAGACTTTGAGCTCCTCAAGGTAGACAACAGAGAGCTTTTCATACTGTATGTAATCTTTCATACAGGGCATATAGCACACAGTGGGGCCGCAGTCACACAGGGAGACAGATCAGTCAAGAATCCATGACAGGTTAAGCTCAGAGAGCGTGAGTGACCTGCCAAAGCTCACCAAGCTGGCACTTAGCCCGATTTTCTCTTAGTGAATGAATCCAGGACACCTCTCAACACTCCAGAAAGCCCTGAGGCCTCACTTCAGGGCCAGGAAAGAGGTCTTGAAGGCTACATCTTTAAGGTGACATGACCTGTAGCTCTCTTTGACTTGAAGTGTCCCTAGGAATCTGAGGTGGGAGTCATGTCAAAGCTTCCCTCTCTCTGGCCTTGCCGTGGGCCACAGATAGAAGGCTCCACCTTCTGCCCCTCCCCTACACGGGCAGTGGCACAAGGTGCCTGTTAACACATTCCTACTGAGATACACTGCTCTGGGGTACAGGGGCCTCAGCTGTCCTCCAAGGGCTTCTGCAGCCCCGTGGAAACCTAGACACCCAGGCTTCAGCTTAGGCTAGGTAGAGGGGCTGCCTCTTTTCCCAGAAGGTGAAATCCACTCCCTGTCTCCCAGACAATTAGCTCCACTGAAGCAGGAGAAACAAGAAATACTTTCTACAAACATTGGTGTTTGGTGAAACGTGTAGCACTCGTTCTTTGATGCTCCCGAAATCCCTCTCAGCAGGGTCCCTCCTTGTTTTGACTAGTCATTTCTTCTTATTACTAACTGTTATGATTAGGAGAATTGCCTGAGTACAGGCCCAGTATTTCTAAGACCCTAATGAGCCACAGACGCAGACGTGCTCAGCACGGCCTGGAACCACGGTCGCTCTGTTCCTACAGGAAAGCTACTGAAACGACTCAGGAATAAGAGCTTCCCATCTCCACGAGAGACCCGCCTCCTACCCCCAGCACCCAGCTGCATTTGCAACACACCTGCACCTTGCACCTTTAGGCGCCTCCATCCTGGGTGAAAGTGTTTTTAAGGATGCACTTTGGAACCATCAAGGCCTGTACTCAAGCCTTGATTCTGGCACTCACCTGCCACATGGTTTAGGCAAGTTATTTAATGTCCCTGAGCTACAGTTTCCTTATTGTAAAATAGGGATTATAGTTCCTACCTCATACAATATTGGAAACATGAGATTTCAGCCAGTAATGTGCCAAAATGCCTAAGATAGTACTTTGCATATAAGGTTTGTTATTAAAATGAAATTCAGAATTCCATACAGAATTCTGTTGAAATGTAGACCACAGCCATCTCTCTGATCTTGCAGATGATCCTTGTAGACATCTACTCCAGGCAAAGTACCGAAAGTAATCACTCCCTCTGTGGCGTGAAGCAAACAAGTTCCACCAAATCAGAGCCTTGTCCTTCGATGTCAATGCAGATGGTACAGATGTCCATCTGCAGGAAGGTTAGGTCCCTGGGGTTCATTTTAAACTGGTTCAGAAGGTGACATAAAGGTGACTATGGGAATGTTAGAGTCCCAGAGCAGTGAGGAAAAGTAAATCAGCCTGATTTCCTCAGGTGTCAACATCCTCTCCTCCATGCTCCAGAGGGGCAGCCTGCATTTTGAGGGGAGTAAACAGGATGCCTGGGCATGCAGTGGGACAGACATGACACAGTTTTCCAGTCCTACACCTCAGGCCCCCAGCACAACCCCCTCTTAGGAAGAGACACCTCAGAACTTCAGACACTACCATATTCACATGGAGTAAAACAGTGTTCCGGTTGTGTGGTGCTCATCACTCACCAATGATAGACCTGTTTATCCCAAAGACCTCAAGCCTCTCTAAACTCCCCTATTGAGCGGAGGGTGCCTCAGTGGTCTGTCCATTCGATGCCACTGCTTTCCACCAGGTCCCTGATAACTCACTCTTGGTTTCCTGACATGACCTCAGTCACTTCTCCCTGCTCCCAGTAAGACTGTACAACTTGTGCTGTCACCAACCCCTGTTACTGTGGCATTACTGGTGCCTGACATAATCTTTAGGAGCTGTCCACTGCCATCCAGGGAACCCCACCCAGACAAAGGGGTGGGAGCTCCCAGGCTTGTGCCCCTCTCCAAGGTGCTGAATCAGCATGGACCACTGGGTCAAACCCTTTCCTCTAGCACGGTGGTTATTCTCCAGTCTCTCCCAGGAAATTTATACCTAGTGAAGGAATGATGGAAGAGGAATTAGTGTCTCAGGAGGGAAAGAGAAATTTTGTAGAGAGAGAGAACTGAACTTAGGCTGAGTGTCAAAGCTACACATGGCCACCAGAGAGAATAAAGAGAGATCTTTGTTTGTTTTGACGCTGTTTTCAAATAGCCAGTTACCAAAGAAGGAACCACAACTGAACGTGAAGCTGACTTTGTGTTTATTTGGTAAACCTACTTCCTTTCTAACAGTTGCAAACTTTCCCTCTTTTGGCTGCCATTACCCTCCAGCCCTTCCTGTTTTCAGCTTTGTGTGCTGTGTTGAGAGCAAAGGCGTAACAATCAGCCTGACTTGGTTTCTTGCATATTTTGCCTCCATAGAAAACCTCTTCAGACCTCCATAGCCCCCAGTCCCATGTCTGCCTCTTCTCCTTGATTCCTGCCTCTCCATAAAACCTCAAAGACTGTTTCCCTTCTCTTAGAAGCCTTCTGGTCACTCAGACATGGTTCCTTTAAGTAGCTGTGTCACAGTGAGCAACGGATAAAGAGGTGTCCTGATAATAATACCACTTTTGATAACCAGTCCTGGACCACTCCTCCCATGTCTTTCAGCCCCTCACAGCACTCTTCTCTTGCCATCCCTATCCCAGGGGTCATTTTCTAATCTCCCATCTCTTCTTAACCCTGAGCCCACTAAAATATGCAATCAGTTTTTCAAACTACATTATTGACTCCTCTCGCCATGAGAACATTACCTCTGCATTCTTCTGACTCACAGTATTCACGAGTCTTGAGGAACACATGTCCTTCCTGATTCATGCCCAGACTTTATCACAGTCCTCTTTCTTAAAGGAAGATTGAGTAGAGAACTCAGTTTGCTGTAGGAGTAAAGGAGGGGCTTCCCTGCCCACAAGAGAAGGGAGAACAAGCAAGACCAGATACCGTTGTCAAAGCCAGATCACCTCTTGGGAGGCCAAGAAGCATCTATATAGGTGCACACCAAGGTTTTTAGCCCAAGAGGTAAAAAGTACTGGACCTATTCTGGAGATGCAGCCCCATGCCCAAGACCAAGGCTCTACCTAGGGTGTGCTTGCAAGGGTTAGGTGGCCTAGAGGGTATAGACGGGAGCAGATAACTTTCAAGGTGCTTCTCCCCAAGTACAGCTCCAGTCTTGTGGGCAGGATACCCAGACACCATCTCTGAAGAGTTTGCTCTGCATTGGTCTTACCTTTTCTGAGACATTTGTAACTCTTTGTGTTTCTGTCACTTGCTTTGATCCTTAGCTGTATGTGTCCACAATTCCCAGTACTCCATAGGTAAGGGGCCTGGCTTCAGTAGTAAACATCTGGTTCCCCCAACTCTACAGGTGGTAACCTCTATATCTTTATGACTCTCACCATGCTCAGCACAGTTCTGAGCATGGGGGTTCTCTGCTCAAGGAATGAGTGGCTGAATTAGATCAGTCATAATTCGATGAGCAGGTTAGGGTTTCAGATCATCCAATAATGATAATACTAACACTAATAGCAGCTGACATTTACTGAGTTTCCGTGTACCAGCCACGATCTAAACTCTTTGGGCTTATTATCTCATTAAATCCTCAAAACTACCACTTTTCCAGATGGGAAAATTGAGGCATAAAAGTTCTTCTTATTAAGATTTGCCAACAAGAGAATTTTTTTTTTAACTTGGTTGCTTTGAACACTTAGGAAGTTCATTGGTTGATGTCAGTGACCCCTCAGAGTCTTTGACAACATGTATATGTTGAAGCATGTGTTCACTCTCCTGAAGAAAAGTTTGTTGCTTTCTTCAGATTCTCTAAGGGGTCAGGACCCCATCTCTGGCCTGATGCAGCCTAATCCCAGCCTGCATGATGGTCTCCTAGGAGATCATTGCCTCACCATGGTTGTCACTCTCAACATGCTCCCCGTGGGGAGGGGTCCAAGGACACAGATCCTGGCTGCTGAAATGCAGTTAGCAGGACATGCCTGCTCTGTCCCTTGGACCAGCCAGAAATTCACATCTAAATCCTGAATCCAGGATGTTGGTCTTATTAAGATTCCTGATAAAAGAATTGGCTTTCAGGGCTCAACTGTCTTTAGCAGATTTTCCCTTTGATTACTCAAGAGTGTCTACAAATACACTCATCTACTCTCTCCCACCCACTCTGTCTCTCTACTCTTTAAAAAAAAATCATCTGGCCCAAAGCACATTAAGAAACAGGAGATTCTGTCTCAATATGGCAACACTTGGGCTAGCCCTTGGCTCTAAAATGATCCCTTCTGCTTAACTCTTTGAAGTCCCAGTGCCATCCATGTATGCAGGCTGAACCAACCTCTCCGGCACATCCTGGAAAACACTGGAGACCCATCCCCATAACACAGAATCCATCATGTTCCTCCCACCCAAACAGAGAATCACAGCTCAGCAGTTTTCCCATCCTTTAAAAGATCTCAGTTTTCCAAGCCCTTTTAACAGGAAGCTTTCATCAGTAGTAACCGTGGCAACAGATCAGAGAAGCTTCAAAAAGCCTGTCTGTATGTAATTAAGAAAAACGAGGACGCGGATGCAGGAGCAGGGAGCTTTGACAAGGAGACCTGGCTCAGAGCCCTGTCAGTGCACTTCCCAGGGGCTTCTGAGACCGAAGAAAGCAGATTTTTTTTCCCCTCTGGTATCCCTCTCTAGACCCCCATTAAATTTTTTGTTTGCTTGTCTCAATTGGCCTCCTTCCTGAGGATGTTGCTGGGGACCCTGGTGCTGGACAAAAATCTTCTCTGTTGGGTGTGGGTCCCCAACCCAGGGAGCGCAGCCTAGATGTGTAGGAAGTGGCCCGAGCATTTCCTCCAGGGAGATTTATTTGGAGGCCAACACGGCTCTGGTCAGACTCTGCTCAGGCACAGGAGAGTCTGAGCTGCCTGCTTGCAGGAATGCACCCTTGTCATTAGGACAATGGCGCACAGACTTCAGACTATCATTGTCTTAGCTGCCAGACCTGGGCTTGGTCACCTGGTCTGGAAGTGGCCTCTTGGAAAAAGGGGCAGGAGCTGAGCATTGCAGGGAGGCAGTCTGAGCCTGGGGGCTGCTTTATTTCCTGACACTTGTTTTTATCTGAAACTGTCTCCTTTATCTCTATGATTCCTTCCTTCCTGTCAGTTTTCTCTTGTCATCTAAGTTCCATGGGAGCAAGAGCTCATCTGTTTTGCTCTTTTCCATCCCCGAGTGCCCAGAACAGTGCAGGCAATGTTTGTTAAAGGACTGAGCAAGTGAGTGAGTGAATAATGAATGTGCTGTGAGCTCAGGCACTGTGCTGGCCTCTGAGACAACAGGACACGTGTTCAAGTTCTCCTCGCTGACAAAGTCCGCTCTCCAGGGAAGGCCCTTAACGTCTGCTCCTGCTCCTTGGAAGGAAAGGGTTCAGATTTATGCAGCCCTGGACTTAAAACCATGGCCCCCATAGAACCCCGTTCATGCCCCACGGATGCATTTGCTCTGAGTGCAGCCCTGTGTGAGAGGTGGTGGCTTCATATGAAGGCTGCTTCTGAGACAGGAGGGACGGGCACAACCATGGAAGAAATGACACAGTGGTTGAGGACAGGAGACACTGGTTAGAACCAAGATGGTGGAAGACTCGACTTCCAGTAGACCTTGAGCCTCATGGCACAGCCACAGGTGCCGTGACAGTTCCCAGGCTGACCATAAAGGTCCAAAACTGGGTGAAGCCCAATTCCTGGAAATCCCCGCCCCTTCCCCAACGTAGTTGGAATAATCCTCCCACTCGTTAGCATATGAAATTACTGAGCCCATAAAAACGAACAGCTCCACACCTCGTGGTCACTCTCTCTTGCCTTCTAAGACGGCCCGCACTCTATCTATGGAGTGTGGATGTGCTTTTACTTTAAACTAAACACCCCCCCACCTCTCGGTCTCTCTCCCTCTTGCCTTTCTGAGATGGCCCACATTCTGCCTTTGGAGTGTGTGTCTCCTAAGCCGTTTTCCCTCCTGAGACAGACCCCACTCTGTCTGTGAGTGTGTTTCTCTCTAAATAAACTTGCTTTCACTTTACCATGCCTTGCTCTTGAATTCTTTCCTGAGCGAGGCAAGAACCTGTTCTCTGGCAACGTTTCTAAATAAACATGACAAATCCTTCCTGGAAACCCACTGCTTTTCTTCTTAAGTGGGAAGCAAATGAATAGACGTGGAGAAAATGTTGACCAGGATGGGTCTCCCCAGTGGCCATGGACACCGACGCATCAGGGACAGGGCAGGCCTCTCCCAACTAGCTCCTCACCTGCCACCTTTATCTCAGCGAAGCCTCTCCTGCTCAGTCACAAGCAGGGTCCTCACTGCTCCTGCTGCATCCTCCCTCAGCCCCACCGCAGGGCATCCTGTCTCGTGCTGGAGAGGGGTGCTCACACGTGCCCTAAAGCCGTGCACACTGAGCAGAGGTTGAAAACCGGTGGAATGCCGAAGTGCCAGGCATGGGAATCACAGAGACCACCCAGCCACCAGCCCCTGCTCACCAGGAGGCCACAGCGTGGTCAGGACGCAGAGGAAGAGTGCATCACAGTGCAATGGTGGAGTCTGAGTTAGGCGTCTCGAAATGGGCTTATGGAAACACAGGGGGTGAGTGCGTGACTGTGGGATCAGGGGAGCCTCCTAGTGGAGTGGGTGCTAGATCTTGAAGGGTGAACAGGAACTTGGCAAATAGGTAGAAGGAAAAGAATTCCAGGCAGAGGAGAGCACGCAGGGCAGAGCCTCAGGGACTTGAAGAAAGATTAGCGTGCACGGGAAGTCGCAGGAGTCTCCCTATCGGTCCCAACATGAGGGGCGAGGGCCAAGTGGCTGGAGAGGGGATCAGGAGCAGCAAGACCACACAGGGGCTTGAAGAACACGGAAACGAGGGGAAACTTTTGAATAATAGGTCTGAGCAGAAAATGCTACGGTCTCATGTCCATTTTGGAAATCACTCCCTGGCAGAAGGGAGTGGATGGGAGAGATGCCAAGTGATGTCAGAGAACTGGTTAGGAACCTTTGCAATTGGGCAGGAAGAGTGATGAGGCTCATCACTGGCAGGCGATGGGGAAAGGAAGGGAAAGACCGAGGAAAGGAGATGGAGCTGACAGACTGTGTGTCGGGCTCTCCCGTTCCGCCTGGCAACAACGCAGGGTACGGGAAGGTAAGGACTGAATTGTGTTCCCTGGATTTGTTAAGTAGAAGTCCCCCCTCCCCCCAAAAAAGGCAGACATGGCAGAGGAGTGAGAGTAACCAAGCTGCAGTTGGCTGAGCTGGGAGCGAGGACAGCCCATAAGTGTGACTCCACTTTGGGAAAGCTTGGCTAGAAAGTGAAGAGAGGACATGCCATATAGAGAAACGCCAGGGAACCATGTGTTGATTTTAAAATGGCAACGACTTAATGCAGGTTTAAGGAGACAAGGTGGAGTCAGGCGAGAGGCTGAGGTTGAAGTGCAAGGGAGAGAGGAGGTAACTGAAGGTAAGTGAGGTCTCCACAAAGAGTGGGAGGGATGGGTGGTCCCTCTCCCTGTCGATGCTTGCTTCTGCCCCTCTGCCCAAGGCTGCTTTCTGAGTGGCAGCCTCAGACTGCCTGGAGGATGCAGTAAGATAACTTGGTTAAAGGATTTACCCCGTGCCTGGAGTGCAGCAAGTGCTCGGTGAATGTGATGGCTGTGAGTATGAGAAACAGTGGCCTGTGGCTGGGGCTAGGCTGTCTGCCGTGACGATGAGACAGGCATCGATGGCAGTGACCCCGGGGAGCCTGTGATCGGAGCCTGATCAGTCTGAGCAAACAGACATGACTAAGACAGGCACCAGCCAATATGGACGTTAATGAGCAGTGTGGCGTGAGAGGAGGCTGGCCAGGCCCAGCAAAAGCCCACCTCGGGTGGTCCTGACTGCCCTCCCAGTACTCATTGTGTGCTGATTCAAAAGAGCTGGCTGTTTTTCCCTGAGCAGAGGGGTGGGGAATTCTTGAACGCTATTTGCAAGACATCAGTGAAAATGCTTCAGGAATCCTGCCCTGTGACAAGCGTGCCTGAATGTTGTGCTTTAGCTCCGGCCTAATAGGCTTTGTAGAGTACGGTACTGATTTTCTTTCACGTTTTAATAGAATCCGATTTAATATTTGCTTTCTGCTCTAGCTGCTAGCTGTTGACTGATTCAACACAGAATCCTTCCCTAGTGCCCCTCGACCTTGTTGCCATTCCCTCATTTTGTGTGTTGGCATTTGATTCCTGTCTCTGGCAGGAACCGATTTCCATGTGTCTTCGTTCAGCTGGCGACAGTCACGTACATGATAACGGAACGCATTACTGTCCAGAGCCGCTGCTCCAGCAGACCCTACCGTTCGGGAGCGGGGGGCTTCCAGGCAGGATTTGTTTCCGTCAGGTAGACACTGAGGATCAGCAGAGCTCATCCGGGGAACTCAAGCCTATGCTCTGTCCTGTTTTGGGGCAGGAGACTCTCCAGCTTAATCTCAAAACACTCAGGACTGCGGCCATTAATTCAGCAACATTTTGCCCCCTGAGTAGGTACCAGCTTTCTGGAGTTTTGTAACAAGGCATCTCAGCCTTTGCCAGAGTGTGAACAGAAGCTCTGGACAGAACTGTCTAGAGGGAGGAGGCTGCCGTCCTGGAGTCCCAGGGATCCTGGCTGGTTTGTAACGGACAGTCTGTTCAAGTGTCCTGCTATCTGTGAATAGATCTGACCACCGACCTTTGGACTAGCATATAGCGTAAGGCCAGCCTTTCCCTCAGTAGAAAAAGATCGTTTCACCGGCAGGCGGCACAGGGCTGTAGTTGAGAACGTGAGCTTTGGAGTCAGGCAAATGTGGTGTCCATGCTGACTTCAGTGCTCAGAGACCATGGGCTCTTTAGCCAATCCCCATTTTCAACGTTAGTTTCCCTTCCTATAACCTGAGTTCACTGTTGTATCTTCCCAGTAGGGTTCTTGAGGGGGATGAAATGCACGCGAAGTGGCCAGCAGAGGGTCTGGGACACACCCTTATACTCTTTTTGAGTCATGGTGTCAAACATGGTCTCTGCGTGAACCTCCCTGGCGTCTTGTCTTCATGCACCAAAGCTTGCGTGATGTGAATACTCATCTCTCCAGGTGTTCTGGCAGCCTGTCCTACAGAGAAACACTCCCACTTCCATGCACGCCCCGTGCGGATTCCAGGTTGGGAGATTTTTATGCAGGAGGCCAGCATATATTGGGGCTTATGAGGGGGTCACTCCTATGCCTGAAGCCTTGAGTTCTACACCCATGAAGAAAAGAAGGAATCTAATAGGTGTGCCCTGTTACTGATGCTAAAGCGGGCTGGAGGATGCAGCTTGGTCCTGAGAACAAAAGGGCTTGTAGCCAGGTCCTCCATCCTCCTCTCGCTTGGCACATAGGATTCAAAGAAGGAAAACCCTAGTGGGGACGACTGAAAGGGGAGTTGGGGACAGGTTGCCGTCTTCATCCATCATTTTTTCTCCGAATGGATTGGAGCGTGGAGATTTAGGGTTGAGGGAGGAGACGGAGATGCATGTATGTGATGAGGTTGGAAACACCCCAAAAGTGGATGAAGGGATGCTGGGCAAGGCACTTCTGTCCCGCCTCACCAGGCCTTTCTTTGTCTCCCTACAGGTGTCCCATCAGGTCCCCGCAATGTCATCTCCATCGTCAATGAGACGTCCATCATTCTGGAGTGGCACCCGCCTCGGGAGACAGGTGGGCGGGATGATGTGACCTACAACATCATCTGTAAAAAGTGCCGGGCAGACCGCCGGAGCTGCTCTCGCTGCGACGACAATGTGGAGTTTGTGCCCAGGCAGCTGGGCTTGACCGAGTGCCGCGTCTCCATCAGCAGCCTGTGGGCCCACACGCCCTACACCTTCGACATCCAGGCCGTCAATGGCGTCTCCAGCAAGAGTCCCTTCCCCCCGCAGCACGTCTCCGTCAACATCACCACAAACCAAGCTGGTAAGTCTGTAGGCATCTGCATCCCTTCTGTCTGTCTGCCTGGCCGGTTCTTAGCAATCTCTGTGCTGGAACAAAGCTGCAGCCACGCCCATGGCATCAGTCTGCCCTCAGGCCTCCCCGCAGGAGTGAAGGTATCAGGCGATGGGCTTTTGTGAGCCTGGAGGAAGCAGGTGTAGTGTTCTACCTCTAAAAGTGAACCTGGATTCTGAGGGATTTTCTTGTGTCCAGTACAAAAGCCAAGATGTGTATCCCAACCAGGGTAGGACCCAGTGCTCCGCCCCTGGCTGGGGCTCAGCAAATGTCCTTGGAAGGATGGATGGACACACAGACGGATGGGTGGTAGGTGGACAGACAGGTGGACAGATGGATGCATGATCTTGAGAACACAGGAGCCGCTAATTAGAAAGCCCCATGAAAGAGACTTCCCAGAAATCCTGTGATACTCAGTATTGCCTTCATAGATTATTTTTCAGTTAAACCCACGTAATTCGAGAGTGTGTTCTCCTCTACAGCCTCCTCAGATGAACGCTGTGCTGTTACAGACACTTCAGGTAGTTGGCAATAGATCACGCCTGACCGCTGGTACATCCCCGTGGCACACGCAGCTCAGAACACATTTTCTTCTCTTCTCTTTGTTTCCCTCTCCTTTACACTTCTGACCTTTTCTCCTTATTGCTTTTCACACCTCTTGCAAACATCCATTTCTTTTTATACCCATTTAATCAGTCCATTCATGCACTCCCTCACTTATTTATTTACTTACTCATTTATTTATTTACTAACTCATTTTCTTCTTTTTTGGGGGGTAATTAGGATTTATTTATTCATTTATTCATTTATTTACTTAATTACTTATTTTTAATGGAGGTACTGGGGATTGAACCCAGGACCTCGTGCATGCTAAGCATGTGTTCTACCACTGAGCCGTACCCTTCCCCCTTACTCATTATGAAGAGACAGTTATTCAGCATCTCTTGTGTGCGCAGCTGTGGATTAGACACTGCGAGGGATACAGTGATGCTTAGACACCATTGTTCCTCCCATGAAACTCATTAACTGAAATATTTCCAGGACCTCGACACAAAGTGCAAAGCTGCAAGGTGGTGGATTCTAAGCACCGTGTGCTGGACAGATGCAGCAAATGACAAAGGAATGAGAGAGAAATGAGCAATCTCTCCCCTGGGGTGAGGGTGCTGGGCTGCAGAGGGGAAGCGAGCATCACGTCTATAGGCAGTGATGAGGGCCGTAGGTGGTGGACCATGATCTTTGGAATTATGGATTTTTCTCAATCCACAAATTCTAAAAGGACAGCTTGTGAGGGGACTAGCAGGAGCCGAGCATTTCTCTTCGCTCTCTCTCCCTCCGTGTAGCTCCCAACTCTTGACCTCTTCTATCCTACCCCATCCTTTCTAACTCCTCACCTCCCCATGCTCAGTCTCATTCTGCCTCTTTCAATACGAGGCATTTTGGACGGCAGATGATTCTGGGGTTTAAGCTTTCAGAACAGAGAAGAAAAAAAGGTGTCGTCGGAGAGCATGGCTGTCCAGATGGCTGCGTGGTTGCTGTGAGCGTGTGTGTGTTCTTGTGTGCGTGTTTGTATGTATGCGTATGGTCACGTGTTTACATGCATACGTGTGTAGTGAGAAAATAAGAGTGGAAGTGTGGAAGCCTCCAGCTGGTGACCACAGCCCCGGCGCCATGGAGACAAAGGTTGTGACCATCTCCCTTTATCCAGCGAGAAGGGAATGGTAATTTCTGCATCATGTCGAGCACGTAACATCGGTAGCCTTTGTTAGCAGTATTTCCCTTGGAGAGTTGAAGGCAGAAAACTGGCTGAAATATTTTAGTGTCCCAGCTTCTGGGAATAATAATCCTGCCAGGCTGTCATGTTTCGCCGGGCTTGGCTGTCTTCTCTCTCTCTCTAAGCATGTGTGAACAAACCTGCCACTTATATTGGTTTGCTTTGATTTCTGCCCCTCCCTCCCCTTCCCCTGCTATTCCCGAACCTGCCCATCTGCTTGTCTTGCCATCTGCACCTTCCCAGGCTGCAGCAGAGCCGAGGGACCCTGCATTACCAATATCCAAAATATTTATCTTTGTCCTCACCCATGTGCCTCTCCAGGAACATTTCTCATGCCCTTTGTTCCCCCTCCAATGGGCCCTTTCTTCTTAACCTTCCCTGGTTTTGTAGTCCCAGCCTCACTGTCACCTTTCAATCTGTGATTTCTCTTTGGGAATTCTGGAATTTGGGTGTCAGAGAGTTTACAGTCAATGAGAGAAGCATGCAGCTGCTTCTTGGTGGCATACGGCTATTATAAAATCAAGGTCAAGTTAACCAGCAGTTCCTGATCTGTGGGCGGTGGGGCTCTGAGGAACACAGTGCTGTCACACTGCTTTGGTGAATCTACACGTGAATGTAAATTACTTTCAGCCAACAGATAATTTGTTTTAAAAGAGAACTTTCAAAATCAACATTTGAGCCTGTCCCTCTGCAAGAACAGTTTAGAAACATGAATGGAAGCCCCAGATTGTATAAGAGATGAAAGAGAGACGAAACAGCAGGCAGCATAAACGCCTAACGGCTCACTCAGCTCCATTAAGGGAGGAGGTGGATGAACACGAGGACCACCAAGACGTCATGACATGTCTAACCATGTTCCAGGGCACCCTGAGCTCTTCCGCTCTGGGTGAGATCCAGGTCCTCCCCACCCTGACCTTAGGATACAGTGTGACCCCTGTCAGTGCCTGTCCCACTGTTTGGGTTATGAGTAGGTAGATGACAAGGAAAGAATTGGACCAAGAGCAGTCCAGAATCAATCATTAAGTCAGCTGATAAGTGTCTATCCTGTGCCTAGAAGTGCCCCAACTGGGCAGGGGACTATGGAGTGGGTCCTGATTGAGGAGTAGTGACTAATAGTTATTATAGCCAACACCTCATGTTAGTGTCTTTTGTGTTGACAGAGAACTTTGGAACACATGGACTCATTTGATTTCATAATTACCCTATGATTTAGGCATTATTGTTCTCATTTTTCCAGTAAGGAAGCAGGGGCTTAAAGGGGCTTGAGGCTTAAAGGATTAGAGGAGGGTCAGCAGGACAACCCTTCTCTGTTTCTGCCTTCTGTTTCCTGCTCTAAAATGGGGACAGTCCCTCTGTGCTCCCCATGGCATAGCCTCCAAGCTCAGAAGGGTTATTCAGAGCCAGCCAGTGCCATCCTGCTGAGAGGAGGGGACCTCAGTGGGCAGTCTGGTGACCCTTCCACAATTTTCTCTGTGACACTGAACCATGAAAAGCTTTCCCCTGCCTCTGGGTGGCTGGGAGATGGGTGTGTGTTTGTTGAGGGGTGTAAGTTATTCCCAAGGTGAACTGGATCCTGACAATGGATGTAAGGGTCACATGAGAGAAGGGTTTGGACAAGTTGATTGCCAAGGGATTTGGACTTGATCTGACATCAGACTCTGTCTTGAGAGGCTGTTTGGGGCTGGCCCTTCCTCTGTTTGGGAGCTGCGGACCACATCTGTTGTGTTGGTGCTGTCCAGCTGAGGCAGGGTGTCCTACTCGTCTTTCCTGGGGCTGCCCAGCTGTGCCATATCGATGCTGCTTTGTGCTCTTTCACGAGCTCTGCCCAGTGGAGGCGGGCAGCTCATTGTAGCTGATCTAGGTACCTGACAGAAAGGGCTATGGTTGGCATCAGTCAGTTAGAGAAAGTAACCAGTAGTCTTCTCTTGACCCTAGGGTCTAAGGAGATTTTGTAGTCATCTTTTGGTTCATTGATTAAACATTAGATACACTTCTTCTCTTGGAGGCAAGCATGACGGGGGACACCAAAGGGTCTGTTGAGTCCTGAGATCCAGAGAGCCTCCATCTCCTTCCATGATGACCCCAGTCAGGTATACAGTCAGACTACTTAAGGATCTTGTATCACCTGGAGAGCATCAGGGTAGGATGCTCACCCAGTCCATCAGTGGTGGCAGAGAACTACCATATTTGAGCACCTCCAATGTGCCAAGCCCCTACCAAGCTCTTTACAAAGACAAGGTTGGCCAGAAACTGGGGTCAGAGTGCTTTTAGAACTTGCCCAGCATCTCACAGCCAGCAAATGACGTTTCTTGGTTTCCTGCTCAGGTTTGTGGCTATTTTATCCTCAGACTGATCAAAAATCGCATTATGGCAAGCTGTGTAAGCTGTAAGGTCTCTCTAAGCTATTGCCACATAGCTGGGCCACTTTAGCTGTCAAAAAAATGTCCATCATCTTTGGTCAGGATTGGTCATGAATTATGCAAGCTTGGATTTATGTGAGGTCTTTTGGGATACAGCCTTGCACTGAATGCAGCTGCCTTAAGTTTAAAATAGATCAGATCAGGTGGAACTCTCTCTGTTCCAGCGGCCAAGCGATCTGCAGAGAGGTTGTTAACACCACTAACTTCTGCAGTCACTCTCTGGCACCCGGCCCCAGGTTCAGACTGATGGCCAGATCATCTGGCTGTCAGAGAGAATTAAAGTGAATGACAAACTTTACTTCTCTTTTCTGCCAACTAGACTCAGAGTGTCAGAATGGGGGAAGAGGACCTCAGAGGAAATCTTCAAAAAAATAAGTGAGACAAATCAGACCTGCACATCTATGAAATCAACTTATAGCAAGGTAAAATCAAGTCCGTACATTTGGGACCAGACAAGCCAGAGAGAACAAGCTTAAAGACCCAGGAAGCCAGGCAGGTAATGGAGAGGAGCAAAGCAGGGTCAAGTCAGGTAATAGGGAGTGGTGGGGACTATGGTGGACTGAAGAGAACGGGGAGGGGAAGCCTGCTCAGTCCAAATCTTATAAACTGCAGATCCTGATGAAATATGTTGACATCTAATTAGAAAATTTCAAAACACTTGAGAGCCCAACAAATCCAACTCTGGACTTGGCCTGGTTGCTGTGGTTTGCAACCGCTGATTCAGAGGGCTCACTGCTATACCCAGGCTTGCGTGGTGAGCGTGCTGTGTTGTTCCATCTCATTGCGCCGTGGGGCAGTCACCTTCCTTGTCTCCTGGACTCCTGGTGAAGCGGTGCGGAGGGGAAGGGGGTCCCGGGGTGGGTTCCTCTTGCTGCTGCTCCTCACGTGACTCATGCAAGTTCACTGAATTGCCATGCTCCCTCCTTTCCGGACTGTAAGATGGGACTAACCACACCTGCTTCCTAGTGCTGTGTGACAAGCGAAGGAGACGGGATAGAAAATCACTTTGCAAACCATGTGATGGACTGGGGATGAGCATCATTTCAGAGATGATGTCCTGAGCCAGACAGCAATTTGCTGGACATTTTTTTTTCCTAGGCTGTTTTCTTCCAGGGAATCTCAGTCTCTTTGTTTGGGACTAATGTCCTCCAGAGCAGAGAAATGACAGGTATTGGCTTGTCCGTTCTTCAGGGAAGGAAGGCGTAGGCACCAGGAAGGAGAAGTAGTGAAATCTGTGTCCCAGGGAGTTAAGGAAGAGGGCAGGAATGGGGCACAGAACCGGTGTACCCGTCACAGTTTCGTCCAGCCGCTCAGACGAGCCCGACTGTTTTTCCGTGTCATATGTTTGGAGAAACAACACTTGGCCCTTCCTTTTCAGGTTGCGTCGGCAGCATTTATATTTGACATTTATATTACGCACAGTTCATTGCCTGTGGAATACCAACACATTCCTCCTGCCCACAGCAAGCCATTATGTAACGTTGTTTAAAAAAATACTACACTACTCTGGTAGTAGTCATAAGCCCCTATAGCTTGTCCTCATTCAAGGCATTTTTGAAGTTCCTAGACAATTAAAGTCACTCAGAGATGCCACTTTTCCCACAAATGAATTACTAGCCCACCAGTTCCTCTGAGCATATCACCTAATTTGCATGATTCCTTGGTTAAATATAGTATTTGCATACATAAAGAATAATCCTTGCATAGGAAAAAGAATTTTATGATACTGCAATATATTGAGCTCTTTGGAGGAAAGATATTATGTAAATCTCAAAATTAAATATTAAAACAATATTACATTTCTGCCTGTAAAAATTTAGAGTGTTAAGATCTATTGGCTGAATCTAGTCCATTTTTAAGGGAGGGTCTCATTGGAAATGAGCAGGTGAAATTTGCTCCCAAGCAGAGAAAAGATTGAGTCAAAACTTCAAAAAAGACTAGAATGACTTTAAGGTGAACTTTCATTGAAGTGAGTAAGGAAAAGTTAAAAAAAAAAAACCTTAAGTAAATGAAAATTTCACTGTTCTTAATTCAATTTCATAGTTCATTTCATTGCTTTCTTCTCATTGTTAGTTCCCAAAAGGTTGTTTTTCTTGTTTCTGAAGCCCTGGCTTTGAGAAGGAACTTCCAAGCTGCCTCAGAGAGGTCCTGCCATCGGCAGACAGTGTTTGTTGTCTGTTGGGCTGAGCAGGTCAGTACATAAGGCTTGACCTTGACCAAAGTCATGGCCTTACACGCCGGGCAGCCTTGATTCTCCACTAGATGGTAAGCTCTGCAGAGAATCAGACTTTCCAACCTACTCCAGCGTCATGAGGGAGGACCACACAGCACTAGGCACAGAGCCTGATAAATACTTTCCAGGTTCCTTTAGTCCCTGCTTATGTGCTTTAGTATATAAATGTTTGGTTGATGTGTAGTGATCAGAATATGGCCTCGTGGTCCACCTGTGGGCAAGTGATCCCTGCAGCTCAGCTAAGGGACCAGGTATCTTCTTCCTCTGTGGCTCCAAGGAGGAAAAACCTAAGGGAATGATCTTAGGATGTTCCCAGGAGCCCTGATGGAACATGGTTCCCAGAGGAACGTGGTGAAATTCAACTGCATTCAAAGGGGGGTCTGCTTGTTGGTTTGTTTAAGCGCGCTAACTTTGGAAATGCACTCATTCATTCCACTGGTCTCTGTGACTGCTTCCCTGTGCTGGCCCTTTGGCTCCTGCTTCTAGGGGTTCCCATTCACTTACTCAGCAGATATTCCTAAAGGCCTTCCATGTGCCATTCACGGCTCCAGACACCGGAAACACAAGAGCAAACAGCATAGATAAGAGCCAGTGCCTTGGGGAGTTCACATTCTGGTCCCCAGAACCCACTGAGGCTGGGATCGGAGGCCCAGAAAGTCACCAAGGGAGCAGGTGACTATCTGGGAAGCGACTTGGGAGGGAGGGCTTGAGTTGGGCTATGGGTACCACAACCCACTGCAATGACAAACCTCCGTTTGCAAAAGTTAGGATGCAATCCCCTGCCATTGCTAGAGACTGTTTCAGTCTGGCTGGAGTGGTTGTTGCCACACAGTGATGGTATCGAGGTGGGTGTTTTGTTGTTCATGATCTGAACTTCTCACGGATGGACATCACCTGCTGGGCCCCGCTGGGCTGGGTGTAGGAATGCTGCCCACTCTTCGCCCTGAGAGTGCCTAGGGATGCTGTTGACGGCTTGAGGATGGTTACGTTGTGACCAGAGGGCCCCACCAGTCCCAGGGACTGCATGCTCATTTTATCCCATCCTGGGCCAGGCCCTCAAAGTACCTAAGTACATGGCTTGTTAAGTGAAAATGGTACTGCTGGAGTGAGATGTAGCAAATTCCTTTCCTTGTTTAAAGTCCGAATGAGATTGTTACCACCCTCATTACAGAGGGAACCTCTTGTTGGATTATGAGACAGCTTCCTTTCAACTTGTGGGCCTGGCCAAGGGGGTGGGAGGGAGGAGGAGTCCAGTGATGAGTCTGCCCCTCCCTCCCCTGGCAAAGGTCAGTTCCTTGAGCCGCCTGTCATCTCCAGGAGACCGTGCCCTGCATTCATCTTAGTGGCTCCTGTTCCCCAGTGTCTAGCCAGGGGCCTGAGATAACAGCGTTCAAGAAACGCTCATTGAATGAATTAAGAAATTATCACATGCATGTATGAATGGGTGCTTCAATCTCTTTAAAAAATTTTTTTCTCCTTTAATTTTATTTTTTATTGAGCTGTAGTTGATTTACAATGTTCATTTCAGGTGTACAACAAAGTGATTCAGTTATACATATACATAAATATATACACACACACATATTTTCAGATTCTTTTCCATTATAGTTTATTGCAAGATATTGAATATAGTTCCCTGTGCTGTACAGTAGGACTTTGTTGTTTATCTATTTTATGTGTAGTAGTTTGTATCTGCAAATCCCAACTCTTAATTTATCCCTCCCTCTCCCCTTTCCCCTTTGGTAACCATAGTTTGTTTTCTAAGTCTGTGAGTCTATTTCTGGTTTGTATATCAAATTTGTATCTTTTTTAGACTCTACGTGTAAGTGATATCACCTGATATTTGTCACCTCAGTCTTTCTTAAACTCATCTCAGGCATCAGCAAATGGTGCGGCTTGCACTTTCCCTGAGAGCTTTCCTTCCTCGGGCATCTCTGGGAGGGTGCTCTCAGCTAAGACCCCACATTCTTCCAGATGTTGGGGAGACCTGGACTTCCTGGGTGCACTGTCCTCCCAAAGCACAGCCCTGTGGAAGACACCCTGATCAGCCCGGGCTGCCCCCTCCCCGCAGGCAGGGCCCCAGCTACTCCGGCAGGCCCCAGCGGGGGTGTCGGGGTGGCATTCCGTCGCAGCTCTCTGTCCACCTGCACGCCAGCTCCGCGCCTATCATTTTCACAGCACCATCCATGTTAAACAGGCAGGAGCACCAGGGGTTTTTGAATGCAGCAATTAACAAAACAGTAATCAAGCTAAGTGTTTAATTTCAGAAAATTAACATCTTCTCTGAGCGGATGTGAAAGATGGAGGGAAAAAGGCACATTCAATATTCTGGGTAAATAAAGGCAAACGCCAGAGCCACAAATATTTTCCAGTGCAAGGGGGACTCTTTACCAACCCTCAGGCCTTGGGGTCTGTTTCCTTCTGAGAGCAGAGCCATAGGACAACGTCTGCTATAGAATTGAGTCCTAGGAATTCAAAATGCGTACGTTTCTTTTCTTCTCTTTTTATTCCCCCCAGACAGAGAAAATGCTTTATCTATCCAGAAGAGCTCAGGGGAACAAGCACACATTCCTGCCCCTGTGAGCCTGTCTGCCCCAGACAAGACCCTGGTGTGTGTATTGCCCCTCTGAGCCATACTAGTTACGAGGACAACATAATGAGTTCCAGAGTGTGCATGAGTTTTTGGCATGCGTGGGCCGTATTTCTCCTGATAGACTAAGGGCTCCAGAGGGAAAAGGCTAGGGCTCCCTACTCACATCCCCCTGCACCTCCACATGGTGTCTGTCCTCTGTCCCAGGATAGCCTGGCGCGCCTGATACAATGTTCACCTTCTCCTGGCACCTCATAACCCAATGGGCTGGCTTTGTTTGCAGGAACAGGTTTGCATGTGGGGAAGGACTCTTGTGAAGAGGTGCATGTGTGAGAGGGAGCTGGGTGAAGACAGGACCTCCCAGTGTCTATTGGCTCATCTGGTGTCCTAGAAAGGTGGGAGGGCAAGGAGGGCAAGGATAGTGGCTTTGCAGGAGGGTGGCAGTGAGGTCTGAGGCACACATAAGCAGCCATGAGGCTCCCGAGGAGGTGCTGTAGCTCAGCTGGGTGGTGGGCTGGGTCAGGGGGTTGAGTGGGGCACTGCCTGAGGGGACACGGGCCCACAGCCCCCCAGGGAGGGCGCTGGGAGTCTGGCTTAGTGGGCAGCTTTCCTAGGAGGTTCTTGCAGGCAGCAGACATGGAAAACAAAGAAACCAAAGCAAGAGAAGGAGTGCATGGTTTGCAAAGATGTGAGAGACATGCTGGGGGCTCCCAGAAGTGCACAAGGACGGCGCCCTCGGTTCTGCGCATGCGCGACTTGTGGAGGTTCTGAGCACCCAAGTCGAGATGTTATTTATGCAGTTGGACATTCAGGCTTCTATTTTCTCTGTAGGTGGGAGATAAGCTTGGTGCTGAGTGTGAAAGAGGAGGCACTGGGGTTGAAGGTTTAAGGAAAAAATTTTAAGTTTGGCAGTCTGTTGCCCAGAATGGGAGAAGGTATGGTCCAGAGAAATTCAGCAGTTTCAGAAAGGGTTTTGAAGGCTCATCCGAAGTTAGTGATCTTGTATTTACAGAGCTGCCTACCTGCCCGGTTCTGTGACTTTCTCAGCAGCGCCTGGCTGTTCTGAGCAGACCCTGAGTTTTACCGTTGCACCCTGTGGCAGGGTAGAGGCAGCTCACACCCCAGGCTAAGGGAAGCATTGTCAGTTCTGTCATTGCCGAATGGAACCCACGCTGAAGAATGCGGACAGGCTCTGCACTGGGAGGAAGCGAAGGCCGAGGGCCAGAGGAGGCGGAGGGGGGCGGCGGGCTCGCCAGCGGTGGCCCCGGGTGGAAGCTTGCGTTCCAGAAGCATACTTGAATGCGTGGCTTTGAAAAGGGAGCAGCTTCAGGTGAAGCCAAGCCCAAGTGCCCGGCAGGAAAGGGCAGACAGGGAAGCGCTGTGGGGATTGGGGAAGCGAGAGTGCGCTGTTCAGGCGGACATTGGAGTCACCCACAGGGGCAAGGCTCAGATTGAGAAGGAGACAGTGGACACGCAAGGCTTCAGTGAGTCGGGGAGCGGTGGTGGGTAGAGTGCTGGACGTCCCAAGTGCAGGGAGCAGCGGCCTCACCGGCTGGCATCCGTAAAGAAGGTGCAGGAGATGCTGAGCGGTGGTAGATAGGAACAAGGACACCGCCCACCTCCTGATCCTGAGATGTGTCGGGCATAACGTCATAAACCGCCACCGTTGAGAGCGCGGCAGGGCAGAGGTGTCTGCAGGGAGACCTACTGTTTCTTAAGGTGGGCATTGGAGGGAATGTTCTGGAAAGAGCCAGGTGGAGGCCACAGGGGAGTTTCCTGATTCTGGAACAGCCATTTGGAGGGTGCGGGGCAGGGGCATGCACCATGGTGGAGGAGGAAGTCAGGGTCAAGGGGAAGGAGGGATGGTGGTGTGCAGGGAGGGGCTCAGAGCTGGGCTTTGCAGATGGAATCCTGCCTGCAGGAAAGGGGGCTCTTGGCGCCAAGACCAGAAGACTTTGACCTCTAGGCCTGGGGAAGAGCTGCAGCCACAGCTCCCCCGCCTGGTGTTGGTGGTGGTGATGTCAGGCGTTGGGGGTGGTGGTGTGTTCCCCGGCTGTGGTGGGTGCTCTGCTGAATGCATGTGAGTGAGAACCAGGGAGTCACGGGGTGCACAAGGCTGTGTGCTCGCCCCTCTGGCCACTCAGTGCTGACGTTTCTAATGAACTGCCTTCTGTGATCAAACAGTCGTTGCTCAGGTCCCACACCAGAAAGGCTGACAGGCCTGTGGGAGGCAGAGCGGAGCCATGTGCCTCAGCTTCCATCAAAGCCACCCTGGGGCACCTGCCTAGGATGGGTGCCATCTGGCAAGAACCCCCATTGCTCAAGGTCGCTTCACAGCCTCCTACCACCACAGGGCACAGCACTCCCATTTGCTGCCTTTTTCTGGTTCTCCCAGCGGGAAGAAGGAACGGAGAGAAAATGCCAGGCAGGGGTGATCCCGGGGGCAGAGGGACCCCAGGACACCAGTAGCCAGGATGCCTCGCCCTCCTGCCATAGGGCTCTGCACACGCCCACCTCTCTGTGGGGACCCAGATCTCTTTGAGGGATCAGAGGTCCAGAGGACAGTGCCCACCCATGAATGAGGGGACCCTGACTGCAGTGCTCCCGCATGCTGGGAACCCCCCGCCCAGGGCTCTGACAGTGCTGGGTGCTTGAGTGTGGGTGGAGGGGAGAGAGAGCCGGCATCCATCTCAGGGACGGGAGCTGGGCTGTTTCTGCCCTGCTCTAGCCCGCTGGGGACCTCCGGGAGTCACTTTCTCTTTCCATAACTTGTAAGAATTGACAGAAAACTGAATAACCTCTGATATCCTTTTAAAATTTAACATTCTGATTTCTAGAGTTCTAGACAGTTTTCAAACTTGAGTTTGCATCAGAATCCCCTGGAGGGCTTGTTAAAACTCAGGCCCCACCTCCAGAGTTTCTGATTCAATAGGGCTGGGGTATTTCTTACCAGTTCCCAGGCGATGCTGATCCGGGAGCTCGTTTTGAGAATTAGCAGGGTCAGATCGATGATCCCAGTAATGAACCTACCCCACCATCAGAGGTCATATCGGATACGAGGGCCTCTGCTGTAAACCCACATCCTCAGAGCAGCCCCCAGCCCCATCCCCCACTGCCACACCTTCCCTTGGCTTAAAACCAAACCTTTAGTGGACAGACCAGTGAAGGAGGCTCCTCTCTGGGGGTGTGGGGCTGATTCAGCCACCCAGGCTGGAAGCCCTCGCTTTCTCTCCTACTCACGCTTGAATGAGCCTGTGACAAGACTCAGCCAGTATTCAGCAGCATCCAACTGATGCCTCCTTCCACCCCAAGCAGTCCTCTGTCCCCAGGTGACTCAAGGTAGAGAGGGAAATTGGAAGGAGATGTCAGAGTCATTTCAAGCCACAGCCCAGAGCAAAAGCAGAGAAGCCAATGTCCACAGGAGGGGAAAACAATTAGAAAAATAATTAATTCTGCTTTTGTATTCATATCCAGCCTCCAAATGAATTGCTTATTTGTTTAATTTACTTTGACCAGAATTGTTACTGCACCAAAAATATTTAATGAGTCAGGCTTCTTAATGGAAAATTCAAGCCTATTTGTGCAGTGAAATGAGTTTTCATCAACAGAGGGAGAACCGTGATCTAAGCAGTACCTTCTCCATGGGGTCGTCTGCTAGAAAAGGGGTGGTGGAAAAAGCATGAGTCCTCTATGCGCAGTTCATCCTTTGCACAGTTCATCCATGTGCAAATTGTTCTTTGTCATCAGTACTCATGGGCCTGATGTCTTTAGCTGACATTTAAATGCAGATTTTGGTTTTTCTCTAAGGATGTAGTTCATATAAGGAAAAAGATAACCTTTCACCCTCAGCAGCTCGTATTCAGTCCCATCATCCGTGCCTTTTAAGAACTCATGGAATTTAATCTGAGGGCTCAAGGGGGCTTCTGCAGGCGGCCTGGGAGTTTTGGATCTCTCCGTGAAACCTTCAGAGTCCGGGCTGGGGAGATAGGAAATGGACTGGCCTCGGGGCTCTGGGACTCTTGCTTCTGAATCACCCAGAGTAGCTCTGCATTGTTCTGTTCTCCACTTGATGCTTCAAGGAATCTTTTCTTGGGAGAAAGGATTCCACAGCTTAAAAAGAAAAGAGGCTAGGAAAGCACTCATGTTAGGGGAACATCTCAGCTGAGACATCCCAGTGAGATGGGAATGGCCCCAGCCTCCCAGTTTCTGCCTCTGAGATCAAGCACTCCTGTCCCTGCTCCCTGCTCCCTGCTCCCCTAGGACCGCTATATTCAGACACACTCCGTATTCCTTCCCAGGTACAGGCTGCAGAATCAGAGCCCTGCCCCACCTCTCCGCACATTTTTCTCCTTTAAAGGCCAATGTCCACATTTGCTGCAGCTATGCCATTTTCTGACCCCTTTAACTTCCAGCGCCTGTAGGGAAGAGCCCGCAATCTTTCCAGTAAGGGCAAACTTTTACTGAACATCGATCATGTTGCTGACACAGTGGGAAGAGTCTAAAAACATGACTTCTGCCCTAAAGAGTTTATTCCAGTGATGGAGACCCGAGAGGAGCACCTGGAAAGTTAGATCCCAGTGCACTGTGTCCCAAGGTGGCAATTATAGCCCCTTGAGGGTTATTAAAAATAAAGACTTTAAGTTGGGAGAAGGGATGGGACCCTCTGGTGGGTGTAGTCTGGCACAGCTAAGCCAAGGCAGTGTGTGACCTGATCTGTACCTTTGAAGGCTGGTAGGACTATGAAGAGAGGTGGCCGTAGCGGGTGTTCCTGCAGGCAGAGATCCCCGAAGCTGAGTTCTGCTGGCACTTGGTGAGTGAAGCCTTGAGATGAGGATAGCGGGCTCCTGAGAGGGAGTGGAGGGAGGCAGCCTGGACTGGCCAGTGGCTGCCACAAGGGGAAATGTTAGGGAGGTAGTTGGGGCTTTTCCCACTGGGGAGCCATTGGAGGTTTTTGAGCATCAGAGGAAGTGGATAAAAAGAGCTTTGGAAAGGTTAATCTGGCCACAGCATACTTTAAAGTGAAGAAGATGAGAGATGGACAAGGGAGTTGGGACAGGATATTAGGTGTAAGGAGATACGGGTGACAAGACCTGGAGACAGGTGGACATGGAGCCGAGGGAACATGGTGACTCCTGGGCCCAAGTCACACCATCTGATGGGTGAGTCATGCCCCTCCCCTCCCCACTGTCACAAGCTCTCCTTGTCCTCAAGGACAAGGTAGCCCAGTGTTTATTTCCTTGATTACTTCCCAGAAAAACTTCAGGTCACCTTGAGATGTTCCAAGAAAGCATCTCTCTTCTGGAACATTTATCACACCAACCTCTGGGGAACCCTGCTGTTAGCCTTCCCTTTCTCCAAGCCCATTCTCATTCATTGCTCCACACTGACTGTGTTGACGTGTTCATTTATCCCCTCAAAGTTATTTATCAAACAAATACCCAAGGCTTGTCACTGGATCATGCTTTTCACATTTACCTTGGGGAACTACGCCCAGGGATTGATTTGCATATGTGAACAGTGGTGGACCCAGAAGGAGACTTTGGGGTGGTGGCTGAGTCCCCTGGCCTGGCAGACTGGATCTAGTTGGAAGGAGCCATGGACCACACAGGGCACATCCTCAGGATGTTTGGAAATTTCACAACATCAGGGTTAAAATTCCTATTTTACAGTTGAAGAAGTAGAGGTCCAGAGAAGTTAAATAACCTTCACCCAAGATCACACAGCGAGCAGACGGCAGGGCCAGAATGGGACCCCTCGTCTCGCTGCAGCATCTGTGGAGCCCTGAGCATTGCCCTTCTCTATTTTGGCTAATTCCTGCTGCTCTGGGCTGGGACCCTTGGCTCCTGACTCTTCCTTATCACCCTTGTTTTCCCTCACAGCTGAGACCTCTCTTGTAGATTGTAGACAGTTAGTCCGGAGGGGAGGGTAGAGCTCAGTGGTAGAGTGCATCCTTAGTGTGCACGAGGTCCTGGGTTCCTTCCCCAGTACCTCCATTAAAACAAATAAATAAATAAACCTAATTACTTCCCCCCAAAAAATTGAAAAAAAAAAAAAAAAAAGCAAACAGATGGTTAGTCCAAGGATGATTTGGCCAGGAAATTCTGTTCTACAAAAATAGAAGAGGTTAGTATTACCACATAATCCAGCAGTTCCTGTCCTAGATACACCCAAGAGAAATGCAAACGTTAAGTCCACAAAGAAACTTGTATGTGAATGTTCTTAGCAGCATTATTTACAATCGTCAAAATGTGGAAACAACCCAAATGTCCAACAAATCATGGACGTTTGTCCTAGAAACAGCAGTGCCCAGGATGATACAAGGGGTGATGATAAACCTCAGATGCGCACTGTCCAGGCTGGGGCAGCCACATTGCTCTGAGGAGTCCCGAAGGGTCCCTGAGAGGACCTCCCCACCATGAACCACGTGAAGAGACTGAGGAAAGCTTCCCCTCCACACACACCCAGTATGAGTTATTTTGAGGGTGGCAATGAGCTCTCTTCCTTGGGAGGCTCAGATAGGAAAGCCCTCTACCTCAAGAGGCCACTTGCCTTCCAGGAAGTTTGCTAGTCTTGTTATCTGAACCCAGGTAGAAGGGACTCAGCTGTGACCTGCACCCTGCTCTAGGGCGGGTGAGAGGTGACCTCACAGCAAGGTTGTCCCTGGCATGACTTCCACCCGCAGAAGCAACACTGTCTTGCCTTTCAGACAAGACTTGCTGAACTCTGAAAACCCAAGCTCCACATTGTTATACCTCTTCAAACATCTTACTCCAACTGATCAACTTCATTTTGAATGTATGTGTGTTTTGCTATTATTGGTCTCCAGAACCACTGATACTTTTGATGTCTTAAATTATTTTACCACACTAAATGGTTACATCCTTTCTTATATCCCCAAATGGATTGTGGTGATAACTGTTGAAAGAATTCTTTTTTTTTTTAACCTTTTTTCTTGATTTATAATCATTTTACAATGTTGTGTCAAATTTCAGTGTAGAGCACAATTTTTCAGTTATACATGAACATATATATATTCATTGTCACATTCCTTTCTCTGTGAGCTACCGTAAGATCTTGTATAGATTTCCCTGTGCTATACAGTATAATCTTGTTTATCTATTCTACAATTTTGAAATCCTATCTTTTCCCACCCCTCACCCCCTTGGCAACCACAAGTCTGTATTCTATGTCTATGAGTCTATTTCTGTTCTGTATTTATGCTTTGTTTGTTTTTTTGGTTTTTTTTTTTTTAGATTCCACATATGAGTGATCTCATATGGTATTTTTCTCTCTCTTTCTGGCTTACTTCACTTAGAATGACATTCTCCAGGAGCATCCATGTTGCTGCAAATGGCGTTATGTTGTTGGTTTTTAATGGCTGAATAGTATTCCATTGTATAATATACCACATCTTCTTTATCCAGTCACCTGTTGACGGACATTTAGGCTGTTTCCATGTCTTGGCTATTGTAAATAGTGCTGCTATGAACATTGGGGTGCAGGTGTCATTTTGGAGTAGGGTTCCTTCTGGATATATGCCCAAGAGTGGGATTCCTGGGTCATACGGTAAGTCTATGCCTAGTCTTTTGAGGAATCTCCCTACTGTTTTCCACGGTGGCTGCACCAAACTGCATTCCCACCAGCAGTATACGAGGGTTCCCTTTTCTCCACAGCCTCTCCAGCATTTGTCATTTGTGGACTTTTGAATGATGGCCATTGTGACTGGCGTGAGGTGATACCTCATTGTAGTTTTGATTTGCGTTTCTCTGATAATTAGTGATATTGAGCATTTTTTCATGTACCTATTGATCATTTGTATGTCTTCCTTAGAGAATTGTTTGTTTAGGTCTTCTGCCCATTTTTGGATTGGGTTGTTTATTTTCTTTTTGTTGAGTCATATGAGCTGCTCATATATTCTGGAGATCAAGCCTTTGTCGGTTTCATTTGCAAAAATTTTTTCCCGTTCCGTAGGTTGTCTTTTTGTTTTACATATGGTTTCCATATAGGCCAATGGAACAGAATAGAGAGCCCAGAAATGAACCCACAAACTTTTGGTCAACTAATCTTCGACAAAGGAGGCAAGAATATACAATGGAATAAAGACAGTCTCTTCATCACATGGTGTTGGGAAAACTGGACAGCAGCATGTAAATCAGTGAAGCTAGAACACTCCCTTATACCATACACAAAAATCAACTCAAAATGGATCAAAGACTTAAACATAAGACAAGATACAATAAACCTCCTAGAGGAAAATATAGGCAAAACATTATCTGACATACATCTCAAAAATTTTCTCCTAGAAGAAATAAAAACAAGAATAAACAAATGGGATCTAATGAAAGTTATAAGCTTCTGCACAGCAAAGAAAGACTTCTTTTTACACAAAAATCAATGAAGACATTAGGAAGTAATTTTTGATAAGCAAACATAATGTTTTAGAACTTCATAACTGTCCTAGGGAGAAAGCGTCAACTCATTCTCACATTTTGGAATCTGACATGCTTAGTTGTGGGGGGGAAATGCCCCTAGCAAATAAGGAAAACAAAATGAGTAAGGGAAAACTTTGAACGTGACTGAGTCAGTAACTACATTAAAAGGTCAAGGAATGTCATAAATATAAAATATATGGTCCAGGCGAACCTGGGATAGGAGATTGATGCTCCACATGTGAAGATTCCAAGGTCCAGATTTTGGGTTATTAATTTCTGAGATAGATTCACGCCATTCCCCCAGACCCAGCCTGAGTCTCACAGGAGTGCAGTCCTTACAAACTCCTTTGGAATCCTTCTTACAAGTGGAGGGCTGGCTGATGCTCTTCCGGGTCTCATCCATATGCCACTGGCAGTTTGGGCTGATGCTTGTCCGTTGTCACTTGTGAGTTCTTTCGTCGCTTGCAATTGGGGCCAACCTATCCCTGCAGTTTAATCTACATTTCACTTGTCAGTTCAGGCAAGAGCATTCTGTGCTGTCTGTGATATACTACCTTAGATCTGTCTGCTTCAAAAGCAATTTGGGAGTAAGTTCTTCCCGAAGTCTTCCTTGACAAAAACAGAGAAGGCTCACTCAGTCTGCCTTTGCATTGTCTCCATCCCTGAGCCCCTTGACCAATGACGTTCAAGTCTCTACTTGTGACACATTTAAAGGGCTTCTTCTTATTGGCTGCAGATGCTCTTTCAGACACTCCTGGTTCTGATTCTGTTTGCTTGCTGATTTTCCTCAGTGCCTGACAGGACACTTGTCCTTCCTTCCCCTCCTTCGTCTTCAAATCTTGGCTTCCTTTTGGGTTCGCCTCTGTATTTGATTGAGGAGTGCAGGGCAATTTTGATTGTGTTTGGGTTTTTCGAGCTCTGCCTTTATGGGCCAATCACATCTTTCTGGATCCTTCAGTACCATCTTTCCAAATAACCCCTAAGCTAATTTTTGTCCTCACTTTTTCTAAAGAAAGGTCTATATTTGCTTATTTGCTAAATTTTCATAATTTTCATCTTCTTCTCTCCATAGAATGTTTAATTTAGTCAAAAGCGTTCTGTGTGCTTGTGTGGGAGAGACTCATTCAAGCATTCAGTGAAACTGTTCCTTCATCTGAGGATGCAGGTTTATGGAGAAAAGACAGCTGACCAGGACTTACTGTTCAAACCATCGAATTCAGGGGTCCCAGGGGGCTGCTTCTTTGAATGAATCTTCCCGTCCCTTCTTAATCTGCCTTAGTTTTGCTAGAAGTCGGTGTCTGAGTGGATACCTGAGCCCTTTTTGATTTTTCTGTTTCGTCTGAAGGCTTTATAGCATGTAAAACACCAGATCTAGATGTGGCATTTGCACTTGGAGAAAGAAAGAAACAAACAAACAAACCCGTCACAGTCGGTGATCACCGATGGCAGAATACCAAATGAGAGCTGTGCCTGATTTTCAGGGAGGAGAACTCCCACTACTTTCTTACTTTCTCCCCTGTGCAAAATCCCACCTCTATTAAACTGTTAAGACATTTCGAGTGACCTCTTTGAGGATAAACAGCCCACCAAGGGGTCTGTGACACTGCTGTCATCCCCATAAACCTAAGAAACGCTGGCAGCGGTGACTGTTACTCTGGCAGCTTCTCCTGGATCTGTGCGCTGCTGATTGGCCCCTGGGAGGTCCTTGCATCTGCGTAATAGGGCGTGCCTCTCGGTGGGTGTGGCTCTCCCTTGCCTCTGGAACATCCTGCAGAATGATTGCCTTTTTCTCGTCTGACCCCAACCAGGACTTCACGGCAGGACTGTGACTTTTTTTTTTTTCAATTATTTTTTCATCTTTTTTTGGAGGAGGTAATTAGGTTCTTCATTTGTGTGTGTGTGTGTTTGTGTGGGAGGAGGTAATTAGGTTTATTTATTTATTTATTCTTAGAGGAGGTGCTGGGGATTGAACCCAGTACCTCATGCATGCTGAACATGCTCTCTACCACTTGAGCTCTACCCTCCCCACCTAGGATTGTGACTTTCTCATTTGTCCTTCTGTCCTGGGTGGTCAGAGCCAGGGGCTGGCACAATGGTTGGCAAACATGAGTTTTGAATGATGGCTTTCCAGGGATTTGAGGCAAAGAAGAGAACCAAGCCCATCAAAATCCTCAAGATTAGTCTTTCCAATTTTTTTTCTTGTTTTTTGGGGGGATGGGTGTGGAAGGAGGTAATTAGGTTTATTTATGTATTTATTTAATGGAGGTACTGGGGATTGAACCCAGGGACTCATGCATGCTAGGCATGAGCTCTGCCACTGAGCTCTACCCTCCCCACTTTCTAATTTCTAATACGTGATGCTTCAGCTCTCGAGGCAGAAAGGATCCTGAACGCCTACATGGCACTGACATGACCGACACCGTGTGGATCAAGTCGTGTTTTCAGGGCGGCTCTTTCAGTCTGGTTGGGGGAGGGGACTTTGGGGGACTATTATCCCCTCCCCGTCCTGGTGGATTCAGCAGGGTCCCAAACCATCCCGACGGACACCAGAACACCGCCTCATCTTCCCCGAGGTGACTTCACCCTGTCCCGGGGCTCTGCGCGGTGCACACAGGTCTTGGGGAAAAAAGAGCCTCGGGCCAGCCACCCCGTTAATCATCCAGCCTACACTAAAGCTGCCCTCGGTTCCTCGTTTCACGTCAGTGGCTCAGCAGCCGCATCCCACACGTCCTGCCCTCCCGGAACAGAGACTCCCGCTTCACTTCTAGGCAACCGCACTCTGGTTCTCCTCCCACTTCACTGGCCTTTCTTTCTCAGGCCCCTTGGTGGCTTTCCCTCATCTCCTGAATCTCAGAATATATATTCTCTTCTGCTCCTTTTCTTGGTGATCTCTTGTTATTTCCGGTGCTTTCAGTATCTTTGCGATACTGATGACTTCAGTTTTATGACCCCAGCCTGGACCTCTTCTGCGTGCATCTGCCTCCTCAGCGTCTACTCTGGGACATCCTGGATGTCTCAAAGCGAACAGGGCCAAAGCGGAGCGCCCGATCTTTCCTCCCACGCTGCCTGTGCTGACATCTCCCCTGATCTCAGTTGATAACATCCACCGTTCCGGCTGCTCAGAACAGAAACCTGGGAGCCATTTTGATTCTTCTGTGTCTTCCACATCCCACAGCCATTGAGATAGTCTAAATATATTCAGAATCTGACCACCTCCACTCTCACCACCTCCACCACTCTGAGCCTGGTCCAAGTCACCACGCTCTTCCAGCTGGATTAGTGCAATAGTGCTGGGAGGATTCTTTCAGCTTTCACACAGCCCCCTGTGCTCTATTCGCAATACAGCGGGAGGGGGTGTTCTGTCAACGTGTAAGTCACATGATGTCACTCCTTTGTTCACGACCCTCCCATGGGTCTTCACTGCACTCAGTAGAAGCCAGCATCCTCTCGGTGTCTCTCGGGGCCCTACCATCTGTGGCCTCTTCTCTCCATCAGTCCCACTGGCTCTTTGCTGTTGCCTTGAAATGCCAGGCTGCTCCCAGATCAAACTTTTCCCTGGCCTCTCCCCATCACATGCTTTTCTCCCAGGTATCTGGCTGGCTTCCTCCCTCCTGTGCTCCTAAACCTACTTCTCAGGCAGGGCTTGGCTGACCACATGGTTTAGAACACAGCCTTCATCCAGCCAGCCTTCTACATTTTGGCATCCCGGGTTCCTTCCCTGCATCCCTATCCATTCTTTATCTCCTCTTCCCATTGTATTTAATATTTTTAACATACGTCGTGGTTCATTTATTTATTGTGTCTAGTCTCTGAATCCCTCCAATAGAAGAGAAGCTCTATGAAGGCAAGTGATTTTAATTTGCTCACAATGGCATCTCTAGAATCTAAGACAGTTACTGGCACGTGACAGTTGCTCAGTAAATATTTGCTTAAATAAATAGTGAATCTGGGCCATGAGACTAAGTTGGAAGGAAGAGAAGATGCATTTGATGGTTGAACCAGGATCAAAAGTGATTTCAACTTACTAGATTAATAGGCCAGATTTGACACCATAAAGATACCTAGAGACATGTAAATCCCTGGAGTCAAAGCCCAAAGTCAACCCTGTAGACCAAAGATGAGGAGCATACCATGGGAAAACCTGAAGGTTATATTTGACTATGGTTTCAAAATCAAACAGTGGGGACATGTTTTTGAAGCAAAGGCTAATGGTCACGTTAATAGATGTATAGTACACAGATCATGGTGGATATTAGTTTTACTCTAATCTTTGCTGTTCAAACAGCAGTGAGAGAATTGAGTTCACCTCTGAGCCTCACGCCTAGAGAGATTTAGATAACATGAGCCCCATTTGGAAAAGAGCATATCATGGGAGAAATGTTCACAGTATCTGGCCATTCTTTGCAGTGGGAAAAACTCAGGGGAGACCTAACTAGTTTCTTGAACTTTTTGACAAGCCGTTCCGTGGAAGAGGGAACATTCTATATTACTTCAGTTGGCAGAGCTGAGACCAGTGGGAAGAAGACATATTTCAGATACGAATAAGGAAGATGTGCAGATTGGTGAGTGCTATCCAGGTATGGAGCAGCGGTTCCTAGAGACAATGAGCCTCCCATCCCTGGGGACGCAGCAGGGCTGGGCAGAGACTACTTGACAGGGGACTTCAGGACTGCATCAATTCAGGTCCTCCATGAAGCAGATGCCAAGATGGTATTAGATTTGCCAGAGATTTACTGGGAAAATAAGAGGCTGGGAGAGCCATCAGACCACAACGAAGCCTAATCCTTCCAAAGGAGAGAGAGAAGGAAGGAGGATTGGATGGGGAGAGTCTTAGACTGCTACGAGTACAAGGAAGCACTGGGAAGTCCAGTGGGGAGTGCTTGAGCGAAAGTCGTCCATCAGAAGAGTCAGGAATGGACCTACCATAGCATCCTTGCCACTCTCAGCCCTTGGCTGGGAGCAGCATGTGGGAAGCAGGCTCTATGTGGTGATGGACTACAGAATGCAGAGCTGGGCCCATTAGGCAGTGATGCTCCCAAGAGTAGGATCTCTGAGAGGCACATTTTCGAGGCCATCGCAAGGTCTCTAATGGGAACCAGGCAAAATCCCAGGCAGACACTCTGAGTCTAAGGGCTCCTCACGGCACCCCTCACACTGTGCTCTCCTATGGCTCTCTGGACTGTGAGCATCTTCAGAACAAGTGCTCTGCATCTCCACCCTGGCCGGGGGCTCGTGTAGTAGGTGCCCACTGAGAGTCCAGCAGATCGCGGAGAACGCAGTAACCCCTGTGACCCGGTAGCCATGCTCTGCAATTTCAGGTCTTGGAGGGGAATCTGTTAACTTAGAATGCGGATAGTAAATGTCTCTCAGCCATGGTCCCCAAAGAAACCCTTGGAAAGTGGAGTTTGTGCGAGGAAACGACCTTCATCACTGCAGAAGCACCAGTACTAAACGGAACAGCCCCTGAGCAGAGCACGGACTGCAGCCTCATCCATAACCCACCTCCTCCCCTAGACAGACAGCCCTCATTTATTATTTCCAGACTGTTTTCATTTTACACCGTGTGAAAAATGTCAAATTTGGAAATAAATAATCTTCTTTTTAAACGGAGATTTCAGAAGCACTTCGCAGATTTTGGAATGATTATTCTGTTTCCAAATGTTTGGTTGGTTCGTGTATCATTTCTTCATTTATATTTGTGAGCTCTTGATAGCAGACAGCCTCATTTGGAAAACTGACAGGAAGTCTAAGAGAACACTGTTATTGGTCTGTGTTCGTGTCTTTTTGAGAGATACCCCCCTCTTTACTTTTTTTAAAAAAATTTTTCCCCAATGTTATTCTTGAGCCACATTCGATTTTATCAGGTTTTCTCATTTTTGCCAAACTAGTGGGTGTGAAATGGTATCTCACTGAGTTTTTTTAAATTTTTAAATATTATTTACTTAATTTTTTTTGGAGGGGCAGGTAATTAGTTTTATTCATCTATTTATTTAATGGAGGTACCAGGGCTTGAACCCAGGACCTCGTGCATGCTAGCTAGGCACACACTCTTCCACTGAACTACACCCTACCCCTTCTCTAACTTTAGAAACACAGGAAAATCTGACATGCCATCTCAGAAGGAGATATTTGCTAGAATGTTCCTTCCCACCACTCAGCAATTCTGATCTGACTAGTTCTGCTCTCTCGCTGTCATCCTTGCCCCCAGATTCTCTTCCCTGTGATGGCTCAGCCCATTACTGCAAGACTGAAGTTCCTTCCACATTATCTACTCAAAACCATCCCATGGCTCCTCTTGTCCTAATGCCTGAAGCCTGGGCTTGTCCTGCTGGTCATGCTCTCCTTGCCTGACTCCAGCTTCCCCAGAGTTTCCACACTGTTTTCCTGTGATTCCTCCAACCACCTCTTTTTCCAAGCCTTGCTCGTTCCTGCCCAGAAAACACCATGTCTGCTCCAGCCCCTGCCCTCACACACGTTCTCCCATCCTAAACTGTCATCTTTTCTCTCCTTTGGTATCCAAACTCCATTCATTCTGCAAAACCCATGGGAAGTTCTGTAGATCCAGCTCAGCTGATGGGAAAGAAAGAAAGGGCAGGGTTCCAACCCAGTGATATTTCTCTGCCTGCTTTTCTCTGAAAGACGGCACCTCTCATCTAGTCGAGAGTCTGCTCACCTGCCCTGTCTCTCCCTCTCTCCGCAGCCCCTTCCACTGTTCCCATCATGCACCAGGTCAGCGCCACCATGAGGAGCATCACCTTGTCGTGGCCACAGCCAGAGCAGCCCAATGGCATCATCCTGGACTATGAGATCCGGTACTATGAGAAGGTGAGCCAGCTCACTGGACTGTCAGGGATGGCAAGGACCAAGCCCATTCTCCCAGCCATGTGCTTGCTACACTAATGCAGTGGCTACAAAAGCACCTGGTGTCCCCTGAACCTTCTGAAGAGTTTGTGGTTTTGTAAATTAGTGTTTTTTAGCATTTTTGATCATTTACCTCCAATGTAATATTGTTTATTTACAAATTGTATGCAGGTACTACTGCACCGAGCCATGTATGGAGGTTTAAAATATTTAAATGGAAATGTAAAAGGATGAGATTGAAATCAATGGAAATGGAAATTTATATATTATATATTATTTTCATTGACTGTTCTTTCACAGCTGCTGCTGGGCATGACAGCAGGGCATGTGCTCCAAAAAAGAGGAAATGGTGCCCTGTGGAGTTGACCCCTGGGCTAGCTGTGGGGGAAGCAAGGCCTTCCTTCCACCATGATGACCTGTAGCATTTGCAAAATCCCCAGAAAATATGGTACTTTCTCTACTGACCCAGCACATAATTTGTACAAACACCAAATTTATTTACGTATTTGTTCAGGAAGTATTTATCAAGTGCCTGCTATATGGCGGGTACTATTCTAGGGTAGATTAGTGATCAAAAGAAGGTTTCCTGCCCTCAAGAAGCTTACTGTCCAATAGAAGGAGACACACAATGAACAATGAATGTAACAAATAAGGTAATTATACAGTGTGTTTGAAAAAGAGGAGTGGAAAGAGGGGGCAAAGTAGATCAAGGTAAACGGGATCAGGAGGGTCAAGTTTGGAGGAGGAGTAGGTTGCAGAAATAAATATAAAAGTAAAAGTAGGCTTGTTGGAGGAGGTAAGTTCTAAGGAAAGACCTGAAGGAGGTACTGGTATTGTGAAGCAGGTACCTGTGGGAGAGAGAGCCTGTGCAAAGGCCCTGAGGCAGGATCATGATTGATGATTCATGGAGCAGGAAGGAGAGCTGTATGACTGAAGTGATGCATGCAGTAGGGAAAGAGTAGACAGGGGAAAGGCAATCAGAGGACGCATTCATATTGGGCCTTAAGAACTTGAGCTTTTCCACTGAGTGAGGTAGGGATCTGTAGTGGGGTTTGGAATAGAGGCGACACAAAATGACTTATATTTTAAAGGGATCATTCGGGCTTGCTTTTCCATGGAAAATAGACCTGCTAGATCACAATCATCTAAGGCAAGGAGGATTGTGGCTTGAATCAGAGAGGAAGTAGAGGGCTGGTGAAACAGAGTTGATTTGCAGGAATATATACTGAAGATAGAGCCAACAGGATTTCCAACAGGTTGGATTTTGGATGTGGGAGGGTTTTGCCCTGAGTCAGTAGAAAGATGGAACCACTGGTGACTGAGAAAGGGATCACTGTGGGTGGGGCATGTCTGTGGTGAGGGAAGTTGAGCTCAACGTCTGACATGCCTTTGAGAGAGCCAAGTGGAGGCGTGGAGAAGGCGGCTGGATGTGCGTGTCTGGGGTTCAGGCGAGAGGACCTGGCTGGAGATGCCCATTTGGAAGTTGTCAGTATGTAGATGGTACAAAAGCCCTTAGATAGGCTGAGATCATCCAGTGGGGCAGTGGCACTAAGAAAAGGATGAAGACCTGCCACCTCCAATATGGAGGCCTTGTTGGATGGTGGAACTCGACTGCACTGGGAGGCAGGAGCCCCAGTTTCCAGGGCCCTCCGTAACTGACAGCCACACAGCCGTGGCCCCATGACTGAACCGCTCTAGATCCATTTTCGCATTTGTAAAATGATACCAATTTACCTCGCTGAGAGTGGAAGGCCAGATGGGTCGCAGTCTAGTCTGCGAAGAGGCATGCCCTCCAGCCATTACAGCTGAACTTGGCCAGCAAGGTGAGGGTTAGGCTGCTTTTGACTCATTTAGAGGCTCCTGTGTTTTGTACACAGTTGATTCTGATAATGCAAGAAATTGGGGTAATTTAAACTATCTGGATTCATAAGCCACCATTATATCCTTTCAGCTTTTAATTGGGGGCCCTTATTTGCTACTTTTTATCAGTTAATAAGGTGAATGTTGACATTCCAAAATGTTCTTTAGCCAATTGGCCACATGGCCTCATATCACCGCCAAGTTAATCTAACAGTTCGATAGAATAGAATATCATGAGTGACCAGTAAACAGCGTGATGTCAGAGTCACAGCAAGCTTCCACTCCAGTCCGCCTTTCCGCACACACGTGAACTAGAGCCTTGTGGCTTATCTCAGGAAAATAGTAACAATTTCTCCCTAGGGTGCCTCTTTTGGGTGCTAGGGGCTTTCTAAACATTACCTCCTCTTCCCCTCACATCCCAGTTTGGTAAATACTAGTATTGCTGCTTTGGGGAAAGAAACTCATTCACAAAGAAGTTAAAAAACTGACAAAACCAACTTGGCCAGATCGCACAGCTAGCAAAGGATCTACAGCCTGGGTTCTTTGCCCTGCAGCCCGTGGCAGTGCTGGGAAGGGGCTGGATGTGTGGAAACCACTTGCCTTCCTCCTCATCTGTAGAGCCAAGGGCAGTCACCCCAGGGCGGGGCTGAAGGGCTTAATGACAGCAGGGTTGGGGATGGGCCGGGCTCGGAACCAAAACCATGGCTCCTCATTCCCCGATCCATGCGCAACTCCTCCACGGCCTTTCCCTGTCCGTGCAGGTCTCCTCCGTGGAAAAACTGTAGTTAATCTCAACATCTGATGCTGTGAAGGAGGGTCATCCTCCTCTTTCAGGCCCTGTCCCTACCTCCCGGTAATTTATACTAATTATTAACAGAACACATGCACAGCAGCTCAGTGCCTGAGGGTGCTTCCACACCTCAGTGAAGCATACTGGTGTCCCAGAGGATAGACTGCTTTCCTCAGAAACGCAGAAAGTCCTCTGCCCAAGCGTTGGTTACCATTCCATATATTATGATAGATCCCTCACTTATAAAGTGCTTAACTATGAAGTCTGCTACATTGCCTTGACCATTTCCAATATGTCTAAAGAAAAGACAGGACCTTGTGAGGGTATTTTGAAATAATAACCACAATGATAATAATTCATCATATATTGAGTACCTATTATATGCCAGATACTCACAGATAGATGACTTCTGATCCTCAAAAGAAATAAAGATACTTGAAAGCCAGATATAACCAATTTCTGGCCGATGGAAATAAGTCACAGAAAGGTTAAATGGCTTACCCGTGACTGCACAGGTCATAGCTAGGGAACCACAGAACCAGAACTCTAAACAGTTTTATTGTGTTTCAGTATATTTCTGAGCTCACTGTAGGATTAGATGAAACCGTGTTGACACTGAGGACCTCAGAATTAGCATGGCCCCTGAAATAAGAGATTGTGTCTTAATTTTAAATCCAAGTGTTTGTAACCAGAATGATTCACCCACCTGCTCCACAAGGTCGTGGAATCCTGGGCTGTAGAAGATGCCACCACGAACAGAACTCAGCCCAGCGGATGTCTGGAATTCAGTCCAAAGAAACAAAACCCATCATTCCTCCATCCTATGGATGGAGGAGCCGCAAACTTCTTCTGTGAGGAGCAGGCTGTGAATATTTCAGGCTTGTGGGTCATAGAGTCCTCATCCCAACTACTAACTCTGCCTCTGTAGCAGGAAAGCAGCCGTGGGCAGCATGTCCCTAGATGGAAGTGGCGGGGATCCAATAAAAGTTTATTTACAAAAGCAGGTAGCTGGCCAGTGGCTGTAGTTTGCCAAGCCCTGAAAACCCTCCCTGGGTCTTCCGCTCCATATTACCCTCTCGGTTTGTGCTTGGGACACCTTTCAATTTCAGCGCCGTGAATACAATCAATGAGGTTTTTGCCTCCTGCAACAGCTCATTAATAGAGAGCTCAGATGCCATCGAGCTGATGACACTCCCAGAGCCTCTCCCATGTTCATCTCCATCCCCATTTTAATACGTTTCCATTCATCATCCTCTCCTGTTTACTGTCTTGTAGCACTTTTCACTCCTGGCATCAGCGCTTGTAGGCAAATCAGGGGAGGAGCATCGACATCTGCGCTCGGCTGTCTTAATGATTAAGCGTTTAGCTGAGGACTCACCCTCCATAATAACTGTCTAGGCTCGAACGGGCTGGTTGAGACCTTGGGAATTTCTACCCTTCCAATTTAGGATGATTTTCTCATAGAAACCCTTTCAGACCTTGGCAATATTTTGTGCTCAATCGATCGGTTCAAACAACTGTTCCGAAGTGTGCTGTTTATTCATTCATTTAGCACTGAGAAGCTGGGCACCCGGGCAGGGGGAGCCTTGTGCTAGGTTGGGGATGGAGGGAGGAAGAAGGCGTGGTCTCTGCCCTAGACAGATGCAGCCTCTGTCTCCCAGATGCTTATAAAAATCTGTCATAAGCAACAAGAGAAAAAGCAACCCTGCTCTTTGCTCTCCCTTATTTGTCTGTGATTGACTAATGGTTTGAGAGGGAAAAGGGCGGATACTCATTTTAATCACTGAACTTCTTGAAGAATGCATGGACGATAAAGTGGTGATGGGTTCATGTTTGGTCCTCACGATCCAAATGCCAATACACCCACATACATTTTTCAGTAAAAAGAGCTGCCCAGCCAGTGCCTCACGTATTTCAAGCAGTGCGTCCTTGCATCCAATTCCCATAAAGCCATGGAATTCAGGCAGCCGCCTGGATTTTGTAGCAATGGGATTTTGTCCTAATTCGTAAGGTGGACGATGATTTTCATAGCTTCAGATCTCCAGTGTGTCAAGACAGTAATGACCAAAGCTCTAGGTGGCACCTCTCCTAGGGTGGACGCCCTTCTTTCTGCTGAATCCCTGATTGGTGGTGATGGGGGTGGCGTTGGTGTTGGTGGTAAACTCATTTTTTTAAAATAGATCAGATAGAGGCTGGGGAGGCCCCTCCCAGAGGCCAATGGATATTGCCTCCCTTAGGGGCACGGGCCTCTCTGTAACTTTCAGCTGTCTATTTGAGCTGGCCTCTGGCCTGTGGTCCCTTACAACTGCTTCCAAGTCATTCATCACCAGCCGCTATGCCACCTACACTCCAGAGACGCCCCGTTTCTTGCAGGTTCCTGAACTCCTGCGGGCCTTGCCTTTGCATGTTTTAATCTGTTCTCAGGGGATATTCAGTTCAACTCTCACTCTCCTCATTCATCCATGGGACTAATTTCTTTCATCTTCCCTGACTCACTCATGCCACCCTTTCTATGAGCCCCTCCCGACCTCCTTATCAGTCTGGGCTGGGGGACCCTCTGCCACTCCCCCTCTGCCAGGTCACTCAGTTGGCACTGCTGTCATCCTCTGTTTATTTTTGGCCCCACCTCACAAGGTATTGGGGACCCAAGGGGAGAGACCATGACTTGGGACCTGCAGCTCTTGTGTAGTGCCCAACACATGGTAGTATGACATCAGATGACCGCCTGGCCAAATGAGTGAATGATCACACATCATGTCATCCATTGTAGCCTTTGTAAAGTAGACTTTTACATATTTTAAGACAACAGTAATTTCTTACCATTGTGCTGTATTCTTTTGTCCTGGTTCAGCTTCACACATTTCTTCTGTGGTTTGACTAAGGATAAGGCTTACAGATGGCTTACTAAGGATATGGCTTCTCATCATTAACTTTCCCCTCGTGTGTCACATGTCTCCTGGGCTGTTGTGCCTGAACTTGTCACAGTACCCTAGATCAGCACATAGGACTCTGGGCCTCCCTCCTGGTGACCCAAGGTCTTCTTTTTCACTAAGGTCGCCATTTTGCTCTAAGATTCATGGTGGAAACAGGGGCAGACCCAGATTCTAAACTTTGTTGCTGCACACTGCGGGGTGAGCCACCATCTCCAAGATGCTCGCGTGGAAATGATCAGAGGCGGGATGGTGTGTACGAAGGTGCTGAGGGTGGGACGTCAGACGAGAGTCCGTGGGCTGGAATAGTGAGGGGTGCTTTCCTAGAAGAAGCGGCTTGAGGGGGAGAGGCTTAAGGCACCTGGAGAACGCAGGGGAGGCCTGGAGAGAGGCATTTCGGCCTGGGAAAGCAGTCCAGGCAGAGGCCTGGTGGTCAGGGCTGTGGCACCTGGGGGGACAGGAAGGTGGCAATTTTGGGGCATGTGAGAGCCTGGAGTTGACTTTGTTACAAAAGATCCAAGGACCGAGATTTAGGAGTTTTTTCTTTATCTGATAATAGTTTTAGGGAGTCAGAGATCTTTTTTACAAGAGAAGTTCGGATTTGGTAGGCAGGGAGTGGAAGAAAAGATGGGAGGCTACCAAAATCCAGGTACAAACCACGTGTTGGGTAAGATTAGCAGAAAGAGAGGAAGTAGGGACACTTTAAGGACCTCACATTGGTGGGGAGAGTCAGAGGGATGAGATACACAAGCTGCGTCTATGCACACCCGACGACACGTGTGCAGGTAACAGGGACAGTAGAGGGCAGGGCAGTGCCGAAGAGAGTGACACACAGGAGTGGGGGCTGGCCCCCTGAATAGTGGGACGGGTGAGGACACAGGCCCTGCTCTCCAGGGAGGAGGGACATGCCCTCCCTGGATGCTGGCGGAGCGGAACTTGGAAGATGAGGACCCAGACACACACTTGCCAAGGTGACAGTAGAAGCAGGGGTGCGAGGCAGTCCTGAATGGCCTCAAGCTCTTAGACAAAATCATTTGTCTGAAGACTTGAGGGCCCTTAAGGAGTGATCTAGAACAACCATTGCGAGAAGTGACCAGGAAGGTCTTGAGTGAGGATGCAGAAATGAGACAGAGAGAGGTGGGCAGGGTGCCAACGTGTGCTTCCGCTGAGGTCAAAGATGGATGTGCTTTGCTATTCTGCCTCTGAACCCTGGAGGGGGAAGGAGTGGAAAATGACTATGTGTCCCCCTGCCAGGCTGTGAGAATCAGCCACTCGCTCAGACCCCGCTCTTTAGAGCATCACCACCCCGTGGTCCAGAGCTGGTTTGTCCAAGCCAGTCTGTCCCTATTTTGAGGGATGCCCTGGGGCTGGGGACAACTAGCAGATCTGCAGGACCAAAAACTGAGGGGGCCCGTGTGCTCAGGAGCAGGCTGCTGACCTCGGCCCTTTGTTCTTTTGCAGGAACACAATGAATTCAACTCCTCCACGTCGCGGAGCCAAACCAACACCGCGCGGATTGACGGGCTGCGGCCAGGCATCGTATACGTGGTGCAGGTGCGCGCCCGCACCGTGGCCGGCTACGGCAAATTCAGCGGCAAGATGTGCTTCCAGACGCTGACAGACGGTAAGGGGCCGGGACCTGGGAAGCCCGGTGACCTGGGCATGGGGCAAGCATTTGGGGAGGAGAAGCAGCACCTAAGAAGCTGTGCTCACAGCGAAAATGCTAGCCTCTAACTAGATTCCTGTGGAGTTCTCTCAGAAGGGTTCATCCTCAATAGGGCCCTGTAGATTTGCTTAACTCACTGGGCAGGATGTCTGTCTGAAGTCTGGCCCGTTTCTCAACATCTTTATTTGTGGGGGACAGTAATTAGGTCTATTTATTTATTATTAAGTTTTTTTTATTCTAATGGAGGTACTGGGGATTGAACCCAGGACCTTGTGCATGTTAAGCACGTGCTCTACCACTGAGCTATACCCTCTTCTACCATTTCTCAACATCTCATGGGGTCGCTGGAAAGGCTGTCTGCAACACACACGCGCAGAGAGGTCCCCACGTGTGGACCTGCGTTCGCACAGCAGTGAGACCCACACATAACTGAAGAATATGCCTCTGTTGGTGCCTCTGTGGTTTCACCCTCACTCCCACTTCACGCCTCTGCTCTCGGGGCTGGGAGCTGAGCGCACAGCCTCACTGCACGAGCCAAGGTTGCCAGGAAGAAAGCAGAGAGACACAATTTGGGGAGTGGCTGTCTCACGCATCTCGGAATATTTGAAGCAGCTTCATGGGGTGACCCCCAGAAGGCCCTGCTTCATTGTAGCCAGAGAGATGGCCACTGTTTTCCAAATGATCCCCAAGGCCAGACAGTCTGTCACCAAAAATGCTTCCACCTTTGGGGTTTATTAGTTTCCTGTTATAACAATCTCCCCAGTCCTCTGAGACCACCCCCTTTAGTTGTTATGAAAATCTGACTTCCCTCAGCATTGCGTGTGGGTGTCTGTCTCTGTTAGCCACTGACCACAGAGTGTATGTTCATATATCTATCTACTGTCTATTTACCTGTTTCTCCATATTTATTTCTTCATTGATGACTTATTTCTGATCATTTCCCAAATGTCAGTCTGTTTCCAGCTTCCCAGTTGAAAGCCTTTAGTTTTTCCTTTATTACTTAAATCATATAGAAAACCAGCTGCCTTTATAAAACATTTTATTTTAGGCCAGTGCTCTCCAATGTAACTTGATAGGGCTGGAGGTTTTATATTGATTTATATTTTATATACATATGTATATATAATTGAAGTATAGTCAGTTTACAATGCCATGTCAATTTCTGGTGTACAGCATGATGGTTCAGTCATCCATATATGTACATATATTTGTTTTCTTATTCTTTTTCATTATAGGTTACTACAAGATATTGAATAGAGTTCCCTGTGCTGTACAGCAGAAACTTGTCATTTATTTATTTTACATATAGTTGTTAGTATCTGCAAATCTCGAAGTCCCAATTTATCCCTTCCTGACTCATATATTTAAACAATTTAAAAATTCACCAGAAAGATTGGAAAATCAGATGATTTCATGTCAAAATTGTGATATCCATTTCGTTGTGAAAAATTGTAAGAGGAGCCAGGGCTGTTGGATGTTCTGGTGTGAGGACTGGGCTCTGAGCTGGGGGCTTGCTGCCCCGTGCAGGGCTTACCCAGGGGTCTGAGCCTGGATGCTTTGATGTGAGCTGTCTGGCCTCTAGAATTAGAGTTTGCAACTGGTGCTGAGTTTACTTAGGGGCGGTTTTGCTCGTATTTTGAGGCGGTGAGCTAGGGTAGAAAGGTGAACCAGTTGACTCAGATTAATAAGGCAGCTGGTAGGAAGCGAACACAGGCTGTCTTCTGTTCCGTAAAGACTCTGTCACCCTCTTAGCACCTCACTTACCTTCTAGATTTATGGGCACTTTGACATCAGGAAACACACAGGATTAAAAGCCCAAAACTCAGCATGCTCTGAGCACTGGTCTCTTGGCAATTCTGCTAGACAAATCAAGAAGTAACAAATTTCTCCCAAGAAGGCTATTCCTTTTACATTTGGCAGTTAAGTTTTGTAAACCCAAGAGGGGCCGGATGTGAGAGAGTTCTGGTAAGTGGCCAAATTCTAGAGTGTTTGTCTTCATGACTGAGGTTCCCACATCAGTAGTAATTATATTCACCGAGGCTTCTGGTCTCTCTGCAGCACAAAGGTGAGTCTGAAGGTTGGTCAGTGATAGGGTCACTGGGGTGGGGGGACCTGTGGGTCCCACCCAGGGTCAGTGACCACGCTTTGGGCAGGTGACCTCCACATGGACCAGAGCCGCTGTGGTCCCTGGGCTGCTCTCAGCTACAGCCTGCTTACCTTTGACTTGGCCGCCTAATTTTTTTTAAGCCATTTATACAGCAGGGCTTACCAAGGTTTACCACGGTTTACCATGTTTTCTAAGCACTCCAGGTGGTTCTTACGCGTCCCGATGGTGGAGAACCATCCTTCAACTCTATGGGTGGAGAAGGAGACTTCTAAACTCAACGATGTTGGCTCTCGAAGCCTCTGGCTCTTTAAAAATCAGTTTGAAAGCCTGAAGGTCACATGGCTTAGGAAGTTTTTAATCTATTTGGACTCCTCACTTCCGTTTCTTTTTTTTCTCTTCCAAATTAATTTTTTAAGCACACGTGTTACAAAAAGCTCTCAGCAGAGGGAAACTGAAACTCTACCTTTAGTCTTTAAAATTGATTTCTAGAGACTGGGAGGCTTGAAGAACAACATCCTTGTCTTTAGAAGTCTCCTCCTCCACCCACAGCGTTGAAGCATGGTTCCCAAACACTGGGGCACATAAGAACCACCCAGAGTGCTTGGTAAACACACGGAGGTTCTAGATTCAGCAGATTTGAGCAGGAATGGGTCCTACAGTCAGGCTCAGGCACAGGGAGCCTCACTTCTAGAGGAACTGTCATGAGGGTGGCCAGATAAAACACAGGATGGCCAGTTAAATGTGAATTTCAGGTAAACAGCAAATACTGCTTTAGTGTAAGTATCCCAGATACTTCTATTCTGTATTTTTCTTTGCTATATCTGGCAACCCTACTTGTAACAGAACATACATAGCTTGGCTTGCATACGTCCCAGTCCTGAACATTAGATACTGACTCCTTGACTCCCTGGGTGTGAGTAACCACAAGGATACTAACAGGCCACTGGGCAGAGTGGTTTATGTAGATTAAGGAAGAGAATTAGTGTTCGGGACATCTGTGCTAGGTCAGACACTGTGAAATAGGTGTCACATGATTTGATTAAAACATGTATTTTAACAGAGAAGGAGTCTGAGAGTCAGAGGGACTGAAAGCTTTGTCCAAGATCACAGGCTTCCCCGCGGGGAGAGCCAGGGTTTGGGTGAGCTCTGTCCGTCTCTGTGACCCACCGGCACCCACTCCCCTGTGTAATACAGCCTGGTTCCAACACTGGAGAAAAGCCTGGATCCTATTCTTCTAGAGTCTGAGGTGGAGACCGCGGGGCCGTCTCTGGGTGTTCCTTCCCCCTCCGCAGCTCCTGGTGCAGTGCTGGCTGGCTGCAGATGCTCTGAGGGGTCTGCTCGGTGACTCTGTTTACTCCAGTGCATGTCAGCAACGTTCGGTTTGAGAAGGTCCTTCAACAAGGGTTTCCTTCCCTGCCATTAGACGTGTCCTTGGCATGGCTCAAACCTTTGAGAGACCTTCTGAATCAGGGCGTGGAGACCTGGGTCACCTCTGCTCTGGGACAAACGTCATCAGCTCCATGTCCTGAGATCTTCTGTAATTGCTGTTTTGCTTTTAGTGTTGTCATTGTCATTTGGTTTTGGTTGTCTTTATTTGTGACTTAATGATGTATCCTTTGTTTGAGTCAGTCTTACTCTGAAGCGCAGAAACTCCCTAACTATCTATTTCTCTGGCTATCCGTCTGTCTATGTATCTGATGTGTTTGGTGTCATCACTGAGTACCAGCCCTATGCACAGGGCATACAGAAAGGTTCTAATGCCTTTTTTTTCTCACCTAGACGATTACAAGTCTGAGCTGCGGGAGCAGCTGCCCCTGATCGCTGGCTCGGCGGCGGCCGGGGTGGTGTTCGTGGTGTCCTTGGTGGCCATCTCCATCGTCTGTAGCAGGTAGGACCTCCACCCCGGCTCCTGCTTGCTCGCCTCAGACCCAGGAAGCCCCCACTTGTGGGCCCTTCCCCGGTCATGCAGACAAGACAGGGCCTGACCATTCAGGGACACACCTGATGGTGTCATCAAAATCACCCCAATCATCACCCCCATCTCCATCCACAGGCAGCCTAGAATTCTCCAGATTGTTTATTTTCTCTGTGCCTGGGATAAAATCCTCTGTAAGAGCCAGGCAAAGCTCTGAGTAAACAGCATTTGTCCTCAAACCTCATTTTAGCCAAGACGTTTAGCCCCTGCTCACACAGGGCGGTTTTTTTGGAGTGACAGTTATAAAATTGTGTTTGACCCATTGGAGTATCACACCCTGTGCCGTAGCCCATCCTCTGGCTGGAGAGACAGGATCTTCGGCACAGGGAAAGTGGCAGGTGGGCAGGAGTGGAGCCGAGGAGGAAAAGACAAGCTGCAAGTTCTGCAGCAGGGCCGGTGCAAAGGCCTTGTGAATTTTTAATACTGTTGCTGCCGCCTTGGGCGGTTAGCACGGATTCTGCTGCGCACAGCCCTGTAGCCGGACCTGCAGCTCCGCAGTGCGGCCAGAGTGCTGGTAGGCATCCTCCAGAGCCTCTGCACCAAGCGCTGGTGGAGAACCCCCTGCCCTGCCAGCCTCTGAAAGACCTTGACTTGAAAACAGACCTAGCTGCCCACGGTGGTGGTTGAGCCAGAACGCTGGCCGCAACAGGAGCTCCACTTAAAGTGAGAGTTGCAGTTCCCAATGCTAAGAGATGTCCGGCTGAGCCCCTGTCAGGACTGGAGGCCCAGGTGGAGGTCCCGGGCGCAGAGTGGTGGGGTGCACCCCGGCTGAGAGAGCTTCTGCCCCTTGTATCCACAGGAAACGGGCTTACAGCAAGGAAGCTGTGTACAGCGATAAACTCCAGCATTACAGCACAGGCCGAGGTGAGTAGAAAGCAGACACCCACTGCCTGAGCCCCGGAGAACCACTGAGTCAAGCGGCTGAGTGCTTGGAGCGCTCCTTAGAGCCAGACCGGCCGGTCCCAACTGCCGGCCCTCTTCCCACCCCCAGTGCCCAGTGGCTGGGTCCCCAGGGCCCAAGGCTGCCCACCCTATCTGTGTCTGCCCTTCGTGGGCGCTCAGTGGATGCCCAGCAGGTAGATTATCTTCTGCACTGATAAGCCCAAGTGGGACACGGACTGCAGGGGAAAGATTGGGTTTAGCAAGTCAATGAATCCTGAAATCAGACTCAGTGGGAAAAGATGGAGGGCTCTCTATTAACATCTTCTGCCTTATCTTATCCAATGGAGCGGCTGGGGAATGTGTGTTAACTAAATTCACAGATAAGCCAGAGAACACGAATGTAGGGAATTAAAAAAGATAGCGGAGCCCAAGAGGCCAAAGTGTTGGGCTATCTCCCAAGTATTCTCTTTCGAGCAATACCTTTAAAAGTTCTTCTCACTCATTATCTATTCCTCTCTTCTTCTGAAAACGTATATATAATATTTTTAGAACTACGATTCCCCCCCCAACCCACGTACGACGTAAAGTCCTGTGTCAGAATTATTCTTTTAGCTGTGTAATTACAACACGGCAGGATCTGAAAAGGTCCCGCTCGGTCAGCCGGGCCACCTCCTGCCTCCAGAAAGCAGAACGCTGAGGTCCTGACAGCAGACATGTTCTGTTTCCAAATAACTCCTTGTGAATTCTGCAGATGCCCTCAGAAACCTGCCCCCGCCCTTGGTGCTGCACCCTCTCTGTCACAGGCTGCCTCCGTGAGCCGTGTGTCACCTCCATCCTGCTGTGGCAGGACCAGCCCCCTCTTCCCGTTCACTGGGCGGTGAGCATGGAAACCTAAGCACGCCATCACTCGGCGGTTGTGGGAGCAGAAACGGGCTCCAAGACAAAAGTTGTCACCCGAGGTTACCTAAGGTGGGGAGTGATGCCCGACCTCTCATGGCAGCTTCACGGCCAAGGAGCCCGTGTTCTTGCCTGGCCAAGGCCAGTGGGGGCTGGGCTGCACCCTGGCCACTCTGTAGGTATGGCTTTGTTCCTCCGGGGATTTTCAGTCCAAGACCAAGAACCTGCCAAGGGTCTGTAGAGGACCAAGCCCCTGGCAGCTGCGCTGCTGTTCTGTGGTCATGGCTGGGAAGCCGCTGTGGGCTCGGCACCGGCTGAGGCACTGGGACTCTCCCAAGGTGGTCCAGGCAGCCCCCATAGTCAGCAGCACAAAGTGGAGGGGGGCGTTGCGAGAGCTGCCCCTTTCTAAGGCTACAGGCACAGCTCCTGCGACACTCAGAGTCCCATTTACCTCCCTTTCTTCCCTGACAGCAGGCCACCCTGGCCTCCGTTTTAAGCAGACCTCCCTGGTTTTAGAGGAAACACCTTAAACTGTTCTCTCTCTTTTCCTCTGTCCTGACTCTGCACCTCACTGCAAAATCTGCAGATGTTTTTACTTACACTAACTTGTGCATTTGCCCTTCTAGGCAGGCCCTTAGCTTCCCCAGCTGGAAAACAGAGACTGGGATTTAGTTATGATTCTCAAGGGACGGTGCCCCCTCCAGGGTGCATCAGAATGACCTGGAGGGCCTTCTCTGTTGCCCTGCGTCCCTGCTCTGGGCTGACCTCCGGCCATATTGAGAGTCACTAAAAGTCTATTTCAGATTTGGTGTCCTCTGAACTCTTTGGATGAAACTTTTAAAGATGATCTTGTCGACCTGAAAGGCGAGGACACAAAATGGGGTTCAGAAGGAGGGATACCGTCTTAAAGACTAGAGATGCGCAAAGGTGAGAGTGGGGTGCCCTCGGAGGGAGCTCCCCTTTTCAAAGGCAGCCTTGTCATGACCCCTTCGTTGGGGTACAGAGAGTCCCTGAGCATCAGGTCAGGGTGCAACTTGCTGCCTTTCGGGCCCCTTCAACCTGAGATCTGACCACTCTCCTGCTCTGGAGGGGCCGGCTTTGCTGGGCCACCACGCGGCACCCACATACATACTTCCAAAGCGCTCACAGCCCCCTTCTAGGGGACTGTCCTCTCTAAGGCCACCAGGAGGAAGCTTCCCTGGTTCCCAGGGTCCACAGGGAAACCAACACTCAGTCTACAGTAGTAATGGCCTTGCTGCAACCAGTAGGACATCTGATTACACAGTGTTGACAAGCTGTGTGGTCTCCACCCCCAGGGACTTGGGGACACAGAGTTCTTCACAGATCAGAGTTCACTCCCTCAGCTGCCTTAGAAGTCTGTCTTCTTTTTAATTCAGTTCTTTTATAAATGCTTTTTCCTTCTATTCACATCCATGCTCTTTTTCTCCAGTCCCTGAAACCCTGGTTCCTCTTTGCATCCAGGTTCTCTAAACTCATAGTCCTGTGCATTGAATCGCACTAGTACATCTTCTCCTGTGGACATCTGTCCCTCTGACTAAAGCTATTATTGTTGGAGAATTGCAGTCAAAGGACATGGCACATGTATCGCAAAAGAGGAAACCCAAGGCTCTGATGGAAGATGGGCCTGGCCCGAGACTGGGGAGGGTAGGAATAATTTGTTCTGGAAAGCCTTTTCTGCGACATGCGTTGGGAACTTTATTCTGGTAGCTCATCTCAACTCCTTCAGCCCTGACACACCCTCTAGGGGGTGGGCATTGATCTTGGGAGATGAAATGACTTTGCCAGATCTCGTGGCTCATGGGTAGCAGAGGTGGACTGCACCCTCTCTACACCTGCCTGCAGAGCCCAGGGCCTTTCCCTATCTCAGAGGCCCATGCCTGAAGGCCAGAAGCAAGTCAAAAATGGGCTGAGGACTAACCCCAGGAGTTCCGGTTGGTGGTTTGTTGGTCCCCCTCTGGGTCGCAGTGCAGGAGGCAGAAAGGCGGATAATGCCGGATCTGAATGTGTGCGTATAAGCATTTCTGGGCCATTCACAGGCATGCTTCTCACTGTGGGATGTGGGCAGTAACCTGGAGAACCAAGCACTTCCTGCCCTGGGAGTAACAGAGAAGCTGCAGCAGCTCCCCAGCCTCACATATCAGTATCCAAGGGGCCCCTGACTCTCTTCCCCGCAGGCAGGGCTCTCAGGGCACTGTACAGAGGTTGGCAACCCCTGCCCTCCCAGACCCGCCTTTCAAGCTGATGCAAAGGCTGAAGGAGACATAACAGAAATGTTGGTAAACATAATACTTTCTCTAGCCCATCGAGACTTGGCAGATCAGGTCAGTTTGAGAATACCAAGGGCCCTCTAGGGCACTGGCTTACATCCCCCCTCTGCACCTGGAGCACAGAGAACCGACTTGTAAAGGGGGACTTGGATTTGGGTGACAGAAACTGGAGGGAAGGCAATCTGGGAAGAGATACTGTGTGCACATGGTGCTGGATGCTGGGATGAAGCGCCTGGGAGTCTGTGGTCCATGTTCATGGGAGGGTGGGTTGGGGGCGGGGGTCTCCCGGGCCCCATAAGAGGTAGACAGACGGTGTGTTCTCATGGGTTCCACGGACCAGTTTTCAGAAGGAGCTGGCTGACTAAAAATTGCGTGGATGGGATGATCCAGGTGGCTGAGGGTAGGCTGGGGAATCTATCTCTAGTAAAGTTCCAGTTGATTCTCCATTTGGGAAATGTTACCAGGTACTTATGGGGCTTGAATAACTACTCCCTTGATGGTGGTGGACACTGCACTGATTTCTGAGATGGATGGAGTAGGCAGGGGCGGGGAGAGAAGAAGGTAAGGGCTTGGTGAGGGGCCAAGGGCTTTCAGAAAGTGACCCTAACAGCATCATCTCCATGTCACAGGCAACTGCAACTATAATCGCAGAGTCGCTTTTGTTAAGCTTTGAGAAAAGCAAAAACAAATGGGCTATGTCTCCGAAGACCCTAAGACTGGAAAACACTCTAATTTTCACACAGGACAAGAGGACAGGACACAGGGACCACAGAACGGGAGTATGAGCTTGATCCCGGCCAAAAGCTTGAGGAGACTGGAGGCAGATGGATTCTGGGCATTTAAAACTGAATTCAGTGATCCCTGAGAATGAACATAGGATTATTAAAAAAAGTTCTGGAGACCTCATCTCATTTCCTAGGGTTATGAATTTAGGAAATTAGCCAGGAATTGCGTATGTAGTGCATTTTTATTTTGGCAAAACTATTTGATGCTCTCCTACAGGAGAGCGTTGTGCAGTGGGTACAGAGCTTGCCTTCACAGCCGCAGAAAGTGGGTTAGTGACTCTGTCAGCCAGGAAGGAAGTCCCCCGTTTTATTTCAATCCTTGTCCAATTCAATCTCTTTGTTTGTTTGATTGTTTTTTAAATTCATGAGTCAGGTGCAAGCCGAGGAATGCTTATCGAGTTTGGAGGTAACAGTTGGGTAGCAGAAGTAACACCACAGAAGACAGAATCGAAATTCAGAGCGGTACCACAGCCTTGAATGCTAATTTGAAATCTGCGAGACAAAATGTTAGAGGGATAAATCTGGAATCTAGTGTTGAGGTTCAAACAAGAATAAAGCAGAATGAAAAGTTGGAGACCTGACTTGCTATCTTTATTGGAAAGAGTTTAGGTATTTACATTAGGTATCACATGCTTAACAAGAGTGTATAAATAGCTGATTAAAAAGCTATGCACTCTTACTGATGCAGAATAATACTACTAAAATCCTCCAGTTTTGAGCAGTTACTATGTTAAGCACAGTCACTTTAAGGTAACTAATTTAATCCTCGTAACTGTCCAATAAAGTAGATTTTGCGTATGAGGAAACAGAGCCTCAAAGAGGCCAAGTAACCTGTTTGTTCAGAGTCTTGGAATTAGTGATTTGCAAGAATCAAAGTTTTAAATTCAGGCCTGTCTGCCTTTGTGGTCGCAATGAAAGTTCAGATCAGAGGAGGTAATACACAGACGTGCTGTCCTCTGTGCTGGTAAGAACACGTCTAGAGGGATGTTCTTGGCTCTTGGGGTCCCCCCGTCAAGAAGGACTTTGTCAGCAAGGCAGCCTGCCTATGGAGGGTGCCAAGTCCTGACCTGCTACCCCAGAGATACCAGCCAGTTTGGTGCCAGAGAAATGCAGGCAGGGACCTGGGGGTCACCATTAGGCGTGACACCATCATGCAGTTGCTGCGTTTGTGAGGTTAAATGGAACTGTCAGTGAAAGATCAAAGGAGGCAGACTTTGATTCAGTGCGAGAACACTGCCCCCCAAAACTGGAACTGTCAACACAGAGTCTGGCTGCTTGTGGGGAGGGAGGTGAGCCCTCTGCTCTTGCAGAGACAGCTGTCAGTGAAGGATGCTGTACAGAGGATTCCTGCTTTAGGGAGGAGATTGGACTTGATGCGACCCAGAAACACATCTAGGTCCGAGATTCCACACCCGGCTTTCTTGACTCTGTGTAGCAGGGATGTTTTTGAACTGCAGAGGACACAGCATCCTGTCCATTGGAAATCACCTTGGACACCAGGGTGAAGGACAGGTGTGCCGGGACGAGGGGGACAGACCGGGGAAATTTTGGCTGCTTCTCCTGGAGGTAACAGCAGCGTTAGTCACTGAGCAGGAGTAAATGAGGGCCTGTGGGAAGAGGAGGAGAGGCCCCCAGGTGCAAAAGGTGGCTGAGTGTTCAGTGGGTGCTTATTAAATGTCAAATAAATTTAATGAGCTAGATTCACCCGTGTGTCGGCTGCTGGCTCCAAGCCAGAGTCTCTAAAAACTAGGTTAACTCTATGAGTCCCCGGCTCCTTCACTGTTGTCCTCAGCTTCCTGGCAGGGTGCCAGTTGCCCAGAAACAGTGGGCCTTGACTGGAAGGACCTGCCTGTTCTGGTCAATTGATACCCAGGAAGCAGGGAGATACTAAACTTCTTCTCCTGAAATATCTTCCTCAATAGCAAGGAGCCTGTGGCCCACTTGCCTTCTTCTGGAGACACGTGGTAGACAGTAGCTGCGGTTTTAAGAACAAATTTTAAAGTGTGGTGAAAACCCCAAACAGAAGGTGGAAGAACAGTCTTCCTCAGACTCAGTGCTTTTCCTCCACCCTGGGGCTCCCGCTCTTGGATTCATCCTCTATCCCTGGCTGAGCACCCAGCACCTCCAATTTTTTATAGAAAAAGACAACCGCCCATTGCTCCGGTCTTGGCCCTAAGAAGCAGGCAGAGCAAACTTTTTAGAGCCTTTCCTGTAGCTTTAATCTAAGGAACTGAGTCCTCAGCCCTTCACATCCACAGCTTCAACTCCCATTCATGTGTCTTCCACATCCACATCTCCAGATCCAGTCTTTCAGCTCTGTTTCCATCCTGAGTTTCCGGACTGGCTTCTAGGCACTTGCACATTTCACCTGTGCATTCAAAATTTAACACCATGTGTGCAAACTTCCCCGACAATAGGGTTTCCTTCCCAAAGTCCATTACCTGGTTCATAGGAGCAGGATTCTGGAGGCCTTGGCACCGATTTGGATTCTTCTGGTCCCTCCTTAATTCCTCATCTTTAATTGCTCACCATGTGCTGTCAGTTCTTCCTCTGAAATTTCTCTTGCCTCTTTTGCTGTTGTCACTGTGGTGCTCTGGTTGAAAACTCTGCACCTTCATTACAGCGGCCACCCCAGAGCTGTTTTCTCAGCCCCCAGCCCCTTCCCCACAGCAGTGCGTGTGAATGCTGCAGGCTGCCTGCGAAATGAACTCCCCAATGCCTTCCTCTCAGTACATCCCTTCCCTGCTGCTGGAACACTTGTCAGCTCTGTGTGTCCGATGGCATCAATCCCAATGCCGTTGTTTGGTGGTCAAGTCCCTCCCATGCTAGCAAATCAGCGCTGGTCCACCTCAGACCCTGCTGCTTTCCACGTTCAAGCTGGCCACACTCTCTTCACTCATGCAAGGGCAGGTGTCTCTGAGCTTCAGCCTTCTCCCCCTCCGATGAAGGACCACATCACTTGTCCTTCTAGGACTCTGACCTTGAAGACTGGTGTCCATTGTCTTCCATCTTCTCTGGTTTCTGCAGCATTTACAGCTTGTTTCCAGATGTGGGATCCTCATTCCAAACTCTCCGGCACTGTTCTCCAGTTATTCCGTGTCTCAGGGAACTCCATGAGTGTTGTCTTCTTTGTAGCTGCCACAGCCCCTAGCACGGTGCTAGTTGGGTGTCTTGTCCACTTTGAGAAAATGAGGGGCAATCAACGTCCTGAGGCAGGGGACTGGATGAGGTCCCTCCCGGGGACCGGAATTCAGGTGCCGATCTCTAAACAGCTTCTCTCTTGTGCTTAGATATCTGGACCAAATTTAGGTGAGTCACAGATATGACAAAGTCTGCCTTGGATCCAGAATGGGGAACGAGGAGGCAGACTCCCACTTCCCATGGCTCCCTCAAACCTCCTGGGACATGAGATACCGACAGCTGGAAACAAGCTAATGCACTAGCTCCGGGACCTGGCTGTAGGCTCCAGGGATGGGGAGCACTGGGCTTCTCCGGGCGCCCTTGAAGCCTCCCTCACAGGCAGTTGTGAGCTCCATGGACCCACAAGATGTCCTTGGAACTGATTTTGTACTTTTTCAATTCGCGAGAGGGCTGAATGGCAGCCTTCCATCTTCTCCTTCATTTTTCATACCCAAATGTCACCTACTGTTCAGGACTGTCCCTTTCCTGGCCCGTGCTATTCTGCCCTGAGACCCTGGCACTTGTAAACATCCCTAGCTGACTTTTTAGATGCACCCTAATGATTTCCAGCAGTGAGAATTTGTCCCAGTCTCTTCCCTTTTGGGAGCACCCTGACCTACTGATGCAAGGTCTCCGACAACGGCCAGGAGTTTCTTCTGCTTCAAGGACTGCTCCATGCCAAGCAAGAAGGCTCTGGGTGGTAGCCAAATCATTTCTCCCCAAACCTAATACATTTAAAGGCTTGGTTCATGTTTAAGATTTTGCAGATCTCCTGAGATGATGGTCTTTTAAAGCTTTGGCATAAATGAGTTTTGAGATCAAAGAACAAACGTATCGGCAAATCAGATCTTCAATAGAAATTAGTAAACTAGACGATCATAAAATTGAAGATTTTTTCTCTCTCTCTCGGCACCATCAGTCAGTTTACTATTTTTGTGCCAAAGGTATGTAACCCATGTTAAAAATAATGAAAATAACCAGGAACTATAAAATATTATAAATATAGATTATTAAGACTAATAATAATAGGAAGCATTGTGCAGAGCATTATAAAAAGTCTCACATTGTAGAGCTATATTACATCTGATATTATTATAACGGCCATTAATATTATTTCCCCAACACTCAACAATCTGAGAGCATTTTCTGAGCCCTGTCTCCAAATGTTTGGCTGTGCCTGACTCCACAGCTGACTTGAATTCCTTGTTCACTGTCTGGTGATTCATTGCACAAAATACCATTTCCCTGATAATTAAAAACTGCTCACTGGCAAGTGGGAGCAGGAACAGGCTGATGCAGGATTTATGCAGAAACACAAAATGAGCCAAAAGACAAATGACCTGTTCTGCCTAGCTAAAGGCATTTTTTTTCTTCTTCTTTTTTTTTTTTTTTTCTCATCATTTTCTGGGACTTGGAAAAGGCTAGCTGTGATGAGGGAGACAGGTCTGGAGGGAGGCGTCATCCCGAGATGAGGTGGATGCGGGGGAGCCATTAGTGCACGTGCTCCTCAATTTCAGGGAAAACAAGTCTGATTTCTTACGCCTGCACAGATGCAGGACGTTTGAAACTGGCATTGCATCAGCACGCCGAGGCTCCTTGCCCCTCCCTGGCTTCTTGTGAAAGGCTTTGGCAGTGACCAAAGCCCCTGACCCAGAGCAGCCGTTGAGATATCATGTGTGCACAAACACACACTCTCACATGCACATATGCGCACACACATGCGCGCACACACACACTCCTTAATTCCACAAGCCAGCGAGGTAGCACATCTGTCTGAATAAACTGCACAGTCATCAGAGCGTGAACTTTTTTCCCACGTAGGTGTGCCTGCTTGCACGCCACTGGCCTAAATGAATCCTGGCACCGTCAAGAGAACGGCCTTTCTCTTCTGGGAATAGCTCCTTCCCAGAACTGATTGGGCCGATATCTGTGGAGCTCATTAACTCGGAATCCTTTCTCATTCATCCTTACGTATGTCTTCACTTGAAAACCATTCATTACAGCACATTCTAGATTGTTTAATTAGTTTCCATGGAAGAGGTCCTGTAGGACAGCTTAGCATACATCGTTTAAAAGCTCTTGATCCAAAATAACAAGGTGGTTATTTTTAAAGTAACTAATATGACCTTAAGAGGCTTACATCCCCCACTGCCCACCCCTCTATCTTCCTCTTCCTAGCTCCCCAGACACTTCCTAGAACAACTTGCAGATAACAATCACGAGCATATATCAGTCTGTGATCCCTCCCTGTGCATCAGGCACTGTGTTAGTGTGTCACTTGCAATATGGTCTTTAATATTGCAACTGTCCCTGGAGGAAGGTGTTCCCTCCTCTGTTGGCAGAAGAGAAAATTGTTAGAAGAGATGTATGTGGTCTTGCTGCAGAATGCCAGGCTGCAAAGAGGCTTTGGGGTTCTGACCTCACCTCTGGATCCCAGCCTCTGGGCTCTCAACCTCCTCTGGGCTCTCAACCTCCTCTCATCTCAGCCCAGAACTAGGAGAAAGTCACAGGTTGTTGACACTGACCCGCTGCCCTGTTTGAGTGGGTCTGCCGTGGCCTCATCTCTTGCCCTCAGCTGTCCAGCATCCACTGGCTGACTTCCATCTGCCACATCTGCATTTCTTCACCTAAGCACACTCTCTCACCTTCCAGCCTCCCTGCCCACCTGCACAGCCTTCCAAGCAGCTCCCAGCCAATGACTGATGGGAGTTGTTGGTAACACTATAGCTCCCTCCACCTGGGGTGGGCAACTCTGAAGCATGTGGTACCCACACAGCTTTCAGAGCTTTGGAGGGGGCGGGGCTTAAGCCTGTGTCGGTTACCTGTGTCAGTTACCCACAGTGTAAGTGCCATGAGAGCACACCTTTGATAGGCTGCCTATTCCCCACCTTCCTTCCCCACTCACCTGCAAGTACTTCTTGGGACCACCTCCCAGATAAGCCACTTGCTTTCAAAACCTTGTCTCAAGTTGTTGAGACCCCAAAGACGACTGCCGGAGATGCTGGTCTGCATTGTTAGGCTTTCCATCTGTTCCAGTCCCTCCTGCTCTTCACTTGATCTCTACACCACATGAGAGAGATGAACCCCCATCTCTGTGTTCCTTCCCTTGTGCCCAATGAAATTAAAGTAAAATCTCCTCTTTCTCTCTTCATCCATTCATCCTCCAGGGACTAGAACATTCTCTTACAAAGTTGAGGATGTGGTTTGTCCAAATTTCAATCAGCAGATTCCAGAGTCAACGTTGTCAACTCCAAGTTTCCAACGAGCATTCTAGGATGATGCAGACCACTCTAAAGCAAGCTGCCTAGTACAGCACGAGTGATTTTATTTCATGACTGGGAATAACCCAACTATCAGAAAAAGCAATTCCCCTGGGCAGGGCATTTGGCTCTCGTTGGCTTTAAAAAAATACCCTCTTTAGTTCTCTACTGCATCTTCCTTCTCTCTCTGGATTGTATCCCGGACAGAATTGGTGACCAGGCCAATATTAATTTGGGGAAGCTGTAGAGTCATCAGAAGTTTTGGGGATGAACGATGTCAAAACTGGACGGACCATGTGCTCAGGGCCGGGAGACACTGAGAAGAAGCCACAGTGGGGCGTGTGCGCTGAGAGGGCGGAGCTCAGGGAATCTCAGGTCCAGCCTCAGCCTGGTCCCCAGCTGCAAGCACAGCGCTCGTGCTGTCTCAGACCCGCCTGCCCTGCTGACCCGCCTCTTCCACGAACCAGACAGCAGCTGCGGGCAGAGAAAACGGCTACTCTCCCCAAGGATGTGATGCTAGACTGTGCTGTTTAGCTTTTGAAGCCCACCTCCCACCACACTACTGCCAGGCAAACAATCTCCATACTTGCCTAATGACACATCCAACGTGGTGAAAAATGATACTGCGATGAATCCATTTATTTCTTGGGTTCCATTTCCTTCTTTTGTCCCCTCTCCACTTTTTGAATGCATTTTTTTCCTGCAATGACAATTCTCTATTTTGTCCCCATGCAGACCTATTTATCTTGCCCCTGTAAACATCAGTGACAAAGTCCATATTCCTTTATGTATTTCTCATTTACCATCTTATTCACTTTTCATACTTCAGTGTGTTTGAAGGCATGGGGGTTCAATAACCATTTTTCTTTCATCCCACCTCATTTATTTCTCTGTAGACTTTCCTCTTCTATCTTTCTCAGTGTTTCTATACTCTTCCACGTTTCCTCTTCCAGTATCCTGGCTTGGCACTCCTATCTTGAGGTTTTTCTAATAGCAATTTCTTTTTTTTTTTTCTTTTTTTTAATCCATTCTCATCCTTCTTCCAGCCCTGGACACAGCCGTCAGTTATAACCTTAACGGTGGCCTCCACTCAGGAAAGTTGTCAAGTTGATAAATATTGATATCTACCCTACCATTTTACCACCACTTTTCTGCTAATGCATTTGGTTGGCATCAATCAGCTTCTTTGCCTTCTGTGAGTGCCCGGTGTGGGAACTGGTCCCGATCTGTCACGTATAAGTAATCTGCTCCACATTTCATCAAGAGCTCAAACACAGAAGGAAATATGGAGGAGAAGTAGAGGACAGAGAACCAGGCTAGTGTGGCCCAGAGGGAAGGGAGATGGGGTGGTCCAGCAAGGAAAAGAGAGGCAGCTTGATGTACAGGAGAGACGTCCCCTCAAACCATACCCTTCTCCTGGGGACATCAGCCAGCGCTTAATGACCACCGTGTCCTCTTTGGGATGTTAACCCTGCTTATCTCCTCCAATAAGGGTCCCCAGGGATGAAGATCTACATTGACCCCTTCACTTACGAGGACCCCAATGAAGCTGTCCGGGAGTTTGCCAAGGAGATTGATGTCTCTTTTGTGAAAATCGAAGAGGTCATCGGAGCAGGTATGGCTCTCCTCCCCACCCTACCCCATTTCTGTTCTCTTGGTGTCCAGACATCCTCTTCTCAGTGCTCTGGGTGTCCGCTGCCATCTTTCTTTCTCCCCAGAAGATGTGTCTAAACTACCTATGGTGTGTGTCTAGGGATCTCTTGGGGATCTTGTCCATGGTGTCCAAGCTTATTTTTTGTTGCAGAGAAGGCAGTGCTAATTTTAAAAGATTCAGAAATAGCTCTGAAAGTGGACCACCAAACGCAGATAAGGAGAGAGACGTAGGGCAATCAGTTGAGAAGATTTTGAAAGAAATGCAAGTTTTTAGAAGCCAGATCCAGTATTGCATTCACCGACACTGGTATCTTCATGGTTCTGGGCCAAGATTTCTTCCCACACATTCAGTTCTCCTTCTGCAACGTGCATGGATTTGGAGACAGACCATGAGGAACTGAAGAAGAACCACTGTTTCTAGAAGAAAACCCATCCATAGCCATAGTTCCTAAAAAAGATCTATGATATGGATGGTAACAGAAGACAAATTTTAGTCCCAAGAAATGTGTGCTCTCATCCGTTTTACTGCGTTGGAATAGAAACCCAGCCCAGCAGAGAACTAACTGCCTGAGATGCTCTCAGGGAATTTTATCTCAAGACTGAGCTAGAATTTTCATCTTCCTTTAATGGAGCACTAGTTGAGTCAGATGGGCAATGGATCCAGCCTTATTCATGTAACTGAATAAAATATTTCCAAATACCGTTCCTTTGGAAGTAATCTCTTTACTGCCCCCTCTGCTGTCTTTTCTGAATCTTTTTTAAAAAATGTGTTTGCTTTGTGTCCTCTTTCCTACTTTTGTTTCCTTCTACAACATTCTTTGTCTTTTCTTCTTCCAATCATAGTAGCCATTGTTCAAGATCCCTTCACTCACATCTGTAGCCTTCTTTGTAGCTCCTGTGTCTGGAAGTGCTTTGTTCACATCGATATTTTGAAGGCCATGGGGTTGCCACTTCCAATAATATTTTTGCTCCATAAAATACGTTGAGTCCAAGTCTTACAGACAGCTACTCCATATATTATCTTTAGGGAGAAAGTCACCGTCCTTCCATTCACTGCCTCTCTTAATGCACTGAGAGGTCAAAAAGCCATCTGTGAAATTGGAAGTCACATTTGAAAGCTTGCCCCACGAAGCCACTATTTTCATGCTCTGGTTTCCCTCTTAAAGAGCTCCAACCTCATAGCATCACCGTGGTGGGTACCGGGACTCTCCCTGTGGGGACACACCACTCTCTTGCTGCCAGCCCCTCCCGAGTCCCCGCCAGCTGACCATAACCTGGTCCACAGGAGTCTGTACAGATTTCCCACTGACTTTCATTACATATGTTACTGAACCATGACTTCCCCTTCTGTGCAGATAATTTTCTCTTCCCCCTTAGATGCTGACATACCTAAGGATCGTGCTTTGGAAGGCTGGATAGCAGATAAATCGGATTACTCGTAGGAGCTCAGGTTTCTCCAGTACAGTTGAAAGCGTGTTGGGGAAGAGCTCTTTCACTCCCGCACCCTGTTCCTCCACATTATTCATTGTTGTGTCATGTGGCCGTGGTGCTAGTGATTTTAATGTTGTTATTTATGTCATGAGCTTAGCGCAGCATGTTCAGGACTGCATTTCATCCCAGAGAGCACATGTCAGCCCCCTTCCCGCCTTTGTCCGGGGAGAAGGAAAGAGCCTTCTCACTTTATGACCCACCTGGGGAATTGCTACTTGCCGCAAGCTCACCCACTGCTGGCCGCCTGTAAAAGGACAATCATGGCCCCGCTCCATCCTTCGCCTTCCATCTCTGTGTCGCCTTTGCTGATGCTGCCGTGTTTGTGCATTCTGCTCAGAGAAGGCTCGGTCCTCACCATGGCTCACGCTGTCCTGGGCAGGGATGATACATTTAGCCATTTATAAGATGCCCAGCACCTTGGAATAAAGACTTCTGCCCAGTTGCTGCTAATCATCCTCTACCAGACACCCCTCTGCTCGTGTTTCAGAAATTGCAAAGCTAATCCCTGTGGTTAATTCACTCTGCGTCCCTTGATGCAGTTTCAACAGGAGACACTCCGGGCTGGCATCCACCTGCCTTCACTCTCCAGTTCTTTTTCTCCTCCGTCACTGCTCCTGCTTGGCCCCCGCCCTGCCTCACTGAGACTGACTTTACATTGTGCTGAAAGAGCTGATGTAAAGGTCAAGTTAAAAAAAAAAAAGAATTTTGTAAGGTGAAAGGTATACAGTGTAATTGGCAATATTTCCCTTCGCCACCTGGCAGATTGAGTGCAGGGGTTAGACTCTGGCTTGGATAATGGTAACACAACATGGGAAGAATTGGAAATCAGTTCTCCTTCCTTCATTCTGTTCCTTCCCTCCATCCCTCAACACAGTCTCATTGAATATTTTTTGCATGCTGGATGTGGAGTCCCAGAGGTGAGAAGACAGCCGCCCTGCTCTGAGGTCTGACAGTCTTAGAGACAAACAGACCAGGCGTGTGCTCACTGATTCACACAGCTCCCAGCACAGGCGTGTACAAAGTTCAGGGCCAACACAGAGCAGCGTCCAGCTTCTCAGGGAGTGAGTCAGGGGATCAGGAACACTTCACCAAGGAGATCGCCTCTGGCCTGAGTGTTCAAGGATAGAAACTAGTGGAAAAAAAAAAAAGTCACTTTTTGTGAAACTCATGAGAGTGAGATGGAAGAGGGAAATTAAATGACTTAAGGAGGGAAACGAGCGTGACCTTCCAGCAGTCATGCGCTGCAGCCAGCTTGCTCTGTCTCGCGAGAGCCAACAGTGTGCCTCTGTTTCCAGCCCCGTGTTCAGTGACATCGTGTTGGTAGTTTGACATCAGCCGTGGGAGGAGTGTTTATACCCTGAGAATCGGCAAATGCTACAAATCAGGGGTATTTGTTTCTTTGTTTTCTGGGGAGCTGGTTGTTGAATGCTTACGCGGACACCCAACGTGCAAGGTAACTTCAAAGAGGTTGCAGAGGAACTGGCCCGTTTCTGCTGAGTGTAGACCCAGAGGAAAGGGCTGCATTTGTGGCAGGAAGGATTAAGTTCAGAATTCAAGAAGATCCTCATTCATGAAACACTGATTCCCTGCCTGTGATGGTGGTGGACACTGGAAAACACACTCAATCCCTAACCATCCCGGCCCGACAAGTCATGGCCTGACACAGTCCCACTCCGCTAGAGGAGGGGAGGGGACAGAGCTAAGACGAGGGGCCAGAGAACATGTAGCCGTGGAGGTGGGAGAAGAAAAGGCTTGATGGCCAGAGAGGATACAGGGAAGCAGGTTTGGAGGGCCCCTGAGGATGTGGAGGCTTTGGATGGGCTAATGCTCTGCGCAGCACGTGAGAACAAAGAGGAGGCTGCTGGGGAGGCGTTTCCTGAGGGTAAGTTTCAAGGATTAAGCCTGGAGAATCAGGCTGAGGTTTAGAGATCTGGGGGCTGCGGTTTGGATTTGATCCTGTAGAAGTGCTGAGCGGGTGGGTTCTGAGCAAGGTGGGTGGTGGGAATGAGGTGGGGAGAAGGTGGTAGATGCTGTGTTTAGACTGGACTGGAAGCGGTGATGGGGAAGGGTGGGTCAGAACTAGGAGGCAAGGAGACCAGTTGTGGGGCTTGGAAATGTGGAGAGAGTTTGAGATGGCCAGTGCTGGGACCAAGGGTGCTCAGGAAGGCTGCACTGCAGCAAGTCAACTGATCTAAATCAGAATGTATCCAAACACAGCAAATGGAGAGGCTGGTGGGCTTGGTGACTGGCATTGATGGAAAGGCACGGCAGAGGGCGCAAGGTAATTTCACATGCGAGACTAGAGAGAGGTGGTGAGTGCGCTGGAAGTGGCCTGGTGGAAGGAGGAAGGCCGATCCTTCCTCTTCCTCCTGCCGGTGATAGGAATTACTGAAGTCGCTTGAGAGAGGGCAGCAGGCAATCAGGTTGGTGCCTTTGGAGAATGTCAGCTCTTGGTAACCATGAATCTAATAGGAGTCCCCAGGATTTGACCTGTGGAGTTCTGATCCACTGGTTAATTCTGATTGGTTTGACCTGTAGACATGCCCAGAGCATAAACCAGGGCTGCTGGTATCGTTGGGCCTTATGGCATGAATAGCACTACTGGGTTGTGCAGTGTGCAACCGATATAACTGTATGTAGCAGCCCTGAGCATGACAAATGCACAAAAATATAGGTAGGGGTGTCACCAGAAGGTGTCATCCAAGGGGAGAGATGCCAACTGTATTTTAATTTGTAAACACATCCTCCCCTGACTCCAGCAGCTGCCGGTTCAGCATTTCCACAGATGGCTTGTCGTGAAGGAGAGGAGGCCTGCGGCGAGAGGGCTGAGTAAGGATAGCTGGGGGGAGGGAATTCGTGCTGGATACGGAGGCAAGCGGGCCAGCGAGGCCCACCACTTGTGCCTTAGAAAAAGAGGAGGGGTTTCTTGGGGATGACTTGGTAGAAAGTCACCTGCCAGCCTGACTCTCCTGGGCTCATTCAGAGTGAGGATGGACAGCGTGAGGGTCGCCTCAGACTGGAGCAGAGTCGCAGCAGGAAGGGTTTCTAGAGCAATAAATCAAATAGATGTCGTCAGTAATGATAATGAATATAGCTGGCACGGACTGAACCCTCACCGTGTACATACTTTACAAGCATAGTCTCATTAAACCCTCGTAATAGCTCGGTTAGCCCTGGGAATTAGCGTGTGTGTGTGTGTGTGAGTGTATGTGAGTATGTAAACTGGTAAGGATTTAGAGGACAGCTTGCCACAGGCCCTGCTGCCAGTTGAGCTAATGCTAGAGCAAGAATTGAAACCCAGAGATGGTTGATCTTAGTCTGATGAAGGTAACTCTCACTACCTGCCGTTTTCACTACTGTTCTGGAAAAAAGCAGCCAAGCACACAGGGACACTGCTCCTGAGAGAGAACTCTGTCTGGCAGCTTGGACTCCCCAAGCCCCTTGGCTGAGAATGATGGTACTTTCTCCTAGACTTTCGGATGCCCATGTGATGGTACCACAAAGTTGTCCCCCATTCCCTGGGGAGGGCACGATCTTCCCAGAACACCCTTGTCCCGTCCTTGGTCCGGTCCTCCTATTCTGGCTTGATCAGTTATTGCCTGAAGAAGGACGGTAATGAGGACCAAGATATTTAGCATTGCAAATCATCTGTGCCTGCTCTATGAAGGAAATAATAAGTAACACCTAGGTATATGGTTGTCTAATGACCACAAAAAGCTGTGAGTAAAGGGAAAACTCATTTGCTCTTACCAGCTAGGGAGTAGGTATTGTGGGCACCATGGCTATTAATTAGATTCCATCTCATTTGCCAATGCTGGTAGCCTGGTAATGGGTACCTGGGGAACTCTGCTGAGAAGGAGAAATAGGGTTGTGATCAATTAGTAATGTCTGTCCTGGGTGCAGGGTCAGGAGGTGGTGGAGCGCCGGCCATGGTCTGACTATCCCTGGATTAGCCACAACCGATCTTGCATGGGCTTGTCTGGAAATCATACTTAAAAACTGAGTTTAAATTCATTCTTCCAAAGTTTCTTTTCTGGTGGAAGCTTGAATTAGTAACTAGAAGCTCCGCTTTCCTTTTCTCTCCCCTAAGGCAGTTTGTGACTTCAAAATGCTGGTAAAAAAAAAAAAGAGGCAATTGTGTGTAGATCCATGCTACACATGGCCAACAGCTAGTGCTCGAAATACCTGCTGGCAGGTTGGATGTTTCATTTTCAAAAATTGAAAATTCTTCCCTTCTGATTTTATATATAATAGTTGAGGCATTTAATGCTGCTGAACTATTTTTTCCTCTCTCCCTCGATTTGTCAAGGAAGGTAGGGAAGAGGATCTGGCAAGGAGCTGAAACTTGTAGAGAATAATTTAGCAGCTGTCTGGGAGGGCAGTGACAGGAACTGGCTAAATGGCTCTCTGCTGACAGCTTCGAGGGCTGTGGTTCTCAAAATGGGGCCAGGCATCAGAATCGCCCTCAGGCATGTTAAAACCCAAGTCACGGGGCTCTCCCTACCAAGTTTCTGATCCAGTAGGTTTTGGTGGGGCTCGAAAATCCGCATTTTCTAAAAAAGTTGCCAGGTGATGCCGCAGGCTTCACACTTTGAGAACCACAGCTGAGAGCCACTGACACTAAGCTGGCCTGAAGCTGGTGAGGGGTCCTAGCCAAGAGGAGGTCCAGCTGTAGGCGAGGATCCAAGGTTAGCTTCCAATCTGAGTCCAGCCAGACCAAAATTAGGTTGCCTGAAATGACTGTCAGTCAAGGAGCTGCCTGAGAAGAATCAACCGTAACCACTACCCAGTCATTTCCTATAAGTGTCTATTTTAAATATAATGTTAATGCTTGATTTGTTGAACACATTTTTCAGTTACTAATTTTTATGGAAAGGATAAAAAATGGATGGCCATGATTTGGAGCTTATGTAAAAGGAAGGTCTTTAGAGCTCAGATCATGGCAGGTCAAAGCACCGCAGACCTCAGATTCTAGCCCTCATTACAGGAAGGGTGTTCGAAAAGCAAAATTAGTTGTCTGAGTCGAGTATAAGGAACGCAAAGTCAATCACAGGTGACAGCAGTCAGATGGTAAGCGACACAAGGCCTTGGTTTTCTGTTTGTTACTTGTTTGAGGCCCACTGACTCCCATTCCCTAGGAGCCTGTTGGGGTGCTGGAGGGCCGGAACCCCCAGACTTTAGTGTCCTGGACTTACCTGGATACACCCTCCATGCCCAGGTACCGGCCGCAGGGCTTCCTACACCCCTGGCAAGGCGCCCTGCTGTGTCTCTGGTCAGTCCCACTGGGCTGCAGAAACCTGCTTTCCTCCCTTTTCTCTTCTAGTACCCACCCTCACTCCCCACCCCGCATCCTCACCCACATCCCAACTCCCCATCCCTACCTCCACCCCCACACCCCTACCCTCACCCCACTCCCCACCTCCAACCCCAGTCCCCACCCCCCACCTCACTGCCCATCCCCATTCTCCACTCCCTACCCCACACCCTTAGCCCCATCCCCATCCCCATCCCCACCCCACTCCCCATCCCCATTCCCCACTCCACACCCCACACCCCTATCCCACCCCCGCTCCCCACCCCTGGCTGCTCTTTTTAAGTCACTACCCACCCATGTGGAGTTTACCAGCACATGGACCTCGCTTCATGTTAGGAAGGCCCTAAAGTACATCATTTCATCATTTCTTTTTGTCAAGCTGAGCTAAGGAAGCTGAGGCTGGAAGGAGGCACCTTGCCTGAAGTCAGGGGTGGGGCTGGAGTAGACGCCAGCTTCCTCCAGAGTTTCTTCTTGGCCAGACTTTGTCCCCACTGCACTGGGAGCCACTCAGTTAAGGGGTGGAGCAGAGCCTCCGAGTGAGGACAGTGGACCAAGAGACTGCCTCTGCAGTCGGTTTGAAAACCTCTGGGCTTGGAGAATAGGAAGCCATTCATTTGTCAGATACAGGAAAGGAGCGATTTTTACAGAATCACCATCCTTTAAGCCACTGCTTTCCAGTGATTATGGAGCAGGTTTCTAAGAGCCACCACACTGCTCGATGATAGCCATACAGAACCATCTCGGCCTACCCAGGGAGAGCACTTTTTAAAAAAGACTTAATTTTCTTAGAGCAGTTTTAGGTTCCCAACAAAACTGAGTGAAAGGTACAGAGATTTCCTATACCGTCCTGCCCTCGCACACGCCTGGCCTCCTCCATGATCAACACCCCCCAGCAGAGTGGTCCATTGGTCACGATTGGTGAACCTCTGCTGATTTCGTCATTAGCACCCAGGTCCACAGTTTAAGGTTCACTCTTGATGCTGTACATTCTGCGGGTTTGGACCACTGTGTAATGACACGTGTCCACCATCATAGCTTTCCATAGAGTAATTTCACTGCCCTAAAATCCTCTCAGGAGAGCACGTTTTTATTTGACAATTTTTAAAAACCGTTTGATGGCTATAGCGTAGCTCTAAATTCTCTCCCTACAGAAGAGGTAATTTCAGGCTAAAGTCTTAAGAGCGCAGCACCTGAAGACCAGTCGGCCACAAAGATTCAGCAATGACGTGGCATTTGTCAGTTAGGGAAGGAGAGCACGTGGCCCGCACGGTTCTGCGTGGAAGGGACTGCTCAAAGCCACACCGGCATCGGTTTCTTGCCTCTTTCTCTTCTTTCTCCCCTCTCACAGATACAAAGCCCACACTGTGTGTCAGACCCTGGGCAGCAAGAGGCAGCTTGTGCGTAAGCACTGCTTTTGAAAGAATTCAAAGGTATAGAGATGAATTCCAGTTACCTCAGGGCCTCTGGCGGGTCCCTGACCCGTGTGGAATATGCTTGGGTGGTTTTTTAGACCCACGGCTCGCAACGTCAGCTCAGAACCACCTGGTGACCAGGCTTCCTGGGCCTGTGACCGGAGCAGCCACCCAGGGCCCGTGCTCAGGAGGGCCCACGCTTGGTTTAAGGCTCTGCCATCACAGTCTTGAAATTCTTAATACATTTTGAATAAGGGGTCCTGCATTTTCATTTTGCACCAGGCCAGGGAGATTATGGAGCTGATCCTGCAGACAGCTTTTAAAGATGTCTGGGTGCCCAGAATGCACCCAGACCAACTAATCAGAATTCCTGGAGATGGGACCCAGGCCTCTGCACATTGTAAGCTCCCCAGGGGATGGCAGTGGGCAGCCAACTTTGGGAACGGCTGGTATAGAACAGAAGTGCTCACCAGGAGTGTGTATGTGTGTGTTGTGGGGAATAGCAGATTCACGTGGAACATTTTTACAAACTGCACAGACTGTTGTGGAGACAGGGACAAATATTCCGATTCCAAAATATTCTGATCCCACCCGACTAGCCAAGCAGGAACTTTTGATGAAGATGACATTTATCTATGAGAGAGTCCCACTGTGTCTGCTGTTCCCTGGTGGCTGAGTCGCTCTGACAGTAACCGCCTCTGAATGGTTAGGACCTGCACGGTTGGGGCACAGTGGTCCCCGCGTTGTGACCTCACATCCACCACAGCACTGTTCCCTGTGACACTTGCTAACTGGACACACCTACTAGGTTGAGGTGTCAGAAAGATGGATTCCAAATATCTATACACACACATATAGACACATACATGTACACGCCTATGAATATATACACACTAAGCACACTCTACACACACACATATATATACACATATATGTACACACCCATATATGGCAGGTCGCTGTTCCTCGGTACTTTTCTTGAAATTTTACTTTTCTAAACTACAAAAGCAATGCTTATTGTAACAGTTTAAACAGCACAAAAGTAACTAAATTAAGTTTACTAATCTACTCCCCCAATCCTATTCCCCCCATACTAGTGTAACCATTTTTAAAAATAACTTGAGGTTGAAACTAAACTCATTATGAAGTTTTTCTGTAGTGGCTTTCGGCATACACACACACACAGCCTGTCAGGGTGTCTACCACAAGATCACATGGTATCACTTGCTCTTTTCTTCTTCACTTAGCAATGTAATGCGGGCATCTTCTGAAGTCCGTACATGTCACTCATCTGTTAGTTCTTAGTAGCTTGTGGCATTTCTGCAGGACGGCTGTCCCGTTTTCCAGCCATCCCCCTGGTTATGGTCATATGGTGTTTGGCTATGGAAGGAGATACTGCAATAGACAGTCTTCTGTAAAAATGTAAATACTGGTACTTCTGCGTCTTCTGGACAGAGCAGGGGTAGCGCCTCCAGCAGCTGATAAGCCAGGAAGGGCAAAGCGAAAGCCGCACAAGTCCCTGCAACTGTGACACCTCAGCTTGTGCTGCTGTGCCTGCCACGGACCAGGCATTGCAGGGGGGTGCAAGCCACGGATGTGAAGGAGACTTGGTCTGACTCTAAACAGTCGTGATCGCAGTGAAAACCCAGTGTCCCACACACTGTACAGCTCAGGTCCCTGCTGAAAGCTTCCTGATGGTGCTTAAGCTCTACTCCAGCCCTAGGTTCTAGCAAGTTCCGCCGGCTCTGGAGCAGTTTTGCACACAAAGCCCTTTCATGCGGCTTCCTACCAGACCACGCAGCAGAAAATACAGGAGACTTTCGACGGAATCGCAGGCGTTGGCTTGCTTTTCTAATGCGGCCGGGCATTTATCTGGTTGCTCACAGTTGGCTGCATCATTTTCTTCCAGAAGCTGAAAGTAGAAAAGAGAGTTTTCTCATGTTTCTCCTCTCAGGCCTTTGACGTGTGTTCTGTGATGCACTTCAAGGAGATGCTAAGCTGCTTCACGTGAAAGAACTGAAGTTACAGAACCAAGTTACATCATAAAATAACTTTCAAAAGCACATTTAACGGGATTCGACAGATTTTTCTAAGCAGCTGTGAAATAGTGTCACCAGAATTGTTTTTACTCTTGGTGGTTTTACTGCAGAAGTGCTGAGATGCTGTGTGTAGCTCCCGTCTGCTTGGAAAATCCACTTGCTGTTGAGCCGCCGGGAGCCTTCAGCTGCAGCCCCCTCGGGTCTGCCCCGACCTTCCTGCAGGGAGCAGCTCTTTCCAGCAACCCCAGTCAGTGGCTGAGCGCAGTGGGATGCTGGGGCCTGGGCCTTTATGGAACGGGAGCTCCGTTCTGGAGCTCCTCATTGCAGTCTGGGCTTCTCCTTGTCCACTCCTGCCTCTTCCTTACTTTTCATGAGGTCAGGTCTGCATTGTGATCTGGGACTCAGCCAAACCCTGCATCCTCTCCCCTATATCCTGCACAGGGTCTGCTAACTTCCCTCCCTAACTCCTCAGTGTCTGCTTTCTGAGGGACCCAGTCGACGCAAACGCTTTCAGGACAATGTAGGAACATAAACGCTAGACTTCTCATTCAGAGGACTCAAGCACCTGAACGTGTCCCCTGGCCCCGGGACAGTCTTGCACCAGGCTCTGCTCAAAGTAAATTACGATCCCGCCGCAGTGAAACTGACTGTTTCATTTCAACTGTTCAGCTGGGACACAAATGAAAAGCCAAACGTGGTGAAAAACAAATTTGCAGACAGTCTGAAAATTCCACTTTAGTCGAAGCTTTCTAAGACCCTAGGTAAAGAATGTCTTTGGGTAGTCCTTCTGTGTTTGCCATGAACTGATTAAAGCCAGGACACCAGAGTTACAGTGAGAGGACACTACTTCACTTCTGCCACCCTAATCACCGTTCCACTTGGAGTATCGTTTTTTAAAAATTTTTTATTGAAATGGTATTAATTTACAATGTTAGTTTAAGGTGTACAGCAAAGTGATTCAGTTATTCATATACATAAATATATATATATATATATATATATATATTTTCTTTTCAGATTCTTTTCCATTATATGTTATTACAAGAAATTGAATATAGTTCCCTGTGCTATACAGTAGCTCCGTGTTTTTTATCTATTTTATATATAGCAACATGTGTCTGTAAATCCCCAAAGCCTAATTTATCCCTTCCACCCTTTCCCCTTTGGTAACCATAGTTTGTTTTCTCTGTCCATGAGTCTGTTTTGGGGGAGCATCATTGTTCTTGATAAGCCGCTTCCCCTGGTGGTCCCCCAGACTGAGAAGGAAGCGGGTAATGATTGCCTTCTTGTTGCAGGAGAGTTTGGAGAGGTGTACAAGGGGCGTTTGAAACTTCCGGGCAAGAGGGAAATCTATGTGGCCATCAAGACGCTGAAGGCCGGGTACTCAGAAAAGCAGCGTCGGGACTTTCTGAGCGAGGCCAGCATCATGGGTCAGTTCGACCACCCCAATATCATTCGCCTGGAGGGCGTGGTCACCAAGAGTCGGCCGGTCATGATCATCACGGAGTTCATGGAGAATGGCGCTTTGGATTCTTTCCTCAGGGTAAGGGCAGCTCGGGGACATGGGTGATGCTGGTGCAGTGGATGGTGGAGGACGGTGGCTGGATTGGGGAGAAGGGTCTGTGTGAGGACAGCCTGCCGCTCAGGAACCCCTGATGAAATGCGAGCAGGCACTGGAGATGTTAGCGAGGTGAACATATTTGTTGCTAAAAGGAAAGAACAAAGCAGAGCGTGCGGGCCCCTCGGCAGGAGGACGGCAGAGCAGGGCCTGGGTCAGTGCTTGTTGGACGAGCAGGGATGAATGGAGGAGGATGGAAAATGGCCATCGGCATCCACATGGATCACGGAGACAAGACATTGAGCAGCTACACCGTCCTGCGTGATTCACGCAGACGCCGGTGGCCTTCTCTGCCTTTTCCCCAGTGCAGCTGCCCTCCCAGCCCGCTCTCGTCATTCAGAGGAGGGTTCAGAGATAGAACAGGTTGCCCTTTTCTGATGCCTGGGCCACCTGGCCTCTGAGGAGGTGCTTCTGGGCAGCTCAGGGGAAGACTGTGTCACATGCGTCCACAAGTCTTTTCTGGGGTTGATACGGAGCTGTAGCTCCCAACCAGCCAGAGGTGGGGGTCCCTGAATGCTTCTGGTCAGGAGATTGATAAAAGACCATTATCAGGGCGTGCCCAAAGGCAGCCACAGCGGAAGCACTTACATTTCTGTGGGGTATCCCAGAGCTACTCAGGGGCTGAGTGATGGTGAGCGTGATGCTCGTGTGCAGGAGTGGATGGTCTCTTATCGTGGTGGGGGAGCCAAGGTCTGCCTCGCTGGGACCAGAGGCTCAACTGGGGACTTCTGGACATCCTGGGAGCACTGGGTCCCGGGGGCGGCATCAAAGAATGGGGCAGGGCTTTCTGAGCAAGGCTTCAGGGTAATACCAAGGAGCAGGCTGTGGCTGTCACCAGCGCCACCAAATAGTAGCTGTGGCTGCAGATCGAAGAGTCAGTCATTGAAACATTCATGAGGTGGCTGCTCTGGTCATGCCCTGTGCTGGGAACCAGGCCTGTAAGAGAGGAAGGAGATGTGGCTCTAATGCTGTGGGACACATCACCCCAAGACTTAGGTGGCTCAGCACCACAACGATCTCTTTTGCTCATAAGCCGGCAGATTGGGCAGGGCTCGGCGGGACACCTCTGTTCTGTGTGTTGTCAGCAGGGGCGGCTCCAGGGCTCAGGCCTGGGATCATCTGAAGGCTCATTTACTCATCTGTCTCGTAATTGACACTGGCACCTCTCCACCTGGCCTGCTAGGGCTTCCCCACGGCAAACTGTTTTCCAAGAATGCATCCTGAGAACGGAAGGCAGAAGCTGTATCCGTGTTGTAACCCAGCCCGAAAAGTTGCACAGCACCCCTCAGCCCCAGTGATGGGCCGCCTAGATTCAGGGGGAAAAAACATGTCCCCCATTTTGATGGAGGGCGGCAACCTGAGGGCTTCATAAACATATAAGGCATGGGGGTTCCGTCATGCCCATCTTCGAGAATACAACCTACCCAGGGGTCCCTTCCCCCCTCACCGGCCTTAGTGCCCAAAGCTCCCAGCAATCCTCTGCCTTGATGATATGCTTTGTTTTTGTGCCTGGAGTACACAAAGTATCACATAGAGAACTGAAATCTTCCTGAGGAAATCAGGGAAGGCTTCAAGGAGGAGAGAGAGAGAGAATTTCTCTGATGTTGGAGAAAGAGGAATTTGCCAGCTGGGTCAGGAATGGGCAGGTAGGCCGACAGAACAGCGGGACTGGGTGTTCGGAGGTCACGGTCAGCGTGGCCTGTTCGGTAGTCAGGCTGCGTGGTGGCTCCCACGCTCAGCAGCAGTGCTTAGGCGCTGCAGTGTGGAAGGGTGGCAGACAACTTGTCTCGAAGCTGCATTTGCACACACTGAAGCTACCTTTGCGGCAGGGAGCACACACTTAATGCCTCGTCTGGGTTGTCGAGCAGTAGTGGGTTTTGTTTTTCAGGCTGGAGGGTGACTGACGTGAATTGTGGGGCCCATGTGTGTTGCCTGGTACAGCTTCCTTGAGGGTATGGGTTATGCTTTGTGTTTTGAGACCCCAGCACCTGGCACAATGAGTACCTGGTAAATGCGAGCTGAATGAAGAGCATACAAGACCATTTCTGGAGCAGAAGCGTGTGGGCGTGCGTGGCAGGAGAGCTGGGGCGTCCTGAGTGTACGTGGTCCTTGTGGCCAGACCTCTCTTGTCAGGGCCGGGCACGGACCGTGCTTTCCTCTGGGCACTCCTTTGTGAGCAAGGGTGTCATGAAGACAGCCAGCGAGAAGTGAATAGAAGGCCATGTTAGCCGAAAAAGGCTTTTCTTGAACCAGCATCCAGACCCTTTCAGAAGGCATTTATTTCCTACGAGTCACCTGTCTGTGCTTCACAGAGCCACACGACATGACCTGGGGACTGTGATCAGACTCTCTCCCCAGAACATGCAAGGGAACATGAAGATTTCATTCTCAGGAGCCGACAGAAAGTCCAAACCCGGCACACCGCTGCTCTGCACGGGCCGATTTCTATGTGGGGGAGGGGAGGCAGGACCAGGGGGCGGGCTGGATGGCAGTGTTTTTCATGATGATGTGGCCCACGCAGTGGGGGAAAAGCCGAGGGCAAGAGAGGCACACAGGGAAGGAAAGGCTGGCAGGAAGGGGCGGCCGGAGCAGGCAGCGCCAGGAGGTGAGGGAAATGCAGCGTCTCTGCTCCCCGCGCGGCGTGGAGGCAGGTAATCTATAAATCTAATTTCAGCCTTACTACCAAACCCTGGAGCCTAGCAGCATTAATTGATGTATCTGCTGCTTGATAAAATTGAAAAGTGGGTCATCAGTTCAGTTCTGCAGGGTCCATCTTCTGGGAGGTAGTATAATTTTAGGATCACCATTCAGAGAAGCGAAGAAAAGGGTTAGTCTTCCATTTGTGCACCTGTTCCCTCCCCCCTACACATCCCACTGGACATGGCGGCTTTGAAGACTGGCCACAGCTCCAGCTCCCGGTCAGTATCTCAGAGGACCTGGGAATCAGGTGTCCAGTGAACACACTGCACAGGGGTTCTCACAGCCCGCTCATCACTGCTCTCCCATTGCAGGACTTTGAATCTACATTCTGTAGGGATTGGAAACACTGTTATCTTTAACCACACATTCAGTGGGTTCATCATATCCTTTTTTTTTTTTTTTTTTTAAGGTCTGTGCCGTGGATTAGGTAGCATGCAAATCCATAATTAAATATTTCCTTCTTGGGGCTCTGATTCAGGGACTCAATCTTGTAGCTCTTCTGTAATCTTAGGAACAAGCCTTGAAGCCCTCCTCCGTGTCTTATGCCTCAGCCAAGAAGGTCAGTGTGCTCCTTAAAGCCTTCATGGCTAAAGCTTGGTTTTGTGGTTATTGTTGGTTCATTCACGGATGGTCATAACCAGAAGACTCTTGGAAGTCACTGAGCAATGTCAAATGGGGACTTTTACCATTCATGGGAAGCCCATTCATGGACTGGAGTTAGGGATCAGCAACCCAGTTGTCAGGAAGAGGACACTATACTGGGAGTCCTGAGAGCAAGGTCCTGCTTTGGGCTCTGCTGTGAGTCACCCTGTGGCCTTGAGCAAATCCATTAACTCAATTTCCCATCTATAAACTAAAGGCATTGAACTAGATGATTTTGAAAGGGCTCTTTCAGGTAAAAAAAAAAAAAATCTATGAGTCATTCTCTTCAAACAAATCAAATAAGGGTTTCATTTCCCGAAGTGGGTTCGTCAATGAAAGTTGAAATACCTAAATCCTTCCAGTCTAATAAAAGGGCCAGCAAGTGGCTTCAGTGAATTTACAGAAAAGCTATTTCAGCAGAAAGCACTTCATGAAGGGAAGAAAGTTTAAATCACTCCACCTAGCCTGTATTTCTTCTGTGTGCTGTGTTTTCACCATGTGCTCAGCGCAGGAAACAGATCCTCTCTCAGAGTTCTAAAAAAATGTGGGGGTTTTTTTCGTCTTGTTTATCTTTGTATGTTGATGCTCGTATCTCTGGAAGTTCTTTTGGGGGCATTTATACCAATGAGCTGACCGTGAAACAGCTGAACTTGTCAGAAAATCATAATGTGTTTGTATCTTTAAATTTAACCAAGATTATGAACACAACACGTATGACTTTGTCTTATCATGATACGTGATTTCCCTGCTGATCCTAAAGAAAATGTGTTGTAGAGTCAGCATATTCCAGAGGAAAAGGCACTGGTCAGGGATTAGAAAAGATTCAGATAAGAGTGGCCTGTTTGTGGTACATGTCTATACTTTGTTTCTATGGCTGTGGCAGACATCATTAATCAATCACAGATCTTCTTCCTACAAAGCTTATACACAGACTTCTCCACACAGCATTTGAGGCAGCCATTGCCAATTGATGAAAGATGGAATGTCAGTGGAGAAGCAATTTGGTATTTGAGCTTAGATTCTTGTTATAAGTCAAAATCACACAGAGTGATTTAAGGCTGATCACTTAAACTTTCTGGGCTTCCTTTATCTTCTCTATAAAAAAAAGTAATATTGCCTGCCTTGCCTACTCCACAGGACTGTTTTTAAGCATGGAAACATATTCCATGAATTATGACTTGCTATTCAAAAGTCAGGGAAGGGAAGAAATCACTGTTCATAGATTAATTAAGTCAAACTTCAGGCTGGCATCATTATGTCCTATTACAGTTAGGGTGGGGGTGGTTATTACAGAAACCAACCTGTTGAGCTCAGAATACACTGTGAACTAGGCTCTCAGAGGGCCATGATCCAAGGATGCCTTCCCCACACACCCAGGAAGCCAGAGGGAACCTACATCCCAGCCTGAATTGTCCTCCATCTCTTGCCAGGCATCTGGGGTACATGGGAGAGCTGACTCGTGAGATGTCATGGCCTTGCTGTTAATTCCAGCAATCGATGCTGCTGTCTTAGTATTCTCGGGGCAGTGAGCTAAGCCTTCACAGGTATTGTCTCATTTAACCTTGAATCCAAAATCTTAGGAAGAATGGGCACTATGTTCTTATTTTACAGATGTGGGAATAACTTGCCCAAGGACACACAGCCAGTGAGAGACAGAGCCTGCCTCCATCCCCAGTCTGCCTGGCTCCAAAGCCTGAACTTTTAACCACTTCTTGTCCTTTGTGGACCCCAGAAACTATTAGGACGACTGATTTAAATATTAAAACAAATCAGAAAATGAAGCAGCTCAAGGAAGTCTTCAATGACTTAAAGTAGAAACACAGACACAAATCTGCAAATGTTTTCAACCCTGTTCTCTCGATGTTGTTTCCAGCTACCACCAGTGCCCTCCCCAGCATCTACCTACAAGTGGGCTTCTTCAGGGAGACATTCATTTTAACCACATTGTCGTCCTCACTTAACAGAGGGAAAGTAACAAATTGAATTGAAAAAATACGACCCATGTGACTTGTGGCTGAAATCCATTTTCTAATACCCGGAAGTTGCATGACAACCTTCTGGGGAGGAAGATCCCCAGAGACCTACTTAGAAGAGTGATGTGCTGGGGAAAGCCAGCCGAGCTTCTGGAGGAGATGTTGAGTGAGGTTCATTAGTGAGAAAAATTTGCATCACTCACGGCACACCCAGGTCTGGCAGGTGGGCACCGTGTGTTGAAACCAGAGCTGAAATCAGCTCTGCACTTTCTTTTGGAGTTGGTTAGAGGAAAATATTGTGGAGAATACATTCTGGGCAGAGTGGGAGGTGGCTGAGGTTTGAGCGAGGAACAGCCTGTCTTGCCTACTCCACAGGACTGGTTTTAAGGATGAGTGCATCAAACTCAGTGTGTTCGGGGGTCCTTCTTCTGGTCAGGGGTGGGGGTCAGGAAGGAGTGGAGGGAATGTGAGTTTGCTCCACTCCTTCAACTGACTGTGGGTCATAACCAACCCCCAGGCTTGCGATCTTGCACGGGGAACAGAGGTCTTCAACAATTCACGCCATCACTGTTAGACTTTCTATGTTGGTTTTTCCCTAATAGTGTATTTTTATAACAGCTCTTTTATTTTCCCTTACTTATCTTTGCATAGAAAATACTTTTACAGGAGTGCATGCATAAACAATGTGTCGCGTCCATCCCAGTGAGATAATGCATGAGGGCACTGTGGACCATCTCACAGACAGCAGGTGCTCCGTAAATGGGAACTGCTCCCACTGCTTATGCTTCCTGCATTTCACACTGGGGCATTTCACAAGGGAGGGACTGCCTTGCCCAGGGTCTGTGTTCAGCGTTAACTAGACTAGCCCCAGGGTGTCCTGCCTCCTCCCACCTCCCCCAGGTCAGAGCATCTCAGTACCTGGGCCATGCTCTACCTCCAGAACACAGCTCCCAGCCCTTTGGGGAGCAGCTGCGGCTGGTCTAGATGGGAAAACGTGTTCTTGGCAGCATAGCCCAGGGTCCACTAATGTAACCAGTGTGTGCGGAGCCCAGACTCAGGGGCTCTGGGGAGGCAGAAGGAAGGCATGGGTTCATTCACAGAAGAGCCTGTTATCTAACCACGGAGGAGGGAGGGCAGCCAGGTAAGAAGCTGTGATTAGAGAGAAGGCGGCGCTTCAGGTTGGCAGGAGGCAGGCAGCAACAGCTCCCATCCACTGGGAGGGGCCACAGGTCCGACACAGGTGGTTCTTGTCCCCTCCTGACCTCCGAGCCCTTCTGAGGCAGGTATGGTTATACCAGTGTTAAGGAAGACACCTTAAACATTTAAATTCTGGGGACAGGAAGAGACATACCAGTCGTTCATCCAGCATATGTTTATTGACCTTTTCTGTCTACATTCATGTTCTCAGCACTGAAAATGCTATGGTGACTACAGGAGAGAGGGTTCTTGTCTCTTCTTGTCTCAGAGCTTAGAATCAAGCATCAGAGACAGACAGACAGACAGACACATACACACACACACACAGCTAAAACTTTTGATATGTGCTGAGGAGGAAAAAAAGAACGTGCACTGAAAGATAGTTGTTAAGAAAGTGCTAATTATGTTTAGGGGAGGGGACCAGCTACAGAGACATCCTCTTTGAGGAAGTAACATTTAAGTGGAGATCTGAGGCGAGTAAGTGTTGATTGCGGGGGGTGGGGGGGAAGCATGTGTAAGGGCCCTGAGGCAGGAAGGGCTTGGCTTGGGAAAGGAGTGAAAGATTGCCAGTCACTGTGGCTTTAGCACAGAAGTGAGGGACAAAGTGGCATAAGGTGAGGCAGCGGCTGACTCCCATGAGGCCCCGTGGGCCACACTGAGGAGTTTGGAGCTTTTCCTTAATGCAAGGGGAAGAGCTTCAAGCCAGCGAGTGACATGACCAGATTTATGTCTTACAAAGATGGCTCTAGCTGCCGTTAGAGGATGGATTCTACAGGAGAGGGAGAGGGAAGGCAGAGGGAGCCTGTTACAGGTGATGGATGATGATGAGTTCGTTGGAATGGTGGCAGTGGAGGTGAAGAGAAGTGGATGGATTTGAAATGAAATTTGGAGATGAAACCTACAAGGCTTGGAAAGAGAAGAGAGCTGAGCATCCAAGGAGAGGGATGAGGCTGGGAGTGGGGGAGGGGGTGGGAGTGGCTTAACCCAGCCCTGACAGAGGGACGAACAGTGGGATCATGGCACCTCGGCTTCTGTTTAACCCCTGAAGCCCATCTTGACCTGGATGCTGTTGGTGTCTTATTACAGCAAAATGATGGGCAGTTCACAGTGATCCAGCTGGTGGGCATGCTCAGGGGCATCGCCGCGGGCATGAAGTACCTGGCCGAGATGAACTACGTGCACCGGGACCTGGCTGCACGGAACATTCTGGTCAACAGCAACCTGGTGTGCAAGGTGTCTGACTTTGGCCTTTCCCGCTACCTCCAGGACGACACCTCAGACCCCACCTACACCAGCTCCTTGGTGAGTCCTTCTGGGTCTTCTCAGGTTGAAGCAGGGCCTGAGTGAAAGGTGGCTGCACGTGGCAGGGCATATTGGGAGGGGCTGGGGGCTGAACTCATCTGTCCACGGGGGGAGCCAGGTGCTGGGCGGGCCATTCATCCAGGAGAAACAGTAGCAGCCATTGTCCAGGTAAGCGTTTGGGCACAGACCAGGAGGAGGGGTCGGTGTCTCCGCTGAAGCCATGCTGTTCCTTGGCCAATGCAAGAGGACATTTTGGAACAGATGACTTGGGGGAATTCGAACATCTGGACAGTGGCATCAGAGTCCTCCGTCAGCCGGGAGCAGGCTCCGGTGGGGCTGAGCACTGGGTCAACAGGTAGACTTCTGGTCCCTTTCTCTTCTCCTCCTCCCTTGCTTGCAGACGACTTTAAGTACCATCTGCACCACGAGTACTCTTAAATTTGTACTTCTCACTCGGCCTCCCCGACTACAGCCCAAGCAGCTCTAAGCATCTGTGTCCAGCTGCCTGGTTCACACCATTCGATTTAGAACTTTCCCAGGCCCAAAACAGAGCTCTGATTTACTCTCCAGTTCCCCCTCCCCAGTCTCTCCAGCTCAGTGGTTGCACCATTCAACTCATGACTGAATCCTAGGAATCAGCCCTGATTTCTCTCTGTGCCTCTCCATCCGTGTCCAATCCCTCAGCAACTCCTGTAGGTTTCTATAAACTCTGTCCCTACCTGATTCCAAAGCATCATTCTCTTTCACCTGCACTGACTGTGGCTTCCTGACTAGTCTCCCTGGTCTCCTTTTGTCTTCTGAAGGCCACTCCCAACAGTGTCCAAAGTGACTGGCCTTCCTACCTACCTACCTGCCCACCTATATTCCTTCAGCTTACAAAAATGATACGATTATTATAAAAATCAAAGCAATACACAGAAGAGGAAATGAATAACTCAGAAACTACTATTGCCCTGAAGCAGGGGTTGGTAAACATTCCCTAAAAGGCCAAAGAGTTAAGAATTCTAGGCTTTGCTGCCTAAAAGGCCAAAGGAGGGTATTATGTAGATGATTATAGAAACAGCTAAAATGTAACCCTTTAAAAAATGGATGAACACCATTCTTAGCCCGTGCACTGTAAAAAACCAGGTCACCCACCAGATTTGGTACCCAAGCCGTAGTTTACTGACCCCTGCACTAAAGCATCAGTTTCAACAGTTAGATGTGTCAGCTTTCAGGTTCTTCTCTTTGTTCAGAATACTGGAAAAGTTTTCTTTCACAAAAATAGGATCATACTGCGCCTGTTACTTGCTGTCTTGTGTGTCTCTTGGGCGTCCTTCCTCCAGGTTGCTGCTCTGAAAATTTGTAAATCTTCTCACTCCACCAGGGAGCTGTGGTGCCTGTCTTTCAACAGCTCACCAGCAATGGGAGTAATCAGTATTTAAAAATTTGCTAATCCAAAAATGAATAATGAGACCTCATTTTGTTTTAATTTGTATTTTCAACTGACTGCTAGAGATATTACCGTCTTTTTACACAGTTTCTGGGATTCATGTTTCCTCCTTGGTTAATTATCTGTACATGTCTTTACCTATTTTTTATATTGGGTTATTATTTTCTGGTTTCTTAGAAATTGACAGGAATTCTTTTTATATTAGAGATGTTAACCCTTTGCCTGCCTTATCTGATGCAATTGTTCCTCCACCTTTTTTTGATACAAAAAATACAATTTTTTTTGGATTCAAAGGAATACAATTGTCCTTTTGATATTGTTTATGATAGCCTTTGGGTTGCAAAAGTGGTTAATATTCATTTAGTCAAAAATATCTATCTTCTCCCCTACTTATTGAATTTTCTGGTTTATTCTAAAGTTCTTTTCACGCCAAGGTTACAAAGTGCTTTTCAAAGTTTCCTGTGCTGTTTTGGGAAGGGTTTTTGTTCTATATCTGAACAATTAGTACACCTGAAATTTATTTATTTTTCCCAAGTTTTTATTTTGAAAACTTTCAAGCATACAGAGAGCTCAATAGCATTTTGCAAAAGACCACATAGATTCTAGAATCAATACCTTGCTATGTTTGCTTTTTCATGTCAATATCCATTTAATCCATCCCTCTGTCCATTCATCACTCCATCCTGTTTTGTGGATGCATTTCCAGACAAGTTGCAGATATTAGCACATATCACCCCTGAGCGCTTCAGCATACATGTCTTTAATGAGAGCTAAATATTTGTTTATAGTTCTTTCCTTGTTTAAGGTAAAACGTGCCTATCAAGAAGTGCACAAATCTTCATTTGACTGTCCTTTCTGATTGGATTACTGCATTCTGTTGATTCTTATCTTGTGGTTGGCTTTATTCCTCTTATAAGTATGTTAAGTTTAAAAAGCTAAAGCTCTAAACTGTTCTTAGAAACAATGAACAGTACATATATGTCAATTTTAAAACGGTTTTATCTCTCATTGAGTTGCTCTTCCTAGAATAAACTTTGTGTATCAACCCCCCCCCCCAAAAAGTGCACAAATCGTAAGTGTACATTTACAGAGTTTTAATAAATGCATCTACCTATGCAACCCCAAATCCTATCAAGGTCCAGAACATCATCATCAGACCAGGAAGTTCTCTCATGTCCCTCCCCCGCCCCACACCCAAAGGCACCCACTGTTGTGATTTTTTTTTTTCAACCATGGGTTTGTTTTGCCTGTTCCAGAACTTCACATAAGTAGAATCAGGACGCTCTTCGTGTCTGCCTGCTTCCCCTTAGCAGTCTGTGTGTGAGATTCAGTCATAGTGTTGTGTGGGGAAGGAGTTTGTTCTTATTTACTGTAGCATTCCATTGCTTCCTTCTCCATTCTCTTGTTGATAGACACCAGGGCTAGTCTCAAATATGTCTCTGAACATGTGTCAGGGCGTGTATATTCTTACCCTGTTTTCATACAGGTGAATAATTGTGCCATCATTTATTAATGATAGTTTCCATGTTTTATTGAATCACATGTCATCCTTGTCATATATTAAGTTCCTTATATCAACTATGCTTTGAGTCTCAATTCTGCTCCATTGATTTATTTCTTCTTATGCCTAGCCATAGTGTTCTGATTATAACAAGCTTATCAAAAGTTTTACTATCTATATTGTTCTAATTATAATAATTTTAGCAAGAGTTTTACTGTTTAGGTAAAGTTATTCCTTCTTCTTCTTCTTTTTTTAAAATTTCTTGGCTCTTTTCAAGTATCTTTTCTTTCAAGTGCGATTTAAGATCACTTTGTCCAGTTCCAAAACACGCGCACACACATATACATTCACTTACAGATTTTGAATGGAACTTCAACTTTATTCTGCATTTGGAAAGACCAACATTTTAATGATCCTGAGTCACCTAAATAATAATATGAACCAAATATACAGTATGTATATGCTTTATATTGGAGGTTTCTTAGATGAAAGTTTCCCCACATTATTTTCCTGCACGCAATATTTAGATCTTTTGTTGTGGTTTTCTACGTGCTTCTTCTGAATGATAAAGCTTATAAACTCCTCAATGTAAGAGCTTTTGAGATCTTCCACATTTTATCATATTAGTCTTCATGCTTTGCCTTTTATTCAAAAGAGAAAATGATCATGTTTGTTGAATAAACAATGTACATTTCTAAAAACAGAGTTTATTCACATGAAAAATATTTATTGATCATCTACTATGTGCCAATCCTGGACCACAAGCTAGAGGCACAATGAGGATTGAAAAAAGACAGCATTATTGTTCTTACATCACTCGCAATTGAATGAGGAAACGGAAGGTTAATCAGACACAGACAAAAATAAGGGCATAATTGCCAGTTGAGATAAAAGCCCTTATGTTCTATGACAGCATGAAGAAAACAGTAAGTGAGAAAATAGTCTGACTCTGTCTAGGGAAATTAAGGAGGATGTCCAGAGGAGGAGATAGTGCTCCAGCAGAGATTTGAAGAAAAGCCATCCAAATGAATGGGGCAGATTATAGCACTGAGAAACATAAGCAGCACATACAAAGGCCCTGTGGCAAGAGGGAAGATGAAATTTTAGAGCTGCTGAGAGAAGACCCCAGTGCTTGGTATTTGGAGAGAGAAGGGGAAAGTGAGCAAGGAAGTCAGCAGCAGTTACATCATGCAGAGCCTTCCAGACCCTTGTGATGGAATTTACAGCCTTAGAGCAATGGGGGTCATTCAAGGGCTCTGTGTGTATGTGTGTGCAGAGATGGACACGCATCACCCAAAGGTGATGGATTTGCACTTTAGAAAAATAGCCTGGTTTTTCTCTGTCTTTTCCTTTCTAATCTCTTCCCTTCTTTCTCTACAAACAAAACAAAAAGACTTTCTTGGCTTTCATCCTTTTTTCTTTCACCAAAAAGCCATCTGGCAGGCCCAGTCAAAGTAGATGTCCTGAGTTAGGGAGGCAAGCCCTAGGAGGGATCGAGACCAACGTGTGAGGCGGCTGGAAACCCAGCCAGTTTGGGAGATTAGCTATATACAGGGATATTGAGAAACATATTGGGATAATGGGAGCTTTTGGAAAAGAAGGTTCAAATATGGAAAGCATGAAAGCTAGAATGAATTACGTGATATTGAATTGGAATTGGAGGTATCAGTGTGAACTTGTGGTTTTCAATATATAAAGAGATAGAGAAATAAATATGAGGGGAGAGTGCCTCAACGCAATGGCACCTGTGTAGCAAAGAGGTCACCGGGCACTCAGATCTCGGATTCTATATTCTCTTCTATACTAAAAGCAATCAGAGCTCATTAGAGAAATGACCCCTTCCTGGGTCACTGGGGAAGGGAAGGATGAGACGATCAGTACATATTTTTGTGCTAGAAAGTATGCAAAAAATATACAGTGATTTTAACAGATTATAACCTATTGAATAAGATAGGAATGAAGGAGTCCACACTGATATGAATATAAATGAATTAAAGAAATAAAGAAAAGATAAAGATTTCCCCAAATAGTGTAAAGAATGACATTATTAGAAAATCACTATTTGGCGACCATCAGATTAATAGTTAAGAAACATCAATGGACGCTAATGCTTGGGGTGAAACTGAGGAGAGAAACAAGATTTTACATAGCCTCAAAATATCTCCCCCCAAAATATTTATTACAAAAGGGAGACAGTAACCTTACAGAGATGTCTGGAAATGCCATCTGAATCAAATGATTAGCCTTCACACCACCAATGACAAGATAAGCAGACATCATGTGCCCCTTGAGAGGATGCGGTGAAAGAACACGGTATTTGAGATACTCTGCTCAAAATGTGTAACTTAGGTCTTATCATGAAGAAACATCAGAACAACTAAAATTGAGATACATTCTGTTAAATGCCTAACTTATGATCTTAGCATTTCAAGGTCATGAATGTTAAGGAGACTGGCAATTGCTCCAGATTGAAGGGCATTAGAAAGGCATAAATACTGGGTAATACACGTGACTCCTAAAGAGGCATTTCTATGATGATTGTTAAAAGTTGGAATGGAGTGTCTGGGTGAGGAGTGGGTAGGCATTGTTTGTAGTATTCTTGAAACTTTTCTAGAGGTTGAAACTGTCTCAAAATAAAATATTTAAAAAAAAATTTACCCTGGCTGACATGTGGAGAACGGATGGGAGAAGCAATAGTAGAAGTAAGATGTGTCAGGAAGCCGTGGGGCAATGGGGGTGCATGAAGCTCAGAGGGATCAGGAAGAAACATGGAAAACATTGATAGTAGGTGATGCTTATGGGTGAGGGTGAGAGAGGTTCAAGGATGACACCTGTACCTGGCCTGTGCCTCTGGATGGATGATGGTGCCATTCTCTGAGAAGGGGGATGCTGGAAAGGAACTGATTAGAAGAATAGAAGGATTGAGAGTAAATTGTGGGTTTCATTTAAAACAGTGTTTCTCAAATTTTGGTGGGTACCACATTTACCTGGAGAGCTAATAAGGAACCCAGAGGCACAGACTCATTGAAGTAGAATAGGGTCTGGGCCTTTGCATTGATCCAAGATTTGCCAGGTGGTTTCTGATACAAAATTTTGAAAGACACTTGCTTAGAACATTTTGATGCTTATGTGCTGGTAGGATATCTAAGCAGAGCTCCTGAGTAGGCAGCTGGATATACAGGTTTGGAGCATAGAGAAGTCCAAATGAAGATACATGTTTCAGAGTCTTTACATGGGCAAGGGGTAAATATACTTGACTTGGGAGAGGATAGAGTGGGCAAAGGACTTCATTCTGAGCATGAAGAAACCCAACGTTGAGCAATACAGATGTATATAAAGTAGGAGGCGTGGATGCCCAGCTGTCCCTTCCTTCCAGAGAGGCAATTACTGAGAATTTGTTGTAACTCCTACCCCTCCATTTTGCAGAGCAGGGATCCGAGGCCCAGAGAGGTCAAATGAGTCAGTCTGTCACATAGCTTGTGGGCGCAGCTTTGGCCCTTCAATCCAGGTGTCTGCACTCCGAGTCCAGCACCCAGGACATCTGGGCTCCCTCCTGGCCCGACAGTGTGCCTGACTCCCTCCCCAACTTGGGTCATTTGTGATGTCCCAGAAAGCCTATTTCTGTCTTTTTTCCCCCTTTCCTCCCAAAGACCCAGCAAAGGGTTGTCTTTAGAGTCCAAGTCAGCTGTCATCTTTGTCATCTGGTTCTGCTGGCCTTCAGGTGACGCACACGGAGGCCAGGCCATGTTGCACCCCCCACAACCCATCTCCAGACAGAGGTGGGCAGGCTATTAACTTTCATTTGTCTATTGATTTTTTTCAGCTCTACTTCTTTACATTTTTTATGGTTACTCTAGAATGTAAATATATAAACCCCATACACATATATAATGTTTTATATATACAGGTTTGCATTATATATATGTATAAAGATAGTAAGAGGAAAATGTTATATACTTACTCGAAATAGTTACTGTTTCTCCTGCTCTTCCTTCATTCTTTAAGATCCAAGGATTCCTTCAGTCTGAATAACTTCCTTTAGTATCTCTTGTCATGCAGGTCTTCAGACAATATATTCTCTAAGTTTTCCTTTATTAGAGAAATGTCTATATTTTGCATTCATTCATGAAAGATATTTTTGTTGGACATACAAGTCCAGGTTTGTACATTTTTTTTTCTTTCAGCATTTTAGAGATGTTGTTTCATTGTCTTCTGGTTTCCATGGTTTCTGATGAGGAGTCCCACAGTTATTTGAATCATTGTTCTGAGATAGATACAGACATAGATATAAAGATATAGTGATTTTTCTCTGGTCACTTTCAAGATTTCCTCATTATCTTTGGTTTTTAGCTTGACTATGATGTGCCTGACTGTGCTTTTTTTCCCCCAGTTTGTCTTGTTTGAGATTCTCTAAGCTGCTTAAATCTGTAAATCTATGTCTTTCACTATTTTGCGGGGATTTTTCAGCTACACTTCTTCAAATATTATTTCCTGTCCCTTTTTCCCTCCTCCCTCCTACCATTACCTTTGTGTAGATCTTGAGAAATTGTCCCACAGGTTCCTGAGGCTTTGTTCATTATTTTCCCCATTTTTTCTCTTTCCCTCAGATCTATGTTTAAATTCATTGATTCTTTTCATTTGCCATCTCCATTCTGCTAAAAAAAAAAAGGCCTTCAAGAGACTTTTTTCTGATCTTGTATATTTTAGCTCTATTTTTTTTGTAATCTTCTTTTAATACTTTCTAATTCTCAGCTGAGTTGTCTTATCTTTTTATTCATCATAAGCATATTTTCCTTTATGTCATTGAACACAGCCATAATAATTGCTATTATAAGTCTGGGTCATCCTCAGGTTGGCATCTTTTTTTCCCATAAAAGTGGGTCACATTTCTCTGGCTTTTTGTAGGTCTAGTAGTTTTGGATTACATATGTTGTGAATGTGATGTAGAGACTCCAAATTCTGTTACATTGATCCAAAGAGTGTTGATGTTTTTGATTTAGCAGGAAATTATCATGTTACACTCAACCTGTCATGTCTGCACTGGGCAACAGTGCAGATTTCCCTTTCTGTGGTTTTCAGTCTATCTTATACTTGCCAGAAGCTTAGGAAAAGTTCACACTCAGATTTTGGGATTCTCTTTCCCTGGCTCTCCAGGGATGTGATTTCCCCCAACTCTCCAAGAGCCCTAATTACTCAGGACTCCTTCCCTTGGTTACTCCAGCCAGAAAGATGGTGGATTTTTCAATTAAGAATTTTTGCCACTGAGTGGACTGCAGTGACAGCTGCCCCCAGGGTAAAACTGCAAAAGGTAAAACTCACCTCGTGCTGCTCAGTTTCTGGAACCTTCAGGTCGTTTTTTTCCTTTCTTTTCGTTCCTTTTCTCTTCTCTTGTATTTTGTTGTTATTTGCAGGAAAGTCCATCTGTTAGAAGCATATTCCTCCACCCCAAAAGTGGAGCCTTCAGCTTATTACCCTTAAGCAGCAGTTCCATAAAACAGCCCTTAAGACTGATCTGTTCTGTCTTCAGTCCCCTATTTCATGCGGTTCTTTCAAGGTCTTTTAAACACCATCATCTTCTAATACATCTCGTTTTACTTTATAAGTGAAGACCTCATGAATAGCTATTAAAGTTTTCTAGTTTTTCCTACCAAGCCCTCAGCCTTCATCTCTTATTCTGTCTTGATTCTCCGCCGTGCTTTCCCCCAGGTTTTCCTTCTCTGTGTTAGATTGCTATTTCTAGCCCCAGGAGCATTTCCTTCCCATCTAGCTCCTGGAATAATGAACAGGTAGATTTTGCTTCTTTGTGCTTTCTTATGATGGGGAGAAACCCACTCAACTGCTCCTGACATTCCAGAGGGACAGGTCAATGAGCGGGGCTGGGCTCTAACACCTGTACAGTTTACACAGCTCCCTTTTTTTAGCAGGTATATTTCTGAATACTGTTGTGAGTGTTCAACAGAACATTCCCATGTGTCTTAGTTTGTGCAGGCAGCTATAATAAAATATCATGGACTAGGTGGCTTAAACATCAGACATTGATTTCTCACAGTTCTACAAAACTGGAGGCTGGGAAGTCCGAGATCAAGGTGCTGGCCAATTTGGTTCCTGGTGAAGGCCCTCTTACTGGCTTGCAGAGGGCTGCCTTCTTGCTGTGTGTTTACATGGCAGACAGAGAAAGAGGTGGAGACAGAGACAGAGAACAATCAAGCTCTGGTCTCTCTTCTTCTTCCTGTAAGGACGCTAATCCCATTATGGGGGCCCCACCCTCATGACCTCCTCTAAACCCAGTTACCTCCCAAATGCCCTTCCTCCAGATACCATCACATTGGGGGTTAGCACTTTAATACATGAATTTTGAGAGGACGCACACATTCAGTCCATGACGCTGTGCTTATGTTACGGACCAGTTCACAGTGTTTGACTTCACAGGTCGCATTCTGGTTATTACCAGTCCTGTCTCCTGTTACCAAGAGGGAAAAAGGCACCTATATCAGGGAAAGTGCCATACCTCTGGTTCACTCTTTGCATCTGGGGTTCATGTATGCATTCACAAGCCTGACCTTCACCCTTTCACAGCTCACATTGGTGGATGGAGCCCCAGGAGGAACCCGCAAACCCTCTCTGAAAAGCAGCTTTCTGCTGGCTAAGTCAAAGACCTGCTTCAGCATGCCTTGCTTTCTTTTCTGATCAGTAGGGAGAGGCCCCATCCAGTCCCTTTGTGAGCAAAATCCTCCCTTCTTAGTATTCAGCCAGGTTCCTTCTGCTAAAGTAGTGTCAACTCTCCCATCCTTCAGAGCCCCAGGCTGCCTATCTAAGAAGTCTCCGGCCTGGCCCGAGCTTCCCGCAGCCCTGCTCCCTGCAGGCCTCCCTGTTTTATCAGGATGTGCACTCGGTCTTCTAGGCGCCTCATATGTCCCCCAGCCCCTTCCCCCAGCCCCTTCCCCTTTGCTCCTCCTGCTGCTCAGTCCTCTGGTCTCAGCCCCTGTCTGGGCTCCTCCCACACCCGGTGATTTTCTTGTTTTTTTTTTCCTGCCCCCTCTGAGGCTCACTTCCTCCCAAGCCTGCAGCCCCTCCCTTCTCCCTGCTTTCTCTCTTCTGCTTGTCTGCAGACACTCACTGCCCTGCTCTTTCCCCCTCCGTGAGCCTCCAACAGAGCTGCTTCTTGGGCATCTGCCCCTCCTGGCAGGAGGCAGAAGCCATCTTCTCAGGCGAGTTGCCAGCTACTCCTGGTTGGTCCTCAGTCTCTGTCCTTCCCAGCTCCTCCTGACATGCTGGGCGGCCAGTTACCACCCTCATTTCCCACGATGACTGCCTGGACCAGCTCCGGAGCAGCTTAGCTGTTCCCCTTCCTCCAGAATCGGCCCCTTCTGCATCAGATTCGTTTCCTGAGCTGCTCTGGGGCACTGGACACGGAGAGGGTCCATCCCCCCCAGGGAACAAGGGGCAGCCTGTCCCCCAGGGCGAGCTCTGTGGGCACCTGGCCCTGTGGCTCTTTCTGAACCTGCTGGGGAAATCAGACCTGCTCCGCACGTGCTCGGCAGAGGCCCTCGTTCCCCTGTGATGAATTTCAGTCACCCCGTCACCATGGAGGCAAGGCCCTCGTCTCATCTTCCCCCATAATTCCATGAATTATCGGCTCAGCTGCAGCCTCCAGCCTCACCAGGAGTGAGCATCCATTCTAGCCACGATCGATTCCCTGCTGAAGTCTGCAGGGCCTTTCCTTTCACACAAAAAATGTGACCTTTACTCCATGAGATGATGCTGCCCGTGTCTTCAGCAATGTGGGCTGAGAAGGTGGCAAAAAGATCCTCTCCAGAACTCTGTCCCGCTCTGGTGTGGCAAAATAGTTCTTTGACCTTGGAGGGGAGAACGCAGGACTTGGATTCCAAACATGCTCTATAAACTTGGCCTTCGGTCTCCTCACCCATAAGGTGGGATTTGTAAGAATTGTGCGATTCCTAAGACCCGCTGTGATAAACCGGAAACAATCCCTGATCAAGTCCCGCCCAGGTCTCAGCGCCCGTGGCTGTTGTGATTGCCGCCGCCACGGGTGCGTCCCCGGCCTCAGAATCCACACCTCGTGGCAAGAGCCACCCAGTATACATACTCAGAGCTAACTGGTAGAAAAGATCGTGACTTGCTCTCTTCCTAGTCGCCCTAAAAAAGAAAACAGAAAGCCGAGAGCTTCCAGGAGCCCAGGAAAAGCTGTTGTTCACAAAGGAAAACTGACAGGCTCACATGGAAGAATTTTTGAAGAACTTCTCAGGAGAGAAGAGGGGAAAAGGCAACTGCGATGACCGTGTCAGTTGAAACCCACAGTTCTCGCACATTCCTGGGCCCCAGAACCCCTGGAGTGTTAGGAAAGCTCAGCTTTGTGGGTCCCCCCACCCCAGAATTTCTGATCGGTAGGTCTGAGGTGGTCCAGGAACATGCATTTCACACAGAAACCGAGGTAATTCTGATGTCACCGGTCCTGGACCGCCCTTGAACTTGAAGAATGACTGCATTGAAACTATTTGAGGGAGCATAAATTTACTCATAAACCTGTGTTGCGAGAAATGTCAGTTATTTTTCAAAAATCGAAGTAAATCTGACACTGAGTCCCCATGCTGTCAGACTAGAGGAGAAAATGTGTGTTCAGTCATCCTAGAATTCCTCCTCTCTCCCCAAGCCCAGGAGAGTACGCAGGTCCTGGGGCCACACTTGGGCCCCGCGTCTTTGCAGGGCCTGGGGGCCCTATGCCTCTGGGCCAGCCTCCCCTCTGCCTGAGGAGGCAGGGAGGGCACAGTTCCAGTAGGTGTCCAGACCACAGAGCCCCAGACCAGCGTCTGCCTCCAGGTCTTGGGAACCTCTATCTGGTCCTGCCCCTTTGGTCCTCTTAATAACCCATTTCCCAGAATCTGAACACCTCCCCATCCATCAGCTCTTTGAGGGGAAAAAAAAAAAGCTGATTAAATCAACATTGGAGATGGGGGTTGGTATTAAGGAGTTGGGGAAAGATCGACCATCACCCTCAGTCTTATGATTCTTCTATGTCGTAGCATCAAACAAATGCAAATTAACACCTCAGTCATTTTCACTGACATGGTTATCAGTGAACTGGCTGCTCAGTAAACTGGAGTTCAGCTCAGAGAGGGTTTCTTGCATTTCGTTTGCTTAGCCTCCATCTCCTATAAGAAAATAAGGACTTAAGAAAGAAGGTAGTTCGGGGTATCTGAGGGGCTCACCCATACCTGGGATGGAGAGCCTTTTTCCTCCAGGACCTTCCTTCAGAGACTTTCAAAGAGGGCATCCACAGAAAGAAGATCAGAGGGGTCAGAGCCTCGACCTTAGGGGCGCTCCCCCTTCCCCAGGCCAAGTCCTGAGCCTGGCCTGCACAGGAGAAAGGGATGCCATGGTCTGAGACTTTCCTTGGCTTCGACACACCTGGGAGGAGGGGCAGACTTGGATCACTGTTCCCTGAACCAGCAGGGACCCAGGGCAGAACTGGGAACACCACTGTCTTCCTGTCCAGGCTGCCCAGACTTTCTGTACCACTAGGAGCCAGCAATGCTCGTGTGTGACAAAATGGTTAGGCGGACTCTGCGAACTTTCCCTAAAGTCTGTGAGCATCTTTCCACCAGCATCATGCACATAGCGGGCACACACAGGTCTAGTGCTGGACACACACATAGATACACAAAACACAGAGACACACGCACCCAGGGCCACGTGGAGACAGACACCTGCAGACATAAACCTTCCCAACCGCTGCAGGGCAAGGGCCAGGCTTTTCCTTTTGTTACTGCTCAGAAGTGAGTCCCGCTGCTAGAGCAGTCTGTTTTAGACTTTTGTTTTTTCTTTTCCTATAATGCCCTTAATATTTAAAAGATGCAAAGAAAGCAGAAAATGATCTCAAAGATAATCTTGCAAGCTTTCAGGAAAGCGCCCCCTCTGTCTGCACTTGGCAACTCCACATTCAGAAGTTTCTACTGAACAGATGCATCCCTCAGATCCCCGCTGGCTTGGGCCAGGGCTAGAATCCTGGTCTTTCCGGATGAGAAAGGCTTGCTGGCTTTCTGTCCCTCGACCCCAGGCCCAGTTTCACTTCTCCCCACCACTCTTGGTGGCTTTTACATTTAAATCACACTTCTCTTCCCCGCCCATTCTGTGGCTTCCCTCCCGAGGCTGTTTTCAAATTATGATTTCTCCCTCTTATTTCCATCTCTGAGCAGGGGTAACAGGCGCTCTCTTGGGTGGACAGGAAAGTGCAGGGGAATGAAGATAGTAGAGAAAAGGAGGGGGAGCCCCTTAAATTGCAGCCAGAATAAAACCAAGTCGGGTCCCCTGGACATTCTCCTGCAGTGTTAATTAAGCTGAGGGAGGAATGATTCAAATGCCGCCCCCCACGCCCTGCCGCGCTCACACCGTGCTTCCTCAGGCAGCTTGGCCTCCCCTTTCCAATGACACCTCTCTCCAGATCACTTTGTCATCGGATGCTCAGTTAGGGACATCAGGCCCTGACTGAAATGCCCTTTTGAAAAAGATTCAGTGTAATTATTATGAGTAAGTCCAGTGTATTATTAGCACGAGTGGGATTGGCATGGGATTTCAGATCCCGAGCCAGCTCGTACCCTGGGGATCAGAGCAAAGCCCCGGTCGGGTTTCTTGGCCAGCGCATCTCCACTCTGAGCCCGGTGTGTGGAGTCAGACAGGCAGAGCCCTCCTTCCTGTGTGCCTGTCACCACCCAGGAGGGCTGGCCACCTGGGTGCAGGTCCACGCAGTGCCTCTACCAGCCATTCTCAGCTAACACACATTTATTAAACACCTACTATGCACAAAGCACAGCAATGAACAAAGCAGTCAATTTCTGAGCTCCTTGAATTTCCTTCCTAGCAAAAATGATGGACATTAAACAACGAATGCAGTTAACTCTGTAATTACAATCGTCAGGTGCTCTGGAGAAACGTGTATGGAGTATCAATCACATACCCTGAGGAAGGAACATCTGGGCTGAAACTCAGAGATGGAGAAGCGTTCATTAGGGAAAGAGGGCAGCCAGTGACCCGTGCACTGGACACAGACGCTGCTTCCTAGGTGAGAGCAGAGTGCGGAGGCGAGGAGGGTGTCAGGGATCAGAGAGAAGCCACTGCCCAGGAGGAAAAGCTTTCAAAGGGGATGTTGCAAGAAATGGCAAGAAGTGAGCCAGCATCAAGGGACAGGACTGTGTGAGCAGTGTGGGTGGGATCACCCTGTGAACCTCAGGGGAGGGGGTAGGAAGAGAAGAACCAAAAGTGAGACCCCAGACACGGGTCCTCAGGGAACGGACAGGGCAGCCCCAGGAAGAAATGGAGGATTGAACTGTGAGGGCGCCTGGTTCTAAGTGCTCCTAGCAGAGGGTGAAGCCAGGTTTCAGCTTCTCAACTGAGGTCCCAAAGAGAGTTGGTCAAGAAAGTCAATGACCCAATCAATCAAGGATCATTGATTTCTTGCAAGAGCCAAGGACCTCTGCTAGAGAAGGAAATTAAATGTTATTTACATTAAATATGTTGATTGGCAGTGGTATCTGTAAATCATTGACTAAGATGTAAGCTTACTTTCCTGATTGGGTGCTTAGTAAATAAAAGTTTGGAACCTTAGCTTAGAGAAGAGAAAGATGGCTTTTAGCTGAGATGAGAGATGGGGGTGGAGGAGATTCCCAGATGAGTTAGATGCGAACTGGGCAATAAAACTGGGCATCTGAAAGGCACTCAGTAACTGCTTATAGGGTGGGATGGATGGAAGGATGGATGGGTGGGTAGGTGAATAAGGTTATAAGGGCTCAGAGAGAGGGTTTTCCAGAAAGAGGTAACAGTTTGATCAGAATGGAAGAGGTCAGAAAGTGGTGTGCTTGCAGGCTGTAAACAGGCTGGTTTAGGGAAGAGGGTGTACAGGCCAATAAAATCACGGTGCGTTAGCCCTTAAAGGGCCCTGTTATCAGTTGAATTGTGTTCCCCACACAAAAAGTTACACTGAAGTTCTAACCCTGTACCTGTGAGTGTGACTTTATTTGGAAACAGGGTCTTTGGAGATACAATCAAGCTAGGATGAGGTCACACTGGATTAGGGTGGGCCCTAAATCGAGTGACTGGTGGCCCTCTAAGGAGGAGATTCTGGAGTCTTGGCAAATCTCCCTCTAGTTCTGCAAGCATCCTCTGCATCATGAGAGAAGTTGATCCAGAGGGTGGAGGTGCCCATCGGAGGAGCCAGCTTAATTGGGCCTTCAGGACCTGATAGGGCTTGACCCATGTGCCCTGCAGAAGGCAGAGCCTCCTCCCGAAAACAAGCCTCGACATGTAGCAAATCTTTAAAAGGGAAGGTGTTTATCCAAGAAAGCGAAACCAGGCCCTTCAGTTCAGCCCTCCGAGAGCCCACAGGAACAAGTGATTTTCTGAAGACCCCAGTAGCTCAAAACCCGCATTATCAAGGCAGGGCATATTACAGCTCCTCTGGGAGAGCTGAACCTACAAATCTGAAGGCAGCCAAGAAACTCTCTCCCAGAGTCGTTTACAGATCCGGAGGTAAAAGGAAGAGCGAGTCAGTGTATGCAGGCGAGCAGGAGAGCGCGGACTGAGGCAGGGGCGGGAGGATTCTGATCAAAGGCCACTCTGCAGGTGCTCCAGCCATGGGGGGGGTGTGGGGAGGATTTTAGAGGTGAAGATTTTATTTTGATCCTCCCACAAAAGCAATCAAGTAAGCCCTTCCCCTGCGAGAGAGCGAGAGAGTCCAAAACAGGAAAGGAAGCTTTTCAGCGAAAAGATCCATGTAGACTTGGACTAATACTGCTCACTTAGAGAACGCGTGCCATCTGGGTGTTTGATAAAAAGGGGAAAAAAAAAAGGCATAAAGAAAAGTTCAAAGCCCGTGGATTCAGCTTGTGAACTGCAAGCTGCTCGCCTCCCCTCCTGGCCAGCTCTTTTTTTCTTGGAGGCGGATATTTTTCCTCTTGGTCAGAGGGACCTGTCAGGTCTTCGTTCATTTATTCTCTCATTGGCCGAGGAGCTGAGTGAGGAGCAGCGCGGGGAGGTGACCCAGGTGACAAGAGCCAGGCTGACCTCCTACTCATGAACCTCCTGAGGGTTTTCTATTACGATGCAAAGCCTCAGCCCACTTGCCTGGGCCAGGAGCTTCGCGCCTGAAGCTCCAGAAGCTCCAGGAGCTTCGCGCCTCGCTGCTCCGTGCCAGACGGGGCAAGACCCCTGCTCGTGTCCACGCGCATTTTCTTACTTTGTGTCTGTCAGAGGTGGTGGATTGTTTGAGGCGCACACCCCAGGGCTCTGGCCCATGGGTTAGCTAGGAATGGCCATGGGACCCTGACCTTAGGCCTCATCACTTTTGAAAACTTCTCCTTTGGAATGGAATTTGGCACATTCCAGGAGTCACAGAGGACGGCAGAAAAACCAGGGAGAACCCACCCCAAACTGCCAAGCAGTGTGAGTTCATGTGCTTCTAAACCAGCATCACCAATAAAACGGCACGAGATGGCTTCGTAGTTAGATATTCTACCCTGAAAAATTAGAAGGGTAAGGGTTTGGCCAGGAAATGCTGGGGCAGGAGGCGGTGGGAGTGGAGTGAAAGGGGGAGCAAAACCCTGAGCGGGGAGGCTGATTCCGTAGTATCCCTTTAAGATAGTTTATGTTCCTCCTAAACTAATTTTTCCCCTATTATGCCATGCTATGGTTCTATTGCTCTAAAATAATGATTAGTGTTCTACAATAATTCTCAGTATTAGAAAATTATTTTAGTAAATAATACATCATCATCATTTAAAACCCATTATTCAATCTTTTTTGTTGTTTATCTGTATTGGCTTTTGATACACATTTTCCTACCAGTCATCATTATCTTCAATAACAAACACACTGAACTCATTCTTTCTTTGCTTTATTTTTCAATGTTTTCATCACATTTCAAATCATGTAGCATAACTCGATCCAATAGCTCTAATGACAGACAATTCAATGCAAAGAACTTCACAATAGGTAATTCTGAAGGGTGGTCCCTCAGCATTTAGAAGGACAAAGCTGGTTTTTGAGCCAGAAAACATGGTTTGAGTTGCTGGCTCTGCCAATTGTTGGGGTAAAAGTTACTTTACCTCTTTGAGGCTCTGTTCATTATTTGTTGGATGGGAATAGGGTATTCTACTTGATCTGTATCACATGACTATTGTAAAGATCAAAGGAAAAATATTGTATTCAAAGTGCTTTAATGAATTTCTACATGCCTATAAAATGTAACAAAAGAAGTTAGTATAAAAGCTGATGACCTAGAATAAATTATTCTGGATCTTGGTAATACACTTTTACCTGATTTGGGGAGAAAAAATCTGTTCCAATAATACATGACATGCCAAATGTAATTAGCAGTGAATGGGACTAGTTCCATCCTGTTAATAAGGCAAGTAGTGGGATCTTGCATTAAAATCTAATCAATATAATATATGTATACATAAAGAGCACAAACTTGGATGGCAGTGAGACTGAAATATAAATCTCATTCTGTTAATATATTACATAACCTGGGTGAGGTATTTACTTCCCGAGCCTCAGTTTTCTAATCTGTGAAACGGGAATAAGAACCTACCTCTTAGTAAGACTGTGAAAATTAGATGATATTAAATATGTGAAGTGCTCAGCAGAGCAGTTGGCACCCAGTGGATACTTGATAAATGCCCATTTGCTCTCTTCTCCCCTGAAGTTCCTTATAACAATGGGGATGGAGATATAGTCAGTTCTCTTACGGTGCCTATTTCTTCAATGAAAACTCACTCAATAGATGGCTGGTAAGTGAGGGAATGATGTCAGTATAATGAGGAAGTTCTGCAGTTCTCGTATGATCTTTCCCCAGGATAGTTGTGTCGTAAAGCCATCAGGGGCAAGATTTCTTAACAATTAAAGAGAAAGCCATAGCATCATAAGAAGACCTTAAGAAAACTTAAAAGTTGAACATTGACAGAAAGGCCTTCCCTTAGTGCAGACAATGGCTGGTTTAGTGGTTTCCAGCACCCACTGTTTTCCACTGTTTTCTGGTGAAGCTGAAAGCAAAGCTGAGCAGACTGTGGAAGCATTTCCTCTATGTTAAACTAGATTTTCTTGACGAAGACGTCTATACTCTGGGTCAGATTTTTAATTTTAATGAAGCTGATCTTTATGCAATAGGAAAGCCCCCAGGACCTCTATCTCCAAAAAGAGGCACAAAATCCAGGATTTTTGTTACAAAGGAGTGACTGACTGGTACACTGGTCCAAATGCAGGTTTTAATTTACCTGTGCTGCCGTTTTTATTAGGATTGTTGTGTTTTTGTTACATTTTGAGCGGTCTTCCTCAAACACATTTTTTCCCCGTAGTCTCTGTTATTTTATTGTGCAATTTTTCAGAGTAGGGTTTTCATTTTCAATATATATATATGGCATTAGAGCAGAACAGCCTGTATTGGGAAATGAGTGCACTCAGTCACCTACAGGAAGCATGCTGCTTCAGGCATAATAAATAGTTGAACCGTCAGTAGATCTGACCATCTAAGACAAGGAATATTTTTAGAATTTTTAATGAAATCAAAATTAAAGCAATTATGTTAGAATGTATGTATGAATCAAAGGAAGGAACAATGTGAGTCACTAGAATGCTTTTCACCCCATGTGGTCGATTATGCCAGCTTCACATCCTAGGGTTTATAGAAATTGGGCTGGGGCACTGCTGGGGTGATGGGGAGACCGGGCCAGGCTCCAGACCATGGCCAAGCATCACCCCCAGCAGCTCCCCTCTTCTGTTTTTTAATTGAAGTTTTACTAAGGTTTCCTTTCAGGCAAGGGAAGTACAGTATTTGAAGACTCTAGGTCATCAGATGTGATGACAGTGGGTCATGTTATGTGGTCAATATTTCTATTCCACAAATCATGCTTTTTCCAGGCCTGGAAGAGCCTCTACAGACCATGCCCAATATTGGTCTTTAAGGAAGATTCAGGGAAATTTTATAATATTTTAGGAGCTTCAAAGTGAGGCTCTTGTCCATATTACATTTTCCTCACTGCCCACATTTGAGGCCATGATAGACATGCTTGGGGTGCTCCTCACTGGCGCCTCTGGAAGGACAACTTCAAAAGGAAGTACATTGTTTGGTCAGAAAACTCCTTTAGATATTCAATCAGTTAAAAAGGAGATTTTTAAGAGCTTTTTATTTAGATAACATTTCCCCCCTAAATTTAGTGAAGATGTCTAGACCATGAATACGATTCTTAATTTTGTCCAAACCAACCTCTATGAGAAGTACCTGCCTTCCAGGACCTGCGGTCCAGAGTTGGGTCTTAGTCCTCATGTCTCTTCCATCTCCTTGAGCTCCAGTCTGGAATATTTCCACTGTCTTTCTTTGTCTTTGATGACATTAACATATATCTATACATATATATTTTAAGAATATATCACTTTTTTTTATTATTAAATAGAACATTCTTCCTTTGAGGTTTTTCTGGTGTTCCTCACAATCAAATTCAGGTTCTACATTCTTGGTCATAATCTCACATAAGTGGTGTGTGTCCTTTCTAGGGTATCACAGCTCAAGACGCATGATGTCCATCCACCCCTTATGGGAGTTACTGATTTTGATCACCCAGTGGAGGTTTTCTCCAAGTTCTCCAATGTATATTTACATGCAGTGTATATTACATTTTTTTCCACTTATGACTGATAAGACAGCCTTTGTGAATATCCTGTTCTTCATCAAAACCCTGCATCCCTAGTTTTAGCATCCACTGATGATTCTTGTCTGAACCAGTCTGTATTATCATGGCTGCTAAATGACGTTTTTCCAACTCTAGCCACCAGGCCAGCACTTGTCATTGACAAGAAAATATGTTTGGATAATAGTTCTATAACCCAATCAAATGTTCCTTTGTCCTGCTTGGAAAGTCAACCTGATAACATTCTGAAGATCACATTCTGGATGATTTTTGCCCAGGAACTTTGGGAATGACCTTTAGCCAAAGATATTAGGATTCTCCTCTGTTCCCAAGTTGCCAACCCCTGTTTAAGGCAGTGACCTTTCAGACTGCTCTTGTCCCATCACTGTCTACTCTGCACACACCTTTGATGGAAATCGTCTGATTTACTTTAGGGGAGGGCAGAAGAGGAAGGAAGCAGACAAGCCCCAATCTGTCCCATAGATACGCTGGCTCATTAATTCCTGCTTCTCTGCCTCGTGCCTGCTCTGCTCCAGAGCTAGGATACCCTGCTCTCCATCTATCCTAGTCTCACCCATCCTTTGCCACAGGTAGTAAAATACAGCCCTGGAGGGCCCAGAAATGAACGTCTAAGAGGTCTCAGGGGATACTGAAATGTTCCAGCAGGATGTCAAACACCTGGGAGGCTCCCCTGGGAGAGCCCAGATGAGCAGGTTCTGCTTACTGTGTGCAGAGGTCACAGATCTTGGGAACTTCTCAGGACTTCTCTTGACCTGTGATTGAGGATTATCTCCTGAACCTGCTGGGCTCCTACTAAACAGTGAACATGGGTTCCCCGGCCTTGGGAGACCATGTATCTGGTGGAAATGGGAACTGTTTTTGAGAGGTTCACAGTTCACCAGCCACAGATAAAATGGGTTCTGAACACTCTTGAAAATAATGAGTCTTGGACTTCAGCAGGAGATGCTCCCATGACTCTCACAATTCCAGAATGTTCTGGAGCAGAGACCCTGCAGTTCTAGGCAGAGCTTCAAGTCTATGGCAAGATTAGGAAAGCCCTAAGTCTGGTGAGTGAGGCTGGTGATAGCAGCCACTGAGCACCACAGTGAGAGGGTCAAGTCCAGGGTTGGAGGAACAGATGCTGATGGGAAGAACCCAGCTGCCTTTGGGACAGCCATACGGTAAACCCATCCCCGAGCTCCTGTGGGCCCAAGCAGGACAGACAGGAAGTCAAAGATTGAGGGGTTTAGGCCCACCAACTTGGGGGAAAGCTAAGTCTAGGAATGTGGGTTGTCTCCAGGAGTTGCTTTTCTAAGGAATGGGAAAACATAGCATAAATCCCAAAGTAGATCAGAAAACAGAGATTAGTCCAGAGAAAGGAAAGATAAGATGCAAGCAGCATTGACTAAAGTCGAAATCAAGCTGGGGTCCCAGCACATCCCAAGCCTGGGTTCTGTAGGGCCTGCCTAGGTAGGTCAGCAGATTCTGAGGCCAAAAGAATGAGAGATTGGGAGCAACCATCTGCAACTCGGCCCAAGGTCCAGCCTCCGACATGCTCTTAACGCTACTCTTAAAGCGTGTACCTGCTTTCACGTCAGTGCCCTCCTCCAGGCTGTTCTGTGGCCCCTCAGAGCCTCTGTCACATGCCTCGTGGTCTCACTCAGCTCCTCCTTCATCTCTCCAATAGCTGGCCTGGCTTCTTCCTCTTTTATCACAGCATTCCTGAGCTTTTGTGTGCGGCTCAGTGTTTGTGGAGTGAATTAAGAAATTCATTAGCAAGTGACGCACATGTCCCTGGAGATCTGGCCAGTGTTGAATGGAGCAGGAGCCTGAGTACCCAGGGAGCCATGTGGCTGTCCCAAGGCAACTGGGCTCTTCACAGCGGGAGGAAGATACCTTTCAGTTCCTGCCCTTCCAACTTGGACTTGACCCTTCCCTGTGGCTCTTAGGGGCTGGTATCACCAGCCCCACCCACCAGACTTGTACCCATCATAACCCCCACTCCCTCCCCTCACACCTGGGGAGGATGGATCCCAGAGGCGGCAGGGAGAAGGGGCCCATTGGTCCAAATTGAAACATCAGCCCATCTGGAAAAAAAAAAAAAAAGGAATCCAAAGTAGTCTCTAGGATGCTGATTTTTAAAAATATTATGGATTTATTTATAAAAGAAGTCTTAGAAATAAAAAAATAAAAGTGTGTTTCAAGTAAAAAGTGAAACAGACTCCCTTTCCACGTCCCAGAAGTCACTGCCATTACGAGTTTGGTGTGTGTCCTTCCCAGCCTTATTGTGTGTATGTATTTATTTATATTTTTATGGTCTCAAAGATGGTCTCATACTATACTTTCCAAGCTCTTCATCACCTTGCTTTGTCACTTAACAATGTATCATGAATATGACCTTTCCTCCCCTTAATACCTCACTTCCCGCCTTTGAAACCTTTTTCTGTGCCCATGTGGGTTTCTCAGATCCTTTCTCAGGCATCCTGTATATGAATGAACTGTAGAAACTATTTAATAAGCTCCATTTGATGGCCATCTTGGCAGCTTCTGATGTTGTATTATTTCAAACAGTGCTTCAGTGAATATTCTGACATGGGTGTCTGCAACACTTGTATAGATAGTTCTGTAAAGTTAATGTCAAGAAAATGAATTGCTGGGCCAATGAATTTGCACATCTAAAAATTTTAAAAGGAATGTCAAAGCTAAAGAAAAATTTCAAAATAAGAATAATGCAAAAACACCCATGTAACCTGTGCCCACGTTCTTCATCTATTATTATTATTTCATCCCGTTTCTTTATTACTTGCCTGCTGCCCACCAAAAGATGTTTTTTCCTAAACTCTTGGAAGACATGCTGTATACATCATGGCTTTCTAGCCCCATGAAGCATCCCACATACCTCAGTGTGTATTTTTGTATTTCCTAAGAAGAGGAATATTCTCTTAATAACTGTAACAGTACAGTTATCAGCTTTGGTAAGTTAACATGGATAAAATGCTTTTATCGAATCTACTGTCTGTGCTCTGATACTGGTAACTGACCCCCAAATGTCCTTTTTAGCATTTTTTCCTTCTTCTTTCTTTCAGATGTTGCATTTCATTGTGATGTAGATAAAGTCTCTTTTAATCTGGAACATTTTCACAGCCTTTCTTTGTTTTTTATGATATTGATACTTTAAAAGCATACTCCACTTTTTTAATAGAAGCATCCTCATTTGGGGTTTGTCCAACCTCGCCTTGTGACTAGACCCAGGCTATGCGTTATGCATTACCAAAATGATGCTGTTCGCTTCTCGGGGTCCCACATCTGAGTGCATGATGTTCATCTGCCCCTCCTGGTGATGTTAAGAACTGCATATTTTAAATTTTGGTAGAAAAATTTGATTTCCCAAAACTTGTTTTGGCAATTTGTACTCCTGCCACATTTTGTGAGATTTCCCCACACCCCCAGCCCCTCGCTCATATGGGGTACCGCCAGTGTCCTTAACCTATTCCCTGTCAGTACACTGTGCTTGTGAATGCTTTATTTTAAATGGAAAGCAGTACTTTTCCCCGCCCCGTCATTTCACTTTGAGATACACTTTAGTATTCTTATGTCTCGACAAAGCTTCTCCAAACATCAAAAATGCGGTAGACTCACATGGCCTTTTGTATCCCCAAACTCACTGGGGCTTGGACGGTTTGGGGGTGATGCTGGCCCAGCTGGGATGGGACCCTTGGCTGAGAGTGTGGGGCTCCATACTCTGTAAAAGTAAAACAGAAGCCAATCCATTTTCCCCCCTTTGGAAGAGAAATGATGTCACCTGCCCTCCGTACACGGGGACATTTATCTACATTTATCTTTCCATCTTCTTTCCCATTATCTGCTATGAAGAAAAAGCAATGGGGCTGGGAACTGGAAGACAGATTTCAAGTGCCTCCCCCCAACTTTCTATCAGGTGCAGACCCATGGCCACCTCCTTGCCTCCCCTGGATCACATAACTGATGAGGAAGGAACTCAGGAAGGAGCTGGCCTCCCGACCAGTGGTCAGTGGGGCTGGCCCCGCCCTCCCCACCATCCCTCACTGCCACCAGAGAGGACAGGCGGCTGGGAAAACAGGGCTCCTGCCGGGAGGCGGCTGAACAGCCTCGCTCACATACCTCACACTCTGGCAGCATCAGCGAACAGCTCCTCATGCGCCCCTCTGAGATAATTAAGCATTATTATCCCTATTGGCAGGTGGAGACGGTAAGACAGAGTGGTTAAGTGACTTGGTTATAACTGCCGGGACTGTTGGAGGGAGAAGCCGTGCCAAGAAGGGAGTGCAGCTCAGGGGGCCAGAAGAACTTAAGCTATTTAATGTGACTGATGATTTTTAAATAGCTGTTGGAGGGTGGGGGTGGGGAGAGAAGCTAGTGGACATTGGTGACATTGGTGAGACACCAACAATTACACTGGAAATAAGGGCTAGACTCAGGATACCTATGAAAACGGATTGCCACAGTCTGTCAGCTGCTTCCAGAAGAGGATGGAAAACACTGACAGCCTTAGTGAACTCAGTGAGGACAAGGAATAAGCCCCACAGGCTTCCCACAGAGCTGGACAGAGGTCCCCAGGATGGCTGTGCAGACAGACGTCCACCTGACCAGCAGCCCCACCTCTCACTGCCGGTGCCCTGCCCCATTACCATGGGAACCCTACCTCAGGGTGGCAGGAAGCCCCAGGGGTCTCTGTGCACAGGGGCAGGAATGGAATGGGAGAAGGGTGGGTGCCTGAGGGTCAGGGGCAGACACTTGGGGCAAAGGTAGGAGAGTTGTCACCGCCTGTTGACAGAGACAGGAACCATGGAGACCTGGGGACAAGTGGGCAAGCCCAGGGGTCACTGGCGAGGCAGACAGATTGACTAGAAAAGAAGAGAACAGCTGTGGTCTCTAAGGGTGGGGTTGATGGGCAGCAGTGAAGCAGTGGTGATGGGGGCTCCAGAAAAAGCATAATCCTTCCATGTTCCAAGAAGCAGTGGATACACACTGGACTGGCCCAGGTTGGGAAGAGTAGAGAGCAGGGTGACCATCTAGCCGCCTCCTCGGCCCTGCCCATCCCTGTTTCCTGGTCCTCCCCACCAGCCTTGCCATTCCAAGGGACTAGAGGCTCACCCTCCCCACCCCACCCCCTTGGGGGCAGGGAATATTCCTGTTTCAGCAGCAGGAAGAAAACATCCTTGCTCACCAGGTCCTTGACGGGGACTGGCTCCCTCCCCAAGTTACCAGCAGTCCACCCTCTGGGTAGGCAAAGTGTAGAGAATCTAAAGCCCACGGGACTAGTTAATCTAAACACTCTTTCCACGGAGTACACCAGGAGAGAGCAAGCCCCACCATCCCTGACTATTACCACTGCAGGATTCCCTGCACAGCGCCCTCCTCGGGGCAGAAGTGGTATTGTTCCGTTCCCAGCTACAGACCCTGGGCTCACCCAGAGAGGGTACCCACTGCCTGCTGGTCTAATGAGTGAAGGCAGTTGGTAAATAATTTAGCCCTGTCTCTGCACTCTTTCTTTTAAATTATAGGCTCAAGAAACACTGTATGATAATATAAACATATACATACGCATGTTATATATATATAAAATGTTGACATCTCAGCCATCAGGGGTTAATTTTGGGGGTGAGTGGTAAAAGACAGCTGTTTGCCCTGATGGTATAGTACAGAGAAACAAACATCTGTTTGGTTGAAAAACAGGGTTTTGTTTCTTTTTTCCAGCTGGGAAACGTCACCAAGTGGCCTTTCTGTTCTTCACACATGAAACACACACTATCATCCGCATATTTTTAGTTAATTTATGTCCAATGGGCCTTTCTTTCTCTCGCTGCTGGAAAATGATGTTTGGGCTGCAATTACCTTTCACAGCATCTCGCAGAAGGGTTTCAGCGCTCACAAAGCTCAGGGGGGAGGCAGTGCGGACCCCACTGACTGTAAATCTCTCCATTTGTGGCTATTCAAATCACATATTTTATCACTAGTACGAAATACATTGTGTCATTCATTTTGGAGGAGCCGCTAATGCTTTAAGAAAAGCTTTGAAAAACATTCTGTTTAGAAACAATTTTGTCTGCAGCCAGTGCAATGTGTCTTTTTGGGTTGTATTTTCTCCCAGCCCCTTTTCTCTGTTCATTGTGCAATTTGCATGACAAATAAGACCATCCTCTCCAAAAGCTCACCTGTTCCCACAGCCTGTTTCCCACCTAAAGTTCTAATTCTCTGTATGTTGCATCATAATCCTTAGCCTGGTAATAAATTATAGTGTCACCATCAAGATCGTGGCTTCTGGAAAGAAATAAGCAGCAGGGCCAGATGAACTCTCTCAGAAGATGGAGAGACTGTTTTCATGCAAATTCCTGGCATCCTGGGGAACTGGGAACTGCCTCTTTATTATATAGGCTCAGTTGCAATCCAGCAGCCAGAAGCCATTTCCACTGGCTGTTAGAAGCTGGTTACGCTCAGAGAAAGATAACCTTTCAGGAAGAAACTTCTCTTCCTTCCTGACTGATATGGGTCTTATCTGGAAAAATCACTTTGCTGATTAGGTTGGGGAAAATGGGTCAGTGTACTTTCAGGGTGCTTTTAAATGGCGACATTCCTTCTAAAAGATCTTCTTAATTTAACACGTAGGATCATGTTAGGTCTCTGGGTCCAAGGCAGTGGACAGCGAGGGAGGCGTGTCCCATGGATGCACCCAGAGGGCAGAGCCATCTCTGTCCCACCTGCGTAGCAGGGCTGCTCAGAGCCTTTATCAAGGCTGGTCACTCACGTGGTCAAGACGGTCACTGCCCCAAGGGGAGTGCTCAACCTGCCACTCCAGAGGGACACTTGCTGTATGTGATGCAAACTTCACCCCAGTTCACCCTCCATTTCCCTTGGGCCATGGATACACTTGACAGAAACTATGATAAAGCCAGTTCATTGCCTTTTTAAAACCCATCATTTTATGATCTTTTGAGGTTCCGTGCAGTGAGGCAGATGCTTGCTGTACATACAGCCACCTGTCCCTTCACCCATAGCAGGCACTGCCCATCAGTCATGGCAGCATTCCTAGCTGAGCTTCAGATGAAGCCTCAGAATCCTTCCCAACCCAGCCATTACCAATGACCAGAGCTGGTCATCAAGATGAGACCTCACTCAGTCCATGACTTATACTGGATTGTTCTATACCAGTGGTTCTCAAAGTATGGGAACCACGCTGAGAGTTTGTTAGAAATATAATTCTCAAATCCCAGGTAGCACATTTGAACTAGCACATTGGAAAGTTCAGGGTAAAGCCCTGGGATGTGTGTTTTAACAAGGCTTCCAGGAGACTGTGATGCACACTCAAATTTAAGAGTCACAGATACAGTCCAGTTGTTGTGGCTAACGGCTGCGCATTACGGTCACATGAAGCATGTTCAAACTTCCCAGTGCTCGGGCACCACACCCAGAGATTCTGAATAAATTAGAGCACCCATTGGTATTTAAAAAATAATAAGAATAATCTTCCGCAGAGTGATTGCAGTGGATAGTCAAGCTTGAAAAGCACAGGCTAGGTGTTCTGGGGATGCCAGGAAAAGGGATGTTGACATGGCCTTCAGCTAGCGTTGTGTAATTGGGATGCAGCTACCCGGACCTGGAGAGGCCACCTGGGTCTGTGGGCAGAGTGAGGGTGGGTTCCCCTCAGGCGTGTCATGCTCTTCACGAGTAGGAGTAGTGATGTGGCTCCAGCATCGTCAGCATACCTGCTTTCTGATTATCATCCTCGTGACCACATCAGTGGAAGTGCCACAGTCCTGTCCCTTGAAGTCCCCACCCCACAGCACTCACGTGGCTAAGCAAAGGGCAGTCCTTCAAGATGCAGACTGCCCTGGGGCCAGTCAACAACACTGAAGAAGTTTTACAGAGGGCCCTGTGGCGTATCTGCTAGGCTTCCACCTAAATGTTAGAGGTTTCCCTCACTCCCAAATCCCACTGCATTGTAACAGCATCTCAGGGTGGATCTGCCACGAGGGAACTTAGACTAGTGCCTGATAAAATTGTATATACTCACTGTGTTCATTTCCTGGGGCTGCTGTAAGAAAGTAGCACAAATTGGGTGGCTTTAAACAGCAGGAATGTTTTCTTTCCCAGCTCGGGAGGCTAGAAGTCCAAAATCAAGATGTTGTCTGGGTCATGCTCCCTCCAAAGGCCCCAGGAAAGAATCTGGTCCATGCTTCTCTCCTCATTTCTGGTGGTTGCTGGCAATCCTTGCCGTTCCTTGGCTTGCAGATACATCACTCCAATCCCTGCCTCCATCTTCACTTGGTTTTCTCTCCTATGTCTCTCTGTCTTCACATGGCCTTCTTACAAGGACACCAGTCGTTGAATTTAGGGCCCACTCTTATCCAGTATGACCTCTTACTTGCTAATGTTACTGAACAAAGGCCTGGCTGCCTGATGATCATTGAAGCCAAAACTACGGCACTGACATTTAAGAAAAGGAAAAGCTTTATTGCGAGGTCAACTGGCAGGGAGACAGGAGGCAAGGCTCTCAAATCTCTCTCCCTGAACCAGGGTTTGTTACACTTTTATAGGTAGGGAAGGAGGGTTGGTATGCAGAAGCGCTGACTGGGCAGGTTTTGATAGAGAACTTTAAAGCTTGGCCTCTAATGGTGGTACATGGTTACTGTAAGTGGTAAAGAAGGTTCAGCACCAGGTCTTCGTGGACAGCGGACCCTTACCTTCTGAAAAAGCTCAGGCTTTTAGGTTCCAGTCCTCTCCTGGTCTTTTGGTTCTGTAGGGTGGGGACACTTTGGCTCCAGGTGTTATATGAGGTCAAAAATTTCTCCTCTGTGTATGCTTCGGCTGCACGACTTGCATTTTTGTTCTGTTGCCTCTGAAAAACAACTTAGCATCTTGTTAGAAAGAGGATAGGGCTGGTTTGGGGCTGGTTCTGTGGCTACAATTATATCCCCAGTGACCAGATTTCCAAATAAGGTCACATGTACTGATACAGGAGGTTAGAATTTGAACCTATCTTTTGGAGGGGAACAGAATTCAACTCACAACACTCAGTAAATTCTTGTTTAATGGTAACAATAATATCCTGATTGGTTTACCTATTTATCATGTTGGGTCTTCAAAACAACCCCAGTATGTTTTGTATATTATAAACCTATTTGAGACTGAGCATTACAAAATTTAGAGCCATTGCATGATGCTCTGGGTCATAAACCTATCACTTCAAGGGGCTTCCACATGCAGCAAGATTCCAAGGATTCTGTGATCATCATACTCAATATTCATGAACATCTCACACGTGGTGGTGGAGAAAAATACTGTAGCATTGCCCAGACACACAGAAGCTTAATCCTTATGGGCATCTCTAGGGTAAGAAACTAGCAAGGGAAATCGGTCCTATGCTTCAACTTTGGTCTGGAAAATTCCACAGTTGGATGGGTTCTAGAACCAAAGCTATGAGCTGTGACTATCTTAATGTCACTGTGGCTGGTGAGGGCTGGCTGGGTGGCATTGGGGGTATCCATTGCTCCTTAAGAGTGGGGCTAGGTCTCATCACTGCCAGGCTCCAAGCAGGGAGCTGGGCAGAGTGGGTGCTACATTGGATGCTTGTTGCAGGCTGGCTGAGGCTGAGGGACTGAAGTGCCTCTACGCTGAGACTTTCCACCTGTTGGCATCACTCCTGGTGACAGGTGTGGGTTATCAGCAGGTGACCCTGAAGATGGCTGGGTTAGAATTAATCTGCTGCCAGATATCATCTCCTAATTTATCAAATTACACACACATGTTAAGTTATGGCATGATTATTCCAGAGCAAACTTTTAGAGATGTCAAACTTTTGAAGAATTTCTTGCACACAGCCATTCAATGCCAAGCTTTGCCAGGAAGGTCAGTATGTGGAGGACACCGATGACAGTGAGGCGCCTCCCCCTTCTCCCCTCCCCACACACCAACAGTGACCCCCAGCTGCAGCTCTGGGGAACCTGGTCCCTGCAGAATGCAGCATCCTTGGGGCATGAGGTCATCTGGTGCTGGGAGAAGCTCCGTGCAGGGGCCGATGCTCTCTTCAAGCCCTGTGTCAGCCCCTCTTGCCCACGTGGGTGCTGAATCCTTCCAGTGAGCCTCCCCTATTCTCCACCCCCTGAGGGTTCTTCCCTCATGTTTCCTCCGATCCAACAGAGCCAACCACCCCTTCCCTATCCCCCTTCCTCACACCTGCATCGGCAAGAGCCAGGACCCTCAGAGCACTTAGCCGTCACAGGAATGCCCTGGCCTTGGGCCTTCTGGTCCAGACTTCTCTTCCGGCAGGAGGACCTTTCTCACAGGCAGAAGCCGTGGAGGCTGCAACACTGTCCCACTTCCTTTTCTTCTAATCCCCTGCATGGGGATGGTCTCCATCCTCTAAATGAATAGATTTCCTTTCACATAATTGAAGACAGGTTAAATAACCATCATTGTAGTTACCTCTGAGCATCAGAAGGTAATGCCAGCAGTATGATGTTTGAAAAGCCGAGAGAAAATGCGAAAACTCCCTGGAAGGAAAGCGCCCATCCCCGTGCTCCCCCTGCTGCCTCGGAGGTCAGCATCCCCTGCTGTCTTGGTGGAGAGCCAGTTGTGATAAGCTGTCACCTGCCTGTCCCGGGCTGCTCTTCTGAAAGGCTCTGCCACCTGCTGGGTTGGAGGAGGGGTGGTGACAGGCCAGGCTCTGTGTTCAGCGAGGCCCGACAGCGCAAGGTGGCAGGAGGGCTGGGGCGCCTTGCCAGCCGGCCTGGCCCCACCACCTGACGTGCCAGAGGGAGGACACCACAGCTGTCACTGGCGGTCCCTGGGGTCCACTCCAGACTTGGCAGAGAGGACACCTTCAGACTCCCAAATCGCCTCTTGGAAATTCAGAAGAGCCACACTTTCCTCTCACCCACCTCCTTCTTTGACACAAACAGCCACACAAAAGAGAAGCCCAGGCTCTCTTTTAGCCACAGATCCACACGGCCAAGGTTTCTCTTTGTCTCTCCCTCCCTCGCACACATAGTGAGTGAGAGAGAACTTTCCACGTCTCTCTCACACACACACTCACACTCGTGCTAATTCAACTCCTGCTGTCTCACCCCATATAACCCAGGATTCAGAGGGACCAGAAATCCCTCTCCTCTGGGGGAGCCCCTGGCCCCCGCTAGGTGTGGCATCACCCCCTTCCCTAATGGGGACACACAACGTGGGGTCTCTGGGCTGTGGGACACTGGCCTCAGGTGTTTGACAACTCCTGGTCCCCTGAATTTTTCACCTCCCTTCTGAGCCATGGTACCACGGAGAGAAAACCAGCAAATTCTTTCATGTTTGGGTGGGTGGGGGGATGGTGGGCAGAGAACAGAGCCTCCGGTTGCCTCCGCCACCCAAGCCTGCCCTCCGGGCATTTGTCACGTTGCTGGCATTTGAGCGGAGGACGCGTCCCACCACAAAAGCCTGCCACCATCCGAGGGGGTGGCAATCAGGGCTGTCTTCTTTGCAGAGAGCTGGATGTGAGCCTGTGGAGGTCAGGACCACACCGCCTTTCTTCCCCCCAGACCCCGGGTAGGAAACCAGATAAAAATACACTTTGCAGTTCACTCCCTTTTCTCTCGTCCATGCTCAGATTAACCACTTATACATTTTTTAAGGTATTTTTGCTGAAGTCCAACACGTATCTCTGGTGATTTGAGCAGATCGTGAGAATGGTCAGTATAAAAATAGCCTCCTTGCACCAAGGCCTGAGATGGACAAGAGGGGAGCGAGGGAGGTGCGGGTCTCATGCATTATGCAAGCAGAGCCCAGGCCTCGCAACGGGGCCGAGCGAGTGAAGTCCGGTATTTGGCGTGAAGAATTGAAAATGAGGATCATATTTGCTCTAGAGAATGCTGAACTCTACCCCCATAAGAGGCATCTGTGCCCTACAGAATGCCTCCTGATCTCTCATCCTGTCTTTACTTCCCCTCCAGAACTCCGTCCTCCGGCCGTTCTGCACCCCTGCCAGTCACCCCCGGCATCGGACCAGCTCCTCTCTGCCCAGACTTCCCTCCTCCCCGCACTCTGCCCGATTAACTAGTTTGCACATCTGCTGCGTGGACCCTATGCCAGGCCCTGCCCCAAGCACTCTGTGGATAGTAACCCACTTATCCTCACGAAAACCTGACTATGTAGATGCGATCATTACCCCCATTTTGCCAATGAGAAACAGAGGGACAGAGAGGTTCGTTAACTTGCCGCAGGTCACACAGGTAGAAAAAGGCAGTAAAGTTATCTGTACTTGACCAAAGGCTCCAGGAAACTTTCCCTCTGACTGGTCCCGGCCACCTTCCCTGACCCCTCCCTGTGTTAGGGAGATTCCTCTGATTCTTAGAACATCCTGTATCCCCCTTTGCCTCATCACTTTCCATCCTGTTAACAGTACGTTCTGAGTTTCTGTTTTCTTGTCTGCCTCCCCACGCACTGTGCAGATTGTGGGCAGGGCCCCTGGCTGGCTCAGCTCAGGGACACCAGCTCCTTACGAAGGACCTGGCACAAAGCAGTACTCATTGCCTATTTGTTGATGGAGGTGAATGAATGGCTGAATGGATGGATATCAGTCCCCTAGGTAAACAAAACAGAGTAGAGTCTGGCAGACAAACTGAGGATCAAGCAGAGATCCAAGTTGGAAACTCCCAGATGGAGAAACAAACCCAAGAGCAGCATTTTAGAAAAGTGTGCCCACACGTGGCAAGAGCCGGCAGAGCCCCGCAGATCCCCTGCCCGTGGGCACGCGCTGCCCCGCTGCCCTAATTCAGGAGCCGTGGGGGGAGGGGGTTACAGGGCGTGTGCCCAGTTTATTCTCACCCGCCTTCAACCAGGAACCCCACAACTGGGCTGACCAGGCTTCTCCTTCCTCCAGGGAGGCAAGATCCCCGTGAGATGGACGGCTCCAGAGGCTATCGCCTACCGCAAGTTCACGTCTGCCAGCGACGTCTGGAGCTACGGGATTGTCATGTGGGAAGTCATGTCGTTTGGAGAGAGACCCTACTGGGATATGTCCAACCAAGATGTGAGTGTCAGCAGTGCCTGGCTGCCACACCCCTCCTTGGCGGGGGTGTGCCAAGCCTGCCTGCCTGTCGTCAGCTCAGGGTCTCAAAACCTGAATGGGAGGTATCTGGGGCAGGGGATGCAGGGACACCCTTGGCACCAATGTTTGAACTAATGAGGGAGCCCAGCAGGGAGATGTGATGGTCCCCACGACCTCAAAGTCTCTAAAGGTGCGCAGGCCAACCCAGGAGCCCATGGGTTGGTTCTGAATGGGTGTGTATTCTGAATAGATCAGGCCCTGAATTAATCATGGACTCCTAGCCTGCTTCAGATCCCCAGCCTGCGTGCCCTCCATCACTACTTGTGATGGAGGGGAAGCAAGGCTGGTTGGAGGGCGGGACCTGGCTTCCAGGCCTGCTCTGGGCTGACGGATGTGCTATGTTGAGCCAGCTGCACCTTCCTTCTGGGGCTTGCCTTTCCCAGCTTCAAAGAGAGGAATTAATTGTAAAAGGCCCATCTTTTCTGTGAATCTGCTCTTCTGGGAGCCTGTGTCACCTGTCAGTGACAGAGGTGCTGAGCAAACCTCCCAAGGCTGGTCAGATCCAGACGGGCCTCAGGAGGGGACCCGTCTGAGTAGAGGTCAACACCACCTCTCCAGGCTACCAGCAAGGGGTGAGGGGAAAGGAAAGAGAGGGGTCACCTGAGATGCTTTAAGCAGAGGCATTTTGGGGGTGTTCCAGCGGGGACCCTTGGCTCCATAATTACTAAAAGGTGGGAAGCCTTTTGAGGATGATTTGCTTTGGTAAGATTTCAGTCAGAAGTCCTCCCTGGCTTTCCCCACCACCTTGGGCCCTGGGCCATCCCCTGGGACCACTCCCCCTGTTACATCCTGAATACACGCCCTCCCCTTGCAGCTGGGAGGACTGCAGTCTGCAAAGCCTGCACACCTCTTCCCATCACGTTGGAGAGCAGTTATTATCTTTCCCAGCTTCCCAGCAAGAAGAGGCAGGTCTGTCTCAGTCGAGATCAGGCAGCCAGCCACACCATAAGCCCCGCATGCGGGGATAGGCTCTGAGGCACCAGTACACTGGAGAAGTCTGTCCCCAGGTGGCCCTCTATCCAGCCAGAGGTTTCAGGCCACGGCCGATGCTCAGAAAGCTAAGAAAGGTGGCGACTCGGGGGCCCAGAAAACACATTCCAAGGAGGAGCGAGGTGCTGCCCCTTGCTCCCGTGGGTAGAGTGGCTTCAGCCCAGAGCAGGTGAAATGGCTGCATCCTTAACCAGGTCCTGATCCGACCACGTGTGGTGTCTGGATCCTCTATTATCTCCAATTATCCATGCTTTGCCTCTGCTCCCATAGCATGTCGAATCGGTAAGTGTTGGAATTGATGCCAAGGCTGCTTTCACGAAATCAAGTGCACTCTGGTTCCGTCCAGACTGTCAGCTAGAGGAGTAATAAATGTGAGTCAGAAAAAGCCGGCCCGTTTCGTCCTGCCCAGAGACTGTAATCCGATTAAGAGCAATTCGGCACACAGAGAATGGCTTAGGAAACTGTCTGACAGGCAAGATTTGACATTCAAGATATTCTCAGCAAATGCATTCACCTCTGTGGAAGACAAATGGCGTTTCTGATATTAGACTTTCAGAATTCCCAAATCATCCATTCAGCAAACACTCAGTGTATGCTAACTGTGTCTAAGCATTGTGCTTGCCGGCTCTATTCTTGGGGGGTTCACAGCCCAGTGGCACATACACAGGGCGGTGGGGACATTGCGGGGGGGAGGTGGGGATGGCTTCCAGATCTTTGATGCTTGAGCTGAGCCTCAGAGGGAATAAGAACATCTGTAGAGTAGCAGTTTATTCTAATTTTGTTGTGTTTCTCCAAAATAAAGCCCCTCAGCATTGTCTCAAGTACCATCCTGCTTTCTGTGGGCGGCGGAAGGTGACTTTTGCCCGTTCAGAGGGCATCTTCTGACCTGGCCTGGGAGACAGGCAGGAGGGCTCCCAGCGGCTCAGGCTGCAGCCGGGCTCATCAGAAACCACTGAGGTGGTGGCAGTAAAGGATGTTACAGATGACAATTGAAAGGCTTTAAGAAAGAGAATTGCAGTGGCAAGTCGGAGTGCTGGTAATTGGGCTTCCGGAGCCCAGGAAAGTCTTTGAACATGTACAGAGAGTTTGTCAGCCAGAGAGAGAACTTGGAAGTTCTACTGCTTGGATCTGATTGACAGAGATAATGAGAGTGGCAGTGTCTGTGGAGAGGAGCTGCAGTTGTATTGAAACATCAGAGCTCAACTTAACCCCCTCTGCCCTGGTTCCTCCACTGCTCTGAGTTCCTCCACTTCACTCTCTGTATGCAAGGTTGAGTGAGCCCGCCCACCGCCCAGCTCACTAATAGGAAGTGCAAGTCGGAGGACAGGGGACAGCCAGGAGCCCAGCTGGGGACAGGAGGGCAGGGGAGGGGCCCTACTCCTTTCCCAGAGGAGCTCCAGCTCTGAGGCACCCAGGTCAGACCACCTGCCCCTGGTCCCCACCTAACCCCCATTCTTGCCATCTCGGGGTGCAAAATAGCAAAGGCAGCCCTCACCCCACCCCATCCCTGCCTCTTTCAGCCCCTGGGGCATTTGTTTACACTGGCCCTCAGGTGGGTCCGAGGAGTTGCTGCTGACCATTCAGAGGAGGAAAAGCAGCTAGGTGTTCAGTGTAAGGCTCCCAGGCAGAAGAGTCCCCTGTGCCCGGGTCCCCAGCCTCTTGATGCTCTGCCAGGAGTGCTTGGGTCAGCTGGTGACACCACGGAGCTGTGCCCCCGACCAGGGCTCTGCCTCCAGTGCTCCTTCCTCTGATGGGCAGACGGGAATGAAATCTTGTCACGGGGGAACATCAGTATTTGGGGTTCTGGCCATCAAATCATTTGAGCAGAGATGCGGGCAGTTTGGGGGAACACGAGCTGCTCTGCATTGGCAGACTTTGGGGCCCCTAACCCCATGAGAAGCTGAATTGGGACACCAGCTCTTCCTGCTGGTCCCACCTAGCCTGTCCCTAGGGCACCCAGAAAGAATTCGTGGGGCCATTCAGTGGGTAATCCCACTTGTCTCCAGGGTGAGTGGGGACTGCGCCCGGGTCCCTCAATCTGGCTGTCTGGGAGGAGCTGAAAAGGGGTGCCAGTTTACAAGCCCGGCCTCTCCTACTCGTGGATTACTTGGCTTAGCTCCATCCGCCCATTCCTCCGCCCCCCATGAAGGCATCACAAGGCTGCGAGGGCTGTTCTCCAGGCTGCGAGCAATGTAGCGTCCCCACCGAGGCCTAGGGGCAGTGGGCTTCGAGGTAGTCCTAACTTACACTCAGATGTCCCCGGATTTATTCCCAGCCCTATCACTCACCAGCTGCCTGCCTTTGGGCACCTCCCTGCCTGGGCCTCCATCCCCTTGAGGGGAAAAACGGGCTAAAGTACCCTCCTATGAGGTTAGCCGGTAACTTGATTGACAGCAGCCTGGCTGAGATAAACATTTGTTGGCGGTGAGATATATTATTCAAAAGTGAACGTTTCCAGTCGCTGGTTGTTTGTAAAGTGATAATATTGGTATGGTCTGTATGCTTGTTTGTTTTTCTGGCATACTGAAGAGAAGGAATAATACAATATACCTTGATTATCTCTAATGATTTCAGGTTATTATATTATCTCGTGCTCCACCTCATGCCCTGTATACTATGCATAGAATTTGTAAAAATATAAACTGATTGAGAATATTCACTTTCTGATTCATTTACAAAGTATATTAAAAAAAAAAAGAAAATGAAAAAGAAGAAGAAATAATCAGTTGAAATGAATCTGACATTTTTAAAAGTAGAGGCAAAAACACCTGAAAATCCCTGAACTCCAAATTATGTCCTATGTTGTTAAAGGCCCTTTCACTGTTTAATGTAAAATCAATGCCTAATTATTACAGAAAATAAACATACAAACAAACAGAAAGAAAAACACAAAGGGCATGCATGTTTCTACCTGCTCAGAGGCAATCACCGTTAGCTCCATGGTAGATATCCTTTCAAGGTCTTTTCTATGTATGTGTGTAATTTTGGTTTTTGTTTTGTTTTGATTTTTGTTTTTTTTTTTTTTCTTTTACAAAAGCAAAATTATACCATATTTTCACTTATGCAGCCTGCTCTTTTGCCTAATATTACAATGGGAGCATATTTCCATTTCAATAGGTATATTTTTGCAACATCTTAAGGTCTGCGTTGTATTCCAGGCCTTCCATTGTGTTATGAGTGTTCCATAATAAATTTATATGCTTAGTACTGGGTCATTTACAATTATTTTTGCTATTACAAAAAGCACAGAGCAAGCATAATTGATTTAAATGAATTGGAAATTAAGAAGTAAGGGGTGAAGACCACTTACAAGAATCTAAAAAACAGAAAAAGTACTTAAATCTTTACAGAATTATTCCCTGGAGTCTGCGAAAATTAACGAAACCTGATTGGGGATATTCATGTTGGATCACCTTGTTATTTTGACCATTGTCATTGTACTGAAACCAATTTGTTTAACTAAATTATCTTCCACCCAGTTCTTGTTGCTGCCTCATGAAGATGAAGGTAAATAATGCCTAAGAAGCATCTCGAGGGTCCCAGGCATGGAGCAGGTTGTCTATCGAATGATGGTCCCTTCCCTCCCTTTCTCTTTCTGTAGCAGTGAAAGGATGAGGCCGCCATGGGCTTTGAGGTGTGACCTTTGTATTAGTGGGTTCACTAAGTTTCCCATGTGCCACTGTTTCATCTTCCCTGGTGCCACCAGCTGCCAGGAAGGCAAAATTGGGCCTGATGTCGTCTCAAAAGAGGAAGCTCAAGCCATTCACCGGCTCATCCTTCAGTAAACATCTACAGAGATCTTGTGTGTGTCAGGCCCTGTGCCAGGTGCCAGAGACACAAAGGGACAATAAGACCTGGGCCCTGCTTTTTGGGATCCCACAGTCTAGAGGGAAAAGCCAAGTGCACATAAAATCTGTTACAGTGAAAGGTACTGGTGAACAGAATGAGGGCATCCCGGTCAAGGAGTCTCCGTCCTCAGAGGCTAATTCGTGAATGACCGGCTGGTGGCTCGTCACCAATCATACCTGTTCCCATGGATGTCACTGCAGGTCATCAATGCCATCGAGCAAGACTACCGGCTGCCCCCACCCATGGACTGCCCAGCTGCTCTACACCAGCTCATGCTGGACTGTTGGCAGAAGGACCGTAATAGCCGGCCCCGCTTTGCAGAGATTGTCAACACCCTGGACAAGATGATCCGGAACCCGGCAAGTCTCAAGACTGTGGCAACCATCACCGCCGTGTGAGTCTAGTGGAACAGGAGGGTTCCTAGGTGGAGGGGGTTCCTAGGGTCTCCTAGTCTGGGAAAAACCCACAGCCAGTCTGCTAGCTTTCAGTCTACTGAGAGCAAGGGGGAGGCAGCTAAGCTTAACCACTCTTGGAAGAAGTTCCAGGATTCTTCTATCTCCCTAAAATATTCCCTGCCTCCAGCATGGGCTGCAGACAGATGATAAGATCCCTGTCTGGGTCTCTCCCTTCCATTGACTTCTGATGGGCGAGGCACCAGGCGCCTCTGATCTGACTGGTATGAGGCCACTTCTAGGCAATCCCGTTCCCAGAAGGCACCCTTTCTGCTAACCTCACCAGTCCACGAGGCAGGTGGAACAGCAGACTCGGAACTTTGGCCAACCTGATTGCTGGGGGACAGAGAAATTCAAAGCAACTAGATTTGTTATGACCAAATGCACAGAGTTCTCAGTTACTGTCATCGACTGTCAGCTGTGGGTCACTCACCTACATGTGCAATGTTAACTCACTTATTAACTCATTCTGACCGAAGTTTGCTGGGTACTTGGATGCTAAGCATGGTGCCCTTGCTGGCCGCATCGGATGGAAAAGATAGACACGCCCTCGTGGAGCTTAGAATCATTTAGGAGCGGCAGACCTTAATCAGATGGTCACCTGAAGAAATGCAAACCGAGACTTCAGTGGCCAGCGTGGCAGAGGGGAGCATGGTGCTTGGAGAGCATACAGCTCAGTCAGGCTGGGGTCAGAGAGGTGTCCCTGATGCCTGTTATCTCAGTTGAGAGCTGAAGGGTGAGGAGGCATTAACCAAATGAAAGGAAGATGGAGGTAGAGGATCAGGGTTCCAGGCCAAGGGCACAGCATGAGCAGAGGCCCGAGGCTGGAAGGACAGGGCCAGTGTGTTGGGAATGCAGTTTGTAAGGGGACAGGGTGGAGGCTGAGGCTGAGGCTGGCAAGTTGAGCAGGGACCAGCCGCTTAGAGCCTTTAGGCTCTGCTAGGACTCCTGGGCTTGATTTTCAGAGCAGTGATCACCCATCGGAAGGGCTGACATGAATCAGGGTCGGAGTGAGAGCTATTAACATGACCACATTTGTGTCTTTTAAAGAGCGCCAGGCTAGAGTGTGGAGCTGGTGTTGAGGGCAGCGTGCAGAGGCAGAGCATCTCAGTAACTGTGGTAAAGAAGACAGCATCTCAGACTGGGCAAATGGTGTGGGAAGAAGTGAATGGGTTTGAGAGATTTTGGAGGTCAAATCTTGGTGATGTGGCGAAGAATTGGGTGCGGGTGCTGAAGGTGAGGGAGCTGTGAGGATGGCACCCTGATTTCTGGACTGGGGACCTGAGGGTCTGCTTTGAGTACAGAAGAGGTCAGTGGGGGGCTGCTCTGTCCCACTTCTTTCAGTTAGCTGAGGATGGAACCGGAAGAAAAATGTTACCAGGAGATCTGAGGAGGTTGCATTGAACTTTATATGTATTTTTAAAGGACTCTATCTTCAGATAATGAAGCTCTTAGATTTCAGTTTACACCAGAGTCGTGGTCCTTCTCCTCCCTTCAGACTGCACGCTGGGTCAGTCTGCCCTTCTGGACTGACCAGCATGGGACAGAGCCCAGAGGTAGGCGGACTGGCCACCTGGCCTTAAGAAGCCATGCCAACTTGGGATTCTGTCGAGAAGGAAGGGTCAGCCCAGGTTTCCCCTCTAATCCTCATCCCACCAAGAATGCTGAACCCCGTTGAAGTCTGCCGTCTGCTCAGAGTGTGACTCTGCCCATGCACCCCTGCAGCAGTGGGGTGACCTTCTCCCCTCCGTCTTGCAGGCCTTCCCAGCCCCTGCTTGACCGCTCCATCCCAGACTTCACGGCCTTTACCACCGTGGATGACTGGCTCAGTGCCATCAAAATGGTCCAGTACAGGGACAGCTTCCTCACTGCCGGCTTCACCTCCCTCCAGCTGGTCACCCAGATGACATCAGAGTAAGTGATGCGAATCGCCTCTGTCCCGCCCATGGCTGGGGGTCACGGCTCCCTCCCTGCTATCACGCATGTGCAAGTCCTGCCTTCTGGCCTCATCCCTAGATCCCCACTTCTGTATCGAACCAGGCCTGGTGGGAAAGATGGAGGGGTGGGCTGGGGAGGCTGAGATCCACTCGGGGCCCCAAATGAGAATTCTTCAAAGTCACAGCCATATGTCGTTTGCCTAATCACTGAGAGTCTCTCCTCCGTTTAAGTTTTTAAACTCAGCCCATCAAAGAGAGCATCCAGATGGAAAGAACACAGCCAGCCAGTACTTTAAACAACACCGCGGGAAGGGGCATTGCACTGAGTCAGCAGCAGTCCCCGATGCACGGGATCTGAACTTAGATGGCACTTGTAAATAAGCATACGTTTCCATCCCCCACAAATTATTTTCCAATCCGCAGCCCCCACAGGAGCACCGAGGAATACAAAAACTAAAATTATTCAGATAAGATGGGAGCCAGAAAGGGTCTTAAAGATCCATGTTGTACATCATTTTCCGAAAATGTTCTGAGCAGCCCCAGTTTGGGGAAATGTTAATAGGTTCTCCTTGGGAAGACGAGTCCCATGGTCAAATAAATTTGGGAAATACTGAGCCTTTTATCTTTCTCCTGGAGATTCACTCATATATTAGCATGGAAAAGGCCATGAGGAATCCTGAAATAGAGAAAGCCTTGTAAAATTATTAAATACCATGGAACTATATTTTGGAAGAGCAGAATTTTGTGGAACCATAGTTTGGGAATTCTGTCTAGTTATCCCCCTGCCATTCAGTGATTTAGAAAGTAGGTGACATTAGTGTCTAAAGATTCAGCTCTCAGGAGCAACATAGCAGGGACTGAAGCCTGCTTTCCTGGTGGCCAGGTCCACATCCTCCCACCCATCCACCCAGGGCCACCCGGGGCCTGTACTTTGCTGCACACTGGAGTCACCTGGGAGTCTTTTAAACTATTGATGCCTGATTCCCACACACCGATTTTCTGATTCATTTGGCGTGTGGTAAGACCTGGGCATCGCATGTTTAAAACTCTCCAGGTGGTTCTAATGTGCAGTAAAGTTTGGGAACCACTGGACTAGAGCTGGCAAGAGTCAAATTTTGAATACACACACATAGTCACGCACGTGCATAGCAGCGGGGACCTCACCAGCCGCCCGGCTGCAGCGGGCACTGACGGCCCTGAGGTTGGTGGCCCGTGACACACATTTCCCTCGGTAGAGGATTGGTCAGTCCACCAGGCAGGTGACAGACTGATCACCTGTTCCGGGTCATACACCTGGGATTCGCTCCTGGGCAGGCCAGTTGCTAAGACCCAGGGGAGACAGGTGGTCCTCCACCCGCTGCGGTTGAGTCCGAGGGGGACAGCTTCTTGACTCTTGGCCTTCTGTCCCAGACTCCTGCTCTGCAGTGCGTCTTCCTAGAGGCCAGCTTTACCTCTCTCGGGTTTATTCCTGCTAGGAATGATGAAACCTCCACTTCCAGGGAGACTTGAATATGCCTAAAAAACTGTCCTCGCTGTTATGAACTATTGTCAGGCACCAAAAAATAAAAACTAAGCCCTTACCAGTAGAAAACCAGCTTCCCCATCTTGCAGAGCTAGAATAGATGCCAGGGTGCAGGGACCAAGCAGGTACCCGTGAAGGCAGGGCTACGCCTGCTTTCCCACTGTCGATGGCTCAGTGTGGGGACTGTTGTCACCTGATCCCCCATGAACTGAAGGAATCAGATTGGGTAATTCCCTCAGTCCGGGAAGAGCCACATGAAACAGAACAAGGGGCAGAATAAAAGGAAGGTGAAACTGAAAATGAAGGGATTTAGTTCAAAGTGAAAAAAAAATCTTCACAAACTATTGGAGCAATTTCGTTTGATTCTTGAGAGACGAACGATGGGGGAAAAAATACGTATAACTAAATAAAATAGATAGCGGCCAGTTTGTGAATTTGAAATCCAAGCATACTTCTCAAAAGTGTTTGCCGAAAAGACACGGGCAATTGGACAGTCTAGACCAGCGGCAGCCCGCGGGGGCCTGACTGCCAGCTGAAAGGTGGAGGTCCAGAGGAGAGCCAGGCATTGAAGATCGGGATCTGCACAGCGTCCACCTCGTGGGTCTTATGCACAGTGTACAGAGTGATCGGCTGTGTGGGGACAGAGGAATCTGGAGGGAGTACAGTCAGAATGTTAGACTTCCCAGAGCTGCCCGGCAGAATGGCTGAGAGTCGGGCTGTCCTGAATTGGAATCCCAGCTCCAGCACCATATACCTGCTATGTGATCTTGAACATGTCACTCAACTTCTCTGAGCCATACATACTCGCCTTGTCTATAAATGTGCAAATAATAATAGTGCCCATCTCACTGTTTTGTGGGGAGAGGTAAATAGAGTAGTCCTTGCAGAACACTTGGTCTATTGTCTGCCTACAGGACACACGTGAGAAATGATTGCTGGTAAATGATCGTCATTGACTGAGTGGTTTGGCAATTTGTACAAAATGCTTCTGTAGGTTAAAGGAGTTAGTATGTGGCACATAGGAACCACTCAAGTAACTGCTACCTTATTAACTAAAGAAAGATGCATGGGTCGATGCATGGGTTTCCCCAGAGTCAGGTATCAGCCATGGACTTGTTCATATGAAGAATCACAGCTCAAAGACGAATCCAGTCCAAATCCCTGTCCTAAACATATTCCTTGGATTCCTGCTTGGGCAGATATTTAAAAGTTATTTTGAGATCGCCCTTCTTAAAAATTCATGACATTAAAATTCAAACAGAGACAGAAAATGGGAACTCAGGGGAACACATCAGAAAACCAGGCAAGCCCCACATCTTTTCAATCACAGTGGGTGATCACTAATTTAGGCAGAAAACTCACAGAATTACTGAAGCCCCATAGAGTGTGTGCTTGTGGTGTTAAAAAAAAAAATAGCAGAAGAACCTTCTGGTCCACCTAGGGTCATGGACACAGTGAAGGAGCAGCTCCAGAACCCACAGGGGAGGAGCAAGGCACAATGCTTCCAGGTTGTCTAAGCCGGAGGGGAGCTCGGAGATGAGACCACTGCATGGAGAAAGCGAGATTCAGTAAAAGCATCTCTCGTTAGATGTTTGCCAGACTCGGGTAAACTTGGGTGCTTTGGATTTCAAACACACTCATTTGCCTACCCCACTACTATCAGGTGCTTGCATTCTGTGATGAGTTTTGATCCGTGCAAAGCACTAAAATGCCTTCTTCTGTGGCTTTTTCCCTCCTAGAGACCTCCTGAGAATAGGGGTCACCTTGGCAGGTCATCAGAAGAAGATTCTGAACAGCATTCTATCTATGAGGGTCCAGATGAGTCAGTCACCAACGGCAATGGCATGAGAACTCTCATTTTCTGTGGGGAGGAGAGGAAGGAAAAGGACCTGGCTCAAGGGGGAAGCCAGAGGTTGACCACCGTGGAATGTTCTGGAGAGATCAGCTTCTCAGCTGTGAAATGCATTCCCATCAACGAAGAATAAACTGGACCTATTCCCCATAGGCAACCTTCGTTTCTCAGTGACAGACGCACATTTAAGATGGGAAACCAAATAGATAATAAAAAAACTACAAGGTGATGGTCAACAGAAGTGAAGACAAAACAGTACGCATCAGGGGACCAAGAGTGAACTCAGCTTCCACCCTCGGTGGGCTGACGCCTCCATCTACAAGAAGAAAGGGAAGGAGGTAGAGGGGAAAAAACAGAAGCAATTGTCCATTTTCTTCCTCACCAATGACGTTCTTTTCTGTTCTCCTTCTGTACTCCTCCCCCAGAGTCCCCTCCCCTCTCCCACATCCATTTCCCTTTGCTCATGACTCGTGTAGGGAAGTTTCTTCCAACAAACCCCAGCTCCTGAGTCTCCAGATGTTCTGTCAGTTGCCAAAGGACTTTGCTGACCACTGCATGGGGGATCCAACCAATTCAATTAATGTCTTCATATTGAAGAAGAGATGTACCTTCAATTGAAAACCTTGTTTTTCTTTCGTTTGCATTTTCTGCAAAAAAGGAAAAAGAAACCACAAATTGGGGGAAAAAAAAAAAAAGAGAAACCTGTTTCCGTGTGCAAGAGCACGCGTATGTATGTCTGCGTTATCAAATGACTGTGCTTGTTCGTAACAGATGCAAATAAGAAAGAACTGGGAGTTCTTTGCCCCTGGAAAAGCTAAAGGGGCCGGAGCACGTTGTTGGTCAGGTTTTCTGGTTGGCTCGATGGGCCTGTTGGCTCAATGGAGAGAGAAAGTAGGGAGAAAAAAATTTTTAAATAAAACAAAAGGGGAAAAAACCTCTGGTGAGCTTGCAAATTCAGACAGGAAACAGGTGAGTGGTTTGAATTGGATGCAGTGTGGGCCCTTCTAGAATGACACTGACTGCTTACTTATTGTTGGTAACATCTAAAAAGAAGGAGAAGGAAGGTGTTTCTGGAGAATGTTCTTCCACATCCCTGGAATCTGCAATTCAAGAGGAGGTGGCTGAGGGAGAGTCCTTCTTCCCTTATCTGTGGACTGGCTTCAGCTGTGTGGCATCCGAGGAATGTTTCAGATGTGTCTGTGTTTCTCTGCATTCCTTCCTGTACCTCATTGTTCGATTCACTTTTGTAAATTCCACCTAACATTGAAATATTTTTAATTTCTCCTTTTACCTATAATCTCCTTGCTAATTTTATCTGTCTAATTAAAATGAGCAGAAGCATGTCTGGGTTTACATAGGATGGTGTCGGAGTGTGTGTTCCAGAGGCCAGTGGCTCCCCCACCAAGTTATTGGAGAAGACTTAATAACTGCTCCCTCCCCCCTAATAGGGCAGGAAGGGAACACATCCCAGATCCTGGGCCCTGTGACTCGCCAGAAGCAGAGTATGTTAGAATCATTCTCACTGGTGTGACCCCAAACAAGAACTGAGTGCATAGGAGGCTCTGAAGCCTCAAATATGCAGTGTAAGAAGTCACTGGCAGGGGAGGGTATAGCTCAGTGGTGGAGCACATGCTTAGCATGCACAAGGTCCTGGGTTCAATCCCCAGTCCCTGCATTAAAAATAAACAGATAGATAAAACTAATCACCTCCCTCCCAAATAATAGTACACGGAAGTCACTGGCAAATAAACACAAACAATCACCAATAAGTATTATACGGTTAGCCCTGACCTCAGCTTACACCCTGCATTTGAGAAGTTCCCATCCAGGCCAGTTTTGTAAAAGCCACTAAAGACTATTTCAGACTGTGTGTGTGGACATGCAGTTGGAGGAGACAGCTAAAGACGTTCTGGTTCCCAAGCAGCTGATGTGCGACATCCTGAAGGTGAGATGAACCTTTCTCCCTATTCCCAGGTAACTTTGTACTTGGAGAGGTCCTTACCTTCTGAGGCCCCTTCAGAGAGGCTCACAGGTCTGGGGTACGGCTCTGATGCAAGGTTGCCCCATCTTAAAGCCCCGCCCTTTACTTAGTGGGGGCGGGAGAAGATGGACAGAATTGCCCCAGCAGAATGGCTCACAGCTGCAGAAGGCCCCATTCCAGCCATGTAGCAAGTAGAAGAGAAAACTTCCTCTACTAGGAACTTACCAATTCCATGCAGAATTTGCTAATTACCCCAAAGACGTCAATCCATGCTGTGTCTTACAAGCCTAAGCAATTCAGCTAATCTACTCGCAATTTTCCACAGGAATGAATTCTAACTTGTCACCAAATTCCTCAGGCAGCCTCCTGAACCCAAAATCCTCTCTGCACCTCCACCAATGCCAACCTACCTCCTGGCTGTGGACAAAGCAAGGTCAAGGCCAAGGTCATGTCACACCCCTTGGTTAGGTTTGTCCATGAGATCCCACCAAAGAGAGAAAGACCCCAATGTACACGGAGGGAAAACGTAGGCAGGTCAGCAGAGCCACGGCCAGGACATCTCAAAGTGTGGTTCCCAAGGGAGGGGGTGTGACCAAGTCTGGACTCGGCCCCTCGCTATAGATGCCCAGCACCCCTCCACACCCCGAAATTCGGTGTGTCTCTGGTGAGTGAGACCCCACGCACTCCCTCTGAGCAGGAGGTGGGTCACTAACCTCTCCAACCTCAGTTTCCTCAGATGTGTCTAATGGTCACTACCTTGGAGGAAGCCTGGCTAACACTCCAGGGCAGGCCCTCGGTGCCAGGCACGTTTCTAAGTGCTTTACTTGTATTAACTCTTAGCAGATGCTTTATTGTGCCCCATTTTCAGGTGAGGAAACTAAAAAACAGAGACCTTTCCTAGGTCACACCATGGTGGAGACAGGATGTGACAGGCATCTGACTCCGTGCCCTTACCCTCCATCGCAGTGGGGCTAACCCTTGAGTGTACATTAGCATCTCCTGGAGGGTGTGTTAAATAAGACACAGATCACTGGACCCCATCTCCAGGTTTTCCCCATCCAGTGGCTCTCAAGACAGGAACACAGGCATTTGCACTTCTCAGAATCAGCACTCAGGGGGTGCTGATTGCTGCTAGTCCAGGGACCACACTTTGAGAATCACTGCTCTGCACTCACCTACCTTCCTGATAGACATAAAGCCCTGACTCGGGATGATAGGCATCGAGGTTCTGGAGATACCCAGGAAGAGAGGAAGGAACCCTCATACTCTTGGGCATGAAGGATGGGAGAGGCTGGTCTCCTGCACAAGGTGTCTGTGCCCACTGGCACTTTGGCCCCAGGGAGCTTTACTCACACTGTCAAAAGAGCTCCCTGGGGAAAAGGCTACTGACAGCAAGACCCCAGTCCCCTGAATTCCAGTTAGACATGCTGCCTCATCATCTGGCAGATAATTAATTCTAATTCAGATCCTTTCTTAAAAACACACTTTGCACAGTGGTCAGTGGCTCATGGCCCTGACAGCCAGGCTAAAGAGAAGGAGTCTATGGCCGTGCTGTGCAGCCCAGGGGATGGCTCACTGGGGGCCTCTGCCAGGCACACCTGCAGTCACTCAGGGTCACTAGGGGTGGAGGCAACATAGGAGGCAGGTGGGAGATGCTTAATTAATGTTCTGGGGTCAGGGATTATGGGAATGGAGGTGATTTGTGGGAAAGATGTGGAGATTATAACTCATCTCCCTATGCCCTCTCCCTGCCCATCTCTAATACTCAAAGATAGGAATGAAGGATGAATCTACAGAGCATGTGTTTACTGCATCATCTGAAAACCACTGAAGTTCTTAGATATTGAATAAGAACACCAACTACTACAATTATAGGCCTCTTCCCACCTCCCTGTACCCTGCCCTACCCAAAGTTACGTGTAGAGCCAGGTCATTGGGCTCATACTGAGAACCCCTAGGATAATTGAAATCAAATGAGGATTAGAAGTTACTCTTGACCACCCATGTGTGAAGTGAACATAAACCAGTGAAGGTTGTGGTCTGGGACTCCAGGAATACTGAGGAGGGGAGAGTGAGACATCAGGTGGGAGGATGAGAATCTACAAAGTATCAGTTAACACCCACATCAGCAACAGAAAGGTCAAATCCCACGTGATCATCTCCATAGATGCAGAGAAAGCATCTGATAGAATTCAACATCCATTCATGATAAAAACTCTTACCAAAGTGCATATAGAGGGTACAAACCTCAACATAATAAAAGCTATAATGACAAACCCACAGCCAACATAATACTCAATGGGGAAAAGTTGAAAGCCTTCCCACTAAAATCTGGAACAAGACAAGGATGCCCACTCTCACCACTTCTATTCAACATAGTGTTGGAAGTCCTAGCCATAGCAATCAGTCAAGAAAAAGAAATAAAAGGGATCCAGATTGGAAGGGAAGAGGTAAAATTGTCACCATTTGCAGATAAGATGATACTATGTATAGAAAACCCTAAAGACCCCATACAAAACAATAGAACAAAGATTCTAACAGCTGTGTTTTGTTCTAAGAAAGCCAGGCTGGCCTGGGAACTTCATTATCCTTTCTGAAACAGCAATGGCTCTGGCACCAATTGGCTCAGCATGATTAGTTCCCCAGAAAGTGAAGCGAGGGAGACATACAGCCATGGTGGGGTATCACCAGGCAGGGTTCACTGCTACCAGGAAGGTTCAAGGGACACTTAAGATCCCTGTCAGAGTGAGCCCTGCATTCACTGCCACACCTTGAAGCTCAGAAAGAAGGCACAGGGTCATTTTCAGAAGTAGCCAGGGGCTTTGTATTGTCCAAAATATCAACGGGGCTGGGGGCAGGTGGACGTAGAGGGGAATTGCTGAGGGCACAGAATGGTTATCAAACAGAGGAGGGGTGTCTGGATCACACTGGACGGTCATTCAAGTTGACTGAGGTCAGACAGCAAATTATTCACCATCAGGGAATCTTTTGAGACTAGTAATTTCTATATGAGAACAGAACAGGTACACAGAAGTCTGGGAACAAACTCTCAATCCCTCTCAGAGAGGACCAGCCCTGATGTTAGGGGTGAGGGTAGGGGACAGTGTGTTCTGCAGCCCCCTCTTCAGGGTAGGTGGGCTGGACAGATCCACGGACAGTAGTAGACAACTGAGAGAAAAGAAGGGCCCCCCTCTCCTTTCCCGTGACACTTGCATCCCTCTTGGGCTGACCTTGTCATCATCAGCCCTTGATGGGTGCCACACTGCTGCTAGTCATGACTGGCACACAGCGTTCCCAGACTGAGCCTTCCAGTGATCCCCAGAGTGAGAGTGGACAAGTGGACACAGGGCACTTTCCATTCACCCCTGTACCCAGCACCCAACACGTTGCCTAACAGAAGGAAGGTGCTCCGTACATATTTGGTGATTCAAAAAAGTTTGAGTTGAGAAAGTTTAACATGTCAAATGTCACCTACAGGGGTCCATGACCTCAAACAACATGCTTTTAAAGGAATTAATCCCTTCCTAGGTATTTAGTGGGACTTTCTCTCACTTACTCTTAACTGCAATCAATTGTAGGCTATTCTAATTTTAGTTTCATGAAGTTTAACACACTCCTTTTCAACCCCATCTGCATCTTTAATTCAATGTCACAAACTTCCCCAGAGAACCAGCCTGAGAAAGCAGCCTCCCACTGAGTGTCAGTCACTGCAAAGTTCCCGAGATGCAGAAATGGAAGCGGCACCATGCCTGGTACAGTAGAGGCAAGTTGGAAGGGCAGTGAAGCATGGCTCATCCCTCTGAAAGCAGAACCAGGCTCCTGTCCCACCAGGACGAGGTCTGGCTGAGTAGAGAGGATGGACAAGGCTCCGCTGGCCAGGGAAACTTTGCTAACTTCGTTTGTGTCTTCTGCCATCCCCTGTACACTACGACTTTATTCTAAGAATTGTTTTACCTTTCTAAAGCCACCATCACTCCGAGATTTCTTGTAGCCACCCATTCATCAGGGTAGAATAAGCTGAAATAAGAAAACAGAAAATGATGGGCAAATAAGCCACTTCTATGCTGCTGAGACTCTGACCCATGCTATGCTGTTCTCCTAAAGGAGAGAGTTTCTTGTCACTCCAATCAGACTTCAGTTTCCTTTTCTGATCTTTAAATTCATGTTGAACCAGTGTCACTCTGGAAATGGCTTTCTGACACACAACATAATGACAAGTCCCAGCTGCCATCTTTATGGCAGAACTCAACTTTGTAAATAACTTCAATGGGGAAATAAACAAACATGGCTGTGAGAACCCAGAGAAGGGCACTGCCATTGTCCTAGGGGGTCAAGGAAGGCATTCCTGAGTGGGGTCTGCTAAACTGGAACCCAGGGAGTGAAAGGATTTATCAGATTGGGAAGGGGGAGATGTTAATGGTGGAATTAGTATTGCAGGAGGAGGAAGCAGCAGGAACAAAAGTTCAAAAGGTGGCATGTCTGTGGGATTGCAAGCTGTTCAGCAAGGCTGGGGAATAAAATGCTGGATTTGGATGCCTTCAGGGGAGGCAGGGGCTAGATCATGAAGGGTCTTATATGGCATGAGGAATCCGGGTATTATGTTGAATGCAATTGGTGGAAAGTGGCTTGGAACAAAGGAATTAGATTTTCTGTAAATCACTCTGGTCACAAAATGGAAAAAAGAGTGGAGGAACTAGACTCAATTCTGGGAGCCTCATCATTAGGAGGCTGGTATAAAACGATGTAGTCAAGAGATGGTGGCCTGGGTGAGGGTGTGAAGTAGCGGCGGAGATGGAGAAAAGTGAACCAGTTCAAGAAATACGAAGGAGGTAAGATCAGCAGAAGGTGGAGGTGGTTTGGGTGTGAGGGGTGAGTGGGGGAGGAGTGAGGATGTTTCTGGCTTGGACAGTGAAGTGGGTTTTGATATCATTCACTGAAAAAAGAACCAAAAGGAGGAAGAAGTTGGGGGAGGGTAACAATATACATCTGAGTTGCCCATGGGCCATTGGACATAGGAGCTCATTGTTTAGCAAAGAGATCCGGGCTGATGATACAGATTTGGGAGCCATCCTCTTTTCTAGATGGTCATTAAAGCCACAGGAGTGGAAGAGTCTCCCCCGTGAGAGTGTGAGAGCGGGGAGAGAGGGGGGTGCGCACAGAGCCCTGAGAACAGCTGTGTTTAAAAGATGCCCTGACAAAGGGTGGCTCCTAGAGGGGTCTGGAGAGAGTCGCTGTAGGGGATGAGGAACAGCCAGGGGCGTGCTGTGTCTGTGAAGCCAAAGGAAAGCCGTTCAGGGGAGAACAGTGGCCCCAGTGTCCAGGGATGCCAAGGGGGCCATACGAGGCGAGGACTGAAAAATGCCCATGGGCTTGGCGGCAGGAGGACATGGCGACCTCGGTAAGGCGGCTGCAGCAGAGGTGGTGGCAGAATATGCTGGCAGGGCTGAGGAAAGAGAGCCTATCAAAATCTTTCAAGAAACTCGACTTCAAACAGGAGAAGAAAATAAGGAAGTAGCGGGACGAGGCTCCTTTTGGTTGTTACTTTTCAGTGGGAAAGACTTGAGCGTGTCTAAAAGCTGATGAAAAAGAGTCCATGGGGAGAGAAAAGAAGGGGGCTCATGAAGAGGGCGAGGCCCCAAGAAGGCGAGGGGTGCAGCAGGACGGGGGCTGTGGCTGAAGATGCAGCCACCCTACTTCAATTTGGAGAGTGAATTAAATGAGGACTGACAGATGTTCCAGCAGGACCCGAGTTCACCTTCCCACCTCCTCACCATCTGATCACGTGGTTCCCACAGCCTCTTATGCACACCACCCAGGAGCAATGGTTGAACCCATGTTCCTCGCGTCACGATGCCAGAGCCGCATGGCAGGCATGCCCATTTCTGATGAGAGGGATGATCAGACGGTGAGAGAGGATCTGGTAAGAAATGCACTGAAGCTTCCAAGGCTTCTCTCCCACTCAAATACCCCAGTGGCCACTGCCCACCATCAATGGGAGAAAGTCCAAATTCTTGATCCTGGCGGGGAGGCCCATGCCCACCTCTCCAGCCCAACTTCCCACCATACACCTGCTGCCTGCCATGCCCTTTCTGCCTCTGTTTCTGCACCCCTGGCTGTCCCTGTTCTAGGATGCCTTCCGCTCCCCCGCCTGTGAGCTCACCAGGCCCCTGCTTAAATGTCACGGGTCTTATGAGGATGTCCCCATATGCATAGTCAGTCACCTAAACAATTGTCTTCATTTCCATCATATTCAATCCAGCGGGCTCACCCTCCAGTCTCTGAGCTCCCCGAGGACAGGGACTGGATCATATTCATCTGCGTGTCTCCAGCACCCTGCTTAGGGTCCATATCTAATAAATATTTATGGAGGGGAGGGCATGGCCAGGCCCAGGGAGACTGAGGCCAGAAAGAAGGAGCAGTCTGAGTGCGTTGGGGTCAAGAAATAGACAACCTCTGGGCACTGGATAAGAGAGCTCAGCCACAGAGGATGGAGGGGGCGCCCAGGGGAACAGGCTCAGCTGGGATGGTAAGCGAGAGGCTACGGGAGGTTACCCTGGCACGTAGGGAAGTCCAGGGCAAGTTCACAGACATCCTAATGAATGGACCAACTGGCAGACAGTGGGAGTGGGATATCTATGTCTCAGGGTTAGAGTCTTATCCATAGGGCAGGGCCCAGGGTCAGGACCTCAGACTCCCAGGAACTGGAGTAGGAGATGGGGAGCAGTGCCTCATAGTAGCAAAGCAGGACTCCACTCATTCAACAGCATGCATGAGGCTGCTGCTGGCTCTGAGGGCTTTGCCGAGTGCTGGGTAGGTACCATGGAGTCATAGAGTTAGCACAGCCTTTTGAACTGTGTAAAGGGTAAATCACAGCTCAGCAGGGAAGAAAGAAGCCTGCTTGGGGACCAAGGCTTCAGCCACAGGGAGAGAAAGGCCGCTGGCAGGTCTCTGACGATGACACACCACACGAACAAGGGGAGGTAGGAGGCAGCGCCACCCCTCGGCAGACGGGCCAGGGGGACAGGTCAGACAGATCGGGGAGGACACTTGGTTTTTCCACTCAGACTTGGGATGTGTTTGGGCAGGTCACCAGATTCCTCAACTGTGGCTTCGCCAGCATTCACACAGGAGGGAATCAGCCAGACTGGGTGTGGAGGCTGGGCTGTTTGCCAAGGGGCTTTACTACCACGGGACACGGTCCTGACTGTGCACAGCGATCTCTCCCTGTGCAGGTGCGGTGGCATTTGTTGAATGAGCAGGTGAGTGGTGACATGTGAGCATGGGGCTCTCTCTGCCCACATCAGGGTCATGGGAAAGCAATGAAGATCTCCTCAGAAAGCTTCCTATGTCTCAGCTGTACGAACAGAACACACTGCTTCCAAATCTGAGCGGTTAGCCTACCTTCTGCTGGGTGGCTAAGCTTGTGTGTTGACTGAGTTTCCTCTTGCTGCTGGGGTGGTAGGGCTGGATAACAGCCCAGCCCCCTTCTCGAGCACGCATTAGAGGTCTGGAGATAGAGCACACGGATGCCCAACACTTAAGATCAGTGGGGTTTGGCACGCCAGTTGGACTTCCCGTGTGGCCACAGACATCTCCACATCTCTGACCACAGCCAAGAGATTTTTCAAGAGGCAGATAAGCTGATTAAGGCTCCCATAGCAGGTTTTGGTCTGAGTAAGAGCTGGGAGTAGTCTACATTTAGGATTTAAAGTGAGTCTTTCCATCAGCTAATTAGAGGCATTATTCCTGGGGTGAGGCCGGAATTATGGCCGTTTGAGAAGTTCAAAAAATAAATAAATCACACATTCAATCATATAATTGGTAATAGCAATTGCTTTTTTTTTTTTTTCTGAGCACTTGCTATAAGCCAAGCACACCAAGTATTTATACAACTGGTATTATTAGACCGACTTTGAAAGAGAATTGACTAGTAAGGCTCAGGTTCAAACGGCTCGTTCTAGATCACAGTGAAGAGGCAGGAACGGCACCCAGGTTATCTGCCTGCAGCACGCTCGGAATCGCCCAGCACGCGGCCAGCTGAGCTAGAAGTCTTTCCGGAATTCCTCCTGGCCATCCCAGTCCTGTCACCCAGCGCGGGGGACTTACCCTCCGAGGCTTTGTGTCTGTAAAATGGGGGTACTATCAGCCACTCTACGAGGTTTTTGCAAGGGGGTGGAACGGAAGGCCCCTTGCAAGTGACACAGTCTAGCTCCTGGTTCTTAGGGGAGCTCCGTGAATGTTACCTGGTATCAGTCAGTTTATTTTGCTTCTAGAGATTTGGGAACATGATCTAAAAATAGAAAGCAAATCAGTGCCTGAGATTGTCTACAAAAAGTCTCCTTGCCTCTGATAAGGTCAATCCTTTACCTCTGCGGATGTGGGGGTTTTGCAAACCTCTCAGGTGCGTGTCTCTGTCATCTTAATCATTTCTGCCCTTTACCTGGAATGTTTGCTGAAGTTGGAACTGAGCTTGGCTTTGCTCCTGGGTGGGTTCCCAAGCTGCCTGTCATTCTGGACTAGGGGTTGGATTTTGGAAACTTCTTAAATATGTTGCTTAAGCACATTGCCTGCTCTCACAGACCAGGGGCCCATCCATCCTGGTGCTAAACTGAATCTCTTCTTTGGATTAAAACCCAATTTCTAGGCCTATCCATCAATATGAATCAGCTAATAACTCTTCAGAGATTTTTTTTTTTGTGACCAAAACACCATCCTCAGGGGTCAGCCTACTGGATTTCCCACAGTGCACCAATGGGCAAGAGGGTTTTAGGATGCACGTGTCCAAATTCTTTAAAATCCTAATAGTTATACATTTATTTTAATGTATACTAGAGAAAAATATATCTAGTACGTGAAACACATTCTCCATTATTTCACACATATCATAAAGTTTTCTCTTAAAATAAATGTATTCAAGTAAAACCATGTCTTGGTTTTAAGAAGAAATAGTAACTAAATGGCAGTACATTTCATATGTGAGTATGGCAAAAAAATCTTAAAGGAAGGACTTGAAAAATGGAAGTTTGTAAATCTAGGAATCCTCCTCATTTTTTTTTTTTTTCCAGCTTTCCCACACCCTGCTCTGGCGCCTCCTGTGACACTCATTTTCCCCGATACCCAATAGCCCTGCTCCTTGCCCTGGAATTCCAAGCTGGAGCAATGCCCTGACCCACCTCTTCTCACCTGGCTGCTTCCTGGCTGTGCTTGGAGTCTCAGCTCCACTTAAAGGCATCCCGGGGTCCTCCCACCTGGTCGCCTGCTTCTCCTCTGGGGCCCCTCAGCTCTCTGTGCTTCTCACCATGGTAATGTTCACTCTCTGTATAGTGATGGTCTGTTTCTGTGTCTGCATCCCACCCTCCCAGACCGGGAGCGTGGCCAAACTGGGGAGCATGTCTCATTCATGCTGAATCTGCAGGCCTGGGGCACAGTCCTCACACAGCAAATCTGTTGAATAAGTGAACTAATAATGGAATCCATGCACCTTTGCCATCAGTTGCCTCCAACCAAGGAAACCAAAGGACCAACAATACTCATTGATTCCATTGATTCTTCTTGAAATGACTTCACCGCAGGCTCAAGGTTGGGCCACCTTTACTCCTGCTTTTGAGAGCCATGCTTACACCACCCTGTGTACGTGGTTTTATTTGTGCTTCCACTAAAGGGAAATGCAGCAGCTGAGCAGGGCACCTGGTGAAGGGTGTCCCTGCTGAACAGAGCAGATGGCACCAAGCCTCACACCCGCCTTGCCTGCTGGGGGAAGGGCCCCTTTGCCTGTGGGTGACCTCCAGCCTTACTCACAGTCCGATGTTTTCCAAATGCAAACTGCCTACTACAACTTTGAAAGATATTTTCTCTGACATCCAATTTAACAATTAACAATTTTTTTATTGTTTTTTTTTTTTTCCCCACCATGGGGCTCAGCTCCTGCTGGGATGTTTCACAGAGAGGGCAGTTTGCCAGGCATTAACTTGTCTGGCCCAGGGGGCCTAACTGTACAGCTGATTTCATCTGAATGAACATCATTCCTTTGGTCTTATTTGAAAACTGTTATGTAGCACTGAGACTTAGTTAACTGTTTGTGGTTCTGAGTCTCTGGATAGCCAGAGAGCAAGAGATCCACCATCTCTTCTAGAACCTAGTACAGCAGATATAATCCAGGGGATGGTAGAACTTTTCTGTGAAGGGCCTGAGAGTAAATATTTTAGACTTGTGAGCCGTGTGTTACCTTTCACAACTATGCGACTCTGCCATTGTAGCGTGGAAATGGTCATAGATGGTGTTTAGATCAATAGGTGTGGCTGTGTCCCAGTAAAACTTTATTTACAAAGCAAGGTGGTGGGCTACATGTGGTAGACAGATCTTAATTTGCCGAATCTGGTCTAACCAGTGGTTAAGAGCTCCTGCCCTGGAGTCAGGCCAACCTGGACTCAGCCTGCCTCAGGTGGATGGAGGGGCAGCGGCTGGAGTCATGGAGGCTGTGACAAAGTTCAGGAATCCAAAATCCTCGCAAAAGCCCCACCGACTAAATCATAATCCTGAGACTGTCTGGTCCTCCTTGCCAGGGAATTATCACCAGTGTCTCTTATAGTCGTTCTTGAAAGTGGGTTTCAGGGGAATCTTACTGTACTTGAACCCTGCTTCTCATCACCAACAGCACAGAAAGATGGAGACAAAGCACATTGCTCAGAATGTTACTGCGAGCGGTAAAAAATAGATAACTCATCCCCAGTGTTAAAATGATCATGGTCCTGGACTAAAGCACCAGGAAAGGGGGCCGTCGGCCACCTTGGACTCCGTCTCCTTAGGGATTAGGGCGAATGTTGCGACTTCTCCAGGCAACGAACTAGGGGTCGGGGGAAAGTGGAGGCATCCAAGCGGGTGACTCGGAGAGGGTGGTGGCAGTGAAGACTCAGAGTCTGTAAGAGGTAAAAATATATATGTGTTTGTTTATGTATTCATGCATTCATGGACTCACACCTCTTTACTGAATCTCTCTAAGTGCCAGGTACCGTCTTTGCCCTGATGGCACTCACAGTCTGATAGGGGAGTCGAGGAAAGTGATGTGAGAGGTGCTGCTGGGAGACAGGAGTCAGGAAGGAGGGCAGGGGAGGCTGACCTATGAAGGTGTGGCCTCCTGGGTGACAGATCTGGCAGGAGATAGACAGGGTGGCCATTTCCAGACACACACGGAGTGACAGATGTGCTCCAGAGAGAGGTCAGCTCGCGAACTTGGCCCCCAGCTGCCGACACCCTCACTGGAAAGGTCTTCCGTCACTGGCCGTGATGGGGATAGTCCCAGTGACGAAGATGCTGCGTGCTCCGCGCCCCGGCTCTCGGAGCCATCAGCCCACCTCAGCAGCCTCTGAGCCCCTGGGGGCCGTTACCGAGGGCTCCCAAAGACTGACTTCTCTTCTTATACCAGCCTGCGAAGAGCAGCAGGCATAATCGGTTGCCTCACACATGTAATTAGAAGAAATAAGAGCAGTGAGAGAAAATTGGTTAAGCAAGCCCAAAATGACTTTTTTAAAAAAAAAATTTATAATGAAGGAATAAATCTCAGGGAAAAAAACGAAGTTAAGGCAGAGTGCACCACTACATTTCCTTTGCCACAGCTCAGGATTTTAGAAGGAATCCCAAGGTCCCCTGGCCGCCAACAGGGCTCCAACTCGTCCACACAAGAAGGTGGGTGATCCCACGGACGGGTGAAGATGGAGGGCATCTGGACGGTTTCCGAGGCATCGCTGCCTGTCTGCAGACCCTGTGTTGCTTGCTTTTCTCGCCCCAGGCCTGGTGACTGCATTCGGATCCCAGCGCTGCCCTCTGGCAGGATCTGCACTCCTAGGTGGGGACCCTCTCTCCACAGCATCCTTCCTCCAAACACATGTTATGAAACTGCCATCGATCGTCGCCCTCCCCTCCTTCTCCTTTGCTCTGTAAGAGCTTCTCAGTTGTCAGTTGCATTTCTATATTTCTATGGCAACCACAACCCCCAGCCTCATCGCCTCCCCTACCTCCCTGCTTCTCTCCCCACCCCCCTCCTTTCCTTTTGCAAGTCGGATTTGCAGGGAAGCTGCTGACAGGCTGGTCTTCTAGTAATTTCCTTCATAAAACAAACAGCTGAGGAGAGGGAGTTGGGAGGCGGGGCAGTGGGGTGGGGCCAGCTCCTTGGAAGCCACAAGGGGATGGAGAAACAGGAGAGTGGTGTGCATACTAAGAAAAAGAGTCCTGGGGTGCAGTGGGTGACAGCAGTGTGAAGTCAGGGCCATCCCAGCCTGGGGCGGGGGAGGGATGGGCTGGGTGAGGTGTGGAGGGCTCCCTCCAGACGTGCAGGGAGTCGGGTCCAAGTGCTAGCAGGACTGTGGGCCATCACAGCCACCCCGGGGGAGGCGTGCCTGCCACAGTAGCTGCTGTGACACAGACCAGGGTGAGTGAGGACACGAGCTGAAGCTCACAGGGGAAATTATCCCAAATATCCTCATTATAGAAGCAAGTGCCTCTGAACCCATCAGTGCTTAACAGCCAGAAGTGCCCTCTCCCTGGAAGACAGGGCCATTTTACTGACTCTAATGGCAATTTACATCCATCCCAGTCGGCTGCGAGTCCCAGGCTCCTCTGGGTGCTGGAGGTCACCAGGCAGGTGTCAGCTACAGGGCAGGTGTCAGGAAGGGGAGGCCACCAGGGGACACATTGCTGGGGGGCCAAGGTGAGGCAGGCAGCTTAAGCTTGAGCGAGCAAGTCAGCACGCCGGAGCTCAGGAGGAGAGTAATTATTAATGGCTTTATTACATGCCTTTTTTTATAAATAAAAGAAATATGTTTTTGGCCGCTAATGACCTTCAAATTAGCAGCTCTTTCAAAAAGCACTTATGTATTTTTAATTCCTAACGTAGCAGAGTGTCAGTTGCAGCAGCAATGGAAGCAGCAGGGCAGCTGGGTAGTTTTAAATAAGAGGAAAGCCAGATCATTATTTCTGAAACTGTCAGCTTTTACGCCTTTTAATGGATTCAGTTTCTCTCATCTCTTCCCCGACTGTGGTGGTCTTTGAAGATTCCCAGGCATTCTCCGAGGGAGAAAAGAGCAGAGGCACAGGTCTGCCGTATGGAAGGACCTGGGCTTCCAGAGTGTCATGGTCCCCGGCGGGGAGGCGTTAGCATGAGAGCTTGCAAAGAGCATCAGAGAGAGGCGAAGAGAGAAAATTCCAGCCTGGGATGCAGGGTGCTTCTCTTCCCAACTCCTGATTCTAAGTTACAAAAAGCGAAATCAGTGACTTCAGAGCAGCAGACAGAGAGATTAGCGAGGACAGAAAGAAGAGACAAAGACAAGGAGAGAGAGGAGTTAGAGGCAGAGAAATAGAGAAACACGGTAAGAAGTTGAGTAGTGGGGAAGGAAGCAGTAGAGTGGGGCTTCTCGAAGGTGGACCCCAGACCGGCAGCAGCAGCACCTGGGAACTTGTTAGAAATGCAAGTTCTCGGGTTTCAGCCCAGAAGCAATGGATTAGACACTCTGAGGGATGCGCCCCACCATCTGCATTTTCATAAGGCTCCCAAGTGGTTCTGATGCTCCATAAAGTGTGAGGACCACCAATCTAGAGCAGAGTTGCCAAGGCAGAGGAAGAAAAGGGGGCGAGAAGGAAGGAAGAGGAGTTGATGGTGGCAAAGGAGGAGGAGAAGGCACATAAGAGAGAAGAGAAAAGTGGAAGTGAGTCTGTTCCTCACTCATACACTGTTTTCTTTTCTTTTTTTTTTTGTATTTATTATATATTTTTATTGAAGTATAGTCAGTTTACAATGTTGTGTCAATTTCTGGTGTACAGCACAAAATCTTGTAGTAACTTATGGTGAAAAAGAATACAAAAAATAATGTATGTATGTTCCTATACAGTGTTTTCAAATATCCAGCACCTTCCCTCGCCACCTGGGACCTCTCTTTACCAGCAGGTTTCTGAGTGGAGCTGACCTCCAAGTCACCAGGAACCCACCAGTCTTCTTCTGACATGAGGGAGGATGCAGTGTCGCTTTGCTGGTCTGAGAAATGAGAATCATGTTCCTCCTTTGCTTATGTAAACTCCTGACAGCCCTTTCCAACGGGTACTCCATTTTCATTTCAGCTACCAGAAGGATCAGCTTCCAGGCTGAATTTTAGATAAAGTTGAGCTCTTTTCCAAGTTGTCAGGCCAATGGACAACGAGCAAGGCTACTTCCCATTTGGTCATGGAGCTCTTGGTGCCCAAGACATGAATGTCCCCATGCTCAAAGATAACAAATGCCATCTCCAAATCCAGCCAATGGGCTTTTATTAAGTGTCTTCTCCATGGGAAGGTGACTGTGCCCAGCTGCTCCCCACAAGGACCTCTGGTCTCCCAGGGATTGAGAATAAGGACTCCTGCGGAGAGATCCCAACCCCACCCAGACATCGGTCTGGTGTTTCTATTTTCCAAAGACTAACTTTCTCAAGCATCCATGATGATACCATGAAAACAGCTTAGGTAGGACTATAATGATTTTAGAAGGGCTGAGTATAACTAGTCATTCAACAAATGTTTGATCTGTAGTGACATCAAGCCACCTGGAAACAGGCACTATTTCAAGCGCTTAGGAGCCATCAGTAAATAAAACAGAGCTGGGTCTTCAACAGGATCTAGCAAGGGGAGACAGACAAGTAACAATAAACATAAACATAAACAAATAAACATCTTTGAAGGTCAAAGTGCTGTGGGAAAAGGAAAAGTAGGAGAATAGAAGAGTCGTTTGCAATTTTAATTATGGTGACTGAGACAGACCTCCTTGAGAAGGTGGGATTTGAGGAAATACTTGAAGGAGGTAAGGGAGTGAGCCAGGATGGAAGGGTGTTGCCAGCAAATGCCACTGGAGCTAAGGTCTGGTGTGTTTGAAAAAGCCTGGTGCAGGCAAAGAACAGTACGTAGATTTTCCATGTGCTGTCCTGTTTGAGCCTCATTATGCCCTAAGGCACCAGCTATCATTATTAACACTTCACTGATGTAAAATCTTAGATGTAAAAACTGATGCAGCTTAGGAAGATGGCATGGTTTGGTTAAAGTACTGGGTTGCAGAGATGGGATTCCAATCCTGATTGAATGGATCCTAAAACACACATTGTTTTCTAAAACCTACCTTGCTTCCCTGTGTGCAAAGGTGGATGTGGGGATGCTGACCACAAATGAGACACAGAGCCTAGTCGTGAAGACAAGGGAAGTACCACAGCCAGTAGGCACAGACTACACAGTGAAGCCATCCCCACCAAGTATGGCCCAGCTTCCAGACAGGGCAGGTGCATCTCTGCCAAGGGAGATGGTCTCACACCGGAAAAAGAAAAACTCGTGGCCAAGAGAAGGTGCAAGTCCTCAACGGTAAAAAAAAAAAAAAAAAAGAGCCAAGGGCAAGGCAGTCACTATAAGTGATTTCAAATCTCCCAGCTCAGTTGACTAATGTCATGGGACTCTACCAGAAGTTTTCTGGTGGTAAGCAGTCAAGGCCATCTGGGTGCTCATCACTGAGGAAGTCGATAGCAAAAATGTGGTGAATGCACATCGTGGAGTGTTTGCGTTCCAGGTAATGGAGGACTAGATTTTCACATAGCAGCTTGCATCGATTTTAAGACCACAGGGCTCAGTAGGTAAAGCAAGAATTAGGATGGCTATATAATATAATACTTATTTTATTAGAACAGACATAACCAAAGTATCTGCATTGAGCACAACAAAGTTGCCTATGGTTGGGAATAACGGGGCTAAGTCACTCATACCCCGCTTATTTCCCTTGCTGCCTATAACATATATACATAATGACATATATATATAAATAAAATTATTTCATTCTCTGGCATACAGCACAATGTCCCAGTCATGCTTATACATACATATATTTGTTTTCATATTCTTTCATTAAAGTTTACTACAAGATATTGACTATAGTTCCCTGTGTTACACAGAAGTTTTTTTAATCTATTTTTATATATAATGACTAACATTTGCAAATCTCAAACTCCCGAATTTAAACTATATTAATAGATGTGTGTGTGTGTGTGTGTGTGTGTGTGTATACATATCTGTTTCTGAGATGCTTCATTAGTCTGTCAACTCTTATTCCAGGACAGCACTATCTTAATTATGGCAGCCTCATTACACATTTTAATGTTGTGTAACATGGGTCATCCCTTCTTATTCACTTTTATAATCACGTAACTGTTTTGACCTGCTTATTTTTCCAGTTGAATTATGAGATAGTTTTTGTGAAGTTCCAAAATATTGGTTTATTGGTATAGCTCTAAATATTAGATTAATATGAGAAAGTGGAAATCTTTACCAGATACATCTTCTAATTGACAAATATGGCATTCCTTTCCATTTCATCAAGTAGTCTTTTAAAATCCACAGCAAAATTTTGTACTTCTTACAGGTGCTGTGTATTTCTTGCTAAAAATTCCCATAATTTATGTTTTGCTGTAGTCAAGGAAATCTTTTTCATTACACTTTCTGATTTTTAATGTATATTTTATAAATATCCAACATGCCAGGCATTATTATTATTATTTAATAATTCTTCAATGGAAGTTATCATTTCATTTGTTTTTTATTCAAACACATAATAATATAGTCTACAATAAAAGAGAATATTAATTCCAAGGCACTGATGTTCTTAATTTGTTTTCCTGCTTTATTGCATTGTCTGGAATGTGTAGAAAAACATTTAATATAGTATTGGCAGATGTATTTATATTTCTTTTATTTAAATAGAAATGCCTTTATTATTTCACAAAGAAGTGTGATATTGGCAGCTGCTATCATATAGATATTCAAATAAGGGAGTTTCTATCTTGGTTTTACTAAGAATTATCATTTTAAATAGATTTTATTTTTTTCAAATGCATTTTAGCATCTACAAAGAAGATAATATATTGAACCAGACTTGAATTCCTGAAGTAAATTCTACTTCATCATGGCATGTTTTGCTTTTAATTTACTGATCGATCTAATGTGTTATAATTTTACTTGGGATCATTGCTTCTGTATTAATAAATATAACTGATGTGTAGTTTACTAGTTTGCATATTTGTGCCAGCCTTTTCAGCATTTTATTTTCAATGGACCTGATTATTTAATACTCACTTTTATAAAAGTATAATATACAGGAAAAATTATCCAAATTATGAGTCAAGAGCAGACTCACCTATGTAACCACCACTCAGATCAGGAAATAAAAAGCCACTAGCATCAAGTACCCTCCTAGTCACTATGCCCCAGCTCTGCAAAAGTAACAGTTAACCATCTCCTGGCTTCTAAAACAAAAGACTGTTTTGCATTATTTTGAACTTTATATAAATGAAATAATATAGTGTGCATTATTCTGTCCCTGATTTGTTTTGCACAGATTTCATTTGTGAAATTCATTTATGTTCTTGTGATTTAATTCATTCATTTTAATAGCTGTATAATACTCATTTGTATGAATATACCACAATTTGCTTATTTACTTTATAGTTATATATTTGAGTTATTTCCAGCTTTTGACTACTATAATTTTATTGTGAATATCCTCACACATGCCTTTTGGTGTACATGTCCTTCGATAAGCGCATGTATGCATTTCTGTTAGTATATGTCTAGAAGTGAAAGTGCTGGGTCATAGGATATCTGTATGTACTGCTCTAATAGGTACTTTCAAGTAGTTTTCCAAAGTGCTAGAATAGGAGATGAAGCTTCTCCCAAAGAGATAGCTGCCACTTTCTCATGTACCTCCAAGATCCTGTTGGGCCATCCTATCTGAGGACTTGAATATACTATTTCCATTTGACAAGTGAGATTCGTGGGGCACTCACCAAATTTTTAATCACTGACCCTGAGTCACAAGGACTTCATGATCAGGAGTTCACTTTCCACAAGAGCATGCCACTAGGTGCTTTTCAGGAGGGGTGTATTTGAACATTATGAATCCATCCACATAGTCCCAAGAAACTTGACTCAGAGAGCAGGGCTTGAATTTTGTCACAGTTTATTGGCCACCCCTGCTGGCAGAGATGTGATCACCCTACAGTCAGAACCTCAGAGACCCAGGCTTCTGACTTGCTAACCAACAGGACATCATTTATGTAGTGAAAGCTTTGGACATCGGGAAGTAGAGACACTTTTGCTAAAATCTGACTCATTCACTGGTGGCAAATCACAGCACAGTTTAGGCACCCGTGGGGAAATACTAAGCGTCCAGTGAGCACTTCTCTTCTGATCAGAAGACTCTCCTCTGGACCTTATGAGCATTCACAACACATGCATGTAAGACATCAATATCAATTATAGGCTCAGTAGCAGAAGCCACAACCATAGTACATTTAATTGGCCTAAAGGGTGCAACCACAAAATCACATTCACTCCCTTCCCCCAAACTAAACCTTGGCCAAACCCCATTAACTACATCCAGGCAATGGATACGATGGTGACTTGGGGGAACTGTGTCCAACAGAGCCCTACAAATTTTAATCTCTTCTCTCCCTGGAGTTCCCCAGCACACACAGACAGGTGCATGTTGCCTTCAGTACCTCTGGGGACAGGAGGAGATAGCCCCATGCCTAATCATCTTTCTCATTAAAGTAACTGAGATAGAGAGGGATAGATGAATCTAGGGGACTTGAGAGAGTGGCTCCACACCAGTAAACAAGGCACAATTACTTTCCATTTTAAGCCGTACAGAAGCTGCTCAGCTCAAACAATGGAAGTTGTTTGTTTTGCATTGTTTTCAGCCTACCCAATGCTATACGGAATGGCAAAGTCCTCATGACTGACACCCTCCATTTCATCCTTGGGAATCTCTTGACTCAGCAGTCACAGCCATATTGATTTCCCGCTGGGGCCGTGGGGTGTGTGCCATCTGGCTGGCTTGGGCTTGGCTCCTACAGTGGTTACCTTTTCTAAGGAGCCCACATTAATCTGGGGCATCGTTTCCCATTACTAAGACAACACCTCCTAAATTCTTATTCGATCTCCATATATTAAGGGCTAGGGGAATTTTCCAGGGCGGCAGCGCTGACAGCAAGCATTTATCTAGATTTCTTTGGGTCAGTTTCTCATTCTGCACTGGGTCATTTTCAGCACTATTGTAAATCCAATCCAGGGCAGTGAGACCCTGAATACTAGTCAACACCTCATTTAGGTTTTCCCAGGGGAGTTTGTCTGCTTAAGGGAAAACTCCCTTCTTGCATTCAGAACCTGCTGTAAGAAAAAGGGAATCTCTGAACCTTTTGTTTTGTCACCTCCAAATGGACCTACAGTTGTCACGACAGACCTCAGCAGGGGGCTGAGCCACAGGAGGAACCAGCTGTTCCCTTTCTTCCTTAACAAGCATTCTGCATCCCACCTCCTTCATCTCCCAAGTGAATTGGCCAAAGCTCTATCGAGTCTTCTTTTTCTGCGCCTTATGGTCACAAACTTCCCGCCTTTTATTCTCAGTATACGTGGGTGTTTTTGTAACTGTTCTTTAATAGAGACAGAACCTTTAGCTAGCTGCCCTCAGGAAAAGTCTTAACATTGTTACTGTTATAGTCGCTACAATAGGGTGAATTTGAAGCTGACACTGCACTGGTGAAGAAGTCCCCTCGCTAGAGCGGAGTTGCAATATCCAAGGCCCAGTTCAGGCAGCTGTCTTAGAACCTATTTCCTAGCATTGGATCCACAGTTCCTCCCCAATTCCTTCTCATTAACAGGCAGTGAAGTGGAGGACATTTGGTCAACGTGTTTGCTGAAAGTGTCAAGACAGTGAAGGGTCAGAGATTTTACTCCACTTGCAAACTAACAAGTCATCCTGCCATTTTTTCACCAACGCCTTTCTACCAGACTCCTGGGTTGGACATGACATAGTAGTAACCAGAATATCATAACTTTGGGACCAGTTCCCTGAGTCCCAGTTCCCACCAGTAGCATGACACAGGCCACATGCCCCCTGCACGTACAGTGTGTTGCACTGCAGGAAAGGAATCCTGAATTTACTCCACAGAAAGTTTGCCTTTTGCTCCTGAGGGTGACACTATCTCTGTCTCTCAAGGCTATTGCTATGCAAACGTTCTTGAAAAAATAGTTCAGAACAAAGGACAAGCATTGCCTTACCCATAAGACATGCAAGAACTCCATGGAGACTTGTCTCTCAACAAGTATAATTCACACAAAGTTCACCTTTTTGAGGTGTACAGTTCTATGAGTTTTGCAAAACGTACGGTCATGGACTCAATACCAAAGTCAATATAGAATATTTAATCATCCCCCACAGTTCCCTTGTGCTCCCTTGTTGTCAATTTCTTCCCTCCACCCTCAGCCCCTGGCGATCACTGATCAGAATTTGATCTCCATAGTTTTGCCTTTTCCAGAGCATCATATAAATGGAATCATAAAAAAAAGATAGCCATCCATGTCTGGCTTCTTTCACTTAGCACAATGCTTTTGAGAATTTGTCCATGGCATTGCACGTATCAATTGTTTGTTTGCGTATTTATTTATTTTGGTGGGGGGAGGTAATTAGGTATTTTTTTTATTTGTTTACTTTATTTAATAGAGGTACTGGAGATTGAACCCAGGACCTCATGCATGCTAAGCACATGCTCTACCACTGAGCTATACCGTCCCTGAGTAGTTCATTTATTTTTAATGCTGAGTAGTATTCCATTGTATGTATAACGATTTCTTTATCCATTCACCAGTTGATGGAAATTTGGATTGTTTCCAGTTTTTTACCATTACGAATAAATATGCTATAAACATCCATGTACAGGTCTTTGTGTGAGCATATGTTTTCATTTCTTCGGAGTAATTACTTTGAAGTAGATTCTTGAGCTCATGTTTAACTATAAAAAAAATTGACTGTGGTTTTCTTAAGTGATTTGTATCATTTTTCATTTCTAGCAGCAATGGCTGAAAATGTTAACTTCACATTTTTGCACATGATGTGGTAGAATTGTTTCTGTTTTTGTTTTAATTTTAGTCATTGTAGTAAGTGTTCAGTGATAACCCAATTATACTTTTTATTTACATTTCTCTAATGATTAGTGATGTCAAGCATCTTTTCAAGCTTATTTATCATTTTGTATGTCTTATTTGGTGAAGCAGCTGTTCAAGACTTTTTTCCATTCTTTAATGGTTTCTTTTGTCCTATTGAGTTTAGAGAATTCTTTATATATTCTGGATAGACATCTTTTATCAGACTTTATTTTTTCCCCCAGATATTTTCTTCCAGTTTTATCTTTTTATTTTCTTAACATTCAAAGAATCTAATTTTTAAATTTTAATTAAATTCAATTTATCTTTTTTATTTCGTTGTTTGGATATTTGTGCCTTCTCTAATAAATCTTTGCTTAACTGAAAGTAAAAATATTCTCTTTCATGTTTTCTGTGTTATGTTTTACAGTTTTTCATTTTATATTAGTCTTATGATCCATTTTTAGTTGCTTTTGTGTGTGGTACAAGGTACAAATTGAGGTTATTGGGTTTTGGTTTTTTTCTTTTTACTTGCAGATATTCAACTGTACCACCAATGTTTGCCGAAGACTATCTTTTATCTATTAAATTACATTGGGAACTTTAGCGAAAATCAACTGAACATGTATGTTTGAACTGATTTCTGCTATCTCTATTCTGTTCCATTTATCAGTATGTCTAACCTTTCACAAATATTACACCATGTTAGTTACTGTATTTTATGGTAAGTGTTGAAATGATGTGGTAGGGCCCTCCGTGTTCTTTTAAAAATTGTTCTAGCTATTTTAATTCCTTTACTTTTCCATGTAGATTTTAGAATAAGCTTTCTGATTTCTACAAAAAGAACTTCTGGTATCTTGAATGGGTTGCAATGAATTTATAGTTTTATAAGTATAACTCTCCATTTATTTAGTTCTTCTTTGATAAATTTTCATCAATGTTTTATAGTTTCAACATAGAAATATTAGGATACATTTTGTTAATATTTTGTGTTTATGATCATATTGTAAGTGAAACTTGATATTTCCAAGTGGTCATCTCTAGTATATAGAAATATAATTAATTTTTATATTGATTTTGCTAAATTTACTTATTAATTCTAGAAGCTTCTTCGTACATCCATTAGGATTTTTGACATAGACACTCATGTTATCTGCAAATAAAGATAGTTTTATCCCTCCCTTTCCAATCTAGATGCCTTTTCTTTTATTCATTCTTTTATTTTCTTCCCTTGCTGACCAGAACCTTCAGTAAAATGAAGAAATGATGAGATGAGAGCTGACCTCCTTGCCTTGTTCGTGATCTTAGAGAAAAACATTCAGTCTTCCACACTAAATACGGTGTTAACTGTAGGGTTTTTCTAGATGCCCCTTTTTACACTGAGGGAGTTCACTTCCTTCCCTAGTTTGATGAATAGTTACTGAATTTTGTTGAATGCTTTTTTCTGCATCTGTTGAGATGATCACATTTTTCTCTTTTTAAGGTTATACTATGGGGAATTGTATCAATTAATAGTCTACTGCCAAACCAGCCTCATATTCCTGCCATAAACTATCTATTATCCTTTTTATGCATCCAGGTTGCTAAAGTTTTATTAAAAGCTTTGCATCAATGTTCATTAAGAATATTAACCTGCTGGTTACTTTTGTTGTAATGTCTTTGGTTTTAGTATTCGTGTAGTGCTGGCCACATAAATTTAGGAAGCTTTCCTTCCTCTGAAATTTTCAAAAAGAGTTTGTGCAGAGTTGGCATTTTTCTTCCTTACATTTGGTAGAATTCCCCACTGATGTGAACTAGCCTGGGGTTCTTTGTGGGAAAAGCTTTAGCTACATATTCAATTTCTTCAATAATAAGGGGCTTTTCAGGTTATCTGTTTCTTGGAAAAGCTTCGACAGTTTGTGTGTTTCAAGGAAGTTTGCCATTTCATCTAAGATTTTAAAATTTGGTTTCTATAAAACTATTTCTAATGTTTTCTTAAAATTTTTTATGGCTGTAGAATCTATTTTGCTGCATATTTCATTCCTGACATTGATAACTGGTGTCTTCTCTGTCTTTCTCATAATCTGTTTGGTTAGAGATCTATCAGTTTTTTTGATCTTCTGAAAAAAATTTTTGTTTTTATTGACTTTCTCTGTTTTCCTGTTTTCTATTCCATTGACTTCCACTCAGATCTTTATTGTTTTCTTTCTTCTACGTGAATTTAATTTACTCTTCTTTTTCTAATTTCTAGAGATGGATGCTGATTTGGGAATCTTATCTTTTCTTTCCTTTTTTTTTTTAAGTTCCAAATATTTACTAATTTTCCTTTTGATTTTTTTCTTTGATCTGTAAGCTATTTGAAAGTGTGCTATTTACTTTCAAGTATTTGGGAACATTCTAGATATTGTTCTTCTGCTGATTCTAATGTAATTTTGGTTTTGGTCAAAGGGTAAACTTTGAATCACTTCAATCCTTTTAAATGTATTGAGATCTATTTTATGGCTCATAATACGTTCTATCTTGGTAAATAGATCATGTGCATTGAAAAAAGATGTGCTACACTGTTGTTGGATGAGTACACTATAAACATAAAGTAGGCTATGCTGGCTGGTATGGCTGTGCAAGTCTTCCATTTCTAGTATTCTGTCTGCTTGTTCTGTCAATCATTAATAGAGGAATGTTGAAACTTCCAACAATAATTATTTGATTTATTTATTTTTGTAGTTTGTCAGTTTTGTGCATTTCGAAGCTCTGTTATTTGAGGAATAAACATTTAATTTTGTTATGTTCTCTTGATGCATTTATTCTTTTCTTACCATGAAATGTCCTTCTTTATCTCTGGTCACATTCTTTACTCTGACTAACGTCAGAGCATCATTTCCCATCCTTTCATTTTTAATCTACTTATGTCTTTATATTTAAACAGCATTTCTTATAGACAGCAAGTACTTGGACCTTATTTCTCATCCAATTTGAAAAATCTACTGTGTAATTAGGATGGTAACACCATTTGCATTTAATGTGTTATTGAAGAACATTGTTATAAGGGTAACTTTTAAAACACTATTGAGACACACAAAGGAAGTTTTTAATCATGGAAAGGCTATTGTATTACAGGATAGAAAAATCAATATTATAAATTGTTCACTTTGTCTTAATTTAATATCTATATTTAATTTTGATCCCTATAAAGCGATAGATTATTTTTTGAAGTAGAATAAGTTGAATCATATATCTATATGAAAAAATAACCATGTGAGAATCCCTAAGAAAATTCTGAAAAATAAAAATGAGGAAAAATCAGTCTTAGAAATGTTAAAATATTTTCTAAATGTAGAATAATTAAACAGTGTGCTGTTGACACATCTGGAAAATCTATGAATGGAACAGAAAATGGAATAGAGAAATAGACACAATATTTTAACAAAATTTTTATATATGAGGATTCTGGATCAAGATGGCAGAGCAGGAAGAACCTGGACTCACCTTCTTCCATGGACAAATCAAAGCTACAGGTACCTATAGAACAGTTATCTGAGAATGACCTGAAGACAAACAGAACAGATTTTCTCAAACTAAAGATACAAAGAAAAGGCCACTCAGATGGATAGAAGGGGCAGAGATGCGGTATAGTCAGAACTCTGACTCCTGGTGTGGGGACCCGCAGGCAGGAGGGTTGTAACAACTGCAGGGCTTCCCCCAGAGACCCAGGGGTCTGTGCCACACATGAGGGTCGCCAACCTGGGGAACCACACCAGGAAGATGAGTCTTCATTGCACCTGACTTTGAAAAGCCAGTGGGGCTTCTATCTGGGAGAACCAGAGGGCTGTGGGAAAACCAAGACTCCAATCTTGAAAGATTCACATACAAACTCACTCTCCGAGTCCTAGTACAAAGGCAGAGGCTTAAAAAGCACCTGGGTCATATGAGAAGGAGATTTATTGATTAATTTTAGGACATGTGCCGGAGGGGCAGGGGTCTGGTGGAAATTTCACCAGAGACAGAAGCCCTGGCAGGCACCCTTTTTTTTCCTTTCCTTTTCTTTTCTTTTTTTTATTTTACTTTTTCTTCAGTGAAGCTATTGTGTATGATACTGTGTTGTGTGCTGGTTTGACATGATTTCAAATCCACTTGTTTATGACAAAGACCCCAAAAAAGTTGTTTTTAGAAGTCAAAGGGTTTTTTCAAGAAGTAAGGTTGTTTTGATAGAAAAATGAAGTAAGTTATGCCAAGACGTCATCCCGTCATCTATTGTTGCTGATAAGCACTTAGTAGCTCCGCTGCTGAGGGCCCTGCTGGGGCTTATCGATAAAAACAGACGAAGAAGCAACTATGGAGAAGGAACATTTAGATGGTAAATGCTGAGTTTGTGAGGAATAGCCAAGAGTTTTGGTCTTTCCGGGAAATTACCCTTTGCTGATCTGCCCTTTGAAGTTCTTGAGATGCTTGCTCCTGCTCCTGCCGTGGTCAAGTGACTCTTCGGTGGGCAGTGGTGTTAATATCAGTCCCAGCAGGAGAGGGGGCACTGGCTCCTGCCCTCGTCAAGGTGACTCCTTTACTGGAGGTGGTGACGAAACTTGCCAACACCGCCTGCGAAGCTCAGCCAGTCAACCAACACCATCCTTCCCTAGCAATGTGCTCTAGCGACAAAGGACTTTATTTTTGTGCTGGTACCAGGACTTCAGCAAAGCCTTCTCGCTAGAGCAATGAAAACTCTAGAAAAGGTAAACCTTCCCTGAATTTGGACTTTATTCCTTCATTTCCCCTTGCTTGGGACAACAGTGTAATTAAGCTAGACTTTGTTTGGAGTATGTTATTTACTGGCTTATTAAAGAGACATTCTTCTGTGTGCTATTGGCTTATGAAATTATTATAATTCTCACAGTGAGCCTGTGTTAAATAGAATATTGGCAAAGACAGTCTCAGTCTCTGAGCATAATTTGCCTCCTGCCCCCCAAACAAACCAAAACACATGTAATGGCAGCTGTAGGACACTATACATTTGCCAAGACCCATAGAACTTTACAGCGTGAAGAGTAAACCTTAACATATGCAAATTTTTAAAAAATCATTTAGGAGATTAAGGGAGCCCTAGAATGGAGAGTAGAGTAGAACAAAATAAGCTGATTGTATGATGGATGCATGGAACAACCTAACTGAAGAGACTGCGGGGAAGTGTGCTCATCTAGGCAACTTTGGAAATGAGCAGAATCTATAAGACTAAAAGCAATGGGACCTGTACTCCAACACTGGGCTGTAGTTGATAAAGTTGTTTCGCATGGGGTACAGGTTAACAATTCTGGAAACACTAGACTGGAACTGAACAATTAAGTAAGTGGATGATGGATGGTGGGTGGGAGCCAGGGTTCTCACTGTCAGAGTAAAATTTTATGGATAAGCAAAGGAGGAAGCTAGAAAGATCCATGTGGTGGTGCTGGATTATAGCTGAAGACATCAATATCAACTCACGTTTAGCTTCATATAGATTCAGGTGGTTATATATGGAAACATTTACATCCATGTGTTTACACATGGGTTCATATACTCATATATATTCCTCGCTCTGTCAGCTAACAGGGTCTAGAAGCAATGACTTTCCAGTGCAAATGAGCACACCTGGAACCTATACCTTGGTTTGTACTATTCTCTAGTGAAAGGAATGGGACTCCTTAGAGAAAAGGCTGATTCTAGGACTGGGATGGGAAATACACCAGATGAGCCTTGTGCATCTTGCAATAAGGAACGGCTTTAAAAACACACATGCACAATGATGAAGGTATGCAAAAGAGACACAGGAACCAGCTAAAGAACAATGGCCAAGCAAAGCAGTTTGAGCAACAAAATAAATAAAGTAGTAGTATTAGGTTATAAACCAAAGTATAAAATAGATATTCATGAGACCACACTGACGTCAATAAAACATTAAGATATCACTCACATGTGGAATCTAAAAAAAAAAAAGAAAGTAAGGGAAAAGAGAACCCTAATGAACTCATCTACAAAACAGTAACAGACTCACAGACATAGTAAACAGTCTTATGGTTACCAGGGGAAGGCGGATGGGAAGGGATAAATTTGGGAGTTTGAGATTTGCAAATGTTAACCACTATATATAAAAATAGATTAAAAAAAATTTCTTCTGTATAGCACAGGGAACTATATTCAATATCTTATAATAACTTTAATGAAAATGAATATATGTATATATATGCACATGACTGGGACATTATGCTATACACCAGAAATTGACACATTGTAACTGACAGTACTCCACTAAAAAAAGAAACAAATATGTACATACCTACATAAATTATAAACAGTGGGTGGACAAATCTGCCATGCAGCATTCTCAATAATTCATGAAGATACTCTGTTTTAAGAAAGTGAAGCCTAAGTGCCCACTCTCTAGCTGTGAGCTGCATGTAGCAGCTTCCTTCTAAAGAGTCAGGTATAGAAAAGGGGAAAAGAAAGTAACTTTATAGTGGAGAAACAAGACTGCCTCAGCCAGGTAGTTAAGGTTAACCTCAACAGTAGTAAGTCATGTCTATAGTATGTTCATTTTACATGATACGATGAGAATAGTACTTTACCCTTCTGGTCTTCCTCCCAATATAATCATGAGAAAAACATCAGACAAAAGCTAACTGAAGGACATTATGCAAAATACCCAGTAATCCTCAGAATTGTCAAGGTCAGCAGAAACAAGGAAAGTCTGAGAAACTAAGAGGGGCTAAGGAGACGTGATGACTAAATGTAATGTGATAGGATCCTGGAACAGGAAAAGGACATTGAGTAAAATCAAGGAAATCTGAATAATAAGGTACGGACTTTGGTTAATAATAATGTGTTAATATTGATTTATTAATTGCTACAATTGAACCATACTAATCCAAGATGTAGGTAATAGGAAAAGCTAGAATGGGGTGTATGGAAACTCTGTACCACCTTCACAATTAAAAAAAATTCTGAAATTATTCTGAATTTGAAAAGTTGGCTGGAAATTTAGGATGGAAAAAACTCCATAAATTGTAGCTAAATAAATGCTGTTAACTCACATGATAACAAAATACTAATTTCTTTAACACATAAAGAATTCCTACAAAACTTTAAAAATGTCAGTAACAACACATGTGGTCCAGGTTTGACTAAATAGCAGAAATTCAACTATAAAGAATTATGAATGTGCAATAATTTGATTGTTATCACTTATAATAGGAAAAATGCAAATTAAACTGTATTAAGATATTATTTTTCACTGAGGAGGTGGGACAAGCCTGATAGCATACTTCGTTGGGGCAAAAGGGTAGGACACAGAACTCCCTTCCCTCTTTGTGAGATTGTAGATCTCAGTGGATGGTGATTTGGCAATACATATCAAAATGAGCAGTGCGTACACACTTCAACTTAGCACTTTTTGTTTGTTTAGTGTACTGTTTAGGTGCCAATCCTTTTTTTTTTTTTTTTTTTACTGAAATATAACTGACATAACATTGTATTAGTTTCAGGTGTGCAATGCAATGATTCCATATTAGCATATACTGTGAAATGATCAGCACATTAAATCCAGTTAACATCCATCACCACACAGAGTTACAACATTTCTTTTCCTGTGATAAGAGCTTGCAAGATCCACTCCCCTAGCTACTTCCAAATACGCAACACAGTATTATTAACTGTAGTCTCCATGCTGTCTGTGCTACATGCCAGCACTGTTTACAACTAGGAATTTATTCCACCAAAATAAAAATCTGCATGCACAAAGATATTCACACAAGGAGAACAACTGCAAAATTGTTCGTGTGCTATCAATTCTTTATTTTAAAACCAGATCTCCCTCATTAGGACACCTGTTAAAGAGTCACACATGTGTAAAATATAAAATGAGATGCACTGTAGCTATTAAAAAGAACTGACATAACCCTATGGGTGATGACATACAACAATTGCCAAAATGAACTGTCAGGTAAAAAAGAGCAAAGTTCAAAATATTGTGTGTCTAATAATAATTCTTATTAGTATACATAACAAAAATTTAAGAGAAAGTGTATCGCTAGAAGAAGAGTTGGGTAATTTGAAAAGTACAAGCAAAACCAAAAATCTTCCTAGTAATCAAATATGATTGCAAAAAATAAAAAATTAAATAGCATTCTGAATAATAAGTGCACAGCTGAAGACATACTTGCCCCTCTGGCGAATAAGGTTATGTTAATGTCTCATAACATAAAATAAAGTGAAAAATATAATTGAAAGTTCAGGCACTGTAAGACAGATGTAGCCGTTCTACCATTCGTACTGAAGAGGTTTAAAAGAGAAAACTGGGGGAAAATGATAATAGCAAATTATTAAGGAAGTATTAGAAGAAAGTGTCCTAGAGGCTAAAGAAGAGATTCTTCCAGGCAAAAGACGTGACCAAATCCCAATAGGGATTAATGCAAAAAAGCTCACACGGAGAGAAATCTTAGTGATGTCTCTGAACTCCCAATAGAAGGAGAAAATCTTAAAACTTCCTAGAGAGAAACAAAGAGATGACTTCAAAAGAAGAAGATTTAAACTGGTCCAGACTTCTCATGTGCAACAATGGGTTCTAGAAAGCAAAGGAGGAATGCCTTGAAAATTCTGAAGGGAATCATGTGAATCCAGAATCCCTGTCAGCCTAAATGATGGGTCACGTGTGAGAGTGAAGTAAAGGCATGTCAGGTATTCCAAAATTCATAAAGTTTAAATTCCATTCACACATATTTTCTGAAACAAAAATGCTCAAGAATTTATTTCAGATACCCCCTAAAAAGAAAGAAAAGATGAAAACACGGACTCCCAAAATCAGGTAGCTGCTGTATAGCCATCCTAGAATGTAACCAGTCACTTAAAAACAGGAGCATGGAGGACGTCCACGAAAAATGTCTGAAATAAAAATGGGGATTTCTTTCAATCAACACAATGGCTAAGGCGCTTAAAATTCTTCATATGTGAGAAGAACTTCAGTATGATATCTAAGAAAAAATGAAAGGCTACCCAAGAAAAACAGTTCTGTCTTAAAGCAGATTAGAAATGAGGTGCGGGGATGAGCTGAAAGGAAAGATAAGGCATTTGTCATCTGCAGTCTGACCAATCTTCCTTAATATTGAAGGAAAATATACATTTTTGAGGGAAAAAAAATCACAGTATTGGGATCTGCATTAAATGATTCTTAACACATTCATAATATTTTAAGTGATATTTATTTTTGGAATTAACTTATGGATAAGTGCTAAGAAGATGAAATTATGTTTACAGGATAAAATAAATATTACAAACTTCGATCGTGTAAAAGGTCCAGGGGAGAAATGAGTGTTAAATTCTTTCCCATCCGTTGTGGGGAGGGAGTAGATAATGTCTAAAGTTGAGAATGAAAAAACATAGAGGTTTGATTATATTATGAACAAAGGAACCAATTTTAGAACCTAGAATGAATACTGTCTAAAGTTTGAAGAATTACAAGAGGATAAGCAGGTTATTTAGTGACGCAGTGGTAAGTAATCATCAAACATGCTAAAGACAGGAGATCTTATGAGTGGCTGACCCAGGGGAGAGGGACTTGTGTATTTTGGGTGAAGGAGGACCACTAGGGTTATCACTTTCCATAGCGGACTCTGCTGTACAATTTGAAATTGTTTAACAATGTGCATGTTTGACTCCACAATAAAAAAAAGTGAAATAGATTTTCAACCAATGATCAGGGAACAATTAGAAAGTAAACCTGCGATCAATTAGAGCCCTCATAGATTGTTTTAAAAATCCCTTTCATGTGGTCTTATGAAAACTGCAGTGGAAAACCAGTATTCTGGGTGTGCTGAAAACTCGCTTTGTCCAGGTCATTCCTCTCTGGGATCTCAGGTTCCCCACCAACCAAATGGAGGCTTTGGCATAACAATGTCTAGGTTCTTTTCAGCTCTAACTTTCTAACATTCTAATTTGAACTTCATTTATTTCACATTTGATAAGCTCACTGGCTTGATGGATTAAGGACACCCCACAGACGTGTGTTTTTGAACTAGCAGGCATCTGTATCTGGTTGGTCTTTCAAGATTAGCCATGAGGTAGATGGAGCACTGGCTGGGAGGCAGGCCAGCTCCTGGTTGAACAGCGGCTTCTGATCGGTAGGGTCATGCGCTCATGGCAACGTGGAAGGCAGGCAGGGCATCTAGCCCTGTTTTAATTGACAGGGTTATCAATGTATCCACATGGGACCTGCAGGGAGAGGTACTTAGGATTCATTTTGTAGAAAGACTGTCACCAAAATCACAAAGAAGGAGTTTGCAGCAGTAGATGCTAGACTCCAGTATTGAGTTCCTGAGTGGAAGGAAGGGGAGAGGGGGTGAGAGCAGCTTTGGCATCCTCTATACGGAAAGGACTGATTCTGAAGGAAGAGGAGAGGAGCGAGAACGTCTCACCTGCTCACTCATCCTCAAGGTCAGGTGGACCCAGAGCTGGACACAGTGGGCAGTGGGTAGTAGGGCTGTGTTGTACTCCCAGAGGCACTGAGAGAAAGAGAGAGACTTGACTGTGGTATGATATTGTGATTTATAATAAGAAATATGTATTTGGTCTTCATTCCCATTCCTGGCACAGAGCTCCTAAACTCTTGGAATTTCCTGTGATGAGAGCAATAAATGTGTCTTTTGCTATGTTAATGAGGTGACTTTTGGAAAACACCTAAAGATGGGCGCTGGTTGCCAGGAGACCCGACCATGGGCTTAGAGAGTTAAAACTTTCAATCTTATCTTCCTGGCCTCTGGGGAAGAGAAAAAGACTGGAGGTTGAATCAATCACCAATGGTCAATAAGTTAAACAATCATGCCTCTGTAATGACACCTCCATAAAAACCCAGAAAGGTGAGGTTTGGAGAGCTTCCAAGTTGATGAACTCGTGGAGGTGGTGGGAGAGTGGCTAGCTAGGAATTAGCATGGAAGCCCCATGCCCTTCCCCCAGACCCTGTTCCATGCCTCTCTTTCATCCAGCTGTTCCTAAGATATGCCCTTTTATAATAAACTGGTAATCTAGTAAGTAAAATGTTTCTCTGAGCTCTGTGAGCTGCTCTAGAAAATTAAGGGAACCCAAGGAGAGGGCTGTTGAAACCTCCCATCTATAGCCTGTCCTTCAGAACAACAGGTGACAACTTGGACTTGCTATTGGCATCTGAAGGTGGAAGAGGCAGTCTTGTAAGTCTTGCAAGCCCTTAACTTGTAGAACCTGACACTCTCTTCAGACAGGTAGTGACAGAGTTGAGTTGAGTTGTAGGACACTCAGCTGGTGTCAGAGAATTACTTGGTGTGGGGAAACCCCACACATGGTAATCAGGTGCAGAATCTGAGATGATCTCACATATTAGTTTCCTGATGCTGCCTTAAGAAAGTACATCAAACTGGGTGGCTTAAAGAATAGGAACATATTGGCTCCCACTTCCAGAAGTGAGAGTCTGAGATCAAGGTGTCAGCGGGGTGCTTCCTTCTGAGGCTGTGAAGAAAAGTCTGTTTCATGCTTCTCTGCCAGCTTCTGGTGGCTTGCTGGCTATGTTTGGCATCCCTTAGCTTTTAGAAGCATCCCCCCGATCTCTACCTTCAGGGTCATGTGGTGCTCTCCGTGTGTGTGTGTGTGTGTGTGTGTGTTTGTGTGTGTCTGTGTGTGTGTGTGTGTGTGTGTGTGTGTACATGCCTAAATTCTCCTTTTTCAAGGACACTAGTCATGTCGGATCAGGGGCCCACCCTACTCCACTGTGACCTCATCTTAACCAATCACATCTGCAATGACTCTATTTTCAAATATGGTGACATTCTGAGATGCTGGGTCATGACAGGTGGGTTAGGACTTCAACAAGTGAATTTTGAAGGGATACAATTCAACTCACAACAACTCATAATAAAGCTGTAGATCAGAGCACTTTCTGCTCCACAGTATGGGAACTTTTGGAGAAAAGAAAGTTAAGTCTAGCCAAGAAGTGTGGTTTCCACCTCCTTACCTGCCATGTAGGTGATGGTGGGAGGCAAGTGACTTAAAGGCAGGAATGGGTGAGCACAGCTTAAGCGGATGGTGGGGAGACACAGAGAAAGGAGAGGGTGGCCACAGCAGCTAGAGGAGGGTGGGTAACTATTGTCAGGACACACAAGCCAGCATGGGAGAGGCTGATCTCCTATCTGGTCAGTTATTACTATAATTACGCTATATGTTTTAAATACTCCCCCAGTTACATTTCTTTTTCTCTATCATGATTCCATGGGTTGATGAAAGAATGGGGATTTCTGCCTTGGGCTATGGACCAGGTTGACATCTGCTCCAAGGGCTCTCAAATCTGGGACCAACAGCTACCGAGGGCAGGTAGATGGTGGGCCACAGGAGCACAAGTGGCCAACCAAACCACACAGACAATGCCTCTGCTCATACCACACCAGGTAATATCATATTGGCATAGCAAGTCACAAGGTCAAATCCAATGTCAGTAGATCAGGCACACATACAGTGTTTACTCTACTGGGGCTACTAGCAAATGTCCCAGCAAAAGGAACGAATGTATTGTCTCTTTCAGGAAGACAGTGAGAAGGTGGAAACAATATCCAATCTATAAAACTCCAACTTTCATTTATTTTTTAATGATGAAATTAACCCATGCTCATTGTTAAACATTTGGAAAATATGAGGAAACCCCCCACCATTTGGCATATCCATTGCTAATATTTGGCGTGTATTTGGTATATTTCAGTCTTCGTGGTGGCCGCATAAACCATCCCCGCGCCTCCCTCACCCCAGCCCTGTAGCTGGTCCCTTAAGCCTGGAAAGTCAGGGGATACGCATTACACCTATGAAGGAGAAAGCGTCTACGCTTTAGATTCAGAAGTAAAAAAAGATTTAATTCACCCAAATGCTAGAACACAACCAGATACATGAAGCTCAGTAAGAAGACATGAAATATCCTACATTTGGGTGAGAAAAAAAAAACCACACAAGATGGAGAGATGAAAACTTAATAACACTTCATGTGCGAAAGATATGGGGTGTTCCAATTCATCATAAATAAAACGGGAGCCAATCGCAAGGCTGTTTAACAGATGTAGCCAAGCTGAGTGGATCGTGTGCGTATTACATGTGTACCTGCGTGTGTGTGTGTGTGTGTGTGTGTGTGTGTGTGTTCTTTACTTTAAATGAAGAACACATTTTTGGAAAGATATACAAGAAACTGCTAACAGTGATTATCTCAGAGTGGAGAAGGGTTATTGGGGAGGGAGCTCTTTACTGCTTATTTTATATTCTTTTGTGGGTATGAATTTATTTTTACCATGACTGTATATTATTTTTGTATTGTAAACATTGTTTAAACTGAAAGAAAATGTGAGAGAGGTGGTAGAAACCCTGTTGGGGCTGGATAAAGCGGTGTTCCTTTTGGGGCATGCTGCTTTTTATTGTCTTTATTACAATAACACCATATGACAGCATTGGAGCCTGCCCAGTACATATCCTCACAGCTGCTGTCGTAGCTTATACACGATTCTGTACCTTTGGCTTCATGCTCCAACTTTAGCAGTGGTCAGGCACGGTTCCTTTGGAATTAAACTCCCTGGGCTCTAGCTGTGTGACTGTGGGCAAGTTACTCAACCTCTCTGGGTCTCTTTCCCCACTTTCAAAATGAGGATACCACTGGTATCTTCTTTGTGGGGTTGTGGTGACGATTCAAGGAGGTGATCACTACTATGCTTTGAACAGAGTCTGGAGTGCGGTCAATACTCTGTTTAAATGTTATTATCACAAGCATTTCCTCAGGTTTCTATGTAGTTTCTATATAGTTCCTATACATAATATCTCATAGCCTAAATATGTCATCATTTAATTAATCTTTCTATTGTTTGGCATAGAGGTTACATACTAATATGTGTCTGTTTCTACAAAAAATGCTATAAGCTAGTGCTTCCAGTATTTCTCAAACTTTAATGTGTATATAAATCACCTAGAGAACCTGTTAAAATTCATATTCTAATTCAGAAGATCTGGATGTGACCTGGGATTCTGTGTGTCTAGCTGGCTCCCAGGGGTTGCTGCCGGTCCATGCACCGCACTTTGAGTAGCAACTGGTAAACATTTCATGAAAACAGGAGGATTAATAGGGGTTTAGAGACAGTCCTTGGAGAAACCAGGAGTAACTTGCCTGGATCTTTTAGATGTTATGACTCTTGAATGCCTTCAAATACTTGGAAGACTGTCACACAAAGGAGAAGCCCGATTTTCTAGAACTTCAGAATTGAGACTAACGGGTAGAAATCTTAGGGAGGAACATCTTGCGTCAACTTAAGGAAGAACTTTCTTACGGGTCCTGTTGATCTCCACAGCTCTAGGAGTTTGTGAATGAACATTGGCTTGGCCAGTGAGCACGGAGACAAAGCTGGTCTCCTTTAGCAAAGCCAAGGGTGGCGGGGATGATGTCCCCACGTGCAGTGACGGCTCAGAGGAAACCTTCCCCGAGGCACATCAGGTGGCCACAAGCATTCAGATGTGGTGACGGGGGAACCCTGGGGTCCCCACTATATATCCCAAGCCGCTCTGGGTCTTACCGGGCCTTCTTCTGCCAGAGCAGGTGTGGTGAGACCCCGCTTTGTGGCTGGATGGTTCTGCCTGTGAGTGCTCCTCGTGCCAGACTCTTCAAATCTGCCTGCAGTCGCACGGCTTGCTAACTCGTTTCCTGGCTCTTGGTCTGTCCATGAACTTGCAGCCTGCAGACTGCCAAGGCAGCAGACTTCAGTGACAGATTTGTGCTCACCACGTGGCCAGGAAGGATCCGGGCATGTCCTTCAGTGGGATGTAGACATTTCATCGTCCCGCTGGCAGAAGTCAGTGGCACCTAAGTTCCCTCCTCTCCTGAAGTGGTGGGCCTGGCTCTGCACCCACTGAGCAAGAACAGCTGTGTATCTGCAGGAAAGGAAGTGCACCAGATTCCCTGTCCCAGTTCTGCTTGGAAGCGGAGTATCATCAGGGTCCTCAGGCGACTTCTGAAGGACAAAGGAAAGAGGGGGATGCATGCAGGGAATAAGCAGGGCAGCCCAAGCTCTAATTAGAGCGGGGCCCATGAAGCCAGCGGGGGAAGAGGTGTTCTAGAGTCGCAGAGTCTGACCTGGAGGAGGGGTTGTCCACAGGAGGGACCCTCTGCCGGTGACATCCTACAGCAGGACCACTTTTGTCTTGAGAGACAGTTCTCTGCCCAATGCAGACCCACCCTTCCCTTCTTCTCAACACAGAACAAAACCTACCAGGCAGAGCCTTTTCCTCTCCTGTCAGTCATATTTGCTAAGTACTGGATACAAGGCTAGTGAGATGTGCTGCAGAATTAGACTAATTCAGTTCAAGACTAATATCCTTCTGTGCACTGCCTAAGAGGGTGGAATGAGAAGGCAGTGTCAAGAATGCAAAAGAGCGCACTGCTTGTGGTTGACGGACGCTGCTGTGATTGACAGAGAAACAGGAAAGCATGACGCAACACCCCACACCATCGGCCCTGCCCCGGGTTGGTGTGGGCACGGTGGCCTGTCTTCCATGTGTTTATCTTCCGTTGGTGACGCTGAGAGCAGGTATTTGATATTTATCTGTTTGTCATGTATCCCCAGGGTGTAGTTCCAGCCCCATACGAAGAGCTGGTGCTCAGTAAAATCTTGAATGACTATGTCTCTGGATGAAAGACAAGGGCAAGGAAGAGCCGGGCAGGAGGGAGAAGAAAAGCAGTGTGGACTCCTCAGCGCAGAGACTGGCACGTGGTGTGTGCCCACCCCTCGTAACAGGAGACCATCTCATTGGGTGAGCCTTCTTTTTCATTTCCATCTGAGAAATGATGGTCCTTTTCCTCAAGGCCAAAGACAGGAACAGTAAATATATCAGCAGAAGGTATTTCTTGAATGCACTGTGTCTTCTCCCCTGTGCTCAATAGGGTCAAATTATACAAAGCTTTCAGTTCAAAGCTACTCACCTGGACATAACCGATATCCTTGGAACAGGGGAGGCTCCTGATGAATGCGTGTTTAATGAATGGATATGAAGCACCAATAACAATGAGACATAACATGGGAGACTTCTATTTGGTTTATTTCACAAGCTGGAGGAGAAAGATGTGAGGAGACAAGAAAAAAAGAAAGGAGAGGCAAGTGATCCCTAACTCAGCCTGAAGGAGTTTGGAGCTGAGCTTGTGTGTCTGAGGGGCTGGCTGGGCGGAAGTCTAGCTTGAATCTTGGTGGTGGACGCACACGGCTGGGGGGTGGGTGGGTTGGGGGCTCGCCAGGTCTCCGCTGCACGTCCTCACTCACTGTCAGGTTCTCCGTCCTCCCTGGCCTTGCTCGGATCTCCCCCTCTTTGATTATCTTACAAACATGCTTATTAGACAATTAAATGCTTAATTTGGATAAAAGACCAGAGAGTGTGAAAATGATAGTTCACATGCACATCTAATTAGGGTTGAGTGGGACAAGTGGCATAAGGTCCAACCTGGATGCATAAAGAGAGTGAAACTGGAGCTGCAAAGCCAAACTCTTTGTTGAAATAGGGAGGGAGATGGGTGTCAGCCTGATCCTCCCACTGTCTGTCAGCAACTTTAATTTATTGTCTCTCTACCCCTCTCAACATAGACATTCACTTTATACTATTGTTTTCTTTAACAGGAAGTTCACAAAGCCCTTTAAGTCACACAACTTATGGTAGAATTCAAGGCATCTCCAAGGACCTGGAGATCGTCATTCAAAGTGAAGTCAGCCAGGAAGAGAAAGAAAAATGCCATATGATATCACTTATCTGTGGAATCTAAAAAAGAAAAAAGAAAAAGAAAAAGGTGCAAATGAACTTATTTACAAAACAGAAACAGACTCCAGACATAGAAAACAAACTTGTTTGGTTACAAAGAGGGAAATGAGGTTGGGAAGGGGTGAAATTGGAGTTTGCGATTTGCAGATACTAACTACTATATAAAATAGATAAATAACAAGTTTCTACTGTAGAGCACAGGAAACTGTATTCAATACCTTGTAGTAGCCTATAATGAAAAAGAAGATGAAAGCAAATATATGTATGTGTATGTATGACTGAGACATTGTGCTGTACACCAGAAATTGACACAACATTTTCAACTGGCTATACTTCAATTTTAAAAAAATGACATCTCCAATGGATAGAGAGCATAAAAGGAAGGTCTTGTACACTCTGTGTGTGTGTGTGTGTGTGTGTGTGTGTGGTTTGGTCTCTGGCACCTTCCAGAGCTGGAGCCTAGTGGGTGAAGGGAAGGGCCAAACAGTGGGCTGGCCAGGACCAAGAGGTGGGACCCATCCTCAGGCCCTAGGAAAGGTGCAGGTCTAAGAATCAGGCAACAGAAGATTGACCAAGCAGAACAGTAAAAGGAAACTGCCTCCTTCTTGAATAAAACAAACCCCAATCACCCAAGTTTGGAAACATTAAATTTAATAGATACCATTTATTGAGAATTTACTATGTTCCAGGCTCTATGCTGTTTTGCATATATTATCTCAATTGATTCCTGTAATCCTCTGATAAAAGTATTAGAGATTTTACTTTACATGTCAGGAAACTAAGGGGTAGAGAGATTAGGTAAGCTGTCCAGATCATAAACCTAGTAAGTGATGGAAGTGAGTAATCTACATCCATCTGCAGTCAAAATCCATCCTCATAGCCACTCCACCACTACCAGTCTCCCGGGGACGGTGGGTCTCCTGAGGGAGGGCTAGCGGAACCATCCCGCTTAGAGCCTCTCCCCCAGATTTCTGCCTCTCTTTGGGATCTTGCTAATAGTTGATGCCACCTCCCCCTGGTTTCAGGTGATCTGATTTCCAACTTCATATTCCATCCCAAACAGATAAACGTTGAACTCTACCTCATGTGGCTAAAACCAGGCCATAAGGTTGGAATGAGGGTCGATACTTGATACTCAGGGTACCATCACACACGTCTTTGCAGTCAGGATGGTCTTGTTTGTTTTTAATACAGTAGATGTTCTATAAATGTTTTTTAAATGACATTAGGTAATCAACTACAAAATAGAGTCAATTTTCGAGTGCCCAATGCTCCAGTCCTTCCTACTGGCTGGTCTGCGCCCTTCTGATGGATACCATCAAAACACCCCTTACAGCACAGAAGCACATGCTTAGCTCTCTAGGCATAAAATATAGTTCCTCTTGGTACTTTCAGAGAGGCAAGTGGTGTCCCCTCCCCAGCTGACCTATGTTAGCTGGCATCTGAGTAATTGTCTAGAAGGATGACCCTATTCTTCAAGCTCAACCCATAGACACAGAGCATAGCACAGCCCAGTAAATCGTAGGGTCAATGCAGGCAGCATCGGATGGGAGGAGGTCTTGCCAATACCTTCTGGCAACAGTGGGAAGAGGCCAAGAGGTAGCACTGAACTAACTCAGTAGGAGCTGGGAGCCTAGACCATGAGGGCCAGGACATGAGCATATGTCCAGTGGATACAGCATTCTAAGATATAGTCTGGGCAGATATTTAACTGAGGATGGGGCACAGGTGTTCAAGTCTGGAGCAAGGGACCCTGGCAGGTGTGCATGGCATTCATAAGTATCAGTGGCTAGGTCCAGAGATCAGATGGAACCTGCAGGTGGGGGTCAGAGAAAGGGAAGGGCTGAGAACAAGACAATATCTGAGAGATGCCAGGGTCCCAGACACAGACTCGGGGCAAGACAAATCTCTGGAAGACTTGAGGTCAACCAGGATGTGCCATAGGAAAGTAGGAGCTAGAGCCCTGAGATAGGGCTTCATCATAGAGGATGAGGCTGGTGATGATGGGACCAAAAGAAGATAAAGACAAAGACTGATCCTAGAAAAATGATGAATGCTTTGGTTCTGTAATCCAGGACACTTGAGATGGTACCGCAACCAGACTAACAGACTCTCGAGTCAACAAGTCCCAGACCCCAGGCTCTTTACAGAGCACCTGCCTGGAGCTGGCCATGGTCCCTGAGACTGGAAGGGCAGTGCCTACCTGCAAGGGTTAAATAGTCCAGTTACAGGGGAGGGCTGCAGGAGCCAGGATCTGAGCCAGCAACCCATCTCATCACTCTCCCTCTGTCCAGTGCGAGATCAACTCAAGATCGGCCATCTGTGGAAATCCACTAGACATCTAACATAGACATGCCAAGTAAATCAATCTCCAATTGATCTGGACCAGCCGTTTCTGCTTCTTGCCCTGAACGGTTGCCACTCAGGAGCTGACTGACAGTGCACTCCACAATGCCATGACCTTCCTGCAGTCTGACCCTGGCTTCGCGTTCCAGGCTCTTCTCCCTGGGACTGGAGTGGCTTCAGGGAGTGTGCATGGCCTAACAGTGGTCTGAGTCTTACTGCGGGGAACTTCAGGCCAGAAACCATGCCCCATGCCATGTCCTGCCAGTGTCCTTAGCAGGCTGAGGAGACATTTACTTAACTAGCAAGAGCAAGCCACCCAGCACTTGGTCATCAGGGCTCAAGCCACCAATCTAGAAATTTCTGCTCCTTCCTCAAAAATGTCTAATGGCTCCCCATCCTCTGGGCAGGAGACTGGAGGCCTGAGTCCCCGGCACTGGTCTCGAGGACGCCCTCCTCCAGCTTGCCTGGCTCTGGGCTAATCCCAATTTAGCCATCCAAGAGACAGAGAAGCCCCCTTTCCTCCCATGAGTTGGGACCCCTGGCGTGGACACGGGAACTTATTTCCATCAGTCCCTTCCCCATGAGTGGAGCTCCACTGTGACAACCGAAGGAGACCGTGGTTCTGGGACATGAGGCACATTCACAGTCATATAATTGTAGTAACGGCCTGGCCTTGGGGAGGGGCCCCCAGGGAGGGGTAAACTGATGAATGAATGAAGAGATGAAGAAACACACAAATGGGAGCCATCCTTATCCATGAAAGGTTTTGCTCAGACGATGTGTCCAGAGGAGATTGTATTGAATTTTTGCTGCCAGCATCTAGACCTTGAGAGGGGAGAGGTGTGCCCTGATGAAAGAAAGGCAGGTAGAGAAGATGGCAGAGTAGGAAGACCCTGAACTCACCAACCCACAGTCACACTGCCATTACAAATATTTACAGAGCAACTGTCTATGAGAGTGAACTGAAGACTTGCAGAAAAGATTCTCCACACTTTATAAAGATATAAAGAAGGACCCACAATAAGATGGGGAGGAGGGATGGAGACTCATTATAGTCAAGACCCACACCCCCATGTAGGTGACTCACAAATGGGAGGATTATCATAATTGCAGAGGCTCTTTCCAAGGAGTGAGGGGTCCAAGCACCACAGTGGGCTCCCTAGCACTGGGAGTTTTGCGTCAGTATGATGTGCCCCCAAAATACCCTTGTTTGAAGACCAGTGTGTCGTGTGCATGGGAGACAGAGAGGGCTGTGGGAAACAGGGACTTTTCCCTTAAAGGGCTTGTGCAAGATCTCATGCTCTCAAACCACCCAGCCAGTCCCACAGCCACTGTTGGGAACTCTGTGGATACTTACCCCAGCTCGTCTACCCTCCCAGACCGCACTGGCCTGCAGGAGGACTTCACTTCCCCCGTGGTGTTTCAGGCCATCTCTGGCTGAGATGAAAGTCCCCGGCATTCATTTCTGGGTGGTCCTGACAGGTGCTGTTGGAACCACCTGGGGGTCAAGCTCTCATTTTCCCCACCGTTATTTAAAGGCCACAGGGAATGTTCCCATGGTGTCACAGGGGTTGTGTGCTAGTCAAGTGGATAGGGTGGTCGTGAGAATGAGTTTTGTTTCCCAGATATTTTCAGTGACCCACTTTTAAGTCCACGGAGGACTGCGTTTCCCGGCCTCCTGTTGGTTGTTGGGACTGCGTGGCTGCTTCTGCCCCGCGAGAAGTCTAAGTGCCCCTTCTTTGAGGCTCAGTGTGAGACCCTCCCGATCGCCCTCGCCCTGATGGGACTGGCATCACTTAAGACAGTGGCCGCTGCATCAGCTTGGGCCCATACGTAGCGGTGAGGACCAAAGCCCTCCCCGGCCCCCTGCCCTGAGTAAGCCTCAGTGGAACCTGGCCTTGAGTGAGAGAGATTTAAATCTTGGTTATTTGAAGTAACGGAGGTTGTGGGAGCTGTTTGTTACCGCAGCGTCACCTGACCTGACGTGCCAGTCTCTGGGGGCAGATGATTGACTGATCACGGCTGGTTATCCCTGCCTGTAAGACCTCTCACGCCCACCACGCTTACAGAACGGTCTGTTCTGTGAACCAAAACCCACTGCTTCTAGCTGTGCCCTGGGCCATTCCACTCTGAGATTCTTCCACCCCTGAGGCTACCAAGGGCCCATTTTGAGTAAGCCCCATCCAGAATATTCTTGGCCCAGAGGGGACTATCAGAAGACCATTTAAAAAGGATTCTGGCATTTCCCCTACCATCTCCTCCTCAAGGCAAGAGAGTTAGAAGAGTCTTTGGGGCGCTGTCAAGGAATATATCATTTTGAACTTCCTTCTCTGCATTACCGCAGAACTTTCTGGCCTTTCTGTTCCACCCAGCACAAGCCAGTCTTCAGGAAAGCATCCAGTTGTTGGAATCTAGCTGGCTGTCCAAGCGGGCACCCAGCAGGCCCAGCGTCCGATGGGCTCACCTGTGACAATAGATTCTGCCTCATTTAAAAATTATGTTTCACCCTCATTAGTTAACTCTCAAAATATATGCCCCCCAAGTTACCCCAGATGATGGAGCCACAATTACTTCCAGGCCCAACCTTCCCGTTTATACCCTGCTTATTCATTTCACCCTCCCAGCCACACTGAATCTAACTCTTGCTGATTCTGAGAGAAACAGAGAGGTAGGAACAGAGGGTTAGCCACTTCGACAGGCAAGAGAGGGGCAGAGTGAGTGTGTATTTCCGAGGGGTTTCAAGAGGCAGGGTCCACAAGCCCTGATGTGCCCAGGGGTCCCCACCCCAGTGTCATGAGCCCCCTCCTCCATGCCCCAGGTTCATGAGGTTGTGAATTAAGCAGTGTTGTCATTCACAAACTGAAAGACTCAATCCTTGGAATTTTTAAAGGTGTATCAGCCCAACAGCCATGATTGAGAAATTACTATAAGGAGAGATTTTTGCTTAAGCTTAGGTTAGGACACTTGCTTATGCTACCAGACACTCTGCCAAGGACCCGTCATCCCCACATGTGCCCTAGGGCTGCTGGTCCCCGGCACTGCACCCTCACTGGGCTCGTGGTGTCTCAGGTGAGCACAATAGGTAACTGAGTAGCGCTCCTTCTCCATATACTTAACAGCTTCTATTTGGGCCCATGACCAATTCCACATCCCCCAAGGGCCTGCTGCCAACAACTAATTTCTGGAACCAATTTCTACATCAGCCGAGATTTTGCTGCAACAACAGAAACCAATTCTGACTGACTTAAGCAGGAGGAAAAAAAAAAAAACTATGAGGAATGAAGGGAGTCTGTGTGTATGATTAATTGGAAGGCTCCGAGGTAGTTTGCAGAACTGAGGATGAAAAGCTGGCCTCGGAACCTGGGATCTCAGGGACAGGGCTGCTCTATGCATCTTAGCAACAGCAGGAACTAAGAGTCCTTCTCAGATGACACATGTGACCCTTTATCTTCCTTTGTCCCACGATTATGTTTCCCAGGATATGATATGGTATTGGTCCAGCTTGATCACTTGTCCAGTCCTGGGAAGAGTCAGAATCCATTACCAGCAGAAGGGGAAGCAATGGGTATCCATGTAATGATGCTTTGACCACTTCACCCAGCCCAGGACCATGCAGCCCTGTCTCCTGAGCTCTCTTCCCGCCGAGCGAATGATATGGATGGATGCGAGGCAAGGCTGCCTGTTGGTGAGCAGGTCGATTGTCTAGAGGAAAGGCTGGCCTCTCTGAGACCCTAGACACGGGGACCTGTTGGTCACTTATCCTGGCCCTGCCCAGAAGGAACTCCTCTGAGCCTGTCTTCACCAGCTTCCTGGATTCTCTTTCCTTTGATGCAGAACTGGTTTCTTGAGCATCACAAGAGCCTGGAGAAGGAACACAGACCAGGTGGGGTTTGCCCCCTAGATGCAGGGGCACTGGTTCTTTTTCTCTTTTTCATCCCTGCTAGGAGATTGCAGTCAGGAAAGTTAGCACCCTCTATTTTCACTGGAACTGACACGCCCCTGGAGGAACCCCTTGGCAAGAGGGCAGCTTTCATTCAAGGAACGCTTTCAATACATCACCAGTAGCAACCTCTCTGGGGAGGACTGACCCTCACTTGAGTTCACTTACAGTCTCAAATTCCCCCCCTGCAAGCACGCAAGCTCACTTCTCTGACAGTGTGCATCCCGCCCCCCCCCCCGGGACATAGCACTGGGAGGGCTGGGCTCTAGGAAGCACTGTATTTTGGAAAGCAAACGCCCATACGACTCCGCATCCCAGCCTGAGAGAGTGCTGCCAACTGTCCATGGCAACAGGCCTTTGAGTTTCATGAGCTCTGTTAGTGTGACCAGAAGCCACACCCCATCATGCCCGAAGGCCCAGCTTACTGCAGGGCAGGGCCCGATCCTCACGCCAACCCAGCCTCTTACAAGGGCTGCCATTACCTTTACCTTTCAGTGATACTGACAGGAAACAGGTCACGTCGTCTTCTGGGGATTCGTGGCGAGGCGTTTACTTCCTGACGTGAATGCCTCTTAGCCACTCATCTGCTAAGGTGCCACAACACTTCCCCTGCCTTCCTGCCTGGTCCCTGCCTACGCTCAACCTCATGCTCCCCTTCACACTTGGCTCCCATGCCATCCACTATTTATCTTTCAGACTCATTGTCTTTACATCCCTTCTAACCACATCTTCAGCCCTTCTCCCCAGGAGAATTGGCTACTTCCCTGGACCCCAGTCTCTCTTCTGTTTCTGTTAGAGCACCTTAGCATTTTTGTGCAATTATTTACTTAACCTCCTGTCTTCTCCAGCATACTTTGAGCTCCTCCGTGGCAGGCACCATGCATCTCTATACCTGAGAGCCCAGCGTAGTGCTTGGCATGAAAGCATTCAAAGCAGGTGTTGGATGCACGGGTACCTGGGTGCAGCAGCCTGTGCCCTGTGCGCCCAGGACAGCGCTGTGATCCAGGCACCTGCACCAGTGCAGCCTCCCTTCTTCAGCTGGATTCACATTCAGCTTTATAGAGCCTCCTCTTTTTCACACCCCTGGTGCCACTTTGTAGATCTTCAAACCGTTTCAAAGCTTTAACTTCCCACCAGCAGTCTTCTCACACTGTCTTTGGTGGCAGAGAACAGCAGGTTGGGGGAAGAGTTATGAAATGCCTCTTTCCATTTTTAGTAAATTCCAAATTTGCTAAAGTCAGGTATCAGAACCAGCTGGGAAGCAATATCAGATGACAGAGACAGACAAGCCGACTGGCCTTGGTCTCCAAACTTGCTCCACAACTCCCCACCCCGATCACAGGTTTTTCCATCTCTAAAAGGGGCAAACCTTCCGCAGAGGCTTGATATGAAGAGTAATGGGGTAACATTGGTTAAGGACTGAGCAGTGTGTGACTCAAGCTAGGCATGTGATTGCCCCACATATAAGCAGTAAAGCAACTGGTTAAGGGAGAATTTCCAGGAAGCATCTAAAAATATATAAAAATCTAGGAAAATCAGCAACATGGAATCTTAAAAGGATCTTGTAAGAAGATGTTCTGAACTCATTATACTGTATTAGAAGCTCTTCTCTGTCTGACAAAAGCCAGAGACCCCACTGTTTTCAGAGAAGGCCCAGCCCAGGCGCCACGGGCAGCAGTGGCTGTCAATTCTGGGAAAGAAGCAGCTTGTGTCTACTAAAACTGAACATATGCGTACTCCATGACACAGCAGTTTCATCCAACAGAAACACATCCATAAATTCATCAAATTCATGCACATTATTCATAGCAACACTATGCATGATTGCCTCAAACTTGAAACTACCTACATGGCCATTAACAGAAGGATGGATAGTAACAGTGGTGTATGCGTTCACTGGAATAGTGCACACCAATGAGAATGAATGAACTACTACCATATGTGTCGATGCGGATGAATCCCACCTCCTAATACTGTATGAAAGAAGCCAGGCACAAAGGACTACATGCCCTATGATTCTATTTACATTAATTTCAAAAGCAGGTGAATCACATAATCACATATATGCTGTTAAAAGTCAACAGAGTGTCTATCAACAGATGAATGGATAAAGGAAATGTGGAGTCTATATACACAATGAAATACTATTCAGCCATACAAAAGAAGGAAGTTCTGCCACTTGTGACAACACTGATAGACCCTGAGGGCATTAGGCTAAGTGAAATAAGTCAGACAGAGAAAGATGAATACTGTGTGATCTCACTTACATACAGAATCTATGGAATCTTTAAAGAAAACTCATAGAAACAGAGATCATATTTGTGGTTGCCGGAGGCAGGAAGTAGATGGTGGGAGAATGGGGTGAAGCTAGTCAAAAACTTCCAGTTACAAGATAAATAAGTTCTGGGGATGTAAGGTACATCACAGTGATTCTAGTTAACAATACTGTATTGTCTATTTGAAAGTTACCAAGAGAGTAGATTCTAAGTTCTCATCATAAGGAAAACAGCGTAACTATGTGAAATGGAGGATGTTAACTAAACTCGCCGAGGCGATCATTTTGTAATGCATACATATAACAAATCATTATCTTGCACACCTTAAACTTACACGGTGTTGCATGTCGATTATATCTCAGTAAGTATCGAAAAGACATCAAGAGAGTCGTCATCCTTGGAAGAGGAAGTATTGACAGGAAGGGGTGCTCGTCATGTTTTGCTTCTTGATCTGGGTGCTGGTTACATGCATGTGTCTAGATGATAAAAACTCACCAAACTGGACATTTATAATTTGTAATTTTTTTTCTATATGTATGTTATATGTTATACTCCAATTTAAAAAATTCACTTAAATGTTGCCACTCATGCACTCAAAACAAAAAGGTGAACTATGGGAAGGCCTCTGAAGGAGTGGTCCTGTAGGATGTTTGGGTCAATGTAGTTCCTACATCTGTGGCAATGTGATACCTGCTCCAGACCAAATGGAATACAGAATTCTCCCAGTGGTGGCACAACATCTAATTAGCTGTCTGGGGCCCAAAGAAGAAAACTTGAGATGAATTCTGATTCTAGGATTCCCTTAAACCTGCACTGAGTTGTGGATTGTGATTCTTGCAAAACGCTTTACTCCACATAATTGGGCAGGCTTGGCCTCAAGTCTATTAATGAATCTAAAGAGGGTAAGCTTCGGCTCTCCCCATACTTTGGATACATCAGCCCGTTGAACGTATCTTCAGTGTTGATGCCAGCTCTGTCTTAGATAAACCAGAGGCCCGGGTGCTTCCATTGGAAATACTCTGTGAGGTCCATTTCCTCTAACTGGAAACACAAGTAAAGGTACCCTAAGACCTGGAAGCAGGTATTGATCTTGTCATTAACTGTTTACACCACACACAGAAATCAAACTTAAACCAAGTTCTACATACTCATGATTGACCAAAGCCTGTTTAACTCTCTTTCAAAGACTTTAATGCAAGAATCAGACTGCAAGGAATGCCCCTACTCCTCACAAAATTACTGATACCATAAAAAATATCTATGCTCTACACCCATTCTGATAGTTTTTAGATGATTTGAATTTATTTTTGTCTGCTGAAGCAGAAAAAGATGTCCAGCATCTTTTGTCGAAAGATAGTGTAGCACTCTCAGGAGGGGTCTTGTGAGGCAGCCCCTGTCACCAAGAACAGCTGAGGAGCAGTTATGCCTGCGGCAGACCCTGCTGGTTGGCGTACCCAGCTCCCACTCCCCTCCTCCTCTCCCTGGCCACTTGTCCCTTACCAGAATATGAAGAGTTAAATACTTTGCCATCATCGGCCACAGCTAGAGGTAGTCACCCTGTGCAGTTCCAGCCAAGGAGACTTAAGCTAGAGTTTTCTGGAAGGTTGTTTTGTTGATTAATGGGAAAGCCAGCTGGCATTTCCTTTATCATCTCTTCCTGCATCGACTATGAATGATGTCTGGAAATGCAGCAGCCATCTTGCTACGTATGCTGCTAAGGATGCTGAAAAGGAAAGACAGAAAGACCGCGGAACGCCTGTTTCCAAACAAGAAGGGATACTGAGGAGACAAAACCCAGAATGCTTGGTAGAACCATAATGCAAACTATCTAGACAGGAAATTGGTAGCAGTCTGCTTCCTGTGAGTGCCAGTGTATCATGCAGAACTACCTGCAGTCTAGGCCCTAGGTTCAGGGGAGGGAGAAGGGGCCTGTCATTCACAGGGAATTTCCCATGATGCCACAGATGTCTCTGGAGGCAGAGAGGCAGTGCAGGTGTGTACTGTAGGAGTTTGGGTCACCTGTGAACTTGATCTGCTTGGGCCTGCAGGACTTGCTTGAGCTTGATCATTTGTATCATTTGTATTTTCACTTGATGATAAACTGCATCTATGCATGCCTAACCTAGTGACTTGAAGGGTCCACTAATACTCAACTTAGGAGGAGCAGCTCAGATCACTTGAGTCCCACGTCGCACCTTCAGACACCACCAGGGCCAACGAGCAAGCAAGGAACTATTTCTCAAAGAAGTACTTATCTGTAGAAGAGAGGTGCATTTTTATCCAAAATCCCGAGGCTTACCACAGTGATCCTTGCCAGAAGACATGCAGAGATTCTGAAACTTTGTGTGACATTGGATCTCCTAGGTCATAGGACCACACATCAGAGTAGCTTGCCATGAAGACTGGGCTTCCTGCAGAGACTTCTCTTTCTCTAGGACCCACTTAAATCTTTCCGTTTTATATCAATTAAGTAACATTCTAATAGGATGTCATATATTCATTCTTGGGACAATGTGATCAACTTGCCACTGCCAAACATTTCTGCAGGTTCCAACTGTTCAAATGACGATGACCACTTCATCCTTGCTGCTCGTTATGGTCATTCTGTCCACCTCGTCTCTGGTGGTTCATGGTTATCGCTTGGTTTCTGCTACTTCAAAACTCTGTCAATCTCACTGAAATCAGGAAACCACCTCAGAAGTTGCCTACAGATGACCCTGCCCACAGATGACCACAACAGGGCTGTTCAAGATTTTGGGTGTTCTTACCCTAATGATCTTCCCAATGCCTTAATTAAGGAAGTACAACCTGGACCCTTTTTGGGGGGTTTAGTGGGACTGAGTAAGTGCAGAGTCTGCACAACATAAATCTACCTCAACAGTCTTATTTTCTTATACATTTTGACTTGATGGAGCTTGAGCATCTCAGCATCACGAAGCCTGGCTAACCAAGAACCATACAGATAAACTCAGCCTCATCCACTATTATAGACAACCCTTCATGCCCTGTCACCTTATAAATCACCCCCAGACATCGTTCCAGGTCTCTGCTTCTGTAAATTAGCAAAATATTGCAGTTATTTGGGCATATCAGCCATTTCCCTCTGGGACAGACTTTGCACCTGTCCTCTGGAACATGCAACGTGTCCAGAAACAAGGAAGGCGAAGAACTAGAGGGAACGGTTTAGGCAAGAATGGTTCTGGAAGGGTCAAAAGAAGCTGAGGATGAAGCCAACCTTCTGCTGATATTGGGGGAAGATGAAGGAAACATGAAAACCAAGAGAAATTCCCCCTTTTCCTCTTCTTTTCTCTAGTCTTCCTCTAGTGCCTCCCATTGGCACAACTTAGGAATCCTGCTGAGCTTGGGAGGTAGAGTTTGCAGTCTCATCCCCAGCATCATAGAGCAAAGTATGAAGGGGTGGTCTTGGACGTGAGATCCAGCAGGTGAATAGCTGATCCTGGTGTCGTCCCAGCATTGTTTCATTTATTCCTTTGCCACACAGCATCCATCCACTTCTTTCTCTGGGAAAAAAAAGCAATACCATTGAATTTTTTGGAACCCACTGTTTTTCTCATTCCCAGTCCTTACAAATTAGGTAAAATGATCCACCCCAGTGCCAGAGGTGAGGCATAGGTGAGTTTAAGCCAATCAGAGCAACACATCACACTGGTCACAAGGAGGAGGGATTAAAGGCAATATGACAAAATTCAACCAGAGTGAATGAGATGTATGAAGACTTCCCTAAGATTTGGGGGACAGGGACAGAAAGAAGCTTAAGGCTGATTCTGAAAATTCATAAACTGAAGGTCTTACCAGCATCTTGCAGGAACTTGAATCTAAGCATAAAGTCAACACGTGAGGGAAGACAGAGCTGAGACAGAGACAATCCATGTCTTGGTGATATTGTGTGAGCCCCAGTCAAGCTTTGCCTAAAACCCAGCGTTATCTCTGAACATTTCCATGTCATCAACCATATACGTCCTTTTGGCTGGGCCAGTGTGCAACATTGCTTTTGGTATCCACCAACGCACCCCTCCAGAGAACTACCACTGAACAGTAGGATCTGTTACAAGATAGATGTCTATTTCAATGGGAGACCACCCACCATTTACATTACATTTATGGTCAAGGCTGGATTTTAAGCTGATGGTCAAAGACCAGGGCTTGTGTCAGTTCTTCACAGAGGGTTAAATTCCAGGCACCCAACCTTACTAACATGGTGCTGATAACCAAATAAATTTACTTAGTAAACCTATTATGGACAAGTGCATTTGATTTGGGTATAAAACATAAACATATACAAAGAGTGATGCAAGATGAACACAAATAGAAATCTGAAAAAAGGAATACAAGAATAGATGCTGACAGGAGCCTGTAGCTAAGACCCAAGTGAGCTCTGAGTTTCCTGGCAGTAAAGAAGAAATGAGAAAGAAGCTGATTTATGGAGTCCTCATACTCTGCTGAAATGAAGCCTACAGGTTTGTTTGCAGAAAGAAGAGGGTATTAATATTCATTTAGCACCTACTATATAGCAAACACTGCCCATGTATTGTTTCATTCAGTCCTCTCAATAACTCAGTGGAATGAGTGTTCATTTCCAAGATTTAGGGATAAAAGGGCAGTGGTTCACAGGAATTAAACACCTAACCCATGGTCTTAGCTATGGAAAGTGATGGAACCAGATCTTGAGCTCAGATCTGGTACCTGGCTCCAAGCCCATTATCTGTCCACCAATATACTAAAGTTATGTGTAAATCAAGAGAAGTTACCAGACACTTATATAGTATCCAAGAAGATCCAAAGGTCATCACATGTGTGGTCACAGTTGAGCTTCCCAACAGCCCAGAAAGGTAATTACACGACCCCATATTACATATAAGTGAGGCGTGTTGAATGTTTTTCCTGATGCTGAATAGAACAAAGTTCTAAAAGGGAGGCTTCGAAAGAGAGGATTGTTATGGGAGTACATGAAATCATGTGTGTGAAACTTTTGCAAATTGTAAAGCACTATAGAATTTAAAGAATCTTTCATTCAATAGAAGAAAGACTTGAGAAAAAATAAAATAAATAAAATAAAATGAAACAAAAAGGTGGCACCTCAAATAAAGGTTATTGATTACTTGATGGACAATGTCTTTAACTTCAGTTTGACAAAAAACACAGCATATTTTTCCAGATGGATGGTTCTTGTATTCAGGAAATATCATTAAATTTCAGCTCTGCCATGCATGTCTGTGGGGGGACTAAAACAGCACAGGACAAGCATTTTGGTTTCTGATGACCTTGCTAGATAAGAGTACAGAGCTTAGGGGATCCAGGAAAATGAGAAACTAGCTTGCTCTTCTCACTGCCCCTTTCAAATTGCCTATGTCTTGAGCTGGCCTTTGGGAAGGGCTGGGTCTCTGTGTGTCTGTGCTGGATTCTCTAGACTGCGACTAGAATGATCTTTCTAAAATGGGAATCTGAGCATGACATTATCCTGCTTAAAGACCCTTATTAAAGCTGCATATTGACTTTGGGATAAAGTCCAAGATTCTTAATGTGTTCTTTTATGACTAAGCCCTCACACTCTGGACTCACGTATTACCTCTCTCTTCTTCCCCAACCTCTCTGCTCTAGTCACACAGAGCTACTTTTAGCCCCCAGTGCACCCTCCCCTCACTCACTGGCATTTCTCTATACTGCTTCATCCTTCCAGAATGTCCTCTCTGACTACTCCCTCCCTTTGCCCTTTCCCAAGCCTTCCTTGCCTGGCTTCCATCTACGCACATTTCAGGAGCCAGATCAGGCTGGCTTCCCTGAGAGGCCTTCTCTGACTTCCAGTTCTGGACTGAGTTGACCACAGGACTTGGGCCCATGCCCACCCTGGCACTCCCACCCCGAAGCATCATTCCATTTCTGCATTGGATTCACTCATTTCTCCACCAAGTCTCAGGAGAAGCTACTGTGTACCTGGTGCTTGTGGCACAAACCAGCTGATGAAATGAACGAAGACTCTTGAGTATGAAGTCTCTTCATTGAAAGCAATTTCCAAAAGTTTCAGTTACTGGATGTTCAGGTGAAAGAGATGACAACTTGCTGCAGAAGCCTGATTCCTTTTTTCTTTTTTTAATTGAAGTATAGTCATTTTACAGTGTCGTGTCAATTTCTGGTATATAGCATAATGTTTCAGTACATACATATATTTGTTTTCATATTTTTTTGTTATAAGTTACTACAAGATACTGAATTTAGTTGCCTGTGTTATACAGGAAAAATCTTGTTGTTTATCTTCTTTATATACAGTAGGTGGTATCTACAAATCTCAGACTCCCAATTTATCCCTTCCCACCCCCTTTCCCTCTGGCAATCATAGGTGTGATTTCTATGTCTGTGAGTCTGTTATTATTTTGTAAATAAGTTCATTTGTCTTTTTTTTGGATTCCACATATAAGTGATATCATATGGTACTTTTCTTTCTCTTTGTGGCTTACTTCATTAGAATGGCAATCTCTAGTCCCATCCATGTTGCTTCAAATGACATTATTTTATTCTTTTTTTACTGTTGAGTAGTATTCCATTGTATAAATATGCCACAACTTTTTTATTCAGTCATCTGTCGATGGACATATAGGTTGCTTCCATGTCTTGGCTATTGTAAACAGTGCTGCTATGAACATTGGGGTGCATGTATCTTTTTGAATTAAAGTTCCCTCTGGATATATGCTAGGAGTGGTATTGCTGGATCATATGGTAAGTCTATTTTTAGTTTTTTGAGGAATCTCCATACTGTTTTCCATAACATTTGCACCAAACTACATTCCTACCAACAGTGTAGGAAGTTACCCTTTTCTCCACACCGTCTCCAGCATTTATCGTTTGTGGACTTTTCAGTGATGGCCATTCCGACTGGTGTGAGGTGATACTTTACTGCAGTTTTGACTTGCATTTCTCTTCTAATTAGCGATATTGAGCATGTTTTCATGTACCTGTTGGACATGTGTATGTCAGAAGCCTGACTTCTGAGTTAAATTCTACCCTTGACGTAGGGATGAAGCTGTGGATAAAAATTAGAAATATGCTGGAGTGGGTTGGAAATGAGCTGAAGTTCAGGCACAGAAAGACAACATCACCATAGACTAGTCGGACCAGCATCTTCTGAGCCAGAGCATCTGACGTCCTTGCTCCCAGGGCCAGGCCTGGGCTGAGTCCAGAGGTTGGGGGAGAAGTAGCCACAGCTGTGGGGATTTACGGAGCATGGAAGCTGGGGACAAGCTCTACCAATGTTCAGTTTTATTTCTGACTTGATTTTGCTCCACTGTACCAGGGGAAGTCTTACTAGTCTACCTCCAGCATAGTCTCCAGAACTATACACAGAAAGCCTTGGGGAGCACACACATCGCCTGTGCCAGACAGAGCCAACATCAAATATCTCAGTCACCCCAAGTCTTCAACCTCTGGTCCCCCGAACGCCAACCGGGTCAGGTAGTGCAATTTGGTAGAAAGAGCCCTGAGGTAGCCATCAAAGCTTGATCACCAAAGGCTCGACACCACTCCAATTTCCTCTATTTTGGGGGGTCATGTCACCTCGAGACAAATCTCCATCTCCCTAAGCCCTAGATATCTCATCTGTAAAATGGGGATGAAGATACCCTCTCTGCCCACCTCAGGGGTTGTCACGGGGATCAAATCAGGGAATGGCTGTGAAAGAGCTTTGAAAACTGTAAAGTGCCATGGAAATGCCAGAGAGTGTGATTAAGAGACAGCGGCTGCCCCCACACTTACTTCAAAGGGGAGAAACAGGGTGGAGAAAGCTGACATGCTCTGCTTTTGAAGTGCACAAGAGCAGCTCTCAGCAGAGAAAAAACAGCATTGCTGCTTAAAAGGCAACTTTCAAAACAACCATTTTCTCTCTGAAGGGAGAATATAGTTGGGAGTACTTCAAAGGCTGGGGAAAATTTCCAGAAAAAAAAAAAATGACGTTCTCAGTCCAACTTTTAGTCAAGTCAGTTATTAAAAAAAAAAAGAAAACTTCAGAACTTGTCACTTATTTAAAAAGAATTTTAATGCATCGATAAATTAAAAACCGTTAAGAGGGGCGGACAAAGGCACTGTTTCTTCCGTTCCTAAGGATCACACTGCAGAAGGTGGATGTAATGAGTCTGCCCATCGTTCACTACTTCCTCCGATTAAACATTCTCTCCAAGGCTTTCCTCTCTGTCCTGATAAATTTCATACCAAGAATAAGTCACCAGGAAGAGGCCCTTATTCCCCTCTATTCATCTCTGACACCTAGCTATCAAGCATGGAGAGATTATTTATTCAGTTTTTCTTTCTCCTTCCTTTAAATATGGCAGCCTACAAAAGATTAACTTCAAGAAGCCAGAGCAGAATTACAATATCCTATTTACAGGGAAAAAAGATATCTCTACTTCCAAGCAAAAGGAGACGTCTTTTTAAAAAAAAAAAAAAAAAAAAAAAAACTAAATACAAACATCAATAAAGCCCCGGTCTTAATTCCAGCGGGCAGTGAACAGTGATGCAGCAGGAGCGCCTGGCTGTGATGCCCAAGGGGTCAGTCAACTGGAACTTTGCCAGACTTATATGGAAATGCTATCATGCCATCCTCCCCGCTCCCTGTTGCTTCCTGTTCTCAGGATTGTGCAAAGGAAGCAGCTCAAGACTGGGGCCCCCGAGGTCCTGAAGAAACAAGCTTTCTCGTCAACTCTGCCCTGGAGGGGCTCTGTGGATGTCACAGCCAGAGGGTTACTGGGAGACCTGGCTTATTTTCCCCACAGGTTGGACCCATGTTTACAGAATAGAAGCAAATTAGGTACCTCTTAGACAAGATGCAAAGCTCAATGGGACGGTCACATTTCCTATTCTTATTATACACAACCAGACAGGGGGAGGGGGTGAACAGGAGAGGGAACAGAAAGAATTCCCTCTTCCCAAACGGGCAGTCTCCATGGGGGAAGCTCTTTCTGCCCCCACTCCCCACCAGATTTAGCCTCACAGTTTATTTTTGGAAAGGACTTTGAGAGCAGAAGTGAAAGCCATCCCAAGGGTCTGAAGTCGGAGAACGGCAGCCGCCACGAGACGATCAGTCCAGAGGAGTAGTGGAGGGAGGCTCGCGAGCAGGGTGATGTCATAGGAGAGAAGAGGCTGTCTGAGCCCCAGCTCTTCTGCTACAGTTTTGAGCAACTCCATTTAATTAAAGTGGTGCCTCTCACTGGCATGAGAGCAATGGAAGTGTCAGTTTGCTTGACAGGAGCTCCTTTGCCTGGAGCACAGACCGGAGCACCGGTGGCTGAGTGCCAGACTTTATCTCCAGCACAGATGGGAAGGCCAGGGGTAATTACCTTGCCCCGGCCAGTTGCTTTCCTGGGTGAAATTAGTGAAAAGTAGGAGACAGTGACTCCATCGGATTCTTCCTCAACATCATTTCCAGGGAAGGAGTGAAGACAATCAAGCGTGACATTCTGATTTGGGCAGGAAGGCAGCCCTGAAACTTTCCACTCTATGGACTGTTTTGTGAGATAGTAACTCGGAGAAGCGGGCATGCTGTGAACTGGCCACACTATACTCCACTCCGGTACCTGGCTTCCCAAATGTAACCGGCTGATTGAACTCTGCAGGGCACATACATGAAGCGGATTTCTGCCAATCTCTATCCCCAGTGGTGCTTTGTCCAATCTCCCCTTCCCCTCTTCCAAGGATATCTTGGACAATTCTGGGCTTTCTGTTCATTTCCAGTCTAGATTGCCACTTTAGATTTCCCCTCCCTCACTGTAGGCCAAGCTTTGGCCCAGGGGGGATGTGAAGTAGGGAGGAGAGCACACAGTCCACCCCCTATATGTCTTACCTGCCTTGAGAAGGGAGTGACCTGCCTCGGGCCCATCGGCCAGGGCTCAGCCCCTTACACCCGTCCTGAGAGTATTATCCAGGCAGTGATCCCTTGCTGCCCACCTAGGCAGCTTGGGAGCGGATTCCTCTTACTCATTCTCTCATGTTCCAAAAGAAATTACTGAGGACCACTTATGTGTCCTCCAGAGACATGGAAAATGAGGACCACTGTCGTATCGTCTTTTGGGGCCAATCATTCCATCATTCCTCCTTGCAGGCGCCTCTGAAAAACCCTTTCCTCCAATCTGGATGAAAGCTCCTCGCACGTCCAACCACCCATTTGGTAGATTAGGAAACTTGGGTTTAAGAAGCACAGGATACCTTGGAGTCATGAAGAAAGTCTACAAGAGAGGGAGTGAGAATGCTTTGCTGAGTGTGCAATTTGTATGAAGCTGGTGCCGATAGACAGCAGAGGTCACTACGTGCAGCTCTGAGGTTATTGGGGATCCTGGGTCTGTTGCAACACGATGACCAGGACCAGCTCGTGGCTGACACAGAGAGAATGTGACTTTGGGCTTGCATGAACTTTGATGAGGATAAGAAGAAGAAAAATAAGAAAGATTTATTGAGCACCATGTATCTGACACTTGCAACAACTTCTGTGTAAGTGTAACCTGATAGCATCTTGCTTCTGCTGCACCTTGTCTCATTGTTTTTGAGGGATTCTCGAATTTCTCAGTGTGGGACATTTTGAGGACCTGCTGGCACTGCCACATGCAGTCAGAAGTGTGAGGAAGTCAACACACAAGAAGGCCACGTTTGGCCAATGGGCAGCAATAAATGCTCTCTCTTCCACCCCTCAGGGGGACAATTCCAAGATACACTGCTTTGCAGGGGATTCCAGCAGGATTGAGCCCCAGTTGGCAACACTGGTGACCAACTTAGGGACATACCCATGTACTAGCCTTCCCTCCCTTGTATTTCACTCTTCCTAGGACCTGTACATGAACTTCCCAATCCCCCACTACTATTGCCTGCCATTTCTCCCAAAATAAATTCCTTGCCTGCAAAGCTTTGTCTCAGGCTCCAGAGGAGACCCAGGTTCAGTTAATGAACCACGTTTAGTGAGCGTGTTTAGTGCTTGACAGGGATTATTTGCTTTAACACTCAAGTAACCCTATGAAGTTAGTATCATTTTTTATCCACCTTGGATGGATCAGGAAAGTAGGATACCAAGAGGGGAAATAACAGAAGCAGAGTGTCTGCCCTGGGTGGTGGGGTAGGGGGATGATGACCTCAGTGAACTCAGGTGAGAATTTTCCCCAGTCTGGAGTGCTGGACTTGGTTCTGGGCTCTGAGCCCTTCACAGGGAGTATTTCCATCGGAACCCTGGGATGATGAGGGAAGCAAAGCCAAGACTTAGAAGGGAGAATTGGAAGAAATGAGTGGCTGAGCCCAGAAAACACTCAGAAGGCACATGAGAGCAGCCTTTTCTTTAGGATGAAATGCACTGAGTCAGCTGAGAAGATAGAACTATCACAGTACAAGGCAACAAGTTTATGTTCAGTATAAGAAAGGACTTTTTGCCAGACTTTCCCCAGCACAAAATGAGAAACCCTGGCATACAGCAAACCTGATATTGTAAATGCGAGAGCTGAGATTGCATGGCCAGCCATTTCTCCAGAATATCATAAAGAGAATCCTGTGGGGGAATTCTTTCAGATTAGGGTAGGATCCTAATTTAGGGCTGACAAAGATTTGCCTCTTCACTCACCAATCCAAGACAGCCTTAACCTTGACAGTCCCCTGGGGTTCCTCTGAATCCTTACTGCTGGTAGAGCCACCAAGAGGTAAGATTTAATTTGTCATTTGTTTAATTTGTTTTCCTGCCTTATTGCATTGTCTGGAACTTCTAGAAAAAAATTCAATAGTAACATTGGCAGATGTATTTATGTTTTTTCTTATTTAATAGAAATGCCTTTACTATTTCACAACAAAGTATAATATTTGTTCCTGCTATCATATAGGTAGGCAGGATGCCTTTCTAGGCAGGAAAGACCTTGCTATTTGCTGAGTCAATAAAGGGCTTATTCTCTCAGGTAAAGTGTAAAGATGAGGACCTACTATGAGATCAATCTCTATTCTCTATAGTACTTGGAACAGGGGTGAGTATAAAGAAGATGCCCAGTAAATGCCTGGTATGAAAACAGGGTATACAAATGAGTTGAAAAATTTCTTGGCTTCCAAGTGGCCTGATTCCTCAGCTGTAGTAGCCCAGCTCCATTCCAAGTCCTCTGTGATGAGCTTGGAACACCCTCCTGATATTGGGAGTGACTTACCTTAAAACCCAGTGAGTGTTCTTCTCAAAGAAGAAGCCTGGAGCTGGAAAGAGCAGATGTAGGACTGGGCTCAAGAAATGTGTCAGTGGGCCTGGTGAGTAGATTGTTCCTGGCCTTTTGGGGGCTGTGAGTGGATGCAAAGCTTCCTGCTCAGAGCTGGTGGTCAAGACTGTGCTCCACCCATAGACACACAGGCAGAAAGGCTGTCATCACCGAGTTTGCCCTTGGTGTGTGAGTTATGCACGAGCAGAAGGGGGCTGCAAGGGGCCATTACCTCCACTAGTTCCTCAGAGAAAAGAGGGAATGGGCTGGAAAACAAGCAGTTTAGGGAATTTAAGGAAATGAGTGAATCAAGGCCCAGGCTTCCAACTGCCTCAAAAGCCATCCAAATTCCTGGAGACCAAGCCCTCGTCAGGCTCTATTTCCCTCCCCTAAGTCCACTGGTTTCATGCACAATCAGTGTGAGTGGCCTATGGCCCTGGTTGAATTTTGCCCCAGTTTCTGGAAGAAGAGGCCCAGATAGTCAGGGGGCTCCAAGGAAGAAGGAATGGATCATAAGGGTATTAGGGCCATGAGCTTCCCCAGCTCCAGCCTGGCAGCTGTCGGAATGAGGAGGAAAGAGGCTCAGCTATCACAGAACACAGCCTGGAGAGAAGTTGTCTTTTTAAAATTTATTTACTTATTTATTTATTATTTTGTATGGAAGTGTAGTTGACTTACAATTTAATTTCAGGTGTACAGCAAAGTGATTCAGTTATACGTATACATACACATATACAGTTTCTTTTCAGATTCTTTTCCATTATATGTTATTACAGGAAACTGAATATAGAGAAGTTGTCTTTAGACTAAGAGGATGCCAGGGAAGTCGGCCCTTCCTGTCCTCACTAGGACAAGGGGGAAGGAAAGGTACCTGGACTCCATTCAGTTCCCTTCACCTCCACTGCCTCCTCCAAGCATGGATGTGACAGCCTCCCCTGGGTCTCCCTGCCTCCTCACATCACCCGAGCCAATTCCTCTGCACACAGCAGCCAGAAAGAATCTTTCTTCTGCCCCGATGAGTGTTCAGACTAAGCCACCAAAAATCGAGTGTGGACACTACACCACGGTCTGTGAGACCCGGCATCATGGGCCCCACACCCGTCTCTCTGCCTCGTTTGAGTCTTTATGCCCCTTACTCACCACATCCCACACACATTGCCTTTCTTTCAGTGTTTCAGGACAACACTGTTCCTCTTTTCTGCCTCAGTATTTTCCCAGGCTGTTCTCTCTGCCCTAGCCTGTGCTCCCCCATCCTTCACATAGTTGCTCTTTCTTATCCTTCAGGGCTCAGTTTGAAGTCACCTCCTGAGAGGACTCCCCTGACCTCTCCAGCTAAAGTCCATCCTGGCCCCTGTACCTTCAGATCCGTTCTTATCTTTCCCCTGATGCTTGTCCTCTTGAAGTGGGGGCAGGGGGAGGCTGACCCCTACAGGCAGTGTTTTCCATCCTCAATTGGCTTCTGGCAAAGCTCAGCCAACGGGAGGCACTGACCTGATGTTGAAGGCAGGAGGATGCCTTTCTCTCAGGTAGTATCTCTAGCAGTTTGGATGACTTTGGAGGCAATTGAACGTCTTTGATGGGTGTTAAGCAGAGGGGGACATCATCAGTTTACTTTTTAGAAAGATCACTTTTGGGGTAGAGGTATAGCTCAGTGGTAGAGCGCATGCTTAGCATACACAAGGTCTTGGGTTCAATCCGCTGTACCTCCAGTAAAAAAATAAAAATAAATATAAAAAGATCACTATGATGGCCCTATGGAAGATGTGTTAGATTTGGAGAAGCAATTTAGGGGCAGTCCCAATGAGAAAAGATAATGGCCTGGACTGAGGTGGTTGCAACTCTGACGGAGAGAAGTGGACAGATTAAAGCTGTCTTTCAAGGAAGAATTACCAGAACTTGGTGATTACTTGGATGTGGTCTTTGTGAGAGAGGTGTGATCAGGAATCACTTCAAGGTATCTGATTGGAGCAACTGGGAAGATATAGATGCCATTTATTACGATGACAAAAGCTAGGGTGGAACAGATGCTGTTCTGTTCACAGGGGAAACATTCATATACATTCCTTTGATCCATTTTCCCCTGTCCTGTAATATCTTTCATCTATGTAAGTAACCTATTACCTATCACCCATGTATCTATTTATTATTTATCTGTCGTCTGTCAGCCATGTCTTGAAGTTTGGATTATAGTGTATGTACTATGCTGTAATTTCACTTCGATTGTTCGCTGCTACTATATACCTATTCATTTACATTCTGTATTAACTTTATATTTTGTACTTTGCCAGTTTCATAAATTAGATTCTGTAGGTTTCTTTGGTGTGTGGCTTTCTTACAGTTTTCCACGTGAACAAAAATGTTTGTGAATAGTGGTAGTTTTACTTCTTTATTCACATCTTTGTAATTTTATTTCTATATCTTGCCTTATTACAATGGCTACAACCTCCAATAAAATGTTGAATAGAAGTATGAGAGACTATCCTTGCCTTGAAATCAATCTTAGCTGGAAAGTGTTGAATATTTCATTATCAAGTATGTTGTTTAGCTGTAGGATATTCTTTTGTAGATTTTTTTAAAAATCAGATTAGGACAATTTTCTTCTAGTCCCAGTTTTCTGAGGATTTTTATCATGAATAATTGTTGAATTTTGTCAAATATTTTCTACCTATTAAAATAATATTTCCCCTTTATTTTGTAAATGTGGTAAATTACACTATTTTTGAAATGTTAAGCCAACTTGCATTCCTGGGATAAATCTCACTTGGCTAAAGTGTATTACTGAGTTTATATAGTGCTGGATTCAATTTGTTAATAGTTTGCTAAGAATTTTTGTGGTTTTTTTAATGTCTACTTTTTTTTTCTTTCTTACAATTTGTTTTTGTTTCTGTGATCTTTATGGCTAAGATATGGCCTTTTGGGGGTTTCTGGAATGCTCCAGAGGTATAATAAGGACTCTTCACCCTGACTCCATTGAAGTTTGAGTGTCTCCCAGCACTGTGGGACCTCAGGTACCTCTGCTGCTCTTTTGTCCTGCAGTACCTGCTCCCTGCTAGGTAATTCAGGTCCTTGCTCTTTGTGTTCATGGTCATCCCTCCAAGCCATGTCAGCAGCCCAGTCTCCATATCTACCTCCTCAGTTCAGTGAGACATTACTTCCTCCATCTACCCTATGGTAGGGATAGAGTCCCCAGACAGAAAGCCAGGGAACTTGGAGCCAGCTCTGGCTGAGTTTCCCTTCTCTCAGGGATTAAAGCTCTGCTCTGCTTACTTCCCAGTGCCATCAATAATCACATGTATGTGTCCACTTTTACAGATGCCGATGGTGATGTTGATGACGGTGGTGATGATGTGGCTTTGCTTTTTGCTGGGCACTCAGTTGGTCTTTTTAGTCTGGAAACACATGCCCTTCCCTTCAAGGAAGTTGCCTTACTTTCTCTGATGAATGCCTCCCTTCCATTTTTTCTGTTCTCCCTTTCAGGAGTCCCTGTTATTTAGATTTTAGATCTCCAAGACATTCCTAAAATGTTCCACTATTTCTTCTCAATTATATCTCTTTTCTTGTTCTTTTTGTTGCTACTTTCTGGGAGATATCTTTAACTTTATCTTTCCTATTGGGTTTTTCACATTTTAGCATCGTATTTTAAATTTTCAGGATTACGTTTGTGCTACCTGAATATTAACGTTTATGGCCTCCCCTTCTTTTGTTTCATGGAGATAATATCTGTATTAGCCATCAAATGATATTAATGATGGATTTTAAAAACTTTCTAATTCCTGCATCTCGTCCAAGTTGCTTTTTATCCTGCTTGTTTTGATCTCTATGTTTTAAGTTAGATGACTTCTTCAGTTTCTGGTGACACTTAATTGTCCACTTATGTTTAAGATTAGGAAACTGAAGGTCTGCCTGGGAGCTGTGTGTAAGTGGCTAGGTCTTCCCTGTTGTGGATGGGAAGCTTCAATTCCATTATCTTTTGGTCTGTCCACCTAAGCGGGTCATGTTCCTCAGAGAAAATTCTTCTGATCTTCTTCTTGGAAGGTCAAGTCTGGCTGCCAGGGTCCTGGGACCTGAGTGTGAAAGAGGGCTGGCAGCCTCATCATTCAGTGTACAAGCTTGCATGTAATCCCTTCTTCCCCAATGGTGACCTTGCCCTCACACAGTTCTGATGCCCTCAAGGCAGAGAACTCTTCTCTTTTCTCCAGAAAATAAGCTCCCAATATTCTGGAAGGGTGGAGAAGGGTCAGGACTCGACCTTCCTGGAGTTGGAGGAATCTAGAACCTCATTCATTCTGATTTTAGGATTATTTTCATCCCCACTCCCAGGTGTACCAGGACCAGTGAGTCCTGAGCCTTTTGAGAGCGTGGGGGTAGAAACTGGTTTGCTTTGCAGCTTTCCCCACTGTGACCTTTAGATCCAGCTTTCTTTATGCTAAGTCAAATGTGACCTGTACACCTGCAATCCAGCTTCCAAAAATGTTGTTGGTGCTGCTTCTTTTATAATCTCTTTGTCCTTGAAGGTGTATGTCTTTTATTTTTTTAAATATCATTTCAGTAGGTTTTTGGAGAAGACCCCTATGTTTTTTTAAATGACAGATAAAATGATAGCTTGATACCTAACGCTAGATCTGGTCGCCCACAGTTACCAATGGAAAACAAGCAGGCAGACTTGACAGGTTTTCAAAACACATGCAGGGCTAGGATGGATATAAACCTTTCCCCCCGAAACTCCACAGCAGTAGACTTAGAGGGTAAGCCTTACACTTGAAGGTATGAAGAAAAGGATGTCTACCCATTATAGATGGAGAGCTTAGAAAACTCATTGTCACACGAATTGGCTATTGATTTACCCACAGTTGTTTTCCCAAATGTTCAGAGAAAATGTGGGAAGCGGAGCCACAGTAGACCACATAAGGGAGTGGGCATTTGGGACCCATCCAGGAATCCACCTGTGTCTATAACAGCCCTTGCCTCCTGGCCTCACCCCCATTCTGAGCTTAATACCTGCAAAGCCCCTCTCTGGCTCTTGGTCACAGCTACCTCAACTCAGACCCAGCAGGAAGTTGCTGTTTCACCACTATGCCTGGTTGATGGAAGAAGCATTCTAGGGTCTAGGTTACCTTATTCAGGACTCTGTGGCTAGCTATGTTCTCAGCCACAGCCCTCAGCCTCTAGTCATTTGGGAAAGTAATTACAGTAGCCATCAGCTATTTCCAGAAGACTTGAGGAGAGAGTATTTCTCTAAGACCTTTTTTCCTAAGAAAGCAAACACGCTTGCCATGACCTGCAACCCTCGGAAGATGGGAAGGGGCCTTCGTACAAATGGACCATCATATCAAGGTGACTGTGCCTCTTAATTCAAAAGGTAGGTCTCCCCCTGGTGCTGGGCTCTGGGCACTACACCTACCTCACCCTCCCTGGTGCATCCTGCACCCAGTCTCCCTGGGACCACAGCCCCCAGGACACAAGCCTGAAAAACACACCTAGTCTGAAGCAGCCTCCAGCCTCCAGCCTCCAGAAATCCATGGGCATGGACAGGTCCGCTTCTCAGTCCTGCCCTTCCCGTTCTCCCTCAGGGAACACCAGTAAATATAGAAAGGACTGGGGTAGGGGGGCATTATCAGGTAAAATTTTCTTCTGCAGGTTGAGAGATTTCAATTTGATTCTGTCTTCAGTGCTGCGTTATGATACAGCAATGTCATGATCACTTCACAGCCATGGAAAGAGATATTTTCACTGGCATCTTTCATTTCTGATGCCCTCATCCTCATGTGTCTGCCTGCTGACAAACCAGAGCTGTCACAGCCACCTGTCACTGCGGGGGGAAAAATACCTTTTTGACAACTGTGTCTTCCTCTAGAAGATACTCTTTGTACCCGACGCCTGCTTCCCAACTTGTGCTTGTGACACTTCTGGTATTTCAAAGAGCCTCATGAAATTCTCCAAAAAGGAATCTCAAACCCAATTAATTTAAATTCATTTTCATGTTGAATGTGCAGCATGACATATTTAGGAAGGAGGACGTGCATCATAAAGTTAAGCAATGGGAGGGCCTTATTATAAAGAAGCAACCTCCCTTATTAAAAGGAAGCCCAGAAACTTCTAAGAACCTAAGCAGAGAAGGGCACCAGGAGGTGGCACATTGCAGCTGGGGCAGGGATGGGTGGAGGATGCTTGGTTCTAATTCTGATGCTAGCGTCATGCTGGTAGAGAAACAGTCCTTTCTATTTCCCTTTAAATGACACCACCCAATGCTAATAACAACCTGCCCTTCCCTCCGCCAGTCTCACCTACCCCCTCGGATAACATGCCAATGCCATGTGGAGCCCCAGGAGTTCTCTACTGCATGACAGAATCCAAGCTTGCATGCTCTATCTCCTGATTCCTGTGTCAGGCTGCTTTTTTGACTTTTGTTTTAATAAAGACCAACAGAAAATATTGTTTACAGAGGACACATTCAGTAGGGAATTTCTCGTTCTCCAAGTTCAATAGCAACGTCTTGGTGTCAGATTCGGGATGGTGGCCAACGTGTACACAGTGTCCTTCCTCCTGCAAAATCCGGCAGATGTGTCAAAGACATTTGGAAAAAAAAAAATCCATGACGGCCTTAAATATGTGGAAGAGTATCATCGATGGAACAGAAATTATAAAAAATGTATGGGCGACGGAGTACAGATGTGGCTGATTGTTGCAACTCAAAACCACGAGGGAGAAGCCTCGAGCAGCTGTAAGCACAGGACCTCCCAGGGGAGCCCCAGAGGGTCTCCAGCTTGAGTTTGGCTGTAGAGTGACAATCAGGATTGTTAGTTGGAGGACTGTCTACAGCAGCGGTTTCCAAATTGTTTTGAGTCACGTACTCTTTCACTTAAAAAGAATTAAGCACACATGCACAGTTTATGTAAATGTATCTATCTATAAATTATATACATATGTTATATTCACTAGCAAATATGTCTACGCAATTTATATTTAGTCGAGATTAATCATTAATGATCATCAGTGAGACTGCATCATCTAAGAAGTCATGATAGTTTGAAAGTTAGGGACCAAATTCTCATCAGATCTCATAAAAGCATCATGCTTGTCATCACATAATATAGTTAATTAAAGTTAGGCGTATTGGCTTTGCTATTCTCAAGTTGTTTCTTAGTGTTGGCATTTTAAAATTTTCTTGGATTCACATTTCCTATGCCAAAAATTTTAATCACTTAACCATTTTGAAAGGATTAGATTCTTTAAAAATGGAATCTATTATCCATAAATCTCCTTAACCAAGAAGATATAAACTGCAATTCACCACAAGACAATTAAACAAGCAAACGAGTAGATTAAGAAACTCTATCTTATTCAGGAATGACAATCCATATGTTAAAATTAGTAAGCCTTATTGTTTTTCATATTTGAGATAAAATTCATGTCAGTGAAAGTTAAGCTTTTCTTTGCACACCCAGTGAAGCCACTTGCACAGTCCTCAAGAGGGCACCCCCCACTAGTATCCACTGAGGGCTTATCCTCTGGGCTAGTTGGCCCTGTGCCTTCCTGAGTCACAAGGAAGTTGGCTGCAGCTTCTGTACCTGGCTGGCGCCGTGGCCACAGTGTGGATGTTGGGGAAAGTGGAGAGGAGAGTCCAGGCGCCTCCTAACCTCCTTAGCAGACCAACAGACAGAAACAGAGCATCTCCACTCAAGAATAAAATGCAGTAAAGTTCTGTGACAGGGGTCAAGGCCAGTTATGGAGTGGTGGGAATCATGAACCTGCCCGTCAGCCCAGGCTCAACATCCGTACTCCCCCTGAGGCCTTGCCCACCGTGGCAAAGGGTCCCTTGTGCACCTCCTGTACCAAACAGCCTTGTCTTTGTTTCATAAACATGAAAAGTCAGCCAGGGCTCACAAGGCCTTTAAGGAAGATCAACAGCATGAAAGAGGAAGCCCAAATGAACCAAGACAACAACAAATTAAAGAAATCAAGGAAAGAAAGTGAGTTTAAAATTGTCCTTCTTACTTGAATAGTTAGAGTCTTTTGAGAAAATATTTGAAGAGAGCAATCTGAGGGAAAAAGAACTATTGAAAATTTGAATTCTGAAAACTGAAATAACAATTAAATAGCAGAGCAGAAAAAAAGAAGAATTAACATAAATGAAAACCAAAATAGTAGATGGAAAGACAAGGAAATCTTCCATAGCAAAAAGGCAGAAATGGAAAATTAAAAAGTAAAGATTTTTAAACGTGAAGAAAACAGAGTCCAAAGTACATTTAATAGTAATTCCAGTAGGAGAGACCAAAGTCAATGAAGATGAGGAAACCATCAAAGAAAAATGCTGGAGTCACCTTCAGTCCAGACATGATGGTGTAAGCCTGATTTGCCTGCCTCTTTCATTCTAAGCACAGCTATAAACCCTGGAAATGGAACACAGGACAACCAAAGAAGATCTCTGAAAGGTGGTAAGAGAAAGGTAAATCGGTTTGGAATTTCAGGCTAGAGCAACAACACGGAGGCAGGGCATTTGCATCCCCCCACCCAACATAAGAAGGCTACCCAGACCTGGTATTTCCCAGCCCCCAATCTCACAGTACAAAGCAACCGAGGTAGGTTCCTTCTTCCCCTGGATCCAACAGGAGCCCCTCTGACAACGTCAGGTGAGCCCAACACACCTGGCAAGGGGGATTCATCAGGAGCCAGGGGAGGCATTCTCTTTTTCCCTCAGGCCTGAGACTCCTCTTTTCCACAAAAAGACATAAGAAGTGGGCAGGTGATTTACAGCAACATGGATGGACCTGGAGATTGTCATTCTAAGTGAAATAAGCCAGAAAGAGAAAGAAAAATACCATATGATATCACTCATATGTAGAATCCAAAAAAAAAAAAAAGAAGGAGAAGAAGAAAGAAGAGGACACTAATGAACTCATCTACAAAACAGAAACAAACTCTTAGACATAGTAAGCAATCATATGGTTACCAGAGGGAAGGGGGTGGAAAGGGATAAATTTGGGAGTTTGAGATTTGCAAATGTTAATCACTATATATAAAAATAGATTAAAAACAAATTTCTTCTGTATAGCACAGGGAACTATATTCAATATCTTGTAATAACCTTTAATGAAAAAGAATATGAAAACGAATATATGTATGTATATACATGATTGGGACATTTTGCTGACACCAGAAATCAACACATTGTAACTGACTGTACTTCAATAAAAAAAAAAGTGGGTAGGTGGAGCCAGCAGGAGAGACACAGTTACAGCAGGCAGCTTGATCTAGGAAGAATCTTTGTCCCCATGAGCCCAAGACTTTCCTCCCCAGCCCAGAGACACCTGGGAATGGGAAGTGGGTGATGATGTGAAGGGTGAGAGAGAACTGGGAGGGGATCCCACTATGCCCCTCCCCCACCCAGAGCCACCTGGTGATCCCACCTGAGGAATCTCCTTCTGTCTCCCTAAGGCAGCACCAGCAAGGATCAGTGGGAACCCCAGTGGCACCAGATAAAACTGCAGACTGAAATAACACTACAAAGACTTTGATTAATTAGTCTACCTTTGGAACCACAGCCCACAAAAGTAAGCCAAGACCTACATGCTAAGCCTAAACAGGATGCCTGCCTCTCAGGTGTAGAAAGAGAGAGGGTCTGAGTCTTTGAAGAAATCATGGCTGAAAACTTTCCAAATTTGGTTTAAGATACAAACTTCCAGATCCAAGATGCTAAGTAAACATCAAAAAAGATAAACTCAAAGAAATCCATCCCAAGACATCATAATTAAACTTTTTAAAATTAAAGGAAAAAATCTTTGAAACAGTCACAACACATTATGTGTAGGAGAACACCCATTTGGATGACAGTGGATTTTCCACCTGAAACCCTGGAGGCCAGAAAGAAGAGGCACAATATTTTTGAAGTACTAAGAAAAAGAATTGTGAACTGCAAGTGTACTATCTACTGACATTATCCTTCAGACATGAAGGGGAAATATAAACATTCTCAGACAAAGGAAAATTTTAAAAAATTGTCATTAGCAAACATGTCCTTAAAGACTGGCTAAAGAAATTTCTTCAAACAGAAAGAAAACTTTAAAAAAAATGAAGGAAACTTGAGATTTTAGGAAACAAGGACAATGAAAGGAGCAGAAGTATGAGTGTATCCAATAGACATTTTCCTCATGAGTTTTATAAATCATAATGATGACTGAAATAAAAATTATAACAGTATCTCATGCCCAAGACAATGATATTTGAAAGTGGAGAAGGTAAGGGGATCTAAGTGGAAGCAAGTGGTGAAATGTTGGTACCAGTTGTGGTAGGCTAGGTAATTAGCCCAATGATGCTCATGTCCTAATCCCCAGAACCTGTGAATTTGTCACTTTACATAGAGAAAGGGACTTTGTAGATGTGAGTAAGTTAAGGATCCTGAGATGGAGATATTAACCCTGGATCATCTAGGTGGACCCAATGTAATCATAAGGCTCCTCATTATAAGGAGGGAGGGTGATCACAGTCAGAGAGAGAAGACGTAAGGATAGAAGCAGAGGCAAGAGAGGAGAGAAGAGGCTACACTGCTGGCTTTAAATGTGGAGGAAGGTACCAGGCCAAAGAATGCAGGCACTCTTCAGGGGTTATCCTTTACAACCTTGGATTTAGCAACGAATTATTAGATGTGACACCAAAAGAACAAGCAACAAAAGTAAACAACAAATAAGTTGGACATCACCAAAATTTAAAACTTTTATGCTGTAAAAGAGACAATCAAAAGAAAGAAAAGACAACCTACAGAATGGGAGAACATATTTTCAAATCATATGTATGATAAGCATCTAGTATCTAAATCACACAAAGAACTCAACAACCAAAGGACAGACAGCTTAATTAAGAAATAGACAAATGACTTGAATAGACATCTCATCTCTCATAAAAAGAGATACAGTTGGCCAACAAGCACATGAAAAGACACTCAGCGTCATTAGTCTTCAGGGAAATGCAAATCAATACCACAGTGAGATACCACTTCACACCCACTACAATGACGATAATCAAAAAGCGGAAAATAACAAGTGTTGGTGAAGATGCAGGGAATTTAGAATGCTTGCGTATTGCTGATAAGAATGGTGCAGTGGCTGTGGAAACCAATTTTACGCTTCCTCAAAAAGCTGAGCATAGAATTACCACATGACCCAGCAATATCACTCCTGGGTACATATCCGAAAGATTTAAAAACAGGATTCAAACCAAAACTTGTACATAAACGTTCATAAGCATCACTGTTCACAATAACCGAAAGGTGGAAATAACCCAAATGTCCATCAACTGATAAATGAATAAACAAAAATGTGGTCTATCCGATACAATGAAATAGTATTCAGCCATAAAAAGGAAAGAAGTACAGATACATGCTACAACATGAATGCACCTCAAAAACATTACACTAAGTGAAAGAAGCCAGATACAAAATGTCACATATTGTATGATTCCATTTATATAAAGATCCAGAATAGGTAAATCCATAGAGACATAAAGCAGATTAATGTTCCCTGGGGGCTCTGCGGAGGGGCATTGAAGAGAGACTGCTTAATAGGTTTGGGTTTCTTTTTGGAGTAATGGAAATATTTTGAATCCAGTAGAGCTGATGGTTGCACATTGTCAGTGTACTAAGTAGAACTGGACTGCACACTTTAAAATAGTTAATTTTATGTTATGTGAGTGTTACTCTAAGAGAAAAGCCAATCTCATACTGCATGGTTACATACTGTACAACTACATACTGTCAAGTTCATTTAAATAATGTTTTTGAAATCACAAAATCTTAGAAATGGAGGACAGATTACAGGTTGTAGAGGGAGGGATATAGATGGGAAACAGGTATTATTAAGGGGCTACACAAGGAATCCCTGTGGTATTGGAAGTGTTTAGTATCTCAACCACGGTGTTGGGTGCGCAAGCCTTCACAAATGATAACATTGTATTGAGACTCACATACAGGTGTACACACACATGCATGGCTACAACCAGGGAAATCCAAATAAAAATGGTGTGTTGGCTCAGCATCAGTATTTCGAGTATGATGTGATACTGTAGTTCTGCAAAATGTTGGGGAAACCTGGCGAAGAGTACAAGAGATCGCTATGTATTATCTAAAACTGCATATGAGTCTATGAAAATCTCAATTGTGGGTATTCTTATGGTGAGGGGATACATACAATAAACAATAACAAAATATTTATAATATGTAATTGAAAGCTATATAACTATAGAGTAACTGGGAGCAATACTTTATTAGGTTAGTTAGAAAGACCTATCCAATAGCATCGTTTAACCAAATTTTAAACAAGAGAAAGCTAATGTTGCAATAGTCATTTCACACAAGATATTATATATAGGAGTAAACATAACAGGGGTAGAGAATAATTACACAAAATGATAAAAGGAACAATATAAAAATAAGATACAACAATCATGAACTGTCAAGAAAGATCCTATTACAGAATTTGCCTGATTAAGAGCATGTAACTCCATAATGGTTAAATGAAGGCAGACTCACCCTCTACTAATGAAAAAATAATTCCAACCAAGACAATGGCCACTTTTATAAATTCTTTCTGAACTATAGCAGCTCGCCATAGTGTAATATATACCAACACAGATCCTGTTTGCAGAGCAGAACTGAGGCAGTAAGCCAAGAGGTGAGGGGGAGCAGCAGACTTGCAGGGTTTTTGTGAAGATTAAACGAGGTCATATTACTTCCTCATAGGTCTGATTTGCCATTTAGCACATAGTAGACATTTGTGTTTGTCAGGATAGTATAAGCAATGCTGCGGTAACAGATTCCCACGTCTCAGGGTCTTAACATGAAAAGGTTTATTTATTACTCAGATAAATTGTAATGCAGATCTTGTAGCCCTCGTCCATCTTGTAGCTAAAACACGTGGAATACGTGATCACAAGGACAATGCAGCAAGGAAAGAAAGGTTGGGAGGATTTTGTAAAATGTTTGTAAGTGCGAGCCGGGGACCAGCTCATAACATCACTTCCACCTGCCTCCCACTGGTCAGAATTCTGTCACATGGTTGTAAACTAACCGCAGAGGGAGCTGGAGCATGTGATCTTCCTGTGTGTCCAAGAAGACAAAACAGCACAGAGACCACAGATCACTACGGGGCCACAGCATTCAATACATGGACACCCTGCCCTCCTGCTACAGCTACTGTTTTCACTGCTGTTACTTTTAACGCCCTAAGAATAAGGACAGGGCCACCTAACACTTGTTGCCAGGCATCGGGAGCTTTCAGTTTGCATAAAAATGCTACCAAATAAGTGTATTGTTATAAATCAAGATGCAAAAATATTGAAATCGCCTGTAGTCACCAGCTGGTACATACCTGTCTTACTACCAGTCCTTCCCCTACTTGAAAGACAGCGTGCCCTTCACGGGGCTGGGCAGCCCCATTGCAGGCTCCTGGGAGATAGCAGTCTTCTCAGCTCTAAGAGACCTGCCTGGTACGTGAGCACTGGAGCATCCATAGAAAACTTCCTTCCATGGCAATTTTTTCTTTGATTTACTGGCTGTGTTAAAAATATTGTTCTATAATGGTCAAGTCTGGAGGATGTTGTCCTTAAAAGAGAAAACTGCTCTAAATAAGAATGCGTAATCCTAGAATCCTTTCTCTCCCAATGAGATGGTTCTCCTGGATTTTGTTCCCCTTGCAAGCACACCGAAAAAGCTGCTTCAGTCTGTAATTTCCCAGTTACCTCCTCCAGTGTTAGCTGAGAGCAGAGAAGGAAGACGGGATCATGAGGCTCATAACATTTGATCTTTTCCAGGCTTCAGCAAACCTGTGAATCACTTCCATACGCCAGATCAATATCGGGTGTCACCTGCTGGCAGGTAAGGGCAATTCGATGGCTTTTCTAATACCTCGCAGGCATCGATTTCCCCACGTGTCAGGAGAGGGGGGACTGAATAGGAAATGGAGGAGCAGGGAAAGGCAGAGAAGCCATGCAGTCCTGCAGGTCGCCCCAGGAGACCCCAGGGCTCGCACCTGCCCTGACTGCACGCCAGTTTCCCAGCCTCCCCCAGCCAGGACCGCTGCCCTCGGAGCCTGCCCAGGTCCACAAGCCAGGAGCACACGGCTTCGCACCCATGTACGAGCGTGCACCTGGACCGCCCATTCACCAGCTGAAATCGGGCAGTTCTGCTTTCGCTGTGTGAAAGGGCTGAGTGACCCAGATGGCGTGACTACAAGCTGCTTTCAGAGGACTAGGACGCGAGGCAGGAAACATGGTTCTCAAAATCTGGTCCCCGAACAGCAGTATGCACATCACTCGGGAACTTGTTAGACATGCACGTTCTCAGACCCCACCCCTGACCGGCGGGATCGGAGTCTCTAGGGGTGGGGCCCAGCCCTCTGTGTTGTAACCAGCCCGAGAAGATCGGGAGGCAACTGCAGTGCGGGAATCACCGCACCAACAGACACCGAGAACGGCCGTGCTCCCCGTTTCCCTGAAGTGAAAAGCAGGGCCCAGGGCAAGGGAGGGCCGCGGCACGTCGGGCTGGGAGCCCAACCTCCGGACCTTACACAGGTTCCCTCTGGGTAGCTGACCAGGTGGACGGAGCTGAGTGGGGCCTCCGGACCACAAAGGGGCAGCACAGACGCAGAGCTGAAGCCCAGAGCGTAAGGGCGGCCCCGCAGCCGTCGCTGGGAGGCCCTCCTGCGAGCCGTTGGGGGGGGGGGGGGGCACAGGGAGCGGGAGGCGCTTCTCAGCGGACGGTGACCCCTGCCCAGAGGGTGAGTGGGCGGAGGGCATTGAAAGTCCCACCAACGCAGTTGTTGCTGAACTGAATCCCAAACAAACCCATAGATGCATTTGTTATGGGGAAGCACACCCAGGCTTACTAATCGAGGGTGCTTCTTCCCTGAGAAAGGGGAAAGGCGGGGGATGAGCTCATTTATCCTGTATTCCCGGATTCTGTCCTGCTCCCCTGCCCCTTCAGGCCTGGCCATCTCTCACCCTGTCTAGTACAGGAGCTTCCTACAGCTTGCCTCCCCCAGTGTCGCTGTCCTCTAGTCATTCTCCATCCAGAGCTGGAGAGAGGGGTCTCTCATCTGACCATGCCTCTCCCTTGCTTAAAATCTCTCCCCAGCCTCCCACTGCTCCAGGAGGAAATCTACCTCACTCGCTGACATATTCAGCCCTGGGTAGCTGAACCCTGACTTTCTCCAGGGTCCCCTCCTGCCACTTTCCTGCCAGGGTCCCCGCCTGGCAGAGGAGAGTCTTTGTGGTACCAGGGATGCTGTTCCCTCACACCCTTGTCACTTAATTTCTGCTTCTTTCAATATTCAGGTTGAGATCCATTCATCCAAAGAGTCAAAACCCCTTGCCCCCATCAGCACTGTCACAGCAGCTGTACACATGTCTAACACAGCCCTGGTCATGGTCTTGAAATATATTTGTCTGTCTCCGAGTGCAGAATAAACTCCTTGGCAATGCTATCTTGAAACCATTAGCATATGTGTGTGTCCACACTGTGCATATGCTACATATTTTTAATCACTTGGGTTATCGCCCAATTTATTCTTAGAGTGCCACCTCAGGTAGGAAAGAGGAAAGGCATGGAAGTTCAAATTCCTAGAGTTTCCTGCTTTTTATCCTAATTATGCCTTATCCTAATTACTCATTCAGGCTGGAAGATCCCTTGAGAGGTCCTCTCATCCAGCCCCTTGCCTCTCAGCACAACTGAAGGAGGCTGTTGGGCTTCTGTTCTCAACAGTTCTTAGCACACCGAAGTCAGGGAGACGATGCATAAGAGAGGCTGGTGGGCGGGTGCCCACCCAGTAGAAGACCCATTCTCTCAGCATTCCACGGTCAGGGGACAGAGCAAGAAACCCTCTGGGCTGAGTGAGGCCAGCCTAGATTATTTACCCAGAGACATCATTTTAAACATGTTATGTGCCTCTTAAAATAAAATTAACCCTGTCTCCTTGCTTTTACTTAATTTAACCCTGCTACTTTTGCCCTCTTGGTAATAAAGCAGATGGAAGTGTGTGGTTGAAGAAGTTTGAAATAAGAAGCTTGTTTTCCTTCTTTTCTTTTTCTTTCATTTTTGCTTATATCCTGCTTAGGTTAAAAAAAATGAGGCACTCAGAGAATATTACAAATCCTCGCAAGGCTCCCCGTCTTACAGATGGAGAAATACTCAAAACATTCTCTTGTTCATTTGGTTATTTGAAGCCCAGATCATGTTTTCTATAAGTAGAGGCTTTATTGATGGTGGTTCCAAGAGCAACATCAGGTGAGGTGATGTGGGAGTGGGGAAGTTTAACCTTGAGCTTGCCTCCAAGTGCAAAGACTAGGTAGGACCTGCTCTTTATCATCAGGGAGGAAGAAGCTGTCAGGTCTGCCTGGAGAGCCTGGGTTCTCTCAGCCTCAACCACACTTCATTCAGCCTGGTTCTCCATGTGGCATGAGTCATTGCGTCTGTGCCTCCAGAATCTAGCTGCTCTTTCTTGCCTGAAATAGCCCGAGAGCCTCGTGGTTGGCTATTCCTAGGAACCAGAATGAGAGAGAAGTGTTCCTAAGGTGGGTGTATCTCAATAGATCCTTTTTTGCTTGTTTCCAAACTGCCAACCCACTAGATTGCTCCTCCAAGAACCCCTCTTTCCCCCAGCTCAGAGTGGCCCCCTGGAAATTCCCCAGAAGGTGAAACCAGGCTAGCTCTAATCACTATTGTATTAGTCAGGATAGGCCAGATGTTGCTACACAAAAAAAAATTTCAAAATCTCAGTGGTGTAACACAGTGCATGTTACGTAGGCCCATAACAGGGTTCTGCTGAGATTAGACACTCAGGGGCCCAGGGTGACAGAGGCTTCATCTTGACATGTGCTTCACTGACCACTGAGGACATCTGACTCTTGAAGTCTTCCACTTGGAAAGGGCACAGTTCACGACCACCCATATTTTGCTGGCCGAAGTAAATCACACAGCCCCATATTGGACATACAGAAGCACATATAGCCCCATATAGAAGACCTCAAAGAAAGACAGAAGCGTGGTCCTATTATGTGCTCAGAAGGTGGATGGTGAGCTGGAAATATTTAGTAAACAATTGCAACTAGCAGCTCATGGAGCCAGACAGTGTACCTTCCCCAGCACGAGGAGCCTATAGGTCCCTCTTGCACTGTGTGCCAAGAACTCCACAGACCATGCCGATGCCTCCAGATACCAACCCAGTCTGTTCAGAGACTGCATGCTCTCCCATCCCTCTTAGGGAGGCTTTAATTATAGCAAACAGCCCTGCCATCTCTGCCACAGAATCCTAGGATATCAGGGAGAATGACAGGGATCTCTGCATCACACAGACCTCTCTGCAACCTCCTTGAAGTAGGACCACACTTTTAAAGAAAATTATAAGAAGGAAAATTCCAGAGCCTCCTCCCCTCATCCATCCTAGTGCCAAACATTGCATCCTTCTCATTCCTCCTTTTGCTGACTGTAGAGAGCACTTGGAAATCAAAATACTGAAAAACAAAAACAAAACAAAAAACAGTTCTTAAACATTCAATATTGAAAGGAGACATCACAGTGTGTGTGTGTGGGAGAGTGAATAAAATAGATCTGCCCCCACCCACGTACTCTCCTTCAGAAAGGCTGTCGAAGAGACGTACCCAGTTGGGCTGCAAGCTATGATATAATTAGAACAATATTGCCCAATTGCAAAGCCATGTGCCTGTTTGCATGAAATGGAAGCATCTGCTGAAATTATTTGAGGTGTCCCATCACTAATTAAAAGAGCTTTCACTTATAGAGGATGCACCATATGGATACTGTTGATTCTTGGGTTGCTGGATGTGAATGAGTACTGGGGGAGCTGCTGGGGCAGGTGGATGGTGAGGAGTATCTGGGAAAATATGATTCAGCCTTCCAAAATGCCTCCTGACAAGGAGGTCTGGGGCGGGGGAGGTGCTGCCGGAAGTTGTTTGAGGGAGGCGCGGACACGTGGTGCACCATTCCATTGCACCTAACTGTGCCTGTGGCCCCGGAGGCGCTTTGCCCGGGGGCCTTACTGTGCCCTTTTTACTTGCAGAGTCACGACCTTGTCTTCAAGGGACTTTCCAGGTAAACAGGATCAGCTACAGAATTTGCATGGCTCTCTGCAAAATGAAAATGTGGGACCCCTTGATAAAAATTATTAAGAATTTCAGGACAGTGACAGCAGAGCATTAAACCACGTGCAAGCCATTCTGAGTGTGGGGTCCTGTGCAACTGGATGGATCACATACTTATGAAGCCAGCCCTGAAGGTAAGGGGGAAAAAAAAAAAAGCAAGAGCTGTTGGAGAAATAGGGGCCGAGGGGTGGGGAAGTTAGAGCAGAGAGCAAAGCCGGACAGTCACCCCAGCACAGTATAGCCCATAAGGGACTTTTACATCCACACTCTGCTCTGTGGGCCACACCACCCATGCTCTTGGCAGGACAGACTCAGAGCTAAGAAAGACTTGTTCTCACATCTCCTTACTATGCAGAATTGTGGTAAAACCCAGGTACTGACTTCTGGCCCCACATGTTTTCTCTTTCTTCATATCTTATTCATTCAGCAAGTTCTGCCCACTATGGATTCTGCTTCGCATCATCCTCCCCCGGTACATAGCTATGCTAGGAGTCCACGTGCAACCCATTTAGCACAAATAGGTACCAGGAAAAACAAAGTCGGCCCCACCTGAGCTGGAAACATGCATTCAGGAGGCACTAGTAAAGCTGATTCTTGTTATTCTCCCCAGTTAGAAGGGACCTAACAGATTATTCAAGTGCTTTCCAACCAACCTGGGCTCAGAGGTTCAATAACTGGAGTGTACTTGAAACAATCATAGAATGCTTTCTCTCACAAAAGATATTGGGGGAAGGAAATAATAGCCACTGATCTAAGGCTTCTAGTCTAGGGTTCGTGTTCTTTTTCAAGTTCAAGGGAGCAGTCCCATTCCAAAATCACTCTGGGGTGCAGCAATTCCCTTGTTTCATATGCCAGTTTTAAAGAAGTGTCTTAAGGAGGCAGAAGACCCACAGCACTCAACAAATACAATGATCTTTTTAAAAAACAATAGAAATGAAACGCATCAAAATCTGTCCCATGTAGTAAAGCTGTACTTGGGAAGAAAGACTTAACATCAATTCCCAAGAGTTTCAACTTAAGAAACTAGAAAAAGAAGAGCAAAATAAACTCAAAGTTAATAGAATGAAGGGAATAAAGACTTAGAGCAGAAATTAGTGAAATAAAATGCTGGAAGAAAGAAAACTGATATAGCAAAAAGCTGATTCTTTGAAAAGTTCAGAAACTTGACAAGCTCTAAATAGATCAAGCAAAAAAGAGAAAGAACACATATTACCAATTTAGTAATGAAAAGAATTTATCACCATAGATCATACATACATCAAAAGAATATCAAGAGAATACTATGAACAAATTTAGGCCAATAAATCTGACAACTCAGGTGAAACAACTTTTTGAAAAATACAACTTGCCAAAATCAACAAAAGAAGAAACAGAAAAACTGAATACTATACCTATTGAAGAAATTGAAAAAAATATTAAATCCATCTCACAAAGAAAATCCAGGCTGAGATGGTGATAGCAGGGAGAACAGTGGCTTTCCAGAGATGTCCGCATCCTATCTCCGGACTTTATAAATATGTTATAGCAAAAGGGGTCTATAGCTGATGGAATTAATGTTTCTAATCAGCTGACCTTAAGGCAGGCAGAGAGAGTCTCCTGGATTAGCCAGGTGGGCCCGATGTCACCATAAGGTTACACTTAAGGTGAATGAAGAAGGCAGAAGTGTGAGTGTCAGAGAGATTCAGTCTGAGAAAGATTCAACTGACCACCATAGACTTTGAAAATGGCAGGGGCCACGAGCCAAAGAATTCAGGCAGCATCTAGAAGATGGAAAAGGCAAATAAACAGATGTTTCCTTAGAATCTTTCTCAAGAAGGAAATAGAGCCCTGCTCAGGCCATGAATTTAACTTAGTGAGACCCATTTAGACTTCTGGCCTCCAGAACTGTAAGATCATAGATCTGTGTTGCTCTAAGCCACCAAATTCATGGTCATTTGCTACAGCAGCAATAAGAAACAGAAATGTAGAAAGTTTCCCTGGTGGATTCTATAAAACAATGAAGAAAAAATAACACTAATAGAATACAAGTTTTTTCAAAAAAAATAGAGAAAGAAGGATCAGTGCCTAACTTATCTTCTGAGGTCAGTATAACTTTGATTCCAAAACCTAACAAAGACGTAACAAAGAAAAGAAAATTGCATACCTATATCTCTCATGAATATAGATGCAAAAATCCTTAACAAAATTGTAGCAAGCTGAGTCCAACAATATATAAAAAAGGAACATACATCATCACCAAGTAGGGCTTATTCCAAGAATGCAAGTATATTTAACACATGCAAATTAATCAACACAATCTACCATGTTAATGAACTTAAAGGAGAAAAATACACCATTAATTTATTAGATGTGAACAAGAATTTGAAAAAATTAAATGCCCATTCATAATTTTTTAAAAAAATCTCTCATCAAACTAGGACTAGAAGAGAACTTTTCCAACCTGGGCATCTATATCTAAAAACAAAGCAAAACCAAACCAAAGTCAGCTAACATCATACTTCATAGTGAGAGGCTACATATTTTACCTCCTAAACCAGGGACAAGGCAAGAATGCCCACCTTCACCACATCTATTCACATTTTTCTGAGGTCTTAGCTATTGTACTAAGGCAAGAAAATAAAATCAAAACTGGAAAGGCAGGAAAGAAGGAAGTAGAACTTTCCACATTTGAAGATGATATGATTTTTCATGTAGAAAACGAGCACTAAAGTTAATTAATGAATTTAGCAAGGTTGCAGGTTATAAGGTTAATGTGCAAAAATCAATTTTATTTTTATATAGTTACAGCTACCAAGTAGAAAGTGAGATTTTTAAAAATTCATTTAGAGTGACATCAAAAATGACTAAGTATGTAGGAACAAGTCTAATAAAGTGATCCAAGAGCTCAACACTGAAACTACAAAACATTGCTAACAGAAATTAAAAGACCTAAATAAATGAGAAAAGATATTGTTTTATTCTGCAGATTGGAAGATTCAATATCATTACATGACAGGTCTCCCCGTATTCAATGCAATCTCAATCAAAATTCCAGTAGACATTTTTGTAGACTACCTTTGGCAAGCTATAAGATATATATGTAAATGGTATATAAATTCATATAAACTAAAATTTGAATGGAAATGCAAAATACCTAGAATAAAAATAATAATTTTTTAAAAGAACAACTTTGGAGGACTTATTTGATTTCAGTAATCAAGCTTCAGTAATCAAGACAGGCTGATACTGGTGAAAAGGTAGACATAGATCAAAGGAACAGAATATATAGTCCAGAGAAATACTATACATATTCGATCACTTGATTTAAGACAAAGGTGCGAAGGCAATTCAACAGGGAAAGGAAAGTGTTTGGGGAATGATGTCCAGATAGCTATGTGAGAAAAAGTAATAAGCATTGATTTTTCCTTCACACCATACAAAATAATTAATTCAAAATGAATCACAGATCTAAGTATAAAGCCCAAAACTACAAAATTTCTAGAAGAAAATATAGGATATCTTTGTGACCTTGGGATATGCAAATAATTCTTAGAGGACAAAATTCCATAAAAGAAAAAATGATAAATCAGACTGCATCATTAAAAAAAAGAAAAGGCAAGCCACATACTGGGACAAAATGCTCACAGCACATATAACAAAGAAGTTGAATCCAGATTAGGCAAAGAACTCTTACAAACCAATAAGAAAAAGGGCAAAATTGTGAACAGTCACTTCACCAAAGATATCCAAATGGCCAATAAGCACATGAAAAAAATGCTCAACATCATGAGTCATCAGGGAAATGCAAATGCAGTGAAAAACCACTCGATACCAATTAGAAAGGCTAAAATGGAAAGACTGACCATGCCAGGGTTGGACAGGATGTGGAGGAACTGGAACTCTCACGCACTGTGAGTGGGAGTAAAATAGTTCGGCAGTTTCTTAAAAAGTTAAATGTACACCTACCATATGACCCAGCCATTCCACCCCTAGCTATTTACCCAAGAGAAATGAAAACATACATAAACTTCTTATAAACAAATGTTCATAGCAGCTTTATTTGAAATAACCCCAAAAAACTGGAAACAACACAAATGTCTATCCACAGATAAGTGGTTAAATAAATGTAGTACACCCACACAATGGATGCTATTCAGCAGTAAAAACTAATAAATTGTTGATAAACATACCAACATGAATGAATCTCAAAAGAATTATGCTGAATGAAAAGGCTGGATTAAAAGAAGTATATAATGTATGATTTCATTTATATAAAATCCCAGAAAATGCAAAATAATCTACACATAGTGATATGAAACAGATTTATGGTTGCCTGGGGATGAGAGTAGACGGAGAAACAGATTACAAAGAGGGTGAAAGTAACTTTTTGGGGTGATGCAAAGTTTGTGATTTTAATTGCAGTGATGGATTAACAGGTGAAGGCAGCTGGATCTCAGAGAACTGCAGCTGCCGGGAAAGGGTACCCAGGGCTCCCGAAGCTGGGCTGTCTCCCAGATCCCAGTCTACACCCCTTTTTCTGCACCACTACACGTCTGAAAAAGGAGTTTCTCCTAAAAGCCATGCACATGGTTATCCCCAAGACACATCAACACATTGAAACAAGCCTTTGTGAAGCATGTTAAAAGAGACCTGAAGTGGCTTCACAAAAGTAACAGGAAAACCAGTTTCTGCACACTAGCAAATTAGGTCCCAGTTACCTTCTGCAAGGGAGACCTTCCAGCAATAATTTCTATCTTTTGGGTTCTCTGTCCACAGCACCATTTTTTGATTGCTTACTGGGAAGCGAAGGAATGTATTAAAATATTGTCAATTTCACTCTGAAAATCCATGGCAGAATCAGGCTTCAAATTCCTGCCGCCTGACCTCAGGGTTACCCTGCCTCCCTTTCTCTACTCTGGACAGTCTCTTCCCTGGAGCACCCAGCTATGTCTTCTTGGCACCTTCTCCACCATTATCAGTGCTGGCTTTCCAAGGTGATATACGTGTGGAGTCCCACCTTGTCATCCACTTATACAGAGACAGTAATAATATAATGGCAGCAAAGCAGATAGTCATTGTATTCATTGGTCATGGTGGTTCCATATATAAAACCAGTCTCCTTGGATTGAGTCCCTTCAGCAAGGACTATTTCCCATTAGTGTAAATGTCAATGAATAAATCATCGTGGAGGGGCCTGCGGACCACTTCTTTGAGTACCTTGATGAGCTAGAACTTCTTGGACCTCAAGGAATTTGTAACTGGTTTGGAGTAACATGATTAACATATAGGAAAAAATGAGAGCCAATATAAGAAGAGTAGCTGAAAATGCTTGTAGAGGCTGACAGAATTCAGGTGATGGAAAACTGGGTTGGGGAGGTGTCAGAGGCCCTGAGGAGAAATGATACAGTCGGAAAACTTCAGGCTTGATAAATAGAAAACAAACTTTGGATGCATCCACGTTTTCTTCTGGGATCCTCTGCTTATCTGGAAGATGGCTTCTGATCATTCTTTCAGTGGTTCTTCGAAGGATTTGCCAGAAAGCTCTGCCTTGGATTTCTTCTAACTCTTTGGCCCTGAAATTCTAGAGAGAAACAAAATAGCACCATTTGTGTGCCTTGAGTCAAAAAGAAAGCAAATCAAGCAGCTGGGAGATCCAGATTTTGCTCAATAACCATCTATAAAGACGAGAACAAAAAAATCCTATAATCTTTTAAAATGCAAGATAGGAAAATGACTGTTTTAACCAATGTAATTTTGTATATTTCTGAATTGAAATAATTACATTTCTAAAGCAATCAAAATTTCCAATAAAATCGACCTCCTTGATAAAATTACCTAGACTTTCTAAAGAAAACAAGGAGCACTTCCCTCTTTCAATTTAAAAGTATCAGGAATCAATTTCCAATTTGTCCTCAAGGAAGCTTTCCCAGTTGGCCCAAGCCATTCTCTAGTGTAACAGCACTTCCTTGCAGCCATCTTTCTCATTCACAGATACAGCAGCTTAGGACCAGCCAGCATCTGCACTCCCTCCCTATGAGCCCACTGTTCCCCCAACATACACGCTCTCTCTGCCCACAGAGGGAGGTTAGAAGCTAAGATCAAAAGGGCAGATGCTAAGAGGGTTTTCAGCCACAGATTCTAAGAGGGCTTTCAGCCACAGTGGATGTGCTAACTGATCAAAAGTTGTGTAGGGCACCAGTCACGGAGATGGGCAGCCCTGAGGTTGGGGAGACAAAAAACACACAACAGAAATTGTTGAAAGAGAATCATCAGGACCAACCAACTGTTTGTACAGGAAAAGCAAAAGGCAAAGACAGATTCAAAATGACAAGCAGTGTCCTTCCTAAAGGATGGGAGAGGTGACTGTTCAACCACTGCAGTGGCGAATCCGGATCAAGGGGAGGACAGCTGAGCAGCACTGTTGTCCTGTGTTGGTGCGGGGACCTCGGTGTGAGCATCAGTGGCATGGCTACCAGGCCCAGCTAGCCCCCAGGGAAACCAGTGAGAAGGAGCAATGCCTGGTGCTGAGTCTGGGTTAGGCACATTCCCCTGCAGCAGGAGGCATTGTCCTGCTGGGTCTTTGCACAATAAAGACTGCCAGTGGGTCTCTGTGGTCTCCAGCATAAAGCACAATTTCCCAAGGCTGGCTCTCCAGATCCTCTGTACACTGATAACTGGGGTGATCTTCCACTGCCCAAACAAAATTGGTCACTGGCCACAGTGCTAGAGCAGGCTGGCCCTGGAGGCCCTCTGTAGTGCTGGGCACTAATTTTTATTTCTGAATTTAAGGAACTCCTTGGGGAGAAAATGTTGTCCCAGGTTGATGACAGGATGTGAGCAGATTTCAGGACTTAAACAACCAGTATGGTCCTACGTCAGGCGCTAGCTGCATCTCTGCCTGACCCACAATGTTACCCACAACAGCCCATTAAGTTGAACCCTCCATTCTAGCCAGATTGGTCTCTTCACACACCTACACACCCATACACACCCCAGCTTATCACACTGAGCTAAAGCCTCTCTGACTTTTCTTTTGATATGCTCTTACTTGGAATGCCCTCATGTCATCTTGGATTGTTGCTTAGAGCAGAGTGTACGTCCAGCCCCTGCTTCCTCCTTGCCCAAGCTGGTGCACTACTAAGCGTCTGTAAGGTAAGGACACACTGCATGAAGTATCTTCTTTCAGATGGAGAGTTCCCTGGAGGGGAAAATGATGTCTGATACTCCTTTCTCTTCCTTGTGGGTCCTCTACAGAGTCTTGCACACTGCTAGCCACTCAGCTGGCCATCAGTAAATGCTTTCTGCAAAGAACTGAACCAAAAAAAAGTGATGTTATTAGAATAAAGAGAGAAATCAGAGATAAAAAAGTGAGAATTCCCATCCCCTCCTCTCCCACCCCTAACCCTGTGGAGCTACTCTTGAGTTTAGTGTATTTGATCCGTATATTATCAATACTATCTGATGAGTATTTAGCATTTATTAGCTTCTAAATGCTTTATAGGTACATATATTTAATCTTTACAACAAACCTGTGTATTATGTATTATAATTAACCCCATTTCACAAATGAGGTATCTGAGGTGAAACAAAGCATGATGACTTGCTTATGGTGCCTCCAGAATCCAATCACCTTGCCCTATCAACTCCCTCAGATGAGTGAGGCTCTCTCCAGCATAACTTATTTCTTAAGTTTTCTTTACAGCTATTTGGGAATTGATCCTTCTGTAACTCCTCCATCAAAGACGATGCTGGTTTCTTCCTGGCAACGTTGTAATGGAAGACAAGCTAGCACCCACATAAGATCAATTTCTGAACCAATAGAATTTACCTGAATTTGTTGTGGATCAATGGTCTCGTTCTGCAAGCCCATGAGGAAAACAAAATGTAGCTCAAGCCCTCTTGCTGGGAATTCCAGACCATTATCCATACACTTTTTGGCTGTGCTGGTCACACTATACTGATTGTGTGGATGACCTGTTGGAAGATGCTGCCTGTTGCAACTTAGCAATGCTTTGATATTAATATTAACGGATTATTTTTAGGCACTTACTATGGATCAAGCGTCGCCCTAGGAGATGTACACACATTCTACCACTTAATCTTCCCAAGAAGCTGATGAAGTAGGTGTATTTATTATTTCCATTTTAAAGTTGAAGAAACTAAGTCACAGCCAAGTCTACTAAGTTGTGCAAGCTCTCATATGTAGTTGGTAATGAAGCCAAGATTCAAGCCTTGGCATGCTTGTTCCATGCTCAGTTACCTAATAAGCACACATGTCCGCCTTCTGCTTATTGTTTAAATTTTTCATTGGAACCGGGTTTGATGCCATGCACTCAAATGTGGTGTCCTGGAAAGCATGCTTACCTGATAATAAAATACCATACAGAATCCTGAACCAGGTAATTTCTTAGAAGTCCCCCAGTTCCAAGTCTGTATGATCTTGTGATTCTCTACCTCAGCTGATAACACGGTACATGGTACGCAGTACAGGTATACCTCAGAGATATTGTAGATTTGGTTCCCGACCACCGCGATACAGTGAATAATGCAATAAAGTGAGTCACAAGTTTTTCGGTTTCCCAAGGCATATAAGAATTATGTTTACACTATTCTGGTGTCTATTAAGTTTGCAATAGCATTGTGTCTAAAAAAATGTACACAACTTAATTTAAAAAATGCTTTATTGCTAAAAGAAAATGCTAACCATCACCCAACCCTTCAATAAGTTGTAATATTTTTGTGATGGAGGCTCTTGCCTTGATGTTGATGGCTGTTGAGTGATCAGGGTGTTGTTTGCTGAAGTTTGGGGTGGCTGTGGCAATTTCTTAAAATGAGACAGTAATGAAATTTACCACATTGATCAACACTCTCTCATGAACAATTTCTCTGTAGCATACAATGCTTGTAGAATTTCTTTCAAAATTGGAGTCCATCCTCTCAAACTCTGCTGCTCCTTTATCAACTAAGTTTATGTCATATTCCAAATCCTTCATGGTCATTTCAACAATCTTCACAACATCTTCACCAGGGGTAGATTCCCAATGAAGAAACTACTCCCTTTGCTCGTCCATAAGAAGAAACTCCTCATCCACTGAATATATATAGTGAGGCTGCAGCAATTCAGTCCCATCTTCAGGCTCCAACTCTAATTCTAGTTCTCTTGCTGTTTCTTCCACATCTGCAGTTATTTCCTCCACTGAAGTTTTAAACCCCTCGAAGTCATCCATGAGGATTAAAATCAACTTCTTTCAAATTCCTGTTTATGTTGATATTTTGACCTCTCCCATGAGTCACCAATGTTCTTAATGGCATCTAGAATGCTGAATCCTTTCCAGGGGTTTTTTAATAGACTTTGCCCAGATCAATCAGAGGAACCACTATCTATGACAGCTATAGCCTTACAAAATGTATTTCTTAAATAAGGCTTGAAACTCAAAATGAGTCCTTGATCCATGATCTGTAGAGTGGGTGTTGTGTTGGTAAGCATGAAAACAACATAAATCTTGTTGTCAATATCTATCAGAGCTCTTGGGTGATCAGGTGCATTAACAACAAACAATAATTTGAAAGAAATATTTTTTTTTCTCAGCAGTAGATCTCAACAGTGAACTTAAAATATTCATTAAACCATGTTTTAAACAGATACACTGTCATCCAGACTGTTATTCCACTTCCAGAGCGCAGGCAGAATAGATGTAGCACAATTCTAAAGGGTCCTAGGATTTTGGAATGGTAAATAAGCACTGACTTCAACTTCAAGTCACCAGTTGCATTAGCCCCTAACAGGAGAGTCAGCCTGTCCTTGGAAGCTTTGAAGCCAAACATTGACTTTTCCTCTCTTGCTGTGAAAGTCTTAGATGGCATCTTCTTCCAATAGAAGGTTATTTGTATACATAAAAAATTTGTCATTTAGTGTAGCCACTTTCATTAGCTACCTTAGTGAGGTCTTCTAGAGAACTTGCTGCAGCTTCCTACATCAGCTCCTGGTGCTTTATCTTGCACTTCTATGTTACAGAGACAGCTTCTTTCCTTAAATGTCATAAACCAACCTCTGCTAGCTTCAAATTTTTCTTCTGAAGCTTCCTCACCTCTTTCAACCTTCACAGAATTGAAGAGTTAGGACCTTGTTCTGAATTAGGCTTTGGCTCAGGGAATTCTGTGGCTGGTTTTATTTTCTGTCCAGACCACTAAAACTTTCTCCACAACAGCAATAAAACTGTTTCACTTTCTTAACATTTGTGTGTCCACTGGAGTAGCAATTTTAGTTTCCTTCAAGAACTTTTCCTTTGCATTCGCAACATTAGCTAACTATTTGGTACAAGAGGTCTACCTTTTGGTCTGTCTTGGCTTTCAACATGCCTTCCTGATTAAGCTTAATCACGTCTAACTTTTGATTTAAATTGTGAGACATGTGAGTCTTCTTTTCTCTTGAACACTTAGAGGCCACCATAGGGTTATTGATTGGCCTAATTTTAATATTGTTATGTCTCAGGGAAAAGAGAGGACTGAGGAGAGGGAGAGAGAGCAATCAAAACATGCACAACATTAATGGATTAAGTTTACAATCTTATATGGGCAAAGTTTGTGGTGCCTCCAAACAATTACAATAGTAACATCAAAGACTATTGATCACAGATCACCAAAACATAATAATAATAATAATAATAATAATAATAATAATAATAATAATAATAATAATAATAATAATAATAAGTAGAAATTTTGAAATATCACAAAAGTTACTTAAATGTGACACAGAAATACAAAGTGAGCAAATGCTGTTGGAAAAATGGTGCTGATAGACTTGCTCAATGCAGGGTTGACAAAAACTTCTTATTTGTAAAAAAAAAAAAAAAAGCAGTATCTACAAAGTGCAGAAAAACGAGGTGTGCTGGTACTTATTTGGGTCATAGAAACTAGGATTCATATGTTCTTTGAGGACAAGTATTAAAAGATAAAGCAAACCAAATCCAACAATGTGTTAAAAGGATCATACAACATAATCAAATGGGATTTACTCCAGTTATGCTAGGATGGCTCAACATTCACAAATCAATCAACCTGCTATATCACATTAACAAAGTGAAGGATAAAAATCATATGATCAAGTCAATAGATACTGAAAAAGGAATTTGACAAAATTAAACATCTATTTATGATTAAAAACTCTCAACAAAGTCTGTATAGAGAGAATATACAGCAATATAATAAAGGCCACATATGACAAACCCACAGTTAATGTCATACTCAACAGTGAAAACCTGAAAGCTTCTCTTATAAGATCAGGAACATTCTCACCACTTTTATTCAACATAGTGTTGGAAGTCCTAGCCACAGCAATTCGGTAAGGAAAAAAAGTCATCCAAATTGAAAAAGAAGTAAAATGACCACTATGTGCAGGTGACATGATACTATATATAGAAAACCCTAAAGACTCCACCAAAAACTATTAGAACTAATAAATCAATCAGTAAAGTCACTGGATAAAAAAATCAATATACAGAAAACCTGTGGCATTTGCGTAAACTAATAAAGAACTAGAAAGAGAAATTAAGAAAACAAGCCCATTTATAATTGCATCAAAAAATACCTAGGAATAAATTTAATTGAGGTGGTAAAAAAGCTGTACACTAAAAACTATAAGACACTGATGAAAGAAATTGAAGAAGATGCAAATAAATGAAATATGGAAAGGTATTCCATGTTCATGGATTGGAAGAATTAATATCATTAATAATGTGCATACTACTAGAAGCAATCTACAGATTCAATGCAATCCCTATCAAAATACCAATAACATACTTCAGGGAACTAGAACAAATAATTCTAAAATTTGTATGGAGCCACCAGAGCCAGTTGTTTAGTGGGTGTCCTCTACATGGGCTGCATGAGCCCTCCTGTAGTGGTGGGGCTGAGGCTTCTGTTGCAGCATAAAACCCAGCTTGTCTGAGGCCCACTAAAGACTATTGCAGTGTGCAGGTGTCCATATGTTTTGTGGAAGGAGATGAATTTATTCAGGATCTTTGGACACTGCCATCTTGAACCCTCCCTTGAGAATCAGGCACTCTTGAAATGTATAGTCAGTGATCACTGGCAGGTAGACTATGTCACAGGCAAGTGTTTTGGGACTCACTAAAACCAGGGATGGCACCTGTTGTTTGAGATGACTTGAGGAGATTTTTCTTCAAGTAGCAGCACTGTCATTGGGCCCATGCTTGCCTCTGTGTGTATGCTACAATTCTATCCTTGTCAAACATTCTCCTTTATGTTCTTTGTCAAGCCCATGCCTGATTATCCTTGAATCGTCAAATGTCATTGCCCCTGGGAAATCCAGCAGGCTGAGCATCACCCCCGCTTCTCCAGGGGGCGAAGTGAGTATCTTCCTACTGGGCAGCCACACAGCACTGTGTATTCACCTGTATGGAATTCCCCTTGGTGCTGAGATCATGAATTTGACACCACATAGCAAAGGTCCAGAACTCAAACCCCACTGGAAACAGTATTAGCATCTTTAACAAAAGTAGAATTCTTGGGTTTGATTTCCAGCTCTTGCACCCACTAGCTGGGTGACCTTGGACAAATTATACAATCTCGTTGTCTCCAGTTTTTAAAATCTATAAAATAGGATCTTATTGGGAGGACTGAATAAGACAGTGCACACCAAGTGCATGGTGCACTGCCCATCACAGAGTGTTCTCCATTGATGGGAACAAACATTATATTATCCTGTTGCTGTTTCCACATCTGCCTTCTCCTCTAGTCCATGAACTTCTCTAGGACAAAACCTTTTCTTATTCATCCCTGTCTCTGCAGAGCCCATCAAGGTGCCTCCACCTTGTGTGCACTAGTAGATTCATGATAGATGTCTGTGGAGAGACAAAATTGGATGGCTTTGATCCTTTGATATTTCTTGGACTCCCCCTCTCCCAGTGCTCAGCTCTGGAGCTGGGAGACTCCCGCCAGGACAGGTCTTGATCCCCTCCCCAGGCGTGGCAGATGTTTCTTTGTCTGGCTCCAGCCCATAAGGCACCAGCTCCCAGGCTCTCTCATTCCCTCTGATTCATCACTCCCGGAGCTCCATGTCCAACATGGCTTTATGTAGCGACATAAGTGGCAGTTCAGTGGTGTGTGCAGGCTTTGCTTTCATTTTGAATCAATGGAAGTTAAAAAAAAATCTTACCTTATTCCTCAAAGGCCCATAAAGCCCTTCATGGGGCTCAAGAGGATTGTTCACTGTAAGATTTTAAAATTGCTTCCAAGTTACTTATCATTCATTCAGGCTCACGCTATTCTTTAAAATTCTTATTGATTTTGGAAACAGTTCTTTAATTGATATCAAAAAGCAATTACATTTTCCAGGCTGTAAATCTGCTTCACTCCCAATATTAAATTCATCATCTCTGTAAATAATTTTCTCTTATTATGCATACGTATTAACCAAACTAGAAATAGCATCATTAGCATGCCCATGGTTGCCTTAATAATCAGTGACCCTTGAATTTGATTTAGAAAAATTGATTCCTGCTGAAATTTTCTCTTAAATGAAATTGCCATCCCTGCTGAATGTCCGGGCAAATGAAGGCATTAAAGAGTCGTTCCCTTCCATTTCCTCTTGGACTCCAATACAGCAGTTTTAAGCAGGGATTCACATAGACTCACCTGTTGATGAGCAGTCCTTCAAAGTCACTGCCTTAACAGCACGCATATTATTTTTTATTTGATGCTCAAGTTTTAATTTTTAAGAGAGGAGACTTCTCAGCATTGCACTCCCTTCTAAACACACAGAAGTTCATGGAGCCCTCATCTTGAAACCTGATGTTCAGCTGTGGACAGACTATGGGGAGGGGGGATCGGGGAGGAAGAGGAGCAGAGAAAGCTGGGCTTCCTACCAGAACAATCTATAGCCTTTGAGCATGGGTAGATGGAGAACCACACAGCAACGTTGGGGAAATGCCCATGATGTGACACCAGGAGAACAGAGCAGAATCCAGGGTGATAACTGGGCTTTGAGCCAAGCAACATAAAATATGAAGGAATGAGGATAAAGACTAAAAGGAGACTCAGGAAAATTAAAATAGTTGATGTAGGGTGATTTTATGAATAAATGTATTTCCCTTTCTTCTTCTTTTTCCCCTTACTTTATTCTTCTGCTATTTTAATAAAATAAATAAAAAGATATACTAATAATTTTAATGATATTTTAATAAATACAAAATTGGAGGAAAATAGGGGGAAAAGGAAGAAAAGAATATTTGAGTTAGGGAAATCTTACTCTATGTATGCCTTGGTTAGAATCATTTAACAACCCTATGACTCTAAGGAATTGTGGTGTGATGGAAGGTTGTGAATTTTGTGCTAGACCCAAGAGGGACCCCAGCCCTTCACCAGGCGAGCAGGCTGGGAAAGCTTCACATCCCACAGGTCTTGTGATAAGTCAACAAAATAATGTTTCCAAGGAAACCAGCACATGGGAGGCAATCTGAAACTCACCTTCCACATTGGTAAAATGGGGATATTTGTGTTTATACTGTCTAAACATTGACTTATTTAAACTATATGAAAGCTACTTCTGAAACTATAAAATTGGGTACAAATACTGTTATTATTGATCCAAGTGAGACTAGATTTCAAAGGAGGAAAGGGAAGTGGCTGCCCAAGGGGACAGTTTCTGTAAGCTCCCCTGTCTGATAGGTCAAGAAGTCTGAAAGTCTGCCAGTGCACCTGCACCTCTCAGGGTCATGATGCCTTTGAGACACCAGGTCCTCTTACTATAATGCAGCATCTCCACAGGACAGGGAGGAGAATGGATGGTCATATTTTGAGTCTTTATACCTGAAATCTTGAGAGGTTGATCTGAAAACAAGGCTCTTCCACCTTGGGATGGAGCCCTGAAGGTGTGTGTGCTTGCCAAGGACACAGAAGAAATTGGGTTGAAAAGTCTCCAAGACAAATTTGCCTGATGGGGTCCCCATTTGGCCCGCTCCACCCTATCCTATGTGTAATTGTGAGACAGAAAATTGGACAGAAGCAAGAATTTGAGAGCATAATGACTGTTTTCAAATATGGCAACAAACATCAAGCTTCAGATGCAAGAAGTGCTATGAATTACAAGCAGAATTAACTACAAAGAAAACCAAACTAAGCACATTATAATAAAATTACAAACATATATACAAATTATAGTTTACTAATAAAATTTGACATATTTTTATATCCATGCAGCCAACATCCAGAACAAAATGTAGAACATATTCATTATTCCAGAAGTTTTCTTCATGCTCCTTTCCAGTCAATCCCCACACCCGGATGCAACCACTATTCAATTTCTATTACTATAAATTAGTTTTGGCTGTTCTTAAGCTATGTAAAAATAAGATTGTACAGTAGGTACTTTTTTGTGTCTGTCTTCTTTTCCTCAATATGTTTTCGAGAATTATTTATGTTTGTGTGTATTAGTAACTTCTTAAAAAATTGCTAAGTAGTATTCTATTTTGTGAGTATAGCACATTTTGTTTATTTATTTTCCTATTCTTGTTAACACTCTCAGAACACTCCAAAATGAAGGGAACTTCTTCTATCTGATAAAGCAAATTTATAGAAAAATCTATAACTAAAATGTGCTTCCTCATCTGGCTCTTAGGTTATGTCTTGGTCTTTTTAGGCTGCTATCAAAATATGATAAAATGAGAAGATTTAACAACACAGTTCTGAAGGCTTGGAATTCCCACAATCTGGGAATTGGCCAATTCAGTTCCTGATGGGCAGATTATCATCCTCTTGCAATGTCCACACATGGTGGAGACAGAGAGAGGTAGCTCTCTGGTTTCTTCTTATGAAGGGCACAAATACCATCATAAGGACCCCACCGTCATGGCTTCATCTAAACTGGATTACCCACCAAAGCCCTCACCGACTAATATCATAACATTGGCGGTAGGGCTTCAACATATGAATTTGGGAGAGATATAAACATTCAATCCATAACATTTTGCTCCAGGTCTTCCCAAACACATGTCTCTCTTGAATGCAAAATACATTTCTTCCATCAAAAGTCTTAACTCATTCCAGCATCAGCTCCAAAGTCTACAGTCCAAAGTCCCAACTAAATATCATCAAAATCAGATATGGGTGTGACTTGAGGTACACTTCATCCTGAGGCAAAATTCTTCTCTAGCAAAACCAGATCAGTTATGTGTTTCCAAATTACAATGGTGAGACAGGCATAGGATAGGCACTCTTATTCCAAGAGGAAAAATTGGAAGGAGAAAGGGAATGATGTGTCCTAGACAAGTCCTAAACTTAGCAAGACAAATTCCATGAGATCTCATGGCTCGAGCATAATCCTCTTTGGTCTGACGCTCTGCCCTCCAGGCTCACAGGGGTGACAGCATCACCCCCACAGCTTGGCAAGTTGGTCCTGCCTCTTCAGCTCTGTGGGCTGCTGCACACATGGCTCTCTGGGAAGGCTCTGCCCCTGAGGTACTGACCCTCCAAACCAGAGAGGTAGCCCCACCCTCTTAAACCAAGGAGGAGCTACCTCCCAACCCCCACCAGTGGCAGGAATGGCAGCGCTGACTATCACCGAATCACCTTGGGTGTCATTTTTTTCCCTTTTCTTGAAAAATAGCACATGTTGGCAGGATTTGTTCCTCCTGTCCTATTGTCCCTGTTTCTTTTAGTCCCAGCTTGCAGTATTTCTGTGGGTATAATTCCATCTCTAGTCCTGGCTTCCACTGAAATGGCTGATTAGGTCATTGGTTCACACCCACACTAATCTCCTTACTGGTTAGCCACACACTTAGACTTCTCTTCCAAATGGGATTTCTCATTTTTGTTTTGCTTTGCTTTGCTTTGTTTTGAATATGGATAGGCTGAGAATTTTCCAAATTTACATTCTGGTTCCTTTTTGTTTAACAATCCCTTCTTCAATTCATTTCTCTCTTCTTGCATTTTACTGTAAGCAGTCGGGAGGAACCAAGCCTCTCCTTCAACACTTTGTTTAGAAATCTCCTCAGCTTAATATTCAATTTCATTGCTCACAAATTCTACTTTCCACAAAACACTAGAACACAAACACAATTCAGCCAAGTTCCCCCCCCCCCTTTACAATAAGGATTACCTTTTCCCCATTGTTCAATAACATGTTCCTCGTTTCTGTTTGAGACCTCATCGGACTGACCCTTGTTGTCTATATTTTTTCAACATTCTGTACATGATTGCTTACGTATTTTCTAAGAAGATGGATGCTTTCTGTACAGCTCTCCTCTTCTCTTTCTGAGGTCTTACCAGAGTCACCTTTAAAATCCCTTCCTGACAATATTGGATTTTTCTAGCATGTACCTCAAAGCCCTTCCCATTTCTACCCATTACCCATTTCCAAAGCTGCTTCCACATTGCAGGGAATCTGCTACAGCAGCACCCCATTTCTCAGTCCAAGCATTGTCTTAATCTGCTTGGGCTGCTATAGCAAAATACCACAAACTGGGTGGCGTAGAAAGCACTACAGATGTTTATTTCTCAGTGTGGAGTCTGGGAAGTCCAAGATGAAGGTGTCAGCATAACTGACTTCTGATGAGAGCTTGCTTCCTGGCTTATAAAATAGCTACCTTCTCTGTGCTCACATAGGTTTTCCTTAGTGTGTGTACATGGGTGTGTGTGTGTGTGTGTGTGTGTGTGTGTGGCGGGGGAGAGATTGAGAGAGGGAAATCCATTCCTCTTCTTCAAAGGGCACTAATGCCATCAAAGGGGCCCCACCCTCATGATCTCTTCTAAATCTATGACCACCAAAAGGCCTCACTTCCAAACATCCTCACGTTGGGAAGAGGTTCAACATACGAATTTTGAAGGGAGACAAACATTGGGTTCATATCCATTTTCCATATGCCAGTTCCTTATGCCCTTACCCTGTGCACCACAGATCATGCACAGGGCTCAGGTGAACATCAAGTGTCATTTGGAGGAGGCTGATATCAGTCATCTTTTGCTACAATGAATTTGTGAAACACAGAACCTTAGAATCTCAGAGGCTTATGTCGAGTGAGAGAAATCGCACAATGTGAGAGCTAGCTATGAGTAAAATTTTATTTGGGGCCAAAGGAGAACTACGGCCTGGGAAACAACCTCTCAGATAGTTCTGAGGAGCTGCTCTGAACAGGAAGAGAGGGAGGTCAGTGTACATGTGGTTTTGGTGAAGGGGGTATACTTGCAGTCAAGCACACATTTTGGCAGAGAGTTGCTGCTCGTCTCCAGGAGCAGATGTCTCCGTTAATTATTTTAGTGCTTTTCTAGAAAAGCAAAAATGCAAGAAATTAGGCTCATAAAATCTTCTCCTGAAAATATCTAACTATCTGAAGGCCTGTTCTGCTGGCTTTCCCAGAGCACAGAGGGCCTCATTCCTGATCTCCGCCCTAGACTCCTTTCAGGGTGTGCTGAAGGTCCGAAACTGCAGTGGCTCATGACTTCATCCTTGTAGGACCAGATGGCGAGCAACAGTTTTTAGTTGGCACTTACAACCATAACTATTCGTATATTTCTCGAGTTGTACGATAATGGCTGTGGTCATGCCCTGTGGCTGTGTCCCATGTCTCTTCATTCTAGGACCCAGACTGCAGGGTGCCCCCATAATCAGAATATAATGTTCTTACGGCGGAAAAAACAGCCTGAGAATCTCTCTAAAAGGCTTTGTTTAGAACTGGCACAGTGAGATGTCTGCTCACATTCTGTCATCCAAAGCTAGTCATTTGGCAAGGTCCAGTGTTAATGGGTTGGATAAGTATCTGCCTCCCAAGGTGAAGTGTGGGGTGGGGGCTGGGGAAAAGAAATGTATGCTATGCACTGAACAATAACCCACTGCCGCTGGGGTGGAACTCATGAGCAGAAGCGCCAGCCAGTGCCTGGGTCCCCCATTTTCTCAGCATCTTGCAGGGACATGTGTGGGGACCAGCTGTGGACACAGAGGGCATGCTCTAGTGCAGAGAGCCTGCCACTCTGCTACTCAATCTTTTAAGGTGTGCACCTGAGAACAGCCTTGTCTGTGAGTAATAAGCAGTCTAACCCCAGGTGCTAAGCCATCCAGGTTCCTGGCTGTGCAGAGAGTTGTCTGAGAAGGCCAGTTTCCAGCACTCCACCACCCAGACGGGAGTCAGATTCAGCAGAGGAGGAAGTGATGCCCCCAGCCCTGTGGGAAGCCTTCATCCCAGCCAGCTCATTGCCAGGAAACATGAGGCTCCACAGTGGCTCTCTCTCTCTCTCTCTCTCTTTTTAATTTAAAAGTTTATTTGATCAAATATCAATTTGAATCAAGCAGCATCCAATCTAGCAGATAAAAAGGAGCTCCAAGGAGCCGTATAAAATGGAAAATTTTATAGGCAGAAGGGAGAAGGCACAAGGACATTATACTAGGCAAAAAGCAGCTTGGTTATTGCAAAGTTACTTTCCTTTAGGGGATGGCAGGGGGCTTTCGGGCAGATTGCCTAATGAGTGCTGATCAGGAGATTCCTTTCTTAAAAAAACATTTTAAAATTCACATATATGTCTGTTCATTGTTTCTAAGAACAGTGGCCCTCTTGAGCGGCACCCACATCTGCTCCCTTCTTCAGACCAGCCTCCGACTGGGAGAATCTCACCTTACCCCGTCATCACTTTGCCAGCAGCTGACTCTGGAGCTCTCTCTCCACTGCGCAGTTCTCAGCTCTCAGTTGGTCCTTCTCTTCAGGCTCCTCCAGTGCCTGGGTTTCCCCTACTCTCAGGGACATAGGACAAGCTCTTCGAGTGGTTCATCTAATGCCCCATCTCTGAGATTAGAGGGAGAGAAAAACACTTCATTTCCTTTCACAGACAGTGGTGGGACATGCCACACACTCCAGCCACTCCCTCCAAAGAAATTCTCCCTTCCGACCTCCCCACCATCATCATATTCCAGAGGCTGGAGGTGGGCGACCAGCTAATGCCGTCACCTCACTTTACAATATGAAGCTATTTGGACTTACCGCATTGGTGTTTGGGTCAAACCTGAGCCATAGAGATCGTCATTTTAATAAGCTTCTATAACAATTAAGCTTTGATAACGCTGGATGGTGGTATCATCCTATAATTTCCTATAACTTTTTTTGTTTTTAATATTTCCTAATGTAAGTTTTTTGGTGACCAATATTTCAAGTATTTTATTTTATATAGAATTTATCCAAGTATTCAACAATTATCCATTAATTAACCCAATGTAATTTTTTTTTTAATGAGGGGTAGTTGGGTGGTCAAACAAGGCTTCTCTAAGGAGGCAGAGAACTGAACGAAAGAAGAGGTGGAAAGTTTGTCATGGGCCAAGGGGACAAGTGCAAAGGCTCTGAGGTAGCTGTAACTCCAGCATGTTCCAGGGACAGAAAGACCTGTGGGGCTGGAGTGCAGTGAAAGGCAGAGCAATAGGAGGTGAGACCAGACAGAGAGGCCACGCTAGGAGTCTGCATTTGAAGGGTTTTGCATGGGAACATATGACATAGTTCACACTTTAAAAAGAGCCCCCTGGCTATTGAGGGGAGACAGCCTATACTGAGGTAAGAATAGGCTCAGGGGGAAATTTGCAGGGGTCTGATGGAGAGACAGAGTGCAGCACAGGCCACCTGGACCTTTTCCTTCCTTGGTTCACAACAAGGAGATTGCATTTCACAGCCTCCTTTGCCATTAAGACTGCCATTGACTTTTTTGCCAATGAAATATACATGTAATATGAGAAGGAAATAAGCTTTTATTGTATCAAATGACTGAAATCAAGAGGTATGTTTGTTGCAGCAGCTAATATTCCCATACCTAGCAAAGGATGGTGCCATGAGGTTATGAGAAGTGATCAGTTTTAGAATATACAGCATTGTGAAAGCAGGTACTATCCAAAGAGCATCCGGAGACCAGACTAGGCAATGCGAGTATCTTGGCTCTAATCCTCACAAGACTCCTGAAAGGAAGGTATTACTGTCCTGATTTTACCATTGATGAAATGAGGCTCAGCAAAGTTAAATTACTCATGTGGGACCACACAGTGGCAGGGCCAGGATTGGAATTCCAGGACTGTCTGTCTCTCATTTTGCTCCACTGCCCTGTGTGTTATCATAAGGGTTGTGTATAGGGAGAGAACAAAACAAAGGGATCCAAGGGGTCCAGATATCCCTGTTCTTCTTATTATTGAAAAGACAACAAGGCAGCTGGGGAAGTGAACTTCTTGTCTGCACCAGCCTGGACGATGCTCATGCATCTCTGATGGGCCTCTGCTGATGTATAGGGTTGGGTTCATGCATCTACCTTGTGCTGCAGGCTGTGAGCTCTTCAGGGGCTTGTGCATCACCATATTCTCAGAGATGGGCTCAGCCCACAGGAAGCACTCAATATGTGTCCTTGGAATGGTAATAATGGGTAAAGGATAGAGGTTTGTTCAGCCACAACAGCCCAGTGATGATGGAGACCAGTAAAGGGATCATAAAGCCCACTAAAGGGTGAGGCTGGTTACAGAATACTGAGCCTCCAACCATGATCTCTCACTGTGCTCTGGACCTGGGCCAGCTCAGGCCTCCTTCAGTCACCATGTGTGTTGGGGGTCCCAGCCATGGGGCCTCCTCCTCATCCTGGGGGACTGTGTCCCCAAAACAGTAGGCAGAACTCATGCTAACAACATTTTTCTCTTTTTCACGGAAATCCTTCCAAGTTTCTGGAATCCTGCAAGTTCCCTTACTTACACTGGTTTCTCTGTGGGGTACTGAATGCTGGCCCCCTTTCTCCTGTCTATGGTCTCTCCTTGCAGGGGTCCTTCTTGCAGGAGAGAAGTGCGAGGGCTTTGCCAGGGCCACACAGAGGGACAGGCATGCCAGGCCCTCAAGGATGCCACTGAGATTTCCAGCCTCCTCTCTTTGTTTGCATTTATATCGCATGGTCCCTGGAGGTGAGAGCCTTGCCTCTAAGACTTGAGCTCTGCTGGGGCAGAAAATAGAAGAGAAGAAGGGTCTGCAGGAGACACAGAGACAGAGGCAGCCACAAAAGTGCCAGAGTGGAACTGAGGCCACTCAAACTAAAAGACAGTCACCTAGCCAGACAATGGAGAGCTTGATTCAACCGCTGGAGTTGAGGCTCATGAGTTCTGTAACCGTGGGCAGGATAATAACACCCCTCTGCTGAACTGTACTATGTGTTGACAGCTGTTCACTCCCCCTCCACCCAGGCTATGGTCCCCTGCCGGCGGAGTGTATAATTCCCCACTCCAATGATTTTAGGGTTGGCCAAGAGACTTGCTAATGAAATGAGAGAGTGGATGTGATGGAGGCCATGTATGAGCTGAAGTTTTAAATATACTCCGGGGATTTGGCTCTAGTCTTTTCGTTCCGACCCTCCACCCCGAGAACAGCCTGTCTGAGAAAGTGGCCGCCCCTTCAATCTGCATGGGGAGCCCAGCTCAGTCTAATCCAGCAGAGGCCAGCTGAGCTACCCCAACCTGTAGCCCCTCATGTAAAGAAAGTCAGGAAGAGAAGAGTGGTTGATGGTTGTAAGCCCCTGACAAACTGGGGCTGTTTGTTATCACCCTGAAAACTAACCAACACAACCCGTCATGTGCGTGATGAGCGCTTTCCCAGACAGTACCTTCTTAGCTAGTGCCATGTGTGTTTAGGGGGAAGGGATAGTCCATGTTTCCTTTCCCTCGTGATCAAGTGAAGAGATGGAGACTGGGAGTGAGTAGAGGGTGAATCTAGCACAAAAACAATGTGCTTCCCATCCCTCCCAGCTTCTTAACCACACCAAGCCTGACCCATCCTCTGGATTACATACACCTGGGCCCCCTAGACCTGGGATTTGTCAGAATCCCCTGGGGCTCCAGTTGACCAGCTAGATTCCTATCCCCCATCCTGAAGCCGTGCGCCCCTTTGCCACGGGGTGAGTGAGTCCCAGAAATCCATGTTCTTAAGAGATGATTAAAAAAAACTCCGGGGAGGGTCCTCATCTGTCAGTCAGAAGCAGCCACGTGCGGCTCACCTCTGCTCCTCATTAGCTGTGACCAGAAGGCACGTCACTTAACCTTTTATCAAAAATTACAAGAAGAATATTTGAACCCTCTTTTTTTTAGAGCTCTTGGAAGAACCAAATGAAGTGATTAAAATGTGTGAACATGCATCGCCTGTGGCAAAGTGATGGGGAAAAGGGCCTGGCTGTGTGCATCTTGGGCCTTTCAAGAGGCTGCTGAGAAGCAAGCACTGGTGAGCTCTCCCTTTAAGGGCTGTGCCCCAAGGAGCCTCACTTCTCCGGTGTTTGCCGCAAGGATGGCAGCCTCCTCATCTCCGGGCAGCCTCCTCATCTCCGAGCAGCCTCCTCATCTCCGAGCAGCCTCCAGCGCCACTCACACTGGCCAGGCGGTGGAAATAGGGGGGACGGGCGCCTTGTCAAGGGGAATTATTCGGACACCTGGAAAAGACCAACAAAAAGCCAACCTGAATAATAGGTCTGAAGGTGCCAGACCAGCTCAGCAGGTTACAAAATTGTTAACTTGGAAGGCTGAGCCGGATTCATTTCTGTTTCCTCATTAATCATTTCAGCATCTTCTTCGGATGCTGAGAAGCCCTCAGTGCACGAGCAGCGGAGGCACGTCTTGAGGAAGAGCCGTTCTCCTCTGCCTGCTCTGGGACTGGGAGCAAGCCCCAGCATCATGTGGTCCCCGCCCCTAATTTCCCAGGTGGGGAATTCGAGGCCCCGAGGGGTAAAGGGCCTGCCAAGATCACACAGCTAACCAAATTTTGCCATGTGCAGCCAGGAGTCCTCTCCACTCCATTCTGCTCAAGAATCACGCTTCAAGAAGTTTCGTGTGTGTGTGTGTGTGTATGTGTGCGTGTGTGTGTATGATTGAGTGTACCTCTGTGTACGTGATTGCGAGTGGATGTGAGAAGGCTTTATGTATGTGAGAGGGTGTGTGTGTGATGGGGAAAGCACTGATGAATGGGGGCCTACAGGGGGACTAAGCACAGGGCAGGGGTGCCTCTCCCTTTCCAGGGCTGCACATTTTCTTCCGCGCACAGCCCTAAAAAGGTACTGCCGAACTGCCCTCTCAGCTTCCTCTTTCTGCCATCACACTTCTCTCATGGATGATAAGTAACATCTGATTTCACTCCGTGGTTTTGTATTCTTCCCACATTCAGTTCTCTCTGACTCCAGGACTTAACTAAAATCACGCAGACTGCCCTGAGCGTGTCCTGGGCCCCCTCTACCCTCCAGCGAATGGACAGAGGGTGGTAGCCCAGGGAAGAAAAGAGAAGTAGCCTGGGAACCACGGTGTCCACCCCGACATGATCCGCATCCAAGGCCTGGATGGAAAGTGTGAATTGTTGACGTATTTTCAAATTATTCTTTTTAATCTCACAAGCCTAAAATGGAAATGTTGGCAGATCCCAAAAAATTAGTAACTTGGAGATACAAAAACTACTATGTAGCTCTGTTTAACACATGCTCTGGCATATTTAAGATATATTTTAAATTTTGGAAAGGCCAAAAGAGTTTGGCTTCTTTAAGGAAAGGGCTGTCAGAAGAAGACTGTACCATCCTGCACACTGTGGGCTCCGAGGCTGAGGCTTTAGTGGGTTTGGGTTGAGGGGGGGGGCGGCTTCTGTTCATCAGAAAAGGCAGGGCAGGCGAGTGGAGAGAGCCAGGCAGGGGACAGAGGGCACAGCCGGCCGGTGGCAGTGACCCCGTCATCAGGTAACCACAACCTGATTAGAAGGAAACCAGACTGGGAACCACAGGAGCTTTCATTTTCTTTGTGCTCTGACCACAAAGGGAACAGAAACAAGAAGTCAATTGTCTCTTAAAGGGACTTGGAGAGAAATGAGGAAGCAAAGACCACTCCCCCCAGCAAAAGCCAGGCCAGAAGGAACGTGCACCAGAGGTTCCCAGACAGGCAGGGGCTGGAAAGAGTGTTAAAAGGATTCCTGGAGGAGAACCTTAGGTCAAGCAGCAATTAATGACAGCTCCCGTTCAAACGCAGCAGCCTGCGCCTCTCTGTTCTGTGTCTCTCTACACCCCAACAAAACCTCAAACTTATTCTCCTATGGAGTAGAGTTAATTAATGCGTAACATTTGTTTGGTTTTTTTTTTAATCCTTTCTTTTTATAGAATCCTGACTGACTGGATCTGAAGCACTATCATTGAGATGTCAACTGTTTACACCTGGAGAAGCAGTGTCACCGTACCATCCAAACCCAGCGGAGCCTTCCCTGTGTGATCGGTGACAGTCAGTGGCTCAGTAGCAATGGTCCTCATGGTAGGAGAGAAGTGATAGGAATAAGACAGGGGGCAGGCCATGCAGAATTTCCTTCCACCTTCCAGAGCTGCACACCCACCCTCTTCTCTGCCACTAGGAGAAAATTCAAATATGAATAAGAGTTGTATTGTTATAAAAATAGCTTTGAAACAATTATGGAGGCCACATGAGTTATACTTAGTTGTTACAGGTGTGGCCACACATCCTTGTGCTGTGACATCAAGTTAAAAACCATGGTTACAGATAAATGAAAGAGAAAGAGGTGTGGGTGGGAAAGCTTCTGGGGCTCCAGACCCTGTTGAGGTCTCAGGCTCCTTGTCCTAGAGACAGAGAATGCAGGGCTGTCTCTGGGCTCCCTTCCCTACCAGCCTCAGCAACGCTTGGACAAGTTCCCAAGTATGAAGGAAATCACATTTGTATGATTTTTCTTGCTTTCTCTTCTTTGTACAGGCACTCAAACTCACAGAATATTTCTATTAATTTGGGATACTCTTCATCTCAAAACCACACCAAAACACATCCCATTCATACCAACATCAGGACAATTGTCCGGATGCTAGGATCTTCTGAAACCTTCTTTACTTTTAGGAATTTTGAGAAAGCACATATGAGAAGGCACTTATCCCTCACCCAAAAAGGCACTGACTATTTTAGGACATTTGTAGCCAATGTTTTAGTTTGCCTGTATCCTGATTTAGAACAAAAAAAAAATGTATACAAAGTTAGTTACTTCTTCTGCTATGTCCCCCAGCTATTTTGTTCAACTCACAATGATGGAATTTTCAAATAGCATTTAAATTATTTGTCTAACTTAGCTTTCTCTCCCTTGCCCAGATGATGATCTCTTTGAAGAATGGGATCAGGTCTTATTCACGTCTTTGCACGCCCTTCATCAAAAGGTCTGCATATAGACATTGATTAACAAATGTTTGGTTTTGGATGTATGGATGCACATAGAAGTACAATATGATCTGCTTCCCAAAATATATGAATGTGATCTGCTTCCCATTATGAGAAAGGACCTATAATTTAATAACCAAGTTTGTACACCCCTCCCTTTCTGATTAGAAAGCCTACAGCTATGGGGTTAGTAGCCAGCAGCCTAGAAATGGTCTTTATTGAGGTAAATTGTGGTCCCCCTGAGTTGTCCGAGATCCTGATTTCTGCTAAGATCTCATTCAAACTGGTCCAGCCAGGGCGTTGAAAAGCCTTGAGCCAAGTCTCATGGTGCTCCCTGCTCGCCCACAAGGGCTGATGTGAGCTGATGGAACTCCACCTGCCTGATCACACCTCTCCTGGTACGCCGAGCCAGTTGCCCCATGTTGGTTCCTGGGATTGACTGTGATGACATTTTCTAGGCTTAGCCATTTCCTCTCACTCCATATGCCTTTTTAGTTCTCCTGGCCAAAAAGGATTCTCTGAAAACTACTGAGAAACTCATTTATTCCAAAGAGTAAATGATTCGCAAGGTTTGGTGTATTACTCCTCCTCAAAACCTTTGCAACTTAAAGGGGACGACGTCTTGAGTCAAAAAAGGAATTGTGGCATTTCAGGCATAAGCATACACTCAATTCTTTGCTCCTGGGCATACAGTCCCTGTCCAGAGATACTGGCTATTCTGCCTTCTTCCCCTGCTCAGTAATGCCATCTTCCTACCATTCTCATTCATAGATGATGTTGGCCCCTGCATCATGTGACTTCATGGTCCACATGGATGACCATCCAACATTGAGATGACCATCAAGTCCTCTCAATCATTTGATTTTCTCAATCCCAGTGACCATCTTCCCTATTCCACATTGGTCACTTACTCCCCAAACTACCTAAATCTTTTCATCATGTTTCATTTTATGCATAAGTCTTAACTTTCTCTCCAGCTAGCTTGGTCAACTTCTGCCCAAATGGTTTTTGAGCCTCCTGGGAACCTCCAGTCAATGAATTCTTCACTCTCTACCAACCCATCACCTAGCTTCTTTCTTTATTAACCTCTTTATCCAGCTTAGATCTCATGGCCCATCACTCCACAGCACTTTTTTCAGAACTCCAAACTTCTCTGTCACTCTGTCCTTTTATCACACCCACCTGGCAAAAAGTCAGCTCTGAATGGACCCAACTCCCCTCTTGCTCTGAGGCGGAGCACATGTTGAGTCCTACTGAAAAAGTAACACACAACAGGGCAGATCAATTTCACCATGTACTCATGAGAACTATTCTCAGGTGTCTCTCAACCCTGTCCGGCACACATGCCACTTTTCTCTCATCAACTCTGCAAAACGCTTCCAGTCTAATCTGCCCTCCACAAACTTCTGACTCCCTCGCTTCCTCCTTGAGTCTCGGCTTACAACCCTGCCTCTTACTTCTCAGGGAACACTGAGTCTGTTATGCGGAACTCTCTCACCCACCCAACACTGAGTGCTTGAGCCCACCCCCTCCCTCCTGTTCCCTGGCCTTTTCTCCCTCCCACCAAGCAAGGCTGGTTCCTCCACATGGCTTAAGATCCACCTTCTGCTGCCTTGTCAGGAAATGTGCAGTAGCCACCGGCCTTTCTTTCTCTTGTTCCCTCTCTAATGGGTTTCTCCCAAAGGCATTGAAATACCCATAAGTCTTTTCCACTTAAAAACTGCCTTCTCTCAACCTTGCATACCCTCTAGCTATTGCCTCATCTTTCTTTACCCTTTAAACCAAACTTCCTAAAAAGGTTGCTTCATTTGAAGTTCCTCACTCTTCTCACTCCTCAGCCTACTCCTGGCTGGCTTTAGTCCCCATCATTCCACCAGAACATCTCCTGCTTGGGTCACCAGAGATCTCCACGCCCCTAGTCCCGTAGGCATGTTTGCATCCCCATCTCCCCACACTTGACAGGTCCTCACTGTTGGACCCTCCCTACTTCTCAACACCCACTCTCTTCCCTTTGCTCTAGTGACACACCCCTGCCCCACTCCTAGATTTCCTGCCAACATTTTTTTCTGTCTCCCTCACAAACCTCTCCTTCTTTAATTGACTACTTCATATTGGAATTCCTCTAGACCTGGTCCCAGGCCCCCCTCATCCTAACACTGTAAACTCTCTCCCTCAGCAAACTCACCAGCTTCATGGTTTCAGATTCCACCTACACATAGATGAACTCTGAAATCTACCTTGCCTCGGTCTCCAGTTCTTTAACCCCTTCACACTTCTTATTCTGCAGACTCTCTCTAAACGACCTGGGCACCATGTCTTCATCCAGCCATCTTGCGATCAGAATGTCAGGGAATTCGTAAACCAGTTCACCCAGCATCCAGCAATCCTCCTGACCCCAAGCTGCTGGTGTCCATGCTGTGACAAATCCCATTCACTCCAACCTCAGAGCCTGCCCCACTGTGTTTCTCCAGTTGGCAAAGGATTAAGGCTGACTTTGGTGCCCAGTTGACTAGTTAAAAGCTTATCTCTGTGATTTTTTTGTTGAATGACCAGGGGTTATACTATATAATGAGATTATGTTATTTAACCTCTCTAAGCCTCAATTTCCTCATCCAGAAGGTGGGCATATTAATACTCACAATATCTAAGGATTATAGTAATTATATGAATTATTATGTAGTAGGCATAGAACCATGTCCACCATATAATATGCAGTCATGAAGGTAATTTTATTATGATTGTATTTATATTCAGCCTTACTGATTCCTTACTGTGTTCTTCTCTGTATAGACCCTAAAATGTTTCTATTATTCCCAAGTCCTTCATGGAGAGACATTGACCTCTTGACATGGACATTCTTTGTTATGAAGATCAAGACCTCCACCACGTGCTCCCTCAGTGCCTTAAAGGTCCCTCTCTAGGTAGCCATGGAGTCGTCCTTCCTGCAGGCCCAGAGAGTGTGCCCTGTCTCCTTACAGGGCAGCCTCCTCTTCTTCAGGACCTCCGGCTGTCAGAGCTCAGCCACCTCCCTCCACCAGTCATCCACTCTACCTTTCTTATTCAGACTCTCCTACTTCTCCTTCTTCCTCAGGACAGAAGGAACCTCAAGACTCTCCTAGCCCTAAGATAAACAAACAAATAAAATTAGATATTTCTCTTGCCTTCTCTCCACTAGCAATCTTCTTGAATGGAGTCTACACAAGCTTCTCTTCCCATCCTCTTGCCAGCTCCTTCCCAGCTCTCAAAGGCTTCCCCTCCCTGTAGGTGGGTCACCCTCCCCGGCAGGCCTTTCTGCCACATGTCACACAGCCCAACCCTGCCCCCTGTGGAGCTGCCTCTCCCCTAGGAGGCGCTGGTGCTTGTCCTCATCATGTTTGGTCTCCACTGCGGTCTCTTCCCACTAAGCAGACCTGTATTGTGTACGAACTTCTGCCTGTAGACTCAAATGTTCAAGAAACATTGCATTTCTTTAGTTTCTGTTAATTAGCTGAATTCCAACCCCAGGCTCTCATGCTGCTGGGTTGGTGAGAAATTCAGCCTCAGTCCTTTACGGGGGCTTCTTCTCCCTTCTCTGAGGGGCTTTGCCATGGTTCTAAGGCAGGACACAGCACTAAGGCACAGGGGGGACCTCTTTGGGAGTACAACATCGATCTGCTCTGAGAATTCCACTGTCTCAGGCTCTGAAGCCCTGCGTGCCCTGCTCTTTCCCACCAGGCTTGCACCCTTAGCTTTGGGCTGGCAACCCAGGCGTCAGGGGCTGCCTACTCTGAGGTCCTGCCAGTGCTTAGTGTACCTCCAGGGCCAAGGAGAAGGACCCCACTGCTCCCCTCCAGGACCACAGAACTTGCCCAGGGAACTCTCTTCAATCACTGGGAAACCCTCCTTGCCTCTACGACCCTCATCTTCTACAGACAGCCTTGACCTCACAAACATCAGAGCCCTGCCCCATGAGGCTTATAAGCATAGAGTTTGTGACTTGCCCCAGTCAGGGAAGGAAAAACACAGAGAGAAAAGATGAATCCAGATCTCAGAAAAGTATCCCACCACCAAACTCATCAGTGTGTTTGCCAGGAGTTGGGAGATTGGGTTGTAATATTTTATTTCTTTTTTTTTCCCCAACGTAGCAGATATGACCAAATATATTCTTGATGATGGGAATATGCGATTATGCTATATTTTTCTTTGCTTGCTATTGCATTTTTAATGTCTCAAAATGAATAACAAAATTTTAAATCTCCAATAAAACTTTATCTTCCAAAAAAACATTTCCCAATTTATATCCCTATACCATCTTCCTTAATGATCTCACCTCTTTTCACGGTTTTCCTTTTCACCACAACGCAGGTGATTCTGAAATCGATCTCACTGCCTCTAAACCATCTCCTGCATGTCAGAGTGTCATTTCCAAGTGATCCCTGGACGTCTGCATTTGCATATGCAAACAGGCAGCTCAGGTTCAACCCACTGCCCCGTTGACACAGAGCCCCCCTGCTCCCCACCATTCCCATCCATCATCGAGCCCAGTCAACTCAACCTCAAAACCTCTCAGATCAATCTCCTCCCCATCCCCTCTGCCACTCCCAACCAAAGCCACCCCCACTTCTCACCTGAAAAACTGCAACAGTTCCTGAATGTCTCCTGCTTACTCTCCAACCTCTGCTCCACACAGCAGCCTCGTTGAGATTTCAACCCCACACATCACGCGGGATCCTTCCTGCTTAAAGCCCTCCAGTGGCTTCCCTTCAGGTTAGTATCCAGACTCTGTAGCATGGCCTCTGATGTGGGCTGAGTTCTGTTCCCTCTCAGCAAGGTGTTCCCCTCATTCCCCACATCCCAGCTCCCCTCGCTTGTTTCAGTTCCTCCAACAGGCCAAACTCTTTCCCACCTTCACACCTCACGTGTGCCCAGTTCTTTCGCAGTGCTGTTCCTCCGTGCAGAATGCCTTTCCCCTTATTTGTCACTGGGGCAACCCCTACTTATCCAGGTTTCAGCTGAAAGGTGGATGTCCCCAGAGAACTCAGTCCTGATTTCCTACCTGAATCTGGGGTTCTTCATCTTCCCAGGGCCTTTGTGACAGACTGTGATGGTGTTTTTCTTTTTGTGATATTTTTTTTTGTTAATGTCTGTCTTTCACTCAATGTAGGTAGAGATATCTGCACACCCCACTCCCGCCCTACTCTCCTAGCAGGCTAGTTCAGTGCCAGGCATATAACCAGGACTCAAGAAAGGTTTGATTGAATAAACAAATGAATGTCTAGGTTTGAGGCTCCTTTATCCTCCCTTCCTCTCCCCACCACCCTTATCTTCTATTGTGTTTCCTCCTCCAATCGTTGGTGCTTGAAAACATCCCACCCCTCAGGCTCAAAGTCCTTGTGTCCCCTTTGACTCCTTTTCCTCCTCACTCCTTCTATCCGACATGCAGTCACAATATATCAAGTCTATCTTCACTTAGGTCCAACACACAAACCCCTCTTCTCCATTTCCAGTACTTGGCCCAGGTGACCTTTCATTTGGATGATTAAAATTGCTGCCTAGCGCCCCCTCCCCCGATGACTCCAGTCTGTTCTCCCCAGAATCTGCAGAATCATTTTCTTGAAGTTCAGATAGACCTCTTGCTCAAATTAGCATACTCTCCCATACAAATAAAATCTGAATGGAGCAATTAGAAGCAACAGATTAGATTTCAACACAGCAACATGAGTGAACCTTAAAAACATCATGTTTAGTGAGAAGAGTGAGAAAGGAGATGAGATTGTATCACACAATACCACTTACAGACATTAAAAATACATGCAGCAGAAGAGTAAACATTTTACAGAAACATATATAAGCAAAAAGACAAACATCAAATGCAAAAATGTAGCTCCCTATAGGGAAAAAGAGAACGGGAAAGTAGTAGGGAAGATAAAAGGGAAAAAATAAATAAGAGGAAGTTTGGCATGTACCAGTCATGACGAATGGACCGTGAAGTCAGGAGGATAAACAAGATCCCTAGGGAAAAACAAACAGTAACAAAAAAACAACTTGTATCCCAGACAAGGAAGATTCAATTCAGTTTTGCAACTCTCTTCATCATTCTTAGGATATTTCTTTGCATATCAATGTGCAAAGTGTAATTTATATTAATCAAGCGAGCTCCATGATGTGCCTCAGCACTGAGAAAATAAGCCATCCACATCCTCACCTTACCCAGCCCGAGACAGGTTCCCAGGTACAGCCCTCCTGATCACTTTCTGCTAATGATCACTTCACTCAAGCACAGTTATTCTTTTCACAATTTGAGCTACGTTAAAAAAAAAAAAAAAAAAAAAGTCTAATAAACAACCCTGAGCTTTACCACAGCTTTTGAGTGCACTAGAGACACTGTATTAATTTTGTCAGGTATAGCCACCTATGATGTACAGCTACATATTTCAAAGGAACTAGAAACTCCATTTTTATCATTTTTGGTACCCCACACTAAAGCTCCTACCTGCTAGGAGTTACAGAATCCAAAATGAAAGTGCAGTCTCAGAAGGCATGAGGTCACTTGGAGATGAGCTTTGCTGGCGGAATCTGGGTTTCAAGGAGAAGTAATAAACACTGTGGACTGACTGGTCTCGTAATCCCCATCCGTCCCCTTCTAGCCAGCACAGATTTGGAAAGCATAAACAGTTGATCATGGGATTGCTAATTCCATCTGGATCTGCAAGACACTGAGAACACCTGCTTGCCATGGGATGAGTGTGCAATGTTTTCATAAACTTTTATTTAAGATCTACAGACAGAACTGATCTTAGTAGGGAAGCCAAGCCTCTCACAGCCTTTGAATCTAGCTAATGAAAATGTTAATGATTTCAGTAGACACTGTAAAATAAATACTCGTAAAAGTTTGCACAGCACACCGTTATACGGCCTCATAAAATCCACAAGGCAATTACCGAGTTATGAGCTCTCTGCCCACCTCCCCGGCACCAAGGTTAGCACAAGTGGAGGTGATGGAGGAACTTGGCAGAGGGGAGGGGCTGCTGGAGCAGCATCCAGCACCAACCTGGGGGAGACCTCGGCTTCCTTGTCTGTGAAATGGACATTTGACCTACAGTCCACACGCCTTTGCCAGTCCTCATTTCTCTGTGCTGCATGTGGAGGAGAATGCTGGCATGGGAAACGCAAGCATGGGCTCAGTCCGGGTTTCACTTCTCGAGGCTGAGTGACCTCAAGCACGCCATGCAATCCAACGCCCCTCTAGTCACACTCCTAGCCAGCATGATGTGCTCCTAGCGGGCCGAGTGCTGGGTTTTACACTGGGCATCCCATTCAGTCCTCACCTAATGCCTAGCTAGGAACTGTGCCTGCCATTAACCCCATTTTACAGATTAAAAAACCTATCCAAGAACCTGATCGATCAACCACTGCCACACACTGGCTCATAAGAGGGAGAAAGCAGACCCCCAGGCAGTGCAGGGCTGGGGTGCTCAGAAAGCTAACACTTTGCCTTGACCTTAGCCATGTATCATTCTCACTGCTCCAAAGAGGAAGGGATAAATACGCCATAATTGTGCAGTCACAGAGCTTAGGTGTGGGTGAAAAACAGACACAAAAGCATCAGCTGAATGTTGAACACTGAATCCAACACCTCTGAGCCCCAGTTTTCCTCATCTACCTCTGCTCCCTCTCTGTCCACCTGCAGCTCCCAGGAGTCCCTGGCGATATGACAGTCAGTCCCTGGAATGGTGCCCCATTCAGGCATTTTTTCTCACCAGCACGGACCTCATCAGAGGAAAAACAACAAGAGTGATCTTAACTGGTTTGGTACTATGCAGGTTATAAAACACTTGGTTACAGATTGCCTTAAAATTCATAGAAATTACTAAAATGATATTAGGGGAAATGGGACAGTTATTTTGTAGAATAAATGTTGGCTTGGTTTCTTTTGATGTTTCCGCAGGAGTAAGTTCAGGTTGTGCACTTAGGCAGGAATGTCACAGAAGGGGTGGTGCATCCATCCGGCGAGTCCCGTAAAGATGCACACGGTGTCGATTTGTCCCGCTGCTTGTGATGTTAAGTTTGATCACTGGGGTAAAGTGACGTCGGCCAGGTCTCTTCACTGTGAACTTACTCTTTCCTCTATATGACTGAGGGGATATATTTTGAGACAGTGGCAACATCTTATTTTTCATCATTCTTTCCGTCGTTAACTTTGCATCCTTGGATGAATCTTATCTGAACAACTATTACTAGAGTAGGATAAACAGATAAATAGAGATGTGAGAGACAGAGAACACAAGCGTGGTAAAATGTTAACATTTGGGGAATCTGGGTGAAGCGTTCTTAGGTTTATTATTTTTCCAATATTTTATAAATGTGGTTAATTTGATCTTTTTTTTTTTTTTTAAATGGAAGTACTGGGCATGGAACCCAGGACCTCATGCATGCTAAGCATGCACTCTACCACTGAGCTATACCCAACCCCTTCAATGATTAATTTGATCTATTTAAAAAAATGATGTAAGTGTGCAATTATTTCAAGATAATATTTTTTTAAAGGATATTGGCTCATTCACAGAATTGACCGGAGGGGTAAGGAGCCAGACTTAGGGCTACCCAGCTATGAGCAATGTTCAAAACGTGTCAGAAATTGATCGCACTGCCAAACAGACCAGCCAGGTGCCACTGCCGCCCCTACGTCCTTGTGTGGCAACACACACCCGCCAGCACTGAGCTGGACATGGCCATCAGCCCTGCGGCCGCCAGAGCAGCTTCTTGGAGGTCGGCACATCCCTACCACCTATGTGCGTCGAAGCTGGGTGGGTGTCGGGGAGCGGGGGAGCCTGGGTCCCCACCTGGCTGCAGGGGAGGCTGATGTGATGCTATTTTCAGCTTCCCCCACCTGGGCTTAGAAGGTGGGGAACTTTTCAACAGAAGTAAGAGCGTTCTGCTTACACAGTGGCCAAAAAGAACAAAAAGGCCCATCGTGTACCAGAAAACATCCACGCCATTTGTCCTCGCCCGGGCTGTCTCTGTTGCTCGGTTATCAGTATTTTTGTTCTTTTCCTGTCACTTTCAGCTCTGTAGATCTTTCTGATTTTTTTCAAGTGTTTAGAAACCCTTCTAATTTCCCACCATTGACCTCTCAGTCATCTCCTCACTTCCTTCTTTACAGAGATGAGAGGCTCCCATTGTAAGAGTTCTGAATGGTCCTGTGGGCCTGAGGTCAGGACAATGCAGGTGCAAATCTTGACTCCATTACTTACTGGCTGGGGTCCTGGGCAAGCTACTTTCTCTGAGTCTCAGCTTCCTTGCCTGTGGAGTGAGACTAGTGATACGGACCTTGCAGGGCGTTGTCTGGAAATAAGGCAGTATGTGTGGAGCGCAGGGGTAATGCTGACACACAGAAGGTACCTTGTTTTCCTTCCCTTCCCTTGGCCCACTATAAAGGACACTGGTGTGTGGCCCAAACTGGGACTGAAGGACTCTGTTCTCCTGCTGATGGAGCTGCCATCAGGACGGCCACCCTCACGGGGAGCTCTCCCCGACAGAAATGAGTTGCCTCACCGGGAGTCCCACCCCTTCCTGGGGTAGCCTGCACCCAGGGACTGGCAGTGCAAAGGCATGAAGGCCCGGCTCCCTTGCCCCAACTGCAGACAATTCTGAAGGGTCATCCCAGCTCCAGAGCTCCCCAGGGAGTTGGCTGAGGTCCTTGTTGTGACTGCATCACAGTCCAACTCCTCCCTCAGTCCAGTCCTGACCCCTTCCCTTTTCCCTGTCTGTCCTGATCCTGAGAGCCCATCCTCATCAACCCCCTGCCTGCCAGTCCATGTCTGAGAGTCAGCTTTCTGGTCAACCTGACCCATGCTAACCCTCTTCTTGGTCTTGCCTTCAAGTCTAGCCTGTTCAGTTACATACCCCCTGGGACCTGATCTCATCAGTCTGGTCCAATCTCCCACCATCTCTCCCACATATTGGATGTTACCTTCGGTTACAGTTGAGTGTTAATAGTGCCCTTCCATCCCCCACCCCTAGCTTTATTGATGAGATTTCTCTAACCTTTGAGGCTCATTTCAGGTGGTGCCTCTTCTAGAGAGCCTTCCTTGATTGTCCCTTGGAAGTATCCACTCCCTCCTTCAGGCTCTTTCACTCTTCGCCTCCCTCTCCCATCTGGCACCGTGCTTGAGTGGACGGACCAGTCAACTTCGGGCTCACCCTCAGATCCATCCTTGCCCACTGCACACCTTGTCTGGTGTCTTGCAGGCCCAGCACTGCAAACTGTATCTCCCAGGTGAATGTGCCCATTGGCTTCTAGTTGGCTCTGCCATTGGGACGCATGGGTGAGAAGGTGGAGGACAGGAAAAGGGGAGAATCCAGGGAACATCTTTCCTTTCTCTCTGCTTTGGGGAGAGGCACCATTGGCCAGATGGCCTCAGCTCCCACAAGGCAGCCCCAGCTCCTGGGCTTCAGTCACTCCATCCCTTCCCTTGGCTTCCCCAGCCTAGGGGCGGCAATGGTTTCTCTTGTTAACCTCTGGGTTGCCTCACCATCCCATTTTCATTTTTTCCAGCCCCGCTATAACTATTTTCCCATAGCAAACTCCCTCAGTTGAACTCTGCTCTGGATCCTGTTTTCTTGGGTGATACAGATGGTATTTCTGGATTGTCTTCCCTTCTCTCAGAAGACTGGGAAGACTTCCTGAGCAGAGACTGAGTCACGGCCCTGGGGTGGGGGTGGGGGTGGGGTCAGCAAAACCGGAAGTGGCTCTTCTTATTGGAACAAGCCAATTGACAAACGCAAGGATCAGATGTGCAATTCTCTAAAACAAAGAATCCCACAATTAACCAATGTTGTCACACCTTCTCACTCTCCCGTATCAGTTAGAAGAATCCAGGAATCCTTTGCCATTTAGTAGAGAATCTGCTTTCCCCAGCTTACTAACCTCCTCAGTGACTAAAAGTCTACTCTCTGCACTGTCTCCTGACACGAGGCTTAAAAACTTTTAATGTTGAAACAAAATGTGTTTTAGCTGGCTGATGTCTCTAGGAATTATCTCCAGATCTTGCTTGTGGTTTTGAAGATAAACACTAACAGTAAATCTGTTTGTAAACATTTTGAACAGCTGCTAAGTCTTTAATTATTTTTTGCATTAAAAATTGACAACAATCGATAGTCCCCACTGATGAGCGACAAACACCGTGTGTGTGCCTGGGTATATCTCCTTTTTAACAGCAATCATTGCTCCGTGATGACTGGGGAAATTGCTCTGAGGTTTAAAAGCGTATTTGCAGCTATACCCAGGGGATGGTGGATAGGAATGCCTACGGTGTCATCCACCTTATTTAAAATTTGCAATAGGAAACACAATTCCATCTAGCTCATTTCTAAAGACCAATGGGAAATAGATGGGACAGCAGAGTCAGGAAATGCAAATCCAATGCTAAACTCCATCCCAAACCCATCCGCCTGAGTTTTACTTCCTTTTTTTCTTTCCCCAAGGCCAGTGGTGCTGACTCAGTAGTTCATTAAACACAAATGTGTGGGTTCAGCCCTGACCAGCCATTAATCAGTGTATGGCCAGGAAGGCAGCATCCTGGGATTAGCAAACTACTGCAAGGTGCCAGGTGCAGGCGGGGAGAAATTAAACCAGGCTTTCAGAGGTAGATGGGGGCACGGGCAACTTCCTGGGCTGAAAGGTCCTTGTTGATTGAAAAGAAATGTAAATGCCAAAACGGAGTAGTAAATATGTGGTATATTTTAAAGGCTTACATTTAACAAGTTGACTCCTTTAACTGTGGCAGGAAAAAAAAAAAAAAAACAAAAAAAAGACCACAAAATGAAAAAAAAAAAACCAAACGGGGATGGTATATCTCAAGGGCTAGAGTGCATGCTTAGCATACACAAGGTCCTGGGTTGAATGCATGGTACTTCCTCTAAAAATAAATAAATAGACCTGAGTACCCCCTCCCACTAAATAAATAAATAAATAAGACCTACATTTTTTAAAAAGATGGAAAAAAGAGAGAGCAACAATTGCCCACTTAGCCTCACTTGGAAATAACACTGAAAGTCTACATTTGAGGCCGTTTGCAAATGTGAGCCTGAAAGAAGTCCTCCTGCCCCTCTTTCCACACCACAAAGGCATCAGTGCAGGCAGCCTGGGTTCAACACTCCAGCCGCCCCTCACCCAGTTTACACAGTGGTCCCATGGGGGAACCTCACTAGGAGAGGGGCCGGCCTCCAGCTCCTCACCCTGAATTTTCACTTTCCACTGGGAAATCCAGTGCTGTTCCGCCCAGAAGGCAGGTGCTGTCCCCTCAGAAGCTGCCTGTGTCCTTGGACAAGGGCAGCCTCCTGGCACCAGAATGGAACTCCTCCTGGGGCCCTCGGAGGATGCAGGATGTGTGCTCAGTTCCCAGGAAGAATCAGTGCGGGAGGGAAGGCTCAGAGATGATTCCTCCTGGGCAGTCTCTCAAGGCAGCAACTGCCCTCTTTTATCCCTTCCCACCTCTTTAATCTTGCTTGCAGGAACCACGTGATTTGTACCTCCAGCCCCACCTGGGGAGGTGTGCACCGTGCCCCTGGGGGCACACGCGCTCTCTCTCAAGTGTAGGAGAGGTCCCAGCATCCCACCTTCATTAAGAGGATTGGAGAGCCCTACCCTGCCAGTCCCCTGCCCCTAACATCACAAGGGGGAGGCGGAGCACCTCGAGCATGGAAGTCAGAGGAACCTCCAGCAACAGTAACCTAGCAACAGTGTCTCAGGATTTGAATGTAATTATACCCCGAGCGTGATAAATACTCCGAAGGGCTCCTTATGTGCAGATCATACTAAACAAGTCTTTGAAATTACCCTCATCAAATATTGATAGAAGGAAAGTTTTTTGAAAAGGAAAAAAACCCTGAAGTGCCTGGACGATCTTTCCCACTGCGTGGCCGGGGTGGTGGGAGCACACCCACCAGGGCGGCTCAGAAAGCTTCAAAGCCCCTTTTGAGGGGGCTGTGGCAAGTCTGGGACAGAAGACTGAGCCAGGTACAGCAGTGTTCTTCCACCTAGATGTGGTGTCCCTGTGCTGAGGGCCACGGTCTGGTTTTGAGGTCCAGGGGACTGAGGCTGGAGTCTTGGCTCTTCTTTCAAAACTGAGCTTTTCTCATTTCGAGTGAGTGTGTGGACCAAGAGAGGGGAGCTGCAAGAGTGGACGTCAGCCCAGGCGCGCGAAGGGGGTGGTGCCTGGAAAGAGACGTCCAGGCGGGTTCCGTGTCATCTGCATCCTCAGCTCCACGTTGACCTTGACTGACCCAAGAGGTTGGGTACGTAGACAGTGTGCAAGCTGATGCTGAAGCTCTGGGTGGTCCCCAGTGTGAAGGGCCTCGTAAGCCTCTATGAGGAGCCTGGGCTTTATACCAAGTGGAAATGGAAGTCAGTGCAGGTGTAGGGGGTGTGAGGTGTGAGCGAGGGGCTGGGATGGCTCAGTCAGATGTGCACAGCTGGAACAGTTCTCTAGCTGCACGGTGAGCAGGGCCAGAGGGCAAGGCTGGTCCAGATGCTGTCCGCACTCATCCCTGTTGGAGAAGGTGGGGACTTAGAACAATGGTCAGGAGAAGACGCTTGGCATAGAGCTGACCTTGAGGTGTTTTCATTCAGGTGCTTTGCCAAGACCCCTCGGACAGAGCCCAGAGCTGCTACCCTGAATCCAGTGTGCTGCATCCCGTTGGTCCCCGGGGATCAGAGCAGGACTGACAAAAATGAGTCTGGAGTGAGAAATTCTACAAGAGGAAGAGAGACAAGGAGGTCTCTCCTGACCTTGGGGTATCAGGGTGCACATCTGGACACACTGCTCAGCTCTGTGCAGCCGGAGACCAGGATCTGAGAGCAGGACCGAGAGAGGAATGTCCTCCATAGACACTCAGCCTCCTTGTATTCTTTAGGAGGCCCTGCTTAGCTGGACCACTAACCTACCACGTGACTCGTGACTGTCTGTTCCCCCTGGGCCAAGTGTGCAATGAGGGCTCCTCTTAGCCTGGCCTTTCAGGGACCCTGAGCGTCTGTGACCATGTGGTCAGCCAGGGCCGGGGACACACAGCAAGCCCCAGCGCCTCCAGGCCCGCTCCCACTTCCTCCATCCCCGAAAGCCCTTAGCACTGGGGATGGCCCCCTCCTCTGATGTCTCTCTCTAAGCCTGCCGTGCATCTGTCTCCTGCCGGTTAGAGGAAATCTTCCTCTGTTAGATGCAAGATCTTTAAAGAGCCTCAGATCTCGTCCTCGAGCTCTCTTTTCTGGGCTCCCTTGACAGCCCTGCCGGTGTCTCCCAGCAAGCCGGGGTGAGGAGGTGGGGCTGCGGGGGGATGAAAGGCCCCCCTTTCCTGCTGTGGGATTCAAGGCTGGATCAGGGCCCAATTACACCGCCTCATTCATCCAGTTCAGTGTTCTTCCCAAACAATGAGGTGTCTGACAGCTCTGCTCTGGGTAATAATGACTGGGTAGACCCCGCTTTAAGGAAACTCCTTTTACAGGAATGCCCTTGAACAAACGAGCTCAAAGAAGGCGAGGCTGTTTGATTTTCATAAGACTCTGCCCAGAGATCCCTGGAAACCCCAGTAACCCCAGGGCACCACCCAGTCCATTTGCAGGGCACTGCAACGTGGGCGGAAGGAGTGAAGAGGAAAATATAAATACCAAATTGAGGGCCATTTCTTTTAAAATCAGGGGGAATAAAACGGAATAGGAGGGAGAGACATCAGCATCAGAGCAAAATTTTCCTGGAGTCGCCGGTCAGCAGGAGGACTGGAGAAAGCATTTGACCCATCTTTTGGACTCAGTCTTCCGACCTCAGAAACAAGCAATGGGTCAGACACTGTCTCCATATATACACATGGAGAGAGAGGAGAGAGAGAAAAATATATAAATACATATATAGAGAGAAATATACATGTGTGTGTGTGCATGTTTCCTGGTACAAGAAGGGAATTACCATATATATATATTTATTTACTATATGTTGCCAGATTGTTCTTGCCAACAGCTTGCGATAGTTCCCATTGCTTCACATCTTCATGATGTTGGTGGGTTGAATGATGGTCTCCAAAAAGATACATGCACATCCTAATTCCTGGAACTTGTGAATGTCACTTTATTTGGGAGAAGTGTGCAAATAAGTTAAAGACTTTGAGAGGAGATCATCTTGGATAATCCGGGTGAGTCCTAAATCCCTTGTTAAGAGTGAGGCAGGGGGAAGTCAGACAGAAGACGAGACGCAGACACACAGAGAGGAAGGTGACGTGAAGGCAGAGGCAGAGATCGGAGCGACAGAGCTCCAAGCCCAGGGACACCAAGGATTGCTGGCAGCCCCCGGAAACTAAAAGAGAGGCCTGGAGTGGACCTGCCCCCAGGGTCCCCAGAGGGAGCCTGGCTTTGCTGACACCTTGATTTTGGACTTCTGGCTTCCAGAACTGTGAGAAAATAAATTTCTTTACTTCTAAGCTACAAAGTTTGAGATAATTTGTTATGACAGCCATAAGAAACTAATACAGTAGATAAATATGAAAGATTCTTTCTTTCCTTATTTAAAAGATTCTCTTTAGCAGATAAGTGATTTAAAGCAAAAGTAATATCAATGAATTGAAGGGTTTATAATACATGCAGAAGTAAAATGTATAACCATAGCACAAAGAACAGGAGTGGGGAGTGGAGAATTACGGTTGTTCGGTTATTACACTCTACTTGAAGTCCTGTAATGCTCCTTGAAGAGACACTGTGATAAGTTAAAGATGGATACTATATACCCGAAAGCATCCACGTGAGGAAAAAAAAAAGAGCTGAAAAGAAAAAGAAAGCTATGAAGCCAACCAATAATATGGAGCAATACAAACTACTTAGCATCCATAATCTGTCATTATTATAATAAAACACAAAATTATGCAATATTGCCAGCTAACCTCCTAAAATAGTTTTTTAGAGTTGACTTTGTTTAACTCTGCCATATTGCTTTCCACGGTGATGGGTTTATCACATTTACGAGCAGAGCTTACTACTCTCTGAGTTCCCCATTGTTTCTCCTACCCCACGCCTTCCTTCTTGGCTGACTTTCCTTCTGTATCTCAAGTGTCCCTCTTACGATTTTTGTTTGTTTATTTGCCTACTTTTTATGAGGAGAGAAATGTAGTTGGCAAACTGTCTTCATTTTTTGATGTCTCCAGACGTCTTCATTTTGCCTTTTGAGTGAAAGTCTGCTGAGGTATGCAAAAAAAGTTAGGCACTTCAGGACTGTAAGTATATAATTTTATTCCAGCCTCTCTTTTTGCTGAGAAATTTGCTGTCAGCCTGATTGTTGCTTACCTCTTGCCCTATCTCCTCTCTCTGTTGCCTTCTGAGATTGTTTTCTGCTCTTCAAGTAACACAGTTTCCCATGATGTGTCCCAGAGTGGACTCTATTTATTTTTAAGCACTCTAAAGGTAGGTGAGCTCTCATGACCCATGCCTTTCTTTGATTCTAAAGACGTCTTAGCTCCTTTCAATGCTTGTGTCTCTGCTATGATTTCTATTTTCTCTTGAAATCCTTGTGAAATATTTATTGGATAATATTAAAGTATCTTCCACGTCTTTGAACTATGCCTTTCTTATTTTTACATCTCCTCCCCCTCTGTTCTGGATTTGAATACACTCCTCAGTGCCATTTCCAATTCATTCCATTCCTCTTCAGACACATCCAGTTTAGAATTTATCTCATCCGTTAAGTTTTCATGTCAGTGACTGTAGTTTTTATTTTTATTGCTTGACTTTTACTGTGTGCATCTGTTTTTGTTTCACTTTACTGGCCTTGTTTCATAATTTCTTATTCCTAGTGTAATTATTTTTTAAATTATCTCAGATTTTTTCTTCTTTGAAGTATGGTTGACAAACAATATTAGTTTCAGGTGTACAGTGTAGTGATTTTATATTTGTAGACATTCTGAATTGATTGCCACAGTAAGTCTAGCAACCATCTGTCACCATACAAAGTTATTGCAATATTATTGACTACATTTCCTATGCTGTACATTACATACTCATTACTTTTATTTTATACTTGGAAGTTTGTATTAATTCCTTTCACCTATTTTGTCCAACTCCGCACTTCCTCCCCCCTTGCAACCACCAGTTTGTTCTCTGTATCTACGAGTCTGTTGTTTGGTTAGTTGTTTTGATTTTTTAGATCCTGCATGTAAGTGAAATCATACGGTATCTGTCTTTCACTGTATGACCTATTTCACTTAGCATAATACCCTTCAAGTCCATCCATTTTTTTTTTCACAAATGACAAGGTTTCTTTCTTTTTCATGGCAGAGTAATATTGCATTGTGTATGTATATACCATGTCTTCTTTATCCATTTACCTATTGATGGGCACATCCAAATCTAGGCTACTCCAAATACTGCTGCAATAAACTAGGGATGCATTTACCTTTTAAGCGATTGTTTTTGTGTTCTTCAGATAAATGCCCAGAAGTGGGATTGCTGGATCATAAGGTAGTTCTATTTTTAATTTTTCGAGGAAACTCCATACTATTTTCCATAATGGCTCCACCAATTTACAGTCCCACCAGCAGAGCATGAGGGTTCCCTTTTCTCCATATCCATCATCAAAACTTGCTTTTTGTTCTCTTTTTGATAATGGTCATTCTGATAGGCATGAGGTGATCTCTTGTTGTGATTTTGGTTTACATTTACATGATGATTTGTGATGTGGAGCATCTTTTCACGTGCTTGTTGACCATCTGTATGTCTTCCTTGGAAAAATGTCTATTCAGGTCCTCTGTCCCTTTCTTAAATTGTATTGTTTGCTTTTTGATATTAAATTATGTGAGTTCTTTATATATACTTTTGGATATTAATCCCTTATGGGATACATTATTTGTAAATATCTTCTCCCATTCGGCAATTTGCCTTTTCATTTTGTCGATTGTTTCCTTTACTGTGCAAAAGCTTTTTTTAGTTAGATGTCATCCCACTTGTTCATATTTGCTATTGTCTCCCTTGCCTTTGCAGTCAGATTCACAAAAACTTCTCTAAGACCAATGTCAGTGAGGTTACTGCCTATGTTTCCTTCTAGGAATTTTATGGTTTCAGGTCTTACATTCAAGTTTTTGGTTTATTTTGAGTTAATTTTTGTGTATGGCATAAAATAGTGGGGCTAGTTTCATTCTTTTGCATGTGGCTGTGTAGTTTTCCCAACACCATTTCCTGAAAAGACTGTCCTCTCTCTGTTGTATGTTCTTGGCTCCTTTACCATAAGTTAATTGTCCTCATATGTGTGGATTTATTTCCAGGCTCTCAATTCTATTCCATTGATCTGTGTGTGTGTGTGTGTGTGTGTGCACGCGCACGCACACGCGCACGTGCACATGCACGCACGCCCTGGTGCTCTACGGTTTTCATTAGTATAGGTTGATAGTATAGTTTGAAATAACAGAGTGTGACACCTTCAACTTTATTTTCTTTCTTAAGATTGCTTTAACTATTTGGGGTCTTTTGTGGTTCTATACAAATTTTAGAATTATCTGTTCCAGTTCTGTGAAACATGCCATTGGCATTTTGATAGGGATTTTATTAACTCTATAGATTGCTTTGGGTAGTATGTACATTTTAACAATATTAATTCCCCAGCGGTGACCCAGAGGTTAGCAAGCACATGCCTGGAGTGCTTCTCATTTCACTGCCTTTCTGCTTTATTCAAGATCCATGGAGATGGTAATCTCATGTTTGCGCCTGTTGGTGTTCTTTTTATCTAGTCATAGTCGATCTATTGTTGCTATTCATTTCAGTATTGAGGATATCAATCAAAATGTGAAGGTGGTGATAGTCCTGACAGAAGACCCAGATGCAGCTCCTAATCCACTAGCGTATAGCTTATCATCTGGCCTTTTGAAAATTAGGAATAATTGTGAGACCCGCAACATTACATCACTTGGCTCCAAAAATCTGGAGCCACCAGATTTAGAAACACTGGCATAAGAGATGCAATTTGAGAAGTTTAGAATGGCCCTTCCCAAAATATCTTCAGCATGGCCCGGCAAAAATGTATCAATTTTAGTGTCAATCAAACACGCAGTTAAACTGCTGACTGTGGGGAATGTGGACAGACCTTACTTGAGACCCTGAAACTATGAACACATTAGCACCTAACAGGAGAGTTTCCTTTGCCACACTGACTTCTAATACTGGGCAAATAGCAGTGTCCCATGGAATGAGACCTATGACAAGATGGCTGAATCAGGGAAGCATAAGGGCAGAATCCATGAAGAGCCAGTGACAGATTTGTTGTGACAGACCACAACCCATCCGGGTCCTCCAGAAAGGGGGGACAACCAAAGGTCAGGGTCATGGTGTGGGTTCTGGGCGTGTCAGGGTGTCAGGGATGTGGTCAGTTTGTATTTTAGTGCACTTGCTCTTCCACTAAGTACCTGAAGATTCACAGTATTTATCCATCACTGACATCAAACAACAATGTTCTGCTTCATCTTTTCCAAGAGATTAAGTTAAAGGGAGCCTTTTTTTTTTTTTTTAAGTTTAAATTCTTCTCCCACAACATTTCCTTAAAGCTTTGGGCATGCTATCCCTTCCAAAGCTACCACCACTAGAAGTTAAGGTAGGTAGTTTTCATGCAAAGTCAATAGCTTTGTACACCCTCATCTCCACATTAAATTTGATAATTGAACTTACGTTCATTACTTCTGTTTTACCCAAATATGATTTCTAAAAATGTCAATTTTGGGGGCGGGGGTAAAGGCAAGATCCACTTTAATACAGCCTAGTTCTAAATTTCCTAATTTTTTTTTTTTACTTGAATGTTCATTCCATTGGTTGTTCACTGGAATTACCTAGAAAAGGAGATTTTATCTTTTTTAAAAATAGAGGAGGTACTGAATTAAGCAAAGTTAAACTGATTTTATTTTTTTACGTTTGCTTTAGGAATTATCCAATCCTTCAACACTCTCATGTGTGACTCATTAGGATGGAGATCGGGTGTTTGACTTTTCTCGGCACACCTGATCGTGGAAACTTTCTTTGCAGAGCACCTTCAGGACCTTCTGTTCTGAAGACACTTCTGTGGGAAATGCCAATAAAGGAATCAAACTTCGCATGGTCTTGTTAAGGAGAACAATATTTCTAGGTGTTATGCAGAGGGTAAAGTACTTATTTACGGGTGCTCCTCAATTCTGAGAACCAATCATTACCATTTCACTGGGTCTGGTGGCAGCATTACGGAGCTTCGACTGCAGCAGAGTGCCTGTTGGGGTTCCACGAAGGGAGACGGCAGTGGAAAACTGCAGTCTGAATTATAAAAAGACAGACAAGCTTGAGAAGGAGGCCTGGGTTCAGAGTGGAAATGAGAGAACTTGTGCCTCATTGGATGTGAGCAGTGATGGAGAGGGCTACCAAGAATTTGATCATTTATTCATGCAAGAAATATTTATTGAGCACTTGCCATGTGTTGTTCTAGGTACTGCAGATACAGTGATGAACAAGAGATAAAAATCTCTACCTCTTGGAATTTATATCTTTCCTATGCTTTAGGGTGACTGGGTGGGGTGCTGTGCATGAAGAGAGGGACCACATTGCCAGGCAGGGCAGGGAGCCTGACACTCTGGAGGGTGCCCGGGCCCCTGGTGTCTAGGTGGAGATGCTGGTGGGGGAAGCGCAAAATGTAACCTGGAGCTGAGCTCAAACAGAGAGAGGGGCTAGATGTAGAATTCACATGTGTAGTTGGAAACTGAAGCCCTGAGAACATTTACAGGACCCATGAGAGAGTCAGTGGAGTGACAACGGAAGAGTTAAAGAGCCCTTGTTTTTGTTTGTTTGTTTGCTTTCCCCTTTGACAGTCAAGGGTTTTTGTTTCTTTTTTTTTTTTTTTTTTTTTTTTTTTTTTTTGCTGGTTTTATTATTTTTTTCTACTGCAGTACGGTCAGTTTACAATGTTGTGTTAATTTCTGTGTGCAGCACAGTGATTCAGTTATACATACATATATTCCTTTCTCATATTCTTTTTCATTACAGGTTACTACAAGATATTGAATATAGTTCCCCGTGCTATTCTGTAGGACCATGTTGTTTATCTATTTTATATACAGTAGTTAGTATCTGCTAATCCCTTGTTTTTAACAAGAGGAGTGGAAAAACTATCAGAAGCACAAAGAAGTTTATTCATATGTATTTAGTGAATGTCAATAAATGAGACTCGGCCTGAGAGACAGTGAACCAGGAGGGAGTAGTGCTGGGAAGACAACAAAGGAAGGTGATGTCAGTCAAATACAGCAGCCTTAAAGCAGGCCAAGGGCTGTGGCAAAGAAATAAAACAGCCACATGTCTTTCTCTGCCTTAACCACCGGCTTTCCTCCTGCTCTTTTGCGGGGGGGGGGGGGGGCTCTGGAACCCTCAACTTATTTTAAACAAATTTTCCCACAGCCTCAATCTCTCTCTCCACGGACACTCCACGCATTTCCTGCCTCAACTAAAATCTCGGTCTCTGCTTTCACCTCCAGCTTCTTACAAAAACATGGCTTCACAGACGTTTTCTCAAGGGGAGGCAGCTCACCCTAGCACATCCTAACTAAGCCGGGCGGGTCTGGGGAATGGATTTCTTACCTCTTCTTTCTTTACAACTCTCCACCATGGAAGGCGATGGACAGCTGGACCACAGTTACTCATTTTCCATCTTGCAAAACCCTTACTCCTATCACTGCTGTCCACTAACCTAAAGGTCCTTAAAATATCGACAGCTGACTTCCATTTTGTATTTCTATTTCAAGTCCACCATCGTCCTGGTGACTGACATCGTCAAGGTCTCTGTTAATGGAACATCTGGCATCAGCATCAAAGTCCCTTCTTCTTTATCCTCACATCTTTCATGCTCCACTCCTGCAGCCTATTTGGTGGCTCCACTCTGGGTTTTGTGATTACTAGGAAACCTCCCGTTTATAATCTCCTAAACTCCTAGCCCTTGATTCACAGCCTTTTCCCCCTTCACTCTCTGAACTCCCCCCAGGACCTCACCAAGGTACTGGGCTGAGGTCCAGCACATCCTGCTTGGGCTCTGGTCCCTTGCTCATTTCCCTGGGCTTGTCCTTCACCCTGTGAATCATCTTTCCCATTGCTTCCTTCTAAAACTTCCTATAACCTTCATCTGACCACTGCATTGCTCTATTCAAATCCATTCAATGGTCCCCTTTCCTTGTAGAGCAAAATGCAAACCTCACAGCAGAACAAGCCCTCCTAGCAGGACTTAGGAGACCCTCCATGGGCTGGTCTGTCCCTGCTCCTCTGGCTTCATGCCTTCCCTGCCCTTCCTTCCATGCCCCAGATGCACCTGTACCACACGCTAGTCACCCATCTGTGCCATATTGACACTGCTGCCAGAAAAGCCCCTCTTCCCCATCTCCCCATCTACCAGCTTTACCCCTCATCCTTTCCAGCTCAGCCCTCTTAAGCCAGTTCCAGCTTCACCATCTCTGTCCTGGGCCATCATTGAGTTGGTCTCCATATGCCCAGTGTGTCCACTGTACCCCAGGGAAGCCTCGATCACAGATCCTGTGAGATCACCCTGTGCTTGGGTGTCAATTTCTCTGTCTCTCATTAGATGCCAACCTTTCTGAGAATGTATCTGTGTTTATTTCATCTCTTTTTCCCCCAGAACCTTGCCGGTATAGTCAATGTTGTCAACCAATGTTTGATGAATAAATGATGATTTTAGAAAAAAAAGAGGTGAGGAAGAAAGTTGAAGTTAAAGAATTCTGATTAGAGATGTTAGCTAATAAATTTGAAATCAAAAGACCCAGATTCAGATCCCACTTCACCACTTACTATTATGTGACCTGGAACAAACCACTAGGAATGACAGGACATTCATTGAGTGCTTGTCACATGTCAGGCACTGTCTCATTCAAGCCCAGTAATAAGTCCTTATCATTCCTGTTTTATAGAGAAAGAAATAGTGGCGACTTGGTTAAATAGCTTGCCTGAAACCACAGTTTTATATAAAAGAGACTTAAACCTAAGAACATCCAGAAACCTATGATGTTTCTGCTCTGTCCTAATGCTGCCATGCCCTGACTCTTGCCATCCTCTCCTGTCCACTTCAGTAGGTTGTTGTGAGGATGAAATGAATGAATACACATCACAGAAAAGTGCGTTTCAAATGTGAGTTCTTATTATATGTTGTCATTAATTCACCAGCCCTCCCTCCAACCCCTCAGAAAGCTAATCATTTGAGCATCTTTTTGTAGTTTAAGAATAGCTCTTATGTAGAATCTGAATTTAACACAGGATTAGAGTCAATTACAGTTTCTGGTAAAGTTAATCTGTTCTAACTTCTTCTTCTTCTTCTTCTTCTTCTTCTTCTTCTTCTTATTATTATTATTATTATTATTAATTATTATTAGACAAGATCTGAAATTATTTCTGGCTCAGAGATAGAGAGAGCAAACTATTTCTTGAGCCCAGGACACAAAGCCCATCCTCCCTGAGGCTCGGAGGTGGCATAATAAAGAGCTCCTGGAGTGATCTTTGCTGAGCTGCATTGCTAATGCTCTCCTAAGGGACACCCTTGGCTCTAATTGCTCCAGTCTCTCCGACCTGTGGAGCTACCTGAATTAAGTGGGAGAATTGGAATTTTCAGTGGAGCATCTGGGACATCACCTTTAACCCTCCCCAGTGCACAGTCCAGCCCACTGCTCATTACAGCGGAGACCCCCTCACCTCCACCCACCTCCCCTTAGGAGTGTGCAAGTCTCTTTCTCCTGCTGGAACCTGGCAGAGCATTTAGTGAATGGGATGGAGGGAGTGGGGGAGCAGCCAATACTCTTGCACCTGAGCACCAGAACCTCCAAAATCCAGCTTTTAGCATCACAATCTGCCCAGGGGAAGTGCCAGGCTTTGAATTAATCCTCACTGGGCTCCAGGTTAGAAGTCCAGAGTTCAACCCTCTTCTGCCACGTATTCGTTCTATGGAATAGGGCAAATCATGTAAATTCTTGGGTGAGCGTACATGAGAGATGAGAGTAGGCATTGTGTGAGTCAATGGAGAAAAGGGCTACCTCATTCAGATGGAGAGGGCTGTTGGAGAGGCTTCCTGGAAGGGTGATTTAGTTTTACAAAAATGAACCAGAATTTGGGAGAGGAGCAAGACAGCGTCCATGAAACGTGGGAGGGTGGCAAGAGAACCTGGGGGATGGGGAAGGATGTACAGGTATGTGGAGGAGCTGAGAGATTGGAAGGTCATGTGTAGGTGAAGGAAAATCACTGGACAGTACGGAGCAGAGATGTTCTATGGAGAGAGATGGACTTGAGAATAATCAGCCTTAATGCTACAGGAGGTTGGAGGCGATCACACCTGGAGGAAGGGAGACAAATCAGTAAGCCTCTACGTTAATCAAGGCAAGAAATGAGGAAGGAAGTGACAGTAGGGATGGAGGAAATAACTTTCTTTTAAATTAGTAAAATAAAAGTAAGCAGCCAAAATAAAACTATTAAAGAGGAACAAACAGAGGAGGAACCCGCTGAACAGTCCAGATTGGGCTTTAGCATCATAAAACTCGTCCCTGTGGATAAATTGGGAGTTCAAAATTTGTGCCTTTTGGGGAGTGATGGAAATGTTAGTTAATCTAATTGTGGTGGTGGTTTCACTGGCATATACATCTATCAAAATTCATAAATTGTACATGTGAAATACGTATAGTTTACTGTACAGGACTCATACCACAATAAAGATGCTTAAAAAAAACTGGTCCCCTTAGAGGCCCTCTGCTAGTGTCCCCTGGCCAACAGTGGGTAAATCTTGAGCAACATAACACACACACATGCATCTGCACACATATGTGTACACAAACATACATCAATGTATGTCCACATGTGTGAGTCCATGCAAATATGTGAACGTGCACACATACACACAAGCACACACATATACTGCATCCCACATACATGAATACACATAAGCACACGAACATAATCATGCAGTCACACACATGGACCCTCGTGCAACTGGACCATCAATCCATTAAAGGAAATATTCCTATTAGCCCCACTTTGCAGGTAACAAAGTAGAAGCATAAGAGATTAAGTAATGGCCCACTATTGCACAAATATTAATTTCCTATTAGAAAAGGACCTTAGGATTCTGTTAAAAAAGAAACAAAATATTATGTTTTTGAGTGTCATCACTAAAACAAAAGATACAGAAAACTGAAGAGTAGAAAAGTGGGCAAAGATATATAAGCAAACGCAAATCTTAAGGAAGTATTATAATATTGATATTTGATAAAACAGAAATAAATTATGGACAAAATAGGCCCAAAAAGGCATCAAAAATATAAGCTTAACTTAATAGTAAGAATTTAATGTTGAACAATATGAAGAAAGATATTAATTTAATATAAATAAACAGGTAATTTACAGTGAAAAGCTAGTCACCATCAATCTCTGTGTACTAAAAAATATTGCATCAAAATATGTAAAGCACGTATTATTAGAAAAACAATTTGCAGAAGAATAAATTTACAAAAACACAATGGAGTTGGGAGTTCTGAACATATTTATGTTAGTTAGGGTTTGCCAGAGAAACAGAACCAACAGTGTGTAAATATATACTTAGAGAGATTTATTTTTAGGAATTGGCTCACAGCATTGTAGAGGCTGACAAGTCCAAAATTTTCTGGGTGGTCCAGCAGTCTGTAGGCTCAGGGAAGAGTTGTGGTTCAAGTGCAAAAGCAATCTGCTGACAGAATTCTCTTCTTCTTGGAGAATGTCAGGTTTTTGTTTTGTTTTGTTTTTTAATTAAGGCCTTCAACTGATTGGATGAGGCCCACCGACATTATGGAAGCAATCTGCTTTACTGATTTAAATGTCATTATCACCTACAAAATACCTTCATATAAACTTCTAGAACAAGGTTTGACCAAACATCTGGGTAGCATGGCCCAACCAAGTAATTTAACACATAAAATTAACTATCACAATACCTTTGTAAATACTTGACATATCAAATAAGAGCAAAACAAGAATATTGGTGCTGTGAATAATATATTACAAAGGAACTTTAATTTCATTTATTTGTGCATATGCACTTATGCATACATGTGCTTATCTGTATAGCTGAACTTTGTATTCCAAAAGCATACATTGCACAACTTTTTTCATGACCCATGTCACACTTCAAAAATACCGATCACATATCATTAAAGAACTAAATAAAAAAGGACTGAAAGAACTGAATAAAATCTATACAAGCCACAATGAATATGCTAGAATTTAATTCTACAATTTATATTGAAATTGAAATGCCCCAACCACTTTGAAATGACTTTAAAAAATCCACTTTCATAAATAATTCTTAGACCAAGAAGATAAAATTTTCATTTGCATGTGATTTAGAAAAGAACAATAGTATGAAGTCACCAGGTTAATAAATATTGGATGAGTCCAAAACTAATCTCAAATAAAAACTGTTGAATCTCAAGTGCTTTCAGCATCAAACACAAAGGAATGCAAATAAATACAACCAAGCTCTCTAACTAAAGTATTAAAACAGGAAATCCTAAATAAATCCAAATTCAAGAATGAAAAATATACACATAGTTAAATAACCCAGAAAAAAAGCTAGAAATATTTTCCAGAAATTGAATACCTTCAATAACAGCATCAGGCCCAGTGAGTTTTACAGGCAAAGTTGATATTTTAAACTTTTAAGAGACAGAAAACTTCCATGTTGAGATAGAGGGAGGGTAGATCTCAGTGGTAGAGTACATGCCTAGCATGCACGAGATCCTGGGTTCAATCCCCAGCACCTCCATTAAGAAAATAAGTAAAAAAACAAACAAACTTAATTACCTCTCCCCAACAAAAAATAAATAAATAAAAATGGTTTAAAAATTGCACAGCCATGTTACACAAGATATAACATTTTATGATTTCTTATTCATTTTAAAGAGCTAGAATAAGCCTGATTTTGAAAAATATTCTAACAAAAGTGCCTCCAAAATAAACTAAAAACAAATCTTTTTTTGAATATCTAAGGGAAAAAAAATTTAAAGGAAAATTTTAACAATAAATTTGAACTTATTTTAATATCAGAATCTATCATGTTATTTCATGAAAGAATGAAATTCACATTTGATGAAGGTAAAAAAAAAATGATGAAATTCAACTAAGCATAGGAGAGTTACCTTAATGTGAAAATAAGAGTATCTCTTAGAGAGTGGTTTAGCATGGACTAGAACAGGTTTCTTGGCAAAAACATAGAATCCTCAGCCTCTTCCTAGACCCTACACTCTGGAAGTGAATTCTCAGATTGTGCATTTTTAGCAAAAAGGCAAATAATTGTTATGCATGCCAAAGTTTGAGAGCCACTAACCTAAACCAAATTAGCTAATGGCATAGTTAACACTGAAATAATAAAGGTCTTCCCCCATTAAAGTCAGGAAAAATATAAGGGTGTCTGCTTTCAGCCCAATTAATTATCTCAACACTGAAGAGTATGGTTACTGAAATAATAAACACAAAATAAGAAATAACAGATATAAATATTTGAAAATAAGATCTAACATTTTTATGGTTTGAATAATTATTATCTGGTAAGCTCCAATGAACTAAAAATTCTTCATAATGAATAGAAGCATTCAGTAGTTCAGCAGGATAAAAATTGGGTATACAGAAATAAAGAAATATGCTAGCAATAACTGGCTAGAAAAACAATGGGGAGAAAGGATTCAATTTATAGTAGAAAAAATATATGTAGAAGAATAAAGATATCAAAAATTGTTTAGGGTCATTGTAAAAAAGACTTTAAAACTTTACAAAGGCACATAAAAATATATTTGAATAAAAAGAGAGAAATAACATTTTCTCAGAAAGGAAGACTGAATATCATAAAATACCAATTAACCCATAAATGATTTAGAAATCAGCCATCAAATTTTTAAAACTGAAACACTACTATCTAAAAATACCTAGAAAAGTAAACACGTAAGATTAGCCATTAAAATTACTATAAAGAAAAATGAACACAAAAGACTAGCTTTAAAAAAATGTGAAAACTAATAGCGGGGGTTTAATCTACCTGATATTAAAATCTATCATAAAGATACAGGAATTAGCATGATTTATTATTGGCGCAGAAACAGTTGGAAAAGTCAGACGCCAAAGATAATTTACATGAGAGAATGAAGGCTGCCATGTTTCTCAGTTCCTTCCTGTATCCCCTTCACGTCTGCAATCTCCAGAAGCTGGAGTGTCCAGGGCCCCATCTTGAAACTCTCTCCTCTCTGTTACATTTATCCCTGGGGGACCTCACTTCTTTTCATGGCTTCAAATACCTCTTTTCTTTGGAACCGTAAATTTTGATTTCTCACATCTATCTCCCCCAAACTCCAGATTCCCATGCCCATTTGCCAATGCAGCATCCCCCTTGGATGTCTCATAAGCATCACAAATGTTGCTCATTCAAATCCAAATACTTATTTTTTCCACTGAAATTGCTTTTCCCTTAATTATCCAATTTTAGAAACAATCACCTTCTACCTTTTAGTTGCTCGCATCAAAAGGTCTAGAGACACACTGTGACCCTTCTCTTTCTCTCAACCCCCCTACCTAATCCATTAGGAAATTCTGTGGACATACCTTAAAAATATATCTTGTATACAACCACTTCTCATCACCTCCTCTGTTACCACCCTAACCTAAGCCCTGTCCTCCCTTACCTGGATCCCTGCAACAGCCTCAGCCTCCACACTGGTCGGCTTATGTCCCCTTTTACTTCCTTCAGCTGATTTTCTATGTGGCTGCCAGAAAGAATCGTATAAACCCAATAACTGGCCACATCACTCCTCTGCTCAGAATCCCCTCACGGCCCTCAGTCACACTGGAATAAATATCCTTACCTTGATCCACAAAGGCTCCCATATGCTCTGGCTCTAGTGAGGTGTAGGCAAATGTTCAACAACCAGCTTTCCAGAAAAGAATGTATGCACATACATTCATAAGTTTATTATAAATGGTATTGATATAGAGAATGTATAGTGTACATTTGCAAATAGTAATGCACAATACAGTATTCGTCTCTGTAAATTCCATATATCAAATTGATTCTCACAGAATGCTTTTCTTTTTTTTAACCAAACTTTTGTATCCTTAGCAAACCTATGGCTGCAACTGATGAATGAGTATAGTTCCAAAATGTACACTGACTGATACATTTCTTTATAGTAATGATTAAAAAGAAGGTCAAACAATGAAAACATGTATTGGAACTCCATTTGGTCATCAGTTATGTAAACAAATTTCTGCTGAATTGGAGAAGAATTTCTAAATACTGAAGGACTATTTCCTCAATTTTTCGTGCATTCACAATATGGCAGCTACAAATACAAACACTTTTAACTTTAACCTACATTAACATTGTCTCTGTCACTTTAAGTCTAGACACCCAACAAAATGATAAATGAAGCCCTGATCTGTAGAATTTGCTGATTTCTATGGTGTAAATATTCTCACTGGGGCTGACTTCCTGCTGCCAACATGATGTCATCGAGTTGCGATGAGATGTGCAGTCCCAACACGCTATGTCGTGTTTCCAACATACGGATGCAATAGACACAATTAACTTCAAGAGCATAGAAAACAAACATAGATAGGAAGTGATGAAATTTGAATGCATTTTACCTTCATTTTTTTTAAATTTTATTATTTTATTTTTTGGGGGAAAGGTAATTAGGTTTATTTATTTATTTTTAGTGGATGTACCGGGGATTGAATCCAGGACCCTGTGCATGCTAAGCACACACTCTAGCACTGAGCTATCCCCTCCTCCCTACCTTCATTTTTAGAACAATGTACTTAATGATAAGCATATATGGTATAATTTAATTATTAATAATGGCAGCGTTTAACAGCTGCCTCTCAGAATTCTCGAAACAATTTAACAACTGGTTCTGTTGAGCCTCCTGGCTTCCACTCCACTCTCATTACTCCTGTTCCCACCTCGGTAATTTTATCTATATTAACATATATGGAAATTCAGTTTTGGCACAATTCATTCTTAAATACTTCAAGTAAAGATATAAATTATTATAGCCTTTTTGAAGGACAATTAGATGATTTTTATTTTAAAAAGCGTAGAGTTTCCATGTACTATGATCCAGGATTTCTACCTCTGCGAATTTACACTACTAAGGACATAATCAAGGATTTCTGCCAAGTGGGGCTTATGCTATTACAATGCTGTGTATAACACTAAAATGAAAAAAAGGAGGAAAAGAAGGAATAAGACCAAAATATTCAACAACCAGAAATTAGAAAATCAATTGATGGTACCTGTAGGAAATGGGATATGATGTGGACATTAAAAATGGAGTTACATTATCACATTTAATAATGTGATAAGATACCCAGGGCATATTGTTAAGTGAAAAGCACAGGATACAAAATAGTTTATAGAGTAATATTGTACAAGTTAAAAATAAACATAGAAATCAACTAGAAGGAAATAGTATTAAAACATTCACAATTATCTTTGAATAGTGAGATTAAGGTGATTCTTTTGTTTTTTTTGTTTACGCATATTTTCTAATTCTCTACAACAGCAATTTCTTATATTTGTAATTAGAAAAAAATTTCAGTGTTTTTAACACATCTGGAAATTCCCAAGATGCTTGGGACGGTTTAAGCTGGCCACACCTAGAAGCACAGGAGGACACAAGTGAGAAGAAGACAGCGGGAAGGAGTGTGGATAATTTTCCGAGTTCTCCTTCCTGACCTGCAAGGAAGAAACAGAAGGCAGGGAGCAGAGACACCCAGATTGCTCACATTTGGATATCACTAGCAAATGGCTCTCAGCTTGAATGACCTGGGCCTTTTCTAAACCGTTTATCCCCAAAGGAGATTCAGCAGAGAACTACCTAGACTTGACAGCCTGGAGTTGCCATACTAGGTAAACTTGCCTACAGAAAGGGAAGCTTTTGGAGTGGCTCCTCAGGGGTCAATGCCCACACATCACAGAAGGACCCCTCTTGTAGAGCTGCCCAGTCCAGAATCCCGTGACCTGAGCCACAGGCGATTGCTGGGTGCCTGCGATGTCATGCCTGCATCTCCGGCTGATCCACCCTTGCCTCACAGCCGGGATAGCCTTGGAGCATCCCTTTATCCTGCCTGGCCCCAGTGGTAAGCCCAGCAGATGAACCCATGCAGGTTTCATTCAATTTTTAATCAAGATGCTAATAAATATACTAATAATAAGAAGGGAGGACAATTTTTTTAAAATGCCAGAGAATTTGAAAGAGCAAGTGGAAAGAATGTCAGAATATGAGACTCGGGCACAGACACAAAGCAGGGGCAGTGACAATAGCTCAAAGGCATAACTGGGTCCTCTGTTGTGATGCTCTGCAGGGGGCTGGTGGCCTCATGGTCCAAGCAGGGCTAAGAGTGGAAGAGTCTGATTAGACTGGCTCTGCCTGCTAAGGCAGGCCTGGAAAGCAAAGGCAGACCCTTCGCTAGAGGAGACTCCATCTCCCAAGACAGAAGCAGGCCAGGAGAGAATTACCTGGGGCTCTCTTGTGCATCAGAGCTGAGCCCCAAGCATCTTTACTTAAAAGCCAAGTTCTCTCATGCAATGAACAGTTTAACCCCCCGGGGTTGCCTGAGCCCTGAGAGTATCAGAAATTGAAGAGCGGGGACAGGACAAAGATGTCCCTGAATTGGATGAAGAGAAGATGCGTATTTTTAAAAAGTATATTAAAAAAAAAAGACACTCAGCAGTTTGGGGCACAAGAACCCAGACCAACCTTGGAGTTCTGAAAGTCCCAGTGGTGCCCAGCATGGGGATTTACCCTAAAATTCTTAGATCTACAGATCAAAGGCCAGGCTGGGACCCCTTTTATAAGCAGGCACCCAGATTTGCCTAGAGACAACAATAACAACTAAGAGCAGTAAGCCAGAGAGAGAAAGAAAAATAGCACATGATATCCCTTACATGTGGAGTCTAAAAAACATGACACAAATGAACCTATTTACAAAACAGAGACAGACTCACAGACGTAGAAAAAAATGTATGGTTACCAGGGGGAAGAAGAGGAGGATGGAGGGATAAATCGAGAGTTTGGGATTTGCAAATACTAACTACTATATATAAAATAAACAACAAGATCCTATTGTATAGCACAGGAAACTATATTCAATATATTGGTAAAACCTATAATGGAAAAGAATCTAAAAAAGAATATATATGTATAACTGAATCACTTTTGCTGTACAACTGAAACTAACACAACATTGTAAATTAACTATGCTTCAATAAAGAAGGAGAATATAAGATGGGCAAGCAGCATATGAAAAGACGCTCATCATTTAGGGACTGCTACTTAAAACTACAGTGGGTAGTATTTTTATTAGCATGGCTAAAACTGTATATTTATTAGCATGGCTAAAACGAGTAATAATAGTCAAATTAACAACACTAGGCGCTGCCAAGAATGTGAAGCAACTCTCATGCATTGTTGCTGCACGGCACTTTAGAAAACACTTTGTCAGATTCTTATAAAGTTAAACTAAAACATCGTATGACACACCAAACCCACTCCGAGGTATTTAACTTGGATAAATGAAAACTTAACATTTACACAAAAATCCACACACAAACTTTATAGCAGCTGTATTCATAATCACTAAAAGCTTTAAATAGTGGCTGCTATTTAAAAGAGATCAGTAGTTGCCAGTGTAAACTACAAAGGAGCAGCACGGAGTGTTTTGGGGGGCTAGAGGACTGTTTTGTATCCTGATTGTACTGGTGGTTATGCGAACCCACACGTGCGTTAAAACTCGTAGAACTATACGCCAGAAGAGAAAAGAAAAGAAAAGGAAGCCATTTTACTGTGTGCTATTTTTAAAAAGAAAAGAAAAAGAAAAAATAAAGAAAGGTAAAACTAGAGTGTAATGAAAAGAAAACAGAATGGTCTCTGTGCAGTAGTCCTAGAAATGTCACCGAGTCCAAACTTGTTCTGCTTGCCGCGCAACAGGCCAATAAATCGGGAGACAAGGTGTTGGGGCAAGGAATGGCGACTTTATTCCGAAAGCCAGCAGACTGAGAGGATGGCAGACTAATGTCTTGGAGAACCAACCTGCTCCAGTCAGAATACAGGCTCCTTTCATACAAAAACAAACAAACAAGGGAGGGGGTGTGGTTGGTTGTTGCAAACTTCTTGGTGTAGGAATTCTTTGTTCCTGCACCTGTCCACGTGGGCCAGCTCATGGTGCTCCTGCACAACCTCCAGCAAAACAAATGTTATTCTCTACTCTGTAACTTGTTATCCTTATGTGAGTGCAGAGCTAGCAAGACTAAGCCTAGAAAACGGCACAGGGTTAAAGCCAAAGGAACAGATCTAATATGGAGCCAGACTTGTTCTTTTCTATTACAGACAGTCCTAGAAAACATCTGTTTAAAATGTACCACGCAACAAATGTGTGTAAGATGTGCTTCTGCTTTTGTTTTAAAGACGATGGCAATTAGAAACTCTAGAATGAAAAACAAAATGCTATATATGAAATGACTAAGCTAAATATAAAGAAAATTATATGTGACATAATTTTGAGGATCTCTTTGGCATTTGCAACATTCTTCTTTGAGAGAAACGGACTTGGAGAAAATTACTTCTCTTCCTTTCTGGTTAGAGTCCTATTAAATGACCCCTAAGTAAACAGTATACCTATCAGCCAATGTAATAAAGAGAATTTAAAGATACTCAAATTTAGGAATCAACCTAAACAAAATGTGGAAGGCTTAATCACTCCTACGTTAGAAACCTTAACCATGTAAAAATAGTGGTGCAGCGACAGCAGTTGAGAACTGAAGGGGCGAAGAGGTGGAGGGAAAATGGGGGATTAATTTCCTCATATTCTGTAGTCAAGAGTCGAGATAGTGTCTAAATAGACGAATCTAGATATAACAGAGGAATATTATTTAGAGTCTTTAAAGTAGCAGATAGAAGAACTAAATAAAGAGCAAACCAAAAAAGTGGAAATAGGGAACAGGAAAAAGAGTAGAAAGTGAGTGAAATTTATTATTTTTCATAATGGGGAATCCATAAATATGCTTAAAGTTGATAAATCACTTAGCAATGACGAATCAAGAAAAAGAGGCAAAATATATTATTTAGAATTACAGAATAAGAACTAAAACTTTTTTTAAAAAAAACCTCAAAAGTGTTTTTCTTTGAAATATGACACTAGGATCAGATGTGGGAATGAAACTATTTTTCCTTTAATTTCCTATTCTTCTTTGTAGATTTTTTATTTCTTGGCACAGACATTGCTATAAGCATAAAAATAATTAAATAAATAGTAAAGAGATGGAGAAACATTCTAGGCAAATAAAATAAAAGCAGGAGGTAATATGGAATTCAAAGAAAAAATAAATTAGTAAAACAAAGGAAAAAAGTATAGAAATTCTACCTAAAATGCTAACAGTAGGTGGTGAGATTATAAGGGTTTTTTTTTCCCGTTTTCTTATCTGCATTTTCTAATATTTATGCAGTAGTCATTGATTACCTATTTAACAAGAAAAAGGAATAAGTAAAAGTAAAAGTGAGAAGAGCATTTCCCTCTTTCTCCAGAAGACCTAATTCCTCCAAAAACACCAAACAGAGGTAAACCTCCCTTCCTGGGAGTGTCCACCATGCCAACCAGCTGGCCTTCAGGCTCTCACTGGCCCTGAAATTCCATCATTTCACAGCCTGGTGCTGCCTGGGATTGAACCCCGCTGTGCTGTAGTTCAGCCCACTCTTCCTACAGCTCCTAATTCACCCTGCCTGTTTTTCTCCCCTATTTAATAGCATTAAAACCATAAACACTGACAAAGGTCGTGATTTCTTTCTATATAACTCGACCCATTCAAAAGCGTTTTTGAGAGAAGTTACACACACACACACACACACACACACACACACACACACACACACACACACACACACACACACATATCCCCAACAGGAAAAGAGTAAATCATAAAATCCAAGCAAAGGGAAATTGAGGATAAAGGCTGTAGTTAGAAGCCAATACATGCAGCAAGTCCTGCACCCTTAACTGAGACGGACCACTAGTTATGGAACTGAGCTGTCCCACTCCCTCCCCTTCCAGCCTCCACCACCAGAGGGGGAATCCTCATAGTTAGAAGAGCCACGGGATCTGTGAGTCAGGAGACAAATCTCACACCAGTGTGTTGCGGTTGCTCTTTGGGAGAACCTCAGTTTTCTCTGACCGGGGCAAACTAAAAGAGATTTTCCCTTGGATGCCCTGGGTTCACAGTCATTTAAGAAGTTTTCAGCATAGGAGAAAAAAGATAATCATGGAAAGTGATGGGAGTTTTAGCTAACTTTATTGTGGTAATCATTTCACAATACATACATGTCTCCAAGCACCGCATCGTACACCTTGAACTTACACAGTGTCATTATATCTCAGTAAAGCTGGTGAAAAAAGAAACTTTTTGAGCATGAGGGCCCTCTGCCCATCCCTTTTGACCTGCATGCCTCCTTCCCTTAGGACTCTGAGGTACTCTCGGTAGACAAGTGCTAACTAATGTTTCCCAGCTGAACTGGACTGAGAAATAGTCCACCAGCCCATCTTCAAAATCTGATAGAACCAACCAGGATACTGACACCCAAGTGGCATCCTGCTTCCCATATAAACCCACTCGGGCTCTGGCTCTGATCAAGTGACAACATGAAGGTAGTAAGAACAAAGAAATGTTGGAATACTACCAGGTTTATATTTCTGGGCCACAAAGAGTCATTTCATTACAAAAATCGGTAAGTATTTTTTAGAGAAGTACTATATTTGGCAGACTTCAGAAGGAAATATATAAAGGATTTATATTTACCAAAAAAGACAAATGATCAGCTAAATGCACCAGATATTTAAATACTCAATCTATCTTTCTTTGAGAGAGCAAACACTTTTACGTCCATTTTAAAAAGGAAAAAGCTTAGGCAAGACAATAGGAACAATTCAATTGACTCCTAAAACGTTTGCTCAAGAAATTATTTAAACATACCTGAAAGACTTCAAACCAGAGTAATATATGTTTTCTAGTAAATCTATGCGATGTATGACAAAAGGAGTTTTTCTCGACAGTCCAGGACAACTGCCATTTCAGATCTAAAGGTTATGTCATCAAATCATCAAAGACGATTTATTAACTGGCCCCAGGAGCAGGGCGTGCAGTGCGGTGTCAGCCGTGATGACAGCGTTAACGCTCATCAACACACCTGAACAGCCTGATCTCTGCTTGTGGGAGAGAAACAATAGAGTGGCAACAGCTTGCACAGAAGTCATTTAGCAAAAGAGGAAAAAAGGTCACTTCTTAAGGAAAAAAAATCAGTTAAAGAAATATAACTAGTTGCATTTAGAGAAATTTACCCACTGCTCACCTCAGCCCCTGAAAAAAATCATTCCTCTGAATTCTATCCATTCATGGTATTTAGGGTACACATCTGTGATTCTCAGATTTTTTTTTTTATTTTTAAGAGTTAAGACTGATACCCTGTCATAGCTTGTCTGATTACAGCTGTAACAATGTTGAAATCCTCAAAGGCATGAATGGTAAATATTTATCACTTAATTAATGTTAATATTTTAGGATGTTTATGACAACTCTTAAGATGATTGACAACATGCTGGGGGTACAACAAAACCGGGATTCGGATTTCATGATGTTGAATACAGGTAAGGATAAAGATAGGTGCCACCTGATCTTAATTAATTCACTAATTTCAAATTAATCCAGACCCTGAACAAAGCTTGGCATCATTTAGTTAATTCAACAGAAAATGCTGTCAATCAAGACTTTTGGCTACTGTGTGATATAATATGGCATTCAAGACACCCAGTTTTAGGTTATGCAGTGTTGCAGAATGTTTTTCCCAAGAAAGGCCACACCAATAGCTCCCCTACCACATGCTTTTCCACAGGGGGACCATGCCATCAGGAGATGGAGTTCAGTTGTCCTGTCCTGAATCTGTCCTGTCCTGGTGGCCCACTTGTTATTGGTTGAATGAATGGAATGATACAGCTGAGTTCTGTGACAAAGTCAGGAAAGGTCATGAAGCGTCTACCTGGTTCTCATATGATATTCACTCTGGGAGAAGCCATCTGCCTCATAAGAAGTCCAGTTGTTCTGAGACCACCATGTTGAAAAGGCCACAAATAGCTGAGCTCAGCTTCCGTCCATTCTGATTCTGCACCCAATTCCAACGTAAGGGAGTTTTCCCACCAAGTATTTCTATAATTTAACTCAGCCCCAGATAGATAGCATCAGATCCCACAGGATAAGGGCTCCTTCCTACAAGACTTCCCCCCTCCCCTGCCACACTCACACACCAACTTCAGAAGCCAATGGAAAGTCCAGGTTGTCACATGTGCCTTTGACCAGCAGGCAATAGATGGGAGGTTTCACATCCCCCTCCTTGGGTTTGGTTAATTTACTAGGGTGGCTCACAGAACTCAGAGAAACATTTTACTTACTAGATGATTGGTTTACTGTATAACTCAGGAATAGCTAGATGGAAGAGATGCTTAGGTTAATGTGTTGGGAGAAGGGCTCAGAGCTTCCGTGCTTTGCAAGCTTCCACTCTTCCCGAATATTCCCCTGTTTACCAACCAAGAAGTTCTCTGAAAACCATCCTTTTGGGTTTTTATGGAGGCTTCATTACCTAGGCACGACTGATTAAATCTATGGCAGTTAGCCATTGATTCATCTTCTAACCTCTTTCCCTTACCCAGAGGTGGAAATTGGTTCTCGGTGAGACTGAAAATTCCTACCATCTTTTCACGTGGTTGGGTCCCCTGGCAACCAGCACTAACCTTAGATTACCTAGGTGCTTTCCAAAAGTCACATAATTCACTTAACAAAAAACACCTTTATTGCTTTTATCACCTGGGAAATTCCAATGGTGTTAGGAACTCTGAGCCAAGACCAAACACATATTTCTTATTATAAATTACAATATCACATCCACCCCACCAAGATGTCAGACATGTGAGTTGTCTAAGACTTTCCAGAATAACAACCCACCAGCTGAGAACCACTGAATGACCTCAGTCTTTGTTATGGTAGCAGAATAACTCATCCAAACCCTGCCTGAATATCAAACACACTAAATGATATATAATTAAAATTTATTATTGTTTTAAGCCACTAGTTTTACAGTAGTTTTTTATGCAGCAGTAGATAACCAGAACATTCAGGCAAATGTTGTCAACTGTGTAGGGAAAGCCCCTGTGGACCTGTCTAAAACCATGACCATGTTCTCTTTCACAAAATCTCTATAGAAATCCACATGATCTGCACTCTGGCCATATGGAGATGGTTCAGTCTCTATGAAAGTGTTTATTTAAATGCCAAGTGACTCTAGTATATGCAGGTACTTGTTTTCATATCATTAACCATTTGACAGGGATGCCTGGAGTACAGAGGATGCTAACAGATTAAGAGCTTCTACCCAGAGAGGAGGAATCAGAAATTAAAATAAAATAGTTCCGAAATTGTCATGTGAGTTGGTAAGTTAACTTATCTTGTTCTGTATAAAACTTTAAAAATATCTTGACTGATTAACTAAAGACAGCTGTCAACTCTGTGTTCTCTGAATGCTGACTTGTAACTTAGAATGTATTTCTCCTCAAATTTCTGGGCATGAATCCATCCTAATAATACTAATTTAATCTGTGGGAGGGATAGACCAGGATCACAAGCTAACAAAGGGGAGGAAGGGTGAGGAAAGAATTCTCTCTCTTCCCTGGGAGCAGGGCCCACCCTGGAAGAAATGTAAAAAGGTGTAGCTTTGTCTTCAGCCCTCTAAAGCTTAGAATTCCTTCTCCCCAGTTTCTGGGACCTCAAGGCCACTCCCTGATGGTGGAATCACATCCAGGACCACCCAACTCCAGCATCTGCCACCTGCATGCTGCATACTCTAAAATTACTTATCTAATTTCTGGCCTCCACTCCCCTAGGGAACAAATTCTTACCAATATGTAAATTGTTGATTGGCTCTTTCTGCCTGTATTTACATTACTGAAATTTCAGACTGCTTGACTACATGAAGCAAAAATGACCAGGAGGATTAGTCAGCAGGCAGAACAGTCCTCTTTTGAGCATCTTCTGCCTCCTCCCCTCCTGAACCTGTGGATGGATGATTTCTAGCTCCTTGGAAGCAGAAATGGGATTTCTGGGGGAGTCAGGGATGGGATTCGGGGAAGTATTGGGGTGAACTCATTTATGTTTGGGTAGTTTGTGAACTGAGAGCTTCACATATAATATTCATCCCACGGGTGAAGTCAACAGAGGATATAATTCCTTAAGGATTAAAAGATGACAGTTCATTAAAATTCTGATATATCTTCATAAAAACAATAGATAGAAGCCATGGATATTAGTTGACATGATTGAAACAAAGACATCTTCACAGATACCCAAGAAAATTATATGGAGCCTTCCCTAAAAGGTCATATAGTTAATGTGTATCTGTGTTTACTACATAATTCCTCTCCATTTTATAAACCATAAAAATCACATTTCTCAAATCATTATATCAGAAGGACCCGAATGTTTCTGAATGCTTGTAATCTATATTTTGATCAAAGATTGTAGAGTTGATTTTTGGAAGGCTTTATCTAGACTATGTGTGAACTTAATATATGTTAATTAATAAAACTGATCGGTTTTTAATGTATTTTTTTAAAAAAACAAAGGATATAGTTCCAAGGCCAGCATCCAGTGTTTAACAACTGGCTCTTTGGAGAAAAAGCCCTGATCTGTAGCCTTTGCCAGGCTCCGTGGTATAAATGTTCCCACCATGTCTGATTCTTTTTTTTATTGAAGTATAGTTGATTTACAATGTTGTGTTAGTTCCTGGTGTACAGATAGTGATTCAGTTACACATACATATATCTAAATTCTTTTTCATATTTTTTTCATTGTATGTTATTTATTTATTTAACTTTTTTTTACTGAGTTATAGTCATTTTACAATGTTGTGTCAAATTCCAGTGTAGAGCACAATTTTTCAGTTATTCATGAACATACATATATTCATTGTCACATTTTTTTCCGCTGTGAGCTACCACAAGATCTTGTATATATTTCCCTGTGCTATACAGTATAACCTTGTTTATCTATTCTACATATGCCTGTCAGTAGCTACAGATTTTGAACTCCCAGTCTGTCCCTTCCCACCCTCCACCCCCTTGGCAACCACAAGTTTGTATTCTATGTCTATGAGTCTATTTCTGTTTTGTATTTATGTTTTTTTTTTTTTTAGATTCCACATATGAGCGATCTCATATGGTATTTTTCTTTCTCTTTCTGGCTTACTTAACTTAGAATGACATTCTCCAGTAACATCCATGTTGCCGCAAATGGTGTTACGTTGTCAGTTTTTATGGCTGAATAGTATTCCATTGTATAAATATACCACATCTTCTTTATCCAGTCATCTGTTGATGGACATTTAGGCTGTTTCCATGTCTTGGCTATTGTAAATAGTGCTGCTATGATCATTGGGGTGCAGGTGTCATCCTGAAGTAGGGTTCCTTCTGGATATATGTCCAGGAGTGGGATTCCTGGGTCATATGGTAAGTCTATTCCTAGTCTTTTGAGGAATCTCCATACTGTTTTCCACAGAGGCTGCACTAAACTTCACTCCCACCAGCAGTGTAGGAGGGTTCCCTTTGGTCCACAGACTCTTCAGCATTTGTCATTTGTGGACTTTAGAATGATGGCCATTCTGACTGGTGTGAGGAAATACCCATTTTATGTTATTATAAGCTGTTGAATATAGTTCCCTGTGCTACATATACAGTAGGACCTTGTAGTTTATGTACTTATATATAGTAGTTTGTATCTGCTAATCCCAAACTCCTAATTTACCCCTCCTCCAGTCCGTTTCCCCTTTGGTAACCATACATTTGTTTTCTATGTCTGTGAGTCTGTTTATGTTTTGTAAATAACTTTGTTTGTATTATTTTTTAGATTCCACATATAAGTGGTATCGTATGATATCTGCCTTTCTTTGTCTGACTTACTTCACTCAATATGATAATCTCCGGGTCCATCCATGTTGCTATAAATGGTATTATTTCATTCTTTTTAACAGCTAAGTAACAGTCCATTATATATATACACACCACATCTTCTTTATCCATTCATCTCTCGATGGACATTTAAGTTGCTTCCATGCCTTGGCTATTGCAAATAGTGCTGCTATGAACATTGGGGTGCATGTGTCTTTTCGAATTAGAGTTTTCGTGTTTTCTGGATATATGCCCAAGAGTGGGATTTCAGGATCATACGTAAACCTATTTTTAGCTTCTTAAGGAACCTCCATACTGCTCTCCATAGTGGTTGTACTGATTTACATTCCCATTAACAGCATAGGAGGGCTCCCTTTTCTCCACACCCTCTCCAGCATTTGTTATTTGCAGACTTTTTGATGATGGCCATTCTGACCGATGTGAGGTGATATCTCATTTTGGTTTTGATTTGCATTTCTCCAATATCAACTGCCTCCTCCATCATCTTTTCATCATAGTCTATACAGTACTGCCCTTTTATTAAAATCACGTATCACTGCCTGGCTAATGTTTTTATTTGTTTGTGGGCTTACTGTCAATTTCCACTATTCTCCCCTCCCTCCCAACCTCCAAATGTAAGCTCCAGGAAGGAAAAGACTTTCTATTCATTACTATATCCAGAGTACCTAGACTATTGCCCAGAATATAGTAGACACTTAAAAAAATTTTTGAATGCATGAATAGATAGATGAACCAATGAATGAATGAATAAATGAAAATTAATTTACTACTTTGAAATTTTGAGCGACTATATGACAGAGACAGGTACTAAGATGTATGAGCGGTTTTTTTAATGATATTGCTGAACATCTCATAATGTTACAACATAAATTTGCAAAGTGTTTTCAATGATACAGTTGTGATTTTAAACTAGCTGACGAACTCATTCATCAACTCCTTCCAGCTTGTACATTTACTAATTAAGGAGCACAGGCAGCTGCTACACACAGAGAGTAATTCAACTTTGGAACCAAAATATCTTGCCACTTCTCTTTCAAACCTCTGGCTGAGCTGCATTTAAGAGAATACTGAGATCATTAGGCCAGCTATTTGGAATTAGTATGTGCAACTAATATCTGTGTGAATCAAGAATTTTTCTTAAATATTATGTGACCTAACAAAATGCAGACATAAGTGGAATGTTGAGACTAATCTAAGATCTAAGTATTAGCCAAAAAAACTGCTTTCAAAGGCTGTGTGCATCTAAAAAGCTTCATTTTTCTTATTAGCTAGTTTTGAATATTATATATGTGAAGTTATAAAATCAGTTCATTCCAATCAAGCAAACTTTATCTGTTCGACAAGTCAGGGCTCTTTTATCGTTTAAAGGAAATAGAGAATCCCACAGCTAAAAGAAATTAAAATGTAAAAACAATGGCCCTGTCCTACACAGTGTCCTGCCTTAGGATGTGCTGGATGGCATCTGAAGTGGTCCCTTGCCAGCTAAACTGCCCCCTCCCCTATGGCACGTCACTGAAGTCCAGCTTTGTAGACAGGACCAGTCTCCAGTCCTCTGTTGTGGCGCTAACCCATAGTGGTTAGAGCAGAATGAAGAACACAGGCGTGAAGCCAGAGGGAGCTGGATTTACTCTGTCCCTGCCATTTTCCAGTGGTGAGGAAGCAACTTAACTTCTCAAGCATCAGTTCCTTCATCTGGCAAAAAAATAATGTCAGTTTCATAGGGTTGTGGTGAGAATTAAACAGATAATGTGGGCAAAGCATTTAGGACAGAACTAAGGTGAGGTTATTACACTGATTATTTTTGTTATCATTGTGTTTCAACTCTTAGGTTTAACCCACGTACATAAGGCACCTTGCTTTATGTCTGTCTGACAAATGTGTTCAGAAAAGTCCAAGAAAATAATAATGAACAGTAACCAAACAGAAACACATAGAGGATTATATAATGGACTGCAGTATTATCGATTTTTGTCATTTTGCGTTAGATGAGCACATTGTTCCTGAAGGATGCTATCCAGCCTCAGTGTTCCGGGGGAGGGGAAGGGCCCGACCATGTAAACCATTATCACTGGTGCATATCTGATCTCCACCACCATTCCTCAGTGCTTATCTGTGGCCTATTTGAAGCAGTTAAGCAAAAATATCCGAATGCTCCTAACTTAAAAATACATCCTTAAGCATCCATATCCTGAGATGGAAAGGACCTTAAAAAGTCACTGTGTCCTAGCCCTGCCTCCTGGGAAGGGCACTTGAGAGGACTAACTGTACAGGCTTCCTGGATACTGAGGAGTGGGTTGGGCAGAGGGAGAAACAGTCATGACACAGACCCAACCACAGCTTCAACCAACACCATGGGCACCTCTCGAGTTAAAATAACACAGTGGAATTTTCTCAGTATGCAGAGCTTTATCCTCCTGTGTCAGCCAGTCATTGATTAAGTCAATGGGCATGGCCTTGACACACCAGGTCCCAAACTGTATACAGTCCCCTTTATTCTGGACCATCTCGTGGGACCACTACTCTGCAGAACTCATTTTAAGTCTACAGTCCAAGTGCTCCAATCTCAGAGATACCTGTTCCATTAACTTCATAGGTTTGGAAACACGGATGCCTGGAGTGAGGCTGTCACTGAGGCCAAGTCATAGAAAGCTGTGTGTTCCCGGCGAGGCTACCCAAAAGCTGGGATCCCAGCTCCACTCCTACATTCATTCAGCCATCAGCTTACAGGTAGGGCTTCTCCAAGAATATTCCCGAATTAGCCAGGATGCTTTCAGGTGACAAGGAGAGAACCTCTACTCAAACTGGTTTAAGACAAAAGGTAGGGTAAGGGTTTTAATGGCTTATGTAATTGAAAAGCCCAGGGATAGGTCTAGCTTCAGGAGAAGCTGGATCCAGGGCTTTGCTCTCTTTCCATCACTCAGCTCTGCTTTCCCCTGTGTTAGTGGCATTCTTGTGCGTGCTCTTTCTTTGCAGTGCTACTTGGAAGCTCTGGGCTTACATTCTGCCATCTTAATAATCCCCATTAATAAATACGGAGCTTCCACTATTCCATATTGCTGATGAAATCCTGGATTAGCACCTCATTGGCTTGGCTAGTATCACATACCCAACCCTGGACCAATCACTGTGGTCAGGGGGATGGAGCACACAGATTGTCCAGGTTTTGACATATACTGGGGAAGAAGGAGGGTGTCACTCTTTCCAAATTACATGGTCTGTTGGGGGAGGAACAATTCCCCAAAGGAAAACAAGATCCAGCCTTGGGAAAGGAAATGGATACCGGACTTTTGGAAACATCCCACTACAATAGCATTTGTTGATACAGCTTGTAGGGCCTGGGCTGGACTCTGCCCTCGCTCTGGAGCCTGGCAGAAGTGGTAGAAAAGGCCCTGCACTGGGACCCCTCACCTCTCCTTCCATGTCCAGCGTGGCTAGCCCCGTACATCTCGTGTCCCTCACAGCTAAGATGGTCATGTGGCCTGCTGCACTGAAGAGACACTCAAGGTGGAGATGGGCAGGCTCAGTCTGCATAATGACCACAAGACTCCTTCCAGCCCCTGGCTGGGCAATTTACTCTCAAGTATCCATGGAATGGCTTTGGCACTGGTGATGTGGGAGGGGACCAGAAAGAGGGAGAAAAGTAAATACAACCCAAAACCTCAAAACCTGTGCTAGCCATTAATTTCAACTTCCTCTGTAATCAATCCTCTCTGACAGGGAGGAAAGCCAGCCGGCTGAAGTCTCACAGACTCACAGATGTTATGGGGCTGACAGGGGACCTTAGAGACTTCCTGCCCAACCTTCCACCCGGCACACAGAATTCCCTCAGCAGGCTCGAATACTTCCAGTGACAGAGGGCTCACCACCACACAAAGCAACCATTTTTATAGCCAGGCAGTTTATGTTGAGCCAAAATCTACCACCCTGAAACTTCCACCAGGGGGAGGGTGTAGCTCAGTGGTAGAGTGTGTGCTTAGCATGCATGAGGTTCTGGGTTCAATCCCCAGTACCTCCGTTAAAAACATAATAATAAAGCATAAAAAAAAATAAATAAATAAACCCATCCCCCTCAAAAAAAAAAAAAAAAAGAAAGAAAGAGAAGAAAAAGTAATTAAAAGAAAACCTCCCACCACAGATCATGGTTCAGCCCCTGTATGGTCTGAGCCCCTGGTCTTGTGCCAGTGCTCCCCTCCCCACCTCTGATGCAGGTGATACTGGGACAGAAATAAGGAGTGACAGCCAAGCAGACACTTGTGAATGTCACCAGGTTTTGGGGGGGGGGGTTTGATGGAGGTACTGGGGATTGAGCCCAGGACCTCCTGCATGCTACATGCACACTCTACCACTGAGTATGCCCTCCCCCTTGTCATCAGCCTCTTTAACCATGGCTCTGGGCTTTCCAGAAAGACTGATCACAGACCGGGGCCCAGAACAGAGCTCTGGCTTTTCCCCACCTTCTAGTCACTGCTGACTGTTTGGATCCCGATTGGCCTTTTGGAATCTGCTTCTACTCTGGGTTTCCAATGTGACGTCAGCTGCTGCTGGCTCTGTTCTGACATCACTGGACCTGCCCCTGCCTTTCTGTGCAGCTACAGAGGCTCCTGACCATTCTCTGCTCCAGTGGGGAGCAGACCACTCTGCCCTCTGACTACAGGGCTTCCTCTGGCCCACTGATGCCTTTGTGTGAATCTGAAGGCTTCTGTTCTCCTGGACAGATACAACCATGCCAGGACGTGTGGCTTGGGAAGTGGAAAGTGAGCAAGACCTCCATCTTCCCATCACTTTGCCCTTGGGCAGTGACCAACCTGCGCAGCGGCACTAACTGGTGTCCCCGTGATTGGCACTGACCACACAGGGCCCTGATGCCACAGGCTTTCCCCAAAGGACCCACCAGAGCCCAGAGCTGACCTCCCCACTGCCTTCTTTAGTCCACATCACTGTCTCAGTCGCCCCAGGCCTGGAGGTCTTGAGAGCTGAAATCATGTCACAATACTCATTCTGCTCAACAAAGTCTTACCAAACTGAAAGACAAGCGACAAGAAGTAAAAAAAGAAGGGACCCCTCTCCACACCCTGGACGGCAGGACCATGGATGGGTGAGCCTGACTCTTCAACAAGCATTCTTCACTCCACTATTCCATTGAAAGCCCTTATTTATGGATTCCCTGTCCAGCGCTCTCTGCTGGTGCCCTGATGGGTGTTAAATCAGTCTGGGCTGTTACTGGGGAGGAGAGGCAGAGACGGGCCCCTGTTCCTGATGGAGAAGACACTCTCCCCTTCCAGCTTTTCCTTTTTTCCTGCTGACCCCAGAAGCACCATTTGGCCTTAAACCCCAGCGGCACAGACAGCCCCGGGCCCCTGCCAGAGCTCCCCAAAGACGAATGAATGGCCACTTGCAGGGGAATCAATGAGCCCAGAGAAGAGCCCTGAGAGGAAGCAGGCGTCCCAGTGCTGTGACATGGGTCAGACACACTTTAACGCCCACATGGCTGACAGCCCCTCCCGCGGCCCTCCGGACCTGACCTCTGACCTCTATTGCCCGCCCCCGCCCCCACCCCCACCATGCGCCCCGCAGAGCGCACAGCCGAAGGACCCAGCCACGCGGTGCACGGGGCTGGCTTTCCTGCGAGCAGCGAGGGCTGCACGCGGAATTACTCTGCCCAGGGGCGAGCAGAATGGATGGGGGAGGCTGACAGGCCCGGAGACCCCAGAGCAATTTCACTTGGTTTTGATTCATGGCTTGTCAGAGCGCCAACCAAATATTCCATTTTCATTTTCGCCCTCCTCTCTCTCCCATTGACTGGCATCATAATTGAAAACTCTGGCGTGAAGAGCTGGGGCCACCTGTCTGCAGGGCCCTCAGTTCCACCTGTTCAGAATGTCTTGCGCCTGAAAGAGGGGGACAGAGGGGAAAATCAGCAAACAGATGGTGTGGGGATTAGATGCACAAGGGCCGCCCTCCGCTGACTCTGTTATCTCGGCTGGAGCTCCCCGGGCCTCTCCCGCCCTCCGCTCTCTGCCTTTTGAGCTTATTCCCGCGTGTTTGCTCAACTGTGAAAAGGATGCAGGACCAGAAAGGTGAGCTGAGTTTGCAGTTGCTCTTTCCCTCCCTGTTTGAAGGCCCACCAGGAGGCAAGCTGGCAAGAGGAGGGTCTGACAATAAAGGGGCAGTCAAACTTGGGGAACTTTTAAAATGTCCTCTTCTCAAATAAATCTCTCTTAAAGTCTAGCCCAATAATAATAACCCCTAACAATGACTGAGCCCGTACAACTTGCCGGGACCTGTTCTAAGAATCTGACATGAATTTGCTCATTTTATCTTGGCAAGAACGCTATGTGCTGGGTTCTATTGTTACTTACCTGCACTCCATAGATGGGAAACTGAGATCCAGGGATGCTAAGAAACTTGCTTGAGGTCAAACAGTTGAGAACTATTAAGGGGGCAGGGTACAGCGCAGTGGTAGAGTACATGTTTAGCATGCACGATGTCTTGGGCTCAATCTCTCGTACCTCCATTAAAATGATAATTAAATAAATGACCTATTTGCCTCCTCTTCCCTGCCCCCAAAAACAGTTAAGAATCATTAAAGACTTGGATTTCAACACAGCCAACCATTTTAACTTGTTTTAACATGCTTCCCTGAGCTCAAAGTTTAAGATTTAAATAAACAGGTAAATAAATAGATGATAGAGAGAAAGCAAATAAATAGTAGATAGATAGATGCACAGAGAAAACAGAATCATAATAGCTAGCTAGATGATTTCTTAATGGTAGTAAATAGAAGAGTTTCTACCAGTACAGTGAAGGCTGAGGATGGTACAAGGATCCCAGTTGTCCTTATCCGTTGGAGGTAGATGGTTCTGCTACCCCAGGTCTAGGGTCCAGTTTGAAAAGGGAGGGGAGGAACAGAAAGAATGAAAAGGGCTGGGGTTCTGAGTCCGCGTGGTCAGCATGTGGAACACCTGTAGAAGCAGGAGCTGTCCGGACCCTCTGAGCTCACTGGCCGATGGGCTGTGACCTCGCCAGGTCAGAAACCCACACAGGAGTGAAGCCCAGCTGGGCTTGAGAAGACAGTGCCCACCCCGAGGACAGTGACCCAGTAAACATCTTGTGGACAAGTCAGAACGCTACCCAGCGGGGCACCCGGGGCTGGGGTGGGAAGACTGGAGGGCGGAATGGAAATCCGAGGCAGGACCAGCCACAGGGTGGATATGGCCATGCACATGGCCAGGGCTCGGAGGGCACGAGATACCACAGCCAGCACAACAAACATGACTGCAACTACCCTACGGTTGAGCTCCCCGGGGCAGGGACCCAAACCTGTATGTTCATCAGGCACCCCAGGGGATTCTGGTCATCAGGCAGACTTGGGAACTTCAGAGGTAAAGCAGTGAAGGTCTCAAAGAGCTCCACTCTCCCTTCCCCAGTCCCCAACCTGCCTGCCTCGGCTGTGTTCTCTGCCACTAGCAGGTCTGCCCTACCAGCTCTTTCTCACCTTCCCTACACAGCCTGCTCACTCTCTGGGTTCAGGGCTTTAGTAATTGGTTTCCCTAGAATCCTAAATCCAGCAAGGTTTCAATCTGAAACCTCATTAGTTTTCTGCCACAGTTCAACAGCCTGACAACCAGTCTCTCCCCAGCTCTTAGAACCTCATGATTCATGACTGAGCCCCACCTATCCCTACCTGCCTCACTGCTGCCTGCATGCTGTGGCCAGACACAGATGCCGCATGCTGCCAGCTCAGAGACAGGAGAGGAGCTTTTCCCTGTGCCTGTCGTAAGGGCCATAGTCCAAGTGGTACTGGTGTGTACAAATCATGATTACTGCTACAACAGATTTTCAGGGGACGATATAACTCAAGTGGTAGAGCACAAGGTCTTGGGTTCAATCTCCAGTATCTCCTCTAAAGATAAATAAATAAATAAAACTAATTACCTCTCCCACCAAAGAAGAAACCTAAAATGTAAACAAATTTTTTTAATTTAAAAGAAATCCCCACAAATTTAGTGACTTAAAACAGTACACATGTAGTATCTTATGGTTCTGGAGGTCAGAATGCAAAAGTGAGTTTTACTGGACTAAAGTCAGAGTCAGTAGCTGTTCTGCATCCCTTCTGGAGGCTCTGGGGAGAATCCTTTCTCTGCCTTTTTCAGCTTCAAGAGGCAGCCCAAATTCCTTGGCTTGTGGTCCTGCATGGCTCTGACCGTCACTTGCATTGTCTTATCTTCTCTCACTCTGACCCTCCTGCCTCCCTCTTATGGTGACCCTTGTGATTATAATGGATCCACTCAGCTCATTGAGGATAACCTCCACATCTCAAGATCCTTACTTTAATCACATCTGCAGAGTCCCCTTTGCCAGGTAAGGTGACATATGCACAGATCCTGAAGATGAGGATGTGGGCATCTTTGGGGGACCATCATGTTTTCCACCACAGGTTAACAATGTCACATCCACCCTGCCCCTGGGCTGGCACAGGAAGTGAAGGCACAGGCTTGGAAGACTGGGCACACATTTGGGAAGTCCACCCTGCCCTGGAGTGGAGCCCAGGCTGCTCCTGGACTGAGAGTCGAGTGAGAGGAACACCTAGGGAGGATGGTGGTGTGCTGTGAGTTGTGGGTGTGTGCACGCAGATGTGTGCACATGTGTATGTGTGTGTTAGAGAAGCCGTTATCTGAGGCTCCAAAGGCAGTAAGTGCTGGGAAAAGCAAGGAGAAGGCAGTTGGCAGCATCCTCTCTTAAAATGGCATAATAAGAATGTGCATCTCAAATTCCCACGACTCTTCATTGCCAAATGCATTTCTCCATGGAAGCCTAAGAATTTAAGAATCCTCCCGTGCTCAGTTCAGAAACAGAGGTCGGAGGAGAACGAATTGCCTTCTGCTTTCTCGGGTTCGGCTGCTGTCTGGCTGCATCGGGAGGTGGTGTGGTCAGCTGTCATCCCTGCAGCCTGACCCCAGGCCTCTGAACACGGATTTGCTGATGAGATCCAAAAGCCTGGAGCCTTTGCAGACAGGCTTTTCTGCTCCGTGTGTGGAACATCTCTCCCTAAGCACACAGGTGGGAAAGGCTCTGCAGGGGTGCGCTGGGCCCCGTGCCTGCACCCCTGTAATTCACTAAGTCAGGCAGGCACAGTGAGATGCTCTGTGGAGGCCCCCAGAGGTCTGGGGGGAGGGGCCACAGCACAGGAGGGGAGCAGGAGCATCTCAGAGAGGAGGGAGTCTGGTAGCCACGGGGCATAATTCCAGGAGGCACCACTGACTTTGAGGGGGGTCTGGAGGACCAGGAGAGGTCTCTGTGAAGCCCACACGACACAGCTCTTCTTCCAGAGCTGCCTGGCCAGGCTCCAGAGTTGGCGGGGTCCCCAGGACCCCACTCTGGAAGGGTGGCTGCAGGCTTCTTCAGGTCCCTGAGGTACCCGATCGACAGGGCACTTGTACAGTGAGGATGAGGGTGCCTCCCCAGGGCTGTGAACTTCAATAGTGCCTCCAAGAAAACCAATAACCCAGCTGGCAGCCTAAACCCATCTGGGAGCTTGTAGGATGGAGTGGGAACAAGCAAGTGAAGGCAAATGTGTCATATTTCACTTTGAGGACTTTTGTTTATTTTCCCGTTCGTGACTTCGTCACATTCATTTCCTCCATTTATCTCCTATTTTTCTATCTGCTCCATTTCTTCCGTATTTTCCTTCTCTGTTTTGTTGTTCCTTCTTTGCCTTTCCTGATATTCCATACGTCCTCTCAACTCCTGAAAAAAATCTCCCCGCTCCCAAGAGATTTCCCTTTCCTATTTCGAAACCATCCCCTAAATACTTGTTTTAATAAGCTCCCCACGCAGATCTCCTTACAAATCCTTCTTTGCCATTTTGCAATTGAACCAGTGTCTTGGTTAAAATGAAAATTCCCCAGGGCACACAATAAATAATAAAAAAGAAATAACATAATGGAAAGGGTTATGAATCTGAGCAGAAGGAAATCATGTGAAGCTGTTGGACTATGTTTTGTGAATCTTATGCTCAAAAAGCAAAAATGAGGGGAGGTGGTGCACAGAAGCCTAGCTCCAGAAGCCCTTGGCCCTTCTGGAAACTCTGAACAGTAGCATGTGTTGAGGGCACTGATCTGGGGAAAATAAACAGCTCTTCTCACAAAGACCTGCCCTTTGCAAGATGTTAGGAGTCATTTTAGGAGAAAGAAGGAACCCAATGTGAAAGAAGGCCTGTGCAAAGTTAACAAATCCTTAGTGCCTGGGACCACACCACAGGACACCGGGCCTCCAAGGACAAACGCAGAGTAGCCCCTGCTCCTGTAGGCCTTGTAGACTTATGGTGCGAAGATTAAGGAGCTGCAGGCTTTAGTGGGGACACAGGCGTGATTGAGAATTGGAGACACTGGATTGCAGCCCTAGCTCTGTGTGATTTTCAGCAAATTTCTTAACCTCTCCAGGCCTTGGTTTCCTCATCTGTAAAATGGGGATAATTAGAGACTCTCCTGTTGTGAGGATGAAATTATGTCATCCCTATAGAGACCTGAGCCTAGCCCTGGGCACAGAGTGGGCACCCCATTTTGTATAACCCCATTTTGAGAATTAATAGGCCTCATAAACTAACCCATGAAGTCCTGTGGAGTCTGAGGGCAAGACTTTAGGAGGCGTGATAAATTGAGGGGTCCAGGGCATTACATTGGATCCTAGATTCTGTGGCTGCGATGTGGAGGCCTCAACATGTGGTCTAACCCAGGGCCCTGCCCCTGTAGGCAAGGAGGCTTCCTTGCAGCCCCGGACACCCCCCGCCCAGATAGAGCGGGGAGAGGCCCCCTTGATACTGAAGCTGTGACCAGGCGCCATCCCTAGGGGGTCAGGACACTTCTCCCCAACACTGCTGTCCTGGTGTTTAATGTGGTTCCATTTCACAGATGACAAGCTGAGGCCCAGAGAAAGTGACTGGCCCATAGCCCCTCAAGGAGGCCAGAGCAGCAAGACAGGGCAGAACTCTGCCCACTGTCTGGATGAAGGTGAACAGACCTGCGGCGGCGTGGGCAGCAGGAGCCTCCCGGATGAAACTGAGGTGCTGTTGCACTAGCAGCAAGAAGGCCTCGCCCCCTTGAGGGCACAAAGCAGGGATGGGGGGACCCCCCAGGTGATGGTGGCTTTGTCCCCTAGTCACCTGGGGTTCAGCAGTCTGCCTTTGCAGGAGGCAAGAGGGAGGCAGGAGGAGCTGAGCCCTGGCTGCCCACGAGCCAGCTGTGGGCCTGAGGCAAGTCCCTTCTGCTCCTCCAGGCCTGTTCCCTTGGGATTGGCTTGGGTTACACCTGGTCTCAGACTCATAGACTCAGCTAGTGGGTGGTACGTGCCTAGTCTCTCACCCTTCATCCCTCCATCCCTCCCTTCCTCCATCCCTCTCTCCTGTCTCCTTTCTCCTCTCTTCCTTCCATGGCCCTTGAATACCCTTAATCGACCAGCGTTCCCTCTCCAGTCCATCATGGGTTCTGCCATCCCAAACCATCTTGCTGTGGTAGGGAAGAACAAATCTGACTCCATATTAGGTCTGTTCCTCTGGCTATCACCCTGCGCTCTGTTTCCTGGGCTTAGTCGTGCTGGTTCTGCCCCTTTCATAAAAGAATGTTGCCTATGGCCTGAAATACACAGGACAGCCCATTCTCAAGGCTCTGACCTTTAAGGGTATATATATATATAAAACTTTCCCGTTCAAGTAAAAATAAAAAGTTGCAGAATAGAAAATAACATTTGTCTTGTTGGAGGTTTATAGGAACACCATGACCTGACCTTTGTGGACAGCTGCAAGAACAAAGAATTCTGACACTAAGACATTTGCAACAACCAGTAAAACCCCCTCCCCATTTTAGTATAAAAGGAGCCCAAATTCTGACTTAGTATTAGCCTGTCATCTTCTTGGTCTGCTGGCTTTCTGCATAAAGTTGTTATTCCTTGCCCCAATACTTCGTCTCCCTATTTATTGGCCTCTTGCCCAGCAAGCAGAATGAGTTTGGACTTGGTAACACTTCCATGACTCTTGAATACCCTTAATGGACCAGCTCGCCGTCTCCAGTCCATCACTGGTTCTGCCATCCCAAACTGTCTTACTGCCATCACTGGCACTCTCCATTGCCTACAAGAGCCCCCAAAACATTTGAATTTGCAGCTGTAGACAAGAAGTCCCCCAAGGCCTTGCTTCTCAAAATACAGTCAGTGGAACAGCCACACTGGCGTTTCCTGGAATCTCGTTGGAAGTACAGAATCCCAGGCCCATCTCTAGACCTGCTGAAACAGTCTACATTTTAACAGACTCATGTGCGGGCTAGTCCACAGGACCCTCTCTGAGATCCATGGCAGCTTGATTGCATGTCCTCTCTGCTCCTCAGAGCACACAGCATACCCCGTCTCTGTCCCATCCCCTCCGAAAAGGATCATTCTGGGTACAAGCATTCCTGAGTTTCTGCTGGAGGGTAAGAACACTTTGAGGAATGCTCTCTTACCCTGATGATCTTAGCTTGATCTTCAGAAACATTCCTTTTCAGATTCAGAGCCTCAAAGATGGGCAGTCCAGCCCCTACAGTCATCACAGGCTTGATGCCCTCTTGGAAAACTGGTGATGCTGGAGAGAAATGCAGACGTGGCAAATTTTCATCCTGCTGAAACATAATCAGCTTTTGCTTCTGCAGCAATTAGCATAATATTACCGATAATGTTTTACATGGCAATTTTGCTGTAAACATTTGTGCTAATTTGCCATGACCTAATTATTTTATGACATATAATTACGAAGGATTTTTCAAGTCGAAATATTTTTGTTTTACGTTTCTATAATCCTTTTCTAGAAAAAAAAATTAAGAAATCAGCACACCCACAACTTGAAACACACAATTCCCTCGTAGCTGTTGTTTGAGACACTTTACTTCGCAGGGCGGGAGGAATTCCCCAGCGCTGGAGCGCGGGCCATTCGGCATTCACTCATGACTAATTTGAATTGGGCGTCGTTGAATCTGCCTGCTCCATTATTACCCTGGGAGATTGTCGGCTCCACATCCCAGCCTCCTGCCAACATCCACTCACTCCCAAGTACACAAACACTCCAGAGTCGGGCAGCGGGGAGGTGGCAGATGCTTGCAATGAGAGAAAGGGGCCGGGTTTCCTTTTGAATGCCTATGAAAGCTTTGGCTAAAAGAAGAGCCTGAACATTGCATTATCCTCCCACAGACAGGTTCTTTCTAGCAAGCTCTTAATTGCCTTCCCAAATCCACAAGATGCTGAAGGCAGCAGCCCAGCCGTCCTCTGAGTTCTGCGTGGCGGGAGGAGGAGATGCTGTTCTGGTCACTGTGACGACAGTCCCAGCATCAGTCCAGCCAGTGCTGTTCCCTTCTCCAGCAGAGGTCTGACCTGCAGTAGTATCAGGTAGTGAGGCCCCCGACTGTCAGTGGCAGCAATAGCTGCCTGACCCCAGACTCCTGGACAGACCCTGGGAGATGGCCAGTCTGTGGAAGGTTAGCTGTGCCCATCCATTGAGGCAGATCCCCAGACAGGGTTCCAAGGCCAAGCCAGAGAACATGCCAAGCCTCAGACCCTAGCCAACCCCTGGAAGGGATCAGCCCTCAGAGAGCTGGACCACAGAAGGGAGGGCCAGAGGCCAGAGAGAAGGCAGAGGGCAGCTGGGTAAGGTAAAGGGGTGGCCACAGCAGACACTGCCAGATGTGTGTCCACAGAGGGTCTCCTCTAGGACAAACTTCACCAACATGGGTTCATTCCATGCCCAAGTGTTGTAGGTTAGAGCCCAGACCTTGAAGCTACATTCAAATCCTGGCTCCATCACTTACTCAAGGTGCAAATAGGGCACATTCTTAACATCTCTGTGCCTCAGTTTCCTCTTCTATAAAATGGGAAGAATAATATTTCCTACCCCTTAGGGTTTTTGTGAGGATTAAATTAATATTTCTAAAACCCCTAGAACAGACACTACATAAGTTTTTTGTAAAATAAAATAAAATTTCTTATTCTTACAGCTTCCAACCAAGACAAGAACAGAATCTGCAAGGAACAGGCTCCCAGCAGACTGAAAGAGGTGAGCAGCAATGTAGGTCAGGTTCTTTAGCGATTATTGAACTGTGAATCTTTCAATATTTGTTGCAATAAGTATTTTTTGATTGAATGGATGGAACATTTACAGAGCACATACTCTGTGTTAGGCCCTGGCTAGGTCCTGGCAGAATACAAACACGAACAAAGATCCAGCCTTGAAGAACCCACAGTCAGCAGGAGGCATGCAAACCAACAGTTGCACCTAAAAAAAGTAAAACTAATATGCATGGACGGATCACAAAAGAGGAAATAGGGCTAGCACAAAAATCTGCGATTTCCATATTACTAATTCACGTTTGTGACCATAGATTTTAAGATACTTCTGAGATTTTAATCAGCTTTATTAAAGTATACTTTACAACCCATAAAATTCATGAATTTTAAGTGCACGAGATAGTCAACTTTAGCAAATGTATAGAGTCACATAAACATCATCACAATCACAATATAGTATATCTGCATCACCCCCTCAGTAGTCACCTTCCCTTGCCCCCAGCCCCTGCCAGCCTCTGATCTGCTTTCTGTCACCATAATTTTGTTTTTCCTATAGTCTTCTACAAGTTGGACCACACATTTTATATCTTTTTCTTGTGTCTGGTTTCTGGAATCTTTTTGAGATTCATTCAAGCTGTTATTGCTTGTCCATTTCTATTGCTGAATAGAATTCCATTATATGGCTAGGTGTTAAGACATTTAGGTCGTCTATTCAGATAAAAGAGTTTAAAAGGATACGTGTTTTCATTTCTTTTGGATAAATACCTAGAAATGGGATTGCTGGGTTATACTGTGAATGTTTGTTTAATTTCATAAGGAATTGCCAAACTGTTTTCCAAACTGACCGTATTATTTTGCAACCCCCCCAGCAACGCATGAGAGTTCCAGTTGCCCCGTATCCTCATCAATCCTTGGTAGGGTCAGTCCCCTTCATTTTAGCAGTTCTCATAGGTGTGCAGCGACAACTCACTGTGGTTTTAATTTTCAGTTGCTAATTATGTTTAACATGCTTTTCATGTGCTTTTTTGGTGAAATATCTGTTCATATATTTTGCCCATTCTTAAATTAGGTTGTTTGTCTTCTTATTATTGAACGGTGAGAGTTTTTTCTATATTCTAGATATATGTACTTTATCAGATATCAAGTACCAGTTTGACAAGTACTTTCTCCTGTCTCATGGCTTGCCTATTCATTTTCTTAACATCAAATTTCAAGGAAAAAAAATGTTTCTAATGTTCAGGAAATCCAATCAAATTTTGATTCATGCTTTTTATGCCATAATGTAACCCCAGACTTTTTCTCTTTTTTTCTTCTAAAATTTTTGTGGTTTTAGCTCTTACATTCAGGTCTCTGGTGCATCTTGAATTAATGTTCATATATTGTATGAGTTAAGCGTCAAGATGTATTGTTTTGCACATGGATATCCAGTTGTTCCAAGACTATTTATTTAAAGAGACTATCCTTTCTCTATTGAATTACCTTGGCACCTTTGTTGACAACTGACTATAGATGTGTGGGATTCGTTCTTGACTATCTTATGTTTCACTGATCTGTATATTTATCCTTATATAATATCCCACTGTCTTGATTACTGTAGCTTTATAGCAAGCTTTGAAATCAAATAATGTAAGTCTTTCAAGTGTGTTCCCTTTCAGAGCATTTTGATTATTTTAGGTCCTTTGCCTTTACACATAAATTTTAGGATCAGCTTGTCAATTTCAACAAAAAAAGCCTGCTGGCATTTTGACTGGGATTGTGTTGAATCAATAGGTCAACTGGGGGATAATTGACATCATAACAATATTATGTCCTTTGGTGCATGAATACGATTATTATTGTATTTTTAATGACTTCATAACAGAGGTGGTATATAACTTACTTAACCATTCCCTTTTGTTGGGTCTTTGTATTGTTTTCACGTTTTTGCTCTTTTAATAATGCTGTGTTGATACTGTGTTAAGTAAAAGAAGCAGGGTTCAAAACTACATGAAGGTCATAATTATAAATACAAACATATATGCATATACATATATACACATGCATATATTAAATAAGTGCATGGATAAAATATAAAGAAAAAAATAGAAAGCAACCTATTAGGGGATACATCATAACTGATATAGGAGGATACAGGAGACTGTAATTGCACAGAGCATTCCAGGAGACACAGAGAAGGAATAAGGGAAGAGGAGGAGGAGTGGAACCTGATTGGGAGATGTATAAAATAGTCCAGAGATGAGATCATAGGAGATTATGGGTGCCCTGGGTAGGCTTGATTTTCACTAGTGACTGCTGTAACCAGAGATGTGTGGAATGATGGAAAATATGGGAATGGTACTAATAGTTCTTGGAGGAGGGTGTATAACAACAAATTTTGCTGTGATCACAAATGTATCCTTGGTAGTATACAGTCATATAGGATGGAAGGCCCCCAGGACCTGGCCTAATTCACTGTGTATCTGGGAGACAGACTCTGAGTGATTCCTTGATGCTACTAATGCTCACAAGGAGAGACTAAATGAAGTGGGATTCCTCAGCTATTCATGGCGTAGAGGACAGGGATATGTATAAAATGGAAGTGGGATAGAATGAGAGAATCCTGTACCTGAAGGAGGTAGAAAGGACAGTTCCATAGAAGTAGAAGGAGATGGGAATAGGAAGTAGACTCTGTGGCAGTGAAGGTGGGGATGTAATTCCCATGTGTGAACATAGGTTCATTAGCAGGTGAGTTTCCAGGGAATTGGTTATTCATTCTCAAAAGAGTTAATGTGCCCAGTGTCGAGGCCGAAGGATAGCTAACATCCCTCATTGTGATGGACAGCACAAAATGCTATTTTGTGTACTAGTGCTAGTTTATGTCACAGTTTAGGGTCTACCAAAGAGAAAAAGCCCTATAAACAATGCATTTTTCCATGAGACCTCTAAAATATTCTGCCTAGCATTAAAGGCAAATGAGAATAGATGAGCCCCTCAAAGCATGAAGTCAAGTTTTAAAACATTTTTACCCATTATGAGAGAGAGGTGATCTGCCCTTAACTACTGGGCAGAAGAAAATGGAATCTTCTGTGGAGGAAAATAACAACAAACAGAATCACTACATTTTTTCATTTGTAAATTAGAGCAGTGTTTTTCATACATTGTCTAGCATTCAACAAAATACAACCACACATGACAAGAGTTGGATGAAATTACCAAAACCAAGAGAAACAAACAAACAAACCTACAGATGTACACTTTTAAATTATCAGATTCAGATTTTAAAATAATCCTTGATGTTAATATGATCAAGAAAATAGATGTAAAAAGGAGAATTTTACCAGAATCTATAGAAAGGAATCAAAGGAAATTTTACAACTGACAAATACAGTGACTTAAATTAAGAATTAAGTGTTTGGCCTTGACAGCAGATTAGATGCCACAGAAGAAAGAAATAATGATTTGGAACAATAAAAATATACTAACTGAAACAGAGAGAAAAAAGAATGGTACATACAAAAAAGAGTATGTGAGATATACAGGACAAGTTAAAAAGGCATAATATGTGTATAATTGAGACCCCAAAAGAGAGAGAATGAGATTGAAGCAATATTTGAAGAGAAAATGGCTGAGACTGGTTAAAAGACATCAATTCATTGACTTAAGAATCTCTATAAACCTCACACAGGTTAAACATACATGAAAGCATGCTTATACACAAAACAGGAAAATTGCTTTAAACCAAAGTGAAAAGAAAATTTGGAAAATCAATTAGAAGAAAATGATCCAATAAAACTGGAAGGTTATTTTCAAAAGAAATGATGAAAGAGGAAGACTATGAAATGTCATCTTTCAGTGAAGAAAGAAATTAAGTTCCAACCCAGAATTATATACAAAATAAATATGACTTTCAAAAAAGAAACAAAATAATCATTTAAGGGAGGCAAAAATTCAGTAAATTTGTCATCAAGAGGTTCACATTAAAAGAAATAAATACTAAAGAAAGTTCTACAGGGGAAGGAAAATTATCTCATATAGAAACAGGTAAAGTAGAGAAGAATGACGATTCAAAAGAATAAATACGTAAGCAAGGCAAAATGAATATTGACTTGAAAAAAGTACATTTTGGGTGAGTTTAATATAAAAGAACAATTTAAATACATTTTTGTGGAAATTGACAAGTTGAATCTAAAATGTATATAGAAATGCAAAGAACCAGAAATAGCCCAAACAAAAATGTTGGAGTCCTTCCACCACTAGCTAGAAAGATTTTCATAAAGCTAGCATGTTTAAGACAGCATGGAATGGTACCAGTATACACAAACGGATCAATGGTACAAAATAGAGTCTAGAAATAGATTCATTCATATTTAGTCACCTAATTTATGACAAAGGTGTGACTATTGTTTCTGTGGGGAAATTGTGATCTTTTAAATTAGTGTCACCAGGTGAACTGGATGGAAAAATTCACATCATTTACAAAAAAAAATCAGTTCCAAATGAATCATGGGCCTAAATCTGAAAGGCAAAACAATAAAGAAAGCTTCTAGAGAAGAAAGCATAGGAGAGCATATTTATAACCTTGAGGTAAGCAAATACTTCCTAAACAAGACACACAAAAAAAAAAACACTAACCATAAATGAAAAATAAATAAATTTGACCTCATTAAAATTAAATACTTCTGTTCATCTAAAGGCACACTTAAATAAATAAATAATAATCTTTAAATAAGTAATAAATAAATAAGTGCATGCTTTGCAGTGTGAAAAGCAAGCCCTAGAGTAAGAGAAGATATTTTCAATACACTTATCTGATCTTTGTAATATATCACATATATACAGTATACATGTAATTATATCACATACATGATATCTGTAACTATATGGTTTCTATCCGATATCTATTACTATAACTTACAAAACACAGTTATCCTTCTGTATCTCGAAGAGATTGGTTCCAGGACCCACCAGGGATACCAAAATTGGCAGATTCTCAAGTCCCACAATCATCCCTCCATACCAACAGTTTCCACATTCACAAATAACAACCAACTGTAGATCATAAACATAATATCACACACACCACATTTGGCTGAATCTGCAGATGTGGAACCCATGAATATGAATAGCTGACTGTAATTTTTTTTTTTAAGTCAGGCAACCCAGCAAAAAGTAACCACAAACTTGAACAGGATGGTTAGTATCCAAGTGGTTAACAAACATGGAAAGTTGTTCAGCATTAGTAGTTGGTAGGAAAATGCAAATTGAGATCACGAGGAGCTACTACCATATTCCTACTGAAATGTCTAAAATGACAAGGACTGACAATGCCAAGTGTTGACAAGGATGTGGAGCAACTGAAACTCTCACAAACTACTGTTGGAAGTATAAATTGATACAACCATTTCGCAGAAATATTTGTCAGTATCACTAAAGCTGAATATACGTATGCCAGTAATGTCACTTCTATGACAGAAATGGATATGTATATTCAATAAATGGGGAAGAGCACAAGAGAAGATTTTAGAGTGCAGGTATTGTTTATTTTTATCATGGTGGGAGATATGTGTGTGTTCACTTTATAAAAATTGACCAGCTGTATTCTTATGGTTTTTCCCTACTATACTTTTGTAAGTTATACTTCAAAAAAGTTTTACTTAGAAAGAAAGAACTAGCACCCTAAACCTTATACTTATCAAAAACAACAAAACAAAACAAAAAATTACTCATTTGTGAAATTCAGATGGCTAGGAGCTAGAGAGATAACACAAAACAGACTCATTCATAGTTAGTCACTTGATTTATGACAAAGGTGTAACTGGTTTCTGTATGGGAAGTCATGGTCTTTTCAACTGAAATAGCAAGGCTGGGGTGAAATGCACAGGACAAAATTTGGGGCCAGAGGTTTTCTCAGGTCTTGTCTAACCTCCAGATGTTATGATTCGCCAAAAGCTCAATGTAAAACCCTCTGCTGGAACAAAAGATGAGAGTTGTCGAGGGAAAGGGCCATCCAACTGGATAGTAGATGGTGACAATTGCTGTCATGTTGCCAAAAGGTCTGTGATTCCCTACTGCCTTCTCAGTCACTGGCTACAGTGTCTTCACCAGCCAGGCTCTTGGTTAAAACCTCCAGAAAGCTCATCATCTCTGTTTGCCAGTAGGATAATTGGCAGGTCTTAATTCTGTCTGGAATATGCCCAGAACTGTGGCTGAGAATGGCAATATTTCTATGAATAATGAAAGCATTATGTGAATTCCAAAGAGAAAATGCAGACCAAGAATGGGCTCCCCTATCACCAGAGCAGTTGCAAATCAGCAGGTCTATACCTACTACATGGCATCTTCATGAGAAGTCTTCCTTCTAAAATTGACTCCCCCAAAGAGTCAAGGCAGTTGGCCAAAAATGGATTCCTCAGTTTAACAGATGCTGGAGCCTGGGACTTCAGCATGAGACTGATGCATCATCATTATGGAGCTACCTCCAGGGAAGCCAGGTCCAGAGCAGTAGGATGCCATAGCGACAGAGCAGCATACAAAGTACATGCCATAGGAGCATAAGTTCTCACTTCTCTGGGCAAGGGTCTCCTTCAGTAGACTCACCTGGGAAGATCCCTTTAAGGTACAGCCATGAAACCTGCAAAACCTATGCTATTGCTCCATGGACACAACTGGGTGCTTTCTAGGCTGGTTGTGCAGGGATTTCCATAAGAAATTATCTATACTCTCAATACCCACTGTCTCGCTTTCCCCCATCTGGGTCTTTGCTACTATCATTCTTTCCTCCTGAAATGTTCTCCTCCTACTTTCTTCCAAGCTATTAAAACCTCATCCCCCACTTGCCAGCCCAAGGGAAACTCCAAATCATTCCAAAGCTTCCCTCAGTCTTCATCTGACCAAATCATGTCACTACACTGTTTAAAAATCCTTCAGTGGCTCTTGGCTGCCTTCAGAATTCAGCCCAAGCTCTCCTGAGCCCTCATAGCACAGTTTATTCTCTAAGGCAGTGTTAACCTTGATGACTTTTCATCATAGCTACTGCTTGTGCACAGTCTTCCTCGCCTATGGCCTTGACTCCATGAGGACAGAAGCCTCTCTGATTCCCTTTTCCTCTCTACTTGGCCTTGCGTGGGGCTTGGCACACAGGAGAAAATATTGATCAACTAAATGAACAAAAGGCAATCAAAGTTAAATGCAACCAAATAGAAAACTGCAGGGGACATAGTGGATTCATTCCAGATTCTATCTGAGCAGGAGTAACCAGAAACCAATATCAGCTTCTCCTAGAACCATAACTCTCCAGAATCTCCAAGTTAGAAAGGGACCCCAAAGATCATTGCTTTTAGACTTACCCTTTGTTGTTCCTTAAGACTGGAACCCACATCTTCCTTGGCATGGACGGAGGCATGGCAGAAATACCATGACCAAGGAATACAGGTCTTCAGGGTTGGGTGTGTGGAGCGAGTCTTTCTCCCCTGGGTGGGTAGGTAGGGGTTTCATTTCTTAGCTCTCAGATTTGGATAAAGAAATAGTATTCAATTATTCAACATGAGCAAGTTGAGTATACTGGCGTTGTACAAAGCAATGTCAGTACATGGTGAATAGATGTGTCACCTTTCTGAAGTATGGTATGGACTGGTGGAGAAACAGACACAGTCTTGTGCCTCAATAAATCTTTGTTAGTAATCAAAATCTGTGAATAAAATTCCGTGGTAACAGAGAAGGACTCTACCAATACTGCCTAATGAGTCTAGAAGGGGAGACTGACATGCACACAGACAAGTACAAGGCGATATGCTAGATGCTACGATAGTAATGTGTGCATAAAACTGTGGACCTCTGGGGCGACAGCATGGCCAAGTCTACCTGGAGGGTGAAGGGAGATAATGGCTGAGCTTGATCCTGTGGGATCAGGAGGTAGGATCAGATGGAGGGAGTAACATTTGCTCAAGTATGAAAGAGTGAAGGGTCATAGATGAAGAAAAACAAGGATTCGGTTAGTCTGGGGTATAGAGTACAGGATGAAATTTGGCAGAAATAGGGCAAAATATGGACATTGTTGCCAAACTGGCTTTGAAAACTGTGGCAAATTTGGACTTGATCCAGAAAGCAGTAGGCTGGCTTCAAAGTATTTGAACTGATTCTAAAGAGATCAGTGGAAGATCACCCAACCTCAGAGTGGGAGGTGAACTGAAGTCAGATGGTCACAGAGGCAGGAGAGCTGGTTCGAGGTGAAGCTCTGGGCTGGGTGGAAGGCAGTGAGGGGCCTGCACTGGGTCTGTACTGAAGAAACTGTAGACTGTATTAACAGACACATATCACTATATATAAAATAGATAAACAACAAGGACCTACTGCATTGCACAGTGAACTATATTCAATTTCTTGTAATAACATATAATGGAAAAGAATCTGAAAAGAAAAAATATGTATGTATATGTATAACTGAATCACTTTGCTATACAACTGAAACTAACATTGTAAATCAGCTACACTTCAATAAAAATTAAAAAAAAAAAAAAGAAATACAGGCAAAGAAGACTTGACAGGAGTCCATGACCTCTTTGTACGCAGATGGAGAAGAGGAAATCAGAATGACTGAAAGTTTGTGCCTTGAATAACAAGTTAAATAGTGATTTCACTCACAGACATGGGGAAAACAAAAGAGAAGACTGACATGAGGGAGACAATGAGTTCAGTTTTGAACTTGATGGGTGTGAGGTGCTGTTCCGCCATATGACTGGGGATGGACTTTGTAGCCATCAGTGTATAGATGACTGGCCTGAGATCACCATCTCCCTGTACTCCCTGCCTCATCCCACCCCCATCCCACTCTTAATTCCCAGCCCACTTTTCCAATGTAGATGCTGAGCTGTCTTATTAACTCATCTTGGAACCATCAAGGCATGCAGGGAACATGCGACCCTTCCTTTCCCCTTCCTCTAACCTTTACTCTCCTCAGTCTCACTTTGGTGGGCAGAATAATAGACTCTCAAAGATATCCTAATCCTGGCACCTGAGCTGGACATGTTACCTTCTGTAGCAAAAGGGACTCAGCAATGTGATTAAAGTTAAGAACGTGGAGATGGCAGAATATCCTAGATTATCCAAATGAGTCCAATCACAAAATTCCTTAAAAGCATAGACCCTTTCCAGGCTACAGAGAACCAGAGCAATGGCAGTATGAAGAGGACTTAGATGGCTTGACAGATTAAGGAGGGGCCATGAGGCAAAGAATGCAGACATCTTCTAGAAGCTGGGAAGGGCCAGGAAACAGACTGTCTTCTAGAACTCCCAGAAAAGACCACAGCCTTCCTGATACCTTGATTTTAGCCCAGTGAGACCACATGAGATTTCTGACCTACAGAACTGTAAGACAATAAACTAGTTTTAAGCCACCAAGGTTGTGATCATTTGTTATAGCAGCAGTACTCAAAAAAAAAAAAAAAACTTACTTCTTTTCAGGACATTCTCTAAATTTAAGTCTTTATTGGAAGCAATTGATAGCTTTTCAAAGAGTCTATAGGAAGGAGAGACCCAGGGTCCCCTTTTAATATCAACAGTTCTGGGATTCCTGTGGGACCAAGGACTCTATAATAAAAGCCATTCATGTCATGGAACTAGATGAGATAAATTAGTGAGATGGTAAGGACTAAGGTGAGAGGGAAACCTGGGGAAAGAGACAAGTCTGTAAGTGAGATGGGGGATGGAGGAGAGAAAAAGAAAACAAAGTTGGCACAACATCAGCAAAACCAAGAGAAGACAGCCTTTAAGAGGTAGGTGTTGGTCAGAAACATTAAATGCTACAGAGAGGAGAAAATTGAATTTGACAACAAGCAGGTCATTAGCAGTCTTCAAAGGAAGCATTTCAGTGAAAAGATAGGGCAAAAGCTAGAATGCTGATGGTTGGAGAGAGACTAGAGAAAGAATTAAGAAGGAAATAAGCTGTGAGCAGCCCCTTAGAAAAGACTATGCATTATTCAGCTTTATATCCGTAGTACTCAGCACAATGCCTGGAACACAGTGGGTGCTCATTAAATGTGGACTTGAGCGAAGTACTGGAGTCAGTGGGTATAAACCAGCACTTCTCAAACTTTGCTGTGCATGCAAATCACCTGGGGATTCTGATTTTTTAGGTCTGGGGTGAGACGTGAGATCTTGCATTTCTAATAGGCTCCCAGACGATCCAGTGATGGGACTGATCCGTGGACCTCACTTTGAGTAGCAAGGATGTGTATCACCTCAACCAATCAACCAGCATCATGGCTTCTCTTGGTTCTTGGGTAACATTATGACCCCAGAGATCAGTATAACTTCTGAAACTGTACGATTTGCTGACTTCATGGTACACATCTGCACAGTGGGGCCAAACCAGACACCAAACCAGGCCCAGCACCTGGGGGTAGACATTGATAAAAGGCTTTGTACCCCAAATACTCTCCACATTGCATTTTTCACAGTTGCCTCTCAGCATCACCATCAGTCCCTCCATCACCAATGTAACTATTCATATCCCACCACCGACAAAGGGTGAGCCTTTGTTATTAGTCTTGGGAAGGGCTGTTCTCATCCACTGACCTCAGGAATTCCAAATGTTTGGATTTAAAAATAGCCATCTGAAGGGATAAAGTAGATATGATATGTGTGTGTGTGTGTGTGTGTGTGTGTGTATACACGTGTATATATATATACACACACACTATGTATGTTATATATGTCTATATATAATGGAATATTACTTAGCCATAAAAAGAATGAGATATGGACATTTGCAGCAACATGGATGAACCTCAAGATTATCATACTAAGTGAAGAAAGTCAGACAGAGAAAGACAAATATTATACGATATCACTTATATGTGGAATCTAAAAAATAATACAAATGAATTTATTTACAAAACAGAAACAGACCACAGACATAGAAAACAAATTTATGGTTAGTAAAGGAGAAAGAAGGGGAGGGATAAATTAGGAGTATGGGAGTAAGAGATGCACACCACTGTATATAAAATAAATAAACAACAAGGGTTTATTATATAGCACAGGGAACTATATTCAATATCTCATATTAACCTATAATGGAAAAGAATATATTTATTCGATATACATACATATATAACTGAATCACTTTGCTGTACACCTGAAATAAACATAATATAAATCAACTATACTTCAAGTAAAATAAATAAATAATAAATTATATATTTTTTTATTTTCAAAATTAAATTAAAATAGTCATCTGGATAAGGACCCTCCCAGCAGAGATATTGCTCAGAGTGGGACATGGCTCCCAGTGACTCATCCTCTTCCCACAGGGCAGCAGGGGCACCAGGCCACATACATACATCCTACAAAACAAACTTAGGGAAGGTGAGTTATCCCAATCCTAACCATCTACCTACATCCTATTCAAAAAGAAAAGCTATTAAACATCTTAATAGAAAATGCCATGCAGGATGTCATTAAATGGCATCATCATGGATACGGAGACAGAGGATGTCAAAGGCAGGATTAACCTTTAAAAAAGATATTTTCAAGGGAACCAAAAATGATAATAATTTGGGCAAAACTGGTGAAGTAGGCTTTTCCCCTTAAAGCGAGTCCCCATTGCAGTTCACCCCAAACACATTTTCTCAGCCCAGTTTTCATGTTGTCCCAACCCACCCGTTCGCAGAATTTGGTCCATGGGAAAGGAAAATAGACTAACAGCTAAAGGTCAGTAAGCGGTCAATGAATCAGTCTGCTCTCTTTCAGTGAAAGTCACATAAAACTTCATCCACATCGGCTTAAACAAAAGAGAATTTGTTTGCTGACATCCCTGAAACACCCCTGAAGGAGGCACAATTCAGTGTTCAGTGTCCTGAGTTTGTCTCCCAACTCTGCTGCCGCTGGGATGACTCCAAGTCCAGGCTGTACGTGGGGTCCCCCAGCAGTTTTAATCTTGTATATCACAATAATTTGCTCATCTGGGGAAGCCCACCTACTCTGGAGGGGAAACCGGAGTCCTGGGTGGGGGCCCCATTGATCTTGTCTGGCATGACCTGGTTCATCTCTGTAAACTACAGAGGTTGGGGTGGGGAACAACCCTACTCTGCTCTAGGGTCAGCTCCTTTGTCAGAAGCTTACGGGCTGAATAGAGGAAAGGATTAAGTCGCCTCAATGCAATCAAAGGTCCCGTTTTCCCCAGGAAGGGAGAGTGATGCTAAGAGGGAACGCAGCAGACGTCCGCCCTACTCAGGTTTGTAGACACACTGGGGCCCCCATTTGCTACAGTGTGGGAAATCCAGACTCTTGATGATACACATCAGGGACTCTGACCATCCTGCAGATCATTCTGAACAACACCAATGGATGTATCCCTGTTCTGCTGCTCTGATCACACCTGCTTCTGGTGACGCATTCTATGCTCTGGGGCAAAACCTGCCTTCTTTCCTTGTGCCCTTTGCAGAGACCTTCACTGAAGGTTGGTCCTGCCCGTTGCTTCACGTAACACTTAGATTGAGCTCATTCTGTCTCTCCTGCTTATCTGCTCACCATGGAAAAGCTTAGGAGGAGGGCTCATGCCTGGCTCAGAATAAAGGAAACTGAATAGGCCAAATCCCTGCCCTTCAGACCAGACTGGAGTCCTGCTTCAAAAAAATCAATGTCTCCATTTCTATTCTTTCTTAGGAGTCAGGCTCCCAGCTTTAGAGAACAGGGCACTGCCAATTGCTGGTATGACAAAAGAGTGGCTTGAAGGTGTTGTGTTTCCCAGAAGGGCCAGGAGGGAAATTTTCAGTCACTGTCACTGTTGGGAAGCTTTAAGAGATTTTTACATCACAATATACTCAGATATCTAGGGTGTGCTTCCTACTTCTCAGTGATGCTTGTCTTGGCCAGTCCCTTGACAATCCAAAGAAATCAATCAAAGCAGTTTTCCACCTAAATCTATTAACTCACCAAAAATCTAGGCTAACCTAATAAAAATAACACTCATGTATTTATTTAGGTTATTTATTGAGAGACAGCATAGTTTGGTGGTTCAATAAAAACATGAACGTGAGAGCCAGAAATAACTGATTTCAAGTTCCTGTTCTGTCCCTTACTGCCTGGATGAGCTTGGGCAGGTTATTTAGCCCCTTTGACCCCCCATTTCCCGTATTTTTGTGAGGATGCCTTGAGATGATCATACTTGTGAAGTACTTAACGCAGTACATAATGTACAAAAAGTACTCTTGTTAAGGACCTACTATGTGCCAGATACTCTGCTAGGTTCCAGACCACAAGGTTGAATCAGATATAATAACAGAATATTAAAATAGGATGAGCTATTAAAGAACATATACAATCATCTGTTGTTGGACACTTGGGTGGCTTCCATGGCTTGGCTTATTGTAAATAGTGCTGCTGTGAACACTGGGGTGCATGTGTTTCCTTGAATTAAGGTTACCTCTGGATATATCCCCAGGAGTGGGATTGCTGGGTCATATGGTAAGTTTATTTTTAGTCTTTTGAGGACTTTCCAAACTGTTTTCCATAATGGCTGCATCAAACTATATTCCCATCAACAGTGTAGGAGGGATCCTGGAATCTAAAAAAAAAATGACACAAAATGAACTTATTTACCAAACAGACTCACAGACATACATAAAAAACAAACTTATGATTATCAGTGGGGAAGGAGGAGGAGAGAAGGTTAAATTGGGAGTTCGGGATTTGCAGACACTAACTACTATATATAAAAAAGATCAACAGCAAGGTCCTACTGTATAGCACAGGGAACTATATATAATACCTTGTATTAATCTATAATGAGAAAGAATATGAAAAGGAATATATATGTTGTATAACTGAATCACTATGCTGTACTCCAGAAATTAACACAACGTTGTAAACCAGCTATACTTCAATAAAAGAAAGAACATATGGTCCATCCCCCTAGGAACCCTAGGACCAGAGGGAGGGAGGGACTTGCCCAAAGTCACAGGCCAGTGTGACAGGGCCAGGGTAGGACACAGCCCTCAGAATCCATCTTTGTACAAAGCTTTAAGTCTTTGTGAAGATGGTTCTCAACTGGCTAAGATAAACAGGCATCTAAAAGATTATTGTTTCAAGGGGTGGACATGCAGATTCCATCCCAACTTAAATCTGCCCTGCAATTCAGCTACCCCAGTGCCTAGTTACTGCCTGATGATGCATGCACTGCAGCTCTCCTTTGCTGGCTTGGTAGCGAGAAAGGAAGGCAAGTGGCTCCCAGCCCAGCTCTGAAGCAGTGTCCTGCAGCAGGAGGCTGATGTCCAGGGCCCCTTGGAGCAGGCAAGGCAGATCATAATTGCTGATTAGGTAAGGAGGTGGGTCAAGAAGGGAGAGGACCATGTCCTTGGCACCAATTCCCAAAATGTAACAGTACAGACCTCTGCATCTACTGTCTGTCTATCTAGTGTCCCAGAAATGCCATCCAACCATCTAATCACAAGTATATCATGCTCAACCCATCCTAGTCCCTTGGCAAGGCCCTAAGGGCCCCAACTTAGATCTAGGACCCCAGCCAAATCTTGATGCTGTCTTTCATTTATTTTGGCTTCTGGCAGGGAGCACTGCTAATGGGTATAAACCACCCAGCAAGTCAGATTACAGGGGTTTTTATTTCCAGTCCAGATGGGCACCCTTTCTCCAGAAGAGCCCTTGCCAGGCACTGACATAGATGCCCTGGGGGCCGGGATGAGACCATGACCAGCCTCAGACTTTGCACACACAATATGGAACCCATCGTACCCTGAGTATCCTGGATCTCATTTCTTGCACCTCCCCCAAACCAGTGTCAGGTTGCCGGGCAACTATGAGAGCCGAGAAAGCCTGAATTCAGTTTTCAAATCTGATGGAGGTGAGAGAGGTGCAAAAAAACCTGTAAAGAAATTGAATCAAATTAATCTTGCCAGAGACAGCATCCTTCTCCCTTTGAGATTTCCTTCCCATCAGATCTTGAACCAGACTGAACCATTCATTCAATAACCTTGTTTACTCTGTATCAGATCCTTTGCTAGGTACAGCATTACATTAGTGCTCAGGACAACAAAAATCTCTACCTTCCCAGAGCTCACAGACCTGCAGGAAATGTGGACAGGAGTACTAGAGCATATAACTGATCTCAACTCAGGGGTCAGGGAAGGGGCCCTTGAAGAAGTAAGTTTTCAGCTGAGACCAGAAACATTAGTAGGAGTGAGCTGGGGGAAAGAGTGAGGGTATCTCAGGAAAGGGAACAGCATGACTGAATGCCCTGAGGGGGGCATTATAAAATATTAATGATGATGATGATGACGATGATGAAGATGGAGGCTACCATGTATCCAGTGCTTGTTACACACTGGTGACCTTACGTGGATGGACTCATCTGGTCCTCGTAACAGCCACGTGAAGTGACTGCTGCTATCCCTATTTGGGGAGGGTGAACTAAGACTTCGGAGCTGAGTCAAGTTACAGCCTTGTCACAGCCACTGGCTGGTAGGGACTGGATTTTAATCCAGCCAAGCATAGCTCAGGAGCTCGCACTCTAACGACCAGCATTCAGTCATTCATTTCTTCATTTCTTCATTAACTCATACTGAGCACCTGGCTAAGAGGTGGGGTTATAAAGAAGACAAAGGTGGCTACTTGCCTCCAAGGAGCTCTCAGTCTTTCTGAGAAGGCACCAGGGCCTGGAACAGGGGCAGGTTTCAAACTTGGGCTCTGGTACTGCCTCCCATGCCTGGCCGACCCAGCAGCCAGGCCCCCTCCTAGTATCTGCAGGGCCCAGAACAAGAGAATAGATGGAAGCCCGCTGTGTTTGTTTCCTAGGCTCTCATAATCAACTACCATAAAGCTGGTGGCTCAAAACATCAAGGATCTATTCTCTCATGGTTATGGATCCGGGAAGTCTGAAATCGAGGTACCGTGTTCCCGCCAAAGGCCTTGGAAGAGGACCCCTCCTTGCCTCTTCCAGCTTGTGGGGGACCCAGGTGTTCTTGGGCTTGGGGTTGCCTCTGCCTTCACATGGCCTGCTCCCCTGTGTCTCTATGTCTTCGCCTCTCTTATGAGGACACGCGTCATTGGACTTACGGCCCACCTGTTAATCCAGGATCTCAGGACTCTTCACTTAATTACAGCTGCAAGGACCCTTTTCCCAAATAAGGTCATATTCCCAGGTACCAGGCATTAGGACTTGAATGTATCTTTTGGTGGCTACAATTCAGCCTACTAAACCCACACATGTCTAGATATTTAAAAGTTATACATAAAGATAAAAAACTGGCAAATGACACATTGCATCTTCTTACCTTATATGATGTATTTATACCATCAAGACAGCAAAATTTTAAAAATACGTGCATATGGCTTCATATGATCAAAGATAATATATCAAGGTTGACTCATTTTAATCATCATTGCTTATGTGTGGATGACCTATTGATGGGCTGATGGTATTTGAGTAATAAATACACACATAATTTATAAATTATTGTATATTTATTCCATGAAATTTATTTGCCTTGCCTTCAGTTCAGTAAAATCACTGTGTATGTTCCTATCATCAAAAATTTTATATAATTTGTGTTCAGTTGGCACAAATAAGGATGATGCCTCACAGGGCTGTCATGAGAATGAAATGAGTCCAGCCTGCAAAAAATCAAATGTAAACTGCATTCAGAGTGTACACAATTTGAGTAAATTTTCATTTAAAATGTACATTGTCTAAAACTTTGTAACATTAAATTTATTTCTCAAATAGTTATAAGTATTTTTCCTTTGAAATATTGTTATCTATTAAATTCAAAAGGTAAAATATAAATTGTAGTTAATGATTGATATCATTAATTTGAAACAATTATTTAAATCAATCCTAATTTTTAATTTGACTTTTGGAAAATTTAATTAAAGGTTAGTAAATAGTTTATAAAAGTAAGATTATTTGTTTAAGCATTCAGTGCCCATTTAGGTGTTGATGTCAAAAGTCCTTTCCTCCTGATATTACATCAGGACAGATGTCACATCTAGACCCACGTAGATGCAAATTTGAGAGTAACATGCAATATCTGGTATTGCAAAATATTCCTCACCCACTGTATGTAACTGTTGTGAAAGCCATATTAATTCTGAGTACCTCCAGAACCACAAATTGAGACATGAAGAGAAGCCCTCTTCCCAATAAAAAGGATGTGTGACATTTCTTGAAAATTATACTTTATGATGGCAGAACCTGCTGCATTCAAGTTGCCTAAGAGGAAGGAGTTGACTTGCTAATTTGTCTTTTCTCTTAGCTAAGTGCTTCCACTGCTCCAGTTCTCCCTGTTCTTTCTCTCAGGACAACAGTCCAACACCCATTTACCTGAAGGAGTTGATTTGTGTTTCAAAGACGTACAGCAAGAGACATGGAGAAGCATTTCCCTGGGGCCTGAACAGTGTTAGTCCTGAGAGCAAATGTTCAGGGTCATAGGTTGTGATGCAGCAGTAATGACAGCTGTATCTCAAGTGACAGAGGTGCCCCTGTGCTCTTACATAGATTCTACTCTGTGTGTATGTGATGAATTGTAAGGATTGGGACAGGAACCTCCATTGCCCAGGGCAAGTTCTAGAAAACAACTCCCAGAACTCTGTTTTTACCTCCTGAGCTTAAACCCCACCTGACCTCCCAAAGAAGGCCCTGCATCCTCTCCTCTGGCCTCTGGAGAGAGAAGGCCAACCTTGAATACAGCAGCCTTGAAGCTGTAGTTTGGAATCCCTCCCCTTGACCTCTCTGCCCCAACTACCTCCTCACCTACCTTCCCCATCACCTGCTGGTCTCTCTGAGGCCACCTGTGTTTTTTTCTAGAATCAGCTGACCTGTGTGTTCCTATATTTTCCTGACACTCTGTTGTCTGGGGCCCCCAGATCTCATGCCACACACCAGTCTGTGGCTGTACCCCACTCTCCTTGCTGGGTCCTGTCGGCAGACAGCCCAGCTCTGCCTGTCTTTAAGAGTGTCACCTAAGCTGTATCTCTGGACCAACTCTTTGCTCTCACAACCTCCACATGGCCTGCTTTTCGCCCTAATGGGTTAGTGGGGGCTCCAGACTGGCTTCACCAGCTAAGAGCAGCCATCACAGAAAATGCCAGAGAGACCCACGCCTCCCACTCCAAACTGGGCACAGTGCCTTATTAAAAATAAAAGGTGCAAATGGTAAGTCTAGTCTGCACACATGGATTTTTTTGGTTGCATTCTTGGCTAGCAGTCTTTAAATTTTGTTTCTGAATGCCTTTAAACAGAACTTGCATACTTCTCCCAATTTTCTTAGACCTCGCCAGTTCACACATTTACATTACCAGTCTAGTCCTGTATGGAAACAATTAAAAACATTGTTTTTAGAGCTAGATAGAAATGGACTTGATCTTGTCTGCTTCTTCCCAGCTGTGTATTCTTAAACAAGTTATGCATCCTTTCAAAGCTTAGTTTTCTCATCTTTCAAAGGGGATAACAAAACATACCTGGCACATTTGTGATGAAGGCCAAAAGAAAGTGTGTTTAGCAGAACGTCTGCACACATTGGGAGCTCAGGGTTGTTCCTTCTTTATAATCTGACCCTGATGGGACCCCTTCCTTCCTCCTTTTGGATGAAGCAATCAAGGACTCAGGGGACAGCCTGCAGCCAGGAACCTAAGTCAACTAAATCCAATAAATGACTTCTATTATGTAGAAATCATGGGTGCTTGTAGGGACTAATTGGCTGTCTTTTCTACTTTTCTTTACAGTGTTTAAGTAGTTCCTTAACACAATTTTATTTTGGAGCTTTCTAATTATATTACTCCGGGCACCTATTGTCAATGAGCTTGCCAGTGGAAAAAAAAAAATGGAGAGTTATTTATGCATTCTTATATTCCACAAGCATTTATGTGATAGCCGTGATGATCTCAGCACCGCAGAGCACGCCAAAGTCTAAGACGCATGCCCTGCCCTTGAGGAAGCTAAAGACTCACAGTAAGAAATAATAAATATGTGGGAAATGATCAAATCAAAACTGTGTGAATCAGATGGTGAGTACTTAAAAGGAATGATGTGGGAGAATGTAATAATAATAATAATAATAATAATAATATATCTACAGTTATTTTAAAACTATTTGTATATACATATAAAGACATAAAGCAGATGGAGAAATATACCCTGGACCAAGGAGATAGTGTAACAAAGACTTGGTGAGTAGACTGAGCCAGTGAGGAAACTGGTGCCGTTGGAACAGAAGCCCCACGTAAAGGAGTGGCCGTAACAATCACTGTAACGCCCCAAGTGTTTTTCTTGCCCCTGGTCTTTCGCCTGCGTAAGCCAATCTGTCATACTCTAGCCTGACAAAATATCCTAAATGCTGTGTGAAAATTAGTCACTGTCTCACACAAAAGCTTCCAGTGGCTCTTCACTGCCTGCTGAATCCCACTGGTCATGGAATCCAACCTGCCTGACCCCCTGTGGTATCCTTGTAGATCAGAGAGCTTCTCCAAGATTGGACTGAAGTGAAGTTGGGTAAAGGAAGGTAGCAAACTGGGTTTGAATCCCAGCTCAGCCATCAGCTAACTATAGAGACCGTTTGAGGAACAGAGTTCAGCTTCTTTGGACCTCAAATCCATGCTTCATAGGGTTCTGAAGGGAATTACAATATTTAAATATGATGGAAAAGCTTAGAATGCTGCTTAGTGCATAGTAAATGCTCAATAAATGTTGGTTATTAGTAGAGGAATAAAAATGTTGATTATTGGAGCAAGTGCATCTGGAGGGAGATCCCCACTCCCAACCCTTAAAGCTGAGTTGACAGCTCAGTGAAGATGTAGAAGATACACTTCTCTCATCCGTGGATAGTATAAATTGGAGAGGGGTAGAAAATACATTGGATGACAGAATCATGTTCCAAAACTATGTTACGAAGCAATTGAAAGGGACAGATAAAACAAGCTGTACAGAATAGGAAGAGGCTCAGCCCAATGTTTGATGTGCTGGTAAACCAACTCTCTGGAAGAAGAAAAGCTTTTTCTGACGTGTAGCTTTTACTCATTTCCATGGTATAAATATTCCTACCACGCCAATGTCAAGCTACCAATGTGATGTCACTGAACTTAGAATTGGGAAGAGATGCTAGCACTGGCTTTTACGAAAACTGAAAACAGAAAGCTCTAAACCAGAGTTATTAAAAGACAAAACAGTATGAGGCAAGATGTTGGCCTAGTGCCTTACCGTGAAGGGTTTTCATTGACAAGGGGCTGAATTCAGTGTGTGAGAGAAGCAGGGTAATGAAGTGGCTTAAGGGCTTGGGCTCTGTAGTCAGATAGCCGTGGATTCAAATCCCTACTTCCCAGTTGCGTGATCCTTTGTAAGTCACTAAACCCTTTTAATCCTAGTTTCTTCATCTGTAAAGTGGCGATGAATGATGATGGTAATATGTCAATTTCATAAGTTTATGCACAGAGTTGGTTACATAAGAAATATCCTGTTATGAAAGAGCTTAGCATTAAGGAAATGAAAAGCAGACAAAAGTGGGGAAAGTGGACAAAACATGTATGTAAATGAACTTTATCTCTTAACAAATCACTGAATTTTTATTGGCTTAAAACAAGAGCCACCTATTTGCTCACAGTTGGCAATCTGGGCTGAGCTCAGAGGGAAGTAGAGGGCTCTCCTCCTCCTCACGGTGTTAGCTGGGCTCCTGTTCATGTTCGCACTCAGCTCTTGGTCCCTGGCCCCACTCATGTTTGACAGCTGGAGGGACGAATGGAGGTCACTGGGCAGTGAGTCTCCCACCATCCAGTCGGCTCATCTGGGCTCATTCACATGGTGGTGCTCTCAGAATTCCCAAGAGCAGCAAGAAAAAGCAAGCACCAATGCACAAGCACTTTTCAAGTCTCTTGGGTCTCAAGCCTCCTGCTTTCTTGTTGCATTGGCCAAAGCAAGTCATATGTCTAAGCCCGGAGCCAATCCGATGGGAACTATCCAATGGTGCGGATCCAGGGCAGGAAATTATCCTGGTTATTTTTACAATCTACCTCAAATAAGAACAGGCACTTAATAAACAAGAAAACCTGAATGGCAGATCAATGCATGAGAAGATGCCCAGTGTCACTAGAAATGAGGAAAATGCAAATGAAAATGAGATATCATTTCATATCTATCAGGCTGAACATGTTAAAAGTCTGACAACACTAAGGGATGATGTGAAAATGGAGAAATGGGAAATCTCACACCCAGCTGCTGGGGAGGAGACAAATGACATACTCATAGAATTCAGCAATTAAAATGAATAAATCAAGTTTCTGTGAATCAATATTGAACACACAATTCTGAGTTATAGAATCAACAGACAATAAGATTTGATACATTGTATATGACATTTTACTTTTATGGATGTATACACAGATAATCAAATAAAAAACACAGATGAGATGCACACACACCAACTTCAGAATAATATTTATCTCTTGGTTAAAGACATGAAGAGCAAAGAATGAAAAATAAAGGAGGCTTCCATTGTATTGGTGTATTTTACTTCTCAAAAAGTGAAGTAATTCTGACAAAATAGAATATTTGTTCAATTCAAGAGCTAGGTCCATGAGCGTTTGCTGTGTTTGAAATATGTGAAATGTTGTCCATTTAAAATATTTCATAATTAAAGCAACATTTAAAGAAAGAATAATATCTCCTTTAAATTAAGGAGAAAAGTTTGGAGGAACCAGACTAAGTTACATAACTGCTTAATTTGGCTGCCAAAAAATGTAATTTTCGGTCACATTCATGGAAGTATAGAATATACTTCCTGCTCTGCATGCAGTGGTCAGACCATGCCTGAGCACACTTCGAAAGGATGCATGCAAACGTGAGCGTGGCCATTCATGCAGTCAGCCACACGGCCGGAGCCCATACCTGGCCATCACTGTAGCAGGCACTGAGAATGCCACCAAGGACAGAAACCTGAATCCCTGCTCTCAGAAGTTCAGCTTTTGTCCCCGTCAATGCACACAATAGCCTTAAGTGTACATGGGATATGGGGTGGAGGAAGAGGGGAGTTGATTGCACGGTGATTGGTGAAAAACTATACCCAAGCCAAGTTATGTGTGGAGTGATGTGATGACAAGGCTGCCTCCCAACTCTCTCTGCCACACTGGCTCTGAGTCTACAGGGAACCCTAAGGCTTTAGATGGAATAGCTCTGAGTACCTTCCTGTGCAAACACACTCAGCACAGATGAGGAGAAACTAGCCTGTGTGCCTTCCCCGAAGCCCAGTCTTAGCACCCCCATGAGAACTTCACCCCCAAGCAGAACGGAAGATGAGAGCCCTCCGCTCCATCCATCAGCTCCGAGGCCTTTATCCCCTCAAGGCTGAACTGCAGAAACAGTTATTTTTGCTGTACTGTCTTTTTATTTCAATCTCCTGTTTCCTATTCTGTAATTATTGCCAAGAAATATTCGCAGAAAACCTGCTAGATTTCTGACATTCTGTCATGTGGGAGAGAGATGAGTTCTTCCTGTGCACTGCCCAGAGACTGAAGGATGGGGACAGTGCAGGGAAAGGGGTTTCTGGCCCCCATAGGGAAGAACTGTAAGGTTGCTGGACTCAGAGCAGCAGTGGGCTGGCTCCTGGGGGTTCCTCAGAGACTACACAAGAACACCAAAAAGCAAGTGGCTGGTTGGCCTTACAAATTCTATAAAATGCCTTTGTTGTTTTTATGATCCCAAAATAATAACTGTAAAACACTTTAAAATTATAGAAATGCTTAAGAATACAGTGTAGCCCCATAATCTCATCTTTCAGAGAAAACCACTACTATTAACACTTTGATATGTATCTTTTCAGGTATTTTTGATGGATATTCAAACTTTTAGATATGAAAGGGGGATTATGCTATATGTAGATTGCTTTACAATTTTTTTCCTTCTCAGTCTCCCCATTAGGTTATATCTTGGAAGATTTTTCCATGTCTAAATGTGCATGACTAGTTCAGTGGTTTACATCATTCATTCATTCACAAATACACATTGAATGTGAACACTGAATTAATGTCAGGCACTGCTATAGGCACTTGTGAACACAATGATAACAAAACAAAGGTTTTGCCTTCCTGAGATTTTACATCCTAGTAGAGAGAAAAAATATACAAACCAACAAATAAAATGTCCAAGAGATCTGTGCAATACAGAAGAACAAAGCAGGTTAAGAGAACACTGTTTAACAAAGAACACTGTTTTAGTTTAGTCATGGAAGACTTTTCCAAGGGGTGCTGTATCAGTTATCTATAGCTGTGTAACAAATTTTCCCAAAACATAGTAATTTAAACAATAGTTACTAACTTGTAGTTTCCATAGGCCAGGAATCTAGATGTCTGCTTCAGAATCTCTCACAGGCTACGGTCAAGGTATCAGCCAGGTTTGTAGTCATCTGAAGGCTTAACTGGGGAAGGATGCACTTCCAAACGCACATGATTGTTCGAAAGACTTAGTTTCTCATAAGCTGTTCTCTGAGGGCCTCAGTTCCTCATTGGCTGTTTGCCAGAAAGTTCTTTTAGTTCCTTGTCACATGGGCCTCTGTGTAGGACAACTCACAACAAAATCACAGCAAGCTCCACCACAGCAAGCAAGAGAGAAGAGCCAGAGAAAGAGAGAGAGAGAACAAGCCAGCAAGATGGAAATCACAGTATTTTATAATCACATCTCAGAAGTGACGTCCCCCCATCTTTCTTATACTCTATTCATTATAACAAGTCATTAGGTCCAGACCACACTCAAAGGGAGGGGATCACACAGAGTGTAGACACCAGGACCATTGAGGGCCGTTCTAGAAACTGTCTACCATGGGCTGATATTTTAACAGAGGCAGAAATGAAGTGAAGAAGTGAGTCATGTGAATATTTGGGGAAAGAACCTTCCAAGAAGAACAGCAAAGCCCCAAGGGTGGAACTGCTTTGGTCTGAATGAGGACCAGCCAGGAGCCCTGAGTGGCTGGGGCAGGAGAGGGAAAGAGTTGTGGGAAAGGCACTGGAAAAGGGAAGGCAGTAACAGAATCAGACAGGCCTTGTGGGCCATGGAAGGACTTAGGGGGTTATTTTTGGAGTGGTAAGAACCCATAGTCCTCCCCTAGTTTGCATTATCATAGTTTCAGTGATGCAGATCATTTCTAATTTTCTGTTTCTAAAAATGTCACACCCTGATATGTGTGTGTGTGTGAGTGTGTGTGTGTGTGTGTGTGTGTGTGTGTGTGTGTGCGTGCAGGAATGTGTTTGTGCAGGCATTTATATAGGATACATACTCCTATATAGATATATTTGTATGTATGTATGTATCCTAAGGGGCTTTTCTGGGTCGATAGGTAGGTGCATTTTAAAATATAGATAAAATATAGATAACACACATATAGCCAGACCACACTCAAAACAGCTTTTCCAATTGATCCTCCCATCGATATTGTGCAAAAGAAGAGCCCTGGCCAACACTAAGTAATATTAAGCCTTTGCATCTTTGTTAATCTGATGTAGAAAATGTGGCATTTCATTCTGATTTGTCTTTGTTTCCTCACTACAGAGGATGAGGAGTTTTGCATCTGTTAGAAGGATGAAACTGTTTGCATCCTTCTGTTTCTTCCTCTTCAGGGCCTGATCAGGTCTAAGGGTCCTCTACTCTGACCTGCTCCAGTGGCAGCTGACCCTGTAACCCTGGGAGCTGTCCAGCTGTCTGGCATTGCTTCTCTTGGCTCCCTGTGGTCCCAGGACCCGCTAGGGCCTTTTTTACTGCCTTTACCTGAACTTGCCCCATGTGCACCTCTCTCCACTTGTGTCCCAGGCATGTCCTCAGTGACCAGCATCCAGCTGCCTCCACCACACTCTCTACCGGAGCTCAGAGGTACTCGGAGCCCCTCTCCCAGGCACCAGGTGGCCAATGGAGTAACAGTTAGGAACGTGTCCACCAAGTTCTTAGCCAGCTCCAACTCCTACAACTAACCCTCTGAACTTGAGCCAAGAGTCTCCACTTCTTTCCCTAAAATGAGTTCAGAAATAATAGTCACTGCTTGGATAGGCTGGTATGAGGATGAAATAAACTATCATTCAAAAATAATATTAAGAATCATACCAGACACTTAGTAAGTGGTCAGTATCACCTGTCACCATCACCCTAACCTGCCATGCAAGCATCTGAATCTCTGCAGAGCAGAGACAGTATCTTACTCATTTGTCTGTTCCAGCAACACCTCATGCAGTGGCCTGCAAGAAACAGCATTCAATAATTATTTGTGCACTGTTGGTGGGAATGCAAATTGGTGCAGCCACTATGGAGGACAGTATGGAGGTTCCTTAGAAAACTAAACATAGAGCTACTATATGATCCAGCAATCCCATTCTTGGGCATATATCTGGAGAAAACTAATTTGTAAAGATATATGCTGCTCAATGTTCATAGCAGCACTATTTACAATAGCCAAGACATAGAAACAACCTAAAGGTCCATCAACAGATGACCAGATAAAGAAGATGTAGTATATTTGACAATAGAATACTACTCAGCCATAAAAAGAATGAAATAATACCTTTTACAGCAACATGGATGGAAGTAGAGATTATCATATTAAGTAAATAAGTCAGACAGAGAAAGACAAATATATGATATCACTTACATGTGGAATCTAAAAAAAAGATACAAATTCTATTTACAAATCAAAAACAGACTCAAGGAACTAGAAAACAAACTATGGTTACCAGAGGGGAAAGGGTGGGGAGGGATAAATTAGGGGATAAGGATTAATAGACACATGTTACTATATATAAAATAGATAAACAGCAAGGACCTTCTGTATAGCACAGGGGACTATATTCAATTTCTTGTAATAACATATAATGGAAAAGAATCTGAAAGTAAAAAATATATATGTATGTATATGTATAACTGAATCACTTTGCTGTACACTTGAAACTAACATTGTAAATCAACTACACTTCAATAAAAATTTTTTAAAAAGAAAAAAATTGTGTGATTTTTTTTTATGTGTCAAATAAAGAAATTCACACCTGAATGAATGAATAAATTGCATGTGTAGTCTTAATATGGAGGGACTTAAGTGCCAACGGTTACATTGTGTACAATTGGGAATCCTTGCAGGATTTTGTGAAGATTAAATAGCATAAAGTCATGTTTTAAGAAGGAGTTTAAGGAATAAGTACATTTGCAAATAAGATTTTTTTTTTGAAACCTGCAGATTTCCCCAGTCCCCACGATGGCAAGAGGCCAATACACACTTGGAAGTGTGTTTTCAGCTGTCTGCTCCTCAGACCACTCATGCAAAGGAGCAGCGGCCCTCCCTCCGTTTCTCTAGCCCACCCTGACCCCGAGTAGGCTGTTCCCAGACAGACTCCCCAACCTAGAGAAGAGCACGTGAATGTGTTCCCGTTTTTGCCTGTGGTGCTTTCTCCAACGTGGACAGTGGTTTAAAACAGGGGCAAGTACTGAGTACGGTCCCCTGTGCTGTACAGCAGAAGCTTGTACTTTATCTATTTTACATACAGTAATGAGACTCTGCAAATCTTGAACTCTCAATTTATCCCTTCCTACCCCACTTTCCCCCTGGTAACCATAAGTTTATTTTCTATGTCTGTGAATCTGTTTCTGTTTTGTAAATAAGTTCATTTGTGTCTCTTTTTTTTAGATTCCACATATGACTGATATTATATGATATTATTCTTTCTCTGTCTAACTTATTTCACTTAGAATGACAATCACCAGGTCCATTCATGTTGCTGCAAATGGCATTATTTTACTCTTTTTATGACTGAGTAGTATTCCGTTGTATAAATATACCACAACCTCTTTATCCAGATATCTGTAGATGGACATTTATGCTGTTTCCATGTCTTGGCTATATTCAATATCTTGTACTGACCTGTAATGCTAAACAATATGAAAACGAAGATATGTATGCATATGTAAGACTGAATCACTATGCTGTACACCAGAAATTGACACAACACTGTAAATCAACTATACTTCAATAATAAAAAAAAAAAAATTAAAAAATTAAAAAACAGAGGCAGACAACCAGAGCCCACAGGCCTCATCCAGCTCACAGGTCTATTTTGTTCCACACACACAGTATTTTCTAAAAGGTGAATTTAAACTCAAGAGATTTAAATTTGAAAAATACACATATCTGGCCTCTCTTGCAAAATCTAAGGTCTAGCCACCCGGGCAGCACTCCCCTGTGGTAGCAGCATCTGTCTGGAGGCCTGTAGCAGCACAGACCCCTTCAGGTGGGCGGGTGCCTGGTTTCCAGGTCCCCATGGTCCCCACCTGCTTGTCTCGCTGTTTACATTGAATGGGACACTGAGCCACCTGGGTCATCAACCCCTCCTTTGAAACCATCATCCCAAATGGACATTGGCCTCACTCTTCACCAACGAGGATTTCAGCCCCAAATAACCCCTCAAAGGCACAGAGTGGCCATTCCTTAATCCCCGATATGTTTTTTGAGATAGAAGCCCTTATAATCAAATGCACCTGGGCATCGCCTACAATTCTAACCTCTGGATACCCAGTACTCCTTTGACCACTAACTTTTTGCAAGGAGCCCCTACATACACATCCAGGGAGAACATTTAGGGGAACACAGCTTTGGAAGGTTCAGAGACCCTCAGCACCTAGAGCAAACCCTGCATTCACAGAAGAAATCTCTTTGGAATTGGAGTAGCCCTGCTGACTTCCAACCCCCTATTAGGAGAGATGACATGTGGCTGAAACGAGCCATCTTCCAGATAGGTCAATGTAGATGGAGCTGGGGAGAAGGGGGACCCATTGCCTTTAGTCTAGATCCTGGAAACAGACTCTGAGATGGAGATGTGGGTGCAGGAGGTCTGTGGGGGCAGAAACAGAGCAGCACCAGATGATCTTGCAGGGTCCTTCAGAACTGTCTCCCAGATAGAGGTCAGGGGGCCAGGCCTGGTACTTCCTGTATCAACCAGTCTTGGAAGGAGAGAGGCTAGCCTTGAGGAAGGCAGCTCTCTCCAGCCAAAGGCAATTCCCAGAGAAGGATGTAGCAGCGAGTCATCAGCAGCCAACACTCCCAGCACAAGCAGATGAGTGCCAGTCCTGAAAGGACATCTCACTGGAACCTACAGATCTACTGCACCATCTTCTGTCTTCAGGGTTAAATAGAGCCACCTTCTTCCCTGCCATTAGGAGCAATGATTGCCACGTGAAAGTCAGAATGTAGGACTTAGGAGCAAGGCCCTTACACATCATTTCCAACTGCTTAACCTGGTCAACAGAGTGATCTGTCTGAAGCATGGTTCTGGTCATATTTACTACAAAACTCAAAAATCCCCTATGGCCCCCTCTTTCTTCTGAATGAAGTTCAGACTTCTTAGCCTGGAAGAAGGTGTGCACCTCCACCCCAGAACCTGTCCCAGGCTGCATTCCCAGCTTCTCTCCCATGGTTCTGCAAAGCCCAGTACTGACAGTATTCCGCAGGCAGTCTCCACAGTTCACCTTCCTTCATGTCTTTACCACTGGTTATTCCCACTTCCTGGAAAAGCCTCATCTCCCATGCCCATAGATCTAAATCTTAGCCAACTTCCTTGGTTCGGCTCAGATGCTTCCCCAGCGCCACCTAACAGGAAGCAATCTCTCCCTGATCTTGCAATAACACTTTTTACCATGAATTATATACAATTTGTCAGATATACTACATCATAAACTCCTTGAGGGCAGGATTTAGGTCTCATTCAATGCCTCGTACATAGTAAATACATACTGAATATTTGATGGATGGATGGAAGGATGGATGAATAGATGGACAGATGGATGGGTGGACAGGAGTACAGCTGGAGGCACGACAGCCCCTGGATGGAAGTCCTGCTATTGCAGTGATGGTGGGGCTTGCCTTAACTCTCTTTGTTGGCTCTGTGTATCCTATTTAGTCTATGACAGCAGGTAGGCTGGTCTAAAAAAGAACTGAAGATGTATTTTCTGTATCAAAATATGGTAATTACTTACTGAGTACTGAAGGCCGTGGGGAATCACCGAGCCCTCTTTTCAAGCTTGTTGCCACATTTGCTCATAAGAAGGGACTAGCACATAAATCCCCTTTGAATGTACCACAAGACAGCCCCCTAGCCAGCTAATATATTTCAAGTGGTGCCACTCGGAAGACTTCTTGAACCTCAGATAGTTGTTAACAAAACAATATGCTGATCAGTTCCAAGAAACTAAATCAGAGGCAATCAGTTTTGGCAGCTGCTTGGCTCATGAAAGGTGACACCCAATTAGAGAATACGATCAACCCCAAACAGTGTGTGCTTCCAACATCCCACAGTATTTACAGCTGCAGTCATGGATCTGACAGGCACAGATCCTGCTTGGAGACACAGACACCACCAGAAGCCATAATAATAGCCTCTTACTCGTGTGATGCTGTATTTCACTTGCGTTCTCACAACAACTCCTCCATGAGATAAGGATGAGAAGTATTCTCATCCCATTTGAAGCCCAGGCAATGGAGCCTCAGTGAGAAAAGACTATCCCAGAAAACAATATGTCAGTAAAGCTGGTGTGTAGCAGCAGGGCCACAAGCAAAACCTGAGCTTTGATGCCTTCACAGCAGCAGTCCCCTTGCCGTGATGTGACTTCATCCGTACCTTTGCCTCTAAGTCTACAAAGAAAAATGATCAAATGTATAGCCAATGTATTCATAATTTGTGCAAGGGATGTCATAGCCATATTTTTAGAAGTTTTGCACAATGTCAGGTCAGGGAATTATTCCTAGTGCCAAATGGATATTATTTCTACAGAGTTTAATTTCAGTGTCTTTTGTCCCATTCTCATCTGTTTAATATCCTCTGGAAGGAGCACAAGTCCTGATTTTCAAAGGAGTAAGATGATTCCTATCAAACCCTTGGGCAGACTGTGTAAAAGGGGAAATGTGACCTCCTAGAGGAGAGGGCGTGTTCCTGGGACCAACTTAGACTCACTAAGAACAAGCCCCATTAGACAGGCTTGCTGGTGGGAAGACCACAATAGGAATTAAAGAGATGCAGTAGACAGAGTGCCTATCGATTTTAGCAATGTCTTTGATAGAGTTTCCTATAACATTGTTGTGAACAAATTACAGAGATATGGACCTCATGATAATACCATTCGGTGGATTTCTAATCGGTTGAATGAATTCGGCAATGATGATTAATGGGTGACGTGATCCTATAGGATGCCCTGAATGATATAATGAAGAATTGCGACCTCTGCCTTTTCCAGTCCAAAATTTTTAGCAAGCGTTGTTAAATTTTTGTCTCCTAGAGGTATCACCTCACACCAGTCAGAATGGCCGTCATTCAAAAATCCACAAATGACAAATGCTGGAGAGGCTGTGGAGAAAGGGGAACCCTCCTACACTGCTGGTGGGAATGCAGTTTGGTGCAGCCACTATGGAAAACAGTGTGCAGATTCCTCAAAAGACTAGGAATAGACTTATCATATGACCCAGGAATCCCACTCCTGGGCTTGTATCCAGAAGGAACCCTACTTCAGGATGACACCTGCACCCCAATGTTCACAGCAGCACTATTTACAATAGCCAAAACATGGAAACAGCCTAAATGTCCATCAACAGGCGACTGGATAAAGAAGATGTGGTATATTTATACAATGGAATACTACTCAGCCATAAAAACCAACAACATAATGCCATTTGCAGCAACATGGATGCTCCTGCAGAATGTCATTCTAAGTGAAGTAAGCCAAAAAGAGAAAGAAAAATACCATATGAGATCGCTCATATGTGGAATCTAAAAAACAAAAACAAAAACAAACAAACAAACAAAAACAAAGCATAAATAAAGGACAGAAATAGACTCACAGACAGAGAATACAGACTTGTGGTTACTAGGGGGGTGGAGGGTGGGAAGGGATAGACTGGGATTTCAAAATTGTAGAATAGACTACACTGTATAGCACAGGGAAATATACACAAAATGTTATGACAAATCACAGAGAAAAAAATGTGACAATGAGTGTGTATATGTCCATGAATAACTGAAAAATTGTGCTGAACACTGGAATTTGACACAACATTGTAAAATGATTATAAATCAATAAAAAATGTTTAAAAAAAATTTTTTTTTGTCCCCTAGAGCCTGCCTAGCCCATCTGCCATGGCTTGAGGCGGAGAGGAGACGCTGAGGGACGGAATGGCAGAACTGGCAAGCCAAAAGCAGTCTTGACAGGCTTCTATATTGGCTCCAACCCAACGAGATGATATTTCAACTACTTCAAAAGCCTGGGACTTTTATTCAAAGAATCAAGTGCACAAAGAGAGGATGAGGCGAGGTAACTTGACAGCAATTCACAAGAAAAAGTTCTCAGGACTGAATTTAGGGGCAGACCCAGTGTCACTCAGTGCTGTGGGGCTCTGGCCCAGAGAGTGAATAGGAACTTGGGGTGCAGTTTTCAGGGTCCAGCCTGCTTCTCCCAGAGGTCCTGAAACTTGCGGTTAAGACCAACTGGAGAAGGGCCAAAGATGGATGAAGAAAATGGGAAAGAAGCTGGACACCATGTTCATTCAATCACAAATGAAAGCACTAGAGCTAAACTCATTGTCTTTGAATAACTTGAAAGACCATTGCTTGGAGGAAAGGATATCCTTACTATGGGAGCTGCAGGGTCCGGGCTGGAGCCAGTGGGTGGAAGTTAAAAGGAAGCAGATTTTTGATCAACTTTAGGAAGAAGGCTCTAAAAATTGCAATTTCCCAGAAAAGGCTACCTGGCCAGAAGAACCAAGGATGAGACAGGCCCACAATCAAGACAAGCTCCGAGATGGGGAGGGTACAGCTCAGTGGTAGAGTGTGTATTTAGCATGCATAAGGTCCTGGGTTCAATCCCCAGTATCTCCATTAAAAAAAAAAAAAACTAAACCTGTTTACCTCTCCCAAAATTAAAAAAAAAATTAATTAAAAAAAAAAGAAGAAGAAGCTGTGAGGTGAGTGGGCTTCTAGGATCTGAGTGTTCTGAGCCAAGACCCAGCCAGGACACAAGACACGTACCCCGAGGGCCATCAGCACTGTGGCGGCAGCTCTGACCCGCCCTCTCTTGCACTGAGGGCTGTCTTCATGGTCGTCCTACTCACGCCGGCACCTTCTGGCCCCTGACCAGTGCCTGCACTGCACACACAGCCCTAGGACTGTTCATAAATCCTTTCAGCCAGGCCTGTAGGTTCAGGCTGAGTGGTTTCAGTATCTCCAGTTTTTCTCAAGGGTCTTCTTAACCAACCTTTTTGGTTTCTCTCTGGCCCTTGCTTGCGTGCCCTCCTCCCCAGTCCTGCTCGTTCATTCAGCTGTGAGGCTCCCCGCTGAGCCCAGTGCTTTATTGAAAGCTAGAAAATTAGGGATGCTAATGACAGCAGGATGGGTGACCAAGGGTGCTCATCAAATCTCCTTCCTGAAGCTACTGCGAAACAGGAGTCTCCTTTGTAAAGATTTATCAGAGAGGGGCACTGAGCGAAGCAGATGGCATCTGAGAGGGGAGGGGAAAGGAGTCAGCACAGGTGGAACCCTGCTCTGCGACTGTCACTGTGTCTGCGTCAGGCTTCTGACACACGTGATCACATGCATTCCTCACCTAAGGTTTAGTTATTTCTATTACTCCCTTTTAAATGGGAGGAAACTGAGATTCAGAGGGTTAAGTAACCTGCTGGCAAGTTGCAGAGTCAGGATTTGAACTCGGCTCTGCAGGACCCCATAGCCCACTCTGTCTTCGTGGAGGTTTTTTCTGATTTGAGAAGTCAGACTCTACCAGGCTTATATCCTACACTCATTCTTAAATTAATTGTAGAATTTCATCCTTCCAATGGTTTGCTTTGCAGCAACACTCAGCAAAAATTTGTCCCTCCACAAAGCCGGGCTTTGATTAGCAATATTAACAAGCCTTTAGAAAAGATGGATTAGAGCAATGCAGGGAAACTGGCCCTGAAATTAAGGTCTGGGTGATAACGCTTCAATTACAGATCCAAGGGCTGGAAGTGGATGGAGGGTCTGGTACAGGCTCCTGCAGAACCGTTCCTACTCCCTGTTGTCCAGTTTGTCCCTTGCCTCTGCTGTAACACACCAGTCATTTTCTCCACTTTTGCCCAATGGCTGACACTCAGAGAAGAGTCATAGGTCCATCCGTTACAATATAGGATTCTATCTAGTATCGCCAATTTGCCCTAAACAAATCCTGCATTAAATTAAAATAGCGAGCACTATAATGTGATATTGGCTGACAGTATGCGCTCTGGAGCTGGGCTGCTCCACCACCTACTAGCCCAGGCTCCATCACCTCTCCTAACCATTAACTTCCCTGGACCACAGCTTCTTTCTTTGTATTGTTTTGAGAATTTGATCCGTTAGTACATATAACACTAAGTGATCCATTGTGGTTTTGTTTGATTTTTTGAGGAGAAGGAAAAACATGGTCATTGTATAGCACGTTCCCCACCCAACTGTGGGGAATTTGAACAGCTAACACTCTCAAAGGATGGCTCTGAGCTTAGACTCCACGTCTCCTACGTTATTCAGAACATCTCTACAACTTGCCACATCCGACTCACCCCAACTACTGAAATTCGCAACCCATGTGAGCTGAGTGCTGGTGATAACATGTGAGAGTGAGAACCCAGTAATTTATCTTCTAGACATTCAGCTGTTTGCTAATTTGACAAAGTCACTCTTAACATTAGCTTACTGTGTTCAGTTCTATTTAGCAATTCCATCTGGGCCCCCCTCCCCCCCGGATTTGGGTAGCCTGGGAAAGGAACAGAGAACTTTTCCAACATCCTTAGAGGTATCCCATATTCATTTATTAAATGATTCACTCATTCATCACATGAGTAATTTCCTGAGAGACCTCTACATACTCAGCTCTCAGCTGGGTTCTAGGAATTCAATTGGAAGACAAGAAAAGTTGCTCCCCTGCCCTCTAGTGAGATACAGGATAAACATGTAGACCAAGAATTAAACAACTACCTCATAAAAAGCACTATGAAGCAAACAGGAAGGGCAGAGAATGATGATGGGAGAGAAGTGATATTTAGATAAGGTGTTCAGAGAAGGCTTCTCTGAGGAGGAAATGGCTCAAGTAAAGAACTAAAAAGTTAGAGGCCAGCTGTGGCAGGCACCACTAGTTAGTTGTTTACCTAATACTTCTCCACTTCTTTCTTACTTTGTTTAGGGCCATGATGTATCCAACTAAAAGTTCTCAGCCATAACTTTTTTTTTTTTTTTTTTTTTTTTTGTGAGCAGTGGGGCACACAGCACAGGGTACCTAGCTAAACCACTCTATCCCAGCCTTCTTGGTAGCAAGGGCTAGCCAGTGTGACAGTGTTCTGGCCAATGAGATATAAGCTAGGGTTTAGGGAAAACTGTTCTTCCCCTAAATATAAGTACTGCCCCTTTTGCTTCCCCTCAGCTCCTTCTTCCTATCTGAAATATGGATAGGATTCTTGGTGCTATGGCAGCCTTCTTATAACCATGAGGAAAAAGCCAAAACAAAATCTCAAGGACCTTGACTATCATGTTTTTGAGCAATGACCAATACTACATTTTCCAGACTTCTAACTGAACAACAAAAGAAACAAACAAAAGCCCTTGTACGTATTGAAGTCACTATAATCAAAATTTACTGTTATTTGGGGGTTAAATGAAATCCCTCACTGATATACCAGCCAAGCAAAGCACAGAGGGAGGGGCATTTCAAGGAGAGGAAATGACATACCTGAAGACCTTAAGGCTATGTCTGGCACATGGTAGACATTCGATAAATATTTGATGAATGAACGACTGAATAAATTAGTTAATTTAACTTAAATTCACATTGGTACATAGGGAAATGAGGTTGGCATGTTTAAGAACAGAGAGAAGGCCAGTGTGGCTGGAGTATGGCAGGAACAGAGGAAAGTGAGTGCAGCTAAGGTTGGAGACATAAGCAAGGGACCTGCCAACTGAAGCCTTACAGGCCCAAGAAAGGAATTGAAATTTTATTTTTGGAGTCAATGGAAACCAGCTGATAGCTGATGTCTATTCTACAGATTTGCCTGCCATGTGATGAAGGGCTTAGAGGACCAGCCAGGGCCATCACAATTGTCCCAGGAAGGAAAGATAGTGGCTTCAACTGGGATAAAGGCATTGGTGATGAAGAAAATTACACCGAAGTGGCAGTGTGGCAGTCAGTTTGAGAATAATTTGGCCAAAAAAAAAAAAGAAAGAAAAGTCAATACCATATGTGAAGAATGTAACAATCTCTTGCTAATCAAGAGAATCAAACTTACTGCAACAGACCAGGTCAGTGAAATAATATTAAATATAGCAGCTAACATATATGTGTTACACACTGTAGAGGCATTGTCTCATTAATCCTTATAATCATCTTATAAGGTAAATGTTATTATTCTCCCCATATTATAAATGAGCAAAATGAGTCATAATCAGATTAAATTGCTCAAGGTTAATATCGTTAGCAAGTTAGCAAGCTGGGTTTCAAACCCAAGGCTGTCGGATTCCTTGACTCCAGCCACAAGGGACTTGGAAACTACAAGCAATAAGGAACTTGGAGACTCCTCTGGGGTGACCTTCTCCTCTCTGGATGTTGAGTACCCCACGTAAAAAGTCCCCCACTCCCCGTTCATCGACTGGATCCTTATCCTCCTGGATAACGGAGTATGGAAAGTGTATTTATTTTCTGGGCAATAAAACTTGGGCACATTTATTCAATCTTCATTACATGTCAGTCCTTTTAGATGTATTATACCCCCTTTGCAGATTGGGAGATTAAAGTGCAAAGGGGTTATGTCACTTACCCAAAGTCACAAACCTAGTAAGATTCAAATCCAGGGTGCCTGATGTGTTTCACCCCATCTTCTCCAATGCAGATTGTTCCTGGAGATGGAACCTGAACCTGCACCACAGGTCACCTGGATGGCATGAGGGTCCCAAGGGCTGCTGCTTCACCAAGCCCGGAACTTGAGACCAGGCCACACTTTGGGACTGAGTGGTAGCAAATACATTGGGACGGACAGATTATTTTAGCCAAGTGCAAAGTCTTTAAGCCAAAAGCACATCTAGGACCAAGCCAAGCACCAGGACAGCTATGAAACCCTGAATAAATTCTGCCTCCTCTAGCTCTCCTTTGTCACAGCTCAAAGGTCACCTCTTTAAAGATGTGGTCCCTGATGACCCTAACTAATGCCCTCCCTCCTGCTACTTGCTAGCCCATCATTCTCTTTATTCTTCTTCTTAGTAGTTATAACTCTTGGGTGATATCATTTGTTTATCATTTATATGTTTATTGCTTGTCTTTGCCCACTAGGATGTAGGCTCTGCATCCCCAGTGCCTAGGATGTCTGGCACATAGTAGGCATGTGATGAATATTTGATGAATGAATGACTGAAAAAATTAGTGACTTAATTTAATTTAAATTTGCATTGGTACTTGGGGAAAACTCTCCAAGCTCTCAGCAAACACACAGGTTTCTCTTCAGCTTAAGCATCTGGGACAATAGAAAGGAGGTCTAATAGCCAGACTGATAGGATGGCATTGGAAATGACAATAGGATTAATGCAGGTGGGCCAGACTTGGACACTTTTTAAAAGTCACCGGTAGGCAGGGTGGCTTTCTTCTAGTCCCATGGGTGGTGCCATGACCCATTACAGAGCAAATGACTAAGCCACTAGAAGCTCGAGCTAGAAGTTCCCACCAGTTAGAAGCCATGAGGGAAAAGCGTAGAAGTGGGAGGACTCCTGGGAGAGGGCAGTGCAGAGGAGGTGAGTCCAGGGAGCTCAGAGGAGGGGGTCCCCTCCTGAAGGGTTCACCCTTCCCTTCAGCAGTCATGGAGGCTCCCAAAAAGCCATGCCCTCCTCCACCTTCCACCATGGACAGCAGGGGGAGGAGAAATGTCATGGGTGGATGGTTCCTTTTGGGCATCTGTGCCCCATTGGTAATCAGTTCTATTTCACTTCGAAATTAAAAAAAAAAATTAAACAAAACTGAGGTTCTCTGACGCAGATGAGAGAGTCAGCCATTGCTCATTTCTGTCTTCCTAGAAAGAACACACAAACCAAATATGATCTTTCCCTGGTTTGCGGTACCTTTGTGCAGACTGATTTTTCTCACTCTCTTTTGAATACCTCAAGCAGAACACCCCTCGTGTCGTTAATGACTTCAAAGATACTGGGTCCACTGTGTGGCAAGTGATAAAAATGTACACAGCATGGGTTGGATAAATTAATAAACTCTCCAGAGCCTCGGAGTCCTCAGGCCCAGTGGCACCGTAATGAAATGTTATTCTGAAGTGGAGGAGGTGGGAAGGAGAAGATGGGGAGCAGTATTTAATATATGCAAATTAACTAGTATGCAAATTACCACTAAGTTAAAAATAACGGACTGCGAGAGGAGCCCATTTTTTAAGCAGCTTGTTTATTCATTAGCCTAATTCTCATTATCAATCCTTCTGTTTTCTTCTTTATTAAGTACTCACATTTGGGAAGTTTGCGTCCTACAAATTGTTTTGCTCCCAAACCCATAACACTGGTTAGAACAATCACCATACATTAGCTTTCTTCTGTCTCATGCTTGATTTTGCCCCCAGCTTGTGTTTTTTACGCTTTCTCTCTCCCTGCCCCTTTCCTTTGGTGGTTTCTCCCTAGCATCCTCACTTGCCTTGTTTCTCTGACACCTTTTGTTTCTCCGATGAATGCAGCTCCCGGGGGGTGAGGGGCAAGGGCGAAAGAAGCCTCCTGTCCTGTTAGGCCTTACTCCAGGGGCCTCTTCTCCCAGCCACTGGTCCCCATGGGCTGGACTCAGACGCAGAAGTCCCCAGAGTCCGGCTTCCCATCACCTCGGGCCGTGGACCACCGTCAGCTCCCAGCTAGCGGTATCACAACAGCCAGAACAATGCACACACTGATTCTGGTCTGTATACGGCCTCTCCTCTGCCTCAAGACAGGCTTTACACAATGTTAAGACAAACTGGCAGCCAAAATTCTCTTTTGTCTCAAGCATCCACCTCGCTAAGTGCAAGCTCTGGTGCCCCCCAGAGGCTGAGAGCGGTATGGACAGCCGGGAAGGTCCTGAGGAAGCAGGGCTGGAGGACAGCGCGCAGGAGGGTGGGGAGTGGGGTGAAGGTTCTCCCAGACAAAGCTCCCCGCTGCAGTGTCTAGAGGGGACAAAAATCCCGAGAGGATGGGCACCCAAGAGCAAGTAGGAAGGGGACTGGGAGATAGGAATTACCAAAGCAGCACATGAGCTTGCGAGGTTGGTTTTTGTGTTAACTGTTATCATTTTCACGTGGTTTTCAATCACAGAGTTATTACAAAGCTTCGAGATCGTATTTTACCAGGCGTGTCTCCGCGCAGGGTGCTTGAAAGTGGCTGTGCAAAGCTGGGTATGCAGACCTGCCCTGTGGAAGGTGCAGTCTTGGAAGTGCCCGCACACACCCTTAGACTCAGGATCTCTCCCTCCCTGGAGAAGCTGTGGCTGAGCTCCAGGAGGCAAACTCCCAAGGCTGGCCCTGCCAGGAGCCCTGCTCCCCAGCAGGCCTTGCTGCAAGTCTGATGCGAGTGATGCAAAGCGAACACATATTCCCAGAGCAAATAACTCTAATTCCCACCCCTCCATGTGCTCCCACAGTCGCTACCACTTATAATTCTCCTGGGAGACACTCTACGTCAGAGCAGGAACCACATTTTTCGGGGCTTGGCTCAGTGTCAGAATTTGGTCATCCATCCTGCTGAAGTGCCTGGTGTATACTTGGATACCATGATGTCAAATGTGAAAGGTCAAACTTAGGTAGCTGCTTGGCGTCATCCACATATGGGAGACAGTTGGGGGATGAATTTGCATCAGCTCCTGAACTCAAGCCGGTAATGCAATCTCCCACTGCTCTTAGGGCCAGAAATGGGGTCAAAAGGCCAAAGACCTCGAAGAAGCGTGCAACGTCGGAAATTGTCACTGACACTAAGCTTAAGGTGGAGCCAGAGAGATAAATCATTATCATTTAAGCCCTGAACGTTTTTATACATACTGTCTTTGCAATATTTCCATAGAATGAGCAAATAAATCACCCTGCTCTTGACATTTTTAATAACTTTAAGAATGTGGTTAGGGTAATACTTAACTTTATTGACATATTGTATGGTTCATCCATCTCATCAAACCTCAATGAGACTTCAATGAATATTAACTGAGGAGGACCCATAACGTACAAGATGCTGCCTAGAGAATCCCCTAGGAAGTCACTGTCCAGCCCCCAGGAGTTCTTCCTCATTGGCTCGACTGCTGTCTGTGGAAACTGACAGCCCATCAGGCAAGACTGGATGGAGCTGGATGTAGAGACTGTTTTGATTCTAGCCAGGGGATTTGGTTCACTGGGTTTGGGGGAAAAACTACTTCTTGAACTCTGGCTCCTTGAGAGTGTTCTCAGGGTTCAGAATCTCCCTTGAGCATTAGACACAGACATGATGGATGCAAAGAAGATAGGATGGAATGCCACTCAACAGCCACACCTCAAAGACAGTAGAGGTGGCCACAGTATGTCCTGCTGGAATGCAATCTCACCTGGTCCCTGATTTCACAGGACAGGAGACAGAGGCCCAGGGTGGGACCTTAACCTTACCAAAGTCATGTCACTCTCTCACAGCAGAGCTAGAACTAGGAGCCAAGTGTCTTGATTTTCAAGCTGACACCATTTTCAGTGGTAAGTGATAAAGGCGGCATATTTTACAAAGTGGGTAGGGGAATAAAAAGGAATGGTGTCAAATAATTCTAGGAGTAACAATGATACTATCTGATCCATTCTTAAACCCTGCCTCTAGGAGACACTCAACAGTAGCTTCTCAAATGCACACATTTCCTCTCATCCCCCGGACTTCTTGGAACTTTGCCTTCGCAAAAATACTCTCACCTCCAACCCTCTTCTCTGAGCCATTCTTACTAGTTCTCCAGGTCTCAACTAGGACATCACTGTCTCCAGAAAGTTTCCCCTGGTCCCTCAAATCTGGGCTGGGTGCCCGGCTATATATTTGTAAGGTCCCCCAGCCCCTACCCCTTGTCTTCCATCACAGCTCCTGCCACAGTTCACTGCAATTGTCTTTTACTTGTCTGCCTTTTCCAATCTTCTGTGACCCTCTGGAGGGCAGGGACTCTATCTGTCTTGCTCACTCAAACTTGTCTCCCTAGACCCTAAAGTTAATAACTCTAAGAATGTGATTAAGGTAATACTCAACTTTATTGATATGGTGTACGGTTCATCCATCTCATCAAACCTCAATTAAATCTCAGTGACCATTAAACCAGGACCCAGGCAGTGGTGCCTGGTATAGAGTAGATGCTCAATAAATATTTCAGAGTGCATAAATGAAGAGTGGCCCACGAGCCTCATCAGGGAGAAAATGTCGTTAGCCATTCCTGTCACAGAAGGATCCAATTTCTCCTTCCTTCTGAATACATCCCCGGCTGCTAATCTAAGCATTCCAGAGTAAAACTTAAACTGCCTGAGAAAACATATTATAGGCTATGTAAAGATAAGAGAAAGGTACACACAGCTAAATATGCCCCTTCTTATTTATGGGTATAAACTTTACTCTCAGAAAACATATCTTCTGTATAGCAAAAGCCAAGGAAACAAACATCGGACAGAGAAAGAATTTTGCAGCAAACATTGCAGAAATGGCTTAATATCTCTGCTACATAAAGAATTCATATAAATCGATTTTTTAAATCAAGACCCCAAGAGATAAGTAGACAAAGGACATGAGTAGACAATGCGTATAAAGGGAGCCTTAACTGGCAAATAAAAATACATAAAAGTATCCAATCTCGGCAATTAAAACAAATTGAGGTATAGGACCTGAGTCCAGAGATAAGAAAAGGTCACTTGCTCCTCTTCCTCACCCAGCCTCACTTACTCATAGCAAGACTTACCTGCTGTTGCTGCTGTGTTTTAGTGTGCCAGGTGAGTTGTGTTTGAGTAAGAGCACTCAGGACCCACGTAGGCAGAGAGAAGCAGGCAGCAACACACTGACCAGGACCAGGATGTGGATTTTGAGCTGACTGACAATGGAGCAGATGGAAGGCTGGAAAATAACAAGAAGAGAGTTGTGATGGGACAGAGGTGACTTTGCTTCTTATAGGATGCAGTGCCTAAAGTGGCTAGCATGGTGCCCAGCAAGTGATACACACGAGCAAACCGTGAAACTGAAAACACAAGATTGCAAATAGAGGAAATAAATGAATGTTTGGAAATAAGGTGATCAATTTAAATAGGACACAAACCCAGGGGCTTTATAATTTGCTGTCAACTTCCGTTTTTGGCTTCTTCTACAACCAGCTGCCATGCAGGGTTCCCTCTGGTGCACCCATCAGAAGGGAAATGAGACCTATTAATACTTCATGCCAGCATGGCTGATGGGTGCCTGGGAAGTTCAGGAATGTTTCTGGAAAACAAAACAATAACAAAAATAATAAGCATATTAAAATTTCAGAAGGTAAAAATATAAATACATTATGCTGTACACCTTAAACTCATACAGTGATGTATAGCAATTATATCTCAACAAAATTGGGGTAAAGAAGTTAAATAAAAATAGCCTTCAGTTTGGCAAGCTTGGAACAGTGTAAATATAAGCGCAACATTTTTGGTAAGTAGTCCAATCATATTTATCAAGCACCATATATCAGTGACTGTGGCAATAATGCTGTGTAACAAATGACCTCGAAAATCTCAGAAATGAAGATTCCCCAGGGGCCTAAGGTGGAAACAGTATTGTAGTCTAAGGCATCCCATGACTGTCAAGGGGGAGCACTGAGTTCCCCAAATGATTCCTCATCTCATTGATTGGTGAACCCTGCCTGCTTGCATAATCACCTGGGTCTTAAGATCCAATGATTCATTTTTGGAGCATCACATATGATTCTGTCTACCTGGGCAAAAGAGGTAACACAGCAGATCTATAGCCAAAGCAAGAAGGGGCGGCAGTCCAGCTGATAGGCTCCTACTCTTAGCTCAAAGGGCAATGGGTAGATTTCAACTGATTTCTCCTAAATGCACACTAAGACTTCATTGAAAGAAAATTTATGGAGTGATAGAAATGTCCTATATTTTGAATGAGATCAAACAGGTATGGACATCTGTGAAAATTCATTAAAATTGCATTTAAAATATGTGCATTGTATAGTATGTGACTGATTCCTCAGTAAAGTGGATGAAAAAATAAAACCTTGTTGAAAATCATCTTACTATATTTTAAAATTTGTATTCTAGAAAACTGATTTTTTTCTGGAAATAGGCTGGCAAAATTAGTTGAATCAAAAATTACTTATAGTTTTTCTACTTCTGGCCAAGGTGAAATAACAGGGGCTAGATTAAACCTCCTGTCTGAAATAAACATTTTTTCCAAATGAAGGAACAGTTTCAAGACACTAGATATCAAGACAGTGACGCATGGGAGACAGGAAACAAATGAGGCAAGTTTTATGATCATCCCCAACTTCCTAGAAAGTGTTTCCAGACCAACTGGGGAGTAAGAAGAGGGGATCAGGCAGAACCCAATGGACTTCCTGAGTTTAGGGGGCAGAGCTGAGATCTCAGGAGACCAAAGCAGCTAGGGTTCACAGGACAGAGAGAAGAAGTCTGAACAGAGAGAAAACCCAGGAGATGTATGAGGATCCTGCTTGAATATTCATCAGAGTACTGGATGATGGCCCACATGTGGGGAAACTACCCAAGTCTAAGAAGAGAATCACCAGAAAAGATTAGAGATAACAGAGTCTGGTGTCCACACAGGGCCAGGGATCATGCCTGTTCCCACCAGCAAAACTGGAAAAGCTCATAATTCACAGAGTGTGATACAGAATACTCACAAAAAGCCTGCCTCAGTGGTGGGGAGTCATTAGCCCTAGACTAAATGCAGCTTTGGTCTCAGTTAACAAATGTGAAAAACAGGAACCTAAAGGATCAAACTGTTTTCAAGTCATGTAACTGCATCCCAGAACAAAGTTCTAGAATATTTATAGAAATATAAAACTATTCAGCACCCAACAAAGGAAAAAGAAATTTGTTTCATGGTAATAAAGAGCTCAGTTCATCAAGAGGGCATAACAATACTAAATTTTCATGTTCCAAACAACAGAACTTCAAAAAACAGGAAACAAAACTTGATTAAAAAAAACAAGGAGCAAAAGTCACAATTTCTTGTTGGGTTTGATATCCTCTCTCAACAGTTGATAGAACAAGGAGACAGAAAATCATTAAGGACACACAAAACTTGAACACAAGTAACCAACTTGACCAATTGGCATTTGTAGAATACTCCCAATTCAACAGCAGAATACACGTTCTTCTTAAGTATATATGAAACCTATCCATAAAACAAGTCTCAAAGAATGTCTGGGATATAAAATATCTTAAATTTGAAATTTTTGATTTAGAAAAAAATCTCAACATTGAAAAAGAATTCATACAATGTACATGTTCTGACTAAAATTGAGTTAAATTATAAATCAATAACAGAAAGATCTCTGAAAAATTACCAAATATTTGAAAAATAAATCTCCATAGATCAAAAAAATAAAAGTGCAATTAGAAAGTATTTTGAACTGGAAGTAACTATATGATCAACTTCAACTGATGCAGAAAAAGCATTTGACAAAATCAACACATTCATTTCTGAGAAAAAATTTCAGCAAACTAAGAATAGAACAGAACTTCCTCAATATTATAAAGAGCAAATTTGGAAACTCTATAGTTAATATTATACTTACTTGTGAAAGACTGAATGTTTTTTGCCTAATATGGAGAATAAGACAAAGATATCCAGTCTCACCACATGTATTTAGCCGCTTCCTACAGTTCTAGCCAGCTGAATAAGGCAAGAAGAAGTAAATCATCTAGATTGGAAAAGAAAAATTAAGAGTGTATTCATTCACAGATAACATGATCATCTATGTAAAAAATTCAATGAAAGCTACAAAAAAGCTATTAGAACAAATGAGTGAGTTTACAAAGGTTTCAGGATGTAAGATCAATATACAAAAATCAATTTTATCTCTATATACTAGCAACAAACAATTGGAAGTTGAAATTTAAAAATCAATACCATTTAGAATAGCAAAAAATTTAACTACTTAGAGATAAATCTCACAAAAGCTGTGAAAAACCTGTATCTATACAATTAAAAGTAAAAAACATTGTTGAAATTAAAGATGACCTAAATAAATAGAGTGATTCTGTGTTCATGAATCAGAAGACTCAATATTGTTAAGATGTTAAATCTCCCAAATTGATCTAAAGATTCAGTGTAGTCCCAATCAAATCCCAGCAGGCTTTTTTGTAGAAATTGACAAACTGATTATAAAAATGTATATGTTAACCCCATATCAGATAAATGGTTTGCAGATACTTTTCTCCCATTCTGTAGATAGCCTTTTTGTTTTGTTGATTGTTTCCTTTGATCTATGGAAGCTTTTTAGTTTGATGTGATCCCACTTGTTTATTTTTGCTTTTGTTGCTTGTATTTTCTGTGTCATAATTCAAAAAATCATTGTCAAGGAGTTTTTCCTCTGTGTTTTCTTCTAAGGGTTTAAGGGTTTCATGTCTTACATTTAAGTTTTTAATCCATTTTAAATAAATTATTGTATGCAGTGTAAGATAAGGGTCCAATTTCATTCTTTTGCACACAGACATACAGTTTTTCCAACATTATTTATCAAAAAGTTTGTCTTTTCCCCACAGTGTATTCTTGGCAGCCTTATCAAAGATTAGTTGACTGTGTATGAATAGGTTTATTTCTGGACTCTTGATTCTGTTCCTTTGGTCTATGTGTCTGTTTTTATGCCAGTATCATACTCTTTCAATTACGATAGCTTTGTAATATACTTTGAGATCAAGAAGTGTGATGCCTCCAGCTTTGTTCTTCTTTCTCAAGATTGCTTTGGCTATTTGGGGTCTTTTGTGGTTCCATATAAATTTTAGGGCTGTTTTTTCTGTCCTTGTGAAAAATAGCAAAAAACAAACAAACAAACAACACACACACACACACACACACAAACCCAAATAATATAATTTAAAATGGGCAAAGGATCTGAATAGACATTTTTGCAAAGAATATTTACAAACAGCCAACAGGTATATGAAATGATGCTCGACAACACTAATCATCAGGGAATTGCAGATAAAAGCCACAATGAGACATCACCTTACACCTATTAGGATGGCTATTATCAGAAAGACAAGAGATATTAAGTATTGATGAGGATGTGGAGAAAAAGGAACTCTTGTACACTGTCGATGGGAATGCAAATTGGTACATCTACTATAGAAAACAGTGTGACAGTTTCTCAAGAAATTAAAAATAGAACTAACATATGATACTGCAATCTTACTTCTGACATATAGCCAAAGAAAATGAAATCAATATTTCAAAGAAATATGTATTATGTATAATATATGTAAAATAATTGTACATATATAAAATATGTGGAAATAAAATGTCTATGCACCTATTAGAATGGCTGAAATTCGAAACACTGATGGTAGCCAGTGCGATGAAGATTTGGAGCACATGGAACTCTCATACATTGCAGATGAGAATGTAGGTACAACCACTTCAGAAAACAATTTTGGATTTCAAAATTCAAGCATACACCAACTATATGATCCAGTCATTCTTTTCTAAGTTATTTACCCAAGAGAAATGAAAACATATGTCCATACAAAATCTTGTTAATAAATGTTCATAGCAGTTTTATTTATAAAAGCCAGAAATTGGAAATAGCCCAAACGTCCTTCAATAGGTAAATGGATAAACCAGTTGTGGGCCATCCACACAATACTACTCAGCAATAAAAAGGAATGAACTACTGATAGTCACACAACACAGACCAATTTCAAAATACGAATGCTGAGTTAAAGAAGACGGTAAAAAAAAGAACAAGTGCTATATGATTCTATTCACATAAATTTTAGAAAATGCAAATTAATCTAAAGACATCAATCACATCAGTGGTTGCCTGGGGAACACTGGGATTAGGTAAGGGTGGGTGGAGGAATGGATTACAACCCTTTGGGGAAACTTTTGGGGGTGATGGATATGTTCATTATTTTTATCGTGGTGATGGTTTCACAGGAGAACACATATATCAAAACTTATCAAATTGTACTTGTTTAAAATGTACAATTTAGTGTGCATCAAGGGTAGATCAATAAAGCTGTTAAAAAAGAAAACAAAATTTATTAAAGTGCAAGGGAATAGCAGCAGCTTAAAGAAACAGTGCACTTCTGCCTTACTGGTTTTGCTATGCTATGTTATGTTATGTAATGTTATGTTATATTATATTGTTATGCTATGAACGTTTTTTAAAGATACTATTTAAAAGAGTGAGGAATCATGGAAGAATTCTCAGACAATGGGAACGGAGGAAATAGGCGTAGGCTTCATGCATGACACCTAACTTCCTCAGGTTGGTCTGGAGACGGGAGATGGAATGAGAAGTCAGAAAGGGTGGATAGTATCTGATGGCTGTTCAGAGAGGGAGGAAAATCAACCGAGGAAACCCTGCCATCACTTCTCACAGCCTAAGAAGAGACCCCAGGGTGGAAAGTGGCAGAGAAAACCTACTAGGAGTTTAATAGATGCTGCAGGCCTTCCTAATCCAGCTTGCCCTAAAATCCCAGGGCTTCACGAAAATTCGGAGAGAAACCAAGCTCTATAAATTTTCTGAGCGGCTTAATTCAGTATCTCCAAATGATTTTGACTGCAATCCCCTCTTGGAAAGAAAAAAATCTGAGATGTGCTTTGTGAATATGGCCACTTAGTAGTAGATTACATGCCTGTACTCCTATCCTGCTATATTATGTTGATTTTAAAATGGGCATTAAGAAGTAGACATATAAAAAGTAAAAGACAAAAACAAAAATCAGAGTTATAACATTTTATTCCACATTCCAGATCATCTTGTGTACTGGGGAACCAGACCTCACTTAGGAGACCACTGAGGTAAATAAAGCATTCTAGTCATATCTGGTGGAAGGGAATAATCAGATGTGGCAGACTGTGATAAAATTAAGAAAAATCAAAATATTTGTGATAGCAAAGCATTGGAAGAGATTAGCCTAGCCAAAGGAGAATAACTTGTCAGATTTATATGCATTTGACAGACTATTAAGCAACTGTTCAAAATAAATTTTCAAGGAATATTCCCCACCATGTAAAAATGTTCATGATGTGGTATTACATGAGGAAAATCAATGCATGACACTCAAGAAGTTTCCAATTTTGTAAAAAGAAAAAAAATATATACAATAATATCACAGAAAAAAAAACTGAGAAGAAATGTATTGAGATGTGGTTAAATTGTTAAAGGATAAATTACTTTATCCTTTCAGTATTTTCCAAATGCTCTACTTGAACACTTTCCGCTTTATAATCATAAAAACACATAATTTTGTAAAGAAAGCATCACAAACAAATAACTCCATTAGGCAGGAAAAAGTGGTGACACTGAGGAAGCACCTACAATTCTGGTGAGAGGTTAGGAAGCTTAGAAAGAAATTTTTTAAATAAAAAATCAGAACCCTTTAAGTGTCATGTAAAGGCTTCTGGGTTCTCAGTAATTGCAAACAACCGGGACCTACCAGCACTCAGAATATCTGATCACTCCATTCATCTGCCGACACCCATCCAGCATGCAAGGACGACACAAAAGCTCTAGGGGGATGCTGGGAATAGAAAGATGCATCGGATGCAGGCAGCCCTGCCCTGGGAGGTTTTCTCAGTCAGTGTCCTGTGTTACCAGGTTATTATCAGAAAAGGAAAGCAAAAAATATTTTTCCTCCTTTACACAAAGCAGCTTTTTTTGTTTTTCTGGAAAACAGGATGACTGAGGGATATCTGGCCACCACAACCCAGAAAAGTAGGACAACTTGAGATTCTAGAAGGATAAATAAAAGGAGACTATCAGACAGGCTGAAAGGGTATGGTCTTCTGTCTGAAGGTTGAGAAGGGAAGGGATTTGGATCCACATAACCAGGGAACTTCAGGACCCATGGGGCATAGGCTTAACTCACCAAATTCCAAAACTCTGTGACTAGGAGATGTCCTATGAAATGTGATCCAGGTTTAGTCCCAGACATAAAAGGAAGCAATTTCTCTCACAGTGAGTAATAAACGGATTGGAACTTATTGGAATTCATCACCCCCAAGGGGTAGTGCTGGCAGGAAATATAAATGCCTTCCAAAAGCTTCGGACAAATTTATGAATGATAGAGTTGTACATGACCTCTCTTGCTCACTTTTCTCTCGTTCTTTCTCAAGGACACACCGTCCTTAGAGCCTGAGCCCGTGTTTGCCCTAAAAGTTGCTACCCAGATTTCCCCTAACAGCAGGGCAAGGTCAGTCCCCCACTCTGTGCTTCCTTAGCTCTCTGAGTTTAACTGGAGATCGCCCTAACCACACTGCATTATGGGTCCCCGTGGCCCCACTAGGCTGTGATATCAACAAGGGCAGAACTGAGCAGGGGATCAACAAACATGGGTTGAAAGAAAGCATTTTGGACTCCAGCCCTCTTTGTTAGAGGGAGCAGCCTGGAAGAACACCGCACTGCTTTTAAACAGGACCAACTCGTGAGAGTTTTTTATACTGGCAGGAGGGTTGATTTCTCTCTGTCCCTCACTCTCCACTGCACCCCCACACACACCCCCACAACCAAGCATTCCCAGAGCAGGAAATGTGGTGGCACGGCAGAAAGTGTGGGCCACTTAGGGTGCCCTCTCAGAGGAACACCACCGAGTGAAGTCGTACAAGAGCGTCTGGAGGAAGAGACGACCCTGGAGAGCCTGGGGGACTGATGTCTGGAGAACTCTCCACCCCCCTCTTATCATCCCCCAGACTTGCTCGCCAGACAGCTCTGCTATCCAGCATTGTGGGCTTTTGAGCTCTGATTTGCAAGTCAATTCCCTGGGAATTTCATGATAAAATACACTCCACTCAGTTATGTCAAGGACACCGTCTCCTATATCTCCTCTAAAACCTTGTTTAATAACATTAGTCTTCCCCTATGTGTGCCAAGATTTTTTAGCTTGAGGATGGAGGGATTTTAATTTATTTTTCCATTAATGGTCAAGATCCACACTAAACCTGTAAATATTGTTTCTATAAACGCAGTGCAGCACTGATTTTTAATGCAAATAAATAAATGGAGGGAGCAATTCAGAGACAGTTTGCCCCAACAGAGCTTTTGCAAATCTCTTGCATTTTGGCTTAGGAGAAAACAGAGTGGAACACTTTATATTCTGTTAAGTTGCAGGGATCAGCTAGGGTCCAGTTTCCTCATTCTTGGGATTTCTCAAGGATATACAGGAGGGAGGAAAGATAAATCAAAAGTAGAGATCACAACACTGTACAATTTTTAAAGTTGGAAAAGATCTTGGGGATTTTCTACTAAAAGTCTTTTGTTTTATAGGTGGGAAATGTGGTCACAGAATGAGTAAGCCCTGCCTGGGGACATATGGCCCAGGAGTAGCTGTGCAAAGTCCAAAAATGGCAGCCCACTTTAAGTTCTCAGAAACATCAGGGGGTGGTCACAGTTACAGAACCCCCATTGCTGAGTTTGTGATTATCATTCAACTGCCAGTGACCCACAAGGGTCGTCAAATGGCATAGATTCTCCTGGTCAGCTCTCACTGGACATATGCCACTTTATAGATCCCATGGTTTATTTCAGAATCTCAGATATTTACTCTGGTTTGGGGGTTCCCAAAATAGTCACTAGAATTGCGCAAAACCCATAGAGATAAAATATCAGATCTTGCTGGGAGTCCCAGGAACCCAGAGCCCAGACTTGGATCAGAACTTAGAGATTCAAAGCCCAGGCCAAAACCAGCTCTAGACAGTTGCCCTTCTGACAAAAGAAGGAAAAGACACCAAAAAACTCAAGATGGAGTTGCAGCCATAATTATTAGTCTAAAAACCATGGGGACTGAAACTTCTGGGTGGCCCTGAACCAGCTGGGAGGAGCAACAAGGGTCAGAATCGCTCCGAGCATGGTTTCCAAAAGCAGCATTTCTCAACAATTTTCAAGATAATAGGTTGTGAAAGCCATGGTGGGGAAAAAGCATTATGGAAAGCAAGTGTGAAATATCGGATTGACCGTCTCTGGTCAGACTGAGAGAGATACCTAAAGAAAACACACTGGAGGTGATGGCTTTTCCATGTACTCATCCTCCCACCACCCAAGGAGGCCACCTGTGCCCTCTTAGAATCAATTCTTCTGAAACTGGGGGAAGGGGAGGGGAGGATGGTTAGAGAAAACATGCTGATATGATGAGGATCTGAATCTCAAAAGCGATTCAAGAGGACAGAAGAACTCCGCCTGCAGTCAGGCAATGATTCCCATCAAGGAGGACTCCAGTGATGCAGGAACTGCCGCCCTAGTGCCCCCTGAGAGCCTGACGGGCTGTTGTGAGAAGACACGGGCCATGCAGATTTCACCAGCTGGCGTCTGTGGATCTGCCTTTTGGCCATCTGTCCCTTAGATGCCAACAGTTCCAAAGCATGGCTGGGTGTTCACTAGCCTAGGATTGCAGGCTGCTGAGAGATGATGGGAGGAGTAGCAAGATGGGTCATCAGCTGCACAGAATGGGTCCAGGCTGGACCTTCTGCCCATCCAACATCCTGGGCTGAAGTAGACCTTTCTCCATGGGGTTTAGCCACATGATCCTTAGAGAAATTCATATTAGCACTCTTCATGGAGGGAGAACAAATATGATTTTATTAATTATCTGTTTAAATACAGTACATCCAGAGTACAACTACATATTTTTTTGTTGTATTTAATTTTGGGGTGATCTTATTGGTGTCCTTCTGATTACAAATAGAGAGAAACTGCCAGCCTTTAAAGGCTCTGAGCTCCCTTTGTTCTTGCTGGTGTGCAGGAAGCCACAAGACCTTGAGAGCAGGAGAAAAGACTACAGCAGGTCTGAGACAGCTATTAAGCCACCCACTTTTTCAGGCAGACACAGGAAGCTCATATGTTTTCAGAGAAGGAACCAAGAGAGGAAATGAAAGGGGGAAAACTCAGAGTCCAACTTTTGTCATACAGAATATTGTCACATTTTCTGGATTATACATCAATTTCTACTTTTTCTGATGTTTCTAAAGCTTAAAGAAAAGAGAAGGAAAAAAAAATCTCACAAGCCCTGGGATCTGGCTCTGGAAGGAGGGATGGGGAGAGACAGGCTAGAGCAGGTAACCAGGAAATATGTGACTTTGAAGGTCCTGTCAATGTTTTGGACATTGAAAGTACAGAGACTCTAAGTATATGGCCCTGTGCTTATAGGACACTTCAATAGGTGTTTGAACATAGGGACCTGGGTCAAGAGCTTGATTGGGTTGGGGAGGGGTGCTGAATTGCTCTGTTTAATAAAGTGATAAGAGGATAAGGATGGATAGATCACAGGCACGGATTTAGCAAGGAAAAATAAGGTGCTGAATCCCAGTGTGGGGCAGGGCAGCTGGGCCCATGCCCTTTGGGAGCCCTCCATATTCCCCCAACTTGAAATTTCCTGAAGTCCACAATCCTGTCTACCCCATACACAGACTCCCCAGAGCCCCAACCCTCCATGGAAATCCTGTTTTCCCCCAAGTGTCTCCCTTGCTCTGGGCTGTAGCCAGGTATCCAGGCTACTAATCCCCCGCCCGAGATACCTACTACTCCCTCCTCCTCTCCACGCCCACCAGTTGCTCTGGCAAGCCTTCTGTCAATTCCTAGATACCTGGAATCAGGGCCAGGACTGGAAGAAAAGATGGAGGAGAAGATGGAGAAAGTTCATAGACACCTGAACCAGCAAGCATCCCTTTTCTTCCTGTACCAAATACTGGGCTGTGCCTTCCTGCCCACATGTCTCACCAGCCTGGCTTTCCATCATGCTTCTGGTGCTTTATTGTGCTATTGTGCTATTGTGCTGGGGGAGATAACCTCAAGCCTGAGACTCTCCCTATTTCCTGGCCCTAACTGATGAGGAAGAATGGGAAAAGGCCACTGGGCCAGTAAGATTACCCTCTCACTTCTCAGTTGACCAGAAGAGTCAACAACTCTTTCAACAACTTTTGAAAATGGTGAACATTTGAGCCATATGGGGAAAACATTTAAAATTAATGAACTGTGATATATCCATTTATGTGTAATAATAGTAATTGCAGTGACAAAGGTGCATTAAGAAGGTTGTTCTACTTTTTTAGTGATGGTTTAGTAGAGTGTTTTAGGGGTAGGGAAACTACTTTCCCAGTAGACTTGTGTTGCCGATACTTACTGCAGGGTCTGCTAGCAATGATGTGTCTGCCTTATCTGCATTTCTCAATCTTATGATGTATCAGGTACTACTACTTTCTTTCTCCAGATGCTAATCCCAAATAAAGCTGTTTCTCCTGGGAGTAGGGGCAAAGGGAATAAATGAACAACTGTAAGCTTGTGGTTTGAGTTAGAAAACGGGAGAGGAGACTCAGGAGGAAAAAAGATGGCAGTAGGCCAATGCCTGTGGGGTCTGTGGCTAATTTTAGAGTATAATGCCTATACTCAGTATAGTAATTAGGTAAGTGATTGCCGATAAGCCCTACCCATTACCCACAGATAATCCTTAATCGAAAGTCTCCTGTGCACGTAAAGTGTGTTAGTGATGATTTGGGGGAGATTTAAGGAACTAGGGAAGTCTTCAGCTTGAAAATTAATAGTGGTCCAAGGAAGCAAGACAGAGTTCAGGAAAATTAAATATTAAATCAAAATTTAAGTAGGAGAAATAATAGCTTCCAGATAAACTTTAATATAAAGAAGAAATACTACTATAGACCAGACTTAAATTTGAAAAAAAAAAGAATTCTCTAAAATTCTAAAGAAAAATGAAGTAAATGAAACTGAAGTTGGTAGCATAACACAAACAGAGGAATTATTTCAGGATATTTTGAAACACAGCAGTTGACTTTATATCTTAAGTATGATAAGCCCTGAAGATACAAGAATGGCAAAAATGTTGTAAACTGTGTGTATCTGATTATAATATTGTTATTTGCATGGTTGGTTTTATTATTCTTAGATTGTTTTGTGTATATTGCAGGATAAAATAAATGAATGCTCATGTTGACATTTTTGAGAACTGGGATTTTCAGTATAGAAGGGACTAAAAACAATAGGGTTAAATAAAAACCCATAATCCTGAATTTGAATGGCAAGTACCAAAATGAAGTCATGTTGAATTTTATCTTTTGAAAATGTAAATATTTCCTGGCTCAAACTGCTGAAAAGTCTAGAAACAATAACCAACCCAGTAACAATGAGCACCCCTAGTATCCAGACTATGGTTTCTAAATATTTCCCCAAAAGGACTCTCCTTGAAGAAATGGATGATTATAAATCTGGGACAGGAAATGAATATGGTGAGCTTAAAATATCTTATTATATTATAAAGCAAGGAGGAGATTAAGGACAACTATGGTTTTGTCAAAAGGACTCAGGATCCAAATTGAAGTCTCCCAATATCCAAAGTTGGGACAATTTGGCTATTAATCAAGGTAACTTTCAGTGGCTTAATAGCATATCAAATATGTTTGATTCCATAAACCCAAATGATGCTTAAAAAAAAAACAAGAGGAAAAAAAGAAACTCAGTAGTTAAGAGTTAGGAAACCAGTCCATTATTCTGAAAACCGGTAAATACCAAAAAAGTATTGAGCAATTATCTTTCCTTTCCTACAAAAAGTTATACCTCAGAGTTGACAAATTGATGGTGAGGGAAATTGTTTCTTTATAGAAGTATTCCAGATGTCAAGTGAAGAAGAAATGATGGAATTAGGAAATCAATATGTGGTAACTACAAATCAGTTGGTGGATCTAGACAATTATCATCAATGCTGTTAACATCACAGAGAGACACCTGAGCATCATGGATCTCCTGGTGAAAGTACAGAACTCCACCAATGAAGTGGTTTTGCAAAAAAGAAAAAAAAATCAAGCCTGAATCTAATCAAGCCTAGATTTAACTAGCAATTTAGAGGAACAGAGGAACTCATTAAATGACGCCATGGGATCCAATTAGTAAAATCCAGACAGTGGAAAACCCTTTAGGACAGACAATTCAGTTTCTTCAACAACTAAATTAAAAGAAAAAGAGAGTGAAAATGAGATGGAAGGGAACTTTAAGGTTAAAAGAGACTTCAGATAGATATCAACAATTGCAGTGTGTGGACCTCATTTGTATCTGGGTTGAACCAAACTGTAAAAAAAAAAAAAAATGAGACAATCAAGGAAATGTGAACATCAACTGGATATTTAATGATATTAAGGGATTTTTTTCTATAATAAGGAATGGTATTGTGGTTACAGAGTTAGGAATTCTAAAAACGAATACGTAACTTTTAGAGGTACATACATATTCATATATAAATTGACATGATGGCTGAAATTTGCTGCAGAAAATGAAGGTGTTGGAGAGGCTTGGGAGGAGGAGGGGGGTGAGTAGGAATGCAGAGAAAACAAGATTGACTGTGAGCTTACTTGTTGAAGCTGGGTGATGAATACCTAAGGGTTTATTACATATATCCTCCCTCTTTTTGTATGCATGAAATTTTCCCATAATAAAAAAAAATTTAAGGAAAAAAAGGAAAGAAAAGAGGATGATGGTTCCATTAGGCGTAAGAGACACACTTGAATCATTTAAAAAGTCGCCAGTGGAATCACCCCCCAAAGCTGTAGTACTTGAGATTTTGAAGCAGCTAAAGGAGGGTCTCTTTTCATTTTTATCATCATCCCAACATGGGTTGTATTGTGAACAGATCTCTTCTTCTATCTTAAGTACATTTATTTCCTCTGTAGTGTGTTTACATGCAGCAAACAGTCCTCTCAGCCCTCCAGAGCTGCCCAAAGAATCTGAAACCAGTGCCAATAGGAGTTGAATTCTGTACCATATAAAGGCTTGGCCAGTTAGTAGCAAAAAGAGTGGGTCATTAACGGCCTAAGGGTCATTAATTAGAACTCCAGGAACCAAGAGTCTTGCTTGTTTAGCCAGTGAGTATTTAATTTTTTTTTTCAGTGTCTTTGGTCAGAGTGTGTACAATGATTCTCTTGGAACCTAAACCAGCTTTATCTCACACTGATATTACCTGTCTGGCCCTGGGAGCCTGGGAAGCCCTGACCTATCCCCTAAATTCTAAGGGAATTCTGGCTCAAACATGTAGACATTTTCCTTATTCTGTAGCATTTGAAAACATCTTCATCACAAAGCCCTTTAGATGCTGCCAGTTTGTACTTCAGTCAAATTCAATACCCACCCTTTCACCCATTCTGTCTCTACCTTTATCCAAAATCTTGAATCTAACAGATTGGTAGTAACAGGAATCAACTGACAAAAATTTCTTCCTGTAGCTCAATAAAAACTTTTACTTTACTTTCTCCTGTTTTCTAAGCAAAAACACATGTGGATTCTTAAAAATCATTCACTTGATTTGATCTGGTGAGAAAGGTCAGGCCAAAGTAGCCTACCTCATTTAGATAAAGTAATTGCCATAGAATGAGTGACTTTGTGCGAGTCCTACTTGATTAACTCTAAGATGAATCTGGAATTAGTTCGTGGATATCACAACAGGATCATTCTGTGGGGAAACCCTGCCTCAGAGGGGAAAATGATTGACATGCTTTCAAACTGCCTTAGAGGACTAGGATTTGGAACAGTCAAGCAATCTGAGGGGAGTGGAATGATCTGGGCCTGGAATGAGCTTATGAGAGTTTGAAGACTGACTACCCATTTGTTGTCTTGGGCACAGCATTTCTTTTTTTTTTTTTTTTTTCTTTTTTTTATTGATTTATAATCATTTTACAATGTTGTGTCAAATTCCAGTGTAGGGCACAATTTTTCAATTATACATGAACATATACATATTCATTGTCACATTCCTTTCTCTGTAAGCTACCATAAGATCTTGTATATATTTCCCTGCGCTATACAGTATAATCTTGTTTATCTATTCTACAATTTTGAAATCCCAGTCTATCCCTTCCCACCCCCCGCCCCCTTGGCAACCACAAGTTTGTATTCTATGTCTATGAGTCTATTTCTGTTTTGTATTTATGCTTTGTTTGTGTGTGTGTTTTTTTGTTTGTTTGGTTTTTTTTTAGATTCCACATATGAGCGATCTCATATGGTATTTTTCTTTCTCTTTCTGGCTTACTTCACTTAGAATGACATTCTCCAGGAGCATCCATGTTGCTGCAAATGGCATTATGTTGTCAGTTTTTATGGCTGAGTAGTATTCCATTGTATAAATATACCACATCTTCTTTATCCAGTCATCTGCTGATGGACCTTTAGTCTGTTTCCATGTCTTGGCTATTGTAAATAGTGCTGCTATGAACATTAGGGTGTAGGTGTCATTTTGAAGTAGGATTCCTTCTGGATATATGCCCAGGAGTGGGATTCCTGGGTGATATGGTCTATTCCTGGGTCAAAAGTCTATTCTTAGTCTTTTGAGGAATCTCCATACTGTTTTCCACAGTGGCTGTACCAAACTGCATTCCCACCAGCAGTGTAGGATGGTTCCCTTTTCTCCACAGCCTCTCCAGCATTTGTCATTTGTGGATTTTTGAATGATGGCCATTCTGACTGGTGTGAGAATGATACATCATTGCAGTTTTGATTTGCATTTCTCTGATAATTAGTGATATTGAGCATTTTTTCATGCGCCTATTGATCATTTGTATGTCTTCCTTGGATAATTGCTTGTTTAGGTCTTTTGCCCATTTTTGGATTGGGTTGTTTGGTTGTTTCTTATTAAGTCGTATGAGCTGCTTATATATTCTGGAGGTCAAGCCTTTGTCAGTTTCATTTGCAAAAATTTTCTCGCATTACGTAGGTTGTCTTTTTGTTTTACTTGGTTTCCTTTGCTGTGCAGAAGTTGGGCACAGCATTTCACCTCTCTGAGTCTCAGCTTCTCAGTTTTCTCTATGAAGAGGGAATCACATTTTTCTACTTTTTATGGCTATCAGAGGATTAAATAAGATCGTGAATGTGAGAGAGAGTGCCTGGCAAATAGCAGATGTTCAATTATTGCTTCCTCTTTGTTATATGAATGTCAGCGCTGGCTATATCTTAGCCAAAAAGGGAACCTGGTTTATACTTCCAGAATTCACAGACATATGTTAGAGAAAATGGGGGTAGATATTATCCAGCAAGATCCAGCACAGAGAGAGGAGACAATGACTCTGAGAAGATACTGTCTTGCTGACTCCAAGGAAAGGGTTATTTGCCATTTAGAAGATAAAGGCAATGCTGAACTGGAGACTGCTCTATGGACTGACTATTTTGTCCCACCAAAATGTATATATTGAAGCTTTAATGCTCAATGTGATGGTATTGGGGTGGGGTGTCTTTGGAAGGTAATTAGGTCATGAGGGTGAAGCCCCCATGGTGAGATTAGTGCCCTTACAAGAAGAGACAGGAAGAGAGAATCTCTCTCTTCACCATGTGAAAATACAGCAAGAAGGTGTCCATCTGCAAACAAAAAAGAGGGTCTTCACTGGGAACTGAATCAGCTAGGATCTTGAAATTGTACTTCCCAGCCTCCAGAATTGTGAGAATAAATTTCTGTTGGTTAAGCCACCCATCTACAGTACTTGGTTATAGCAGCCCAAGTGTACTAAGACAGGGAGGCAACATATTTCTTGCAAGTTTCTGAGCTTCTGAAGAGTTCTTGCTCCTAAACTGGATGATTTATAGAAAATTGCAGGCTGTGTCCAAAATACATATGCTGTACCTAGAATATTTGCCCTAACCGATGTATTGGAACTGATAAGATTGTCTCGTCCATAGATTTATATGAAGGTCTTTGGCAAATAGCCATGAGGGAGGTATCTAGACAGCAACATTTATAACACCAGTTGGGATGTTAGATTTTAATGAGTTCAATTTGGACCAAGAACTCTGTTTATGACTTGACAAAGGTTGGTCAGTGGAATACACAAAGGGCTGAGAATGTTCACCGAGGCCTGTGTTCAGAAAATTGCTCTATTTGCTGGTGGTATAAAGGTACGCCTGGGTCAACTCACACTGTAACTCTGAGCAGAATCCAAGTTAATCTTGTGTGAAACTTGGTCAATCTCAGGCTGCTTTCCAGGACCTAAGGATGGTAAAAATCTAGGAGGAAAGAGTCTCATGTTGCTATTTTCTGGCCAAACCACATCTGGACTATTGTTCCTAAATTGTTTCCCACATTAACAAAGGGAATTTAACAAACTATAGCAGATTCTAAGGAGAGCAGAATTTCTGGAAATCATCATGGCTGAGATCTTCTTTGAAAGACTGAATAAAAAGGAAAGCTTTCCTTGGGATTGGAATTATTTTGTGTGGTGTCAGAGGAAAGAACTAGGGTGAATGGATAGAGGTTACTTATCGGAAAATCTCAAATCACAACAAGTATATGTGTTTTTAATGCTTAGATCCGAACCAAAAAAAGAGTATGGACTCTCTGGAGAGGCGGTATATTCGCTGACCCTAAAGGTATACAAGAAGTATTAAAATGATCACTTTTCAGCAGTGCTATAGAGAGGTTTTATATATTGGCTGGAGGGCTGCTTGGGTGACCTCTAAAGTCACCCAGCTCTGATATTCTGTGTTTCCCTGACAATTGCAGCTCATGAGTGGCAGTGTGTCATAGTGATTAAGAACGTGGTTTAGGAGAGACGGACCCGTGGGTTCCAACTCTAACTCAGCACACTTGGTCAAAATTTCTAACATCTTTAAGGCTCAGCTTCCACCTATAAAATAAGGATCATGATAGTAACTACCTTCTACTGCTTTGTAAAAACCTAGTCAAATTATCTTGAGTTTAGCATATTAATCATATCCTTAGGAAAGAGGAAAACAGGTCTTTCTTAGTAGTTTACCCTTTCTGAACCTTTCATAGGTGCATGCAGTGATGGATTCCACGCTGTCTTAACTTATTTCAATTTGTTTTTATAAGAGCATGAGAACTGAAAGCAGGCTGCGGAACATTTCAGTAGAAAATAACCCCCAAGGGGAAATATTGGCAACTGTTTGGGTGTCAGGAAAAACCTGTCTGTATATTTGTGAGTCAGGACCTTACTCTGTGGACAGATCACCGGCAGGATTCCCAATGCCCTGCCCCATAGGGCGTGGGGATGCCAGACTGCCCCCTTGGACTCTCAGACTGCTGGGAATGAAAACAGCTGGCAGAGGGGCTTTCCTGGCTAGAGACAAGGAACAAACTGGTCTGCAGCAGTTCCCAGACTCAACTAAGGGAACCGTGCACCCTGACCTTTGCCTAAGACGACAGAAGAGAGATGTTGCAAGGAACATGTAGGGAGGGCTCCATGAATTATGCAGGGGGAAAAAATTTCATTCCATAATTAAGCAAGGAGAGAGAGGGGAGACATGAATTTCCAGCTACGCTGGAAGCTGACCTGAGTCCTATTCAGTCTCGGCTTGCTTTTGTCAGGAATGGAAACCTATAGCCTATTCTTCATATCAAATTCTGGCTGGTGAGTAAAGCAAGCTCACAGCTCCTAATTGAGAGAAAGCAGCCCCACAAAGCTCATGAATAAATGAATGTGCCCTCCAAATTACTGACACATCTCTGAACTTTGATTTTGCTTCTCAGGAGCCCAATTTCATTATAACGAAGTGCTCAATTCTCTAGAATTGCCATGGAGGAAAACAATGAAATTAGACCCCTTTGTTTGGACTTCAATGGCATCACAAACCACAGAAACTTTCCATGATGTCACCTCCCCTTAATGTGAATATTTACTGCTTACGTCCCTTGAGTAATATCTTCTTTCTTTCACACTCTGTTCAATTTCAGGTTTCAATTTCCGTAATTTTATTGACATGACAACATACACAAATGCTGCTGGAGTTAATCCAGCAATACTCCATGTCAGGGGCCCGTTTAATGTCATCTCTGTCTTTCCCATTATTCTCCATCTCTCATTTGGTGATAGGCTGTCACAGGACTGGGAGGTTATCTGGCCGCCCTCATTTTCCCTGAAAGTTACAGAGAATTTCCCCTTCCATCTTAGAAGGCAGTCTATTGCACTTTCAGACAGTTTGACAAAAAGTACATTATCTTTTTCCTTCATATTTCACATACAGGAGGCTCTTCCATCTCCCAGACTCCTTTGACTACAAAGTCTGTCCTGTGTAAGTTTCAAATTGTCTCTGATTGCTTGTATTTTGGGTTGATTTTGGGGTTTTGTCTTGCATTTCCATTTTTGTGTTGAAATTGTAGATTTTAAGCCTGCTAAATTCTTGGAGGATGTATTAGTTTCTCGGGCTGCCGTAATAAAAATGACCTCAAATTTGGATGGCTTAAAACAGTGGAAATTTATTATCTCCAGTTCTGGAGTCCAGAAGTCCAAAATCAAGGTGTTGGCAATGCTCTCTCCTCAGTCTGTAAAGGAGGGTCCTTCCTATCTCTTCCTAACTTCTGGTGGTTGTAATCCTTGGCTTATAGACCCTTCACTCCAGTCTTTGCCTCCAGAATCACATGATGTTCGCCCAGTGTCTGTGTGTCCAAGTTCCCTCTTCTTATTAAGACAACAGTCATTGGATTAGGGCCAACCCTAAATGAGGATGACCTCATCTTAACTCAATTACATCTGCAAAGACCCTGTTTCCTAATAAAGTCACATTCACAGGTACTGGGCTAGGACTTGAACATATCTTTTAAGGGGACACAATTCAACCAACAGTACGACACTTGGTGGGAATAAAACAATCTGTTAATGTGACGCTTGGGTGCCCCATCCTAGGACAGTCAAGCAGCACACTCATCCTCTGTGGCTTATAGCTTAGGTTGTAAAACATTCTTGTAAGGGATGCTGGAGTCTGGAAGCAACCTCCTATCCAATGCCCTCCCCCGAATCCTCAAACTTTCCTACATATATTGTTTGCTGGAGTCCAACTACGCAGAGACGACACTGACATAGATGTAATGAAGTACTGATAGGTATAACTCATCTCATCCCACCTCCTGTGGGCACCTGGGAGGTACAAAGTATCAGGTTTCAAAAAAGAGATGGTGCACATACACTGGCGCACACGGGTGTGTTCTACGCATTCTTTCCACGAGCAAGACTGGTTTTGGAGAAGCCTTCTCTATGCAGAATAATCAGCCATCTTCATGTCAGAAGTTCTGACGGCTCAGAAAGGGCTCTTGCTGCTTCACCATGAAGGTCAGGGGAGGATGCAGCCAAGTAGCCTGACGGTGGATGCTGAGGTGCACTGAGTACACCTCCCTCTAGGGTGACTGGCATGACCACACTGAACCATCCTCCAGCAACCTCAAGGCCAGCAGCGTAGGTCCCCCTTCCCCGATCCAATCCCTCCCCTTCCATGTCTAGCCAGTCTCCAAGTCTACCTTCTCACTTCTCACCTCTCTCCTCTTCTCTCCAGGTCCTCCATTTCTGTGCTGCTTGAGTCTTTATTCTCATCTTCATTCTCATCTGTTCAGTTGAAACAGTCTCCCAGCTGGTGACTTTGCCATGAGGCATGTCTTTTCCAAGGCGACTTCCACAGAACTGCATAAGGAGCTTTTTAAAGCCCCAACTTCTCAATACTCAGAACTGCTATGATCCCTCACCTTCATAATCAGAGGTTCTGACCTCTATGTGCATTAGGATCAGCTGGAGAGCTTGTTAAAGTTAAAGATTGCCAGCCCAGCCCCTGTGTTCCTCAGTCAGCTGCTGGGGTGGGACCTGAGAATTGTAGACAATTCTAACCAGTTCTCCAGTGACGAGGATGATGCAACTGGTCCAGGGGTCATAATTAGACAAGCACTGGCCTAGAGAATAAAGCCTGCTTATCTAGGAATACAGACAGTCTGTAGCCCAGCTCTGCCTAATCCTCCACTTTTGTTTCCTTTCACTCTTCCCACTGACATTTTAAACTCCAGCAGAACCATCATCAGCTTGTATTTTCCAGCAGGCATAATGCTGTTTCCTGTGGCTGTCGTATCCCATTCCTCTTGCTAGCAATTTGCTTTCCCACCTTATCTGTCTTCAAAACCTCGCTTCAGCATCACTGCCTCGGTAATGTCTTCAGTGAGGTCTTCATTCGTCCCCTATCAGGCACTTAAGTACAGGTCTATTATCTTTCTATTTTTATGTATCCCTCAATCCCTCCCTAACTCGACTATGAGATCCTAGAGTCATACCCTTGGCCTTGCTGCCCCCAATAGTCAAGAGATGCTCAATCAATCCTTGTATTTCTGTACGTAACCAGGAGAAGTGGTCAAAGAAGTCTGCATGGTTCTCTACACTGCTTTTTTTTGTGTGGCATGTTAACCTTGCATCACCTCTGTATATAGGAGATCTCTTAGAACTCCATTGTGATCATGTCAGCTTGGAGGATGAGGGTCTGTCTGAGTAGAGGACTTGCGCTTCACATTACTTTTATCGACGGGGAAGAAAAGGAAATATAAAGATTTATTAAAAGTACTGTACTTGAGCTATAAGCAGACATAAACCAAGAAAACAGGCTTCTACCATGGAATGACGAGTATAAAGTCGGTGGAAAACAACACAAGATGGTTGGTTTAACATCAACTGGGGTGACAGAGTGGCCACGAGGAGGGACTTCCTAGATCACAGAGGACCACCAAGGCCTGCACACATCTCAGAGAAGAAAATCAGCCAGGCTTAACACCGTGGAAGGGATATGCAAACCAGGATCCTGAGGCAGCAGACGTCCACCCCCGAGTGATGACAGGGAAGCAGAGCAGGCCCAGGAGGGAGACACTGTAGGGGAGGGATTTGATTTTGTGTTGCGTGATTGGGAGCTGCTGGGGTTCTGCCAAGCTGCCCCATTACCCGCTGATCCTGGGGACTCAGTGGAGGCAACGGTCATGGGCCTGGCCGTACTGCTTTGGTTTTTCCCAACCAGTCCTTGTGGCTGATGTCAGAAGCCATGGGCTGGCAAGAGCACGCTCCCCCTCCTCACCCAGGGGCTGTGGGCATGGACCCACACCCTCCAGGTGGCCTGTTGTTTGGATGACTCTCCTTGCCCTAATCTCTGTGACCGGCCCAGAGGGAGGGAAGAACAGAATAGGGGCAGTTCTGATTTAACTATACTGAGGAAAAAAAAAAGAGAATCCAAGGTCACACCTAAGTTAAATATTGAAATCAGATCACTTTGCGTTGGTCAGCCCAACCTTGTCAAAGGGAGACTTCAAATCCTAACACGATGGAACTCTGTCTCCAAGTACGATAAAGCGCATGACTCAATAATTATTTTAGAACCTCTTCTGATTAGATCTAAGGAAGAAACAAGCTAATAGAAATCATGTGTCCCTTTTTTTTGGTAACAGTCTTGGGAATGTGGACCAGGAAACAGAGGGAGAGCTGGCAGAAAGCCGAAAGTTAGCAGCGATGGGGCTGATGGGCAAATGTTTCCTAGGTTCCAGGACCGTGGTGGTGTATTGGTCCCCTAGCATCCATGGCGGCTTAGACCCCAGAGCTAACAGTCCCCCAAATCTGGGCATACCTCTTGTCCCAGCACACAGTTTTAACACATCAAATGGCCCAGGTCGCTGTGGGGAAGGATCTGGGGAATTATTACCACACATTCATGCAATCACACAAGGGTCCTTCCTGAGGGGGTGTGGCCTTCCTTTCAAAGACTGGACTCTGAGACCCAGTGAAACTGGATAAAGGGCTGTGTCTTCCATTGTGGCAGCTGAGATGAACCTTTTGTGTTATTTTTACCAGCCAAGCAACTCCAATCAGTCATCTACCTGTTACCACACACCCTCCCACTACCTGGATCTCTTTAGCCATTTCCACAAATCCCTGCAGATCAATGCACCCCAAATGCCACTTCAACCTTACTGCCTATTACAGTAATGACACCACCTTGCCTCTGACACTAAGTTCTGCCACTTGACCACTGTCATTCTAGAATCCCATCATCTCAATGATATTAAGGAGCCCAGGGTCATAGCAGCATCTCCCATTGTTAACCTCATCCTCCAGAGAGCGGCCATCACCATGTTTCTTAAACGTACCAGTGACCCCATCCTCTGTGCCTCCTTTATTGCCTTAATGAAGGGTTGCCCAAAGGGTCCTCAGAGGGACCATGCTCAAAGTGGTTCTCATGTCTTACATAATAAGTCCATTCTCACAATCCCATCTCTCTGAGCCCCCTGTCCCTTTCCTTAAAACCTATGTCAAAGAAATTCTGGCTTCTCCACCTCATTACTCTAGGCCAGTGGTTCTTAAACTTTAGGGAGCCTCAGAAAATCACTGGGAAGACTTATGAAAACGAAGCCCAGTTTCTGATTCAGTTAGAGGATTTTCATTTCCCCAGGTGATGCTGATTCCATTGTTCTGGGGACCGCACTTTGAAAAACACACTGTGAACTGTAATCCATTGCCAGGCACAAGACTCAAACAGCCATCCCAGAAAACTGCTAGGACCAGCTTCCAAAACAAATGTCCCTCACCAGACCGCTGAATCCTAATGCACGGGCAGGTGCCCCATCAATAAATTCTCTATCTAGTCTTATTTTCCTCTCTGGTTCGACACTCGCAAGAGCTGTACACACAGGTACCCTGGTTTCTGCTGGTATATATTAAAGAGCTTCTTTGATTCATTCATATTTTAAGCTATTTTTCCCCATAGCAGGGTGCGCTTCTCTACTCAGGCTTTGTTGAAGTCTGACTTTTTGTTATTGGCCTGGGTGAATGAGGGAAAGGGGAGGAAAATCTTGTGGAAAACAGGCACAACCTTATAAGGCATCTCCCTTAGGGGAGGTCACTGCAGTCTCCCGGCAAGAGGAACCTGCTCCTCTCTGACAAAAGGATGGGGACCCTCTGTTGTTCGGAATGTTCAAGGGCTTCAATGTCCTCTGGCTCATGTGCCCACATTATTCGAGCCTGAATCTCAGGGTTTCACTATTTCCCTATTCAAGACATGACTGTGACATGGGACACTTGCCCTGCTGACCGTTCTGTCTCCTTGGCAGCTCCGATCCCCTTCCAGCTAGATGCTGGGTCTGGTCCTCAGCACCCTCTGCACTGTGGCTGCAGGGATGAGCATCTCCTTAAAAGCTGCCTTAGAAACGTCTCCTTTTCACAACATAATTTGTGAGTTGGAAGTTCTGAGCTTGTCACTTTCTAAAGGCTTTTTAAGAAGTTTTCAAGAGCCAGCTCACCCTACAGCCCCTATAATGATCAACTCCATCCCATTCAAGGGCTGCAGTCACCACCTATGACAACACCTCTCTTCTTACCTGCTCTTCACCCCAAGTAAACCGAGTGGAAACTTTAATCATAGCACCGCCGTCTCCCAGAAGTTATTAGCACCCCACTCGTCATTGGCATAGAGGTTCTTATTCACATCCAGCTGGTGAATAACACAGCTTCCATTGAGGGGTCGGCTTTCTGAGACCACTGGTGGTACCAACTGTTAAAGCAGAAAACAGAGCCTGAGGCAAGGGGCTTCTGTGTTGTACTTTATTAGGGAATTTGATCCAGGGAGGAAGGGGTGAGGGTCAGAGGAAGCACACTGGGGAAGGAGGAGGGGTGCATATAGGAGCATCATACTTGCCAGCACGAAGGGAGTCCGACTGCATGAGATCCTGCTGCCCCGTCCCTGAGAAGGGAGGGAGGAGCATCCATCAGGAGGTGACAGGAGGCAGGATTTATCTACTGGATCCCTCCTCGCATTAGAAAACTTTCATCCCATGAGGGAAACTCATGCCTCCAAGTAACACATGCCACTTGAGTGGCATTCACAGCAGCGCCAAGAGTAAAATCCAGGGCACGAGACCAGAGCCACCAGCTGCAGGCACGCGGCAGGTTCTGTAAACGCCAGTGAAGCACATGCACACCTGGTCACCAAAGTGACAGCTAGACCAGGAGACCAGGAGGCCAGCGGTGGAAAATAAATGATATTCAATACAAATAGTATAGAAAAAAAAAATCTCTGTTCTGGAGAGTTTACTTTATACCGACCTGGAAGGGGTGGGAAGACTAACATTTAACAACGAAATTAATATATTTATCATATGTAAAGTGGTGGTAAGTACTATATGTATTAAAGAGGGTCCATTAGCAAATGCTATTCATTGTAGAGATTTTTGAAAATAAAATCCCTTCAAAAAACAGCTTTGAGGAATATTAGCTCTGATATTGCCATCTGATGCCACTAAAAGGTCTCCAGAACTCAGAACCTGGGGTCACTCTCTTATGAAATGTTAGGTCTTCGGCAAGTCCCTTAACTTCCCTGGATATCAATTTTCTCACCTTTAACATAGGTATGGAAATACTTTCTAACATGGTTTCTTTTTTTTGACAGTTTTATTGAAATAAAATTACCATACAATAAATGTCAAATACTTGTGTACAGCATGATGAGTTTTGTCAAGTTGTACACATGAAGATATCACCAAAATCCAGACAATAAGCATATACATTACTTCCTAAATTTCCCCTCCCCCCACCCCACGCTTACCTTCCCTCCCCCTCCCCAGGCAACTGGGCATCTGCCTTCTGTTACTATAGATTATTTGCATTTTCCAGAATTGTATATGCAGGGAATCATACAGTATGTAGTGTAGTCATGTGTGTGTACACACGTGTGTGATTTCTCTCACTCAGTATAATTAATTCGAGATTCACTGTAGTGCAAGGTGTGGCAATAGGTTCATGCTCCAGGAGTCTCTGCGTGTTTCATTTTAGATCATTTCTAGTGTTCGGTTCACTGATCTTTTCTTCTGCAGTGTCCCATCTGCCCTGAATCCCATCAGTATATTTTTCCATCTCACACACTATAGCTTTTGTCTTTAGTCCAATTTCAATCTTTTCAATATTTTCTACATCTCTACTTAACTGTTCGTCCTTGCCTGTGTTAGCTCTGAAGTGGTTTCAGTTGATCAAGACTGCTTCTGCTTACGGTTTGTATTTTTCTGCCTTTTTGTATGTCTGATAATTTTTTAAATTTGGTGCCAGATGTAGTGATTTGACCTGCTCGGTGCTGGATATTTCTGTATTCCTATATATAGTCTTGAGATTTGTTTTAGGAGACAACTAAGTTACTTAGAAATAGTTTGATCCCTTCAGATCTCATTTTAAACATTTGTGTACAATGTGATGAGATTAAAGATTTGTTGAGTGGGAGCACAGCTCGCTAGGACTAAATATTCTTACAGCTGAGGAAAGATCTTTCTGAAATCTCTACCTAACGTGCTGTGAATTGTGCATTTTCCAGTCTGACCATTGGGAATAGGCTTATTCCCAGTCCTGTGTGGGCACAGGGCACAGTTAACTCTAACCCTGTGGGATGGTTCTTTTCCTGGCCTTGGTTATTTTCCTTACCCTCAAGTGCTGATCGGTGGTCAAGAGAGACTGTCCGCAGACGTCTGGACTTTGTCTGTGCATCTCTCTCCTTGCTGCTACTCTGTCCTGAAAATGCTAGTTGCCCTGGTCTCTCCAGACTCTCAGCCTCCTTAACACAGTGAGTCAGCTGAGCTCTAGCTGGGGGCCCTTTCTATGCACCACAGCCTGTAAGCTGGGGCAATCATACACTCACCTTATTCTTTTCTCATCTTTCAGGGATTATTGCCCTCTGTTGTCTCATATCCATGTCTTGAAAACCATTGTTTTAGATCTTTTGTCCATTTTTTGGCTATTTCAGACAGATTCATGGTAAATCTGGTCCCTATTCCACCATCTTGGTCCAAAGTGGAAGCCTTTTGTAATCCTTCCAAGAATTAGTGGTAATATATATGAAGCGCATAGCCCAGCTCCTAGCTTCTGGCAAGCATCAGTAATGGCTGTAATTATGGTGGTGGTGGTGGTGGTGGTGGTGGTGGTGGTGGATATCCTCATTATGATGATTGGAATTAAGTTTCCCCAGAACGCAACAATCTGTGAGTGTATATGAGGTCATATTAGTAGCAAAAAACAACTTTCTGTCCTGCAAAGTCTCTCCAGTGTTTCTGGGTTGTCCCAAGGAATTTCAGGAATATACTTGTGAGGAAGCTTTCTCCCACCTGCGCCGTCCATCCTCCGCTCTGTCTGGTTCTTCATCTCTACTTCTGAGGGCATCAGAGACCCTATATCTTCCCCATCAGTGCTCGGGTTTTCCTCTATGTCTCTGGTGAGCATTATGGCCTCTCTCACTGCCCCAGCAACCACTGTGGTCTCAGTTCTGCAGTTTTAGGCCCAGAGATATCCGCTTTGTTGGATATAATCTCCCCGCCTTGCCTCCGCAGAAGGTATCATGCATACCGCCAGAGTCCTCAGGGTACCGAAGTGCCGTGGTGGTCAGCTCCAAATGATGGGGAGCCTGTTCTCTAATCAACACCTGGTCATAGAGAATGTGAACTGCTTATGCTCCAGAGTCTGCCAGAAGGCACACCAACTCTCAGCCACCCTAATGTCCATGGGAGGGGAATAGTCATTGTCTCTGCTCTGTTCCATTTTGCAGTTCCACACATAACACAGTGACTGGTACATATTAATGCCTCAATAAAAGTGTTTCGGATGAATGGATGAGTTCCATTGGGAACTGGGCTAGGAGGAAATAGGAGATCTCTGCCAACAACTAAGGCTTTTGTTCTGGACATATCAACCGTGCCTGGAGCTGTCTCCCATCGGGGTGAGTTCATGCAGGAGCCTTGTCAGTCTCCATTACACACACCTCTCTGGCAGAAGAGCCCCTCCGATTTGCCAGTCGTGCCAAGAAATCTCAACTACACCATCAGGCAGCCGGCCAAAATGTCACTGTTCTCCGACTTCCCATCTTCAATACTGCCCAGCCAGGTCATCCAGCCAAGCTTGCCAGACAGTGTTAAACCATATGCAGCAGATGATAACTATGTGGCCCAAAGAACACAATGCCTGCAAAATAAATGCCCCAAACTGGCCCATAAAATTTAAAGTTGTTTTTCTTCTCTTTCTTTCAAATCCATCCCTTGCTAATGAAGAAAAATCCAAATTGTCAAGAGATCAATTTCCTATCCCCTGTTGTCAGAGGTCAGATTCTAAACTGTATGCAAAAACCTTCCTGCCTCCTCTTGTTTTCTTTTCAACTCTCTCCCATGTGGAGGGGTCGCACTCAAGGCAGAAGCGTCTCTGGGTCCCTGCTCCACCTTCCATTGGAAGTGAGGATACTTCCTTCCTCACCTTCCCTCTCTGTCTCTCAAGTATTCCATTTCCTCAGATATCCAGGAGATGAACAGGACACACAAGAATACCACTTTGCCAGTCCCACCTCCCAAAACTGTCATAACACCAGCAAATCCTCATAGTAAATGTGGTTGCTGCCACCACTCACCATTTAGTCCCCCAAACTGCTATGCAATAGAATTTCCCAAAGCAGAGTGATAATGTCTCCAGGATATAGTGCATCTGTGACAACCTAGAATGACACGATGCTATCGCTCTGCAGGGTCACAGTGTTACCCCAAAAGGAGAAGAGAAGAGATCCCAGTCCTTGTCATGCCCAAAAGATAAGAATTCACACGGGAGACAAAGCATCGTATAGTGAAAGATTTTTAAAAATTTATTAGCAAAGGGAAGGTAAACCTCCAAGAACAGGAGGCAGGCTGATCCAAGGGCAGACAGCAATGGTCTTTGTTTGCCCCTTGTCTTATACCTTCGCTTTGGGGTGGTCTCTTGGTTGATTGACAGCTCTTTCCCCTGGAGCACTTGGCCATGCTCGTCCCCTTTTGCATATGTCCTTACCCTTAATGCACACATAGGGGGCCTTGGCCGCAATGCTCATTCTATTACAATGAGCACCGGGTCATATCTGGTTAGGTCCTTGTCACTACTGCACAGTTGTGGCTGTCAAGTTCTAAGTGGTTTCTTGCTGGCGCTCATTTAGGGGAAGTAAAACCCCTTTATGCTGGAAGCGGGTATAACGCCATCTTCTGGACCATCCTTCCTCTCCTCCACCTTATCTGCCCAGTGCCCCCACTTATCTAACTACCTAATAATAGAACAGAGCTAACCCTTTGCTCATCACCGTCTTGCAGGTAGCCCCACGACTCTATGAACAAAGGCAATGGAAAGCATCCTGGCAAACCACTTCCGGAGTTAACTGCTCCCTGATGCTCTGGCCATATTGTGGGCAGTGGTGTTTCCAGAAGCATCTTCCCCTGGGCACTCTAGCAGGCCCTGGCTGTCTTCTGAAACTTGCTAAGGTACATGGGCAGAGAAGATCCTGGACATCATTCTTATGAGCTTTGGGTCTTTGGCTCTCTTGATATGACCCTTCTGCTCGCAAAACTACCCCCTGCACCCTGCATTGCCAAGCGAAGCAAGCCATGGGGCCCCTGTAGCCCGAGCCCCACTGACATGTCTCAGTGGTCTGTAGTTTGTGTAGCTACCAGCTCCCCCGTTTATCAGAGACCACTGCTAGTAGCTATCACCTGTGTCAAAGACCTTATTTTGCACCACAGGTCACACTCTGAGCACCTGAAGCCACCGTGAAATGTGCATTTTGATTGAGCTGAGATGCTGCTAGAAAGCTTTATCGTGGGAGCCATTCCAGATGTCTGCAGCTGGTGGTAGAGGACGTGGCTGCTCCTTTGCTGAGTGGAATCAACAGTGCCTTGGTGTCAGCCATGGCAATGTCCTCAGCAGGCTGGCCTTCTGGCATGAAATGGAGATCTCTGGGCTGAGGGTAATGAGCAGTGTCTCTGTGGTCATTCAGTCACTTCATCTGATGCCAGACTTAGGGGAAGTAGGGCAGAGACAGGCCTGCTAGGCCACATGCCAGGCAGCGAAAACCACTCCAGTCATTACCGCGGAAAGTGATACCGGCTCGTGGTTTAATATTTGGGCTGGAGAAATCCAGTGACCTGTGTTTGAAATCTGTACCACTGTTTCCTATCCGTAGGGCTTTTACAAATCTTCCTGTTAAACCCTCTCAGATCATTCCCTCGCCTGTAAAATTGGGATAATGACAGAACCTGCTATCCAAACAGAAACGTACGCGATGATGCACTTAAGTCCCGGGGCCTTGCTGGTGGTTCGTGCTTTCAGTGAACGGAAGCAGTCAGGTAACAGGAAGAGCGTGGATTTATGCAGAGCTGGGAACACACTCCAGCCACACTCTCTCTGCTGAAGCCTCAGTCGCACAGCCTCTCTGAACCTCAACAGCCCCATCTGCACAAACAAGAGAGGAATAAGTGTGTGGCGGAGCTGTCAGAGGACTCAGTGAGAGAATGTTTATCGAGGGCTTGGCGCTAAGTAGACACTATTGAACAGAGTGCAGAAGTCCCACTGAGCTCCACCCAGCCGCATCCCAGGTCTGTGCCTGCGGGTTGGGGCCCTGGTTTACAGCTGTTCCTTGGTGGTGGCTGGTTTCCAGCAGCCAGATCGCTGCCTATTCTGGGGGCTCTCCCACATCCACCTCTGACCAGCTCCTCCTTCAGGGTGGAGCACCTTCCCTTAATCTCTCCTTTTTTTCCTTCCCTTTTTCATTAACTTTTCATTTTAGAATAGTTTTAGATTTATAGAAAAGTTGTGCAGTTAAGACAGAATTCTCATAAACTCCAGACTGTTTCCACTATGAACCATGAATACGGTCCACTGTTCACAACTAACAAGCCCATACTGATATATTTTTCTTAACTGAAGTCCATTCTTTACTTGGATAGCTTAAGTTTTCCTTCACTTTTCTGTTCCAGGAAATCGTCGAGGATACACCATGATGTTCAGTCATCATTCCTCCTTGGGCCCCTCTAGAAAGTGACAGCTTCTCAGACGTTCCTGGGTTTCAATGAGCCTATCATCAAAACTTACGGTAGTTTGTGGACCTCCCTTTAGTTTAGGTTTGTCTGATATTTTTCTCACGATTAACTGGAGTTCTGGTGTTTCAGAGGAGGAAGATCTTTTCAAAGGTTGCATGCCGTTCTCACCACATCAGATCAAGAGCACCAGATGTCAGTGATCACGGCTGATTCTGACCTTGATCACCTGGCTGGGGCAGTGTGGCCAGGTCTCCCCACTGGAAACGGACTCTTTCTCTCCCCCTTTCCATACTGTGCTCTTTGGAAGAAGTCACTCAGTGCAGCCCCAACTTAAGGAGTTGGGGCTTCATTTTCATTTCCCGGAGGGGGGACTATCCACAGGAACCACTTGGAATTCTTCTGCATAGAAGCTTTATCCATTTCTCCACTATTTATTTATTTATACAATCATTCCTTATACCAGTATGAGTGCCTGAATATTTATTTTATATTATGTGTTATAATCCAATCCTTTATTTATTTTCTTGCTCAACCTGTTCCTGCTTTGGCTGTGAGGCGTGCCTCTAGCTGACTCTCGTGTCCCTTTGACATACCCCGTCACTGTGTAGTTTTGAACACTTCCTCGTTGTCTGACATTACACGATTCTCCAGGCTCATCCTGTGCATTCCCTGCTCCAGCCCTAGAATAAACCATTTCTCCAGTAGCCTGGTTCCTTTTGTCAGAGAAATGGTAACAGAAGCCAAGATTGACTGAATCATTATGCTGTACACCAGAAATTAACACAACACTGAAAAATGAATACAATCCAATTAAAAAAGAAAGAAAGGAAAGAAACCAAACTGGGCTCTGGGGATGCTCATTGCTCCTGGAGTATCATTGTGTCTTGGCTCTCTCAGCAGATAGAATAAGGAAATATACGTGTGTGTACTAACTCATTAACATATATATTCCTAAAAACATTTCTACATTATATATATATTTATCTGTATGTATATTAAGCTAGACATGAAATCATCCATCAAGTCACCAGCTCTAATTCAGGACCACATGGACCGTTCTAGCCTCCTCCCCTGGCTTGTCTATGACCTACTACTCCATCAGGTCTGATGAGAAGCCTGACTCCCACCATCCACCATCATTCATCCCATCCTTCAGTTTGGGTCCACGTGTGCAGTGGTTTCAGAACTGTTAACCTACAGCCCCACAGGAAATGACTTTACCAGCTGCAGTGCCACTTAGAGTGTCCAATCATTTCCAAAGTTACTCAGGTCAGCCTCTTTTCCCCTACATCCTTCCCTGGGACAGCACAGCCAATATATTTCCTTGTCCCCCATTGACTTCGTGGCTTTTTTCTCCCGTAAGTGAGATAAGAAGGCTGGAGGGAAATTCCTTCCCCCTGACTTGCAACAAGCCTTGATACTGTGCTCCAGCGAAGTCCCTCCTCCTGGAGAGAGAAGATGCTATGGAGAACCACGCTGGGCCTGATTCACAATGATTACTCTCCCCTGCCAGAACCAGAGGAGATCATTCTAGGATCCCTACTGTGAAAATATGTTGGGATTAGTGGAATGAAAGTCTGTAAAAATGCGGGGGACCCCCTAAGACCAGGGCCTGTAGAGGTCTGTCACTGTCACACTAGTACACACTCAGCCGCCACCAATCACCCAAATTACGATGTAAATGCGCCTCCCACTTTCTGGCTCCAGTGGCTTCTCTGGTAAGGAAATGTCTCCGGTTGCTCTTGCCTCTTCACATTTTCGAGTGGCAGTTCACCCTGAAACCACAGTTCTCTGATGAACCCAAGGAAAGCTGTCGTGTGCAAGTTTCTGAAACTTAATGTGGACCAGATTCAAGTTCTGTGCTTCTGAGTCAAATCAGAGGAGAGGGCTCGATTATAGAAGGTTCCCTCAACCCCTCAGGCTGGTGCCTCTGAGACTCCGCCCAGATCCTAATGGGACTCTGCCAGTTTTTATTGTTTGGGTTTGTTTTTTCAGTAAATCCTGAGCTTCTTGAATACAGGGACTGGATCTGTTTTTTCTCTAAGTCCTTGCTTATCTAGCACAGACCTGGTACCCAAACAATGTGTTGTCTGAGTTGACTTCATTGCATTTACAGCAACTTCATCTGATTATACAGTATGATGAAATGAAACCTTATTATGCACTCCCCACACCCTCACCCAAGAATTAGGGATCTAAACTATTTCTTGGCTAGTTGACGCAGAATTCTTTGTGACCTAATCCAGGTAAGGAAGAGCTGGACATTATTAGCATAATAAGGCCAGTGGATTAGTTGGTAAGAACTAGAAGCAAATTTGGCTTAATATGAAGAATGTGTATTTATTTTATAGACACAAGAAGGCCTGGAGGAGGTTTCAGAAAGAAATGAATCTTCACACTGGCAGCATCTATTTGGTCTTAGTTATGGAGGTGGAAGGAACTTACTTATCCCAGAGGTCCATCCCTTATCCCCCCATCCTTCCCACTGGAGAAACAGCCACACTGAGACTGAGCTGACTCCACCCCCACTGTGTCACCTCGTTTGGGCGACACTAGAAAGGGTCAATGTGGAGGAGGGGTTGAACTTCAGGGAGAACAGGAAAGGAGGGAGACCCCAGAAGGAGAAGCGTAAGAGAAAAAACAGAAACAATCAAGGAAGAGCAGGGCAAAGGATGAAGTCACACAGGCAGTCCACACGCAGGACCGTGACCCCACCGCCACCTCCCCAGGAGGCCCAGGTGACACTGGAACCAGTCAGGACATCGTTGACATCTGGGCTGCCTAGAACATGTCATTGTGAGCCTCAAAAAATTCACCCGTAGGATATTAAAGATGTATTTTTTCTGCCAAAAAAGAGTGAGAGCTATATTTCTGAGGAAAGTAGACTCAATAAGCCGAGAGTAAAGAAATATATGAGTTAAGAGTCTAAATGTACACATTGAGTGACCTCAAATCAGAAATGAGACAGCTGGCTGAATCTTTAGCTCTAATTGAACGAGACCAAAAAAGCTTAGAAAAGACTTCGTAAAGCTGCCTTTGGAAAAGAAAAAGCATCAAACAACAACCAATCAAAGTTCTAGGAGGGTTTTTTTTTTTAAGGAGCTCCCAGTAGAGATAAAAAGAACTTAAGGATGATCTTAAGCAAACATAAGCTATAATGAGGAACAGTCTAAGCCAGAAAATGGGGGAGGTGGGAGACAGGCAAGCTAGGAGGCGTGATTACAACTTAACAGATGAGACCCTGAACAGTGCGATGGGACATCTGAGAGCTCAGTCAGCTAAGGTGGGGCTGGAAATTCAGATCTAAATTAGACAATAGTAAAGGTCTGTCCCTGTGTGTGTGATGCTCCCACCTTGGAGGGTGGTTGTATATGTTGAAGAAATGATGTAAAGGGGGCCCTAAACTGCCGCTGTCAGAATGCACAGGGAGTGAGGCGTTGATGGTCCCATGTGTGTTGGGGAGGCAGGTTCTAATCTCATTTCTACCATGATCTTGGGAGGCCATGTGGCATAGGAGGTTGAGAGAGGCTTTGGAGTCAGCAAGCCCTGGGTTCCAGTCCTAACCCCACTGCCTATTAGCAGCACAACTCACACATGGACCTCACTTTTCAGAGTTTTCTGGTTTCCTCACTGGAAAAACCTCATGAAGTTCTTGAAGGATTTCACGAAAAAATGCACGTGACTCCTGGCACAGGGGTAAGAGGCAAAAATAACCATGAATTCTCATCTCCAGGGTCAGTTTCTTGATAAAAAAAAGAAAAGAGAGAGAGAGAGAGAGGAGACTAGAATATTTCTATGTTCCCTCCCAGCTCTAACCGTCCCTGATTCCATCACAGAAGACTGTGGGAAAGAGCTGTGAACTGAGGATGTAAGATCTACAGTAAGATGCTTAATAATAGGGCTTGTTTCTTTCTCTACACAATTGGGAAAATAAGAGTAATAACAATATCAACCTGACAAGGTTCTTGAGGATTAAATGAGCTAATGCACGTATACATGTTGAGTAAACCTCAATAAGCATTAGGCAGGATGAAAACTGGGGTGATGGAACGGAAGCAGAAGAAGCAGTTCCTGTGAAGGTCAGCACAGGCCACCATATTGTCAGATCCCGTGGTCATTTGAAGTCCTCATCTCACTTGGTTTTCCAGCAATATTTGACAATCTCGGTGCTCCCTCCTCTCGGCTTCTTCCCTCTAATTCCACAGCAGAACATTCTTCTGGTTAATCCTCCACCTCTCTGGCTACTGCTTTTCAATCTCCTTTACCACCCACTTCTATCCCAAGCTATAATGTTGGAGACCCTCAGAGCTTGGCTCTATTCCCTAGCTTATCCTTGCCCTACCCTCCTATTTCTAAGGATCTTATCCACTCCCCTGACTTTACGCACGATCTGTAATGAATCTAGATCTCTCATTAGAGTTCCTGATTCATAAATACAACCACATGCTACATATATATCTGCCCTCAGAAAACTCTCAGGAATCTCAAAATCCTCACGCCCAACACTGAACTCTAAAATTCCATCTCCAAACCCATTTCACCCTTAGCAGTCCCCATCTAAGTTGTTGTTCATTCCTCCTTTACCCCACCAACCTACACATGAGTCCCTTGACTCTGCTTCCAAATCCACCTCCATCTTGTCCCCTTATCTCCACCTCTACAGCCACCTCCTGCCTCTGTCCTGGGCCACTGCTGTAACTTCCCGACTGGTTCTCTGCTTCCCCTGTGACCCTGTCAGGCAATTCTCAGAACTTCCCACAATTCTTCATTAATCAGGAGACACTGGATTCTTCTGTATGCACACCAGGCTGTAAATTATACATGAGCAGGGACAGCTGTTGCTTTTACCATCGTGTCCCCAGTTTTTTTTGGTGTAGTGCTTATAAAAGAGTATGTGCTCAAAACTGAATGAACTAATGAATGAACAGTAGTTAAACTGGGCCTGGAAGGAAAGCACAGGATGAGGGGCTAAGTATGAGCGGGGCAGCCCTTTGGATTAAAGAGCTGGGCGTGGCAGCTACAGAGCATTGAGAGATGAGCTTACGAAACAAGGAATTCCAAAGTGACAGGAAGGTGTGGGACAGTGAAGTCCACAACCTCACTGCCAGCCAGGAAATAGGCACAGGAGAGGGCTAGAAGGGTGAGGGAAACTCATCAGAAAGGCAGAAGCCAGGCCTCTTTCTGAAGGGACTGGTTGGTGCCTGGACACAGGGCAGATGGCAGAGCACTCATTCCTGCCCTAACTGAACATCCAGGGTGAAATCACAGCTTAGGAAAGAACCTGGGTGAAGACAGACTTCCAGAATAGGAAGAAGGCTGCCTTATTTCCTGGGTGTGGGCCAAGGGATGGGGCAATGGATAGTCAGTGGCCCACATCCTGAGCTCACTTGCCCCAGAGATCCAGACAGCACCCAGGTGCTCTGAGCCTGTCTCTCTCCAGGGACAACCATGGAGATCCTTATAGCCATTAATGGCTTCCCCAGCCCCCTCACCATGCAAGCAGATGGATACCAGGTTCCAAGCACTTCCTGCTCCTGCCGTGTTCACTTTTCCTGCTTAAATTTCTGTCCCGGTCCCCGCCACGTACCGCATCCACCCACCACTGCAGGCAGTGGCCGCAGCTCTTCCCTCTCTGCCTCTGTCCTCACGTGCATCCTCCCCTCGTGTGCTTGTGTCTCTGTGTCTCTTCGTATAAGGACACCAGTCATATTGGACTAGAGCCCACCTTAACTGAGTTCATCCTAACATTACGTGAGCAATGACTTTTTCCAAAAAAGTCACATTGGATACTTGGGGTTAGGACTTCAACACATCTTTTTTAGGAGGACACCATTCAACCCATCCCCTCCGTGGAAAGGGCATTGTGTCCCTGAGGATGAATGGAGAGTTACAGCTGTCCAAAGCCAGAAAGCACACACATAAATTCAGCCTCAGGCAGGGAGAAGGGAGAGGGAGAAACGAGGCAGAGTGGGGACTGCTGAGAGATCTGTGAGGAAAGGAAGGGACGGGGTGGACAGAAGGAGAGAGACTAGATGGAACTTCCAAGTGCGGCATGGAGGTGACCTTTACTGGGACACAGGAAAAAACACAAAGAGCCTCAGGCTTCATGACAACATGAAGGTGGCCCCAGGCCCCATCGCTGGCCTCCTTCCTCCACAACTGCCTCCTCCCCTTTTTCCACAGTTCTACTGCAGCTTGACTCTCCTAATGGAGAATTTAATGAGAACTTCAGTAAATAGATCCCAGAGTCTCTCTCCCTACCCCCAGTAATTATAAAGCTCAGCAATTTTTTTCCCCTAACTTGCTGCTGATTTTCTAATTACTCTTGCTCCAAATAGGACAGTTAGCATTAAGATGAAGCCATGCTGAGGTTGTGGGTTCACTCACATCTGCTTTGCTTATTTCCTTAATTTGACAGTGTGGCTTTATGGACAGACAGCAGCAGGTGATTCTTAGAATTTTATTGCTTGCAGCCCCCTCCCCCAAAAAAAATGGAAACCCTCAACTGCCATCAAGGTAAAACTCTCTTGTAGGAAAAACTCATCAAGACCCACCAGATGGAGTTTAACAAGTCTTGGAGTGCAGCAGGCCCCTCCCTGGAAGGGGACAGAGAGGACATTTTCCCTCACTTCCGGCCCCAGCAACTTGAAATGAATTTCCAAACAAGAGAGATTCCTTTCATATAAGGGCACATAGTAAGCATGGGTTGAAGGGCCAGAGGACACTGGGGCTGGGGGGAAGGAAAAGGAAGTTCCAGTAAAAAGAGTAAGTAGGCAGCAGCAACCAACAGAAATGGTCAGAAAATACTTGGTTCAGGGCAAAAACTGTTGGCATCTCTGCATGGGCACATCTGGAGAAGTTTTTCAGACAAGGCCCTACCTTCAAGCCAGATTGCCCCAAAGTTCCATTAGGCTGATTAATAGGTACTTTCCTCTTGTGAAATTCCATGACCTCATTTGGGAAAGCAAGAGGAACTTTCCAAGGAGATGTGATTAAAGGAACCAACGACATTTAATCAGGAAGAAGTCCTCACTCGAAAGCCTTCCATCCATATATCTAATTTAAAAACACCCTGAGGCAAGTCAGTCTCATTTAGAGGAACAACTACTCCCCTCCGATGCTGAACCAATGCTTACAGGAGCCTTCCCCTCACTCTCTGCCGTCTCTCACTCTCATTTCTCCTCCATCAACACCTCGAGTCAGTTAGGAAATAGAAAAAGAGGAGTCTTGAGATGACTGCAGCAAAGGAGGGAGATTTTAGACTCTATTTCCCTACAGTACAGTCGTAAGTTCTTGATTCCCCCCTCCCCATTCTGCTCCATCTTTGGAGGGAATATGAGTATTTGGATTCAGGATTCTACAAGTACAAGGACTTGAGACTCAACAGATCTGGGTTCGAATCCTGGCAGCACCATTGACGAGTTGTGTGTCTTTGGTAAATTTCCCTTCCCTCAGCCTCACTTTTCTGCCCTGGGAGCTGGAACCAGAGGTGTTTGTTCTTCAAGTGCACTGTGAGAACCCAGGGAGCTCGCCAACATATCACTGGTCTCTCGGCAACGTTGGTCCTTGTCTCCTGATCATGAAGTCAATAAGCCTTTCTTCAGAATCTCGGCTGGGACAGGGTGTTGTGTGATTTCCCCCTTCCCCCACAACGCGTGGAGCTCCACATTTGTGCTGGGGCCTCTCGGCACAAACTGGTGCCTGGAATCATGTTTTCTTTCTTCCCCTTACACACCCTCAGTTCTCAAAAGCAGTGCAGGACCAAGATGGTCTGGCTCCAGGGCTCAGTTCATCTTATTTCCGTACCATCTGGCCTATGACCCACCATTAGTCCTTTTATGCCTCCTGTCTAAAGAAATGTCTTGTATTTTGCCTACGGAAGATGGTTCCCTAATGAATGTCAAACCACAATAAAACTTAAGTGTTTGCATCAGACACTTGAGCAGGCATCTGTCCTCCCAGCAGTAAAATATGCTGGGGTTCTGGAAACAGCTAAGAAATTTGAAACTGGGTTTCATCCACTTCCAGGAGAGCTGTGATAATTGCAGTCAGTAACTCAGTTAGAGGAAAAGCCCTCATGAGGCTTCAACTAAGCTGCGGTGGCTCTTGACATGAGCCTTCCCCACAGAAGGAGATAGAAGGGTGCGCCAGCGAGAAGGAGGGATGGGAAGGTCCCCGGAGCGCACAGCAGTAGCTGGGGAGGGTGGTGCACCCTCCTGGGGGTGCAGCCCTCCCGCTGCCTCTGCTGCAGTCTTAGCCCCAGGCTCTGTGGGCACCAGGGACACCAGCCCCTTCCCCCCAGGGTAGCATGCATTTGGCTGCCCTGGTCCTCCCTGAGCACCAGAGGCTGTGCTTAAGTCACACCACAGAAAAACAGACTTGCGCAGGTGGCCAATCCCTCTGTCACTTGAGCTCAGATCCCCAACAGCTGAAGAATCACACCCAAAGGCCCTGAAAGACCATGCAGACAAGATTGTGATGTTTGGGTAAACACAGAAAATGGAAAACGCCATCATGTGGATTCGGAACCTGACAGTCCTGGGTCCAAATCATTGGTAGAGCTGATGGTCAACCGCGTGGTTTGGGGAAAGTCGTTTAACCACTTTGAGGTCCATTTCCTAGTATGAAAAGTTAGGGGTAGGGGTGGAGGTGGACAGAGATGGGAACTTAGTGTTTTTCTTCCAGAACTGATGGGTGGATGAGAGACAAGGTGTGTAAACTGTCTAGAACAGAGCTGATGTCCAAAAATCAACAGCCTCTAAGTAGGAAACAGCCTGAGGGACTTGGTGATCATTCCTCTCGAGAATGATCAAGGCAGTCACTGGTCACTGGTCACTGGTCACCAGGGTCACCAAAACTGAGCATAGTTCAGCAAAGTACCTGATGTACATTGCTTTCTTCAAGGACTCTAAAAACGACGATTGTGGTGGATACGGAGAAATGGAGTTTGTATGACAGCAACTGGGTGAAGGCATCCCAAAGACCCTCAGAGGAAAGCCTTCCTCCATGGGCCCCACCATGAGGACCTTCATTCCCAGAGGAGTCCTGAGAAGCAAGAATGGGTAGATTCGTGGATGACACAAAGCTAAGAGGGCTTTACAATCATTGGATCACAGAATTAAGATTCAAAAATATTTCAGTTGGCCTTAAATGATCAACTCAAAGAAACAAGCAGAAATATAACCTATTTACAAAACAAAAAGAGACCCACAGACAGAGAAAACAAACTTATGGTTACCAAAGGGGAAAGGCTCAGGAGGAGGGATAAATTGGGAGTTTGGGATTAGCAGATATGAACTACTATATACAGAATAGATAAACAATGAGGTCCTACTGCTGTACAGCACAGGGAACTATATTAAATAGCTTGTCATGGCCTATAATTAAAAAGAATATGAAAAAGAGTGTATGTATATGTGTGTGTGTATGTGTATATATATATATAAAAAACTGAATCACTATGCTATACACCAGAAGCTAACACAATATTGTAAATCAACTATACCTCAGTTTAAAAACTTTTTTATTAAAAAAAAGAAATATTAAGCCAAGAAAGGCATGGAAGAAACTTAAAAGACATGTTACTAAATGAAAGAAGCCAGTCTGAAAAGGCGACAAACTGTACGATTCCAACCAAATGACATTCTGGAAAAGGCACAGCTACAGAAACAGTAAAAAGATCGTGGTTTCCAGGGGTTTGGGGAGACGGAGGGAGGGAGCACAAGGGGTTTTTAGGGTGATGAAGTTGTTCTGTACGATACTATAGTGGTGGCTACATGTCATTATGCATTTGTCAAAGCCCATAGAATGTACAACATCAAGAGTGAACCCTAATGTAAACTATGGACTTTGGTTGATAATAATGTGCCCATGTTGGTTCATCGATTGTACCAAATATGCCACACTGATGAGGGATGTTGAGAGGAGGGGAGTATATATGCGTGGATGGGGAGGGCTATGTGAGAACTCTCTGTATTCTCTGCTCAATTCTGCTGTAAACCTGAAATGGCTCCAAAAAAATAAAGTCTGTTTTTTTAAAAAAAGAAATATAATCATAAAATTCTTCACTTCAGTTCAAAATGGTAGCTGGAGGTAAGGGTCTCCTGCTAAGAGCAATGGCCTCCTTGGTTTAAGCTGGAGATAAAAGCAGGTAGTATGAAGGGAGGAGGATGAAAACTATTCCGAATCCAAATAATCCAGCCAACCCGTAGAAGCCAGATGCCAGAGACAGTGGTCAGAGGGGTGTTCTGCAGGCGTTGATGGCTTTGGATGCATAGGTAGCTCCCTTGACTCCTTCTGAGTATTTTTTAACACCTTTATTGTGGTATGAGTCCTATGCAGTAAACTACACATATTTCACACGTACAATTTGATGAATTTTGATAGATATATACACCAATGAAACCACCACTACAAACAAGATAGCTAACATTTCCATCACTCCCCAAGAGGTGCAAATTTTGAATTCCCAAGTTACCCCTTCCCACCCTCTTTACCCCCTGGTAACCGTAAGTTTGTTCTCTGTGTCTATAAGTCTGTTTCTGTTTTGCAGATAAGTTCATTTTTGTCCCTTTTTTAAGAATCCACATATAAGTGACATCATATGGTATTTTTCTTTCTCTTTCTGGCTTACTTCACTTAGAATGACAATCTCCAAGTTCATTCACATTGTTGCAAATGGCATTGTTGTATTCTTTTTTATGGCTGAGTAGTATTCCAGTGTGTGTGTGTGTGTGTGTGTGTGTGTGTGTGTGTGTGTGTGTGTGTGTGTGTGTGTATCACATCTCCTTTATCCAGTCATCTGTTGATGGACATTTGGGCTGATTCCCTGTCTTGACTATTGTAAATAGTGCTGCTGTAAACATTGTGGTGCATTGTCTTTTCAAATTACATTTTCCTCTGATTTATGCCCAAGAGTGGGATTGCTGGATCATATCGTAAGTTTATTTTTTATTTTTTAAGGAACTTCCATACTGCCCTCCATAGTGGTTATGCCAATTTACATTCCCACCAACAGTGTAGGAGGGTTCCCTTTTCCCCACAACCCTCTCCAGCATTTATCGTTTGTGGACTTTTGAATGATGGCCATTCTGACTGGTGTGAGGTGATACATCTTTGTAGTTTTGATTTGCATTTGTCTAAGCAGAATTAATGATGTTGAGCATTTTTCATGAGCTTGTTGGCCATTTGTGCGCCTTCTTTGGAGAGATGTCTATTTAAGTCTTCTGCCCATTTTTTGACTGGGTTTCTTGAGGTTCCCTCCTTATGTTCCCAGTTGAAGAGGATCTTTTTTGCTAGGCTGCAGACTTTTTTCCCGATGGTTGTTTAGCAGTCAGTTGTGGTTTTGCTGTAGTTGTGAGGAGAGGTGAGCTTGTGGTCCTACTACTCCACCATCTTGACCGGAAATCTCTTCTGAGTATTTAAAAGTTTTATCCAGCCATCTGCATTTTGCCCCAAAAGCTCCTTCTGCTGTCTGTTCAGAACCAGGCAACCACCTCAGCCGACTGAGGCTAACTCAGGGGCTCAGCTGAGTCAAGGTCAGCTGGAGCCTTGGCCTCACATTCTAGCTGCCTTATTTGTGGGAAGAGTTTTACATTCACTCTCCTACACGATCCATTTGCTCCATTTCTGCTCACAGTAGAAAATAAAGTATCTTTCGTGTGCACCTAGCATGGGAACCGCCCCCTCACCGCCCCGGTGGTAACTTCTGGTGTCTTTCTCGACATCAGAGCCTCTCCCAGTGCTCCATCTTCTCCCTTTAGAAGCCACACTGGCAAAATAGCTAACGTGCATCAATTCTATTTTATGATGTCCCCTCCTTTCTGTCACTTTAAATCCTAAAATTCACTAGACCATTGCTGCTAATTCTTTTTTTTTTTTAAATATAGTCAGTTACAATGTGTCAATTTCTGGTATACAGCGTAATGTCCCAGTCATGCATATACATTCATATATACATTTTCATATTCTTTTTCATTAAAATTTATTATAAGATATTGAATATAGTTCCCTGTGATATACAGAAGAAATTTGTTTTTTTATCTATTTTTATAATTCTTAAATTGACTGGATTTTGGCCTCGGCCAAACATTTGAGATGTGATAAAATGAAATTGGACACACTTGAAGCTAGCAGCTCCTCAGGTGCTTCAGAACAATGTCGAGGCTCCAGAAGCAGAGTGACCTCCCCATAGCCCTGGTGACCCTCCCATTTGTGGGAAGGGGTCACGCTGCCACACCGCCTTCCCCCTAGGGCACCACGGGAGAGCAGGGAGGATTAAGGAGCTGTGCAGGCCACTTTTATGACATCCTGATGTCGGCTCCAAAGCAGGACAGATTTAAAATGTGTCCCCCTCGTGGTTTTGACCCTAACCCGGAACAGCAAGGGTGATTTTTATAGACTACCAGGGGAGTATTTGAGAATAAGTTTATTTCTTTTTATAGCAAGAAAATGATTTTCAAGAAATTCTGCCAGTCTAGAAGAGTCAAGCCCAGCTTACCCTCAAAAATATTGCTTTAAATCCTGTCACATGTTTTTGCTTATCTGACTCATAGAGTATTTATCTTCAGAGACTCTTCAAGGAATGATAAATATTAAAATTTTCAAAGTCAGAAATGAATGAGATGAAGCCCTGGGACAATAAAATAATTTCTTGACACCCATTGCCTTGTTCTTTGCGCTCTTCGTTCCTCAATAATTTATTTCAGATTATTAGAAATTCTTCGTGCATTATATCAGCATAAACTCATGAAGCTGATTTCTAAAATAAGAGTTTATTTTCACATGGGATTCAGAGGGCCTGGCATAGTATGGGCTTTTTAGGATTGTATTTTAGACCCTCAAAGTGTCAGAAGACTCGTATTCACCTCTTTTGCCTGCAGCAGTAATGCATACCTTATTAGCATTCAAAGCTTTTCTGTTTGCTTCTGTTACATTCCCTGGAACTTGGGTGTCACCAAAAGCAACTGCTGACTTGGGGCCCAGGCTCTCCTTCTCAGAACATGGAGGCGGGTCCCATTACCAAGCCCAAACTGGCCTCCAGAACTATCCTCTGCCCAGAGAAACCCTGGAAGACCCAAAAGCAGGAGCCCTAGGCTTCCCGGGTTCCACTCTCATCTCCCTGGTCCCTGCTCTTCCTCATCACTTCCGGTGTACTGACTGCCTGGCCCTGGCCACGCCCCTTAAACAGGGGGTGGAGCGTGGAGTGAGAGGGGTGGCTCAGCCCTCCCAGACTCACTGGCCTGCAGGCATCCTGCTATCTGCTTGTCTGCCCGATGATTGTGCTGGCTTCTCATATTGAAGCCTTCCCTGCCAGTCACTGCCCTTCATTAAGCCCTTAGCATCTGTTGGCTTTTTCCTTGACCCTTGGCCCCTGCCATCCACTGATCCCTGGCCCTGATACCAGACATACTGACCAGGAAGCCCTGATTCCCCTAACGTGGTTTTGTCTTAAAACATCTATTTAAGACATATTTAAGTGCATCATTGGGGTGAGCGTTGAGTGCCAAAGGGACCGCCTCTGGTGACTGCACAGGTGTACAAGCAGCCCGTCAAGGCGTTGAGTCTCACTGGACAGATGGGGGCCAGACTCCAAATGGGAGAAGCGAAGGCCCAGGAACACCGGGCAGGGATCAGTCATGGAGCCCAAGGTTCATAACTGAAGGGATTTTTTTTCTCTATCAGGAATGCTTTGGGAATGGGGAAGAAGGGTCCCTGGGGGAGGGCTGGAATCCCAGAGTGAGCTCCTAGGCTGTTCCCAGGCCTGGTGGGGAGTGCGGGGAGTGAGTGGTGCTGTGCTTAGGGCCAGAGAAGGCAGACACCCAGCCCCACAGAGAACAGTCTGATACAGCAGAATTCATACCCGGCAATCTTGATCCAAGAAACACTGAATGCGTTCATTGATATTTTATTGGAGGCTAAAATAGCTCATTTTAATTAGATTGATTTCTCTAGGTTTGCTACATTTTTAATGTGTTTCTACTATGCCTGGGGGTCATTTCCCCCACAGGAACTAATCTAGTTTCACAGTTCAAAAAGGAATCACAACATTCTGAATTTCACATATGGGTTTTTCAGATTTAACTTTTCTGGATCAAAATTATACCATAAAAATGAGAGACTTGCAGGGCTGGTCTGCATACATGTTACATGATAATTTTTTTCTTCTTACCTGGATGAAACAGAACTAACCTTTACTGGCCAGCCCTGGGAATCGTCTCAGCCTGCGGGTTCTTGGTGAGGAGTCCAACGTCCCTGGCGGCGATCATGAGCGCGCTGCCTCAGATCTAGCTACAGAGCACGCGCAGGTGAGGTGGCTGCTTTTCCTGGCAGTCGGGAGCCAAAAGCTGTCGCTGGATTCTGCTACCTCGGCCCCATGCTGACAAACAACACACTAATAGGCAAGGAACTAGACGACTCTATCTAGGAACCCAGCACGTCTCTTGGCAGAATGGCAGGAAGGTTCTGCTTTCCAAATAACAAAGTTTTGTCAAAGCCAGAGGCCCCACCTGCCCTGCCTAGACGGACGCTCCTGCTCCTCTCACCAGGTCAGCCTTTCCTCCAGCCAACAGCCCATGGGCCATGCGCTGAGCTGGCCATGGGGGTAGGGGTTCCAAAAGAAACCCGTGTCTCGGCCCAATCCTGCTGCCAAAGGCAGGGTCTGTCATTGACTTCCCACTGAGCATCAGGTAGTGGGCTAGGCTGAGCGGAAAACATCGCCATCCTCATTTTAGAGTCAAGGAAACCAAACTGGTACCCTAAAAGATGACGGGTTGGGCCCCAGACTGCACCAGCAGGGCAGAGTCTAATTTGAACCCACATCTGCCCAGCTCCAAATTCTGCACACTTTTCCCTACACCAGGCAGCATCCTTTCCAGAGGCTACAGGGTTTCTGTGTGAGGGAAGCCCCCTGTCACTTCCCTGTCAAGCAGAGGTCTCCTGCCGACCCCTGCCCTCCTAGCTTGGTCCTACACTGTAACATGTGGGTTGAGGCTTCTTCTAGTCAATGCCATGTGTAAAATAAGTTCCAGAACAAATGCCTCCTCCCTGGAATCAGAGCTCAGCTCTGCTCTTTATTACTCACACTGCCCCCCAACCCAGTCCACAGGCTCTGCACTCAGCCTGGTAATCCCTGCCCAGCCCTGACCCGGGGATCCAACCGAACATCCTGGAAAACCCCCCTTGCCACTCATACAAATTGTTTTTACATGACCTTGTTGGGATGCGCCGTCCTCCCTCATCTCAAATGTATCCAAAGAGCCACAAACATCTCAGTGCTTAGGAAAGTGAAATTATCCAGATGTCTTTGCAGATGTTACAAATGGCCAGCCCGTACAGCATAAATGCAAAGAAAATATCCTCTCCCCACGTGGGAGTGGGTGTCTGCAAATAAGACCAGGAAAAATGACCAAATACACACTCATTGCTGATAAAAGGGATTTTCCTTTATCCCTGTGGTTAGAATTTCAATGTTATAAAAATCTTAAATATTCAAAATTTGATTTTTTTTTTCCAGTGGTGATCAAAGATTGATATTCGGTGGTTATTACGCTGTTGTTCATTCAGGGCCAAAAGCAAGGAGGTGCAGAGGAGGTAAGGAAACAAGGGTGATGCCTTTCACATTGCCTCAGGGTCAGTGAGGAGATGCAGCTTGCTCATGGGTGTTTGGGGGGAGTAGGGAGAAAGAGGATGGGAAGGCAGATGGAGACAGAGCTTCACAGAGGAGAGGAAGCGCCAGATGATCATAAACATTAGAGACAATGAGTTGGGGGGGGGGATGGAGGAAGGCAGCCATGGAGAACGCCTTGACCAAGAACACAGGATTAGGAATGGGTCAGGCCCGTCTGAGTACCGACTCATAGGTGGTTCTGACAGGCAGGAATGGAGGCAGAGGCCGGACCCCGGACGTCCTTGAGTAACAGGCTGACGAAGCCTGGATTTTGTCTTTGAAGCAAATGGAAACGTTGGACTTGTTCAAACAGCAGTGCGACACAATGAAAGTAGAGATTCGGGAGGATTATCAGTGTGGTAAAGAGAAGGATAAATTGAAAGGCAAATTGTTCAGAGTCACCTGTCAGATGTTCACCCCGTCTCCTTTCACAGAGACGTCCAGGGCTCCAAAGCTGCTGTTCCGGGCCAGGGGTCAAGGGATGAACATGTGCCCTCCACCCCTTCTGCATCCAGATGTTTTCTGCCAGTGGTAGGAGAAACAGCAGAGCCAACAAAATCCTGGAGCCAGCCGGAGCCCCGCAGCCTTCTTGTCAGCGTTTGGAGCATCTCTGCTCTAGTCTGGCCTCCAGACAAGACTCGCCGAAGCCACCTCCCATCCCAGCCTACGTTCTGCTCCTGGCGGCCTGCCGCTCCCTCTGGTTCCTGGATGAAGTCACAGGGCTTCGGGTCCCGCTGCAGCGTGTCCTTGAGCCTCCTGCCGGCCTGGGTTTTGGCTTGCCCACTTGCAGTCTGCCGCGACATAACCAGCATCCCAGCAGCCGCCGTTTCCACCGAGGACCCCACAGCTCAGCAGGGAGGGTGCCTCTCCAGGGCCAGTGGGGTGGTGGGGCAGGTGGCACTGCCTGGCGTGACTGTCACGTGCCCTGAATGGGCGGGAGAGAAGAGATGCGAGGCCTTGGCTCTGAAAATCCTGGCTCCAAGTTCTATCTCTTCCCTTTCGATGATACTATTTGGACTGAGTGAAAAATCTCAGGCCATGTGCTCATGTGGGCAAGATATTTAATCTCTTCATCTTGATTTTTCTAAAATAGAACTTCATTGCTATTTTGAATGCTCAGACCCCTGGAGCATAGAAACAGTTTTAGCTAAAATGTGCCCCCATCTTACCCTAGCCTGGTGGTGGGATTTCCATGACTAGTGCCGGGAAGGATGAAGGCTGGTGGGAGTCCTCCTGCCTCCTTGCTGGCATCTGTAAGCTGTCCTCGTGCCCGCTGGTCTTTGGTCATTTGGTGATGCAGACTAGCGACTTGCTTCAGGTTGTCCCCCCTATTCCCGACCCTAAGGTCAGCTGTCTCTCAGCTACTGCCAGGCCCCCTCTCTACCAGACCACGCAAGTGAGTCCCCAAGTGCCCGGTACACCGGGAAGCTGTATCCTCCCCGGGGTCTGGCTGCCTCAAAGGGGTTCTACCTAGATGTGGGGGGCACAAGTTCCCTGTGCCTTGGACCCCCCAGGCCTGTCCGGGAGGCTGAGGTTTCCTCTTTGGGCCACGTCTTTCTCAGAGGCTGTGTCGGTTGGTCCCCTGGGAAGCAGGCACTAAGGTGAAGTCAGGAGAAGAGGTTTATTATGTGTAGGGGGCTGGGTAGAGGGAGTGTGAACACCTGTGAAGTGTAAAGGAAGAAGGACTGGGCAGGAGCACGACCATCGTATTAAGATTAATAAAGGGAGCTCCAGGGCAAAGCCTGCCCAGGGGAGAGGCTGGCACTGGGCACGAATCCTCGGCCGCGGTGCCCCGGCTCCATCACTGTTCCCTGGAGCTGCCCAGGGAGAGTGCAGGCTCGGCTTGGTCACAGTGGTGAACCCGGAGGGCACCGCAGCCGCGGGCTCTCAGCCAGCTGCGCTCCGCCCAGCAGAAGGGACGGCAGGGTCCTTCCAGAAGGGAGAGCCGCCCAGTGTGCATCTTCAGGCTCCACAGGAACCTGCCCGCCTGCACGCTCTGCACTTCCCCTCAGCCCCTCCTAGTCCGGGATGGGGAATCTGGCCTGCCCTGGGTCTGTGGGGAGCTTGCTGTAAGTCACCTCGGAGCCTCCTAGAGTTCTTTCTGCACCTCACCTCGCCATACCCCAGCCGAGGATGCTTTGAAACTTAAAAAACAAGTGGATCTTGATTCTCTCTTTACATTATGAAACCTCTCCCTTTAGGAAGTAAAGTGGGAATAGCCTAGCTTGACTAGGAAAGGACCACAGGACCGGGGATGTACGGGAGGACCAGGGAACACCCCTACCTTTTGAAATATCATCCCACCATCTGCCCCTCTTTGTGACTCTTCATATCCTCACAACAGAAATTTACTCCTCACCCCCAGTGCCTCCCTCCCCTCCAGGAAGGAACTCCTTCTCCATTTCGGTGACTCCTTCAGGCAAACCATCCCCTGGCTGTGGAGGTAACAAGACCTCGGGAGCTCCCAAGAACATCAGGTGAGCGAGACACAGGTGAAGTTCTCTCCCACCTCCCCGTGGGTGGTGTGGTGCTCTTCCAGGAACTTTCTATCCTCCCAGCACTGGCTCCATCCTCCAGTGATCAGTAAAAGAGAAATAGCTAAAGCGTATGCAGTGGTTATGATACAGGAAAATGGGACTTGAGAGGATGGCTTTGCCCCAAGTCTTGGTTGAGCCCCTGGGATATTCCTCACCAAGTGAGGGTCCTTCACTTCACACAGGAAAGAATTCAAGAGCAAGCTGTCATAGAGTGATGGTAGATTTATTCAGAGACCACAAGGCATGGGGTGGTTGAAACAAAAATAGATTTACACACTCCAGAGACAGAGTGCGAACCCTATTGAAAGCAAGAGAGCATGTGAGAGAGAGCCCCAGGATGTGGGGTTGCTAATTTTTGTGGGCTCGGTAACTTCATATGCTAACAAGTAAGAGGATTACTCCAACTACTTTGGGAAAGGGGCTGGGGCACTCAGGAATTGGGCCATCACCCACTTTTTGACCTTTATGGTCAGCCTTGAAACTCTAACGGCACCCACGGGAGGCCCATTTAGCATGCTAATATATTTCAATAAGCGTAAAATGAAGCTCAAGGTCTGCTGGGAGTTGGATCTTCTGCCATCTTGGTGCTGATTGCTGTGTCATTCTTTTGATGGCTGAGTCCTGCCCCCTTCCCTTTTGTCTCAATTACCATGCGCCAGGCACCATTCTAAGCACTTTGGTGACTTGTTTAAGCCCCACAGCAACCCTGTGAAATAGGGTTATCTCCATTTTACACCGAAAGGTCAAATAACTTGCCTGGGGTCACACAGCCCCTGAGTGGCAGGACCAAGGTTCAAATCCAGGTTGTCTGTCTGCCTGACCCCAAAGAGGAATGTCTACTCTCTACAGTTCGCTGCCTCGCTATCAGGAGCAAACCTTTAAAGGACAGCAATATGAGGTGACAGGAACTGACCCAAACACAGAGACACCAGCAGGCAGGGGGCAGGAGGCAGGACCAATGGAGCCACAGCTCTCAGGAACCGGAGAAAGACAACTCCTTCAATTTATGGATGAAGAAATGCTAGAAAGGCAAGGTAATGTGCTGGTACTTGGTAAAGCCTGGATGCAAACCCATCTCCTCTGAGCTTCATGCTAAAACCCGTTATCATTACCAGGAAAAATATTGCCCAAGGTCCATGTCTTAGAGTGAACAGCTAGCCTCTTCCTTGGTAGCATTTTTCATAGCCACATTTGTGATGCTTGGAATAGCAGAGAGGCGACGAATGGGTCTCAGAGAGCAGTAAAGAAGTAGCATCACCATGAGCGAGGCAGCCTCAGATCTTTCCCAGGAGAAAGCTGAACCCCGACGCACTGTTTATCATAAGAAGTAATTTACACAATCTATGCGGAGCACACCTCATAGTCAAGGATGTTTCTTTTCAAAGAAAATAATTTATTCCTCCAACAAATATTTACTGAGTACTTACTCTATGCAAGGTACTATCTAGAACAGCTTGCAGGGATGGAGGAGACAGAAGGTCATGGGGGGGACTTACGGTGCACTGCAGGGAATGCCATACATAGGCAAATTACCCACTGCAAAGTAGAAAGGCTGTCATCTGCGCTCTCACTTAATGGTCATGGTAACCAATATTTGAGAGTTTGCAGAGCATTTACACATTCGTACCTGGAACACCATCCCACTCTTCACCTGTTTATCCAGCAGCAGACTCCTTTCCACCCTGCAAAACCCTCTTAGATGTCAACTCCATTGTACAGTCTTTTTTGACTGCCTACCTCACCCCAGCCCCCAACCCCAGACAGACTCCTTTTCTTCTCTTCCTTTCCCTTTCCTCTTTCTTCTTTCCTCTCCCACTTTCCTAAGAACAGTTGATATTTTTTGAGCAGTCCCTATGCACGAGGCATTCGTGTTAACGAATGTTAACAGGTGATGTATTTATTTATTTATGCCTCACCCTGGCCCTCTGAGGGAGGTACTGTGACACTCCACAGGACACGTGGGCCCAAGAGATAGACCTTGCAGAATGGTTTCCAACCAGACAATGCTATCACCGAAGTATCCTGGTGAAGACAGGGAATGCGTGCTGGACGTGAGGCACCCTCACGGGACTGAGATGGCCCTAATGGTTGCCCGCAGGCCAGCTTGGCCTGCTGTGGACCCAGCCCTAACCCCCTTGGCAGTTCTGAGCCCCTGCCTGGCTCCTATGCTCCTCCCCACCTGTGTCCTTGTAATACAGGAAAATGGGGGGCGACAGGAAAGCCATGCCCCAGGTCTCAGTTGAGTCCCTGTGATGCGCCCCACCAAGCATGGGTCCTTGGCTTCATGCAGGAAAGAACTCAAAAGCAAGCCACGGTTGAGTAAAAGCAGATTTATTCAGAGAGATACATACTCCACAGACGGAGTGCAGGCTGTCTCAGGAGGTGAGGGAGCGAGAGGCCACAAGGTACAGGGGTGGGTGTTTAGTTTAAAACAAAAGTAGCTACACACCCCATAGATGGAGTGCAGGCCATTTCACTCCGAAGGGAGGACGGCCATAGGGTACAGGGCTGTCAGATTTTATGGACTCAGTAACTTCATATGCTAACAAGGGGGAGGGTTATTCCAACTCCTTTGGGGACGGGGCTGGGACTCCCCAGAACTGGGCCACCGCCCACTTTTTGACCCTTTATTGTCAGCCTCAGAACTGTCATGGAACTGGTGGGAGTGTCATTCACCATGAATATATTACAATGAGCACATAGTGAAGCTCAAGGTCTACCGTAAGTCAGGTCTCCTGCCATCCTGGGCCTCAAGGCCACCTAGGGGTTGAATCTCCACCATTTTGGTGTTAATCGCTGTGTCATTCCTTTAATGGCTGTGCCCTGCCCCCTTCCTTCCTGTCTCACTTGCCCACCCCTGGGAGCCCCTCTGCCACCAGAATCATAAGGCAGCCAACTCCTGGCATCTCTCTGACTGCCCAGCTGGCCCAGCTAGGACTAGGTCTGAGCAGACGCCCACCCACCATGCGCCCTGCCAGGTCGGAGACAGCCATAGGCTGAGGCCACTCCTTCCTCGCCTTCTCTCTTCACCCCTTGGCACTGGGGAAAGGTGCGGCCCAAGCAAGGGAGGCCCAGAGTGAGGGTGCACAAGGGCGTCTTCGGATACCTGGGTTTAGAACCAGCTGTCTGGGCTCAAGCCCCATTTCCAACCCCTACTGGTGAATGACAGAACCTCTCTAAGCCTAGGCCTCCTCCTCTGGACCACGGGGCAGTGATAATAGCTCCCACCTCACAAAGTTGTTGGAAAGTGAGACACAGCCTGGAAAGAAAAAAGGCTTTGTCAACTAGAAAGTGCCACAGTGTGCACGTTCGAGATACTCACATGGCCATTATTATTCTCGGTCATAGTATATATTGAGATGTTAGAGCTCAAAATTAACATGAATTCTAGAGCCAAGTGGGCCATGGTTCAAATCCCAGGTTTGCCACTTACCTGCCATGTGACATTGGACGAGTTAAATAACTTCTCTGTGCCTCCGTTGAGTTTGCTCATCCACAGTGTTTTGGGAAGATCAAAGACGTTCATCCATTTAAAGCACCTAAAACAGTGCCAGGCACAGAGTCAGCTTTCCATTCATGCCAGCTACAGCTAGTTTAGGATTCCAAAGATTATTGTATATTATTGTCTTGGCTCAGGATGCTATAAGCCAACATCACAGACTCTGCTGCTTCTGAACAACAGAACTTTATTTCTCACAGCTCCGGAGGCTGGAAGTGCAGCATCATGATGTCAGCATGGTCGGGTTCCGGAGGGAGCTCTGTCCCTGGCCACAGGAAGCCGGTTTCTCACTGGATCCTCACTTGGCAGAGAGCAGAAAGCTCTCTGGGGTCTCTTTTATGAGAATACTAGCCCTGTTCATAAGGCTCCAACCTCGTGACCTAACCAAAACCCAAAGCCCCCATCTCCAAATACCATCACATTGGGAGTTAGGATTTCTACTAATGAATCTGAGGGCGTCAGGGGTGCACGAGCATTCAGTCCATTACAACCCCATCCCTCAGTACTCCTTGGATTATGTTACATATGATCATAGTAACTAATATTTGAGAGTTCACAGAGCATTCACACATTTATTGTCTGAAAGTGCCAAGGGACCTGAAAGCCAGTGATCGCTTCCTACCCTGGGACGATAAGGCGGAAGTTGACACTAACCCTGGGCCTTGAAAGAGGAATAAGAGTTGGACCAACGGGACAGAAGGCGGAGAGAACATGTAAGTGAAGTCATAGCAGGTGCGGGGGGGGGGCGGGGGGGGCGGTCTGAGTCCAGACATACTTAAGTAACCTCCAGCTGTTGGGTTGAGTTTCCTAAAGATTCTGCATCTTTGTTGTATAACTGAATCACCTGGGGAGCTTATAAAAATAGTGATACCCAGGCCCCATTCAGAGATGCTGAATCATTGATCCTGGGTGAAACCTGGACTTTAATGACTTCTAAACAATTCCCCTGGTGAAACCGACGTGCAGCAAGGTTTAAAGGCCTCTGGGCTAAAGCAGTGGGTCTCAGCTTTACCTCCACCAGAATCACCCAGAAGGCTTGTTAAAACACACATCACTGCCTCCCCTCTCCCAGAGTGTCCCCAGGTGATGCGGCTGTTGCTGGCTGGGGGCCACACTTTGAGGACCACAGGGCTGGTAGTGTCCAGGCAACTTGAGATGAGTCTCAAGCAGTTGGCTCATGGGGATCTACGAGGCCAGGCCACAGAATTTTCATCTTCATCCTGTTGGCACTGGGAAGAAAACGCTCAAAATAGTGTATTAGAGAAACAGACCTGGTAGCAAGATGAAGGAGGGGTGAAGAGGGAGGGGGATGAAGACGGAGAAGCCAGTCTGAAGGTCTGTAACAGGCAGCAGCCTATACGTGGGGAAGCACAGCCTGCAGCAGGGCGGTCACGCTGAGAGTGAGCGAGAGGAGGGGAATTCTAGGTGCATCGCTGAGCTCGGGCACAGAAGACAGAATGGCAGTGAGCTGTGAAAAGGAAGGAGAAGACCAGCCATGACTTCTGGGTCTCAAGTCAGAGAAATGAGTGCTGGGGAGCAGGGGCAAGTCCAGGGTGAGAGGTGAGGCTCTGGCTTTGCACATCTGCATTTGGGGACAGAGACGAAGCAGAGGCTGTCGGATGCAGAGTTTCATCTGCTGGGATGCAGCGTTTCATTCGAGATGCTGCCAGAAGGAAGGGATCACGAAAGCAGTGGTGAGAAGGAAGAGATTAGGACCAAATGCAAATCTTGGAGTCGACCAGCTCAGCCACCAGGAGAAAGGGGACAGAATAAAAGCCAAAAGCCAGAGGGGAAGAGTATTCAGGGGAACATGATAGCCAAGAGTGTGAAAGGCTACAGGGCATTGCAATAATAAAACATTTTTTAAAAAAATACAAACATGAAACCAGCCAAGTGAAAGTAAACCGTCAGGGAGAAAGGGCCCCGTGCAGGGTCCACACCTGCTGTGCTGACTCGGGGGCCGGCCTGTAACCCTGCGGAGTATGAGGGTGAGCCGAGGACTTCCTCACAGGTAACGGCACGGCCCGTGCAAGCCTCGTCCTCACTCTCCAGCAGCCTGCCCTCCATCCCTCCAGGGCCACCGAGGGTGTGGAGAGAAGGGCCCTGCGGCCTGGCGTTAATGTTTTCTGTCATCACTAAGCTCAGATGCTGACAGCTGCTCAACTCACCAAATGCCTGCATGGGGAGGGGGCGCGTTTTCCATAAAGACCCACAGAACAGTGGGAAGCGGGGGCATGTGGTGTAACACTCGCCTGTGATCCAGGTCGCACGTGCGCCTCTGTGACTGGAGACAGATGAGGGCACAGATCAAAGGAACATGGGAGGAAATGCATCCTCTCCACCATCTGCAGCTGCTCAGGCCTTGAGTCAGCTCTGGCAGGAGCTGCGGGATGAGCCGCGGGCATCGGGCATGTGAGGTGAGCTTTGATGAGGGTCAGGGCACCATGGAGATAACATCAGAGGCTTTATGAACAAGCCAGCCACTAAGATTAATTGAAACTGCAGGCACAGCCAAGAGAGAGCCCCAGAATTCTCCATCCCTCACCCTGAAACACCTTGTGTTTTCAGTAGGTGAAGTTCAAATAGACTTCCTCTCTGAGTGAGGTCAGACCGCCGCTTCCACTGGGCCAGTGGGGTGGGGCTCCTTCACCAGCTCTGTCCTCCTCGGGTTGGCCTCACAATCCTCCATCATAACCCACGTGTTCCAGTTTCATTATTAGGAAGGAAACGAACAAAGATAAGAGAGCAGAGGGCAAAGGCACTCGCTGCCCCTTGGCTGATTTGGCCTGAGTCAAAGCTCTCAGATAACCATGTGGGCAGGGTAATCCTGCCTAAGCTTCCCAAGGGTATTTTCAAGCCTTTGGGTTTGCATCCCTGGGGAAAGGGCTAGAACAGACCCAACAGAGAACATTACGGCTGATCCCAACTTACAATGGTTCAACTTATAATGGTTCGACTTAATGATTTTTTTTTTTTTTTTTTTACCTTGATGCTATACACATTCATTAGAAACCATACTTGGAATTTTGAATTTTGATCTTTTCCTGGGCTGGTGATCTGCCGCACCATCTTCTCTCCATGCTGGGCAGGGACAGTGAGCTGCAGCTCCCAATCAGCCACGCACAATCACGAGGGTGAACACCGATGTGCTTACAACCATTTTGTTTTTCACTTTCAGTACAGAGATACTGAGACACTTTATGACTGAGAAGATAACTGGTTTTTATGCCAAACTAGAGATTTCTGGAGCACCTTATATACAGTGTCTGGAAAACAGTCTTTACTAAAGAAGCCAGTCTGAGAATGTTCTCATGGAAGTGTTTAGAGATATGATGGTTCCTTAAATTCCAACTTTTTAACTGGTAGTAGACACTACCTGAGTTCCTGGGTAAAGAAGGATTCTGAGGTCTCCCACCTGCACAGGAGCACAGGAAAGAGGAGCAACAACCCAGGAATCCTGATGACCTCTGATATCTTTACGTACAAACAAGAAAAGTGACCCCAGAAAGGTAAGTGGCTGGCTCAAGCCTTAGTGCTTCTGTGGACAATCAGTAGTTTGATACTGCATATGTATGTTCTGCAAGGGGTTACTGCATAAAAAAAACCAAATGACAGGCCCAGAAGCTGCCCTAGTTACTGATGTAGTAGCTGGATATCTGTAGAGCCCACCAGGCAGACTCTGGCTGGCAGAGGGGAGAGGAGGGGAAGCCGGGCCAGAGAAAGGAGCCCCTGTCTTGCATGCAGTCTAGCATCCTTTCCCTTCTTCTGCTGCGGCATCCTCTCATCTCCACCTGTGTGGTTTGAGGTGACACTGCCCTTCATTCAGAAGCTGGCACTGGACTCAGGACCATCCAGGGTGTTTCATGCCACTGGCTACAGTGATCAGTGCAGAAATGAGCACATGGCTCATCCTTGGCCAATGGGCAGCAGACCCTGACTCTTGAAGAAATTAGGGGGAAAACTTTCCTTCTATCAAAACTTAGGAGCAGGGTGAGAGAGCCTGGGGCTGCTGGTGGCTTGTGCTACCACATCCAAGGAGCCCAACCGAGAGGAAAGTGAAGTGAAGAGTTAGGGATGAAAATTCCTGATTTGGGAGAGAACCAGGACTGACACATGCTTAAAGCATACTCTACCCCTAAATTTGTTAGTTACCTGAGCCAGTAAACTCCTTCTTTGGTTAAAGCAGGCTGACAGCATTTCTGACACTTACACAGAAAGCATTCTGACCTTTACACCAAGAAAGAGCATAAGCTCAGGCTCACAAGCTCAAACATCCCTCAACTCCAACCAAGGCACCCCCGCATCATTGTGAGAGTAAAACGCAGTGACCTCTGTGCATGCCCAGCACAGTCTCTGCCACTCGTTAGGTGTTTAAGAAACTCTGAACCAGACCCTGTACCAAGCCGAGAAGAAGGAAATTGAACAGGACCCCACCCACGTCCTGAGGACACAGTCCCACAGTGGAGACAGACAAGCAGCTGCAAAATAACGGGACATCATGTGATAGGAGTTCTAATATAGAAGTGATCAGGGTGCCAGGGGAGGGTAAAGGAGGGAAGTACCTCATGGCTGAGAGCAGAGAACACTCGCTTGATTAAACTGAATTGGACAGCATTGGTCTGTCTACATCCGTGAAATCATGAAGTGTTTAAAGTTCCCATCAGCTGGTAGGTAGAAAGAGAATGAGAGGAGATGACCATTTATTGAGCATCCACTCTGCACTATGTAATGTGTACTAGATTTTTTTATTCAACCCTCTCAGTAACCTGTGAAGTCATGATGAGCAATGCTGTTTTATACACAAAGAAATCAGGGATCAGAAAGGTTCACATTCTCCAAACAGAAAAATCCAGAGGAAGGTCCAGCTTCAGGAATGGCTTGATCCAGGGACTCAGCATTGTGAGGACCTAATTTCTTGCCATTGCTCACTTCTGCTTTCCATAGAGGCTTCAGAACCTTCATCGTGGGCTTTCATGGATGGCCCCTACAGCTCCAGGCTCATGTTCTCCTTCCCATCCAGAGTAACCAGCAGGATACATGTCTCTACCCCAGCAGTCCCAACTGTTGGACATCACTGGCTCTGATTGAATCAGTTATTCATACCTGACCAGGGAATATGATACTTTGAGTGCCCAGGATGAGTCAAAATTTACTCCTGGAGCTGAGAGATGACTCAACTCCTCCTACCACATATGGATGGAGAGTAGAGTTGACAGTGGCTCCTTAGAAGGAAAGGGGATACTGGATGGCACAGTGAGGACCAGGGCAGTTGTCTTTTCCTTCTATCTTCTTCAACATGATTTATTTTGTGAACTCAGTTCATGCAAGCAAGTGGCAAATAGGGAAGTAAAGTAGAAAGTTACACTGGTTTGGGTTCTCTTACAGTCCTGAAAAAGAATATGGATGTAATAGGAGACAAAACACAGAATTATAACTACATCTCTATTTAATTCCAGCCTCTAGTTTCTTGTTTAGCATCCCTGCCCCTCGACTCCAAAATTGTATGCACACAGTGGAGTGTAGGGTAGTGGCCCTTACACTATCTGTACATCAGAACATTAGTGCTAAGTTTCTTAGAAACTTAGATACACGTGACCATTGTGTTATATTTTAGACAATATTTTTTCCTGCAAAATTTTATTTTACAGTATCAGGAGGTGAGGTTGATAGAAAAATTATCCCCTCAATACGTCGCCTCAGAATTTAGCATTGGGAAACAGTTTCTCCCTCTTCCTAATCTGATGTGCACCCCATTATTAGACAGTGAAAATCAGATCTTCTAGGTAGTTCCATTGATGCCTTAGCTTAATTTCCAAATACCCAGGGCTAACTTAACACTTAGTTTTTTTTATAGCCAAACTAGGTTAGGATTTTGTGTGATTATATATCCCCATCTCCATTGTAGTGTCTGCTCTTTTGTTACAACAGTCTTATTTGACATGCACTTTTTGTTATGCCCTATAAAATTCATCTTTGAATATAAATAATGTAAACATTATAAACAGATAGAAGGATGTGATGCTTCATTTTTCCTGTATTCTCCAGCCAGAGAAGACCTCTGCTCTAACCTGGTTCCAGACCTTCCCGATTGCCTGGGCATATCGTGTTTGAATCATGTTCATACCATGTGAGCCCTCTGCCCTGGACAGAGCCAAGCAGAGCTTTCAGGGACTTCCTTACTTCTCTTTCCTCCAACTCCTTTTTCCTTTCTTCCCCTGTCCGTGGTGAGGTAAACTTGGCTCAAGGAAAACCCTGACCAAACATCTCATTTCCCTCCGCATCCTAGAAGAGCCTCAGTTCAAACAGAACAATTAATTCAGCAAACAATACCGTTGGCAGAGCTCCCTATGTACCCACCAGCACTAAGCCGAACAAACACCTCTTGAAGCACATGGAGGCGGGGAATTGCAGGCAGGGATTTTATGGACCTCTCAGCAGGGCTGCCACCGGCTCTTTGGGAACCAGACTATTTAGCATATGTCACTGCTCTCAGCTGTTTTAGGGCCTTGGCTAGGGACCCCAGACTTGTGTACTCAAGTGACATTGTTCAAAGTCAGGTGGGGCTGGGGCCGCTTTCACGGTACTGCATGCCCAGAAGGTACCCCGGTCAAGGCTCAGTCTCCTGGAGGCTGATCACATGCCGAACTCTGACAAGGAGCACAGGGGAACACAAGGAGAAGCTCCCTTCAGCTACCCAGAACCTGACATGCCGTTCACTTTCAGTTCCGCCTGGGAAACTTCTTGGGCACTTAGGCAGAAATTGAAATTCATCGAAAATCTCAATGTACCATAAGAACAGTCGTTTTTACAGAAATCGGAGACTAAAACGACCTATTAAGGTATCTTGTCCACCCCCTATCAGTGCAGGACTGGTCCCTGAAGAGTTTTGCTAGTTCATTTTTAAATAACTCCAGCAATGAGCTTTCTATCACAGGACTCCCCAGGAGAGACCGTTCTAATGGATCTCATTCTTTAGAAGTATACCCAAGATCCATCCTCATTTCTCCATTTCATAAGCTGCTCCTTGTAGCGTCCAAAATGACTCCAACAGCTCTTGCTGCATTTTTCCTAGGAGGCACTTGTCTGTGGCAGCCTTGTCTTCATGTAGTTTGTAATCCTTTCTTACTTTGGAGAGGGGTTGGCTGATATATTTGAAATTTGCTAAGTATCCATATGATTGAAAAATACACAGTCTCATAAAATGTTGCTTTGTGGTAAGAACTGATCAGAAACCACAGCAGACAGAAGGTAAATTAGGAACCTGAGGGGCGGGACAGAGTAGAGGTGCAAAGCAGAGGCTTTGGAGTCTGATCAGCTTGGATTCAAATCCCGGCTCTGCCTCTCTCTCGGGGTTTGATCTTGAAATGCAGTAATCTCTCTGAGCTTCTTTTCTTCATCTGTAAAATGGCAATAATATTGCCTGTGTCAGAGCATTGTTGTAAATATTAGGTATTAAATCAGGAATCTGGCATATAATAACATTCAATAAGCAGTTTTTACTCATTATTAATTTTTACTATGAAAGTGGCTTAGATGCTAAAAAGGATATACCAAGAGGAAGAAGTTAGGTTACTTTATCCACATCCAAGGTAGAAAACCACAAACAAAAGAAATCACCTCATTCATTTCTTTATTCTGAACTAGCTATACACATTTGCAGCCCTCTGCTGAACCCAAGCGGGAATTAAACGGAGAGATGAGATGTTCTCAGATGAAGAGTCACGCAACATGGCAATGGGATGGCAGAGAGCAGTCAGCGAAATGCCAGGTAAGTGGGAAGAGAAGGGATGCAGGCTGAGAACTGAGCCCCATGGGGCTTATCTGGACTTGTCAGGGAAGCTCTGATGACCTCCAAGCCAGAGGTCAACCCCGAGCCCTCAATACCCAATTCTGGGGACAGCCGTTAATGAAGCTTTGCAACATTTACTCTAAGGGGAAAAGATCAAAGTGATATTAGATCATCTATTTAATCAACTGGTCAGTTCCACTAGCCCTGTGTAACAGTTAGAGCTCTTCAAGTTGTGATAGAAACCCAACTCCAAACCAGCTTAAGCAAAACACCAACAAGAAACAAAGATGAGTTTATGGATGATCCTGAGGAACCTCCAGAATAACCAAGCCTCAGGCACCCAGAGATGTGGATGCTCTTCAGGAACCATGGGAATGGAGAGAGGACTCCTTCAGGACTTGCTGTCTCTCAGGACTGGGAGAGACAGATGAGGGGTGACTGAGAAGGCACGATCGTCTGCCAGTGGCCAAGAAAGCTTGAGAGCAGCCGATTTCTCTGCAGAATCATGGAATGTCTCAGAGAGGCACCATCTACCTCTGAAAGTGGGGTGCAGGTAGAACAGAAGACAAGGAAGTGGTCTAAATATCATTTTGACAATCTCATCCCTTCCCCCTCCATAGCAGAAAGCTGGGTGTTTACCCTCTGCTGAGGTCAAACCAGAGAGCTTCTGAACTGAGGGGCCAGAATGATTGAGAGCCAGGGTGCCCAAGCAAAAACAGGAGAACTAGCAGATAGCTGATGCCCCGAGGTCCCTCTCCCACACTCGGCTCCCAGAATGCAGGCAACCTAGCTTAAGCCTCCTGGGCAAAAAGCTGGCAGGTGTGTCACAGAAAAAAAGCAACCAGCCCAACAGACACTGAGAGTTGGGTCCCCAGTGAAAGGGCCGAGCCTGTTCTCCCTACCGTGAAGCCCGCCCCCGACACAAACAGCCCAGGCAAACACAGCTTCAGGCCAACTCTCCAGTGGCCCGTTCTTCAATACCAACTGATAGCCAAAGATCATCAAACATTTAAGAAGCCTTCCATTGTCCCAAAGAGAGAAACTGAAGTAAACAGAAAGATTTCAGAGAGGGGATAATGAAATAAGTAGGGCTTGGGGAGTAAAAAGATAGCCCATCCATGAAACGACAACAGGACGCCCTAATAAGCAACACCCATGGAGCAGAACGTGAGCTCTTGGGAATTATAAACATGATGGCAGAAATGAAAAATTCAGTAGGGTATTTGGACCAGAAATTAAGAACATCACCAAGGAATTAAAATTTTAGAAACAAACAGTTACAGAGGGAAAAAAGGATATTCTAAGAGAGTCAGCCCACAGAGGAAAAAAAGGGGGTGGGGGAGCAAGAAGTAGTCAATCAGCTTCTTGAAGCTAGAAGACAAGAGGGCAATGGCTTCAGAATCCTCAGGGGAAATGATTTCTGACCTAGAATCCTATGTCCACGCAAAATATTAATTATGTACACAAGGAGAAGGAAAACATGTTCAGACATGCCAGGTCTCAAAAGCTGGATCTCCCATGTGCTTATTTTCAGGAAGACACTGGAGAATGTACTCCAGAACAGTGAGAATGAACCGAAGGACAACACGGTATCCAAGAAACAAGGGATTCAGCAGAAGGAAAAAGAGAAGGGAATTCCCAGGAAAATGGTGAAAGGAGGTCCCAGGACAACAGCTGTACAATAGGTTTAGCAAGCAATTAGCCCAGATATGAGCCAAGGATAGAGAAATCCAGAATGGATGTCCCCTAGAAAAATAAGAAATGGTTAAAAGAATCGTGGGATGAATTCATGATTGATACTAGAAAACTTAGCAAACAAGAAAAGCAAAAGGATTATTAACTCTGGGGAAAATAAATACTTGTTCCTGAAAGTAAATTTAATTATAGTACATTACATGACTCAGCTGTTACTAATGTTTACATAGTGATAATGTACACAGTGAATAAAGAGTGAAGCAAAAATATGATCAAATATATTGGTAGTTAGGGCAGGAGCAGAGTGTGTGTATGTGTGTGTGTGTTTGTGTGTCAGAGGGGAGGCAGAAGAGACTAGAGTATAAGAAAGTTAAATCCAAGATAGAGATCAATAGACAATATTTAAAACTGTAAAGTCAAGAAATTGTGGCATAACCATTTTATTTCAATATATTGAAGCAAATGCTAGAAGAGTAAGAGGAATTGAAAATGCTTGTCTCTGTGGAGTAGCAATGGAGTGAGATGGGACGGAGCACTGCATTATTCTTTTTCATTCTAGGCCTTTAGAATTCATTTTCTTTTTAAGCTATAGATATAGATATATATGTCTGTGTGTACATACATGTATAAGTAATATTACAGCTATATCTATATCTATAAAAATTTTTGTTAAATAGGCCACTTTGGTATCAGAGATACCTGGATTTGTGTCTAAATTCTAGAACTTAGCTGTGTGACCTTAGACAAGTACCATCCCCTCTCTGGTCCTCAAATTGCTCATCAATTTCAGGAGACAACTAGTTAGGATGATAAGGGGCACAAGGCCTGAAGCATCTCAGGTGGTTCCTTTTCCCCACCCTATCTACTTCATCACTGTCATCCTCATTTTCTTTGTCACCTGTCATCTTTAACATCCCTAACAGCACTTACCAGAACCCATCATAAGAATTTGGAAAGGGATGAGAATTCTGAGACCAAAAACTCATCTGATAGCAAGAATTGTAGGTAGGGGCTGAGCATGAATGGGGCCTGACGCAGAGGTGGACAATTTTTTCAAGGAGATTCCTTTCTTTTCTTGGAAACCATGATCTAAGATGCACTGTGTTTATAGCACAAGAATTTTATTTGGAACCTGAGGCCAAGAAATAGCTGAGGAAGACATTGTTAAAATTTTTAGGAATTTTGTGAGTCAGTTGTTAGATACAGCCATTATTAAAAATTAAATTACAAAACTTACAATGAAATGCATTATATTAAAAACAAAAGTATAAAATAATAAAAGCTTCACTCCCTAATTATTTGACTATTATCTATGCCCTTAAGGTTTTGTACTGTATCTGTTGTTAGCTGTATCTACATTAAGTGATGTCATGTTGGTAGCTGGAAGTCAGCCTTGGTGAAAGATTTATATCACAGAAATTAATAAATGCTGTAAATCAAAACTTTTTTCCCCAGAGAGAGTTTTTAAACATTCACCAGCACACTACTGGCTGGGGATCAGGAACACCAGAATCCAGATGTGTCCAGCTTTCCAAAGGCTTAATAAAAACATATGTTTTGGCAACTTCCTCAGAAAACTCTTTGATCTCCTTAAATATGATGCTCCCTAGTATCCAACAAACATTTGAATGAATGAACTTTAGGGGAGGAAAAACGTTTCCTCTACCCTATTAGGTTCTGTTCCTGAAGGCTGCAAATTAAGTTGACAAAAGATAAACTAACAGAAAAAAACCATACAAATTTCATTTGATGTTAATATTTTTACATGCATATTGGCTTCATAGAAAAGAAATGAGAAATCCAAAGAAACATACTCAAGGGTTTATATAACATTTTAACAAAGGATGATAAACTGTGGAGAAGTGACTAGACAAAGGAAAGGGGGTTTGGGCTTCTAGGAGAGATAAATTATGGGAAGGTAAAAATTGTGTCTGGTATTTTCACCATTAGCTTCTTTGCTGTCAACATCTTTGCCACAAACATTTCTACCACATAACAAATTGGCTGTAAGGCAATTTTGCAGTGAAAGATAAAATAACTGGTTGGTAGTTTGGTTTGACAATTTGGTTTCAACAGGTTGAAATGTGTTACCATTTCTTCCAGTTAGCAATGCCATTGATGGCTTTGTTGAGTTGACAGATAACAATGATTTACCGCCAAGAGTTGATTTCTTATTTTGAAACATATTGCGCTGGAGGAGAAAGAGGCCAAGGGCCTCAAAGCACAAATCCACATTTCCCATAGAACTTTGGAACATCTACCAGCAGACATTTGACGATACACCGAGAACACACAGCAGTGTGGAGGCTTTCCCAACACAACAGAAAGCTCAGTTACAATTATGCATCTTAGTGTTTGGAAACTGATACATCTTTTAATGAAGTATAAAATTTTAGCAAAAGAGAAAAAGTGTGATGTCAAACTAGGAAACAAATCAACAACAAAAAAGAAATACCTAATACCGTGAATGAAAGATTTGGAAGACAAGGGCTTAGGTACGACCCACGAAATAAAACCAGTTACTTGTGCAGAATTGCCATGGATCTACACACATTGGCAAAGCATTCAAATATTTTGTATTTCACAATAAAGTCTTTTTCACATTGTTACTCATTTTTCATGTTTCACTATGCCCTTTTTAATGTCCCTCTTTTATTTTTCATCATTTTATCTTTTACAGCAAAATTGCCCTATAGCCAATTAGTTATGCAGTGGAAACATCTGTGGCAAAAATGCTTGCGGCAAAGATATCTAACGGCAAAGATGCTTACGACGAAAAGTATCTAGACCTGGTAAATATATAGGGGAAAGTAGTGGTAGATAAGGGTTATTTAGTAAGATTTGCTTATGCAGACTCATCTCGCTGCTGGCGCTCTGTCTCTGGTGATAAGAGTCACCCTTTCATTCTGGAGAAAATCAGGGAAGAGGGGCAGGGTGCAGAATTTATGCCACCTTCACAAAGGGAAATTTATGCCCTGCTTTTAGGCAGATAGAAGGAGGGCAGAGAAATCTTCCTGTGTCTTTTTCTCAATTGCCTCCAGCTCAAGATAATTCTTATGCCAAAGGGACATATTTTGGCATGACATATTCTGATACCCTTCAGAACAAATGAACAAATGATGAATGAATGTCTAGAAAGCAATACTTAATACTCAGACCTTTCTTTAACACGGAAAGCAAAGTCCTGTAAAACCGTGGACCAGTGGCATTAATATCATCGGAATAAGTTAGAAAAGTAAAATCTCAGGCCCCTCATAGGCCTCCTGACTAGAAGTCTGCATTTTAACACAGTGAAGTTTGAGAAGCATCGGTGCAAATGTCAGCTGTGACCAAAACATCCCCCAGTGAGCCAGAGTTCTTTCCCCACCCCGCCTGAAATTCTGCCACTCAGAAATCCATTGTGCTTAACAAGCCTTTAAAAAGGCAAATACCTCTGAGTGGGTTAATGGCCCAGCCCTAAGGAGAATTTGTTCAAGGAGATTGCTTTCTTCCCTTCGAACCTTTACCTGAGATGCACAGTGCTTACAGATTGGAGGTTTTATTTGGAAAAGATGGGGGAAAGTGAGAGCAGAGAGAACTCAGTCATTCCCCGGGATCCTTGCATCTTCTAACTCCTGCTTCTCACTTCCTCCCTCACCCTCTACAGTCTAGTCTCCACTTAGCAACTAGGGGAGCTTTTAAAAATGCAGATCAGGTCATGGAATTCCATTCACACTGCATTTGGAATAAAATCTGAACTCCCAATATGGACCAGAAGACCCTGGAAAATCTCCCCCAGCCTGGGCAAATACCACTTCTGTGCTCCCAAACCCAGCCGCGCTGGCCTGCCTCCTGTCTCCGGGCTTCCTCTGCCTTCAGGCTCTGTGCCTGCTGTTCCCTCTGCCTGGATCTCCCCTGACTGGCTCCTCATCACTCAGTCTACGCTTAAATATCCCCTTCCAGAGAGGCCACTGCTGACAAACCCAAATTATCATTCCATCATATCACCTGCTTTCTTTTCTTCACTGTAATCATCACAATTTAGAGTTGTCTGACTTATTTGCATATTTATTTTCTGTACACCCGACACAAACACACACACACACACACACACACACACCACTCATTCATAAACACAAAGAAGGTGTAAACTCCATCAGAACAGGTCACATCAGCACCCAGAATGGTACCCGACACAGAGTAAGTGCTCAAGAAACCCTGGGGGCAAATGCAGGTTTGCATGAAGGCAACTGCATAACAAAGTGCTCCGCCACCTACAACCACCTCTAAGCTCAGCCCTGCACCCTCAAAAGGAAAAGAAGCCTTTATTCTGCTCCCTACATTCTTGGGTATGTCCCCACTGCCTCCCAGGACACAGCCCTGCTATGGGTACCATGCGGATTCAAGTGTGAAGTTTGCAGAAGGCCCAGGAGGGCAAGCTGGTCTGAGGGCTTGGAAACCACACCGATAGCAGGTCTGACGCAGCGATGCCAACCCCACCTCCAGAGACTCATAAAGTTACTAGACGTCAGTTTGTGAAACTGTCAGATGCTCGTGAATGCCTGATCGGGGCGGAGCCTCCTGTGGGGGGTCACATTACTGAATGCGTACTTGCTACATGGGAAGTCCAAAGAAGAAGGCTTTATGGCCGGGATGCCCACCCTCTACACACACACACACCCCCCACCCACCAGGGTGAATGACTGCCAGGCGGATGGCGTCACTGTCAGGGAGGCAGGGCCCCAGCCCCCACGCAGCGCTGGACTGTGCCCCACCCCCCACCCCAGGAGAACCTCTGTGGCCCCTCTTCATTTGGGATTGCTTTTTTAACCAGGAGCCCGTATAACAGCTGGGTCATTTTCTAGACACAGGTTTAATATGTTCGATCAAGCCACCAGGTCAGGAAGCTTCTTTGCCCACTGTTTTCTACAGGGGTATCCCCCATGGAGCTCAGGCGTCTCTCCAAGGGTAGCCTCTGTGCCTCTACTTCTAAGCCCCTGGGGACACCTGCCTGCATCCCAGGACCAGCCAGCGACCTGGGCCATGCTGAGGCCAGCGCTCTTTTGTGGGCTGCCCTGGGGATCCATCCTCCACCTACCACCTCATCTTTCTGGAAACTACTACTCTATCTTCACAAAAGTCCATTGACAGGACGAATCATGGAGCTTCTAACAACGCAGCTCAGAGGCAGAAGTGCTGTGGGGTTTTTTCCTCCTTCCTCCCCATTAAGTATCCTTCACTTCATCTGTTTTCATATTGACCTTTGTCATAAACAGCGTGGACAAATCACTTCTCCTTCTTTCAGCTCTTTTTCAATTTCAGGCTCTCGTCTCATGAAGTATGTACTTTGGAGGTGTCAGCCCAGCCCCTGCCCCTCCCCACTCTTTAGGACTGTCCCCCATCTATGGGAATGTCCACTGGAATAAAGGGAGAGGAGAAGGATGAGGCTGCAGGAGAGGAGGCCCACAAAACAATGAGAAAGTGTCATCCTGTACCTGCAGCTCCAGCTCCTGGCTGGCTCTCCACCCCCAGAGAGCTATCCCAGTGTGAGGCCCACCCATCACTGCAAATCTGGTAGTAACAGCCTCAGCTTGAAAGGGTTCCCCTCGCTCATGACCAGAACCAATCAGAAAGACTGCTTCTTCATCCTGGGTCCCGCTCTGCTATCCCATTGCCATGCTGTGTGTCTCTTCACCTGAGACTATCTCATCTCCCCAGTTAATTCCTGCCTGGGTTCAGCAGAGGGCTGCAAATGTGTGTAACTAGTTCAGGGTAAAGAAATGAACGCGGTGATTTCTTTTGTTTGTGCTTTTTTATTTTAATGTGTCACTTTTTTTTCTTTCTGAAGCATAGCTGATGTACAATATTATATAAGTTTTGGGTGTATTATATAGTGATTCACAATTTTCTTTTGAACCATGTAACTATATTTTGTTTTGTTTTCAAGTTTGAAATTATCATGAAAATTCAGATTTGTTTGCTTTACATTTGAACATACTATAATAATTCTTATAAGCAGAAGATTATGTGGCAAATGCATGGAAGTTATTATACAGCACTGTATTACACAATTTGTAAAGGTTATGCTCCATGTATAGTTACTGTAAAATAATTCCCTGTGCTGTACAATAGGGCCAATATATCCTCATAGCTTATTTTATACGTAATAGTTCATACGTCTTAATCCTCTACCCTTATTTCCACCCTTCCCCTCCTCCCTTGCTTTGGCCTACTTTTTCTTCCCTCCTTATCATCCACCCTCAGCCTTTCCTCTGGTCTTCTTGCAGCCATTGTAAGACCCCGGGGATCAGCAAATCAGTTGCTGGGTATCCTTACATCACAGGTCCTAGCTGCCTGTGGGCTTGACGTGAAGGCGCAGAGACAGTGAGTGTGGGGTCTTAGGCCCAGTCTTGACGGGGGGCTTTGCCCACCTGTGGCAGGCGGCAAACCCGGAGGACCTTATACACTCTGTGAACTGAATTCAGTGACAGGGCATCAGGGCACAGGGGTGGGTCCTGCTCACTTGGGGACCAGAGCAGTGCCAAACTGCCTGGCCCTCTCCTCAGGCCTGACTGACTGCTCATCCCTGCTTCCTCCCACCTCGGCCACCTCCATCCACAGCTCGGGTCTCCAGGCTCCTGTCCCCTGGCCTCCCCTCTCCTCCCCTGTGACCCCAGGTCCCTTTAAACACAGGCAGAAACAAATTATTTATGAAAGGCCCTCATTTATGATGCGTCCATAAAGACTGGGAAGACACCGCGAATTTATTTAATGAGCACAGACACGATGATTCACAAACGATGATTCCAGTCAGAAATTAGCTTCATTAATTTGCTGTGAGCCCTCTGCTTTGATTTAGAGCCTCCGGGGGACCTCAGACCCACAAATCTCCTCAGCATTTGTATCGCTCCTGCCTGAGCCCAGCTCAAGCGAGCCTCCAGCACAGTTGCCTGGCATCCTGGTCCTGCGCACCTCGGTGACACTGAGAGGTCCCTTCACGTCATCTACCCAAGCTGAGTGGTCTCCCCACGACCTGCCTCCGGGCCGCCGGCTCTGCTCTGCGGGAACCTTCCCGACCCGCAGCGCACCTGGCCTGCCCGTGTGGGACGGCAGAGGAACATCCTGCCAGGCTTTCCCGAGGACCTCACAACAGACGCCCACCCCACCCACAAGTGACAGCCACATGGGATTTGTGCCAGTCACCATAGCACCATGACGGGTCGCAGACCTGGAAGCTGCTGGCACGAGCCCAGTAGGAGATGTTTTCCAGCTGCCAGACACACACCCCAGCCACGTGCTTCAGGGTGTCCACCTGGGGCGTGGGGTTGGGGGCCAGTGGAGGCAGCAAAACCTCTGCTTGAATGTCTGTGTCCTAAGTCCACCCAGGACCCTCAGGGACCTCACCTTTCTTTATCACCTAAGCACACATGGACTACACTTTGCTGCCCACATGAATTATAATGATTTTTTAATTTTTTTTTTCATTTTTCGAGGGGGAGATAATTAGGTTTATTTATTTATTTATTTTCAATTTTTTTTTTTTTTAATTGAGGTATTGGGGATGGAGCCCAGTACCTCATGCTTGCTAAGCATGCAGTCTACCCCTGAGCTACATACCCTCCTCCCTTACTTTGTAATTTAGCTATTTTTGCCCAAGTTACACAGACACATGGGTTTAAGAAACAGTCCTATAATGTTGTATTCATACAATAAACAGCAATCTCTGAATCTCCCACTACCATCAACCCCATTTTCATTTGATATTTTTCTCCATATCCAGAAAAAATATACTTAGATCATTACTTCGAGGTTTTTTTTTCAATTTCAGACATGAACTCTTGGCTTCCGCTGTAAAACATGCGGCCTTAGTTCGCTTTCACAGCACCTCCTTCGCTGCGAACGTATTTCTAGTACGGGGGCAGCACATGTTTTTGTAAATTTTTTTTACAAAATGTTGTTATTGAACTGCAGCCATGTCCACTTGTTCACAGATTTTCCATGCCTGCCTTAGTGCCGCAATAACAGATCTGAGTAGTTGCCACAGAGATGTATGCCTTCCAAAGCCTAAAATATTTACTATCTGGCTCTTTGCAGAAAAGTTTGCCAACCTTTGTTAGTCTTTGCATCTGACCCATGCAGTTCCACTGAATTTCGGCTATAGATCCATATCCAGTGTTTCCATCGATATCCAGTGTTTCCATTATCATAACATCTAAATGCCATGCTCAGCTGAGCCATATAGTATACTATGAGTGCTTTTTCTTTCCTATACATTTTATTTTCCCTTGCATTTATAATTGCCTTTTGTGTTCAGCTGTCTAGTTCTTTGCTCTTTTTTTCAACATTTTTTATTGAGTTATAGTCCTTTTACAATGTTGTGTGAAATTCCACTGTAGAGCACAATTTTTCAGTTATACTTGAACATACACATATTCATTGTCACATTTTTTTCCGCTGTGAGCTACCACAAGATCTTGAATATATTTCCCCGTGCTGTACAATATAACCTTGTTTATCTATTCTGCATATGCCTGTCAGTATCTACAAATTTTGAAATTCCAGTCTGTCCCTTCCCACCCCCCCCACCCCCTTGGCAACCACAAGTTTGTATTCTACATCTATGAGTCTGTTTCTGTTTTGTATTTATGTTCTTTTTTTTTTTAGATTCCACATATGAGCGATCTCATATGGTATTTTTCTTTCTCTTTCTGGCTTACTTAACTTAGAATGACATCCTCCAGGGACATCCATGTTGCTGCAAATGGCATTATGTTGTCAGTTTTTATGGCTGAATAGTATTCCATTGTATCAATATACCACATCTTCTTTGTCCAGTCCTCTGTTGATGGACATTTAGGCTGTTTCCATGTCTTGGCTATTGTAAATAGTGCTGCTATGAACATAGGGGTGCAGGTGTCATTTTGAAGTAGGTTTCCTTCTGCATATATGCCTAGGAGCAGGATTACTGGGTCATGTGGTAAGTCTATTTTTAGTCTTTTGAGGAATTTCCATACTGTTTTCCACAGTGGCTGCACCAAACTCCATTCCCACCAGCAGCGTAGGAGGGTTCCCTTTTGTCTACAGCCTCTACAGCCTCTTTGTGGACTTTTGAATGATGGCCATTCTGACTGGTGTGAGGTGATACCTCATCATAGTTTTGATTTGCATTTCTCTGATAAATAGTGATATTGAGCATTTTTTCATGTGCCTATTGATCATTTGTATTTCTCCCTTGGAGAATTGCTTCTTTAGGTCTTCTGCCCATTTTAGGATTGGGTTGTTGTTTTTTTTCTTATTATGTCTTATGAGCTGCTTGTATATTCTGGAGATCAAGCCTTTGTCAGTTTCATCATTTGCAAAAATTTTCTCCCATTTTGTAAGTTGTCATTTTGTTTTGCTTATGGTTCCCTTTACAAAGACTTAAACGTAAGACAAGATACCATAAACCTCCTAGAAGAAAACATAGGCAAAACATTATCTCACATATATCTCAAAAATGTTCCTCTAGGGCAGTCTTCCCAAGCAATAGAAATAAAAGCAAGAATAAACAAATGGGACATAATTAAACTTACCAGCTTCTGCACAGTATCTTTGTTCTTAATGCTACCTGAACAGATTCTTCAGCAGGTGTATAATATGTTCGAACATACTAAGGTATCTTTTGTACCCACTTGGAGACACTGCTCTAGAAGCCTGCTGACCCACTCCAATCTGACCTGATTGCTCTCTAGGCTTGCTGCACAGCCACCATCCTGCTGCAAAAGGGGTCCTTTGGCTTCTGTACTGTGCTCAAAACCCCTATCCAGGATCTATGTCATTCACTTCCTTGATTTACTCTTATTTTAAAGGAGCACATAGTCCACTATCATCTCAACAAAAAATACAAAAGTGGTACATTTTTTGAGACTTTGCATCTCTGAAAATGTTTTTATTCTATCCTGATAATAATTCTTTGTTAAGACTGAGTGGAAACTGTTTTCCTTTGGAAGTCCAAGGGCATTTTCCACTGTCTTCTATCAGCCTTGCTGTTGAAAGTCTGATGCCACTTTGACTGTTGGTCATTTTGGGGGGGTTGTATGTTTCTTTCTTGGGAGCCTGAAAGATCTTCATTTTCGCTAGTGTTTTCAAGTTTCACAGTGTGCCTTGATCAGTTTCTATCCTGTTGGTCGGGCACTAGGTAGGCCCTTTCAGTCTGGAAACTCACTTCCTTTCATTCTGGAAAATGTTTGAATTATTCCTTTGATGACTTCCCTCCTGTCAATTCTCTATCCTTCCTTTCTGGAACTCGAGTTGTTTTTATGAACAATCCTTTAATCTTCTTCTTTTTTTCTTTCTTATTTCCCATCTTGTGTTTTGCCCTTTGTTCCAGGAAATAAACATGAATGAACAGCTAAGAAATACCAGTCAGTTGAGGAGGTCTAAGGTGACAGACTGGGATCAAAACATATAAACCTGGAGCTACTAGGAGGAAGCAGAATATTTGAGAAATGAAAGCTTGGCGGAAATTACTATTAATATTCTCACAGAGATAAGGAAAGAATAGGAGGCTATGAAAAAGCGACATTCAGAGAATACAATAACAGCACAGTGACAGCAAAACCAAGATTTCAGTGGAAGTGGAACACTCAGAAACCAAAGGATTCTGTAGAGCACAAGGAGTATATTCAACATCTTGTAATAACATTTAATGAAAAAGAATATGAAAATGAATATGTGGATGTATACGCATGACTGGGACATTGTGCTGTACGCCAGAGATTGACACATTGTAACTGACTGTACTTCAATTTTATAATTAATTAATTAATTAATTATTTTTTAAAAAGCAATGGAAGCTCTGGCTGGGCCCAGCCAGCCATGACAATGTGGCTGGACCATTTCTTGAGGCACCTCTGATGTTGCTATGTTTTGGTTCTTCTTTTTGGAATAAGCAGAATCTACAGAGAGGGCAGGGATGAATCTGGCTGCCAGTGCAAGGGGAGGCTGGAATCTCAATATTCAATATGGAAATATTCACTTAATCACTGTGTAATCACAATGGTACTCTTACCTTCAACTGCTCCTGGTCCAGAGACTTCCTGTTTTTAGTTTCTGCTGAAAAGTCAGCTGATAGTCTTATGGGAGTTCCCTCATATGTAATTAGTTGCTTTTCCCTTGCTGCTTTTAAGATTTCCTTTTTATCTTTAATATTTGCCATTTTAACTACAGTATCTTGGTGTGGACTCTCTTTGGGGTGATCTTGTTTGGGACTCTCTGTACTTCCTAGACCTGGATGTCTGTTTCCTTTCCCAAGCTAGGGAATTTCTCAGCTATTATTTCTTTGAATAAGTTCCCTTCCCCTTTCTCTCTCTCTCTTCTCCTTCTGGAACTCTTATAACACCATGCTAGTATGATTGACGTTGTCCCAGAGATCGTTTAAACTGTCCTCATTTTTTAAATTCTTTACTTTTTTTCTGTTTAGCTTTTTTTATTTGTCTTCCAGTTTGCTGAGCTATCCCTCTATATCTACTGTTGATTCCTTCCACTGTATTTTATTTCAGTTATTGGATTCTTCAGTTCTATTTGGTTCTTCTTTATATTTTTTTAACTCTTTGTTAAACTCCTCAGCGTGTTCATTTATTCTTCTCCTGAGTTTATTGAACATCTTTATGATCATTACCTCCATCTCTTTACTGGGTAGATTGCTTCATTTAGTTCTTCTGGGATTTTATCTTGCTCCTTCATTTGGAACATAGTCCTTTGTCACCTCATTTTGCCTAATTCTCTGTTGTTATTTCTATGTATTACATAAGTCAGTTACATTTCCCAATACTGGAGAAGTGGCCTTATGTAGGAGAGGGCCTATGGGGCTCAGCAGAACACTTCTCTCTAATCACCAGAGCTATATGCTCCAGGGGTGCCCTCTATGTGGGCTGTGTTGGCCCTTCTGTTATAATGGGGCTGACTACTGTAGGCACACTGGTAGGCAGGGTTGGACCCCAGCCATATTGGCTGCAAGGCCCTGCCTCATGCAGAGGCTGCTGGCTGCTGGTGGGCAGGGCCAGGTCCTGGGGCAGCTGCTTGCAGAGCCAGGGGTTCCTGGATCTGATACTGGCCACTGGTGGGTGGGGCTGGGTCCCAGTGTAGCTCGCTGTGGGCCCCAGGGGATTATGTGGCTGGTGCTAGCTCACTAATGGGCAGGGTTAGGTCCTGGGACATCTAGATGCAGGGCCCAGGGGTTGCAGGGCTTGTACGGGCCCAGGGGTTGCAGGGCTTCTACCAGCCCATAGGTAGGCAGGGTTGGGTCCCAGAGCATCTATCAGTGGGAACTGGTTGGGGCCAACCCAGTGCTTGGCAGAGTCAGGTACCAGGACAGCTGGCTTCATGGACCTGTAGTTTCCAGCATACTGGTTGGCAGGGCCAGGTCCTGGGGTGACTGGCTGCAGGGGCTGAAGGGTCCCAGGACTGCTGCCAACTGGCTGGTGGGTAGGTAAGTCCCTGGCACTAATGGACTAGAGGACGGACTTGTTAGTACTGGTGTCCTCATGGTAGAATGAGCTCTCAAAAATGGCTGCCACCAGCATTTATGTCTCCAGGGGGAGTCCCATTTGCCTCCTGCCTCTCTGGGAGGCTCTCCGAGATCAATAGGTGGATCTGACCCAGGCTCCTTTCATTTATTGCCTCTGCACTGGGACTTGGATTGTGATATTTTGTCCATGCCCTTTAACATGGAGTCCATGTTTCCTGCAGACTTCCAGCTCTCCCGTACATAAGCCCCATTGGCTTTCAGAGCCCGATATTCTGAGGGATCATCTGCCTGATGCAAGACTCGTGAGCTAGGGAGTCTGATGTGGGGTTGGACTCTGTGCTCCTTGGGGAGACCCTCTATAATTTTATTGTCCTCCAGTTTGTGAGTCACCTGCCCAGGGGTGATTCTTGACTATACCACATCTATGCCCCTCCTACCCTTCTTGTGTGGTTCCTTCTTTAAACTTTAGTTGTGGGAAAACTTTTCTGCTAGTTTTTAGGTCATTCTCAGTGATAGCTGCTCTGTAAACAGTCGCAATTTTGGTGTACCCATAGGAAGAGCTGAGCTCCTACTGTGCCATCATGGCCACGTTGTCATCATATAAGACCTCATCTGTCTTTGCTCTTCTTCAATCTTCCTTTCTCTGGTCCAGGTTCCATCCACACTTAACTTGTCTCTGTGTTGTCCAATATGGTAGCAGTCAGCCATAGATGTCTAGTGATACGTCTCCAGATAGAGCCCTGCCCTCTCCCACATCTGTATATTTGCATATGTTCCCTTCCATCTGGAATGTGATTTTTTTTTACACTCTCAGTTTGCAATTAAGGTCTTTTCTGGGAGGCCTTCTGTAAATCACTCATCTCTCTCCAAAATTCTGTGTTAGATGCCCTTCCTTTGTACACTCAGAGAACTATGAATTTACCCTTTTATAACACTTGCATTAGACTGAATTCACCCAGGATAAGTATTCATGTTATTTACCTCTGTTTCCTCAAGACTTATTTCAGTATCTAGAATTGGATGTGCTTTGAGGGAGTAAAGAATGAAGGATGAAGTATGCAAGAAAGGAAGAAAGAGAGAAATATAGATAGAATGGGAAGAATTAATCCTGGCATTCACTTCCATTTGACTTGTGCCTTTATCATCACAACTCATTTTCCACTAACATTTGACTTCTCCTTTCCATTAACTTGTGTGGTAGATTTTATTATTGCTCCCAAGTATATGCTGCCCATCGTTATAGGAGGATTATAATTCCCACCCAAGTGACATCAGATTTGACCATACGACTTGCCTTGTCCATTCAGATGTGAGTGGAAGAGACATACATGTGACACTTTAGAGCTGAAAATTCTAAGTTATTATGTGACTCAGCCATATTTCTATTTACTTTTTGCCATAAGATCAGTGATGTCCCAGATAGGAACTGATTCCTCTTTCTGGATCCCCAAAAGAAGACAATGTGGAGCAGAGCTATAGCTAATTTGCAATGGAACTGACCCCCATGTGGATGGAGAAAATAGTAAGCCACTGATTGAGGATTGTTTATTATTAGACAAGAAGTTATCCTAAGCTGAATAATAAGTATGACTAGTGACAGTTTCATGGGTATACAATTCAGAAAGAGTCATAGGATTTGAGAATATAACAGTTAAAAGTTCATTCTGTTAGCCTCCTCTCCAACAGAGAAACCCTCTGCCCAGCACCCTGAATCTTTGAAATTCTACCTGAACCCCAAAGGGCACCAGAGAAGGGAGCTCATTAGATTGTGTGTTGATTCATTTCATTGTTGGAATTCAAATTGTTAAAATATTTTTCAGTTGGTTTTCCCCTACTGGTTCTAGTCCTGCCACCCGTAGCCACTCATATCAATCCAGTCTGTACCTCACAAGACAGAGCGTGATTTATTCGATGCTTAGTCATGTCTAGACTAAGCGTTGCCAGTTCTTACTTTATTGTAAGACTTAGATGAGACTGAAGCTATTCTGACTCTTTGTGATAAAGACATTCTTTCTAGTCCAAAGGTACTGTGATTCTTTGCATATCCCACAAATGGAAATGATAATTTTTAAACAAAATTTCCCATTTGACGTCTTTAAAATTAACAGAAATATTCAATCAATGAGCTTGACCCTTAGTAAAATATATTATCAATATTTTGCCAACATGCTTCTAAGAAAGCCTTTTTAAAATGCACGTGATTTGATTAACAGGTCTTGAAAACAATGCACAATTTAAATGCTCTCAGTCAAGAGATAAATGTAGCTCTATGTGGGTGCCACTACATTTCCAGGAAACCCGTCATGGTTTTATCCTAATGAGCCTTTCACTGATTCATGCATTGTGTTGCTTTTAAATACGTGAAGAGACAATTGGTAGGAGAGGTAGACCCTGAGCAACTACAGAGGGCAGAAGGAAAAACAGTATGGTCAATTAACAGGGGGGCAATAAAGATTTCCACTTTGAACAATTTTCTTTTTCTATCATCGATCCTTCTTATTTAATTATAGAAGTACATCATGAATACATATTTATTATAAAAAATTCAAGCACTATTGAACCCTAGAGCGCACACTGTCCAATAGAACTTTCTGTGATGATGGAACTGTTCTATATCTGCTCTGTTCAGTAACGTAACCATTAGCCACCTGTGGCTATTGAGCACACTAGAAATGCAGCTACCCAGACTGAGGAACTGATTTTCATATTTATTTAATTTTAATTAACTTAAGTTTAAATATTTATTTGTAGCTAGTGGCTACCATATTGGACAGCACAGATACAGAATAAAAAAAATAAAATTACATTCATCTTCAAAGCCCATAAGAAACCATTATTAATGGTTTGGTATTTTCTTTGAGCAATTTTGTGGGAGGAGGTATGCTATATGTCAGACATAATGAAGACTGTGGTCTGCAGTGTGGTCTCTGGGGGCAGATAGCCTGGATTCAAATCCTGAGTCTGTAGCTCAGGATTTCTGTTTCTTTCGTTTTTGCTTTTATTTTATTTTATTTTTTTATTATCTCAGTACTTCTGTTTTTTGTTTGTATTTGTTCTGTTGTTCTTTTTCCAAGTTCTTAATTTTGTATAATGTTGACATTTAGATAATTAAAATTAAGCCTTTTTTCTAATATAAGTTTTTTTAATGTTTATATAATTTCTCTTTAAGTACTGTTTGAGTTATCTAAGAAGTTTTGATATATAGTATTTTCACTACCACAATGTTGTACTTTAAACAACGTAGCATTGTTTTTGTTTCCCCTTATGGTATTTCCTCCGATCAATTTAGATATGTCTTAATTTTCCAAAGACACAAGTTTCTATCCTAAGTTTAAGTTGTGGACATATAACGTTGTGTGTATGATAGATTTATTGGTATTTCTGAGTTGTTTGGCAAATTAGAACATGGTATCAATATTTGTAAATGCTCGTGTGTGTTTGAGGAAAAGATGCATTTCCAATTAATTAGTAAAGATTTCTAAACACATCTATATTAAGTCAAGTCTGTTCATTGTGTTGCTTAAAGAACAATTTACAAAATCATTTGCATTTCTGTACACCAGCAATAAACTGTTAGAAACTAAAATTTTTAAAAGACACCAACTACTTACAATAGCATTAAAAAAAAATCAGGTACCTAACAAAATGTGTTAAGATCTCTGTGTTGAAAATTATAAAACTGTATAGAAAGACAGCAAATATGATTTAAATTAATGAAAAGAGACACTTTACTCATCATTTGGAAGACTTAGTTTTATAAAGATTTCAGTTCTCCCCATTGTGTTTGTGTGTGTGTATGTGACTCTAAAGTTTATGCAAAGTAAGAATAATCAAGAATATCTAAGATACACTTAAAGAAGAACCAAATATCAAGATTTATTACAAAACTATGATAATTATAACATGTGGTTTTGATGCAGATAGAGACAAAGAGGCTAATGAAACTGTACAAAAACCCAGAAATAGACCCATTCATATATATATATTCTTTATGACAGAGGTAATCCTGTAAATCACTGAGGAAAAGAAAGATTTTTTAATAAATAGAGCAGAATCAATGGGTTATCTTCATGGAAAGGAAAGGAAAGAAGGGAAGACGGAAGGAAGGAATTTAACATTGAATTCATTCTACATACAAAACTGATTTCCAAGTAAATTAAAATTCCAACTGGAAAGTTAAACTATAAAACTTTGGAAGAAAAATGTCTTTATGACCTCAGGTAGGAATAAATTTATTAAGATGCCAAAAGAAAACTAAACTTGAAGTTAAATAAATTGAAATAAATAAATTTATGTTAATCAACAGATAGCATCAAGAAAGAAAAAATAAGCCACAAGTGGAAGAAGATAATTGTAGAATATATAACCAATAAAAGATTTGTATATTCAATATATAAAGTACTCTTACAAATAAATTAGAAAAAGGCAAAAACCTGGTGGTGAAATGAGCAAAAGATGCACCAGACATTTCACGAAGAATGAACTCTCAAGGGTCTATGAGCCCGTGGAAAGATTCCCAAGCTCATTAGTAACCAGAGAAATAAAAATTTAAACCCCATGGATATACAAATATTCCTTCAGCAGACTGAAGAAATTTTAAAGTCTAATAGCACTAAATGCTGATGAGAATGTGGAGCAAAGGGAACTCTTGTATACTGTCAGTAGATGTGAAAATTGGCTCTGTCGTCTTTGACCATGGAGTTTTCAAAGCTGAACATGTGCATAACCCAGCATTTCCATTCCTAGATCTATACCCTAGAGAAACTCTTGCACACATGCACCAAAAGCCATGTGCAAGAATATTCATAGCAACTGGTCCACAACTCAAATATCCACCAACATGGGAATGGATGAATAAATTATAATATAGATCAATAATCTTTTATCCAAAAGACTCACAGTGAGTTTTTAAAATTTCAATTAAAAAGACAATAGAATATGTATATTTACACATGTATAAACGTATACACATACGACATGTATGCATGTATATACATATACACATATACATATATGATGCAACGCCCCAAATTCAAACACATAACATTTTCTGAAGGAAAAGTATGAGTTTTCACACTAAATTGGATCAATAAATGCCACAAACATCCGTTCATGTCACGTTTTTTACTTTCAGAATTTCAGAGAAAGGATGCCATACATCACATGATGAAATACCATAGAGCAAAGAAAATGAACAGACTATAGCTACACAACCAGCTTGGATGATTCAGAAACGTAATGATAAGTGGAAGAAGCTAATCAAAAATAGCAGAACTAGTAATACACGCATGTGGGACCCAGGCAGTTGTGGGACCCAGGCAGTTGTGGGAACGTTGTAAAGCAATAAAGCAAGGCAATGATTAATGGGATATTTCTGGACAGGGATGGGGTGGGATCAGAGTATTGGTCACTTCCTTAATTTTAAATTATGTGTATATATATATATGAATTATATAGATACACACATATACTTTTGTATATGTGATACATTTCACAATAAAAAGTTAAAGGTATTAAAGCAATTGATTTTTATATATTGATTTTATAACTAGCCATCATATAATTCTTTGATTGCTTCTAATACTCCTCCTATCAATTTTTCTGGTTTGTACATGATGGTATCAATGGCATATAATGATAATTCTGTTTTCTCCTTTCGAATACTGATACTTATTTCTTTTTTTCTTGTAATTGCATTAGCTGATGCTTCTAGATCGATGCTTAAATAACAGGGATGGCCTTTTTCTCTTGCATTGCTCACCGATCGCCTTCTGCAGGGTTCCACCATTAATTGCATCAGGAACTTTGGTGTGGTCAGAACCGTCTCAGAATGAAATAAACCCCGTGGAAAGACAGACAGCGAGCCTCTGTGAACTGGAGCTTTACTTTGTTGCTTGTTTGTCATTGCACAGATGTGGGGGACCCTGACATCATCCCTCGGCTCCCCACTGGGCCAGATGGAAGGGGCCAGAATGAAACAAGCACAGCCAGTGTGCAGGAAGGCAGACACACCGTCGGTGATGACCTCATGCAAAGACCGGGTTGAGTGGCCCACCCTGCAGAGACCCGGAGTTCTCAGATCAGGCTCACCTTCAATTAGGAAATTGGCTGGCTCGCAAACAGGCTGCAGAGTGTCCTCCGTCTCAAACCAGGCACCTGCCTGCCTGTGACAGATCTGTCCCCACAGGCCATTCTCTGAGCAGAGCCCAGCCAAATCCAGAACAAACACCTCTCTCAAAGGACCTGTCTTTCATTTAATAGAGTTCAAATTGAGTGGCCAGAAACCTTGATGCTGTTTTTTTTCCCTCCATGTCTTCTGCGGCAGCTGCAGGGATTCCCCGGACTCCCTTCTCGCCCACATCTCAGGACCTCCTCGCCCACGAAGTCTGCCACTGCTGGAGCTTACCAATCATTTCAAAACAGGGCCTGGGACAAGCTGTTGAAAGTCTGGCTGAAAACGCTGGGGGCCCGTGTACATAATACACCTGCAGGACTTCCAGGCGGGAGGTGTGTTAATAATTGCTTCCAGAGCCTGTGTGGGCAACGACATCAAAATTTTTTAAAAATACAGATTCAAACATCCTACCCCAAGCTAATGGAATTAGAATTTCAAGATGAGAGGGCCTGAGAATAAGAGCTTTTAACAAGTAATATTAGTTAGCTATTACTACATAACAAACCACCCCAAAACCCAGTGGCTTAAAGCAGTAAGCATTTATTCTTTCTCATGAATCTACAGGTCAGCTGAGCAGTCGTCCTGGCCTCAGCCCAGCTCACTCCTGCGTCTGTGATGCCTGTAGTTTGGGTAGGTGGTTCTGCTGACCTAGAGTGGGCCCTCTCATCTGGGGGGATGGGTTCGCTAAGGTTGGTCTATGATGAGCTTAACTGGGACTACTGGGCTCCTGTCCCAATGCTCTCTCCTCTTCCAGCAGGCTAGCCTGAGCTTGTTCACAGAGTTTTCAGAGCTAAAGCAAGCAAGACTTCTTAAAGCTTAAGCCTAAAACAGGCACACAGCCATTTCCATCTCATTCTACTGGCAAAGCAAGTCATAAGGCCAACTCAGATTCATGGGCAAAGGGAACAGACTCTACCTCTTCTTGGGAGGAGCTGCGAAGTCCCACTGCAAGAAGCATGGGTGAACATAGGGTGAACACTGGGGACATTTTTGCCATCAATCCACTAAATATCTCTGCTGATGAGCCTAATACGGGCAGCCTGGCATCAATCTACACACCATTTGTGTATTCCAGGCATAAATGCCTACTGCAAAGATGACTACAGAGAGGGCCACTCAAGGCCTCCCATTGTGTCATGCATCCATGGGCCTTAATTAGTGCTGACACCCCAGAGGCTGTGCCTTGCTACCAGGACCAGAAACCTCAACCTTGTCAGCACTGCAAAAGTGATCTTGGGCCTGACTGACCCCAACCAACACACGAAAGCCTGTTTTCACCAACCAAAGGCCAATCAATCCATTTACTATGTAACCAGCTGCCCAGACATTTCGATCAGTGCTCGTTTCCTACAAGCAGAGACATGGGAATACAAATTAGAACCAGTGGGTTGCTCTATATATCAGGTAGAACCAGTAATAGAAAGTCCAGCTCAAACTGACCGAAGCAAAGGTAGTATTGGTTCACATAGCGCATTTGAGTGGGTCTGGCTGTAGGTCTGTCTTGATCTGGGAGCTCAAATCATGCCTTCCAGCTTGAGCCACACTACTTTTTGGCTCTGGCTTCTGCTAAATGAGCTGCATTAGGATATTCAGCAAAGCCAGGCTCATAGCCTCGGCTTAAGATCAACTGAAACATAGAATGTGTCTGTCTCACAATATTCCAGCAAAACCTCATTTTTTCTTAGTGACTCTGATTGGAATCCATGTCCATAAGTATGCCAGTCACTGTAGGAGGAGAATGTGATATTCTGTATTCTAACGGGGATAGACTGACAATAAATAAGTGATGGATTACAAGGAAGAATACAGAGGAGAGCAGAGACTATCAAGGTGGGGGCTCAATTTTAGATGACGTGGGTGGCCAGAGAAGATTGAACATGGGGCTGACAATGTGTGCAAATGTCTGGAGAAGGGCACTCCAAACAGCGGGAACAGCTGGTGCAAAGGCCCTGAGGCAGGAGTGGGTAGGCTCATTGGCTAGGACAGCCAGGGGCCTCTGTTGGATTCTGGAGACAAACCTACCAAGTGGTGCAGACACTGAGCTGGCCTGACCTGAGTCGACCATAGAGGCACCCCTCACTTTTAAACTCTGCTACATACGTTCTGAGACACCTTCCCTTCAAATGGGACAACGCATGGGTCATCTGTTTTCACCTCCTCCTTGTGTAGATGAGGCCAGAGACACTCTAATCCTTAATCTTTCTTTGTCTTTGTCTATCACAACATCAACCTTTTTGAGGGTCACAGGCCAAGTCTTTTGCAAAATGTCCTTCAGATTGAAGTTTGTCTGATGTTCCCATTATTAGATTCAAGTTACACATTTGGGGGGCAGAAATATCACAGAAACCATGGTGTGTCCTGCTCAGGTGTCATATTAGGAGGCCCATGACATCAACTTGTCCCATACCAAGATGTTAACTTTCATCACCTGGTTAAGGTGGTGCCCGTTGGCTTCTCCACTGTAATGTTTCTACTTCTCTCTTTATATCATAGTGTCTTGTGGAGAGACAACTTAAAGATTGTGTTAATACCCTGTTTCTGATCAAACTGTCACCCTCTACCTTTAAGAACTTGTTTAAAGTTCCCAGGTGGCTCAGATATGCAGCCAGGGCTCAGAACATTCTCTGGAGCTTCCCTGGCCCTGGATCCCACTTTTAAAACTAAGAGAGAGAAATATTGAACAGTCTCCTCACAGAACTCACTGGTTGCTGTGATTGCAAAGAAAAAAAGACCATTGCAGCATCGCCCACCATGGCTAAGCATCGTGGGAGCACTGGAGGGAGAGGCATCTGAACCAGCCAGAGGGCCGGGGTCAACCAATTGGCTGAGTCCACAGCATTTCTGGCCAGTGGCTCTTAGCCTGGTTCACTTCCTCATCAAAGTCTGAGCTGCCGCAGAAGAGGACCTCTGTTCCCTGCTCACTGTCCCGGAGCATCTCAGGACCTCGTGCCCCTCTGGCTGCTGCAGGTGAAACAGGACAGAGCGGCCAGGAAGTGGGTGCCATACAGGGGAACCAACTGTCCCAGTTTGCCCAGGACTGATGAGATGCCCTGGATATGGGACTTGCAGTGCTGAAACCAGGAAAGTCCCCAGCAAACCAGGATAAACTGATCACCCTAAAAAGTCTCTTTCGCTTAGACATACCTGGTGCTTAGCAAACCAAGATCTGTGCCCAGAGGAGATCCAGACAGTCAGGTTGAAAATGATTTCCCTAAGAGATTGCAAGGACTCAGAGTGATTTTTTAAAAACTGATAGGCCCAGAAAGTACATAACAAGATTGTGGGGAGGAGTTGAGGGTTCTGTGTTGGAGCCAACTGGGGCACAGGGGCCAAGTGAGACAAAGAAATTCATGGATTCAAATTGACCGATTACTGGTGTGAACTGGAAAAAGGAGATGAGGTGCCCTCCCTCCTGCGGGTTCCCACAAGCTTCTCCCCTTCAGAGCTCTGGCAGGTATCAGAGGATTAATTCACACATCCCAGAGGCTGCGCCTTGTTACCAGGATCAGAGCCTCAGCATTGTCAGCGCTGCAAAGGTAGTCCTGGGTCTGACTCACCCCAGCCAACTCACAAAAGCCTTTTCTTACCAACCAAAGGCCAACTGATTCATTTACATGGACTATGTAACCAGCTGCCCAGACTGGATCAGCGTTTAGGCACAAAAAATGATTATGGTATCCAGCCCTCCACCCTGTGCTGCACTCATTTACACACAGTATAGGATTCCCAAAGATAAAGTGTAAGGAATTCCAATGAAATTTGCATTTCCCCCACTTTCTCACTTCGGTGATGCCCCCTCTGCTGGTGTTCTAAAGGTGGGTCTGATCTGCCCATGGGATCATCCAGCCCTGCCCCTCACGGTGACGTGTCTTCTGCTCAGCACTGGAGGCTCCCACAGGGCAGGCATAAGCGTCTGCATAGTCCCAGCCCGGGCTGGGCAGAAGCACCAAGTAGACGGCCTTCTCCAGTGAGGCGATCTGAAGAGAGTTCAATAAAGGGCTTGTTTACAAAGATGTGGCCAGTGGTTCTCAACCTTGCCACACACTGAATACCCTGGAGAGTCTTAAATATTATCACTGCCTAAGCCTCACCCCCAGAGAATCTGATCCGGTTCATCTAGAGCTTTACCACCCAATAAGGTAGCCACATGTGGCTCCTGAGAATTTGCAATGTGGCTAGTCCAAACTGAGCTGTGTTTTAAGTGTAAGCTGTGCACCAGATTTTGATGCCTAGGTAGAAAAAAAAATGCAAAATATCTCATTAATCTATAGAATGATTTCTTGTTGAAATGAAATATAGAAATTGATTTTATCTATTTCTTTTTACTTTTAATAATGCAGCTACTTGAAAATCTAAGATTACAAACAGATTGTACAGCACCGGTCCAGAGCACAGCCTGGGCATCAGGCTGGAAGTGGTTTTTTTTAAACATCCTGAGATGATTCTAATGTGCAGCCAGGATTGAGAAGCGCTGGTTCAGAGAAATCATAAGACACAACGCGGTAGCCTGGGACCAGCAGAAGCAGGGAGCATTTAGCGCTCCCCAGACTGCAGGGGCAAAGGGAGGCGGTGGTTATAGAAACAGAGGGAGGGCAGCTCTATGAGAACTGCCCGGCAGGAGCTGTGGTCTTTAGAAAAGGAATGAGGCAGACTCCAGATCAGTAGGGAGAAAGCCAGGGAAATAAACACCCTCTCTGCTTGCCTTGAATCATCTCCAGGGGCTGAACCTTTTGAGAGCCCAGTGACAGGGAGCCCAGCTGATGCAGCCCATACAGGTCAGCCTCCCTGGATCAAGACTAAAACTGAAAAGGGCAGAGAGTGGATTTGAAGGGGCAAAGGGAAGGTATCCAACTCAGGCACGTACTGGATGTTCTGGGAATAAACAAAGAGCCCACAGATAAAACACAAAAACCCTCACAGTAGTAGCATTGACCACTTGTAGGCTGTGCGCACCTTCCATCTCTCCAGTCCTCAGCTCTGGATTCATGCCCAGTGAGAAATGCAATCAGCAGCATTTGAGGTACTCAGAATAGTTTTCAAAGCTAGGAAACCCCTCGTCGTCATCCTCTTTACTCACAAACTGTAGCCTCAAAAAAGTCCTTGATTACTTCCATTTCTGCAGGAAAAAAGTGTCAACCAACAGTACTCATAACCATAGTAGGTTTCCGTGTATGGGGTGCTCACCACGTGCCCGGCACGGGGCAGGGTGCAGCACATAAATCATGTGCAGTGTGCCTCTACACTTCTTCTCAGTTTCACAGTAGACATTACATATTATGCATCAGGATGTAAAAATGGAATTATGTTTATTTCAATTCATCCTGAGGTCCCAAAGAGAGAAGAGAAACACATTTAATGTCAGTTATCCTCGCAATCCAAAGGCTGACATCCAAGGCTTTGGTAAGGTGTGCTAAGCTATCATTAATCTGCCTGCATTCTGGCTGCAGGGATGGTGGATGACTGAGGCATGACCTTCAACCACAAGAGTGCAAGAGACCAAGCCAGACCACTCAGGCACCTATCGAGCTCCACTTAGGTCATAGCTACCACAGTTCCATTGTCGAGTCCAAGGTCAACAGGGGGACAAAGGACACTCTGTCCATTCTAAGGCCCTGAAGGAACACACATGGCAGAGGGAAGGAGTGCAGAATCGTGATCGATAACCAGTCCACATAATCATAGCAACAACCCAATAATGCAAAGAGAAAAGAAGCAGTTGAGGTCCCCAACCCCACTCCAGGCGCCCCAGCTCAGAGCAGCCTGGGGGAAGATGTTTAAGCTTGATGAGAGTGTGGAATTACATAATTAGGGCACTGGATCGGATGTTTTAGTTACGGAAATGAGAACTTCCTGGAGACTAAAACTAGTCAGAGGACACATGGTCATCTGAGAGTGACCTAAAAAAAAAATAAAAGGAGTACGAATTTATTCAAAATTCCACCTAAGGCCAGGGAAAAACAAATCTGCATATCATGTTGAAATGCACTATGGATGGAGTGGTGCGTTTGTTACCAGAACCCCCACTTATCCAGGTCATGCAGCAAACCAAACCCGTATGCTATATTCCAACCTGCAACTTGACCGTTTATTTGACCTTCTTCATGTAGAAAAACCAACAGCTTTGTCCTTAGACGATTTATTGAGTTTAATATGTTTAAACATAGTTTAAGAGAAAATATTTCTAAGAGCAGCCTTTAAAGATGGTCTTTACCGCCCCCCTTCAAAATATTTACAGAAAAGATGAAAATCAGAATGTTTTCAACCATACCCAAAAGAAATCTGTTGTATTCTAGTTAAGATTCGCAGAAGGGGAAAGAGGAAGTCTGTCACAATGAAATACAAAGCAAAAAAAAAAAAAAAAAACAGAAGCCAGAAACCATGAGGTTTATTCTTCGCGGACTTGGAGATACACCCCTTCCTCAGGAAAAGGAGGTAAAAGGAACTGAGGACTTGTTAAAGATACAAAATGGACCGTTTTCCCTTCTAGGGCTTGTCTGATAAGACACTTTATGATCAAGTCAAGTTGACTGGGCCATTTCCCTATATAGGCCTATTTACATAAAACTACCCTCCCCACACTCCTACCCAGCCCCCAGGACTGCTGCCCGGGGAGGAGGTCACCCCAAGGAGGCCACTTGGTGGCCATTGTTTCGCATTTCACAAAAGGCATCTTGCACAAGTGCTAGGAGTCAAGTTCTAGGAAGTCGCTGAGCCCGTTCCTCATCAGAGGCCCCTTCCCCTGCAAGTCCTAGAGTCTTGACCTGTTATGGTCAATTCACCTTTCCCTGCCCACCAAAAACCACTGAGAAATAAAGACAGCTCTCTTACTAAAGGATTTGTGCCTTTTCCTGTGGTCTTCCTCCTGGAAAAATGATAAACTGATGTCAACTGAGCTGATATTTTATTCTGTATTAAAAATGACAACTCACATTCCCCTATTTTAGTGCATAAAGTCTTGCAACTCTGCCATTTCTCAGATAAAAGTCAAGTTCTCTCATCTTCTCAAGGACGAATACCTTGTCTTGTTCATCTCTGCGTTTCCAGTCTCCAGCACAGTGTTCGGCACTGCATTCATTCAATGTTTGAGATCACATGAATAAATAGAGGATCCTGGGGTCATAGGAGACCCCTGCATGCGTAGCTGACTAAGGGATAACTGAGAAGGAAGAACAAAGCAGGGCATGACGTGATTTCTGCATGTGCTTTTCCCTCCTTTCCCCTCTGCCCACCCTTTTTGGTGCCCAAGGGCTGGTGGTACCAGTGTGAAGAGTAGAGAGGTCTAGTGGAGGACACCTTTGAGTCACTGAGGTCCCTGCTTCCCTATTTATAGTCAGGGCTGGCTTCACGGGCAGTTGAACAGGGCCCTGTGTTCAGAAGACTTGGTTCAATGCTCTGTGTTCCCTTCTTGAAACCATTAATAATTTTTGAATAAGGAGTCCTGCCTGCATTTTCATTCTGGGAGCTTTGTAAATTACATAGCTGGTCTATTTATAGTATAAGATGGGGAGAACTGGGGGAGGGTGGGTAATGCTAAGTTTCTGCCCAACAAGGACATTCTAAGAGTCCATTGCTTTCACTGGCCTCCTAGGAACAAATACAAGCGTCCTCCAGGGGACACCCTCAGCTCAGTACCACCTCCCTCCCTCTGGCATTTGTGAACCTGGAGTCATTTTCAGCATCTGACTCTTAAACTTTGAAGTTTGAGTGGAGAACAAAGAAGTTGATCTGTCTTACCTTTAACTTTCCTGCTTATATTTATTCATTTTAATTACTTTCCCTGCTAGATAAGAATATTCTATTGGATTATTTAAGGTCAAAATATTTCCCCCAAAATGGGTAATACACACATAAAAAAAAATCTTTAATTTTTTTTATTAAACTCTGCCGATGCTTCCCCTATATCTACTTTAACTTCATTTTTCTTAGAATTGTCATAAATAATTTTAAATAGAACTTATTCATTCTCCTTAATTCTTTACTCTTTAACTGCTGCTTCAGAGAATTGTATTTCCAGAACAACTTCTCATATGGTCACACCTACTATGATGTAATCAATCAAATGAAGGTTCACAGAAAAAAATTGATTAACTCAGCAGAGAAAAGCCTCCTGCCAGGTGCTTAGCTGAGTTATTAATATTGGAAATGAGTGCTGAATTGATGATCAGTAGAAAAACTTCTAAGTAGACATTGGTTTTAAAATTTGATTTCCCCATCCCTAATGAAAGAACTGTTCATACTATATTTCACTGTATAAAATGTGTTGAAGCTGTACGTACTTTCATTCTAATATCTGCTCTAATGAAAGCCCCGAAATGTCTTTATTAGCTCTGTGATGTTTGAGCCCTGCTATTGTAACATATCAATCTGAAATCAGAAGCTACATGTTTAATATTTGTTCAAAAATCATTGTTGTTTTCACTCATGCTTTCGTTCAACTTAATCCCCACAGTAAATGATTGATATCCACAGTAGGCAATACCGACACACACTGATTTCCAGGAGTTTTTTTGTACTGCTTTTGGGCTGGGGTTGTGACCGACTGCAGCAGAGGGCAAGAAGCCCTGGGGCTCTGTTCAGCCATCTCTCCATCTCCAGGTCTGATCAGGCAGGAGATTCCTGCCATTCCCTCCCTGGTCTTTGTCCACAAGGGGCAGCCAAGTCTGAGGGCGGGCAGAGCAATGTGGGTGGAGGCCAATGAGGCCGTCTGAGGTGTTCAGCGTTCTGAGGAAAGGCTCTGGGAAGGGAGGGGAGGTGTCCTTCAAGTTCAACGCCCTCATCTTAGTCCACATGGAACTAGACACATTTGAGAGAGCAAGTGTCAGCCCCCTCCAGTACTTTTCTCACATCACCTCATTCCAGAATCTCAGATCCACTCAGTTTCTGAGTCCTAAAGCCCATTGGTACCCACAGAGGTTGCGGGAGGTTAGGGTCAGCATCTCACGGAAAACACTTTGGGGAAGATTTATCCATCATTAACATCTAGACGTTATTCTTGCCTCCCACGTTGGTTACGTAACTTACGTAAATGTCTCTCACTGTCCCTGTTTTCCTAGCACAGTTTGAATTCACAGGACTATTTTGTTATCTGTAAAATAGTGGAAGGCTTTCTAGAGTTTCCTCTTAGCCTCAAAATGCTATGATTCTGTGATTTGAGGGGAGATGAGGAGGTTTTTCTGTCATCTTCTCTCTATCGGGGAGGAGAGGGCAGATGGAGAGCAGGCTGGGGCCGAGGCAGCCAGGAGAATCTGCAGTGGCAGCTGTAGCGAGGTGATGGGAGTGTGGAGTTTGACACTCGCGTGTGCTCTGTGTGTTAACTTACGCGCATCTTAACCAAACTGCATCAGATGTTTCTGTGGATTGGAGATTCAGAAGATCTGTTTCCCAACTGTTCTCTAACTCTGACAGCTCTCCAAAAGTTGTCTTCAAAATGCCAGGATCCCTTTTGCTTTCTTTCAGTAAGAATACTTAAGCAGCATCGCTTTTATCAACAAAAGTGGTGACAAAAATAATAGCGATTAAGGATCTGTTGTCCAGAGAATTTCTGAAGGATTTTTGTCCTTTATGAGTCTATGAATCTGTGGATTCTAGAACTCCTTAGTTTTGCAATCTCTCCCTCTCTCCCTCCCTCCCTGCTTCCCTCTTTCCCTCTCTTTCTGCCTCTCTGATGGTCTCCCCTCCCCTCCCTGACCCCTCATCATTCTGAGGAAAGGGAGAAGACAGGGAGTTGTCCAGAACAAAGGTGGCCAGAATTTGTAAGCCGTTTGTTCTCTCTTTCTGCAGCCACTGAGGGGAAGCTGAGCAAAAAGGGAGAAAAACGTGCCCAGCACCCTCATTTCACAAAGCAACGGAGGCTCAGAGAGTTTATTCTTCCTGAAGCCTGTTCCCATCCTGCCCTGCTCTCCAGCCTGGCACACCCACGCTTCCTGCAGATGCCATAATCTATAATTGCAAGATGCCCATTTGGGGCTTTCTGTGATTCAGCTCCGACCTACCTTTCCAGACCTTTCCCATCACAGACCCTTGTGTTTCCCAAGCCAACTTTCTTTCTATTCCTCACATATCTATCATATTTCTCTCCTTCCATGCCACTACTTACAGAGTTCCTTCTGCTAAAAATGCCCTTCCTCCTTCCCCACATCCTCAAGTGTCAACTTTGGTCATCGCTCAAGGTCCAAGTCAAATGCTCTGTCTTCCACAGGCCAATGGCAGTCTCACCAGATGTCCAGGAACAGCTCTTCCTTCCACCCAGGCCAGGCTGAATGCTGCTGTTGGGTTCAGAGCTCAACTGCGTGCTGTCCTCACATGTGACACCTTGCCATTTTCATGACAGTCCACAAAGAATACCAGCTGGGCTCTCTGGAGATCTCAGGAGCTGGTGAACTGTCTGTAAAATAAGGCAATTTCGACCCCTGCTCTGCTAATCCTGGAGCAGACTCCTTTGGATCGTTCCATGTATGGAGAGACTTGACTTCAAAACAAAACCCAAATTCGGTTTCCGCTTTTGTGGCTTTCAATGTGGGCTCATATTGGAATCCTTTTCTTTGAACCAGAATTGCTGAATACACATGTCTTTTCACTCCCAGTGAGCTGTCACACAGGCCTCTTCGGAGCCTCAGTTTCCAATACCCAGGAGGGTGGCTACACATCGATTTGAAGGGCCCAAACCCAACTTCCCAAACATGCTCTTTGCTTATATTCTGTAGCCTCGATGTTAGTTCAGACCATCCCCCCAAAATGCCCTGAAGCAGCACAAATTCTGAGCCACCAAGCAGAACTCCAGAGAGTGCCTCTTGCCTGGGTGAACTACAAAACAAGAGCTCTCCACGGCGGAGGGCCCAGGAAAGCCTCTGCCGACAGCAGGCAGATGTTCCGTCTTGGCATCATCCCCAAGAAAGAACATCCTCTGCCGTCCGGTGCCCCCGGGCTGCAGCAGAGTAATGGGTTCATGTTACATCACAAGCCATCAAGTATTCTATGTTTAGCTTTCTCACCTGGGGCCTTAGATGCTCTTAACCCCAAGATGTAGTCAAGAGTGGTTTTAAGTGCTCAGCCAAGCTATCCACCATGACCTCATTCGGCTCTCTTTTTCCGGCCAGTTTCTGTCTTTCTGTCTTTGTGCTTCAAAGAAGGGAAGAGGTAAAGTCCGTGTTACTCCCCCTAAACACCGAGGGGACCACAGCCAACTCTCCTGGTCTGGGTCCCATTATCCAAAAAAGGAATAGGAGGGAAAGGGCTGTGGAAACAAACGCTTACTCTTCTTTTGAAATCCGTGAGGAATGTTCACGATTTTCAACCATAAGATGGCAAAATGGGATAAGGTGATAAACAATGCAAACAGTGCTACAACTGTTAAAGACAGAAGAAAGAAAGGAATGCAAAGAAAAGAGAAACTCAACACTAGGAATCGTAAATTCTGAAGGAAAAAAAAGATTTCTAGCAGGGGGAAAAGGGCCTTCTGTTGTCATCTCGCTATTGTAACCTGAGTGCCTCCCAAGGTTTCAGACTCCAAAATCAGATCTAATTAAAAGAAAATGGAAAAGGACTTGGAGCCTTTTCAGCTCTGGAGAACATGCAGACAAATAAATTAAAAAGTGGGAGAAGTGGAACTAACCCAATAATCCGTGAAAAGCTCATTTCCCTCCTCGCCGCCACTGAGGCAACAGTGTCCTTCCTCCCTCCCCGTTCGCTGGTTCAGGGGCAGTGAGTGAAGAAATTGGCTAACAAGATCAGAAAATTTAATTACAGTTCTGCTGTCCCCTTCCAAGGAGTTGGCTGTCACACTTCCCTTTTGCCAATCTTCAGAAGGCTCTGTCTCTGGTGAGCCTCCCCTCCGCTCCATCCCCCTCATCTCCCTACTTTGGCTCAGGACGGTGGACACAGATGCTTTCATTTGGGGGTTTAGAGGATTAGATCAAAAGATTAAAGGGGGCAGTTGGAAAAGAGAATACCATTATCCCCTCATTTCCTTTGGTGTGCCCGAGCAACTTTGCCTCGCTCTTATCCCAAGAGATGTAACGTGGGAGCCCCAAAAGCTTAGCATCCTCGCGTTCCAGACGTAACGAAGCCCTGAGATACTTTAGAAGAAGCACAGAAAATCGCGCCCAAGTGCTCATTTTGCAAGCCAACTCAGAGATACAGAATGCCTTCCTTGAACAAGGTTTCTAACAAGATTCTGAAATGCTTTGGGCTCAAAATGAACCAACAAATAAAAGAATAATGTGATCAAGTCATGATTTCTGGCAGGAGGTAGAATGCAGAATGGTGTGTTAAAAACAAAAACTAAAACAAACAAACAAACAAAAACAGATATTTGCGTTTCTGTCCTAGGATATTCAGAGATTTATGACCAAATCCAGGATGCCAACCATTGGAGAGTGACATGGAACAGGTGTCTTCAAAATTCAAAGTTTAGCTAGTAAAAAAAAAGACTATTGGTTTGCGTGTCCATGCCTGGGTAAAGTAAGGTAGCCACACACAAGCTGTGTAGAGGTTCCTGGCATTCATGGGACTGAGATGCTACTTCTCTTCCCAGAATGTTGTTATCCCCAACATATATGAACCACCACAAATCTCTTCCCAGATTAGAGCAAGACAGATAAGCCCAGAAAAGTGCCTATGGTAATACGGGCAGCCTGCCTGCAGCGGCTTCAGGGAGGTGTTGACTTAGCTTGGTCAGTGGTGGTGGGAAGAAGAGGAGCCAACCAAGGACAGACAGGCAAGGAATCCATCACTGTGATCAAGAAAGATGAGAATTTGTCTTAAACACTCCTTCTTTAAGAGGTTTATCAGTTTGGATTACATTTGGCTGCACGTGATGGGAACCCTCCTCTCAGGAAACAAGGAGTCCAAAAGGGGACAAGCCAATGCTGCCATGACAGCTCAAGGAAGTGTTCAAGGACTCCGACTCCTTCAGGCCTCTGGCTTTTCTGGTCTTACCTTATGATTTGCATCCTCACAGCCATAGGAAGCAGTGCAATCTCTGTATTCCAGGCAGAAAGACCGGGAGGGGCAACAGGGAAAGGTCAACTGTTGGCCCCATTGGTCAGAATACAATAGCTTTCCTGAAAGTCTCAGTCAGCGGACTCTGCTTACATCCCGTCAACTAGAACTGGGTCCCATGGCCACCTTTACTTGAAGGGATACATCTAATTAGACACATCGCCGTCCTGCACTAATCGGGGATGTGTCAGTAAGGGGAAGAAGATGAGCACAGATGCTGAGCAGATGACTAGCAATGTCTGGCACTGAGCGAGTACTCAAAGGTGCCAAGGGAAATGAGAAATGAAGAAAACAGCAGAAAATGTCAGTCGGAGCACAGGCAGGCTTCTAGAGCCATTGTCTGCTAGAAGCAAGGAGTGAGCGATGAGGAAACAAAAGCTGTGATGTGAACACTGCCTTCTGGAAGCTTGGGCCCACGCACCTGGGAACCAGATGTCTACCCTGGCCACAAGCAACGTTGTATCCTGGATGTACTGCTCCCCACCCAACTGAATCAGCCTACAGAGGTGGGGAAGATGCAGAGATGGTGAAGACACTGATGGGGCTGGAAAGTCACAGCAATAGCCCAAGTCTGCGAGCCCTTCCCCTTTCCCTAGAGAGTGCCCTTGGGGCTGGGCTGCAGGCCTGGAAGGGCATCGAGTTGGTGGATACAAATGATAGTGAAAAGCAGACAAAAAACCAAAGCACAGGGAATCATTAAACAAAAGACTTCAAAGTCCTCTGACCTCCCCTTGGCTTCCTCAGATCCTTGGACCAAAACATCCATTTGGCCAGAAGAAGGTCTGAAGCTGAGGGTCTGCCAGTCCAGGGATGGGCTCCTCCTGGCGGACTCGGAAGTGTAAGAGCCATTGTGGGCGGCCTTCTCAAGGATAGTAGCTCTCTCATCTCCTCTCTTGGTGTGGGGGGCGACTGGATGGCCTCGTATTCTCAAGCCCAACAGCTCAAATGCACCTGGGGCCACCTGTCATCAGGGAGACAGGCTGTTTGTGCGTGGAAGAAAGAAACCGCAGGGAGTGCTGTATTTTTCAAGAAATTGACAAAGGGGTATAAACAGGTAAATATGAACTGCTGAGAGTTGTTCTTCTGATTCTTTGCCCAAAGATAAGAGGGGCATAGGGCTGCCTCCTTCCATCCACACCCACCAGGGACTGGACTGAAGACTGAGGTCGCATCCAGAAGTGGTTTGTTTGCACACCTGTGATTCAGCCCACTGCCCCAGTGTTTACTGCACATCAGCTGAGTTTGTTGTGTAGCTGACAGTGTGCAAGGGGCTGCCAGATGGAGCTCAGTTAGGATTCAGTTAGGAGAATCCATCCCCCAGGGGTTGCTCATGGAAGCACCCAAGGGACAAACCTTTAACAGTCATGATACCTTAGGGCCATATATGTCTTCAGTATGCACAGAATGTTTGCAAATCCATTTGCAAATCCATCATTCTGCACACCGCCCTGTGAGGTCGTCTGAGAGACAGCATGCTGTGATGGTTGGAGCTCACACTCTGGATCCAGACTGCATGGGTTCAAAGTCTGGCTCTGCCGCTGTCTAGATGTGTGAATTGGGCCAAAGTTATTTAATCTCTCTATGCCTCAGTTTCTTCATCTGTAAAATGGAAACAGAACAGCTGCTATCGAACTGGATTGTTGGGAGGATTCAATTGGTTATTTCCCATGAAGTCATGCAACAGTGCCCATTTCATGATCAAATTTTGCTACATGTTCGGTATTACTGTATTACTGCTACATTACGGTATTACCATTTTATAGATGCTGACCCTACTTGATACTCAGGGTAGAATGTCGGAGCTAAAGGAAACTTAGTCGTCATCTTTTACAGACAAAGAAATTGGGGCACATCATTCATCAGGGGTACAGTCCAGGCCAGTGCCCTGCTCCTCAGGGTGACAAGCAGCAGGCTTGGGCTTCAGTCCACTCCCTCTGATCAGGTGTTCTGAAGTCCTGTCCAGACCAAAAGGAAGCCAGACAACGTGCCTTCAAGGAGCCTGCAGACTCCCAAAAGTACTTGCATTGGTTAACTCTATGTGTCACCTTGGCTAGGCTATGGTTCCAGATGTTTGGTCAAACACCAGTCTAAGTGCTGCTGTGAAAACATTTTTAAGATGTGATTTATATTTAAATCAGTAGACTGTGAATAAAGCAAATTATCCTCCGTAGTTATGGGTGGGTCTCACCCGATCAGTTGAAGGCCTTAAAAGCAAAGACTGAAGTTTCCTAAAAAAGAAGGAGTTGTTTTTTTTTCCTCAAGACAGCAACATTGGAACCCTCCTGAGTTTCCAGCCTGCTGCCCTGCAAAACTCAAACTCAAGACTGCATCATCGGCTCTTCCCTGAATTTCTAAACTGCTGGCCTGTCCTACAGATTTCAGACTTTCTAACTCCCACAACCACATAAGCCAATTCCTTAAAATAAATCTCTCTCTCCCTAGATAGATAGATAGATAGATAGATAGATAGATAGATAGATAGACAGACAGACTGTTTCTCTGGAGAACCCTGATACAGTGTCCTTCCTGGAAGGACAGAGCAGTAACTTTGCCCAGCAATTGATTTCTTGAGCCCAAAATGCTGTCACTGATGTCTGCTGTCAATTTTGCAGCTCTTGCTACTATTTAAGCATAATTAGCCACCCAAAAATTATCAGTCAACCTCAAAATATATACTGGATGCCCAAGAGTTTCCTGCCCCTGCTAGACTCCAAGGGACATGAAAGATCTGTGAAATATACAGTGCCCTTTCCCCAAGTTTATACCCTAGTTAGGTAGTTAGGGGGCAGGGGTCCTTATGGGTGACAGTGGATATGCCCAGCTGTGTGACGGTGCTAACCAGTCGGGGAGAAGGGGCACCCCCTATACGAACTACTCAGGGGAGAGGGATTTGAAGTCCTAAGTGGGTCTTATCTCAATCTGTAGGACGGAGAGGTCTAGGTGATGTGAGTCCTGGACCAAGAGAAACCAAGCATAAAGTTTGCACTCGGTTCTGTAGGCAAAAGGAAGACATGGTATATTCTTGAAAAAATGTTTCAAGGGAGATTGTAACAAGGATGCATGTAGCAGTCGTTCGCCAGAAATTCTACAAATAAGGGGCTCCTCCAATGACGGGCAGGCGTGTGGTATGACGCAGCCAGAGCCTGAGACTGAGTCCCAGGGGAGGATGCAGAGGACGAGGGGCAGAGGATGAGTCGGGTTTGGACATTTCTTTGTTGAAAGGATAGAGGGATGTCTGCAGGGAAAAGTCCTCCGGAAATCTAAGTCCCAGCAAGAAGTCAAGGCTAGAGATGTAAACTAACCTGCGTGGGTGTTCTGGGTCAAGCCTGAGAATGATGTGCACACAGAGTGCACGTGGGAAAGAATGGAGAACCAGGTTCAGACCCTTAGTCACTCGCACAGATACAGGCTGAGCAGAGGAAAAGATGTGAAATGTTGTCTGAGAGGAGAGGAACTGGGACTGGTTGTGCTCCTGAAACCTGGGAAGGAGAAAAGTGTGTGGAGGACTGGATGGGCAACAATCACAGACACGCTGTGGTCGTGGCCCCCGGTCATCGCAAAGCGCATCCACACGTTAAGGGATGTGCGAGACTCTGCAGTCAGAGAACTTGTTTAGCTTAGTTGCTTAAAAGCAGTTCAGCACTGCTGTTCCCAAGCTCGCCGGACACAGGACACTCCTCCCAGGATTCTCAGAGCACAATTAGAAACTCTGGTCTAGCCCAACCTCTGTTACCCAGCAGAACCAGACTGATGTCCCAGATCCCCCAACAATTAAGGCAGCATTTTTCCAATATATCACACCGAATGCCTTGAACTCTGCAGGGGCACAGCGTTATATAAATCTACATGTCGGGAAACCTAAGCAGCCTAGACAGCCAGAGCTGGAAACCGCCATGAGGTCAGCCCACATCTGGTGTCTCAGAGGCTCCAGGAGCAGCTACCCACGGCCCCGCCCCTGCCGTCCTCTCAGGAAGAGGAGCAGAGAGATAAATAACTCCCCGAGAGCCTTCTTCCCTTCTCCACTTCTGCCGTCTTTCTGCTGCTTCTCTCCCAGGGCTTTCCTTGATGAATCCACCATGTGCCTCAAATTATTTATTTCTCTTTCCAGAATTTCAACAACAGATGGATTAGAGTACCACATTTTTGAAACAGCAGACTCTTGAAATGCCAGAGGTCAGAATCATTATGGGCTGGGACGAAAGACAGGGCTGGGGGCTGGAGGGGGGCCTTGCACCTGGAAGGGAGGTGTTCCCAAGGAAGCCCAGGCGAGCTCTGGGGCGGGGGCTGCCACCCTGCCCCTTGCTGGCTGGCTGGGTCTGGCTGGCCTGCCTGCATTCACCACCCAGCTCACCCCACCGCCTACCCAAGATGAAGCAACCCTTCCTGGTGCCTCCATCTTTCTGAGAAAAGTGGTCCAGCTTTTGTAGTCTGGAGGAGAGGGTGGCCTGGCAGCCTTGGTCCTTGTAGGACTTAACAGAGCTATTTAGAGGTACTACACCTTGAAAGTCCAGAAGAGAGATCACTGTTTATTGACTGTTTAGAACAGGGGTCACAGACTGGCCACTGGGTCAAATCTGGCCCGCCACATGCTGTTGTAAATAAAGTTTTATTGGAACACAGTATGCCTATTCTTTCACATGTTGTCCATGGCCACTTTTGCCCTACAACAGCAGAGTTGAGCAGCAGCGACAAAAGCCATATGGCCCACAAAGCCTAAAATATTTACTATCTGGTTCTTTACAGAAAAATTTTTCCGACCCTGGTTTAGAGGATATGGCTTAGAATACCCACCTTGCTCTCATTCCTGCACATCTCACACACACACACACACACACACACACACACACACACACACACGCTCACTCACTCCTGTCCTCCTTTCTCGGGGCCCTGACTTATCTTTGCTTCTAGTCTGGGTCTCTCTCTGTATCTCCCAGTCCTTGTGCTTCCCCATCAGTCTTTACTTTTCCATCTCTGCCCCCACCACCCCAGCTCAGTGTCTCCCTACCTTCCCCTGCCTTATCTATTTCCATTAATAAGTGGTTATATATAAACAAAGGGGTGTTGTTTTCCCATTTGTTGAACTTACTTAGGGAGCTGCTCTAATTAGGAAAGCGAATAAGTAAGAGCTTTGTATTTCTCTGGGGGGAAAAAAAAGTCTGATTTCTCTTTAGTTCTGTGGTCCTCAGTTTTTTTCCCATTGTGGTTCAATGGCCCATGGCAGAAAAGGGTCCTCCCTCGAGCATAACCTTAAAGTTTGAAAGCCATCCTTAGAGAATGCCATTGTGCATGGCCTTCAGTGCCAGTTACCTGAGAGACAGTTGGCAGTGACCCTGAGAAATTCTAACCCACATTTGTAATCCAAGTTAGGAGACCGTCATTGGAAGCCTGATTCTGTAATAGCTTTGTCTGGAGTGGGGGCAGGGAGTTGATCACTTGAGAGGTGATCACAAGTGAGCAATTATGGGGTCACAGGAGAAATTCAGCAGCAGTGGTTTCATTTGTGACAGCACTCATCACAGTCTGACTTACATGATAATTGTGAAGTTATGAGCAAAATGAGAACTGAGGGTTCATCTTACTCATTTTCATAACCACCCACCCCACCTGTCCAAGGACCTTGCTTGGTAGCCAAAATGTGATTATAATGACCTACTGTGAATTACACTGCTTCTTTGTGCCACGAATGTGTTAAATGACTTGCAGATCTTCCTCAACAAACAGCGGAGTTATATCCTGATAAACCCATTGTAAGTTGAAAATATTGTAAGTGAAAAGTGCATTGGATACATTAGATAGCTTAACTTCTAAACGTGCTTAGAACATGTACCTTAGCGTACAGCTGGGCTAAGTCCTCTAACGTAAAACCTACTGTATAGTAAAGTGTTGAATATCTCCTGTAATTGGCTGAATACTGTACTGAAAGTGAAAAACAATGGTTGTAAGTGTATCGATGGTTTGCCTTCATGATCATGTGGCCACCTGGGAGCCACAGCTGCCACTACCCAGCATCAGAGAGTATTGTATGCATGTCACCAGCCCAGGAAAAGAGCAAAATTCAAAATCTGAAGGACAATTTTGAATGCATGTCGCTGTACCACCATCATAAAGTCAAAAAACCATAAGTGGAACCATTGTAAGTGGGGAACCATCTGTACATTCATTGTCCACTCTGACAAGCACTTTGCCAGGTAGAAGTTACTAGTCCCAGGTTGAGTATGAGGAAGCTGCGGCTCAGAGACATTAAGTGGCTCACGCAGCACTTGTCCTGCCGTGGAAGCAGAGTCAGGGGTTTCTGCTGTAGGCTGGCTTGATGTCTGTCTTCAGGCCCCCAAGTCTGAGTCTGACCTTGATACCTTGACATTGACCCCTGCTTTCCGCACTGGTCTCTGGCCCAGCATCAGCTTTACCTGCCCTCCTCCCCTACCCCTCACTCTGGTCACCCCTGGTCCTGGCTCCTCAGGTGCCTCTTGGTGGGCCAGGCAGAGCTCTTTGGCAGAGCACCACACCAGTGTCCTGGGAGAGGAGTCAGTGCCTGGAAAGGCGGTGGAACACACCCTTTCTCTCCATTTCTGGACGAAGGAAGGCAGGAAGAGAGAAAGAGAGAAAGCGAGAAAGAAAGCAAGAAATCAAGAAAGCAAGAAAGAGAGAAAGAAAGAGAGAGAAAGAAAGAAAGAAAGAAAAGAGAGAAAGAAAGAGAAAGAAAGAAAGAAAGAAAGAAAGAAAGAAAGAAAGAAAGAAAGAAAGAAAGAAAGAAAGAAAGAAAGGAAGGAAGGAAGGAAGGAAGGAAGGAAGGAAGGAAGGAAGGAAGGAAGGAAGGAAGGAAGGAAGGAAGGAAAGAGAAAGAAAAGAAGAAAAGAGAAAGAAAGAAGGGAAGGAAGGAAGGAGGCCAGAGTCTCACCTGAGGAAACCCATCTAGGGGTACAGCCTTGTGAGGTTTTCCCAGCCTGGCTGACAACAATCTGGGAGGCTGGGAAGCAGAGGCTGCATTCTAACCTGATCCATCCTTCTCTGACCTTTGGGGCAAGATGGACATCCCAGGGGTATGACGTGCTACACCCCTGAGGATGTGCCTCTGGGAAACTTTCTGCTTCCCAGGGGTCCACCTCACTGCTACCACTCATCTCAGCCGCCAAGCCCTCCATGCCCTAAATGACCACGACCCTGACGATGACAGCCCTGTGGGTGTCCTAGGTGTCCTCCTACTCCCGTCCCCATAGCTTTGCCCATGCAAGGTCCCTTGGAGCCCCAAAGTGTCAGCTGCTAGGTGCGCACCATGCAGGAACCTTGAGGGCCCCAGATGCAGGCAGTAGATAGTTTTGATGAGAGGCAGGCAGTCTCCCCCCCACTGGTTCAGCTGCACCAACACTGGTGCATGCCCAGTCTCTGGGGCGTTCTTCCTCCAAAACTGGCAGAGAAGGCTGCCTGCTCTGCACACCTGCCGTCCCCCTGCCCAGAGAATCTGAAAATGGTTTATTGCTCTCATCAATCTACATTCTTACATTCCAGTAACTCATTTGGAGGTGGCGTTACTGCCAGGGCCAAGCACTTGGGGTTCTGGCCACTGAGACCGGTTTCCATCGTGATGTGGGTCATGTCACCCCACCAACCACCAGCCCTCCTTTCCACCATGCCTCCCACCCTTTCCCTATAGGAGAATTAGAGAAGCTGAACTTTGGAAGGGAGGGATACATCACCTAATGTTGGGGTTTTAAACATAAGATCCATGGACAGATTCCAAGCGTTCATGAATTTCTCAAAATCATATGAAAAAAGCTATCCCCATATGCGCGTGCGCGCAAACACACACACACACACAGGTATGTACCACTCTGGGGTGAGTGTCCCCAGTTTTCAATGACTTTTCAGAGGAGTTTCTAACAAAAAAGAAAATAAAAGTGTTGAGAACGAGTGATGTATTGGAGCCTCCTCATTTTGCAGGTGCAAAAACTAAGACCCAGAGTTTCCATGACGTGTGATTCACCAAATCTCTTCTTTGTCTGTAATCCTGTAGCTCTCTTTCCTCTTCTTTTTTATTCTCACCTTTGATGTCAAAAAGGGATGCAACAAGAGGCCATAACTGAGTCAGGGTCTGGGAAGAAGTTGTCCCTTTCCACCAGGAAGCTCCTGAACCCTGAAACGTGCTCTCTCGACCCATAGAAAGGCCTTTGGTCCGGGGAGCCCCTTGTCCATCAGGCCCAAGTGGCCAGCTTACCTTGTCCTCACTATAAATAACACTGCCCTTGGGAAGTCAGCCCTGGAATGATCAAAAAGGAGAGGAGAGGACTCTCCTGCCTCAAAGGAGAACAAAGCCAGGACACCAAATTCCCCACACCCAGTGTGTCTGGTCTGGCTTCAGTGGGCTTAGAGGCAGAGCAGCCCTGAGCGCACTCCCCTGGACGGCAGCAGTCTTGCCGCTGCTCCTGTGGGCCTGGCCGGCTCCACCGATGCCCACCTGGGCTGGCTGGGGCTTTCTAGGATGCAGCAGTCCTGGGGGTGCTCCTGCAGAAGGCAGCCTCCTGCTGATGTTCCCTGAGCAAGACCAGTTTAGGGGGTGTACCCCCCCCCATGAGGATGGAGCCGTCCCGCCGATGCCCCCCTGGGCCAGAGTTTTACCTTCACCCTTAATTCATGTCCCATTGAGGACGCTTCTGAAATTCACAGGGAAGATACAAAGAGAATTCCTTCAGAAAGCATGCAATTTGGGAATCAGAAATTCTGAGTCAAATGGAATATCAGAAATTAACTAGATGAACCCTCACATTTTATAGATTCTCAGAGAGGCAAGGTTACTTGCCCTAGGCAATACAGTGACACAAGAGAAGATGGTTGGATGGATAGACAGATAGATAGCCAGCCAGATACACGCGAGAGAGAAACGAAGAAGTAAGTGTGTTTTTCCTGGCTTCACCCATCCGGCACCAGCGTGGGTTCTGGTGGTGCTGCTGCTGCTTTGATGCTTGCATTCTTTCCTTCTTCATCGCACCTCTAAATATGTTCTTTGGGGAAAAACAGCATCTCTGCAAAGGAAAATGTAAAAGACAGCATATTGGGCAGGACAAGATGGAGAAGAAAGCAAATTCAGTCTTACTGAGCAGCCCCTCTGCCAGGCGCTTCACTTTGGTCCCGAGCCCCGCTGCATGGCAGCCACTGGTCCCTAGTCCACTTGCTTATTGGACCCCTTTTCAAGTGACAGAAACTCAGTGCTCATCCTTGTGTCTCACGGGTGACCTCGGCGAGGGGAGGGGGGTTCTCACATCTAATTTATGCGCTGTCTGTGCCTCTCCCTGCCCTCCGCTCCAGCTGCTGCTCCAACCCTCCTTCTTGGCCATTGTTGGGGTCACTCTCCTCTTTGCTTTGATCCTGTCTGTTTGCCCATTGCACCACCAATGGCCCACTTGACCAGTAAAACCCCTGGGCCATCTCTTCTTTCACAGTCCCTCCTGGAGGCCGCTCTCCACTTGCCACTGGATCCCCTTTGCTCTAAGCCTTCCAGTGCCAGCAGGTCGTCACTGCTCTATCTGAATGACCCTCACGTGACTGGCACCCAACCTGGACTGCTTAGAGCTCTCCACGCCCACACCAGACTCAGTGAGGTTGCCAAATAGGGTAGCCAACTGTCCCAGTTTGCCTGGGACTAAAGGGCTTCCTGGGTCATGGGATTTTCGGTGCTAGAAGTGGGACAGTTCAGGGTAAATCAGGATGGTTGGTTACCCTGCAAGGCCAGCCAGGAGGGAGAAAAGCGGGAATGCAAATGCAGGCCTTCTTAGCACCGACAACTTTGTTCTTTCAAAGCATCAGCCTGCAAAATACTGTATGTGTGTTCAACACACAGAGTGGAGACACGTGGGAGGGTGACGTCAACTGACACCTGCTTTCCCTGGAAGAATGACATGTGGAGCAAGTCTATTCCATGGGCTTCTAAGAATTAATTGATAAAGTTAAGATATTACCTTAGGGTAACCACATGCCCTGGTTTGCCTGGGACAATCCCAATTTACACCTGTTCTCCCGACATAATTATTAATAGCCCTCCGTTTTCAGGCTCAAAAGTATCCTAGATTGCACAATAAATTATATGGCCACCCTCACCATCATATCACAGAGCCAGCTGCTTAGGCTCCTGATTAATGGGGTCTGTCCCCATGACCATAACTAAAGCCCAGTGTGGCTTCCCCGCGATTGACTGGGCATGTTGGCTCTGCAGACCAGTCACCCTGAAAAAGTAGCATTTCTCCAGCCCCGTCTCTCTCAGCTGATTGGAGTTTGTGTGACCAAAGGAGCAGACCTGCCTCTGACTTCCTAGCAGAACCCAGCCTGAACAATCAGTCCTCACATCACTTCAAAGAAGCAGGCCAGGCATTCATTGGCACTCTGCACAGATTTATGCACCATACATCATTATCTCCTGCTGAGAAACAAGACAGATATAGGGCATACGGCAGGTCCTTTAGAAAAAGGCATCTTGACAGATCTTTGAACCTAAAATACCTTTAGTAATTGGGACACCCACTCCGGGACACGCAAGATAAATGACCCTGTTTGTAGAGTACCCACGCCCTTAGCTGCCTGTCCCACTCCGCCCCTTCCTCCTCCTCCTCTTCCAGTCCTCCTCAAGAGCCTCCTCTGGCCTCTTCCTGCTCATTAGCAGCTCTACAAAAAGACAGACTGGGGCAGGGAGAGGAAGGGCATATTATTCGCTGGGAGTAGGTTGGATGGGAGAGGAGGTGGAAATGAATGGCTTGAATGGAGTTGGAGTCGGCTGGTGGATTTCATTTCAGGCTCCACCTGTTACCCTAGCCCTCTAATTAGCAGAGGGGAAAGCTTTAGAGGTAACATGCATACTTGTAAGTCACCTAGTGACACAGAAGGTACTCGATAAATGGGGGTTGGCGGTGGGTTGACACCTGCCTGCCCTCAAGGGAGTAGCGAGATCAGCCTATCACCCCAGGCACTGGGGGTCCCTTGGCACCCAGTCCAGCTCACCTGTCTTATTAGAGCATCCAGAGCTGGGTTCCACTCATCTCTGTACTCTCTCCCTCCCCAGCTCTCTCTATTTGTCTGTGTGTCACACACACACACACACACACACACACACACACACACACACACACACACACTTCTCCCCCGAGGGCTGTAAACACAAGAGACAGCTTGGGGCAGGGATGGAAAGATCACTGTCCCAGGAAGTCCCAGTTCCACTCCCACTGCAGTTCAATAAATATTTTGGCCGTGGGATGCAGTGCACAGAATACAGAGATGAGGACAAGGACACCGTCATGGTCTGCTGGGGTCTCAAAGTGAGGTGGGAAATGTATTCAAGTCAGCAGCCCATCTCAGTCTGCTCTGATAAAGAAAAAGACAGAGGGAACGCAGGGTACTGTGGGGAGGCAGAGGCAGGGCCCTGGGCCTCCTGAGTGGAGGTCTAGGATGACTTCCTAGAGGAACTGGAGCCCGTAAGCTTGGAGACATGCAAGAACCAGCCAGAAGAGGGGGAGGAAACCAAACACCCCCAGGCCCAGGGGTGGGACATATCATGGCCTTATGGAAAAATCAACATTCTGCGTGTGTCTGAAAATTAACCAAGCAGACAGTCTTCCTTTCTTCACTCGTAAGATGTTTCCAACAAGAAAAGCCCTTAGGCACATTCCTGATTCTAAGAGAACCTTTTATAGTGGTTGAGTTCATTATAATTTGATCAATAAGGTCATGGTCACGGGTTAATTATCACAAGGTTGGTGAATAAAATCCACTTCCTATAGCAATCATAAATTACAACTCTAAAGAAACAAATTCGATATTTTACAGTAAATGCACTAACATTCTAAATGAATATATGTATTTTTTCAAGGTTACCAGTTACAAGTCAGCAGACCCTAGGACAACTGAACAAATCTTTTAACATAATAGGAAAGCTAGGTTTTGCCTCTTTTAGTAAATAAACTTACTGAGAAACTCAAGTTTATGATAAGATACAAAGTCAGTCCAGATTAACTGCAACATGTTGGTAACTGGTATATGAATATTCATTTTCTTACCTTTCTTTCTGAATGAAGAGCTGTTGTCTACCCATGATTGACGTTTTCAAAAACACTTATGTCAAGAACTTCTCATCCTCTCAGTTTCTATTTTAAAAAATTCTGTCCACTGGCAGCAACTTAATTTCATCAAAGCTGGATCAAAGATCTGGGGGACTTACACTAACTTTTTTCCATAATAGTGTAAACAAGGACACAGCTGCTCAGCTGCCTGACCTTCTGCGTCCTTTCCTGTGAGCTGGGGTTAGTGCCTGCAGCCCCCCTTTCAGAGGGGCATGTGAAGATTCAAAATGCATATGAACCAAAGACGTACGAACTTGAGCCATGGCTACCTCCTGGCCCTGGTTATCTCCTTGCCCTATGCTAGAAGTGGAGAGAATGCCCTGGCACAAGGCAGACCCTCAGGGAGAAAGATGGGATGGTTCTATGGGCAGTCAGAATTCCAGAGAGCCTTCCATCTTCTTGACTCCCAGAGAAAAGCCACTAAGCGGCCCCCGGCAGTTTCCTGCTCCAGACCCACATTCTTCTCTCTCCACTGTGGCCTGATCTGTTCTCTCTGCTTCCCTACCCTTGGCCCACTCTTGTGGCTGAAGCCCTCCAACTAGCCCTCTTCCCACATGAGTGGTCCTCACGGTCAGCGCTTTCCACCTTCCCTACCAGTGCTGCTGCTCTCGGCTGTCTTCAAAGAGAATTCACCAAACCACCAGCCCCACCTCTGGCGTTCCCAGGTGTGTGAGCTCAGTGCCCATCTGCTGGAGCCCAAAAGAGCCCTGAGAATCGGGGGTACCTCTCTGGTGTATCCCCAGTGTTGCTCTCACGAATCATGTCTGTGGGATGCTGGGAGCCTGTGTCAACATGTGATTTGTTTCCCTAGTTCGGAGCCTGAGAGAGTCTGTAAGCCTGGAGATTCATTTCTCTGCACCTCTTCTGCAGGCCTTGAACCCTCTGACTGATGAAATCCATCCAGGGCCACAGAGCTCATTTTCTAAACTGAAGACATAGAGGCTCAGGAAAAAAAAAAAAAAGTTTACAAATGGAAAATAAAAAGGCAAATGGATAAAGTGGAGGAGAAATAGGTGGACGCAAGATCGATCATAGCAACAGCGGAAGCGTGAATTGGAGATCCAGTTTATAAAAAGGTGGAGGAAAAAGCCACAGTGAGAGCAGCACAGTGAGTGGGGAGTTTCAGTGAGGGGAGCCAGGCTAACACAGCCTTCCTGCCTGCAGGACAGGTTAGGGCCACACTGGAAGCCAGGCACCAGCAGTCACGCGGTGAGGTTTAAAGGCTGACCGTGGGGATTGAAGGTGTTTTTGTCGAGATCAGAAAGAAAGCACTGCAAAGGACTCTAGCTTAAGGGAAACCTTCAGCTGCTAAGGCTAATTTCATTAGTCACCCTGAGCATGCGTGCAGAGTTCTTAGTTCTGGACGGTGGACCCAAAGGTGATGAACTTCACGCTCCCATAATAAGCCCATCCTGATTGGAGGAAATCGCTGATAGGCTGGAGACAAGTTTGCACAGTGCTGAAGGGAGACACAGCATGATCTTTTTCTCCATCAAGTCTTCTTTTCTGGACAAGGAAGGATCAGAGAAACCATCTAAGGAATTGGAGGGAATAAGAGCCACAGGCAGGGAGCTGGTAACCTAGAAACGCAATGAAAGCAGCGGCAGGAGGCAAAGGTCTTACCTATGCTGGGCAAACAAGCAGGATGCTCATGCCTCCCAGAGACCAGGCTCCTTGTAGAGCTGGAACCAGCCGGGCAAGGCAGAAGCGTGAGGCTGAACACGAAACCAGACTGGCATGTGGCAAGGACCTGGTGCTCTAACTGCTTGGACAATAAATAAACATCCCTCCCCACCAGGCCCATAGGACAGGATCGCCCTTTCCATTCTCACTGTCTCCCAGAACTTTCTCACTTTGCCTCATCTTTGGGGCAGTGGTTCTCAGCCTGTGTCACCATAAGCCAGTAGATACTGTCAGTTATCAGGTGAGTACAGAGCATTTTGCTACTAATATTAAAGTACCTAAGTGTATGCTTTCTTAATATAAATTAAAGGAGACCACGGTCATTTCCACAATGACATCACTTTCTCTCCTCTATTAGCCAGGTCTCGATGGGAAAAGACAAAATTTAACTCAAACTAGCTTAGACCAAAAGGGAGACTTGTTGGAAGGTTGTTGATTCTCTCAGTTGCTATTGCTGTGTGACATATTGTCTCCAAACTCAGTGGCTTAAAACAACCATTTTATCCAGCTCGTGAATTGTATGGGTCCGGCATTTGGATAGGGCTCCATGAGAATGGCTCTGCTCCGTGCAGTCAGGGGCCTCTACTGGGAGACTCTGTGACTGGGAGTGACGCAATGGTTGGGGGCTGGAATTACCCGGAACTTTATTTGCTCTCATGCCTGGGTGGCTGATGTTAGCTGTCATCTGGGACCTCAGCTGGGGCTGTCAACTAGAGCTTCCACACATGGCCTCTCCATCTGGTCTGAGCTCCTCACAGCATGGCAGCCTCGGGGTAATGGAGCTTCTTACGCAGTGGCTCAGGGCTCCAGTGCGACTTTTCCAGCTAACAAGGTTGAAGTTGTATCACCTTTTATGACCTACTGTTGGAAGTCACTTCATGTCTCATCTGCTGTGTTCTATTGGTTACAAGCAAGTCACAAGTCCACTGAGATTCAAGGGGAGGGGAAAATACCCTACTTCTCAGTGGGAAGAGTACCAAAATAATTTGCAGACATGTCTTTAAACCACCACACTGAGCTATTTTGTGTAACTGTGGGAAGTAAGGACTCAAATGCTGCCAGGACACTCTGCTTCTCTTTGTAAGATGAATTCTTTGGCTTTCTTTTCTCTTACTACAGACTGGCTTCATCCAGAGAGCAGAGAGAGGAGTAGCTAGAGCCACATAGCACAGACATGACCCCTGGAGGCCCCTCTTTATGTTTCCAAGCCATTCCCAGAGAGGATGTAACCATTGTGAGATAACCAGCGCCTGCAACATTTGTGATCCAGTCTGTCCTCTGTACAAGGACAATGATGGACAGACAGCCAGTTACTCTGGAATTGCCCTTTGCTACACTCTGCCTTATATATGTCCAGGAAATAAGCCTATGGTGGGAATATAAAAGGAAAGAAGTTGAAAGCCCTGCGTTTTGGCACTAATTGAATTTTACCCTGAAATGTAATTGTGTGTATGTCATTTTCTTCTCTAAACTTGTAGTGACTTGAGGAGTGTATGGCACTGTAGTTTAATATATACTTGATTGAATGAATGAATAAATGAATATTCTAAGTGAATAAAAATTATTACTATTTAGTACGATAGAAAACTTCAAGTTATACAGACAGTGAATGTGTTTAGGCTTAGATCAAAAGATACGTATACCTAAAGATATACCTAAATATTTAGTATATTTCTCTAGTATTGCTTAATATAATATTTTGTTTAACAATTTAAAATGTTAATAACTAATTTGTGGCTAATATACTTATTTAAGTTCACTTTTAATATCAAATATATGCAACTTGTTTGCAACTCAGTACAGTGCCTGATTTTATTAAGGTGATCAGCCACCACTTTATCGCCTATCAGAGAAGGTATATCCTTTGGAGAATGATAACATCAATATACATTTATCAGAATATTGTAATCTATTAATAAAAATTAAATAGAAATTGTCAAATCAGAATATATAATATCTCAAAATGAATAGCACATTAGATGGATTTACCAAAGATTAAACACAGCAGAAGAGCATACTACTGAACTAGAAGATAAAGTAGTATAAAATAAGACAAAGGTTTGAAGAGAAAGAAAGAACATCAACTTGAAAAAATGAAATACAGATCAATAGAAAATGTGTAAGTACATAAATTAAAAAGTTAGAAAAATACATAAAAGACCATTAGAGAAATGGTAAGAATGTTCCACATACATGCAAATGGAGGGGAAAGGAGAAAGGATGGGACACAGCATTACAAGAAGAGATAATGACCAAAATGTTCCCATAGTGATGAAAGACAAATTCACAGGTTCTAAACACTCTATTAATTCTTAAAAGGAAAAAGTCCAAGAAAAGTGCACATAGGGACATTATAGTAAGACTGCTGGAGAGAGAGAGAATATCTTAAGAATGGCCTGATCCAAGAGCATGATATATCTTTCCATTTATTTGTGTCATCATCAATTTCTTTCATCAATGCCTTGTAGTTTTCAGAGCACAGGTTCTCTGTTAAAATGTTCATACTACCCAAAGCAAACTACAGATTCAATACAATCCCTATCAAATTACCAATGGCATTTTTCACAGAACTAGAACAAATAATCCTAAAATTTGTATGTAACCACAAAAGGTCCCAAGCAGCCAAAGCAATCTTGAGAAAGATGAACATAGCTGGAGATATTAAGCTCCCCTGATTTCAAACTATGCTACAAAGCTACAGCTATCAAAACAGTATGATATGGACACAAAAACAAACACATACATCAATGGAATAGAATAGAGATCCCAGAAATAAACCCATGCTTACGTGACCAATTAGTCTACAACACAGGACAAGAATATTCAATAAGGGAAAAGACAGTCTCTTCAATAAATGGTGCTGGGAAAACTGGACAGCTGCATGTCAAAGAATGAAACTAGACACTTTCTTGCACCACATACAAAAATGAACTCAAAATGGATTAAAGACCAATGTAAGACTGGAAACCATAAAATTCCTAGAAGAAAACATAGTCAGTGAGCTCTATGACATCAGTCTTAGCAGTATTTTTTTTTTGGATGAGTCTCCTCAGTCAAAGGCAACAAAAGCAAAAATAAACAAATGAGATTACATCAAACTAAAAAGCTTTTGCACAGCAATAGAAACCATCAACCAAACAAAAAGGCAACCTACTGAATGAGAAGATATTTGCAAATGATATGTCTGAAAAGGGATTAATATCCAAAATATAAAAGAACTCATACAACAAAATATATTAAAAAAAAATCTGATTTTAAAATGAGGAAAGGCCTGCATGGACATTTTCCCAAAGTAGGCATACAGACGTCCAATAGCACATGAAAAAAAATGCTCAACATCATTAATCATGAGGTAAATGCAAATCAAAACCACAGTGAGATATCATCTCACACCTGTCAGAATGGCTATTATCAAAAAGATAACAAATAATAAGTGATAGTGAAGATGTGGAGAAAATGGAACCCTCGTGCACTGTTGGGGATGTAAATTGGTGCCGCAGCCACTATGGAAAATAGTATGGAGCTTCCTCAAAAAATTAAAAGTAGAACTACCATATGATCTAACAATTCCTCTTCTGAGTATTTATCTAAAGAACACGAAAACACTAATTTGAAAAGACATATGCACCCATTCAATGTTCATGACAGCATTATTTACAATACCCACTTAGGAAGCAATGTAAGTGTCACCAATAAATAAATGGATAAGGAAGACATTATATATATTTTCCCCAATGGAATATTACTCAGCTACAAAAAAGAATGAAATCTTACCATTTATGACAACATGGTTGGACCTAGAGGATATTATGCTAAATAAAACAAGTCAGATAGAGAAAGACAAAAGGACAAACACCATACAATTTCACTTATGTATGGAATCTAAAAACAAAACAAATGAACAAATGTAACAAAATAGTAACAGTCTCTTAGTTACAGAGAACAAAGTGGTTGCTGGGTAGAGGGTGGCAAGCAGGGGAGATGAGAATGGTCGCAACAGGTGAAGGGAATTAAGAAGTACAAACTTTCAGTTAAAAAATAAATCACAGGAATAAACCATACAGCATAGGGAATATAGTCAATAATATTGTAATGCCTTTCATGGTGACAGATGGTATTAGAGTTATCATGGTGATTGTCTCATAATGTATAAAAATATCAAATCACCATGTTGTACATTTGAACCTAATATAAAATTGTAGGTCAGTTATACTTCAATCGAAAAAAAAAAAAAAAAAAAACAGAATGGCCTGAAAAAAAGACACATAGTCACATTAACTTCAAAGGAGAAACAATAAGATAGACATTTGATTTTGTAACAGAAATGATAAAAGCTAGAAGAACAATGGAATGATTTTTCAATTATGCCAAAAAAAATAAGTAAATAATGGTCAACCTAGAATTCCAAACTTTGAGAAAATTTCCTTCAAAAATGAATACAAAATAAAAGTGCTTTAGGACAAATAAAAAGTAAGAGGAGTCATGGTTATCAAACTTGCATTAAGAGAAATAATAAAGAGATTTCTTCTACAAGAGTTAGCAGGGGGTAAAAACTGACTCTGGATTGCAGGAGCAAAGTGTAGACCTCTCTAAAGGAACACACTGTTAACACAGGTAGCAATGTTACAGCCCCACATACAACGTACTGCCAGATATGAGTTCACGCAAGGAAACAAGCCACAATTTGCAACAATCAGAAGAAATAAAAAGCAGTAGATTTAGACAAGCTATTAATATAGACAACTAAGAAGTGTGGGCTATAGATTTATAGAATATGTATGTCTAAAATAAAGAGATAAGAGCTGGAACTTTTAAGAAGAGGTAAAAGACAAGACACTCTAAAATCCTAGATTTTTAAAAGAATTGAAAGGAAATTTTGGAAATGAAAAATATCTTTTAATCTAAAATTTCAAGCATGGGCTAAACAAATCAGATATACAGAGGATTAATGAACAGGAAAATAAGGCTAAAGAAATCACCCAGAAGCTACCACAGAGATACTGACAAGTAAAAATATTATAAGTAAAGTTAAGAAAAATAGGGGCTGAAATGAGAAGATTTAATTTGGCCCTGAAAATACCATACTTGAGAAGAGAGAGAATAGGGGAAGGAAATATTCAAAGAGATAATGGCTTAAAATTTTCTAGGACTGATGAAAGACATTAAACCTCAGATTCAGAAAGCATAATTTATTTCAAGCAAAATAAATAAAGATGAATCTACAAGCAGATTTATCAAAGGAAAATTATAGGAAAAAAGAAAAACTATCCTAGGACAATCAGAGACAGAAGGCAGGTTACCTCCAAAAGCAGGCAAAAATGTACTATTTACCAGCAGCAATAGAAGCCAGAGACAGTAGAATAGTATTTTCAAAGTTCTAGAGGAAAATCACCACTAGTTTAAAATTTTGGACCATGTTAAACTTTGTTAATGCTCTTCAGCCAAAGACTCAGGGAAGACATCTGTAGTGGAACAAGTTGTGTTTATTACCTGTTGCAGCAAGGGGGAAGCACGGTGTGTCTCAGTAAGAGGGTACTAGAAATAATCTATTACAGGATTTGGGCTATGGCTGGGTAATTGGGGAGACCCTCCTGGGGAGGGTCTAAGGAATCAGAGGGCTCATTTTGGATGCGGACGTTATCAGAAAGTCATAGCAATTCTATGACTGTGGATCTCAGTAATTATCTATAGGGAAGGAAGTCTAGAGTGAGGATAGACTGGAATTGGTAAAAGTTGCAGTCACTCATTTAGCAAGAGAGGGAGACATTTGGTGTTTTGTGAGCCATACAAGGACCTGGTCTGAGTGGAATGTCTGTGAGACTGTTTATGTCCAACAGGAGGACAGCATAGCTTAGCTGTAAGCATCAGATCCGTCTGTAATAATATTGAGACTTCGCTGTGAAGTTAGATCAGTCCCAGATGTCGAGAGCTGCTTTTTATATCCTTAACTTCTATTCATAAAAGAGGATGAAATAAATAAGAATGAATTAGAGAGTTTGACACTCACAGTCCTGCACTGAAGGTAATTCTAAAGGGTATAACTTCAGGAAGTAGGAAATTGAACCCAGAAGGAATGGAATATAAGAAAGAATAGTGAGCAAAGGAGTTGGTAATCATGGCCATAAATCAAACCTCACATCGACAGTATGAAACAATAATAACAATAGTGGTGGGAGGGGTTAAAAATAAGACTGAACCACAACTCTGAACAATATATAAGATCAGAGGGAAATGATTAGGCCGAGCATTCTGCGATCCCTGCATTAAGGAAGAAGGTAGCCGTTCTGATGAACTCTATGGCTTTGTTAAGGCAAGAATGCAAGTTAAAATTTAACTAAAAGAATAGAAATAGACCATATAAATTTGGTGGGGGAAGAAATGAAAAAAATTCATCAATATTAAATAAGGAAAGAAAGGAGAAACAATGATGCCAAGAAATATCCTGAGAAATGGAATGTAAAAATGAATCCAAACATACCAGTATTGACTACAGACGTCATCAGATTAAATTTATCAGCTAAAGGGCAAAAATCACCAAAGTGGATTTTTTTAATGAGCTCTGTGCTTTTTCAATTGGCACACAAAATATAAGAACAAGAAGTTTGAAAGTTTTTAAAAGAATAGAAAGTAAGCAAATATCATACTAATAAAAAGAAGCTGATTTCTCTATATAACCGTAAGCCTCGGGTTCTCTCTCTCTGTCTGTCTCTTGCTCTCTCATCACTGCCTACTGCTCCACTTTGTTGTTTTTTAATTCAAAGCAGTTCTTTTTAACCATCGTTAACATGTCTCCACGTGGACTTCCCAGCCCTTTTTACAATTTGACCTTTCAATTCCAGACACAACGACTAACAGATTCCCAACCTCTTAAAAAAGAAAATCTGATTGGTTGCAGTGGAGGAAGGTTTAAGGCATTAGAACTATGAGGAGGCTCTGAAGAACTGGAGAAATACATGCTGATCCCAATGAAGTCATCATATTTTTTTTTTAGTTTGCGACTTTGATGTTCATAACGTCATTAAGTCATCAATAGATGCTTAAATCATGTTTATAAACACTATTCACTAACACTAGATCCTCCATGAAGCAGACACCAAGATGGAGTTGTACATGTAAAAGATTCACGAGGGGAAGCACCTGTAGAGGATAAAAGGGAGGAGGAGCAGGAGGAGGCAGATAGAACTTCAGACCACGTTGTAGGTCTGACCTCTGTGTAAGGAGAAAGAGATGGAAGTATTGAGTTGGAAGAGTCCCAAACTAAAGCACATTTCTGAGAAATTCTCTTTCAGGCCAATGGAGTTTCCAGGCAAAGCTGTCCATCAGAGGAATTCTGCGTTGGACAAGAATGGGTGGGCACTATTCCAGAATTCCTTTCCCGAATTCCATATTGGATAGGAATGAGCCTGCCATGCTCGTTCATTGGCCAGAAGTGGTGCAGACCCAGTATTTAAAGGGCAGCAGCTAAAAGCTGTCAACCAACGATCCCCCTGTAGCAGGTTCACATGGAGGTCATCTGAATGGCATGTCCCACGGCCACCACAGTTCACATCTTACACCGCACAGATTCATTTCTCCATTCCCATCATTGAACACTCCATGTTCAAGGAGCGGCTAGGCCATGGTCCCCTTGAGTCTCTCTTTATAAGACAAAACTTAGAAGGAGGGGGTTAGTGAGATGAACCACAGCCCCCAACACTGCAGTTCATCTCCGGCCACAACTGGTACTCATCCTCTCCCTTCTACACTGTTCATTCTAAAGTCACCTCGTCCTCACTACTACCTTGGCTAGCCTTGGTGGCTTACATGGTAATATGACCCAAACCTTCGTTCTGGAGAGGCCTGAACAAACCACTGGTAGTCATACCCTTTTCACGCTGGAGTTGCTTCAGAAGTCCGTTCGTAAGTGGGATGTACCAGGATGCACCTAACTGGATCACCTGGGTTCCACAGGTAGTGCCCCCAGCCTCCATCATGTACAAGCAGCCTTCCTGCAGATCAGAGCCAATTATTGTACAAATAGACTCCTCGTCCTGCCTGCTGGTCCCTGGGTGCAGGAGTCCAGAGTGTCCTGGCTACAGGATAACCTATAGTTTAATGGGATCCTTACTCTGCATCCTGACAAGACCTACCTCCAAGGGGGAGAAAGACTCTAATCCCACAGAGCCCGCAGGTCCAGGCACAAAATCCCCGAGGGCTCACAGAGAGTGATGGTAACTGGAGCCAATTCTGCTCTCAGGTCTTGGTTCCTGGACTCATGTACCCTCTCCACTAAGGACACAGCACCACATAGGGGTCTCTGATTTGATATACATACTGCATCCTGAGGAGGGCGCCCCACCGTCCAGATTGCTCTCTCTGCGTTCATGGGGCAGCAGCTGAGGTTTTCTTGAAGGGGATGGAAGGGCTGCACCTCCGTGACTGCCACAAACAAGGAAGGGCCAAAAGTGACTTAGACTAGAGTCTAGGCAAACATCTAAAATGTATTTCCACAGTTGTTCCCATTATCTCTTCCTACATAACAAGTCCCAAAGCTTAGTGGCTTGAAACAAGCACCAGGTTACTATAGCTTATGGTTTTGAAGGGTAGGGATTTGGACAAGATTTGCTGGGCAACTGTTCCATTGCACAAGCAGAGACCAGTCAATCAGTAGTAGCAGCCAGGGAATGGGCTGGAGGGGCCAAGATGGTTCCCTCATATGCCTGGCACCTTACTGAGGATGAATGGAAATGCTGGGCTTGGCTAGGACAGTTGGCCTGAGGGTCCACACATGGCCAGTCAACATGGCGTCTCCAAAGTAAGGAGACTGCTTCCATGGTGGCTCGGGACACCAGTGAACAAGGCAGAAGCTGCATGGCCTTCTCTGAGCTGGTCTCCGAAGTCACAGAGCATCTCTGACACTGTACTGTCAAAGCAGCCAGACTGAAAGGGAGGGAACATAGAACCTACGTCTCAAGAGGAAAAGGGTCAAAAAATGTGTGACTATGTTTTAAATCCATCACAGGACTAAACTTTCAGTTAGCTGGAATAATTTCTTACTCAGAACACCTCAGCTGCAAGCATGGCCAGGAATCCAGAGTGTTACAATAATTTACAACACTTATAATTGCACAAAGTGAGAACAAAAATATCTGTTCAATGATTGCGCAGATAAGTATTTATTACAATCTGGAAGACAAGAAATGAACTGGCCGGAAACGCTGATGCCTGCCCCTTTCATGGCAACAAACCCCGTACCCCCTTCCCCTGGTCCCTTGAGTGAAGGAAGGACTCCAGCCTGGCAGCACCCACCTCCACCCTGTCATACATGTGCCTTGCAAAGCAGAGCTGCAGAGCTTGCTCGCAGACGGGGCTCCCTCGTGTCTGGCCGCGCACTCAGGACCTGAGCCTCTTCTGCTGCTGTGTGCACAACCCAAACACAAACCCAGCTTTGGTCTCTGAGTCACAGTCCTCTCTCTCAGGAGAGGCTGCAGTCCTCAGTTGCTCCAGCCATTGCTTTTGAATTATTACTCAAATTAGCTTTCTTTGAATAATTTGAATATTTAGAAAATTTTAATTATTAGAATTGAATAATTTGAATAATTATTAAAATTATTGTTTTTGTTATTATCCCTGGGAGATGGGACCTGGGTGGTACTTTGTCCAAAAGGCTGACAGCTTTCCCTTGAAGAAGTGCTCTCGGATCTCCCACAAAGTTCTTGTCCCTGCGGGTCAGGGTTGGGGGATGTGATCTTGTGGGGAGGAGGAGAAACCAAACCCAATATTTGCCAATTTACGTGTCTTTTCACCCTCTGTTCTGCTTTGCACAGTCTCTTTGGGGTGACTGTGTTTGGGGGGTACATGCTCCACTGTAGCATTATGTGGCCAGTACATGGAGAGAGGGCTCAGTCAGCGCAGGAGGGGGACGGTCTACCCGCTCTACATGCTCCGAGTCCCAGCACGGCTCAGCGTGTCATCGCATTGCCCTGACACCTGAACGTAGCTAAGTAGCAGATGTGTGTGTTTGGGTTCCTCCCACAGCTGAGCCTGAGATAAGGACTTGGGTGTAGGTAGTTTATTTGTGAGGTGATCTCAGACAGGGCGGGGAGGGAAGTCAGTATGAGGGTGTGACACTGAGGAAGTTCCCAGAGGTTGGCGGCTCCACGCTACCAGGACCCACTGAGAAGTGTGTAGGACAGACACCCTTCTGGGATCGTGCCCCTGAAGAACACTGGGCTGGGCGGTTTTCCACCAGCTCCCATCACCAACCAGTGGAGGGTTGGAGGATTGCCCCCAGGGGCAGTAACTCACCCCACTCTGGGCTGATCTTCAAGGAGTTCATCAGAGAAGATCCTGGGGCAGGAAGAAGACTCACAACTTGACCTTGAGGAGGTAGGCTGGTAGCAGGAAGTCAGTGAGCTCGCAGACAATTTGCCACTGCAGCCTCGGGGCAGTGGTAGGGAACCAGAGATGGGCAAAGGGATGACGTGGCCATGGGTACCGGCACAATGCAGAACTATAGGGGGTAATATTTCCCCTTAGAAACTGGGAGATTCGATACCACTGACCTTGAGCTTCCAGGATTAGCAAAGAAATGAAATGCCCACCTGAATCCTGCTCCCTCATTGCTAAATAGTTATTTTTCTCTGCAGAAGCTTTTAGTATGTTCTTCTGTTCTCCATGTTCTACAATGGCACTGGGTTGTATCTGGTTGTGAGTGTTTGGTCATCTATTTTTCATGTCTCTCTGTGACCCTTTCTAACCTGAAAACGTGCAGGGTTTTTTCAGTTCTAAGGTTTCTCCTTTTGTTTCTTTATTTTCTCTCTTCCATGCACCCTAGTCTCCACTTTTTTCTTTTTTTTTTTTTTTAAACTCTAATTCATGAATTCTGTCTTTATCTGTGCCCATGCTGCTATTCGGCACATCCATTAAATTTTCAAAACTAGCTGGTAATCATGGAATCCTAATGAATTCTTTTTCATATCACTCATTCTTAATTGATGGTGTACCAGCCTCTCATATCTGAATATTAATTACACTTATTTTAAAGTTATTTCTCCCTTCCCATAGATGTTAGCTATTTTATTTGTTGACTTGGGCTCTTCTTTTTAATGATGTTTGTTTTCGTTAAATGTTTGGACATTCTTAACTATTGTTTGCACTTGAATTTGAAATTCCTGTTTGCCTGAGTGCATAAGTGCTGATTCCAGCTGCCTTGGGCGACTTGGGGTTGGGGGGCGGGGAGCACAGGGAGGTGGAGGGTAGGAACTGCAAACTAGTAGCTGAGCAGCTTGCTTGCCTTCTGCGAAGGAGGGCTCACCCCTGCAGGAGTGTCAGTCATCCAGAGTCATTTTTCTCCATCTCTGGCCCAACCACCCATCTGAGTTTGCTGGGTCAGGACTCCTCCTGCTTCAGACAGCTGTGCTCAAAGTTTATTCTGGGGACACAGGCATGACTCAGTCCCCTTCTTTTTTTTTTTTTTTTTTTTTTCTTTCTTCGTTCCTTGGATGTCTGGGATTGCTTCGGGCTCTGTTCTTCCTCTCCTTGTTCTGCCTCTGTTGTTTCTCCCCTTCTGGAGATTTTATCCTGGATCTAAACATCACCCATGCACTCTGCTCAGTAGGTGTGGGGAGGGAAAGGGGTCCGGAGGGCTCAGCTGTTCCAAATATGAAGCTTTGTTAATTAACCTGATGGTTGCCCCAAAGCCCCTCCAGGTCTCTCTATTTGTTGAGTCTGTGCTTAAAATATTTCTGGAATTTCTATTCCTTCCATGGTAGTTTTCTGCTCTCTGTGTTGTGGGCTATGACTTTTTTCTGCCCTTCGGTTTCTGCAGAGTGATCCCATCTGCTTTCTGTCTTCCAGGAATTTTTCAAACTCTGGCTAAGGATAGATCCCTTGCTTGTTTCACAGCACCTTGGTGGATTCCTTTACCTCCTCCTCCTTTCATCCATTTGTCTTATTTAATCCTCACAATGATTCAATGAAAGAGGTATTCATCATTACCTTATTGTTCAGAAGGAACACTGAGGCTCAAGGAAGGTAACCTCCTGGAGGCATCACAGCTAGAACATGGCTGTACTGGAACTTGAACCCCAGTTCATCTAACTCCGGGGTGTAATTACAAGTATTCTCTCCACTTGTCAGGGACCTTCTCTACGTTTGCCTCTTACTCCCTTCCCCCCGATGGCCTGAGAGCTCCTTGAGGAGCCAGGGTTATCCGGGAACCCCCTTTGGATTCTCTGCAGCACCTTGCACTGTGCAGAGAACACCAAACACGGGGAGTGTGGGTTGGTGGTACCCAAAGTCACGTGACTAGGAAGTGGCAGGTCAGATCTGAACCCAGGAAGTCTGGCCCCAGACACTGTACCTAATAACATCCTACACTCAGATTTGAGGTGTCATTCACCAACTTCCTCCCGAGCATCCCCTCCCTGGGGAGGAGGCATATCACCAAGCCTGCTGTCAATTTTTACCCAGGGAAGACTGCCCTCGGGGGACCTCTACTGCTGTGTTTCATTACAAGCATCCTGGCACCGTTCGACTCTTAAAACCAAGACCGAGTATTACTTTGATGAAACAGAAAAGAATACAGACTATGGGCTGTATGTATGTCCGAGTTGTCAACAAACTACACAGACACAACCAAGACCAGGAAAGAGATGTGTCTGAATGAGAAAGGAGTGGAGAATGTGGACGTGGCAAGACTGACCTATGAGGAGGCAAGAAGCTGTGGTTCACGATCGGCCACAAACAAACCATATCACTTTCAAAAGTGGCCCTCTTTGGGCTTCGGTTTTTCTATTTTGTAAGGTAAGGCCATCTATATGGTCCCTCTAATGCTGATATACAAGATTTAAATAAATAGCAAATTCAACTTTATCAGAACTAAAACCTGAACATCGGAGTGTTCCCAGCCTCTCTGCTTATGTCATTCAGAGTCTTGGGTGCTTCTCCAATCCCATTCCTCATTATTCTTTGTCTCAAACTTTTACCCTCTAGCCCACAGACCTATGCACGGCTTTCTTGTGTAAATGTCATTATATTTTTTGCATCCAAGTCCTTCCTTGTCTCAGGTGGCCCTATCCCTTTTCTGACCACCCACGTACACACACACACACACATACACACACGCCCATTTTGGGCCAGGCTAATTATATTTGTTATTTTTAAGACTCTGTTTAAGTATAATTTCCTCCAGGAAGACCTTTCTGATACCCTTCCCCAGGCTCTGTACTTCTCTCTGCTGCCTGATGGGAGCCCGTGATAGCCCACAGCACTAATCTAATTTAAACCTAACATCCTGGAAAGGGAACATCAGCTCTGTTTTTACAGATGTGGAAATTGACTCAGCAAGATTGAGGAACCCACCCACACCAACACTGCACACCATCAAATCTCAGAGACGGAAGTCAAACCCAGTGTGTGTGCTCTGGCCACCTTTGAAGCAGCTGCCTCATAAGGCTGGGGCACAACTGGGATGATGCCCCAACACCCCAAGCTGGGGTGGTGAGGATGGCAAACTGGCAAAGCCCAGTGCACAGGTCATGGCAGCTAAGAAACAAAGCCAGGCTGGGAAACATGCAGGGGGCACCTGGGGCCGTTGTCCAACCCTGAACGGGGAGGGAGATACAGAGGGGGCCTGCACGTGAGTCCCACTTTCTGGGCACTGAGCTCATGTGGGACTGGCTTCCAAACCTATAAGCAGAGCTGGGCACACAGACATCTAGAGTGTTCATTGCTTCTTCTTCTAGATCCTTAGGTGCCAAATCACCTTAGGGTGTGGATCCACACATGGTCTTTGGAGATTAACTAAAGACTGGGCTGGATGCCATGTTGTACTGTAGGCTGGCACATTTCCGCTGGAGCCCACATGGGGCACCAAGTGTGAATTAATAAGGTCAGACCAGAATTGAATTGCTTTCAGCCAAATACTACTATAAAACAACATAGAGAGCAAAAAGTAAGTATAACATGATTTTTTTCTAACAAATTATGAAGATAAAAACAGGGCAAGTTTCTAAGCACAGGATTATGCAAAAGTTTTAGAGCAATTTTCATAAATGGAAGGATTAGTACCATACATTACTATCATTTCAACTAATGTTTAGTTTGGAATTTTGAAGAAGTGAAGCAAATGGATTTTCTACTAAGTAACTCAACATTATCCAAGTTGTTCTAGAAATGATTATAATTGAAATTACTCTCAAAAATACTGAAGAAGAAGATGCTATAAGAAATAAAGACATAAGTATATTATTTAAAATTGTAAGAGAGTAGCTTAGACCATGGGCTCTGGAGTCAGATTGCCTGGGTATAAATCCTGACTTTAGCTGATGTGTCTATGCTAGTGTTTCTCATCTATGAAATGGAGATAAGGGTATCTAGCCATAAAGTTGGGTAAACATTAAATGAGTTAATGCCATTGGAAGAAAGCTGTGCATGTGGTAAACACTCAATAAATGCTAGCTGTTAGTTATTAGCTATTATTATTGGCAATTAAATATAATTAACAGAATAAATTAAATATATATACACTTATTAATATTATATATATATATATATATATATATATATATATATATATATATATATATATATATATCTTTCCAAAATTCTTTATTTCATAAAATTGGAACATTTGTTGGCAACCTAATACACAAACCCAAGTCCATGAACAGAAATTCTTCTTCTCCAAGGAAATCTTATTTTTGCTCTTAAGGTCTTTCTACTGATTACAAGAGGCCCACTTAGATCATCAAAAGGATAATCTCCTTTACTTAAAGTCAATTGACTGTAGATGTTAACCACATCTACAAAATACCCTCACAGCAACACCTAGATTCATTTATTCAAATAGCAAGGTACTATAGTTGACACATAAACTGACCATCACAGTTGGGTTAGAGGAAACGAAGTATGTCCCAAGCAAAGGGACAGTGGGTGCAAAGGCACAGACGGAAGCTACAGAGCTATGTTGGGATGTGTGTGGGTGTGTGTGTATGTCTGAGTGTATCTGAGTGTGTGTGTGTGAGTGGGTCTGTGTGTGTATCTTTTTCTGTGTGGGTGAGTGTGTGTGTCTGTGTGTGTGTGTTGGGGGAAGGGCAGAGGAGTGCGCAGAAGCAAAAGTGTGCGCCAAGAGGCAGCAGAAGCTGAATCTACAGAGGTGAGCAAGGTCTTACCCGCCACGCTGAGGAGCTTTACTTTACACTGAGGCCTAAAGCAGGTCAGAATCATCTCGAATCCCCTAGGCACGTACCATATTTGAAAACACAAATTCTTTGGCCCCCTCCCAGATCCAGTTAATCAGATGAAACCAGAAACCTGTACTATTAAAAAGCCCCATTTTTCCTCCAATCTGATGACTAGGTTGAGAATCCCTTCTTTAGACAAAGGAAGCCATTGAAGTATTAAATGACAAGGTCTAAATTTTGTTGTCATATAATGATCTTCCTGGTTTAAGTGTTTGTGATTTTGACGTGAATAGGATAACTTTTCTGTAGTGGTTCCAAACATCAATGCAGGTGGAACGTGCCTGAGAAAGACTTGGCTAAGATCCTCCTCAAGATGCTTATCTTTGTAGACACAACCTAATTGGGATCAGAAGGGCTGGGGAGCTAAGAGGCAGAAGGATGGAGTTCTCTGTCTCTGTGAACTTCATTTCCACGGAGATCCAATCACTCATCAAGCATTCATTTGAGGCTTACAGAGTACCCAGTCCATGCCAATCTCAGTGGGGGACAGGAGGACAGCAGATGCCAGCTTACAATTTCACAGACACATGTCTCTGAAACACACAGTTTTGAAAAGAGCAGAACACAGAGCTCTTTTAAGGTAATATTTAAGACAAGCATGAGGCAAGATGGTACAGATGCAAAGCATACATGTCACAGACCTTGTCTTGTTTAACAAGGAAACTCACACAAAGTGCCTAAAACACACCCAGCACATAGGCAGCATTAAATAAATGTTGGTGCCTTGCCTTCCTGAGTTACTAATGCCACCACTCCCTTTTCAGGAGTGATAGTCTTTGGGATCCTGGAATAAATTTTTAAAAGGAAATAGCATGTCTAGCTTCTAGAATTGTAGGAGATTTTATTAATATAATGGTGTTCATCTGGTTGACATAGGAGACAGAGCAATGGATGTGCGTAGTTGAGCTCCAAAATAGACATTCCAGACAAGGCTTCCATGGGAAATAGAAGTACCCTTTTCTCAGGACATTTGTCAGTCCTCTCTCAATTTAGACCCCTTGAAGCAGACCCTAGGAAATGCTCAGGATCATCACCACCACCTCCAACCCCAGAGAACAGTGTTTTTTTCTGGGGAAGTCCTCGTTGTTTGAGAGCCTTGCAATATTCAGTACTAAAGGGTTTTTTTTTAAGTATATACATACATATATATTGTTATTGAAGTATAGTCAGTTTTGCATCCACTTCTGGTGTACAGCATAATGTTTCAGTCATATATGAACATACATATATTCATTTTCATATTCTTTTTCATCATAAGTTACTATAAGATATTGAATATAGTTCCCTGTGCTATACAATTTGAACTTGTTGTTTATTTTTTTTCTACGTAGTAGTTAGTATCTGCAAATCTCTTTAATCATCTCTCACGTCCAGTCTCAATAGTTCAAACTCAGATTCACATGTATCTTGCATGTCAACAAAGGAAGTGAACCTTCCTCAGAGAGTAGGCTACAGGTTAGCCAAGGATGGTTTTTAAGACGATAGTAAAGTGCCAGAGCTAAGGATGGAAAATATCTCCAACCTGCAGCACCTCTGAGCTCAGACACACCCAGGCCCAGGGTTGCTCTCCCAACTCTAGATGAAACCATTCTCAAAACAAGGTCCTAAGCTGTGAAGTGACTCTATGGTATATCCCTGAATTTCCCCATCTTGTAAAGAGTATGTGGATTCACCCCCCTCATCTCTTACCCTTAGTTCTTACCACCTCATATGAGGAGGGACTTCCCTCTTCGATTACTGGGTAAAGCAAGCATCACCTTCTCCGCCAACTGGGTCTTCAGGCCCACGACCTGTGCTGGCCCTCCTCTGGTCATGTTCACACTCACCTGCCCCTCCACATAGCTGTGATTCTTCAAGGGCCCAACATAGTGAGACTGAATTAACAGAAAGGATCTAAGAGTCCAAGGACTGAATTAAATGACTGTAATTCAGGAAAGGATGTCAGCTAAAATCTGACACTCAAGAAAAAAAGAGAATAAAATATTCATAAAGTTTAAATCTTGATAAATAAATTCTTGACTGTGGCTCCCAGAAAGATACACAGTGAAACACAAGAGAACTCCCCCAATATAATATGCAGACTTTTTGCTAAGATGTTTGCCCTGAAAGGTGGACAAAAGGAGGATTCAGACCCTAAGACTCTAGCACAAAACTCAGATACAAATACTTGAGGACCACCTTCTCTTCTCAGAGAAGCAGTTTGCTCCATGGATTGAGCCAAGTCCCAGTTTCTGAGAAAGGCCTAGACACACTCTGAAAAGAACTCAACTGGCTGACAATACTGTGGGATACAGGTGGGTCCAATATTCTAAGGAGACTGTCCCTGAGCTGATCCTCACTCAGAATTCCAGGCTCTATCTTAAAACGATATTAGATAGATACTGAAAGAGACATGCTTCTGTTGTAACACAGCAGCCCTCCTGCCAAGAGCAACTAAAAATAATAAGGGGAAAAATCCATTTTAAGACACCAGAGACACATCAGGCCCTAGGACTTAAAGGCTCAAGAACCTGGAGAGAAGAGAAATTCACTGAGGTGAGTTCTAATATTCTATTTCACTTTTTCCTTCAAGGCACTTGCCACTTCTTAAGTGATGTAGCAAGTCAAGCAGAAAGCAGCTGGTAAGTACCTGAGAACCTGACAGACCTTTAGGCAGTGTCATAGATACATATGGGGAAAAACTGGAGTTCAGGACTGCAAGGTAACCAGGACACATGATTCCAGAAACCCAGAGAGAAAAGAAATGCAGAGAGTGAAGCCAACATCTTGCACAACTTTTCTACTCAAGGTTTTACTAATTCCTAAAAAAGGCATGTTGGGCAGAAAAGAGAATCGAAGATGCTCAGCAGACAAATAGAGCTTTGGGCAGGCTCATTAGGCAGGGAGAGGACGGGAGATTAAACACCTGGATCCCTCCACAGAAGACACTCCTCTCACTTGAGATGCATGAAGGGCTAAATCCTGGGGGCCAATGCAGTCAGGGATTAGGCTGTTTGGAGGTTGGGTTTCAGTCCTCCACCTTGACAAAAGAAGAATTCATAGTCTAAAAGGTGGATCTATTGAAAATATTCAGACAGAAGTACAGAGAGAGATTTAAAAATAGAAAATACAGAAAAGAATGAAATAAATAGTATTCTTCACCACACTAACAGAACAAAAAGGAAACCCATAGGATCACCTCAACAGATACAGAACATCTGTCACTAATTCATGAGTAAATAAAAGAAACAGACCTCTCACCACCACACCTCCCCACAAAAAACCTTTCCCCTAAGACTGAGAACAAAGTAAGAATGTCTGCTCTCACTTCTGTTAACATCAAACTGGATGTCCCGGCCAGTGCAATAAGGCAAGATAAAGAAATAAATGGCATACAAATTGAAAAGGAAGCAAATCTTTATTCATAGATGACATGATTATTTACATAGGAATTTTTCCACCGATGTTCACACTGCAGAATCTGCATGACACTCCTTTCCTCTACAACCCCAACACCTCTCCTTTTTAAGGACCAACTCAAATACATCTGCCTCATTAAAGCCTGCCCTGGAACTTCCAGCCTCAAATACTCTCCCCTTTGTCTAAGTTTTTACTTTAGCTCAATTCAATAAATAATTTAACTCCTAGTATATACTGGACACTGGGGATTCCCATAGAATTTTATTTACCCATTTCTATGACATTTACCACTTCACAAAGGAAAGACACCATACATAATTACTTGCCACTTAATTTGAAGTTGTATCCTAAAGATCTATGGTAGACCTTCCTCCTTCTTCTTAACCTTTGTGTAATTTTCACTGTATGACTTCAATCTCCATTTACTTCCCTATTGGACATTTAGGTTGTTTGCACTATTATATTATAAACAATACTGTCATTACTGTCATTGTATATGCCTTTTCTGTGGACATGAATGAATGTCCATCTGGGGTACAAACCAAGAAATGGAAATTCTGGATCAGAGTACCTCCACTTTTTTTCTTTACTAGATGTTGCCAGATTGCCTTCTAAAACCCCCCTGAAGGCAGAATCTTGATCAAATTCATCTCAGTATTCTGCCCCTAGCTCTGAGCTGTTCACAGAGTAAGTACTAAGTTGATGGATGCAAGAATGCGTGGTTACATTACCGAACCAAACTTGGGTCCACTCGCTCACACGCAGTAAAGCCAATCTACTGATACTAGGTTGTGGTGAAGGAAGGTGCAGCATTTACTGCAGGGTGTCAAGCAAGTAGTCCAGGTGGCTAGTGCTCAAAAGACCCGAACTCCATGATGGCTTTCAGGGAAAGGTTTTTAAAGATAAGGTGAGGGAGGGGTTTTGGGGTGCATGATCAACTCGTGGACATTCTTCTGATTGGTTGGTGGTGAGGTAACCAGTAGTCAACATCATCAACCTTCTGGTTCCATCTGGTCTGGGGTTTACGTGCTTGTGGGCAGCACATAGTTAACTTCTTCCACATGGTAAGGGTTTCAGTATCTGCAAAACAGCTTGAAGGATATGGTTTGGAATATTATCTATAGCCCTGGAGGAGGAACTAAAGGTCCTTGACTTTGTTTCGTGGCTAAACTATTATTTTGTCTTGCTTGACTATTTTCCTTTCTTTCTGCATTTTCTTGCTTCTCTGATTAAACTGACTCTTTTGGAACTCAGGGAAGGCCTAGGAGGCTAAAATTTTTCTACAGACAAGAGGCAGGTGGAGGACATGGTTGGAGGGTTCATTCCAGAGAAGGCCCCATAAGGGCCTGCTCCCTTACAGTTATACTGAAAATATTCTGAATCATTTCTCTGACCCACCACGTAAGTACTTGCAATATTGAACTTTTCATGAATGCCTTGTCTAGGTTTCAACTCCTAAACCATATGCACCATGTCTTCTACTTTTCTGCATCACACAGCAACTAGCACCTATCAGGTGTTTAAAATATACGTGTTTGTTGAATCATTGAGTAGATTTGTTTTACGTTAATAGTAAACTAAGTTGGGGAAATAATCATTGTGATTATAGCAACATACAATAAACATCAAATAAGAATGACACTGCCCAGGCCAATTACTATGGGAAGAGCTCTAGGCAGTGGACATGTTTCTCTAGACCAAATGACACAGTAATGGTGGTCATTAACTGGGAGCACAAAACGACTGGCTAAGAGCCATTCCTCTTCAGTAGCAATATGTCACCAGTGAGAGATGGTGGAATTGCACTAGGGAGGGGAAGGTGGTTCCATTCCACATTAACGGAGCTCTCAATGTTCTGATGACGTGCAAATGGGCCACATAAAGCATTTCAAGGCAAGGGCGGCAGTGGTGAGAAAGAGACTTGCGCTCGTCCTGCCTCAGTGATGTTAAGAAGCAATGTATCAGAGCTTGTTTATGAGTCGGACTCATTTCATGCCCAGACGAGTAGGGCTTGGGCCCATCACACATCTCCAAAGCGGCCTCCAAAAAACCCCACCATCTGAACCCACCTCATTCTAAGAGCATCGATTCTTAGAAGCCTCAGTCTCGGAGACAAAATGAATCTGAATCATCACAGCAAGAGAAATGCTACCCTCTCATTTCCACAAGTGTCCGTTTCTTCCAAGTTTTTCTAATCATTTTCTCATTAGCCTCATTCTCAATCTCACCATCATTATTATTCTGTTTATGTAACGTCACTCACTGAGCACCTTCCAGACTCCTTCCCGCCAGCATGCACAATACATTCCAATTATGTAATTATGCCATCGTAATCAAATCATTAAGATTCACATTAAACATGTATAAAGGTTCATAAGAAAAAAAAAAAAAGAAAAAATGAGCACTAGACACAGACACTAAGAGGGAGGGAAGCAGACAAGCATGCTTGTAATTGTAACTTGCTTTTAATAAGCCCATGACTACAGATTTAGGGTCTTGAAAGGATTTTATAACTGAGAAGAAGTGGTTGATTTCTAAAAAATGAAAAGCAACTCTTCCCTCTCTACCCCTGTGATTCCACTGAGTTAATCCTTTGACTATGAAATGAATTCTAGGAAACAGTTCAAGACAAGGTCACTGAATTTGGGGCATGCACACACACACGCACGCGTGCGCGCACACACACACACAGAGGGAATGAAACTAAAAGGGCTGTCCAGGAGACTTTCCAGTACTCACAGACCTGGGAGAAATAATATTGCACCTGTGACGAATCTCAATTTACTAACTGATTTGAGTGGTGTGTGATATGTACATAATCAATTAAGAAATACAAGACCAGACTTCCTGATGTTGGTTCTTTCCTACTGGAGATGGTTCCCTCAGCGTTGCCCGCTGACAACAGGCAGAAGGTCCGGGTGCCCTGAGCTGGGTTGCGTAAGTCCAGTAAGGCCAGTGATTTACATCTCCTATTAGAGACCCTTGGTGAAAGAGGGCTTTAAAATAATACTGAATACCACTGTGCAGGTCCCACCCAGGACTACTGAGTCAGGAACCTGATGCGGGGCTACCAATCTGTTTCAACAAGCTCGACAGGAAATTCTTAATGACACTAAAGTTTGAGGACCAAGCCTGGATGATGGACGGAAGGAAAAAGACACATTTAAGAGGTACTCACCATGCTGTAGCCACTGGGCTAGACACTTGAGATCTATCACTGCATTTAATTTTCCAATAATTTATTTATTCACTCAATAGACGTATCCTGCCTAAGCCAAGACCTCATTAGATGCTGAAAATATAAAGATGCCTAAAATACAAATGCCTACCTGCAAGGAGACTTAAGTACACACGTACACACACACACACACACACACACACACACACACACATATATAAAATTTTATGTAAGTTTTAGATAATTATAATTAAGATTATAATTATCTATAATAAATAGATAACTATAAAGTGGTAACTGTAATTGTCACACATACTGAGTGCTGATCATGTGTCTAAGTCTCTGCCGAGTACTTTACCTGTGTTACCTCTACTCCTCACAGCAACCTTAGGGGACAGGGGATGTTACTGCCAGTTCCCATTTGAGGAAGCTGGAGATTTAAACACCCAAAGTCACATAGCTCACAAGTGGCAAAGGTGGGATTGAACCACATTCTTAATTTCTCACTATTGCAGCACTAGTCCCTAACCTACGGGCCCAATTCTCGTAAGTGCTATCTCGGAGGAGTCAAAAAAACCCTAAGCAATTTCTGCAGCCTGATTACATGGCAGGCCCAGTTCCTATGTACACTGTTATTTTTCAAGTGTTACCAGTGCTATCGCGCTTAATAAAATACTGACTACACAGTCATTGTTCTCATTTGTATTTTTCTTAAGATACTATACGTACTGTTACTATTTTGTGGGAGACTGCAAAATGTGGGGCTGTCAAAAAGAAATCTTATTTGGAAACGTTGGGAACCATATGTTTCCATATGGCACTCTACCATACAACATTGAGAGGGTATGAAGTCTTTTTCAAATGCGAATAATGTATGACTTAATCTCTGTTAAAATAAACAAAAGTGTATGCGCACTCCCCAAATCTATGGATGCTCTCAAAATCTAGTTTGAGAGCCACAGCATTAAAAATTAAACACTTTCACTTAATGAGACCACTCAGTGACAATTTGATTTTAAACATAAATACCAATGCATTTGGACTTAAAGTACACTAAAAAAAATTACCCATGGCAAATACAAAGAGAGCTTCCAAAGTGTTTGACAAAGAGACCATGTAAATAATTCAGAATGCTCCTGTTGTAAGACCCTTGTTTTTGCCTGGGACCTCTTCGAGGAACCATCCTTTATTTATTGTACTTGTGGTCCAAGTGGTGCTGATGCTACCCTAATTTTCCAGTCTGGGTTCACATTCCCTCCCTGTCAGTCAGAGAACCTGAACCCCAGACCCTGGTCACAGTGGTTCGTGCAGGAATGGGCATGTGGCCAAGCTAAGCCAGGGCAGTCAGAGCCTTGCCCAAGGCTTCTACTGGAATTGTCAGAAGGATGCATTCTACAGTTGCTGCAATACCAACTATAAGAACTGCATCAGCCAAGAACTGCAGACGACCACCTCGCCACCACACAGAGAGCCTATTTGAGAATGAAGCCAATCCTGAGGACACATAAGCCAAGAGACAGAGAAAAATCTGCAGATTCCTAGTGATGCTGCTTGAACTTCCTGATCTAAGATCATCTAAGGACACCGACACTCCTTTTACTTACTGAACATAGACCAATATCTTTTCTGGGTTGTTTTTTTTTTTTAAGAAAACTCTTTTGATTTGTTTTTTTATTTGACGTACAGTTGTGTTAATTTCTAGGGTACAGCATAGTGATTCAGTTATATATTTATATACATATATATATATATATATATATATATATATATACATTTTCATATTCTTTTTCATTATAAGCCATTACAAGGTATTGAATATAATTCCCTGTGCTGTACAGTAGGACCTTGTTGTTTATCTATTTTGTATATGGTAGTTAGTATCTACAAATCCCGAGCTCCCAATTTAATCCTCCCCACCCCCTTTCCCCTCTGTTAAGCATAAGTTTGTTTTCTATGTCTGTGAGTCTGTCTCTGTTTTATAAATAAGTTCATTTGTGTCCTTTTTTTTCCCTAAGATTTCCACATATAAGTGATATCATATGATATTTTTCTTTTTCTTTCTGGCTTGCTTTACTTATTATGATGATCTCCAGATCCATCCATGTTGATACAAATGGCATTATTTTATTCTTTTTTATGGCTGAGTAGTATTCCATTGTACCTAGATCCCTGGGAGTTTTTTTTAAGCTGGTTTGAATCGGTTTTCTTTCTCTTACAAGGGTCCTAACCAGTATGTAAGTCAGTACTAGGTTGGGATGTTATAAGTGACAGATCTACATGGAAGTGGCTAAATTTAGGTGAACTTAGATACAGTGAGGTTCTCCCTCCCCATATATAAGCTGGCAATCCTTTTTACAGGCTTGCATAAGAGCTGGTTAAAGGGCCACATGCTATACTTCGGGATTCTAATTGAAAGAAAAAAAGATCATGATGTTAGAGTTTCTATTTCAATACAAGCTGGCTAATCTGAAAGCAGAAAGGGACAGCTACAGAGTCTTGCTAAGAGACAATGGCCAGCAATCTAAGAGGGCAAAGAGTTAGATATTATCTCCCCAGAGCTAAAGCTACTGTAAGTAAAGGTAATTCGATGGGAAGCACAGAGGCAATTAAGATTGAGACCTAGAAGAAACCAGGAATGTGAAGTGAGCCTAGGGGCTCAGGCCCCTTCCAACACCTCCAAGGTTTCACTTGCTGCTCAAAAAAATACAATCACCCCATTGTAAAGAGCCCCAATGAAGGGCACATAGGCCTTGCCTCAATCCGTTGCCTGAGAAGACAAAATGGAAGCAGGTAAGCCCAGGGCGAGGAGCACGCACAGAGCTCTTGTACCCGTTGCTAAGAGACAGACACTATAAAAACAGGGTCAAAATCCATAGACCATGACTCCATAAGATCTCTGGGGTTTGGTTACTATCCCTTGAAGCTTCTGGAAAGCCAACTGACTGGCTAATTGGTCCAACTTCAAGTCCTGAATATAAAGACCTGTGATTGCTCGGTCCCTAAGATCAGCCCCAATGTCCTAGACTCCCTAGGACAGGAAGTGAACTATGACAATTAATATAGCTCCTAGAAAAGGAATACATCCCCCTGTCTATCTTACACAAGGTTGTGGAGAATAATAGACAAGGGAAGTGATTTCAAAGCAGATGAAGGACAGCCATTTAGACCCAGCTGGGAACTCCTTCTACGACCACTTCGGGGTGTCCTTGGAGTGTTCACCCGGGAGGGTATAATACATGATATTCACTAGTGCCCACAGCATTAGTTCCCCGTTGCTTAGTCTTTCCCCCAAAGAGGTATCTTATTATGACTATATGCTTTTGCCTCCACCACTTCCTTTCTGGTATGCTGGGAGTGATTAAAGGTATGATTTGATCTCGGTTTGTGTTTGAAGAGGCAACAGACAATAGAGGCAATGAGGTGGAGGGTGGGCAAGACTGACATGTAAATGGAGCATCAATGGACTCCATAATACACTATTTCTTTAAAAAAAAAAAAAAGTCTGTAGAAAAAAACATTTAGGGACGGTTTTTGTTTTCATTGTAAAAAAAAAATGTATTGGGTTGTGGGGAGTGCGTATGGTATACTTTTAGTTTGGTGCTGGTTTAAGAGTCAGACTTAGATTTGAATCAAGTCTTTTGCCTTCCCTACCACGCAAAGGAAACTACTTCTCTTAGATTGATACGTTGTTTTCTTTTTCTGTGTTTATACTTTTACTACCTTTGCACAAGTTCATATATAACATATAATATTTATTGATATTTTTAAACTTACATAAATAGTATGCTACATGGATCCTTGAGAAAGCGTGACTTTCTCACTCATTATCACATTTTTAAAATTTATACATTTGAGACAGGAGGGAAGGGGGCAGGGCACAGCCATTCAAGGAATGACAGCAATTAACACCAAAAGGGTAGAGATTCAACCCCTAGTAGGCCTTGAGGTTCAAGATGGCAGTAGGTTTGACTTCTAGTAGATCTTGAGTTTCATTATGCATTCATTGTAATATATTAGCATGGTGAATAACATGCCCACAGGCACCATGACAGCTCCAAGGCTAATCATAAAGGGTCAAAGAGTGGGCTGTGGCCCAGTTCCTGGGAATCCCACTCTCTTCCCCAGGGTAGTTGGAATGGTCTTCCTGCTTGTTGGCATGTGAAGCTACTGAGCTCATAAAAATTAGTAACACCGCACCTCATGGCCTCCTCTCACTCCCTCATCTTCAGAGAAGCCCTGCACTACGGCGTGTGTATCCACTTTTACTTTAACCTGAGCACCCAACCCTTACACCTCATGGCCTTTCTCCTGCCTTCCAAAACAGCCTACACTGTATGTAGTATTTATCTCTCTAAATAAGTCTATCTTTACTCCACTGTGGCTCTCTCTTGAATTCTTTCCTACGCGAAGTCAAAGACCCAAACCTGGCGGAGCACATCCCAGGGACTCAACGGAGACCTGGGACATGGCCCACCTCTCACCCCACATTCATTTTTCCTGCACCACATTTAGATACGTTCATTCATTTTAATGACTTGATAGTATTTTAATATATGGATAAATCAGATCACCCTTTACTTATTCATCTCCATTCTGACTTACCATTTGGAGGTTTTCTATTATGATTATAATTTGTTTTTACAAACAATAGGGCAGTGAACATCTCTGGGCATATCTTCTTATATACATGTAAGAGAATTTTCTAGAGCTTGCTGGGTGTAGTGTTTGCCCATCTTCAAATGTACTGGGTCTTGCTAAATTGCTCCGCTGTAGTTTTACCATTTGTCACTCCTGCCAGTAGCAGATAGGAATTCCTGCTTGTGGTGTCTCCTGACCCTGATGTGCGGTGGTTTGATTCATGAGGTTTTTCTGTTTTTTATTGCGAGCCTCTCTTCATCAGGGGGGTTAGGTCTATGGAATTCTGTGTGCCCTGGATTGTGAAAGGATTCCTGCTGAGAAGTTTTATATTTGCTTTTACTGTAGCCTGTAGGGTTTCAATGGTCCTTGACCAGGTTTATGATAAATTCTCAGCTTGGGCGTCCCACGTCAGACAGGTAGTGTAAATTTGGATTGCAAACCTCTATGTAATTCAGGCTTAGGGATTAGGTTTCTCAAATTTTTTTTGCTTTCTTTCTGGATAAGTCTCTGGACAAATGACAGGCTTCCATGTGCTTCCCTTTGTCAAAAGGTCCAATTTTCCAGTCCACATTTTGTAAGCAGGGGAGCTCTTTGATTTTTCAGGCTTTACACACGGTTTCTCCTCCCTCCATTACCTGTGGTCTGCAAGCCACATGACTGATTCTCATATAGATACTCCAGGGCCAAGCCCAGTTCTCATGTGAAACCCAAATCCCCATGAGACCCCAGGTATGGACTCCCCTTACCCCCCCCACTCACAGTAGCTTTCATTTCCCTTCCTCTCCTCCTACATCTGAGATAGTTTTCTTCCTTTCAACTTCAGCAATGCAATTTCACCAAAATTTTGTTATTTTTTTTTTTCAATCCAGCATTTCTATGAATTTGAATTGTTAAAGTGGGGTGGTCAATTGCATTTCCATATTCTGTCCTGTTACTGAGAGTCCTCTGAAGGGATGAAGGTCACTTCCTATTTTAAAACTCCACAATTTTAATTAATCACTTTATAAGAGATGAGAAAAAAAGAGAGAGAGGTTACGTAGCAAGAGCTAAAGAACCATACGTACCTAGGTATACATGGTGTCTAGTTCCCATTAATATTCCACCCCCATCATCTGCTGCTTAATCTGACTCTTGGTGTTCAGTCCTTCATTGTAAACCTCCTCTTAGATCAGAAGTTTCCCCAGGGTAGGCACTTCTTGATTCTTCAGTCTTTGGAACCATAGAGGTGTTGCAGAGGGAAAGCTAATATCCTGGGTTCCAGGCATCCATACCCCCATCAATACATAGGCACACTCTGTCAGGAATGGTGAGTAGCGAAATGCTTTACTCAAATTCCACCCCACGGGATCCTACCTTTTCCTGAAACCAGAATTCATCCTATTTCAGTGAAGCTGCCACAATTGACTTCCTACTCTGTCCTTGATCATATCAAAATGAAGCTCAAAAGCATGGAATCTGACGTACAGAGATTCTTCTGTGAGGGTTGAGACTGCTTTCATATCCTGACCCCTTCTTGACCCTCGTTCTGTCTTTGTAACACTTATTCAAAGGCCTGTCATTTCCCATCAAGCTATAAGCCCTTTTATGGTGGCATTTACCTCTGTATAACCCATCATATCCATCAGAGCGGCAAATACACGTAAGTACTCAATAAATTACTCCTGGAGATATTATAGTCATTCAGACACCATCAGTTGTGGAATCCACTTCCCAAATCCCCCTCCTATCACCCTGGTTGGCCCACAACCCTTCCTCTCATCATTACCCTCCTAGCTTCATCGCCTGAACTTGAGCTGGGGTAGAGGAGCAAAGATGTTTTAAAGACACCTGCAACAACATGGAGACCACTTGCAAAGTAAGTGAAGCTTATTTTGGCTTCAGACTGGAGGAAAGTGGTGAGAAATCTGTGAAGAGATGTTCTTCTCCACCTTTGTGGGAGGAGGAAAAATGAGGGGACAACTACAGTGAGGATGTGCAGTGGACCCATGAGTGGGGCTGGTGAGGAATACATGGGCACAGGTGCTTTTAGAATCCAACTTCAAAAAAAAAAAGAACCAACTTCAAATTGTGAATCAGGCACCTTGAAAACATCCATAGATTTTGTTTTGTCTGGTCATCTGACATCTGCAAATAGAACCTCATAAAATAATGCAAAAGTAGAGGTAAGGAGGAACATATGCTTGAACAGTATCATTTCAATGATGCAGTAAAATTTTTCCAATTGCAAACAACCTAAATATCAAAACAATCAAGAAATGGTTATGTAAACTGGCACATTTTTTACTAGAGGAAACATTATACATTCCTTAAAAACTATGGTTTTAAAGGCCACACAGCACCACGAAAAATGCTCATCACTAAATGTTAAGTGAAAAAAAAAAAAGAGAAAATTTGTATGTGTAGTAGGACTGCAACTAGATTTTTTAAGTGGTGTTAAGCAGAAAGACTAGCAGAAAATATACCAACCTGTTAACAGCAACTCTGTTATGTTATTCGCATTATGGGTGTTTTTATTTTCCTTTTTCCAATTTTTCCAGATTGTGGTTCTATTACCTTTATAATAAGTTACATTGCACACAAAAGTTCAATTTTTTTTTAATTGGGTAAAGATTCAATCCTAGTGAAGAACAGAAATTTGTTCTTCTGTCCTCATTCACTTCCTTCTTTGTCTCCTTCTTTCCTTCCTTTCTTCTTTCTTTCGTGGGACAAGGAGGAACAATTCGAGTTTTAAGAAATCAGAAAGAAGAATATTGTATTTTACCAACAGTCTGAATTCTTGGAATAACTGTTTTTCCCTTTTCTATTACCAAAGGTGGGAAAGGAACCTAGAGAGAAATAGGCACTGAGAGGACCAGAGGCAAGATTGTTCTGGGAGGTGGCCAGTGGGCACAACGAGTGCAGTGAGGGAGCTGCGGGGAAATGCAGTGATCGAGAGCCCGTTTCATGGGTATGCAAGATGATGGCAAAAGCTAATTTGGGGAAATGAGGGACAAACATGAGCTAATCAGCTCTGACCAACTGGGCAAAATACTATTTACAAAACACTAAGGATGCCTTCCTGCTCTATGTAACTCGAATACAAAAAAAGCCCCCACTGAATTTTGCTGGATTGTCGTTAAGCAACACATGCGGATTAAAGGATGAAGCAGGGATTGACTGTTGTCTCTTGTGAGTCTCAGACTTGTGCACACGAACTGTTCCCAGACACTTGGTTCACTCTTTGGTCATCAGCCGGGACCTCCACACACCTGGAAACTGATGTCTGATTAAACACTCCCTTGTGGCGCTTCCCCAAGCTCAGCCTGGATGCTTGGCAGGCCCACAACTAGCCCATGGTTGGTTTAGAGATTAACTCTTTCTTGTCCTCCTCCTATCAACCATCCCAACAGCTGTCCTAAACAGCAGGTTTCCTGGAAGCTCTGCCAGAGAAGAAGCCACATGTCCAAGGAAGCCCTTCTGTGGCATTTGGGGCTGTGTCTGGGATAATCAGCCAGAGGTCATTGCCTGGTCGCAAGATGGTAGAACCTTTGGGACTGGTCAGAGCAGGGGGATCATCACAGTGAAGTCTGGCAGTCCTTGTCCGGGGTGGTGACCAGGAAGTGCAGAGCCGGAGACTGGCATGGAAGGGGTTACCATGGCAGAGCTCTTGATGCCTGGGGTTATAGGTGCCTAGAAATGCCTGGAGCAGAAGCTTCTCTGACAGCCGTCAGGGGCCTCTGCTACCTCTAAATTAATGCTTTCCAGCCCTCAACTCTCAGTCTCATTCATCTGATTTTGGTCTGGGGTTTTGGTTTTTGCATTTAAACAGTATGTATAAACACGTATACAATGGCTTTGTAATGGAGCCACTTTTCTTGGGTGAATAAGATAAACTTGACAGAAAGCTTAACTCTCCAACTCTTGGCACTCACCATCTTTGCCATCCTTGCCTCCTCTTCACAATGCTGGTTGATCTGTGCTCCCAACCAGCATGGACACCTCTAGGTGGAGCACAATCACGTACAATCATCTACCAAGATAGCTCCCATGAGGGGTGGTTCTCTCTGGGGTAGTCCATGCTGTGAGCCAGCACAGAAAAGGCAAGAAGAACCCTCATCCCAGAGTCATGAGGGACAAAAACTACAGGTGTCTGAACGTGTGTTGTGATTCAGGATCTCACTGTGGGCCCGGTGATCCTCCATCCTTGATCCTGCCCCGAAGGGTAGAGGTCAAGACATCGCTGGCTCCATCTTACTCACCTCCGTCTGGTCAGGACGAGATGATGCCTTAAGACTGCTCTTTACTTTCCTTAACGTCCCCTTTCTGAACCCTTTTCATATCCATAGATTTTCCTCCCTCCCCTTTCCAGGTATGGGATCGCCCATCAAAGGCAGCCACCAAGAAACCATGTACACTGGCAGCGTATACTTTGGTGGGAACTATCCTAATGGTGTTTCTCAAACAGGACATTTTAAAAATATCCATAAGTATCCCTCAGAATTATCTCAGATGGAGCACAGAAAACAACAATAATTACCTGCTTTTTAATATCAAGTAGACATACTAAAATAAAATACAATAAATAAAATACATACTAAATAAATAAAATAAAGCAACATAAACTAGTGATTTTATCACTAAGATAGGTAGTTAAAATAATTCAAAGAAAATTCTTATTAAGGCATAATATGGGAGTACTCTAGTATTAACAAAAATCATATAAAAAGCAGGACTTGATAACTGAAATTTGGGAAACCCTCTATGGATTACCTCCTTTAAGTAACAACATGTTAAGCCTAAACCTGGCTGGGAATGGAAGGATTTGTCCCTATTTAATTCCCATCAAGCAGGCTGGGAAGGTGATCTTAGGGGAGGGTGGCCTTCTGGCCCTGCTGATTCGTGCCATGGACCGAATCCCTCGCTGCTGAGATGTTAAGTCTAGCCTTATTTCAGCAGCACAATGATTGGGAGCGCTGCCAAGAACACAACAGACTATCCCGCAGCTGTTATCTCATTTGTATGAGTGATATGAAGAACGCAGCACAATTTAATATGCCATCTAATACTTTTATTCTTATCTCATCAGTAGGGCAGGTGGTAGCATACATGTTTGAAAGCCATTGCAGATGGGTATGGGGGAGGGCCCCAAGAAACGATGTTAGCTGCTATCTGAGCTGAGTGAAACGATCTGAGCACGGATATAATTTTATAAAGGCAGTCTCACTTGTATCTTCACCAGTAAGATCTTAATCACACCAGGTAAGGGGGGTGGATATCGCCTCTCCTGGTTATCTGGGGGTGGGGTGACAGTATTGTCATCCCTGGGAGAATGGTTATCTGTTATTTCATTTGTAAGAGACCAACAAGAACGTTATCAGGGCATTTGTAACCAAACGGGTGCTGCTCAGAGTGATAAAAGAGGGAGGAGGCGGCTCATCTCCAAGGAGGTGGAGATAATGCCAACTTGCACGGGGCGGAGATGGATGGTATTGTTGAAAGTGGTTTCAAATATTGGGAACCAACTAAGAATCTCTCGCAGAAGCTCAAATTTTGGCTCAGGAGGAGAGAGAAATAAATAAGAGGACCTGGGTGAAGAAAGGGAGCTTGGATGAGAGAGTGATCATCTCAACTCCTTTGGCCTTAAGAGAAATGTGAATAAATAAATCTTTCTCGACTCTCTGTATTTGAAGATGAACCACAGCAACCTTCAAACTACTGAGGGACACAGATAATTCTTTTTTTTCTTTCTTACATTCTCAGTCTTATTTATCTTTTCTGATTTTCCGTTTTTTTTTAAACAACTAAGATCTCAAATACGCTTTCAACAAATGAAACTGTTAAGGTGTTAACAACAACGGCAGCAAAAATCAGGACACAAATTCTTCAAAGTAAAAGCGAGAGAGGAGAAAGAGCCTCACTGCTGTAATACTGAACATTAGCTCCCAAATAGTCCATATCTATAATTTATAAGAACATCAAAGTCAGGTTAAAGAGCCGAAACTCTCTAGTGGCATTTCTGTTAGCTCTAACTGCCTTTGACTTCTGACCACTTTTTCCTGTGGTTGGGAAAATCTTTTTAATTTTTAACCCCCATGAAGACTGCAGTCTAACATGTTAATGCTCTAGTCCACCTTCTCTCTCTCTTTCTCTCTCTCTCTCACTCTCTGTTGGAGGACAGAGGGAACAAAAACTGCCCACCAAACTGAGAAGGCATCTTGAGATGGAAGAAAAAGCATGCAACCCCATCTGATCAATGGATCAATTTACTATAGGGCAACATACCCACAGGGTGGGATGGGATTGGGTGGACAGCAACCCAGAAGCATTCCCAGCTGCACTCCATACTGCCGAGGGGCCACTGGCACAGTTTCATAGTTAACCTAGAGCATGAGATTAGGTGCTTGGAAACAGAATGTGCTCTCTTAAGTCAAGATTCATGAATGGGTAACTAGCCTTGTGGGTGCCAGAAATACATCAGGGAAGGTTTTCATCTTTGTTTGGGGACCAACAGAGCAGAGGGGCTCTCTGGTCCTAATGATTATTAAACAATACCTTTTAACTACAAAGCCCTTGATGATGGAGGAGTGATTCACTGTACAGCACTGTTACAGGGAGGATCAGGGGAAGAACAGGAGAAACTCTGAGGGCCCAACATGGTGTCAGTTATGCTAAGGGCTGTTCATTCTCTATCTCTCTCTCTCTTTTTGTTTTTGTTTTTTGAACCTCACTTCAACTCAGTGACATTATTCATCTTGAAGGTATTGCTTGTAATGCTTTCAAACAAAACAGAAACGTGTGACAATGACAATTATTAGTCTCCTGTCTTCAGATTCACCCCCTTGAGGTCATCAAGCTCAGTAGTTTGAGATATTTGTTCCCACAACTTTACCTGAGCCTTAACAATATGCACACATTTTTGTCAAACAGCTATATGTGGATCCTCTCATGGCAATAATATAAATAATATAAATAATAATAAAAAGTCAAGCTTTTTAATGGCTTTAAAATATTTCACATGACAGGGATAGTAAGTTACCCACTTATCCCTGAACTGATGAGCATTCACATTCCCCAAGCCCCCTGCCCCTATTTTTTTTATAATCACTGCTTCAATAGCTACATTTATATATTTCTCCTTTAGTATTAGCACTTTATTTCTCTGCGACAGTGGGATTATTGTATCCAAAAAATGGCCAGTTTTTGTTTCTAAAAATATGTTTAAATTACTTCCCCCGTATGTAGTAGCCGCTCACAGTCCCACACACAGCAGGCGAAGAGCTCGCTTCCTCACCCCCCCCCCCTCCCCCAAGGTTCGGCATTCCTCGATCGCTCCACGCTTTGCTGGCCTACCGACCGAGTAAAGATGCTCTCCCGTTCCTTTCATCTGCATTCTCTTAATTTCCTGTGAGGCTGTCCGGCTTCTCAAATGTTTACTTGCCGCTTTTTGCTTCCTCAGGGATGACTTGCTTTGCGCCTCCTTCTAACGGCTGTAAAGCCTTTTCCTTAACATTCTGCGGGGCTCTTGGCACTCACCTTTTGCCCGTCACGTGGGTTGCGGCTCTCTCCCCCAAGATTCTGTCTCTAGACTTGGCTTATGGTGTCATTTGGCATAAAAGCTTAAAATTCTTACCTCATCAAACACGTCGATGTTTTCGTCTTTGGATTGTAGGCGTCTTGGTTTATTTTAGATCTTCCCCACCCCAAGGGTGCATACTCTTCTAACATTTTGTTGGGTTTTTTTTTTTTAATTCTTAATTTTACTTTCGTGAATCTATAAAACAGAAGAACAAGATATACCTTCACATGATCGACCACTTGACTCTTGGAGACAGGACTTCTTGATATCACACTACCCTAATCTGGTCTTTTTCAGCCCAAATGATCCACCCCTTAAAAAAAACCAGGAATTACCGATAAAAGAATTGAACTAAACAAAGTATGCAATCTTTAATGCAATCTTTAATGCAGATGTAAGAAGTAGCACCAGGAATAGAAACAGCAACCAGTCAAGAGTCCAGGAGGTTGATACTCAGCCTCCAAAATAATGCTATACCTGACTCATGGCTGCATCCCCGCAGGACTTCTCCCAAGCACTTGTACAAATTAAACACTTCAACGAAGATGCTTTTACTGGTTGGATGGATGCCTGCGTGCACAGATGCATGGGTTTCAAACAAGTCTTTAACAAATGCACCTCCAACTCAAAACCTAACCAAAGGCCAACGTAAAAGTACTAGTGATCAAAACTGAACTCCTACTGAAACAGTCCCTGCACAGTTAGTAGTTAACATTTCACTCACGTGCGTAATGAAATACATCTTTCCGTGGCTAGACTGCTTTCAAAGAAACCTTTTTGGCTTCGAGTGCCAATCAAAGAACCCTTAAATTAATAATCATCTGAGGCAGAAACTGTTGAGCCCAGAGGAAATCTCCTTACCCCTATCTGGTCACTGGATGGCAAAAATTAGCGGCTCTGGATGTGATTTTCATGACAATAATTAACAACCACGACTTTATGGATGACAAGGAGCTCTCTGTACATTATCACATCGGAGTCTTACACCCATTCTACAGATGAAAAAAAAAAAAGAGTTTCGATGAAATAGCCTGAGAAACTAAATCAAAATTCAGATCAAGAGTTGTCTCCCTCTGAATTCCATTCTGTTGTCATGAAAGCAAATATGTCCACCACCATCATCACTTTCACTTCCAGCAAAGAGGAAAGCGAGATTATGTGATTATTGTCCCCCTAAAGGGGCAGTGACTTCTTACCTTCCAGAGATCTACACTTGAGATATTTTCTCAAAGATTTTCTGTTTAATAAAACCCACAGACTACTTTCAGACAGCACCAGAATCTTCATCTTCCAAGAGATGGGCAGAGTTGGATTGTAAGCAGCAGGGATTTGTTCTTGGGCAATGAATCATCAGCTGTGGCTACCCCTCCACATTAGGAGAGGTGGGAGGGAGGCTGAACTTTGTCAAGAGAGGGATTCTTCTGAGTATAAGTGTAGCGAGTAAGAGTGTTGGTCTACAAACTCCATTTGTGGAAGAATTCCGACTATCATGGGACTTTGAGCAGGTGGCTGGGCTGCAGCTCTGTATCCAGGCTGCCATTGGCTGAGACAGCCTCACTCCTGCTTTGGGTAGTCAGGCCGCGCAGGTCACTGCTGGGCCATTCTTCTCTCCCAATATTAGGCTTTTCTGAATCTGGCTTCTCTCTGCTGCCTTCCAGCCCCTCTGCCATGTCCACTTCATGATGACGTCCAGTACGCACAGTGTGACCTTGTCACATCCCCACCTCAGCATTTGGCAGCTCCAAGGACCCTTATGAATGGACACTACCTGTGGGCTCCCTTAGATCTTTCCCAGCACCCCCACACACCCACCCACCCACAGCTACTCCTGGTCTGGGGTCTTTCCCTTTCCCACTTCCTATTCAGGAAAGCAAACCCCTAAACTGATGATTCCCCACGGGGTACTTTGGAAATCTGTGGACGTATTAATTGGTTGTCACAATGATGGGAGTTATATTACCCATGAATATAATTTTATTTCAGGAAAGTAAAGAAGACTTCACAAAATAGTCACTACATAAAGCAGTTGTTAGCTTTAATAGGACTGAGGGTAACTGCCTTCAACATCCTCTCTTCCATTCCTCTTCTCAGGATGAGATGAAGATGAAGATGACACAGAATGCTGTGTCATTGGGACCCTCGTCTCTCCCCTCCTTCTTCCCTTCTGGCTCTGCCTTCCCCCAGGCTGGGAAGACGCCGTCCTAGGTTCAGAAAAGCTGTCTGTGACTCCCTCTGACTTCGCTCTTCCCCAAAGCCCCTCACAGTCTCGGCTTTTTACAGCCAACGCCTGGCGAGTGCGTGTGCTGTCACTTCCCTTCCCTGAGGCAAGGATGCTCCGGGGTCCAGCTGCCCAGACAGGATAAGGGTCACCAGGTAAGGGATGTAGTAGGGAAAACACATCTGCTAGTATTTCCAAATGTTATGTCGCCACATTATTGAGAAAGACCTGCTAACTAGGTGGTCGAACCAGCCTCCAGAATGATGTTGTCACGCCATCACAGCCACAGTGCAAGGCAATGATTCAAGTGTGTACAAAGCTGTTAGATGGCCCTCACCACTGCTCAAAGCCGCAGCACCATCCAAACACAGCAGACACCTAAACAAGAGCATTCTAGTCAAGCATCTGCCTTGCACCTTCCCACCCTCTCCACCGAGAGAGCTCTATCCGCTTTCAGGGCCTTGCCACAAATTTCCCTGATCCTGTGTATGCAGAATCCGTAGCTCCTGCGTCCGCACCCCCACGGCACGTTTCACAGACTTCAGTTATGCCGTGCTCCGTGGGGTAAGATCTGTGGGTTTCCTCCACGTGTCTCACTAGACTCTGAGGTTCCTTTGGGAAGAGGCCTTGTCACATTCACTCCTATATGACCAAATTTCAGGACTGCACTCTCAGTTCATCCAAGGGTTAAAAAACAAAACAAACAAACAAAAAAAAAAACAGTTCACCTAGTGCAGTGGGTAAGACAGCTCTGCATCCAAAAACAATACGTTTCTTTGTGTTTCTGATCGTGTAAATCTGAGTCAGCCCCATCCACAGGGATTTGTGGGAAATTTTACAGAACCCCTCTCCGGACCTCCTGGGATGGCACAGGAAGCCCTGTGAAAGGTTATGCAGCCCAAAACAATTGGGATAGGTCTCTGATTGTCAGTTCCCAGTGGACAGGACTCACTACATCATTTGGACGGTGCAGTCAGTGCAAAATGAAACTGCAGGTCTCTTTGTTCAAAAATTGTTAAGAATTTCAAGACAGAGAGGGCAGAGGCATTAAACCAAGTACAACTGCACAGGTCATGACGTCAGCCCTGCCAGTGGGTGTCTCTCCCATTCTCCCATCCCCAGGGCACAAGTGGTATGGGACGTCCCAGGCTTTGGTGCCCAGGGTCCACCCCGTGGGCATACACCTGGGACACTGCATAGATGCGGGCTGGGTGTCTGCCACACATGGGATTCATATCTCCCACCTCCCAGAAGGAAGTCTCCTCCTGCGTGGCTCACAGAAGCCTTCAACCCCCATAGATGCGGCCACTCGCTCTCCTAGCATGAAGTCAACTTTCCCTTTCTCCTCTTCAGAGACTTTTTTTTCTGAGCCTGTCCTTCCAAATGAAGGTCTGGGGTAGAAGATTTTCTCCATAGAGGCCCCTGGAACACAACAAAGATATGTAAGAATATTCTAAACTCAGGTTCTAAAACTCAGGGACAAGGTCAGCAACTCAGCGTCATTGTAGGGAGATGATGGGGTGCTGTAGGCATGAAAAATGCACCCCTAGCATATCCATCTGAAGGGGCGGCCTCACTGGTATGCTGGCAAATGTTTAACAAAGGGCTGTCTAAGGAAAAAAAAACAGGCAGGAGGGTACAGCTCAGTGGTAGAGCGCATGCTCAGCATGCACAAGGTCATGGGTTCAATCCCCAGTCCCTCCATTAAATAAATAAATACATACAAACAAATAAACATACATACATACATACATACATACATACATACGTCTAATAATCTCCTCCCCCCACCCCACCCTCCAAATAACCAGTAGTATTTGCCAGTTTTCCTGATGTAAATACTCCTACCATGGCTGCTCTCAAAGACGTCAAGCTACCACCGTGAAGTCATGAACAGAGCTGAGAAGGTAATGTCTCTCTCACGGGCTGGTGGGAGCCCATTCCAGCACATCCCAGAGAGGCCAGCGCTAGCTCCAGCCCAGTGTTGCCCTGGGGGCTGGGGTGGGCAGATCTTCTGAACTCTGAAGAGACCGGAAGTCAAATTTTCATGTTTGATGTCACCATCTTAAAGTCATGCAGGCCCAGGAGTTTGAAATCTCAGCTTGGACCAGAGAACTCTGGTGGTGGTGAGATGTGCAGGGAAATTCTGCCAATTATTCCTTCTTGTCTCCATATCCCCTCAACATGAAAACAAAACAGTAACGTTTCAGAAGATCACCTACCCTACTGGTCTGTCTCTCAGGGATTCACCCATGAGCCTCCCAGAACATCCTGAGGCTGGTGATCACTTGGCCAGAACCATTTCCAGTTAGTACATTGAAAGATCTTATTTAGTGGCCAGTTTTTGGTGTCTTCTCAATGATATCCCAATATTGGGAAAGTATGAAAACAGTTGATAGCACTGATCAATGGTGATGATGGATAATGATGGCGTACTTTTAAAAGCATGGGGCTCGAAGTTTGCTGGACCCTTCAGGCCTCGGTTTGACCCTTTTCCTCCCCTCCTGTTCTTCTTGATGATGCTTTATGTATATTCCATGTCACTCAGCAGCCCCAGGAGATGGATGACTATGGAAGCAAAAGATAACAGGCGGCAGCAGTGAGAATATTCTCTTGCCTGCAGCAGGCAGTGGAATACATTTTTCAAGCCTGAAACATCATAGAAACAGAATGATTCTTTTAAATGCCCTTCCTTTTATTTTCATTCAGTTGCTTTTTGTGTTTTTTTTTTTAATTGTTCATTTTGCTTAAGAAGCCTCAAGGCATGAGCACAGCAAAGTATCATTAATTAAAATATTTAAAATGATAGCCATGGTAACAAAGCTCCTGAATCAGCCCAGGCAGCACAGACAGCAAACACAATTATTATCCATAATAACAGCCAAATCATCACTGCTTCTCTCTACTCGGAGACAATGCATCCTTCCCGGAGTGCTAAGTGGCTGTAAAGATGAGTAAATCACGAGCACCGAAAATGAGACTAGATGGGATTTCTGGGGTCGTTCTCAGTCTAGGCAGAAACCTTGCCCTTCCTCCTGCCCCAGCCTCCCCCTGCGTGAGGGGTTTCCAGACAGAGAGCGCTGCGTGGCAGCCACTCACGCCCTTTCCCCAGCTCTTCTCCCAGGACCCAGGGGGAGGCTCAGCGGTGAATCAGCCGGGGCCGGATGTGCCAGCTGGTACACCATAAACATGTTAGTGCTTTTCCTGCACCTGGAAGACCCCCCTGTAGGAAATCATTCCCACAACATAAGCCCAGAAGAGCAGAAATAGTAATAATTTATGTTAAAGCTTTTAGACACAGGAACACAGAGAGCATTACCAATCCCATTCTACATGATGAAGAGAAATTCTTATTCATTCATTCCTTCATTCATTCAAGATATATTGAGCACCCACTATGTGCCAAATTCTGGGCCAGGACTTTTTCTAGGCACTGCAGGGATACTGAGATGGAAGACTCGGTGTGTATCTTCAGTCTGCAAGGTTTTGTGGGAAAGATGCCAACAGTTACAATCAAGTGAAGGGGAGTCGGGATGGGAGCAAAGCAGGGGGGCACTCACCCCCATCGGTGGTAGAGAAAATGAGGGGCCATGGAGAGATTCTCACAGGAGGTGGTGCCTGACTTGAATTCTAATGATACTCACAGAAAATACTCTGGTGCCCCTCCCATATCTCCCTGCCACTTAACCCATCCCTGCAGGCCCAACTTCCAACTTCTGACTTCCTACTGCCAGCACCTGCAAGTCTGAGGCCAAAGGCTTCATCCAGCTGTGGGTAAGCTCTGCCGTCCTGAGTGGTAGGCAAGAGTGCCAGAGAATTAACTCCTCCTGGGAGAAGCTCTCGACCAACGACAGATGGAAGTTGGTGGGTAAGCACTCCAGGAATCTCATCTCTCAGGTAGGGTGACTTAGAGGCCAGTTCTTCACTGCTCTAACCTCTCCCCCAGAGATCTCCAGAAGGATTAAGCCAGATGCCCACAGGACCAACTTGCTTGCTTGACTGCCTTCCCTCTCTCTTACCAAAGCAATTCGCTATCAACCACCAGAACCTCATGAGATCACCTTCCAAATGAACTGCTTGCACTAACAGTCTTTGTCTCATGGGCTGCAGCTGGGCCATCGCAAACTAAGACAGTGCTCCAGTTACAGAGAACAACATGGGAAAAGTCCAAACAGAGGCAGGATACTTACTCACTGCAAACAGTTAACCGGGTCAGGCTGCAGAACAGAGTGGGTGAGGGAAGAGCTGTTCCCTGTAGTGGTGACAATCAAGATTACAGATCCCTCTTAAGGTCTTTTTCTATTTCCACCTCTCTGCAAGGAATATTCCTACACACACATCCAGGTTAAACTTACAGTAACTTTGGCCCTTAATACAGCTCTAGGTCTCATCTTGGCTTTCCCCTCTCATTTTTTCTTATCTCAATTAAGTGATCTGGCTCCAAACACTTTATCCTGGCACAACTGGCCTGGAATCCCTGCAGCAGACTCCCTATAGTCATTGTCTCAGTTCTAAAACCATGGGCACAAGAATGGTATCTGTGGTCACCAATCTCCGGATGGCTCCAAATGGAGTAGGTTCATTCCCACAGTAACAGCTTCATGAATTGGCTTCCACTTCGTGTCTAAGTTGATCTGCATGACCAAAAGAATATGGAAGAAGTGATGGCATGTGACTTTCAATGCTAGGTCATCAAAGACATCACAGTTTCTGTCTTGCTCTCAGATTGCTTGCTCTGGGGAAAGCTAGCGGCCATATTGTGAGCATACTCAAGCAGCTCTCTGGTGAGGTCCACGTGGTGAAGAGTGCAGGCCTTCTTCCAACAGCCAGCAAAACCGGAGACTTCCAACCAATGACTATGTGAGTGAGCCATCTTGGGAGCAAACCCTTCATCTCCAGGCAATCTTCAGAATACTGCGATCCCAGAGAATGTCTTGACTGTTACCTCATAAGAGATTCTGATCCAGAACCACCCAGGTAATCTACTCTCACATTCCTGACTCTCAGAAGCTGTGCAAGATAACAAATGCTTGTGTTTTTTTTTTTAAGCCACTACATTTTGGGGTAAGTTGTTACACGGCAATAGGTAACTAATACAGTCGCATGCCCATTTCTCACCCAGTCTAGCCCCACCTCTGAATCAAGGCAAATAAGAAAGGAGGAAGAGACTGTAACAGATGATGAACTTCATTTTGGATACCTGAGGAACATCCAAAAGGAGATAATAGGAGGTGGGCAATTGGAAATATAAGCCTGATGTCTATGCAGAGAAAAAACTAGGGTTGGAGTTTCAATGTATATTACTGAGTTATCAGGATATAGAGGTCTAGGAAGACACTGCTGTGAAGAGAAAGGCCCAAGAAGTGTATGTGTGGTGCAAATTGTCCAAATTCTCCCTCCATTAATACTGGTAGAGTTAGTCAGTGCTAAGAGTTGGGTTACAAGGAACAAAACTTGTGGTAAGTTTTCCTGCTTTAAAGGTGAGAACCCCAAAAGTCCCAAGGGGTCCTGTATGAGCTATTAATTGCTGCATAAGAAATGATCCCATTACTTAGTGGCTTAAAATAACAAACATGGATTATTATCTTATACAGTTTCCACGAGCCTAGAATACAGGAGTTGCTTAGCTAGGTGATTCTGGTAACATGTACAAGAACATTTATCATAGTGTTGTTTATGATTGCAAAATATTAGACAATCTAAGTGTGCAATAATAGGAAATGGACAAAAATGTATCCATTAAAACTGAGGTTTAAGAGAAACTTTTAGTAACATAGGAAATTGATCATGTCACCAATAAAGCATGATGTAAAATTATAAATAGAATACGATTCCAATTTCTTTAGAATGTCTAAATTATATAAAAAGACCAAAAGCACTATACCAAAATGGTAATTGGAGTTACATAAGTTATCTATTACTAAGTAACAGATCACCCCCAAAATTAGTGGCTTAAAACAGTGATGACTTATTTGTTCATGATTCTACAGTCTGGATAATTCTTCTGCTGGTTTCTCCTGGAGTCACTTACACAGCTTCAATCACCAGTGACATGATTGAGACTGAAAGTCCAACACAACTTCATTCACCTGCCTGGCCCCCTCAGCTGGGATAACAGGAACAGTTAGGGGTTGCCTGAACCTCTCTCTCTTTCTCCATGGTCTTCCATCAGAACAGTCAGACCTCTTTACATAGAGGTTCCAGGCTCCAAGAGGACGTCTTCCGAAAAAATGACCCTTAATATGCAAGTACTTATTAAGTATGTGCTTGTGTTACATTTGCTAATGCCCCATTAGCCAAAGATGGCAAATCTGAAATGCACAGGGCAGGACATGACAGACTGGAAATTAAGGTAAGAGTTGATGTTGCAAACTTGAGTCTGAATTCCACAGGGCAGAAGGCTGAAAATTCAGGCAGGGCTTCTATGTTTCAATCTTGAGGAGAATTCATCTTCCTCAGAAAACCTTGGTCTTTGTTCTTATGTCTTGCAGTTGATCAGATGAGACCCACCCACAGTATGAAGGGCAATCTGCTTTGCTCAAAGTTGACTGATTTAAATATTAATCACATCTTTAAAAAATACCTTCACAGCCAGCACCTAGACTTGTATTTGACCAAAAATCTGGGCACCATAGCCTAGCCAGGGGGTCAGATAAAATTAACCATGGCACATGGCCATGCCCAGAGTCAGTGTGTGAGGAGACCACACAGGACCATGAAGCACCAAGAGAACAGGCTACCATGGTAGATACAGCTGACAGGGCTTTTTCTTTCCTTTTTTTATCTGTATGTTTGAAATTTTCTGCAAAGAGCATGTATAACATTTTGGGGGGAAATAACAAATGTTTTATAATGGTCCATACTCCTTACTTTTATTTATTTATTTATTTTATTGAAGTATAGTCAGTTTACAATGTGTTGATTTTTGGTGTGCAGCATAATGTTTCAGTCATACATATATTCATTTTCATATTCTTTTCCATTATAGGTTACTACAAGATGTTGAATACAGTTTCCTGTGCTGTACAGAAGAAACTTGTTGTTTATCTCATATTTATCATTTTTGAAGGCAAGATACGCAGAAAAGTACAAAGAAGAAATCAACAAGTCACTGGAAATCTCACCAATCAGAAATAATCAGTGTTCGTTTCTATGATCACCTTTGCAGCCGCTCTCCGATATTTACACAGATGTCAGGAAAAAAGAGAGAAAAAGAAAGGTGGGGCAATAGAGACAGGGAGACAATTCTAAAAATGAGATGACTCTATGAATGCTATTTGTAAATTTAATTTTTTTTCTTGAATTTAACAGAAGAGAAAGAAACTGCAGGAAACTTGAAAGAGTTTATAGTACATCAAATGTTTCTTCATTATCTTAAAAATTACTCTAAGGTTAAAGAAAATTTTTAAATGTTACAAACACCATTAAGAAGTTGTAGTCATTTTTTAACAAGAATTTTAAATAGTGTTGGCTAACTTGTGCTCCAAGCAGTATGAAAGTGGTAACACTCTCACACTTCCTCCCACCTTCCCTCCCCCTCCCCGCCAATGTCTACTGATTAGGTTGGTTTACTTCGCCAGAGTTTATAATAGTAGCATTCTATGATGCAATCTTAATTTGCTTAGAAAAAATTAGTTTTTAATGCAAATGAATTCATGGCTCACCACTAATCCTTTTTTCCAGCCTTGCAAACCTGATCTCATAGCCAAAGAGTTCTGGGTTTATGTAAGCAGATAATGGGTGACCAACTCCCGCCAGGATTTCATATTTAAGACTGCTTGTCTGTTGCCTTCACATGTGGGCAACTCCTTGGCTGCATGTAGTTTTCTTAGATCTCATTTTCCAAACCTCAGAACTTTATAAACTTTGCTCCTTATCTTTGAACTTAGGAAGGTATCATAGTGTATAGGATAGCCTACTCTTCCCCACTGCCAGGAATTACATTGTGCCTAGATGCCTGAGGAATGCCTTCTTTATGCTTTATGTTCAATAACTTAACCAAGAAAAATCCTTGCTGTCAGTCATTCTCCATCTCTCTTCCCTGGCATGTGGCGAACCCTTCCACACGCAGATCTGAAGGTTTAAATCTTCTCTGAATTCTTTCTTTTTGGATTCTCTACTTCAGGGACACCTATTACCTTGCTTTTGAATCATCTTTTTCTTACCTCCTCTTCCTTCTAATTGTTTAGTCTTTTTTCTTCTTCTCTGCATTCACTGTGATAATCTCTAGCTTTTCCTTCATGTCATTAATTCAGTTTTTAGCGATGTCATTTTGTTTCTTGCTTTTTTTATGTTACTTTATTTCAATTCATCTCCTTAGGTCTGCAATCTCCTTTTATAACTCATTCTATTGTTTTATCATCTCATCTTTCAGCTCTTGTTGATCACATTTCTAATCCTTAATTTATTCTCTAAAGGAAAGCATTCATGGGGAAGCCATGTCTGTCGCCTGATTTGTGTTTCTTCCAGACTGGATTCTTCACCTGACTTTTCCCAGGCCACACCTGACTTTTTGACTGATTGATTTTCCTGTGGTATGTTTGCTTCTTTGCTCTGTGATTTCTTTTCATCTTGCTTGCGCCCAGTGTGAGCAGCTCAACCGATAACACTCTTCCCTCCTTACCAGTTTGCCAGTTTGCCAGTTTGCCTTCCCCAACTCGGTGTCATTTTGAGGACTAGGTATTGTTGGTCTAACCATTTTTCTGTAATCTAAGAGGACAGAGCTCAGCCAGAAGTTAGTTCAGCCCTTGTTGAGGAAGCTGTACTCCAAGATTTCTTCTGAGACAACACTAAATGCCCAAGACAATGGCCCACCACCCTGCAGCAGAGATCCACTTTTGTGGGCTATAGTTCATCCTCCAAACTAGTTCAGTATCTCGGAAGACAGTAAGCCCTTAACCCTGCTGGTGGGAGTCCAACTGATACCACCTTTCCAGAAAGCAATTTGACAATAGGTACCAAGACTTTATATATCAAGGTCTGTATTTATAACTTTGATCCAATATTATCTCTTCTGAGGGTCTAGTTGGGAAAAAAAAAAAAAGGAAAGGGAAACAAAGATTCATTTGCAAAGAAGTTCGTTGGAGCATTATGTATAATAGCGATAAACCAGAAATATTTTAAATGTTCAACACAGAGGCATGTAGTAGTAAAGGTTGTGGTGAAAAAAATTAGGTTTGTGAAGCACTTTTAATGATATGATTAGATGCTTATAATATTTAGTAAAAAAACAAAATACAGAATGACACATACACTAATATCTCAATTATGTTTAAAATGATTAGGAACCACACCTAGGAAGAATCATAGACCCAAAATTTCAGGAGGGCAAGAAACATGACTGTTTTGTTCACTCCTGTGTAGTCAGAACCTAACACAGGGCTTGGCATGTAACAGATGCACAGTGAATGTTTATGAATAAGTGAATAGAATATTAAAAAAAATGAATAGAATAAATTCAGCAAAAGAAATTTCTCTCAGAATTCAATAAAGGAATAGCTGTGTTTTGGAATGACTGATTTTATACATCTTCAATCGTGCTTTTTTTAAAATTGAAGTATGGTCAGTTTACAATGTTGTGTCAATTTCTGGTGTATTCCATCATGCTTTGACTAATAGAAACCAACACGTTTGGTCTAACAGAGGTAGAGACTCTCAGAAATGCATTTTGCATGTATCATTATCTCATTTCCCCTACTCTGATTTATTCTTTGACAGGGTTTTTTTTTTATTAAAGCTTTATTGAGGAATAATTTTCATACTATGCAATTCACTCATTGTAAGTGTACAAAGCAATATATTTGGTAACTTTATATAGTTAGGCCACCATCATCACAATCCATTTTAGAACATTTTCATCACCCAAAATAAATCCTTTCAAGTTCCTTCACAGTCAGTCCCCGTCCCCACACCAAGCTCCAGATAACCACTGATCAGGATCAGCCTCCTGACTATATAATTTGCTTTCACTGGATATTTTGTATAATTGAAACCATACATGATGAAGCCCTTGGACACCAGCTTCTTTCACTTAATGTTTTGGAGGCATAAGAAGGAGGACTAAAGAAAGGACAGTATGAGAAGGTCGTGGCCCTATATTGCTACCTGGCTTTGAAAATACAAGAAGAGGGCCGTAAGCCAAGGAAGGAAGGTGGTCTCTTGAGCTGGAAAAGGCAAGGAAATGGATTCTCCCTGGAGTCTCCACAAATGAATGCCCTCTGCCAACAACTTGACATTGGCTCAACAAGATCCATGTCATACTTCTGATCTCCAGAACTGTAAGGTAACAAAATCTTTTGAGAGGGGAGGTAATTAGGTTGACTTACTTATGTATTTATTTTTTAATGGAGGTACTGGGGATTGAACTCAGGACACTGTGCATGCTAAGTCAGCACTCTACCACCGAGCTATACCCTCCCCTCTAACAAAATTGTGTTTTTTAAGCCACTATATTTGTGGTAACTTGTTACAGTAGCAATAGAAAACTAATACAGATTTTCTCAACATTTCTTTATCCTTTCAAAGAATCAACTTTTCATTTCGTTTATTTTCTATTTTCTGTTCCATTGATTTCCACTCAACTCTTATTATTTACTCCCTTCTGTTTACTTTGAATTTAGTTACTCTACTTTTCTCATTTCTTAATGGGGAAGCTTAGGTTATTGATTGCAGACCTTTCTTCTTTTCCAATATGCACTTTAAAAGCTATAAATTTCTCAGTAGGTGCTGCTTTATTTTCATCCCATAAACCTTGTTAAATTGTGTCTCTATTTTCATTTGTATAAAAATATTTTCTAATTTCCTCTTCTGTCACTAATTTGACCCCTAGGTTATTTAGAAGGTTGTTTAATTTTCAAAAATTTACCATTTCAGAGCACTTCATTTCTTTCTGTGAATTCAAGTTCCTGTCTGCTGCCACTTCTTTTCAGCTTTTAGTATTTCTTGTAAGGCAAGTCTGGTAGAAACAAATTCTCTCAATATTTGTTTATCTGAGAATGTTTCTATTTCACCTTCATTTTTGAAGAATAGCTTTGTTAGATTTAGACATTTTTTCTTTCTTTCAACACTATGAAAATGTCATTCCATTGCCTTCAGACTTTATTGTTCTGATTAAAAAGTCAGCAAACAATCATATGTTTTCTCTGTACATGAGCTGGTTTTCTCTTTCTGCTTCCAAGAGTTTCTCTTTGTCTTTGACTTTCAATAGTATCACAATGACATGCATTGTTTTTAATTTCTTTGAGTTTATTCTTCTTAAGATTTGCTAAGTTCCTTGAATCTGTAAATTAAGGTTTAGTCAAATTTGGGGAATTTTTGACCATTATTTCCTCTTTTTCTGAAACAACCATACATGTATGCTGATAGACTCAATAGTGGCCCACAGGTCTCTGAGCCTCTGTTCGTTTTTTTTTTTTTTTTTTTTTCAGACGTCTTTCTCCCTGTTATTCAATGTGGCTAATTTCTTTTGATTTATCTTCAAATTCACTAATTCTTTCCTCTGCCATCTAAAATCTTTTGCTACTTAGCCATTCTGGTGAGTTTTTGTTTGTTTAAATTATTACAGTTTTCAACTCCAGAATCTCCTTTTTAAAAAAAACTGCTGTTTTTCTTGATATTTGCTATTCACTGAATTGGTGTTATTCAACTTTTATTTAATTATTTGAACTTGATTTATTTTAGTTATTTTAACATATTTATAATAGCTAATTTGGAAATACTTATCTGTTAATTCCAACATCTTAGGGAACTGAGAGACTATTTCTATTGACTTCTTTTTTTTTTCCTATTGTATAACTCAGATTTTCTTCTTTACCTGTCTCACAATTTTTGTTGAATCCTGGACATTTTATACCATATATTTTCACAATTCTGGATTCTAATTTCCCCTCCCCCTTGTTGCTATTTTTTTTGTTTGCTTGTTTGTTGCTTAACTTGCCTGGACCAAATCTGTGAAGTCTGTCTCCTGCATGGTTGCTGCTGTCTCTGCTCAGGTTTATTTTTAATCCAAGCTTCCTAGAGTTCATCCTAATGTCTATATACCTAACATTCAACCAAAGATTAGCTAGAGGCCACACTCCAACACCTTGAGCCAGGCGGGATGCTTGCCCTCTCTGCTGGGGGATCAGTGTGTGAGCTAGCGAGCTCATTCAGAATTCAGGCCATTTTCAACTGTCTCCTGGAGTTTACTTTCTGCCATAGCCCTTTGGGATGTTTCACATAGTCTTCTGTGCATGAGCACAGTCCCTGTGGACCAGAGATGTGTGGTATGTTTCTGCTGTTCATATTCACAGCCTTCAGTCAACCTGGGGTATGTGGGGAACATATCAAACCTCTTATAGTTGCCTCACTCCCAGAAAAATTAATGTGTATAGTCTCTCTTTCAGTCTTTCAGTCCATTCATCAATTCTTACTCCATCCTTCTACAGGTAATTTATTTTTATTATTGATTGATTGATTGATTGATTGATTGTATATACTGCCTGAGGGCCTATGTAAGTATAAATGAAAATATGTTCTTGTTTGTCTCCATTTTCCAATAGAAGTCAAAATTAATATACACACTGCTCTGCTCTTGCTTTTTTCACAGAATAGTGGATGCTGGAATGCTTTCCATATCATTCGAGAGTTTCCTCATGATCATATATAGCTGCATTGTGTTTCATTATAGATGTAGCATGATTTATTTAACCAGTCTTTTACTGATGAATCATACACAGGAAATCTCTACCCACAATCTATGTGAAGCTAGGCAAAAGCTCTTCTGCTTCCAATATTCCCCCAAGCCATTGTTCTATTAGCTGGAAAGGGAGTGTCATTTCCTCCAATCTTTTTTCCGATAAGTTTATCCCAACCCCAACTTAGATCACTGTTTATAATATGATAAGAATGGGTGGATTGAGAGAATCCTGAGAACCCACCTTCTCCAACCACAGAGAGCTTCCTCCTTGGTAGCCTAGCCAAATTTGAGATTGTCCCGTTCCTGCACACACCTGTGCATATGTTTCCTGATTCCCAATTATAAAAGAATAAGACTCACATTTATTAAAGAAGAAGGCATGTGAAGATTTTTTACCTTTATAATAATAATTTTTAAATATACATTTTTTTTTCCCTGAGGATGTAAGTTGAAGGCTAAGATAGTCTTATAACAAATATATCCGGGGTAGCCTGACACTGTATCTCTTTCTCTAAGAACTTATCCCAGTCCATAATTGTCATTGAGGGAGTGGGTTGGGGGCTATGTTAGTACCACATAGACTTGACCACACACCACACTTTTTTGATCCAAGAATGGATAAACAACCCAAAGGAGCACCAAGATTAAACTGGCCAGGGACAAGTAAATTTTTCTCAATCACTAATTTACTCCAGACTATACTGCCTAAAGCAATCTACAGATTTAATGTGATCCCTATCAATATACCCATGACATTTTTCACAGAATTAGAACAAATATTCCTAAAATTTATACAGAACCACAAAAGATTCTGAATTGCCAAAGCAATCCTGAGAAAAAAAGAACAAAGTTGGAGGTATAATCTTTCCAGGCCTCAGATTATACTACAAAGCTACAGAAATCAAAACAGTATGGTATTAGCACTGAAACAGGCCATAGATCAACAGAACTGAATAGAGAGCCCAGAAATAAACCCATGCACCTACAGTTAATTAATCTATGACAAAAGAAGCAAGAATATACAGTAGAGAAAAAACAATACCTTCAACAAATGGTGTTGGGAAAACTGGACAGCTGCATGTAAAGTAATGAAATTAGAACATTCCCTCACACCGTATATGAAACAAATTTAAAATGGTTTAAAGACCTAAATGCAAGTCACCATAAAACTCCTAGAAGAGAACACAGGCAAAACATTCTTTGGCATAGATCACAGCAACATTTCCTTAGATCAGTCTCCCACGGCAAAAGATATGAAAGCAAAAATAAACAAATGAGGATTAATCAAACTTTAAAACTTTTGTACAGCAAAGGAAACCATCAACAAAATGAAAAGATAACTGATGGGGTAGAAGAAAACATTTGCAAACAATGCAACTGACAAGGGGTTAATATCCAAAATACACAAACAGTTCAAACAAGCCAATGTCAAAAAATGGGCAGAAGACCTAAACAGACATTTTTCCAAAGAAGACATCCAGGTGGCCAACAGATATATGAAAACATGCTCAATTTCACTAATTATTTGAGAAATGCAAATTAAAACTACAATGAGGTGTCACCCCACACTGGTCAGAATGGCTATCATCAAAAAAGTCTGCAAATAATAAATGGGAGGGAGGGTGTGGAGCAAAGCAACCCTCCTACACTGTTGGTGGGAATGTAGTTTGGTACAGCCACTATGGAAAACAGTACAGAGGTTCCTTTAAAAACTAAAAATAGAGTTACAATACGATCCAGCAATCCCACTCCTGGGCATATATCTGGAGGGGAAAAAAAAAAAAAAAACCCCGGGGAAAAAAACTCCAAAAACCTATCTAACTTGAATAATTTACCCCAGAAGATACAGAAAACATAAGAGTGCAGTGGGCACTTGAACTGAAAAGTGATATACAGCGTGGCTGGGGAAGGCATCTGCCCAGAAGCAACATGTCTGAGCCTAGATTGAAAAAAAAAATCCTTCTCCTCAATAGTAACCTAAAGGCAACTCTCCCATCTGGATCAATTTCAAAGCTGTTCTCCATTAGCTGAGGCTACAAATGACCCCACAGCTCAAGGCAAAGGACATTTGTAGGGGCAGTAATATCACACGCTATCATCAAACACAGTGTTTGTTCTGTGTATCAAGATCCTAGCATAGTGAGTGCTTCCTAGATGTAGCCTCTATCCCTCACCCCCAACCCCCCAAGAAAACACCCCTGACCAAACCGGTCCTCCCCTGCCCTTCAGCTGTCTCTCCTTTTTGCGCTCCTTTAATTGCACTTGTTTTTGAAGCCCATAGAATTTATTATTCAGAAAACAACCTTCTCTGCAATATCAACCTTAATTAACTGTGTTCTTTTTCTCTCGCCTCCCACCCTCCACTTCATGCATTTGAATTAAGGCACTCCAGAGCCCCCGGCCAGCGCCCCTCCCCCATCACAGACCCATCAGTGTCTACCAGCCAACCATGACCAGATAAGGGAAAATGGAATTCCTTATCTCTGGCTGCCTATGTGAAAGGGTCAAGGTTACCAAGGAGAGACCTTCCAAACAGAAGGAGAGGGAGAAAGAAGCCAAGCCTCTCTGGTTTCCATGGAAACGGAGGGTTGACTCATGGCGCATCCCCGAGAGCCTGGCCCGCTTAGCTCTGCTGACATCTTTCCACTTCATTAGCTTCTTTATCAAGTGACTCTGCATAGGACTAAGTGTATTTTGGTGTCAGGGTGCACTGGAGATGATTCAAAAACAGTGACCTTTTCCGCAGATCTCCAGTGCCTCCTGGGACCCCAGATGTCTGCAGCCCTCCCTTCTCGCTCTTCTTTATGGCTCTGCTCAGTCCTCTCTCTAATCAAAGCTCCGGTACCGCGAGGCCGTGAGGTGCCCCTACTCAGCAGCCCAGGAAGCTGGGACCCTGGCTGTCAGGGATGCACAGCACCCGAGCCAGGAGGAAGATTAATGACTTTGCCCACAGAAAATGGATAAAACGGGCCCCAAAAAGACAATAAACGCTGGGCGGATGGCGAGGAAGCCTCTGACAGTAACAAATACTGACTGACACGGCATTGTGTTCCCTTTCTAGATGACTCTGAACTGCCAGTGGAAACACAGATTCATTTAATAAGCGCTTCAGTGAGACAAAGGGGCCTTTGGGGGTTAGAATTGATCTCCCTCGCAGGCGCATGCACGCCGACTTCTGTACGTGTGAAAAGAAATGTCCGCGTTCAGTATCCGTCCCTTTGGAAATCCAAGAGCGTGCTGTAATTTCCCAATCTTGTCTCCACGCTTCAGCAAATTTGTCACTAGCAGGGTCTCTCAGCCATGAAAATTCTCCTGCAACCAAGAGCCGGGAGCTGAAAGGAGATCAGTTAGAGGACTTAAAACATCTTTGATAAGGTTGACCTCTCTTTCAGGAACCCTTACAGGTCCCTGTCCAGGGAGGGGATGCTGGTTCTCTTGTACACAGGCTGCAGTGACCTTTCCAGGAAGCACGCATGGTCAAGAAGTGGGCAGGGGGGAGCTCGGGAGCTGCAGAAATGAGACTGACCGGGAGTTTCTGGGATGGCTGGAGGCTGCCCTATTTTTATTTTGTTTTGTTCTTTCCAAATTCACTTACAAATGTTATGTCGTGGAGATCAGGAAGTCTGAGTCCCATGTCCCAGGGCCAGTACCAAAGTCTGTGTGATTTTGAAGGGATCCTTTGCTCTCTCAGCCCTCACACTGCCCATCAGAGGAATGAGAGACCTTGAGTGCATAACGGCTAAAATCTCTTGCAGCTTTCTCGTGGCAGATCACCCTAATGTTGCCCTGCCTCGTACACCTGCACCCCAGCACTGCCTCCTAAATCTTTCCCAAATCCCATCCACTCTGCACTATTTTCACCCCTAACAACTCTGGCTCTGAGCCTGGCCAGAGCCTCAGTAACTCCTGTTAGACTGGAACCATGGCCCCCTTCGGGCCCTTAGTCTTGCTCTCCTCCATTCATTCTTCAAGCAGCTGTGCTCAAAGCTGGTCCCAGGCCAGCAGTGTCAGCATCACCTGGGAACTTGTTAGAAATGCAGACTCTAGGGCCTCACCCAAAATCAGAAATTCCAGGCTAAGCCCAAAGATCTAATTTCCCCAGATGAGAATGATAAAGTCTTCTTTGACCTGACCCCTTTGGGCCTCCCCAGGTCCTTGTCTGACCACTTCCTCCCCTGAAATTTACTCTCTAGCAACCCCAAACTTTCTGTTTCCAGTTACACTCTGCTGTGTCATACCCCTGGCCCCACGGAAGTCACTCCTTCTACCTGGAATGGTCCTTATGGCTGATCCCCACTTTGCAGGATTAAGTCCTTCTCAACTTTTAATCCAGATGATACCCCTGCAAAAAGACTTCCCTGACTTCCTCCCCCACCTCCAAAACTAGGATCAGTATCCCTCCCTTATCCTTCCGTCTTTCCTCGTGTGTACCTCCATACTTTGCATGTCACCTTGTGTGGTAGACAGGATTCTAAAATGTTCCCTAAGGTCTCTCACCCCGCCTCAGTCCCTAGTGTACACACCCTGCATAATCGCTGGGACAGTGACTTTACTCCCACAGTGCTATATTATATATGCTATACAGTTGGCCTTAAAATAGGGAGATTAACCAGGTAGTCCTAATCTAATCACAAGAGTCCTTCAAAAGCAGAGTATTCTTCAGTTAGTCAGACAAGAGGAACTCAGAAAGAGACTAAAGCATGAGTGGATTCAACCCAAGGAGGTTCTCCATTGCTGAGATGGAGGGGGCCAGGGGCAGGGACCTAGGAGCAGCTCCAGGTGCCGAGAGCAGTCTCTAGTTGGCAGCCAACATGGGAATGGGGACTGTAGTCCTAAAACCTCAAGGAACTAAATTCTGCCAACAACACGATGAACTCGGAAGTGGATTTTTCCACAGAGCCTCCAGACAAGAATTCATTCCAGCCAACATCTTGATTCCAGCCTTATGATACCCTGAGCAGATACCCCATACTAGACTTCTGACCCACGTAACTGTGAGCTAAACTTACATCACTAAATTTGGTGTCATCTGTTACACAGCAGCAAAGAAACTAACACATCTTGTACTATAATTGTCTGCTTATATAGCAGCTCCCCCACTGACTGAGCTCCTTAAAGTAGAAACTGCCTTATTGGTTCATTTCTGCATCACCAGCACCTACCTGGGGCATGCCTAGGGGAGGTGCTTAGTAAATGCTTGCTGGAGGATGGATGGTTGGACGGACGGATGGATGGATGGATGGATGGATAGATCTTAAAGCACCTGATCTATTGTCCCAGCAGTTGCTTTAGAATTAGGACAAAGAATTAGACTGTAAAAAGGGGGATAGAAATGCAAATAAACCATGAAATTGGGATGGAAAAAAATTAATTTTTTTCCTTCATTGATTTTTGCAGCATGGAGACTTCTTTATCTGTTAGGAGTCTGTCCTCCATTTATCTCTTGCGGCTCAACACTTCATAGCACCAAGAGCTAAGGATATGTGCCTGGATACAGACATGTATTATTGCTGCATCTAATGCCTTTTCTCTTTGAGGTAAGGCTGCTTTGTGTGTTATACTGGTGCAGTACAGTGCCCAGCCTCCCATCTCAGAAGCCCAGAGGGTGGGGAGATTCAGCCTGTCTCTACTCCCTGGAAGTTCAGACAGTTAGACTCTCCCAGCCAGAAGCTTCAGTAAGTGGTGTTATGACCCTGGGACAGTCGAGCTTATTCCTGGCAGCCACAGGGATGTCTAATTTCCATTGCCTAATGGCAGGTCAGGTGGCATCCTGGGGCAGCAAAGACTGTGATGGCAGATTTCTTGACTCAAGGTCTTGATTCTTGCCCATATTTCAAGCTGGTTCTCTAGCCTCCCATTGAATCTCTGAGCCTCCAATAGATTCCTTTTCTGCTTAAAATATCCAGAGTTGGTTTCTGTTGTTCGCAACCAAGAACCCTGACTGATACAAATTCTGATCATGCTGAACTGACAGCTGAGTGCTTTTCCTATTTCTAAAAGTCTCAAAGACTTATAAGCTCACTCAGTTACCCGTTGTACCAGTCAAGGTTCTTAGTTGTGAACAAAAGAACCCTCCCTAGTTGATTCAAGTGGAAAAGAAATTTATTAAAGGGTAGTTCTCAGCATCTCTAGGGGTCCTAAAGCCAGGAATGATAGTTTAATCGTGCTGCCCTCCAGATTGCTCCCATGGGGTCCCTGCCAACACCCCTACTGGCACAGAAACCACACCTCCCAGCAACAACACTGCATACCATGTGTTTCCACCAAAAACTCAACCATAGCCACCTCTGGATGCTAAATGGCTCTGCAACCCTAGCCAGAGTGGACTCATCTGGACACCTGTTTTCTAGCATCCCTGGCTTCCTAACAGAAGCCTGACACAGGTTCCTCCGGTTGGAAGGACCTGAAGCCTGTACTCTGTTCAAGGGAAGCTGGGAAAACTCATTTCTGGCTTCTCTCTTGGGGAGGCACAGACTCAGATGTGAGAAATTCTCCAAATTTAAGAAAGGTGTCCAAGAGTGTTGGGTGCCCAAGTGGCTTGACAGATATCCTATTGACTACAAGTAGCTTGACTATATCTGTTACAGTGTTAGAAACACCTTGCTTCCAAGAAATCCTTTCTAGAGGCTAACCAAACTCCCACTTGCTTCAAAGCCCTAATTTAACCAGAATTCTCTGCACGTTGTCTTCAGTGGAATTCTACAGGAGCTTGGCACTGCCTTCCAAATGTTTGAACACTGACATTAAGTCTCCCTGCAATTTCCTTTTATGCTAGTTAAGAAGCAACAATTATTTTTTTTCTTCCCTCTTCCTTATGACTCCTTGGAGCTTTGGTTGCCTCTAAAGCCATCCTTTCAACTATTCAAATTCTTCTCCAATTGCTCTAAAAGTTTCATTTGTTGTACTGTGCTCCACCAGATTACATAACTGTTCTCATTTTCTCTCTTCATGCTGTCTCCCCAGTTCAGACCCTTAGCTATCTACTCTCATGAACAGCATCCCATGTCTCCCAGGCTCATCCACCTCCGTGAGGTCATGCTGTCCTGTGGCCAGACCACAAAGGAATTTTGCAGTGACCTGGTATTAGGGGGTGTCCAGAACTAAAAGCACAGGGGCTCCCCCACCACCTTGTCACTGCATAGCAATAGTTCATGCCCAGCTCAGACATCATTGGAATGACTCGGGCTCAAAGAAGACGCAAGTGGACACACTTCTGCTATGGAGATAAATTATCCCCTAAAAACTTATGCTAGCTGTGTGACCTCAGGCAAGGCACTTTGCCTCTCTGACCTTCAGAGTCCTCTTCTGAAATGTTTAGATAATACTAGTATTTGCCTCATAAAATTGTTCAGAGGATTAAATAAGGTGAAACATCTGAAGTACATACAGTATGTGTTCAATGTATGCTCATGGAGATGACCTGGAGACCCAAAGAGATCATGGGTGTCAACTGGGAAAATCCCACACAATTTCAGAGTTCTGTTGACATCATGGTCACTAGTATTATTTTTACAGACTAAGTTAAAGGTGTGGGTGTAGCCTTCATAAAAGGCCCTTCCTGGGAGGATGCTAGTGGGTTTCCACTAAATTGCCCGAAGAAGAAAGAGTGTGATAGAAGGAAGATAGTGTGATTGGCCTAAGGATGCCCAGATAGCTGGTAAAACATTACTTCTGGGTGTGTCTGTGAAAGGGTTTCTAGAAGAGATTAGCATTTGAGTCAGTAGATTAAGTAAAGAATATGGGCCGTCACCAACATGGGTGGGCATCATCCAATCCACTGGGGGCTCAAATGAAACAAAAAGGCAGAGGAAGAGTGAATTCTCTCTCTTCTTAATCTGAGATGTCTTCCTGCTCTCAGACATCAGAGCTCCAGGTTTTTGGTCCTGCAGACTAAAACTGAATTATACTGTGGGCTCTACTGGTTCTCCAGCTTGTAGACAGCAGACTGTGGGAGTTCCCGGCCTCCACACCTGCATGAGACAACAGCTGTAACATATACAAGGCATATATATAATATATTCTCCTATTGGTTCTGTTTCTCCAGGGAACCTTGACTCATACGGTAAGTATACATCCAGGACAGACATTCCCATAATGGTTGAGCTGCCTTGGCAATTTATAGAGGCAGGGGGACAAGACCTTGACCAAAATGGACAGTGGCCGAGACAGACCTTGAATCCAGGACTCGCAGCTCAGTCATCATCACCTTGGCAGAACAAGGCTTCATACCAACCTTCACGGACCAGACAGTGCTCCCCAGCCCCACCCACGCACCCCAGCCAGGACTCTGAGGGGTGCTCGACATCCAAACCACCCAGGAAGTCTCTCCTTTTGGTAACCAGAATTGATGGTTCCCTAACACGTGGATGGAAGAGTCAAGGAAATCTTCACACCCACAGTGCCTCCCCCACCCGCTTGCCTCTGGGCCTGAAGTCCCTTGTCCTTTGTGTTCAATTCTTTAGGAAATTTTTAAATGGAAACAGCAATTTGAGAGTGAACTTTGGAACTGTTATTATCATCAACACCACGCTGAGAACTAGTCCAGCGGATCCGGGGTAGGAGCAGAGATTGGGAGTTGCGATGTGGAGTGGGAACTGAGTATGGTTAAATACAGGTTGACAACAAGGGCAGAAAAATCATGCAAAAGATTCTTCCATGATAAATAGGATTCTTTCATATCAAAGGCCAGGGCAGTGGCCATTAAGGGATGCATGAGGCTCAGTGAAGGAAAGGGGTAAAGAGAGTTATCCCATAGCTGTCCCTCCTTCCAGTCTCAGCCATACAACGCCTCATCAGGAAGTCTCTGTGAGCCCCGCCACGACTGAATGAGGCACCTGCCTTCATGGATTTCATAGCGTTCTGAGCCCCTTCATCATGGTACTTCCATCTCACTAGCTGTGAGTTCTTTGAGGGCAAAATTAGGTCCTGTAGCATCCTCAACACTCAACAGAGGGCCTGGCAAAGTCTACTGACTGCTTTTATGGAGAGCACCTCGAGTCCAATCAACCTGCCTTAATACATTCTCAAGCCAGACTTGGAGTAAGGACCTTTAAGCCAAGGCTCTCTCTCCTGAGATCTAGGACCCTGCTGGCCCTCATAACTCCTTTCAACTCAGAGACAGCTCATGGAGTGCATCGGCTGGAAGATGAGAAGACCAGCAGCCCTCTCCTCTGGTCAGCCTGGGAGCCTAAAGCTCAGTAGCAGAATTCTGAAATTCTAAACAGGATGGATAGGTAAGTGTGAAAACCTATGTGAAGAGGGGCTGGGTCACTTTTCAGGGAGCTGGCTTTGCATAGCTGGCATTTGGTTTTTAATGGAATTACATGTTTCCTGTCAATTTTTGTAAACAAAATCTAATTTTAAAATTTCCTTTATTTATACTTCATATAAGATCAAGAAAATGTCAGTGGTTCCTCACCAAGACTCTATATGTGTTTATAAATGATGCCCACTGGGAGATGGAGGAGGTCTGAGAAGCCCCTGGGGACAAAGAGGGGGCCGTGCCCCAGTGTCCCTACTAAAGAACTGCCACGTCTGAGGACACCCAAACTGCCCCCAAGTCCTTCTCTCCCGCTCGCTGCCTTTTACTTGAGTCACAGAGAACCTTCCAGCGCCACCGTGGAAGCCCGTGGCTCTCACCAAGACCTCACAGCAAGGTCCAAACAAAGGAAAGCTGAAGCAGAAAGAAAACACAGCACAGCCGAACGTGGGCCTTTCCGTGGTGCCCAGCGTCTGCAAGGCCAATTCAGGAAGCTGCTATTGATTTTCCGTGGGAAAGAGAATTAAAGGGAAGAGAAGGCTTGCGCGGGAGGCGGGCCAGATGGAGGCTCATAGCTCATCTCTCCGTGTTATCTTTTTTCACAGTTCAAAAATCAATTAGTGATGAATTCCTCTGGAAACTTCTTAAACAATGTGATTTCATTAGAGATCTGTGCAAGCGCCATCAGATCTGCTTTCCAGGTGTGAATGAGAAAATTGGCCTCGTCCTTTTAATAATTTCCTCCTTGGTAACATGACATCAGTCTACACAGTGTCTGGTACCAGCTGGGCCGGAGCCAGTGGGAAGCACATAATTCCTTTTTCCCCTCCAGTAAGAGAAGTAAAAGCGGGCAGGATGGAAAATGTGGGCACCTCCTAGGACAGGAGCAGGAGATAAAACAGAGGGAAGTGCTAGAAAGGCAGGAGGAAGAGCCTCAGAAGACGGATCTTCATGGCTCCTGGGAATAACCTGCCAGCAAGCAGCAGAGACAAGGAGTTGGGGGGAGATGAGGAAGACGGCAGTACCTACAGGAGCCAAGAGCCAGGCTCGGGGACAGCCCGTTACCCCAGTGCTGTGCTGCCCAGGCGAGGCCAGCTGGGACGCTTTCTCGTGTTGTGTAGCTCCTGGCCCCAGATCCATCCGTCTTGACGGCCAGCCGGCGCCCCAGGTGATAAGCTGGACAGGCGTGCGCTGCTCTGCCAGTGAGGAAGGCGGTCACTGAGGCTGGAACGATGCCTGGTGTGACCCCGCAGCGGGTGACTGTCGATGCCCCGCTTCCCTCAACAGAGGGAGAGGAACCCTCATTAATTCAGACGCATTTGCCAGAAGGCCAACCTAACAGACAGGAGTAAGAGGCTCTTAAAGGATTCCTTTTTATCACTTTCATTTACACGTAGTAAGAGGCACGAAGTCTGCCTTTGATGAATAGATAAAAATGATTCGTAGTTAGCTCATTAAGGCACAATTTAAAAATAAATTATCTAACGTTTTCTCAATTTAACAGAATTATATGTTAACACTGTGCCGGGCAGAGAAAACAAGCAAGTCACCGTCCCTGTCCTCAAGGAGCGTGTGGTCTGGGTGCAAGGTCGGGACGCAGGGCAGTGAGTAAATGATGGCCACTGTGTTATTAGAGGTCAGTGATGGAGCACAGAGAGGGGCACCCTACCCAAAGGGAGCCAGCTGGGCAGTTAGGGGAGGCTTTTTGGAAGTGCTCCTGGAACAAGATCTTGAAGAACAGTTAGAAATTAGCCAGGAAGCAGGGAGGTGAGGGGAGTGGGGTGGAGAAGAGAAAAGGAGGGGTCCCACATAGTCGCCTGTGGTTTGCAAACCTTATAGTTTACCTAATTTCTCATTTCAATTTCAGAACAGGCCATTATAAAGACAGAGCCCAAAGGACTCTCCCAACCAGCTGACAGAGGAAACAAGGAATGGAATAAAGTCCCCTGCACTGCAGACTCTGCACCCTGTCAGATCTGATGAAACCCACAGACCCTTTTCTCCAAAGGAAATGCACATATGCTCACATTCACACACACACAAAAATTCACATGCGATTGGATGGTACTCAGAAACCCTCAGAAGCTGGGATCAGCCCAAGGATCCCAGCTCAAAGCTTCTTCTCTGAGCAGAGCTCATCTGTTCTTATGCTGTAATCACCCTACCTCGTTTGTAGGTAAATGCAGACTTCTAGGCCACTCTGATGATTCTACTTTCAAGCAGGTGAAGGGTTGCTCCTCTTGTAAATAAAGCTGTTTACCCAAGTGCTAGAGAGCCTCGTGTCCACGGATCAAGCCAAGGAAACTTCAGCCCTGCAACATCTGAACGATCTCAGATTCAATGAGACTTGGACTGGGGGGTCGTATCTTATGCTGACTGTGTCTGCCCAAAATAGATTCTGTCTGCTGGGGCCCTAGGTATCCAGAGTTACAGGCTCCTATTTTGAGGGGAGGATCTAGGTGGGAAGAAGTGAGCAGTCAGGGTTGACAGGGCTGGAACTCAGTGAGAGGGGAAAGACGCCTTCTAGGTCCGTCTCCCCACCTCGAGGACCTATAATATCATCAGTAGTTCCCAGGCTGATCTCCCAAGCTCTGAGACCCTGCAGGGAAAAATTCTCTTAGCAGCAAAAGAGAATTTTGAGTGTAATCTAAAAATTCTGAGTGTAACAGCCTCTCCCCACCCGCCACCAAAGGCTGGTAGCAAACCCTCCTCCTCACCCTGACGGCAGGGTCAGAGCTGAGGTACATCCTTCTGCTCACCCTGTATGCAAAGTGTGGCTCGGTGCCTGGCCCACCATAGGTACTTACTAAATACTTACTGGAGTGTTGTATAAATGATGTTCCATATCTCCCTGCCATGGATTCAGGATCATCTCTGGAAGTGACAAAGAGGAAAAGGAATTGAGAAAACCCTCCCCTCCCCTTGCAGGTAACACGTCACCTCAGTGCATCTTCAGACATTCCTCTCCCTTACCTGAGTATCCACAGACACAATCCTTTAGCCGGCTCATTCGTGCACCAGCTGACTTGCTGCAGGACAGTGCTCTGCCCACAGCTAGTGAGGTCCTTGGGGGTCATGTCCAGTTTCCCAGGAGGCTAAATATCCGTTCTTTGCAGCTCCTGGTGAACCGGCAGCCAACAGACCCCATCTACAGCCTTTCTCCCCTCAGGTAAGGGCATCAACTGGGAAAATGCAGAATTTAAATGCTCCCACAGGAAGAAAATCAACATCTCTTAGAGACCAAATTCTAGGACCAGAGTAGAAACTGAACATTCTGGAAGCGATAATTGGTCTCATTTATCTAAATTTAGAAGGTCTAGAAAGGGAAAGAGTAACTATTAAGACATGTTATTTAGAAGATAAGCCTTTAATCAAAGAGATGAGTCAAACCCAAACTCAAACCAAAATCCTGCTCAAATCAGGGGTTTGAAATATAAGTTCCTTTGGGGATACAAGTCGGATCTTATTTAAGTGGAAAACGAATAAAAACTTTTACAGAAAGAATAAACTCCACCAACAGAAATAGGCCATCTGATAACTGTGATAACCACCAAAAATCGTTAGTTGCAAATCAGAAGCGTTTTGAACAAAAATGTTGCCTGTGGGCTGAGAGACTGGCTGAGCCCTGGAAGTTCACAGTGCTTTGAAATCACCTGGGAAATCAGCCCAGATCAGGGAGACTAAGTACCCACCACCTTGCACTCTGGTATTGGCCCCACCCCAACTCTTCCTGGGTGACCTCAGTCATGCCGCCAACTCTCCCCAGCAGACCCTCCTCTTACCCTCCTTGGTCTCCTCAACAGCAAAGTAGGATTGTTAACCCTTCATTTCTCCCCATCTTCAACTCAGTTTAGCTTAACAAATATTTCCTGAGCACCTGCTGTGTGCCTGGGACTGTGCTGGTTGGCGCAGATGCGAAAATGAGCAAGACATTGTTCCTGCCATGCTGGAACCCCACCAGTAACGTGGAAGAGCGAGGACAGGGAGATATCCAGGGTGCTGAAGTAAGGCACCCAGCCTGAGGCTTGGACAAAGCAGCATCTAAGACAAGTCTAAGGGCTAAACAGGAGTTGGGAGGTGAAGAGGAAGGAGGAGGACATTCCACTCAGAAAGAACATCAGGAGGACAGAGAGGCAGGACATAATCTAGTGCAAGTGAGGAACATAGGTAATTTGGTCTTCTTAGAACCCAAGGGCAGAGCAGCAGGGAGGGAAAGGCGGCAAGGCTTGACAGCTGGGAAGGCAGCAGACCAGGAGGCTGTGAGAACTGGGCTAAGCATATGAACTTGATCCTGTGGGTGGAAGATCACCATCTTAGAATTTCCCATATGAAAGTGACTTCACCACTGTGGCATCTTGAAACAATCATTTTTCCACGAGAGAATGTTATGAAGGTAAAATGAAATAAATCAAGGAAATAAGGATGAATCTAAAAACAATAAATACCATAATGAAATTTACTGCATAAGTGACCTCACTTAAAGACAATGATCCCCGTTAATAGTGGCCCAGAGCATAACTCTGGACTGGGGAAGAAGTTGAGGTCCTCCCAGCACCTCTATCCATCCCAACGGCCACTGCAGACCCACTGCAGACTCATGCTTAGACCTCTTTCTTAGACATCTTTTGCTGGGTCTGGACACTGTGGTCTCCTGCATGTATCTTCATACCCACTTGACCACTTGGTAATCTGTGCCTGGTGTGGTCCATAGGATGAATTCAGTGTTCTCCAAGGCTTCTTAGCCCACCTTCATAAAGCTCAGAAAGACAACACTTTTGGGGTCCTGTTGAAGACACCTGAACTAGAGGGTTCCAGGAGCTATGGGAGTCAAGATTCTGGCCCAGCATAGACACATCTTCAGATGCACACACGTGTATACAAGATAGGTCTCAAATAGGGCATGGTTAACCACCTGTTATAATGAAATTCTAAGTTCTATGTTAGTCATTATTTCTACCCATGGAGCTTTTAGAAATTGTACATCTTTCCAGATACAACATTCAGAACTGAAAAATAGATCAGTCACACACACACACACAAAAAGCTTCTGAATGCTACAAAATCTCAGTATCTTTATTTATTCCTCTTTATTTTTTTCATAACACTCATCACAATCTGACGATATACCTGAATCATCTGTATATTTATTCATTTTCCACCTCATACCTGCATCCGTCTTTTTAACTGTGTGAGAGGAATAAGATTCTTTCTGTCCATTGCAATAGCCTCAGAGCCTAAAATAGTGTCTGGTCACAGTAAAATCTCAATAAATACATATGGAAGAAATGGATGAATGATAATAGTACATCAATCTTTCATTAACAGCCTTGATTTTTTTTTAACTGTTCACTACTTCACAGATTGAGGAAATGGGGCAGATTGGGGGAAAGCAAGAATGACTGACAGATTCATGTATTATATTTATTTCATTAACCCCTTCCCCCCAAATTTCCTGAGAATCCAAGATATACCAGGCATTTAAAATATCTTCAAAATTTGTGCACAGTTTTAAAAAAAAATACTCAGATGTTTTCAAAAAATAGAAAGAATATCTGGGAAATCTATAGCCTTCAAAATAGAAGGTCCAGAGCTCATGCATCCTGGAATGTGAAGAGATTTCACCAAAATTACTTACTCACCCACAAAAGCAGATGTGGGTAAGAAAGATGAAAGCTATTGATTGCTGTAAATAGCTCTCCGAATCCCTTCTTTTCGTAGCATCAATCATTTCAAAATAAGCGAAAAATTAGGAGAAAGCCCCTCGTCAGGACAGAGGATACAGCGACTTTTAAAGAACTAAAATGCCAGACGGAATTGAGAGCTTTCAACCTGAATACCAAATAGAAAGGGAGTGGGACCACCATTGATGGGATGCAAGCAGCTGTAAGAAAGGCATTTGATATAGCAGTGTAAAGTGTTATACTCGAAATTAATTCAAATTGGCTTAGTAAGGAGTGCTGCCACATAAATTTAAAACTGGCTCAAAGTCTGCAAACAAAGGATGATGACAAATGAAAATGTATGGAGCGGGGGGGGGGGAGGGAGGGTTAGGGTACATGGGGGTCATCTTTATTAATGATCTAAAAGAGGTAGAGTAAACAGCATGTTAATGAAACTTGCAAATGATGCTAATTTGGAAGGTGTTGCTCCGATCACTGTGGACAGAGAGGGAATGTAAATGAACCTTAAGTGGTAATAAATATGAAGAGGAAACAACACAATGAGATTCAAGTGGGAAAATGCAAAGCCGACCATGCCCCGTGCAATGACTCACCGCCTCCTGCCCCAGAGCTCTTTGCCCCTTGCGTTTGCTGGTTGGGCTAAGGAGGAAGACAATATAACCCTAACTCAGAAAGGTTTCATCTAACAAGGTCTTCCTCAGTTGTGCAGTTTCCTTTCGCTGGTCCTTTAAAATTCCACAAAAGGCTCTCCCTGGATTCGGAGCAAGAGTGGTGCTGGCCCCTGGATGATGGAGCTCCATAAATTACAGTGCAGGAGAGGCTGTGAAAAGAAAACAACCAAATAATGAGGGGGATGGGGAGATTGATTTATGAGAAATGACCCAAGGGGGTAGACTTTTGTTAATTGATGGCTAAGTGGTAACACGATAATGACCTGCTGAGATCTCACCATGACAAATAACCCAGGGAAAGAAATATTTAGTACCGGAGGAGGAACTTCTTCCTTCTGCCTGCCAGACAGTGCCTCTCCCTCGGGGCTACCACTCCACTGAGTTTCCCCGGCGCTGTTCTCATGGACTTCCCCTCTGAATAGCCCGCATCTGGCTCTCCTCACCCCATCCCTGCCCCCACTAGCACCTCACCGCTGGTCATGCCCTCCTCTCTTTTGTCCCTGAGCTGATCGATAGAATGCATGCAGGGGCCAGAGGAGCACACGCTGGAGTGGACACCCACCCCGGCAGAAGGGCAGGTCAGGGAGACCAGGTCTCAAGATGCCTTCCTCTTCTCAAAGGAGCCTCCTCCCTCTGCAAGAAAATGAATGCGATGACTCTATGCAAACAGATATGATTGTATGCAAATCGGAGTGTTGACACCGTGTTTATTTCCCCAGCAGGTTCAGCCACCCAGATTTATGACTTCCAGCCGGAGCTCTGTCTGGGGCTACGCCAGTGGCAGCTTGTGGGTGGAAACCATAACAGAGGGTGTCTCAAGCTTAAGTTCAACCCAGAATCCTAGGATGTCAAGGTGGTAGGAAGCTTCGAGCATGTTTATCCACTTCTTTATTTTACACATGAAAACCTAGAACTTAATAAAAGTTTGCTGAACATGTTTGCATGAGGAGAGGCTGCCCAAAGCCACATCACATTGTTTCAGCGGTCACTGTACTAGCTGAACTTATCAGCTCTCAGTCCACATTTTGGAGAAGAGAAACTGAGGCCAGGCAGGTGCAACGCTCACTCAGGGCCACAGAGCTGGGTCCTCTGCCTTGGGTCTGTCCCCCACTGGGTTCTCTCAGCACACCCAGGTCCCATCTCATCAGGTCAGAAAAGAGCCAGACGCAGAGCCTGGGCTGTTGACACGGCTTAGGTGATGAGACGCCATGGGGTTTCTCACAGTTCAGGGTCTCACAGATCTCTTTGGGGTCTGAATTCAAACAAGAATCTGAGACTGCAGGGCCAGAACCCTGGTGTCACTCTAAACTTCCAGATTTGTACCGACTTTATACTTTCAGACAGCAGCCTTGTGAGTCGATGTTGAATCTCATGGCTCTTTAAAAATCTGTCCCAGAGGGGAGTGCATAGCGCAGTGGTTAGAGTACATGCTTAGCACGAACGAGGTCCTGGCTTCAATCCCCAGTGCCTCCATTAAAATAACTAACTAAATAAATAAACCTAATTATCTCCCTCTACAAAAAAAAATCCACAAACAAAATAAACAAAATACTTTTTTAAAATCTGTCCCAGGATTTGCACTGGATTTGTAAGAAAGGAGAGAAGAAGACTGAATTTTTTTTTTTGTTTGCTTGGTTGGGGGGAGCAGTTAATTAGGTTTATTTATTTATTTATGTATTTATTTATTTATTGGCGGTACCAGGGATTGAACCCAAGACCTCGTGCTTGCTAAGCTTGCACTCCACCACTGAGCTACACCCTCCCCACAAAAGCCTGCGTTTGGACAGGGCATCTTGTAAGGCCAGGATGTCTCTTCATTTTGCCACTTGGAAGCTCCATAGCCACTCCAGACAGCAGGTGGCAAACCAGGGAGAGGGTTTTACAGTTCCAGAATTCCCGATTCCAGAAAAGCTCTCCTCTGTGGTGAGCTCTGGGGCCCCAGAAAATCCACTGCGGTCCTTAACAATGGTCCCTTGAAGCCAGCCGTGCAGCAGAATCAGTTGGGGTCATAAATAAGAGCCCAGAAGCACACTGATCCCACAGGGATGTCTGCACCCAGGTCAGAAGGTAGCCTCTGGTGGTGCTGCCCCAGGCCAAGCCAGTGAAGGCAGCAGAGACAGAAGGCCTGGAGCAGCACACACCAGCCCTCCCTGGGTACGGAGGGAAAGCGACTTTGAGCCCTGGGTGCTCCGCGAGATGGTCAAAGGTTAACAGTATCTTCCATGGAAGTAAGCATGGGTTTGAAAATGGCCACCTCACAGCGGAGCCCCCAGCCTCATCTGCCTTGCTTCCCCCCCATTAGGCCCCTGGTTAGGCCCCTGCTTAGGCCATTTCAAGGTCCCTCCTATGAGGCATTTCATATATTTCATCATATTTCATATATTCATATATTTCATCAGAAGCCATCCATCATCCATCGAGTTCCAGGGCCCCTTCTGCAATGTGCCTGTAGTCACCTCTCCAGCAGAAGCTACAAGATCCAGCCAATTCCTGGCAATAGCTTCAGGTCTTGGCACAGGGATCAGTACCTACGGAATCTAAATAAATGCCCAGTGAGTGAATGGGTAGTGAAACAGCCATTTGTCCACCATCTCTTCTCCGAACATTCTTATCTGCTTGGCCCTGGTAAGGACACCCCTGAGGTCAGATGCACCAATGGTCAGGGATGCACACACCACAGGGAATTCCACAAGGCTTCATGACTGGGGATCACTGGCTGGGGTTTGGGGAAATCAGAGGACTTGAGTTCTAATCCTGATGCTGCCACTTATCCCCTGTTTGAGCCTGAGCAAGTCACCTCCACTTTGAGCCTCAGGCTTCCCATCTACAAATTGGCGAAGGCACTGGAATGAGATGCTAGTTCTACCATTTGTGATGCACTGCATGTCTGGTCCTTTCTCAGACCTCCCCATTTTGGAGACTGAACACCTTTTTCTGTGCCCCATCTCAGGGTTCCTTACTGGCTATGAGTTGACAAATAGAAACTGACCACGGAAGCTGAGCTGAGACCCTTCTGAGGATACGGGGGCTGATGGCATTGGTGGGACCTCCAGTATGGTAGCTACGGGTTGAATTTCTCATATCTCCCTGGGCGGAATGATCAGAACAATTCTCAGGTGGCCTCTGTCCCACCCCTTCTAACTGGACCCTGGAGAAGAAAGGACCTTGAACTCTGCGATGGCATCACTAGCACTTGCCTCACAGAATCACTGCGAAGATTAAATGAGATACTACATGCAAAGCATCACGCCGATTGTGAATGATCAACAAAGATTATCTTGTGTCATTTCCTTCCCAACTTCATTTGCATGGCACACTTTCTCCAACTCCCTTCTCTGTTCTTCCCAGCACCCTTGGTCCTCTTCTCTTGTGTGTTGCACTACTGTTGTGACAGTGTCTATCTCCCCGTTGGAGCCCTTAGATTTAAGATCAAGGGCATCTCCTGGTTCCTCTTTGGGTCCCAGGTCCAGCACAGGGCCTGGCACTGGGTGGTGCTCAGCACACGAAAGAAATGCTTTGTCTTGGGCCTGTCTTGCTCCCACCTACTTCCCCGTTTTTTATACCAGAAGAAGGTGCAGGTCTCAGAGGAGAAAGGGGAACTGGCATTTTGGTTATCCAAATGGTACTTACTCGATGCGTTCACATACCTTACCTTGCTCCATGCTTGAGCGAAAGGACTTCATTACAGCCCCACACCTGGATAATCTTAAAACCTACAGCACAACCAAAGAAGATGCACAGACAGCAAATATTCTTCTAGCAGGCACGAATCTAGTCCACAGATTTGAGGGTATTGGAAATTGCACTCTATTTTCTGCCATTTAACTTAATTTCTAACTTTTCCAGGTTGGGTTTTGCTGCAAGGAACAAGTTAACCCTGAAATCTCAGTGATTTAACCCAAAATTGGTTTATTTCTCATTTATATTACATGACCAGCACACATCAGCTGGAGGGTGTGACCCTGCCATCCCAACATGCAATGGGAGAAGTAAGAACCCAGAAGGTAACGTGGGGTTTTCCGCTGCCTTTGCCGGGAAATAATTTGCATCGCTTCTACTCTCAGCTTATTGGTCAGAACCAGTCATTTGTCTGGCCTTAAGTGCAAGATGTTCTTCCTATGTGCTCAGGGGGGAAATGAGACTTGATCTGGTCTCTCAATTACTAAGTTAACCTTAGTCACTGGGACTATTGCCCACTCCCATAGACTGTGATAGTTATTTCTAAGTTCTTACCCTTTGCCAAGATATTGAAGAAGGTGATCCCCACTGGCCCTTGATCATCTGTATACAACGGTCAGCAGTGAGATGGCTATTGGCCCTGTCCGTGTGGCCCCTGCGTGACTTGCAGCTCCCTATTTCTGTTCCACGCCTGGCGCATGAGCCTCTTTCTTCAATATGGCCAGTGATCCCATCTGTACCACACGGCTGCTTTCGCTGAGACATCACTGTCTCGCCAAGGCATGGCCAAGAAGATGGGTCCAGCTCTGTGTTATTCTGGGCTCCCTCAGCCTCTTTTTCCTCCCACTCCCCAGCCTGGGGAAGCAAATTCTAGAATAAGGTTGGGGGTGAGAAGCTGCCCTCCTTGTATTTTTTCAAAAGACTTTTTAATCTATCCTCTCCCTTTAAGAATTAGGTTTCTAGAACAACGTCCTAGAAGAGTTGTTTTGCTGCCATCTGCCTTTTACTCTGTCCTAAACATTCCTTGAGGCAATAAGCAGAGCCAGTATGAATAGGAAGAAGAGACAGGGGAAAATGCAAGAAGAAAAAAACCATAAATTAGAGTCTCGAAATCTTATCTGGACACACACAAATAGCACCTTCCTGGGCTTGAAAAGGAGAGGCACTGCCCCTCAGGTCAGCCTTGGTTCTAGGAGAGGATAAGCACGTGCCGTCTGTCCCTGTGCCTGCCCAGGCCTGCGGGAGCCAGAGGCACGGTTCAGCATGGTGATTCCAGGGCAGTCTTAGACCCACAAATAATGGGAGGCCCAGAGCTCTCCATTATCAAACGAACAGAACAGAAGACACACAACACTGACCCCATAAGCCTGGAGCTGGAAATACACAGTCAGGGTCTCCCGGAAGCATGACCAGCAGCAGAAATCGTCACACAGAGATCTCAGGGGTGTGAGCTCAGTTCCTCTGCTCAGAAAGGGTGAGGTTTTAGCTGAGACACACAGCATTAGATGCCCAAAGGAGGGAACTGAGCCGAAAAAGCTAGTACACAGGAGGCAAGGCACAAAGTCAGGGGGGAGGGAGCCCCAGAAAACCTTATATCCCTTTGGTCCCTAAGAGCACTCTTTCTAGAAGAGAAAGAGGTCCCCTGCCCTCAGTGGCCTGTGACTGCCCATCAGAGGGCCCTGGGACACTGAATTCTTTCTACATGCCTGGGAAAGGGATGACCAAATGCATAGCCACTGAGATATTTCAGCTAAATCTGGTCTGTTATTCTCAAAGGAATCAATTTCTTTCAAATTCACCTTGGATGACTTAAATTCCCATATCTGTTTTATTGTTGACATGGGGTTCTGGGTGTGGTGATGGCTTTTAATGTTGCTTTGTTTACCTTAAACTCACAACTGGCTTTCATGCGGATTTAAATCGAATCACTCTGCCCAGCAGTGCTCCTCTTTATTGTTTAAAAGCTGATCACCTCTCTTTCTGAAAAGCACAGCGTACTTGTTACCCTTGCTATGAAGCAGCCACAATTTACTGGGCTGAAAAAAAAATCAATATCTGATTGAATCCAACTCGTGTTCTTCACTGGAATTCTTATTGCTCTCAATTGACAGCCTCACATCACTGTCCCACCCAGGCATTTACCTTCCAAATCTAGAGGGAAAAGAATCCATTTTCCAATGAATGAAAAGAACACCAAAGGAATGATTTTAAACACCAAAGAGAAATTCAGCATTACTTGGGAGCTGAGCAGACGATCCTTGGGCAAGAAAATAAATGACAAGTTTCAAACTAAACCAGAGGTCTATTCTATAATGCTCAGCTAGCTGGAAGAAGTCGCTGTCTGGAACCTACTACAAATTTGCTCTAAAGATGTCTTATCTTTTCTATATGTTTTTAAACACATGATCTGGAAGAACTAGCATCCCTTCTATGGAGACATCCTTCCAGAACTCACCTGGTATAGAAAGTGGAGCTGTTGTGAACTGCTGCTGTCTCCTTTGGCCATGAATTTCAGAAAACAGAAAGAAGTTAGATGGTCATCATCTGGGTATCTGGGTTGTGCCAGCATTGGGAGACAACCCCAAAGTCAAGCAGATTCATCTGTCCTCAGTCCCAGTTTCACTGAATCGGCAGAGGGTGGGGTGCAACAGAAAAGCAGGACTGGAGAGCTGCCAAATTTGACGTGTGTGTGTGTGTGTGTGTGTGTGTGTGTGTGTGTATAGGTGGGTTGCTGAATCTAGGAAAGGTCTGAAGGAAAAGGTTTTGCTCCATCTCCCTCTGTATGTATGGAAGTATTCTCCTGAGAGGTCAGATAGGCAGAGTAGAGAATGAAGCTAAAGGACATTGAACCAATGTGCTTCATTTCTGGCCAATCAAAGAGTCAAAAAAAGAAGACAAAAATGCATGAGTAGAGTTCCTGAAGACTCCTGACTTTTGAATGTGTATGTTAAGGCTGGGGGCAGGCAGAGGAAGAAGAATTTAACTCAGGTTGGCAAACATGGTTAAAGGCCAAATAGAGAGCCAGTGTGCTCAGGAGGTAACGTGACGGAAGTGCAGAAACTGATGGTTTCTAATTCCTGCATGGTATTTTATGCCAAGTATGCCTCATATAACTGTTGCTTAATTTATAGTTTTTCACTCTTCTTTTTTTCTTTTCTTTTCTTTTCTTTTCTTTTCTTTTCTTTTCTTTTCTTTTTCTTTTTTTCTTTTTCTTTTTCTTTTTTTTTTTTTTTTTTATCATATAAACCCAAAGAGTAGCTCTCACCAGAGTTATATCTGAAATGTGGTAGCCAGGACTTGAAGAGAACATTAAGACCTTCGCCTCCTAGGGAGGGATCACCTATGGAGATGACTAATTCAAATTGCCTATAGATCGCTCAAGTTGGATAGATGGAGCAGGGAAAAATAATGGTAGACATTGCAAGAGAACACAGGCAGAGTCTGCCAGACTACTTAAGCTGAGGTCACAGACTTGAAAGTTCAGGAGACCAAGGCAGTGAGAGTTTACAGTATCAGAGAGGAGAGTGCAGCAGAAAAAGAAAACACTGGAGATATGCAGAAATGCCCCTGTGAGTGTTCACCAAGTACTAATCAGCAAATGCATGTGAAAAAATACTCTCTGAGGCCAAGAAAAGAGCTTTTCAAAAAGATTAGAAGGGGCAGTATTCGGTGGTCACACGGAATGAGGAACAGTGCTTGTGCCCACCAGCCAGACTGGAAAACCTCATCATTCATGAAATAGTGGGTTGACTACTCAGAAAGATCTTGCCTCAGTAGGGGGGAAATTAGCCCTAGGTTAAATGATGCTCTGATTTTTGTCTGATAAATCTTAAAAGCAAGAATGATCAAACTGTTTCCAAATAATTTAACTGCATCTCAGGTAAAGCTAAGAATATTCACAGAAGCATAAAAATGCCAACACCTTAACAAGTTAAAATTTACAATGTCTAAAAATCCAATAAAAAATAAGCAAGCATGTGAAGAAGCAGGAAAATATGACTTACAATAATGAGGAAAAACAGTTAATTGAAATGGCCTAGAACTAAAACAGAATTGAATTAGCTTAGAGAGTCATTAAAACAATTGTTATAATAGTATTCCATATATTCAAAAAGCTAAAGAAAAGATTAAGTACAGAAAATATTTTAAAAGACCCAAATAAAACTTCTAGAGATAAAAACAGCAGTGTCTGGTATTTTTAAAAATAATAATGCTGGATGGGATTAACGGCAGATTAGGTGTAGCAGAAGAAAATGTTAGTCAACTTAAAGATGTGCACCTGCACCACAATATTCATAGCAGCATTATTAACAATAGCCAAGACACAGAAACAGCCCAAATGTCCATCAACAGATGACTGGATAAAGAAGCTGTAGTATATTTATACAATGAAATACTATTCAGCCATAAAAACCAACAACATAACACCATTTGCAGCAACATCGATGCTCCCGGAGAATGTCATTCTAAGTGAAGTAAGCCAGAAAGAGAAAGAAAAATACCATATGAGATCGCTCATATGTGGAATCTAAAAACAAACAAACAAACAAACAAAGCATAAATACAAAACAGAAACAGACTCATAGACAAAGAATACAAACTTGTGGTTGCCAAGGGGGTGGGGGGGTGGGAAGGGATAGACTGGGATTTCAAAATGCAGAATAGATAAACAAGGTTATATTGTATAGCACAGGGAAATATATACAAGATCTTATGGTAGCTCACAGCGAAAAAAATGTGACAATGAATATATATATATGTTCATGTATAACTGAAAAATTGCGCTCTACACTGGAATTTGATACAACATTGTAAAATGATTATAAATCAATAAAAAATGTTTAAAAAAAAAGATGTAGACATAGAAGCTATCCAAAATGAAACAAACCCAGAAAGAAAACCTATTTCACTAATCATAATAAATATGAATGGGCTGAAAATTCCAAACAGGAGGCAAAGATTGTCAGATCAGATAAAAATATCAAGACTGACCCATAAGTGCCTATAAGAAACCTCCTTTAAATACAAGAACACAAATAGATTTTAAATTTTTTTAAAGAAAGGAAAAGGATGTACCATACTAAAATTAATTTTTAAAAAAGAAAGCTGGAGTAACAATATCCATAAAAATATTTTAAAGCAAATAATATAACCAGAGGTGAACATAGTCATTTCATAATGGCAGAGGGGTCAATTCATCAAGAAGAATTAACAAGCTTTAACATTTACACACCTGACAACATAGCTTCAAAATACATAAAGCAAAAAAGTGATAGAAAAGCGAAGAGAAATAGACAAATTCACAATAAGAGCCAAAGATTTTTAACAGCTCTCTCACTCGCTCACTCTCTCTCTCTCTCGCTCTCTCTCTTTCTCTCTCTATCAACAATTGATCAAAGTAGAAGAAAAAAAAACAGTAAGGAGATATGAGACTTGAACAACATTATGAACAAACTTGACCTAACTGAAATTCATTGAACTCTCCAAGCAACAGCAGAGTACATACTTTTTGAGTGCATACAAAACAACTACCAAGGCAGAGTATAGTATAGGCCATAAACAAACCTCAAAACATTTTAAAAGATTAAACTTATACAAAGTAGGTTGTCTGAACACACTAGAATTATATTAGAAATCTTTGTGTCATTATTCAGTATGCCTGTCAAGAAAAATAGTGCAGCCTGAGGTCAAGGGCTGGAGTGGGAGAGCTGAAAAGGAAATGCTCACCAGAGATCATTGTAGTGACTGGCAACTGGAAACCTATAAATACGGCATTATCCAGAGGGGCAGGAGAATTATGAGAGGAGTTTGAGATAACTTCCATTTCTGCCAGGTTGGTCTGAGTAAACATGCAGTCTCTGGAAGGAAGTATAACAGAGTGCCAGAGGTACGTAACTGGAGGCTCAGAGGCGAGGTCCAGAATGTTAGATAATGAAAGTTACTAATGTGGTTTAAACTCTGGGAACAAGGGATGGCCCAGAGGAAAACCAAAAGTGAAAAAAGAGAAGTGGGCCAAGGATAAAGGTGTCCAACCATAGCTGTGATTAAAAAAGAATCTGCAGGGAGGCAGAAGACATGCAGATGGTATTATTGTGAAGGCCAAGGAGGAAGATAAGAATTTCAAGAAAAAATACTGAACATTGTGTGGGTCAATGTCAAACAACACAGATCAAGAAAATGAGGGTAGAGAAAACTGTTGGTTTGGGGACCGAAGAGTTTTTTCATGTCCTTTCAAGAGATTAGTCTCAATAGAATGGTGAGAAGAACTCTACGATGCAGAGGGCTAGTTCAAAAGGATTGGAGCCACAAGTATGAGGCATCCTTTCTGGAAGTTTGACAATGCAAGGAAGAATCCTCGATGCCACTCACACCAAGCATCTCCACATTCCTTAAGCTCGTCAGGTCCTTTCACTTCTCGCTCTCTTCCCACTGCCTGTAATCTTGTGAGAAAATGATGTTCTTTCCCTGCTTAGTAAATCTTTCCTCTTCTGAAAATAGAATCTTTCCTTTTAATTAGCACACATACATCTTCCTGCAGTAGGTGTCCAAGGGTAGGCATATGACTACATATAGAGTCAATTGGCAGATGGATTTAAAAGCATCTCACCTTGTGTGACTGGAAGTAGAGCTGAGATAGAGAAGACGGAGAGGAAGAGAGATAAGAGATGACAGAGATGGAGAGAGAGCCAGCAGCACTTTTAAGAAAAGATAGAGATTCTCAATAACATTGGTTGAACCCCTTGTTCCAGCCATGCCTGCAAGTACCCCATCTTCCTTATGACGGAGCTAATGCAATCCTTTTCACCTTCCTGAATTAGTCTGAATTAAGTTTATACCATTTACAACTGAAAAATCCCCAGCAAACAAATGTCCTCCACCATTTCCTCTCCCCATTTTCTTCACCTAGAAATCTGCTGCCTACCTTTCAAGTCCCAAGAAAAATGTTACTTTCTCTGTGATGCCCTAGAGATGTGCTAGTAAACTGGTTCTCAAAAAAAAAAAAAAAACCAAAAGCTCAGTTTTTGTAGTGTTTGCTGACTTCCATGGTGTTAACACTCCCACCATGGCTAATTTTAAGCTACCAACATGAAGTCACTGAACACAGAGTCGAGAGAAGATGGACAGAATCAGGATTAACTGCATCACATCTCCAGATGCGGATGGCAGAACTGGGTATAGGGTGGCAGCTGTAAGAAGTTGCCTGACCTTTACTATTCAGCCATAAAAAAGAATGAAATAATGTTATCTGCTGCGCCAACGTGGATGGACCTAGAGATTATCATACTGAGAAAAGTAAGTCAGACAGAGAAAGACAAATATCATATATCACTTATATGTGGAATCTGAAAAAAAATGATACAAATTCTATTTACAAACCAACAAAATACTCAAGGACATAGAAAACAAACTATAATTACCAAAGGGGAAAGGGCAGGGAGGGATAAATTAGAGGGTGAGGATTAACAGACACACATTACTATATATAAAATAGATAAACAACCAGGACCTACTGTATAGCACAGGGAGCTATATTCAATTTCTTGTAATAATAAAAGAAAAGAATCTGAAAAGAAAAAAATATATGTGTATGTATATGTATAACTGAATCGCTTTGCTGTTCACCTGGAACTAACATTGTAAATCAAGTACTCAACAATTGAAAAAAAAAAAAAGGTTGCCTGACCCTGACAGTACACACTCAGTGCAAAAGTCTCCATGTCCTGATTGACAAAGCCCGCTTGTCTTTGTTGGGTTTTCTCAACAGATCTGTCCTTCCACCAGCCTCACCTGGGCTCCCATGGGTCCGTGCTTACTGTTATCCCAGCACACACCCTACACATCATACCCGTTAGTCACATTTTTGTCCCAATGCTCAAGTGTAAGCTTCTCCAGGACAGGAACTGTGTCTGCTTTGTTCTTGTCTTCTGCACTTACAGAAGATGTCAGGAATACTCACGGGACAAGGAAGGAACTAGCGGCAACGGAGCCAAGCGATGGTGGAGGAGGCCCGTGTGGATCTGAAGGCAGAAGAGCTGCTAGTGGAGAGGAAAACATGGGGAAACATTTTCAACCTCTGGAAAAGGAAAGAAGCAGGTTTGCTTCAGAAGTTAGGAGAGATCGTAGAAAGAGGCGAGATGGGCAATTTGGAAGAGGATGATGTGAATCTGGACAGGGAAATAGAAGTGTGCTGAAGTGAGGAGGAGATAAATGCAGAAGACTGTGCTCCCTTCTTCTGCAGAAGCCAGAGACACAAAGAGGGAGGTGGGGGGATGGGTGGGGATCAGGTTATCAGGTTCAAGACAGGCTAGAGCAAAGCTTCAGCCCAACTGAGCATCTTCAAAGTCAGCCATTCCCGTAAGTACAGTTCTGCGTCATGTTCAACCTCATGATTTCCAGCAATGACCCATGAACCATACTTAAAGCAGCAATTATTCTCTGAGAATAAAGGGCTGGGCAGTTATCCGTCTCTTCCAGCAAACACGTCTCATTTTCCTGATGTACTTTTCCAGGGCTGTGCCTGACAGTGCTTCTGAAGCAAGTACTCGGGGTGGCCGTGCCCAGCCAGCGGGGGCAGCAGGGGAGAATTAAACTCAGCCAACTGCAGCAGGCAGGGAGTTCCACCACGTTGCCCTGACTACTAATGGGCAGAGCTTGAAAGACATAGATGGAGATGGCTGAGGTCAATGGGTAATAAAATCCTAGTTAAAGGCTGGTTTTTCTCTACTTCATTTCTGCTGATATAAACACGAGAAAAAAAGAAAAAGAAAATTGGAAGGCAGATTCCCTTAGAGACGTGCCAGGCAGGCACTGCAGAGTCTAAGCATAAGGACCTGGGCTGAACTGAGGGTCAAACCAGGACATATCAAGAGCCCCAAAGAGCCTGCTCAGAAGTGATGCCCTCAAAACACAAACCAAAGGCATGGGTAAGGAAAGACCAAGCTTCTTCTGAGCACCTACTGTGTGCAGAGTTTAGCCCTAGGAAGAAGATAGAAACAGAAGCTGTAAGGGACAATATAGACCCTGGCCATTCTGTTCAGCCTTAAATCTCATCTCTGACATTCACTGCCCAAGGAAACTGGACTCAGATGCCAGATACCAGCCCTGAGGCTGATGTGTGATGGAGACAGTCCTCACTTCACAGGGTTGTTGGGTGATCAAGGAGATGATAAGCATAAAGGAGCTAGCATCGCCCTGGCTTGGGGTAAGCACTGAATGAATGGCAGCCCATAATAATAACTGACGTCATGGTGCCCTTACTCGATGCCAGCACCATTCTCAATGCTTTACACACATCTCCTAACAGTCCGACGGGACAGCTACTGCTATATACCCATTTTACAAATGAGGAAGCAAGACCCAGAGTCGTTAAGTAACCTCCCCAAGATCACACAGGTGGTAGGTAGTCGAGCCAGGGCTTTGCACCCAGGTCCTCTGGCTCCAGAACCTGGGCTCTCCAACCACATCAACAATGCAGATGAGTCATCCAAATGGGAGGGGCAGAAATATTGACAGACCATTTACATAGCTATACATACGCACACACAAATAATAGTTCTGGAAGGAAACGCCATTTAAAAATTGTAACACTGCTTCTGGGGAAGGGAAAGGCAAAGAAGGGAGAATTTTTACTGTATATTTACTGTGGATTTTGAACCACGGGAAGGCAGTGCCTGTTTTTAAAAATGAATAAATTAAATTAAAATTTAAAAATAGAGGAGCAGGGCAGGAGAAGCCACTTTCAATATGTTTATTTCAAGCATTCGCTGAATGTGAAGGACCGGCCGCCTGCTCACTAGTCCCTGACGTGACCATGGAGGGGCGGGCCCATGGACGGGTGTTGAATGTGAACACATGTGAGTTTAAGGTGCTTCACAGGCCCGGAGGAGGATGGCAGAGATTCTGTACATAGAGAAGAAGTGCGGGAGGCTTCACAGAGGAGGGATTTCTGAGCTGAGATCTTTCTAGAACCCATGGCGTTGAGTCAAGTCATACATAAAACAATAATGGCACATGTGATGAGCCCTTACTGCCAGGCACTGTGCTAGGCCCTCCATACAGATGAGCCAACTGAATTCAACATCCTCATGAGGTGGGAACCATTATCATCGTCCCCCTTTCATTTCCAGACGCAGAATTGAGGTTTAAAGAGGTCGAGTAACTGCCCAAGGGCACAGAGCCGGATGATACAGCTGGGAGGTGAAGACAGCCTTCACCAGAAGCCACTGCCCCCTGTCACCCTCATCCCCCAGTGGCAGCTCCTAGGGAGACTGAGGCGGCCCGTGAAGGCAGGTGTGGTCCCTGCTGGGAGTCTAGGCAGCAGATGGATTGTGGCCAGACTCACTGTCAGGGAGGGGATACCAGGTGCAGGGTCAAACCCCTCCCTGAGTTCCCACTGTGTGATGTTAGGGCCAATTTTTCTAGGCTTTCATTTCTGCTCCTGCAGAGCGAGAAGATAAAAGGGATGCTTTCTAAACACCCTCACTGCTTATGCTACAAAGAAAGCAATTTCTGGTTGCTTTATAGGCTTTCTGACTATAGGCCTGACGAGTTCTGGCCTTGGAAAACTCATCTGATTCTGGGCCTGCATCCTCAGCTCTGCAGCTGTCCCTCCTTCCTGCCCTGAGCAGCACCCACTGGGTGCAAAGAACTGAGCTGGCTGCAAAAGAAAGAGAAGGCCTGGACCCTGTGCTGGTGGGAAGGTGGGAGTGCAAGGGACTCATTGTCTAAATGAGAAAAGAACATCCACAGAAAATGCTGCAAAGTCACCTGGCTGCATGCGAACACACTCCAAGTGGTACCCACCAGGCTGAGGCTGAAGCCCCATCTGTGCTTTCCGGAACACTCAGGTGATGCTCTACAGTGGAGCTTTGAGTATAATTTGGAAGGTAAGAACCAGGCTTTGGTGAGGATAAGCAGGAGGACATCACAGGGGGGAGTGGGAATGACAAAGAGAAAGACAAGCCCTGGGCCCTACTCTGAGGTGGAACAGAGAGTCTGTGCTGGCGCTGGACGTGACAGCATCTTGATGACACCGGCCTGCAAGGAGGCAGACAGGGCAACTGAAGGCAGGAGTGAGGAGCTTTGGGCTCAACAGAAAAGAGAACAGACAGGCATGGCAGGTTCTCCAGAGCAGTAATAGCTTCATAAGAATCACCTGAAAGATTATTTAAGCGCTATTCATGTCCTAAATGGCGACAATCAAAGTATCTGAGCCGAAACCCAAGGCAAATGATCTCATCACAAAAGAAATATTTGAAATTGGGAAAGTATATAGTGAACACATCTTCTGCTTCCTTCTCTGTTCAAGATTCTTTCACATCAGCATTTCCAAAAGCAGCTTTTATAGAATACCCATTCTATAAAAATGGTATGAAAATAGATGTGATATTATTTTTTTTAAAGTCCCAGTAGAAGTGATTAACAAACTACAAACCGGACACTTAACGGTTTTAAATGATCCACGTCCTTCTCTCCACAGCCCAGGAGGCAGGTCCCATGAACATTCCCATTTCACAGATGGGAACACTGGAGCACAGGCAGAATTAGTAACTTGCCCAAGACCACCATGAAGGAGCACAATTTATTCCAAGGAGTCTGGCTCCCAACACTGTGCCCCTAACCATCAGGCTAGGCCACCTGCCACAGTTTAGAAGCACCCATTTAAATAAAATTCAACAGTTTCCTTTCCCGTGGGACTTCTCAAAGGCTTTCACCCATTCTTCCTCCCTCCTGCCCACTTCAGCTGTGACCCAAAGGAGATCGAGGGAGCCTGGGGGCGGCTGACGATGTGAACAACCCCATGAGGCACCACTAAGAGTAGCAGGAGATGGTACCACTGCCCCTCCCCCCAGGGCAGGCCACTTCATGGTGAACATAGGGAGTCAGAGAAGGAGAAGACAGGTCATGCGGGAGAGGAGGGCCACCATGAACATTCTGGGCCCACAGGAAGAGGTGAGAGATGGGGGCGCTGAAGCTGTAACCCTTTCTCTGGGTGACCCTCTTTCTTGTGACCAGGGGAAGGCACTGTTCCTCTGGTTGCTAGACTGAGGGGACGTCGCAGAAGTTCCAGACCCCATGGCTGTGGGGAGGAACAGAGTGGCAGTAAGGTGGGCAGGGGAGGACACTATTTACCACCCAGTACAGAAATACGTAACTATTTTAATAACCAGCCCTGGTGGCCATCCCGTTTTACATCTCCTCCACTCTTGACCATTTCCAAAACTCATTTCTCCTTAGTCTTATCTGATTGACAGGACAACTCTGGAATCTCAGCAGGGCTGGCTGCATCATCCTCATTTTGCAGATTAGGAGCAACTGGGGAGTAAAAGAACTGGTTCTGGGAATGAAGTCTGAATCCGGTGCCCACAGTATTGCTGCAGTACTGAGGTTGCTCCCAGCCCCGAGTTTTGTCCTCAACTGGGGCGTGATCGCCTTATAGGATGCCGTGGGCCCAAGGCGTGTGCAGTTCAGCCCCACCCTTGCCACGTTCTAGTTGTGTGACCCAAACAGGTCCTTTCATTCCTCAGAATACCATGCCCTCTCCTGTGAGATATGTGCACTGGTACCCAAATCATAAAGAGGTTGTGAAGATTAAACAGGTAATTTCAGAACTGCCCCCCACCCAAGACCTGACACACACACAAAGTAATCGTGCACACCTGCATTCCCTCTCTGAGCCAAGGCCACGTTCACAAACGGGAAGCCCTCAGTGGACAGGAGGAGGCAGAGGCTATATCTGCTCAGCCTGACTGGCCCCTCTGGCAGCAGCAGCCCAAAGGTCCTTTGGGAACTGGTCTACCTTCAGGGGCACCTGACCTCACACAACTGGCTGCGAGTGAGCATGTGACCTGGGCAGCCAACCAGAGCTTCCTATCCCAAGGCCAAAGTTATTGGTTCAGAGATGGACACGTGACCCAAACCCAGCCACTGAGATTCAGTTTGGGTTTTACGTGAAAATTATAGGTACAGAGAAGTCCTCATTCTACCGGGCTTGACGCTGGGAGGGTATAAACCTGGGCATATCCTCCTAGAAACCCCCGCACAGACAGAGCCTGCATGTGATCCACAGCAAGGGGGACAGAGCTGGGAGACAGAAAGCCCGCATCGCATCAGCACTGTCTGAGTTCTTCACGCAGCTGCACCCGGCTCTGCTTTACGTGTGTTAAGATGTGCGTTTTTACTTAACTCGGTTAAATAAATTCCATGATCCTATAAATCTGAAATGAAAAGGGTTAGCACTGGGCAGGGGGTGTTGAGGGCAAGGGGAGTGGGCAGGGCCTATCCACAGGTAAGCAAAGACAGGATACTAGGGACCTGCAACTCGCGATTTTCTGATGTGCCAAGTACCCTACCTAAACATACACACAAACATCACACGTCACACACTCCCCCACCCACAAACACCACACACACCCATGGCCCCCCCACTCCCCCCACTCACATACACACACACAAACCATAGACACATCCACTCAGACCCCTTATACACACCCTCAGACTCACACTCACACATCACATACACACAGACCATGCACACACACCCCCACGGACCCGTACACACACACACTCACACATGTACACCACACACACACAAGTACCACACACACACACACACATACACAGCTCTGGCCCTGGAGACACGTTAACCAGGACAAGCCCTCTCCAGTTCTGTCTTGCCGGGGCCTCCGGCCCCGCCCACAGCCCCCCACAGCGATGCCCCGCCCCAGGCCTGTGGTTGTCCCCCTGCAGGCCCTGCCCCCTCGCTCCCCGCCCACCCTGCCCGCCCTCAGCCCCACAGAACAGCCCCACTACGTCAGAAAGGCGGCCCTGACTCATCCCGCTCTGTCCTGCCAAGTTCCCGTCACCACTGGGCTATTTTGCACTTCCACAGAAGGAATAATTCACACTTGCACCCTGTGTGGTTTCTACGTATTTTAACGTTATTTTAGAGGCAGCATGTTGAAGAGGGTGAAGAGGCTGGAGGCAGACCAGGCTGGGTTCAAATCCCACTGCACCCTGAGCCGCTCTGGGACTTTGTGCAAGTTAAACCCACACTCTGGCCCACGGGTCCCCCATCTCGAGCTGAGGGGATTTGACCACTCCCCACTTCCATCCTTCTGAGCCTCTTAGTAGGAAAGAAAGAGAGGGTGTGGAAGCTCTTGTGAAACAGAGAAGAACTGCCATGGCAGTGGTGAGGATGGGGACAGTGAGGCAGGATGGCGACCTCTGGAGGCTCTCTGCCATCCTCCTTCCCCATCCCTCTCCAGGCAGTTTCCTCCCTGGGCGTGTTGAGGAGCCCGTCAGGAGGCTGCCGGGTTCAGAGCTGGCTCAAGCCACCACATTCTGTGAAGCCCGAGGCCTGGGGAGCTGCTGACTCGTGGCCACCTGGTGGTGCTGGAAGGCTGAGCTCCCCTCTCAAAACCTGTGTGGGTTGGATCCTTGGAGCCCAGAAAACCCACAGGAACTGAAAGGAGACACTTCCACCTTCTGCACTTCACGTTACCGGCTCCCCATTCAGAAGGTAGGAATTGTCCACGTGAAGAGAGCACACGTTCCCTGTGACTTTTGTCTGGAAAGAGGTGGTCACATTTCCGGCCAAGGAGATGAAGACACCAGCCACCTATTGCAGAAATGACCAGCTGGTGCTCTCCCAGGGATCCGCGACTGGAGGGGGGCCCTTGGTATCCCTTCTGGGGAAGGAGCAGACCACATCCAGAAAGGGTGCCGCTGATACTCTGGGCTGGAGGAAGGGGGCCCTGGTTCTCAAGTGTGTCTGCATTCATAACCATTCATGCACTGATTCCTCCGTCTCTTCATTCAACAAACAAGTATTGGGTGCCTGCTCTGAGCCGGCATTGTGCTGGGAGCTTGGGGTACAAAAATCAGATACGTCCTGGTTCTCTGTTGGAAGAAAGTCCACCTGTAGTGAGGGAGGTGGATAATTAAATCAACCGCTGTGAAGTGACGAGGTGCGCATTGTCCCAAAGTAGGAACGTGGGAGGGGGCTACCCTAGCCTCGGGGATTCAGGGTAGACTTGGGGGAGGGAGCTAAGGTTTGAACTGAGCCAGAAGTTGGAGGTAGCTAAGGGTGGAGTGGAAAGAGATAAAGAATAAATAAATAAAAAGAGACTCCTTCCCTGAGGGAATTCTAATCTAATCTTGCTGAGTAGGAGCCGTGAAATGAGGAAGAGGAGGAGGCCTCAGACTCAGAGCAGAAGCTGGGGAGTCCAAGAGAACAAAATTAATGGAGGATCCCCAAGTAGGTTATGATGCCCGGAGAGAAGGGGCCCCTGAGACAGGCGGGAAGGAGGCCGGCGGCCCTGCCCCTGTGCACAGGGCCTTGTGCTCTGAGTGAGCCGAGGAGTCTGGCCTTTACCCCAAATGCAGGGGAGGCTGGTGTGAAGGAGCAGATAGACAGAAAATTTCCAAGCAGTGGTTGTTGAGAATCAGGGGCACTGTTAGACGTCACCAAATCAGGAGGCAGGAACAGGATGCAGTAAAACCAGGGGTTAATAATCTGGTGGAAAGCACAGGAAAAACCCACTGAGGAAATAAAAACTCCTATTTTAAGGCAAGAGAAGAAAACTTCAGACATAAAATTCTTCTCTGCCCGTTCGGGCCTCCTCCCTCCCCGCTCGAGGGCACAATGTATCTGCACTTTTTATTGATCAAACTCCCCAATGGCAGAAATACCTGCTCAACCATAAAGATCAATTTTTCCTCGTCTGGCACCAGCCGTGTTGTAACTCTTCAGATGATAACATTCCTTTCTCGATCCTGTAAGGGGTCACGATGACCCACCACTCACCTTGTACGTGCAGACCATCTTCAGTGAACTTGATGGACAATGCCGATTTATCATTTCCTTTAAAGATGGAGGTTGGTGCGGAACAGACTGAGTCGGATGGCCTGGGGAGATACTGGGCCTCACCTAATGGAAGTTCTTAGTTTAAATACTTCCTTATGACCTTGTTAATGTGACTTGCTATATTACTTGTGTCCTGCCTGTTTTTACAAGATTATTGTTTCCGGCATTACCAAATGGGTGAGGGAGCCTCCAGTAAAATGAATGATGTCTAGGTGACTTGCAACAATTGACCAAATGTATAGTTCTGTAAGATCAATGGCTGTAATAGTGTAACTTTAGATCTGGGAAGAACAAGAGGGAGCCATTTCCTGGACCATAATGGACTAGTAAGACAGGGGGTCCAGAGCGTTTTGGCTCCTGTTAGCAGAGCCTAGTCCTGTAATAGCACATCAAGTTGCTTATCGACAAATATGAACTCAGTTTCTTGCAACTCCCCATACTTAGAAAAGAACTAAAGCCATTAACAAAGATACCTGTTCCTCGTGGATAGCAGTAGACTTCTACCAAGGTGTCTGCTTGTGAGACAGGAAGGATGGGGGCAGGGCACGGCCACTGAAGGAATGACACAGCAAGTAACACCAAAATGGTGGAAAATTCAACTCCCAACAGACTTTGGGTGTCAAGATGGCGGGAGATTTGACTTCTAGCAGAACTTCAGCTTCATTATACACTCATTGTAATATACTAACATGGCAAATGACACTCCCACAGGCAACATGACAGCTTCAGGCTGATTCATAAAAGGTCAAAAATTAGGGGATGGCCCAATTCCTGGGAATCCCAGCCCCTTCCCCAAAAAGGAGTTGGAATAATCCTCCTACTTGTTAGCATATGAAGCTACCCAGCCCATAAAAACTAGCAACACCGCGCCTGTCGCCTCTCGCTCCTTCATCTTCTGAGACAGCCTGCACTCTGTCTATGGAGTGTGTATCTATTGAGCACCCGTCGCCCACACCTCATGGCCTTTCTCTTACCTTCTGAAACAGCCTGCACTCTATGGAATGTGTATCTCTGAATAAATCTACCTTTGGTCAACTGTGGCTCGCTCTTGAATTCTTTCCTGTGTGAAGCCAAGTACCCACACTTGGTGGGGCATATCCCAGGGACTCATGGGGGCCCTCCTCTCACCTGACATTTATTTTTCCTGTATCACTTGATTGCATGAAACCCTTCTCCAAATTCAGATATGCTGGCTTCCCCCAGCTTTTCAGAACCGCTCTTAGAGCTCTCTCAGATGGTCTCCCAGGTTACAATCCTCAGGTTGGCGCCAATAAAATATCTTTCTTAAATTGACTCTTGACTAAATTTTTTTCATCCACACCACTTTCCTGGTTTGCCTCCCACATCTGGAACCTCTCCTCTTTCCTTTCTTCCTTTACTGACCTCTGACTTTTCGTTTTCCTTAGGATTCTAGCCTAGCTGGTGGTTCTCAAAGTGTGGGCCTGGAACCAGCAACAGGGAGCTTGTTAGAAAGAAGTTAGAGGCTCCCCACCAGGCCTGCTGAACCAGAAACTCTAGGGGTGCGGGGCCCAGCAGTCTGCTTACAAGCCCTCCAGGTGATTCTGGTGCTCATTCAAATTTGAGGACTGATTCATACCAACCATGGCTGCACAAAAGAATCACCTAGGAAGCTGTTTAAATAAATAAATAAGGCCTGGGCCACACACAGGCCAATTGAATCAGAGCCTGAGGACAAGGGATTCTAAAGAGCACAGATGGTTGAGAGACAACCACTGGCCTAGAGCAGCGTTTTCCTGGCTTTAATGTGCAAACGCACCCCCTGGGGCCTCGTTAAAGTGCAGAATGTGATGCTACCGGCCTGGATGGGGCCCAAGATTCTGCGTTTCTAATAAAGAGATGCCAGTGCTGCTGGTCTACAAACACATTTGGAGGCCTGTAAGGAGGGTCTGCCTTCCCAGTCTCCTTGGACTGTCAGCTGTAACTGCCATCTGTATGTCAGTAACACTCACCACACATGTAGTCCCCCTGAATCTTGAGCTCCTAGCCTGTAAGGAGGATTCCCAGTTGAAGACCCTACCCAAGCCTCCAGCTCAATGCTTCCCAAATTGACCTTGCCCTGTCCACCTTCCCCCAAGTTCTACCTACCCTTGGTGTTCACTGTCTCAGTGAGTCAATCGGGTCATCCAAACCAGGCAAGACGGTGTCCCAAAGCCATAGTAAGACAAAGGTTTAAGAAGACATCACCCAAAATGGGCAACCCAAATCCCCGGGGAACTTGCTCCATTCCCCTTACCTGGGAACTGCAGCCCCCTAAAGGACCACCCCCTCCTGTATTGTGGAGTTTCCAAGAGAGGCCTTGGATGCGCTCTGCCAAGCCCCAGGGGGCTCTGTCACTGCTCAGGGTGATGACAAATCAAAAGGCCATTGGATGGGCGACGGGGAGGTTTCCATGTTACTTTGAGGGAAGCTGACAATGACAGCTATCTTTAACTTAATCATGCTTTCTGGTGAGGCCAGCGCTGAGCTCAGACTCCCAGGCTCTGTAGGATTTCTGAGGGTGGCCTGCAGGTGGCCCCACTAGCCCAGCACCTGGCAACTCTGAGCGAGCAGCAGTGTCAGTGAATGGCCCCCTGGCCCTCCTCCACCCAGCGCCTCTCACCCTCTCCACGCGCAGGCTTAGGAGCCCTCCTTAAGGCCCCCTTTTCCAGGGTCTTGACCTGGTCTCTGTATTAGTTTCCTGGGGCTGCTGTAAATTACACAAACAAGGTGGCTTTAAACGACAAATGTATTATCTCACTGTTCTGGAAGCCAGAAGTCCAAAGTCAAGGTGTCTGCCAGGCCACACACCATCCGAAGGCTCTAGGGGGAACCTTCCTGGCTTTTTCCAGTTCTGGTGCCTCCTGGCATTTCTTGGATGTGGTGGCATAACTCCAGTCCCTGCCCCGCTCCTCATATGGCCTTCTTCATTTGTCTGCCTCTCAAAGCATCCTTTTCTTTCTCTTATAAGGACACTAGTCATTGGATTTAGAGCTCACTCTAAATCCAGGATGATGTTGTCTAAGATTCTTGAGTTAATTACATCTACAAAGACCCTATTTCCAAGTAAGGTCACCTTCATAAATACTAGACATAAGGACTTGGATATATCTGTTGAGGGACAAAATACAGTCCACTCCATCTCTGTTAAAACATGGTGGCCAGAAGAGAGCTCAATACTCTGCTTCCCAGGTAAGAGTAAAAGGGTCCAGAGGGAGGACCCTCACTTCCTGGGAGCTGAACGCCATCTTATTAAGGCAGCCTAAAATCGTGTCCCTTCATTCTCACTTCTTATCACCTCTTATTGATCTTATTACCAGCAAACTGCCTTCAGACAAGGTCTTCCCCACCTGGCACTTGTGCAATTGATGCTTTCAAACCTAAGTATAAAAGCTTACATACTTCTCTATTAACTTTCATCTTATTGGTTTCAACCCCACATTTTAACCTGTCAAAATCACTTTGAACTACTATTGTATCTTCAATTGTAGAATCTTCCTTTCCAACTTTCTATTATCCACAAATTCAATAAGCATGTCTGAGGCCTGCAGCAGGGAAGAAAGCCTAGGCTCGGGAGCTGGGGAGCTAGACATGACACCTAACCTTCGGCATGGCTATGGGAAAGTTCTGTAACTTCTCCGGATCTCAACAAGATGAACGCTAAAGTCCCTGCTAGCTCTAAATCCTACAAATAGTGAAGTATTCAAGAGTCTAGCCCTGGAGGCAAACTCTCTTGTTTTAAAGCCCAGTTCTGCCGCTTGATTATCTGATGTATGAACTTGAACAAGCCACATAGCTTCCCTGTGCATCAGTTTTCTCACCAGTAAAATGGGTGATATTAAAATATCAGTATATTATAACAATATAAGCACATAATTTAAGTATATAGTATATAGGTTTATATTATATAGAGGTATTTAATTATAATAAAGTATAAAGTATATGATAAATATAATAGTATCTATCTCATGAGCTCATTAGGAGAGTAAATGGATGAATTTATGTAAAGTGCTAAACTCATGCCTGGCATATAAACAAGTTCAGTGAATGGTAGCTAGTTTATTCAAGACAAAGAAAAAAAAATTAACAGAAAAGGACCAGGATAGAATAAGATAGAGTCAAAAATTGAATCCTATAAAAGTTCTCTGGAAGTGCAGTGGCCGATGTCCTGATTTTAGAGGAACAGTCCTGGTTTACCCCTGTGGTCCCAGCATAGTTGTTAACAGTGCCCTGGGCCAGACACGAAACCATGCTACTCAGATGCCCACTCCCAGAAGGACTCACTGTCCCCCTGCAAAGAGCGTGGTTACCTGACAGCCTACATCTGTTCTGTCCTCAGGACTATGTCAGCTTTTGAGCCCAAATTCTGGCTGGTGACTGAGCAAGGCGGTGGGACAAAGGCCCGGCCAATCTCCATTCAACACAGGACCCTCCTAATGGTCAATACTGTCTCCTTCTTAGACTGACAGACGCTGGCAGGTCTGCATCATGGTTTCACCGCTCCCTATAGCTAATCCTACACCCTCTTCCTTTTTCCTTCCACAAGTGGTCCTTCCCAGGAAAGGACCTCCTAAGTCCTCAGTGTCTGCTTCCCAGAGGACCAGCTGACTCAAGTTCTCTTTTGCTTTCAGAAGTGAACCCATTTAAGGCAGGAGGGTATAGCTCAGTGGTAGAGCACACACTCAACATGCACAAGGTCCTGGGTTCAATCCCCAGTACCTCCATTAATAAATAAATAAACCTAATTACCTCCAGCCCCCAAAAAATATTAAATTGCAGATGAGCAACAGCAATGCAAAAGTGAACCCATTTAGATGATAAATTACACGATCACCCTTAACTGTGCACTGCCTGGCTTCAACCATCATGGCTCCCGCACATTTTCTGTCCAGCGCGCATTTTATCACCTTCATCACAGATGTAACACGAGACTGCAAGGTCTCTGACTTGCCCAAGACAGGATCACACAGGGACGTCATTTTTCTGACCTATCTAGAAGATGGCATGACAAGATCTGACCCAAGGATGAGGCTAATTTGACACAACTCAGTGAATCCATATAAGTTCAAATGATTGCAACATCTTTCCTAAGTTTTCATAAACCAGATGTCTTGTTCTTGATTGTGGGATTCTTTTTCTGGCTTTTGAACCTGCAGCCTCAGTTCACATCTCCGCATCCTCTCGGCAGGGTGTGTGGAGTTTGTCCTGGCCGCAGGCTCTCACCATCCCCTCCCCGCCTCGGTCCTCAGTGCCTGCTTTACACCTTCATCTTCATGGTCGTGCATGTCCAGCCTGCAGGGAGGACTGCATAGTTCCAGGTTTCTGGAATCACAGGCCATCTCCACAGCCCTTCCTCGGGCACAAAAGGCCTCTTCTTAATGAGTCTTCTCTCTGCCTCCTTCCTCCCGAGCCCCTGGGTCCCCCTCCTCCAGCCCGTCCTCACCACAGTCTGCTCTCCCCATCCAAGCTCCCTGCCCCTCTGACCCTCTGTGGGTCCTCTAGGGATCAGGTCAAGTGCCTCCCCTCCTCTTGAGGCCTCCCCCGCCCCCACAGCAGCCATGGTGATGAACACAGTAGAACTAGTCCGGCAGGTTCCGCCAAGGCTTTCTCTGGCCACACGTCCCACCTGGCGGGTTCTCTGCCACGCCCACCTATGTTCCCTAGACTCCCAGCGGGGATTCTCCTGTCTGACTGAGGCCCCACCTACCGGAACCAGGCTGCCAACGGGCCCAGCCAGGGGGAGAATGGTCCAGGGGGCCGGGGAGGTTTCCTGCCTCTAAACTCCCTGAAAGCTCTGGTTCTTGAGGAAGGGTGGTTCTGCAGACGGCTCCTCAAAGACTCGGGGTTTCCCTCTCCACACCCTGGTTCTGACCTGAACATCCTCCACCCATCCAGTCCCACCACACCTGGAGCCCAGAGAGATGGCCTGGCGCCCTGGCTGCCTTCCTTCTGGGAGGCGCTGAGCCATTAGCAGCTCCCCTCAGGCCAGAGCACAGGAGGGAGAAGGCGGGCGGGGGAGGCGAAGGCCACACTTCCTGTGGTGGTGACATTACCTCGTGAACACGGGGGCAGCGTTCAAACTCTCCTGCTCCCTGTCTGAAGACGCGGCAGCTCTCCTCCTGCGGACTCGCCTACTTGCCGTCCACAGAAACATTCTTTCTAGTCTTTCTAACCTTTTCTCATGTATTCATTTGTTCAGCATAATGTGTTCAGCGTCCATCGTGTGCCAGGCACTGAGTTGGGCATCTTAGCCTCAGGCTTCAAAGCCCAGAATCTACTCTGCAGGCCTCTGAAAGCATCTTTATGTCCTTCCACCTTCCTTCCAATCTTAAATCAGCAGCTTGCAAGCCCATCACGAGAGCCTGAGAGCATTGTTCTGGAATGACCATCGCTGGGTAAATAATATTCATTCGTTCGTTTGTTTGTTCATTCAACAAATATTGGTTGGGTACTTGTTCTGTGCCAGGCACTGGGTTGACATCTTGTGTCCTGCTGAACAAAACAAACATCACCCCCTCCTAGTCTCCTGTCCGAGAGAGACATTCAGTAAATAGACCCGTGAACAAGTTTATCATTACAAATGGAGAAAAGTACTTGGAAGGAAAATAACAGGTTGAGGGAGAGGCAGGAGGTGGGGGTGGGGGGAGGGGGAGGAAAGAGGGAGGGAATAACCTGGACTGGCTGGTCAGGGAAAGTCTCTGGCAGCTGAGATCTAAGGGAGGAGCAGGGCCGACAGGGACTGGATGGGGTGGCCTCTCTACCCACTGACCCCTGACAAGCCCCCTTCTTCCACGTTGCTCAGGACCCAGAGCAGACAGCCTCCTGCAGCCGCTGCCTGGGGCACGCCCCCTTCCTCCAAAGTCTTGATCTCAACCCAGGGGAAAAGGATCACCTTCAAACTGGATTTTGTGGCATTACTTGTCTTCTAAAGAGCCTGTTCATGGCATCCGTGAAAGTGTGCTATCAGACCCAGGGAGAGGGCCAGCCGGCGGTGGCCCTGATCCCAGCATCCAGGGACTGCCGCCCCCTTCCAGGGGCTGAGCTTCCAGACGGGGCTTTGGAATGGTCACATTAAGAATGATTGCAGCAATAAAGTTCTATTAGCCATCTGGAGCAACGGCGTGCTCTCCAGGGCCAAGCACTTGCAGACAGATGTGGGCAGAGAGGGGCTCCGAGGGACAGGGGCGGGTGACTGTCTGGGATGGAGGTCAGTTAGAGGGGGATACCAGCAGGGACTAGTCGGAGTGGCAGGGCACCAGCATATCCAGGCCAAAACCCCTGGATGAATTCTATTTCCATTTTAGATATGACCCTCAAGGGGCATCATGGGTATCAGTGTTTCGAAAATAGCTTGCCTTTCCTTGGATAAGTGTAACAGACACACAGGAGACGTCAGGGATAGTTAGCAGGAAAGCTCCCTTCTCCGCAGGCTGTTCTCTGACTCTCCCACGATGGCTACATCATTCGGGAGCCATTCAAACCCGGGTTCAAACTCCAGCAAGGCCACTTACCTGGCTTAGTGCCCTTGGGACTTACAAAAGTTCTCTGAGCCTCAGTTTCCCACCTGTGAAGTGAATACAATAACTCCTCTCTCTACCGGCTTCTGGATGGAAAGATGAAGTGCCTAGCCCCACCCTGGCCCCATCAAGGCTCCTTTGAGTGCTATTATTAGTACCCCTTATAAGTAGCCCCTTTCAGAGCTGCAGTCTTGGCCAGAAGTGGATGGAAATGCAGTTGAGGCTGATGGCAAGGGAGAAGCATCGTGAGCCCCGGTGTCCCCGGACCATTTTGGGTCCCTCCATCCCATAGCTATGAGCCCAGTTATTCTTTGGCTGCGAGCTTCCATCCCCCATCTTGTGAGAGTGAATTAACAGGAGCACAAACACAGGTGTCATTATGATTTATGGAGTAATTAATAAACAATTAAGGTGTCTTGGAGCACAATTACACATTTTATTTCAGCTGCCTCGCAGGGCGATGGCTTGGCTTGCCCGCACTCAGCGTTGAAGACAGCGCCTGGCCCGGGGTTGTGGGTGATCTGGAAGGCTGTGTGGGTTTTATGTAAAACCAGAGCGTGGGGAAAACCCTGCCTGAGAGGCATAATGTCCAATGTGCTGCCCCCACAGGCACCCAGCCCTGAATCTGCCGGAGTTTCTTTTTCCAAGAAGGCTTCCCTAGTTGATCTGGCCCACACTGACGTCTCCCCAACCCCTTCCAGTGCCTCAGTGCCTGCATACAGCATCAGCCTTTTTTGTTTTGCTTTGCTTGGTTTTGGTTTTTGCTTGCTGTTAGATAATAGCATGGCATAGCTGCTAAGTCAGGCAACCCTGGGTTCAAGTCCTGGCTCTGCCACTTGCTGGCTGTATGACTTTAAGCAAGTAACGTAAGCTCTCTGCACCTTTTTCCACATCTGTAAAATGAAGTCATTGTTCTAAAAACTAAATGGGCTAAAGTGATTTGCAGAGTGCCTGGTGTAGTAAATGCTCAATGAAAATTAGCCTTTATTATCTCACACACACACACTCTTTATAATGAGATTTTTTTGCATGTTTTTTTATTGAAGTATAGTCAGTTTACAATGTTGTGTCAATTTCTGGTGTACAGCATAATGTTTCAGTCATACATAGACATACATATATTCATTTTCATACTCTTTTTCCTTATAGGTTACTACAAGATATTGAATATCGTTCCCTGTGCCATACAGTATAAACTTGTTGTCTGTCTACTTTTATACATAGTAGTTAGTATCTGCCAGTCTTGATTTAAATGCCACACAGGCAAGGACCCATTCAAATATGTTTCAAATCCCAAGAGAGACAAGCTGTCCTTCAGAAACTGGTCCTCTGGCTCCCCCATTGGCACTAACCCCATCTTTCACTTCTAGGTGTTCTTTTTTTCCTTCCATTGAAACACCAGTCTTCAGCATCCATCTATAGCCCATGTCCCAAACTCCCTGAAAACTGTAGCTCTCTATGACTCCGGGTGACTGTGGAAGTGAGAATAAAGTTCTTGGGTAAAATACAGGATGCTCATGCGATATTTGGAACGTATTTATACTTAAAAATGTCATTGTTTACATGAATTCAAGTTTAACAGGGCATCCCATATTTTTATTTAAGTCGGAAAACTCTAGGTGGGAACTTTTCAAGGATTTCCAACCCTGCAGCACTGTCTCGTGTCTCCCCCATTGGGAAATTCCACTGCCACTAAATTGATTCCCTGGGGCCCCTCAGGCAAACCTGGGATTATGTTTATTATGGTCAACTCAGTTCTTCTAAACAGAAATAAGCATTAAAACCCATATAATGGTTTTAACATCCTTCCTGACTTTCTCTCCACTTCCTGCCCTGCTTTTATCACACCAGGAACACACCCAAAGGAAAAATAAATACAATGGATCGAGGGGAGAGAAGCGGCTACAATTATCTTTAAGTTCCCTTCCAGTTTTTGAACTTGCATGCAGAATGTGGATGGAATGATCACTGGTAAATTATGTGTCCAAAAATGCCCTGAGAGTTGACCGTTACCTTCACTGGTAATAGAATTCTTAGACCATAATTCTTTTCTTTCAGTGTTAGTGAATATTGGTCCACAGTCTTCTGGCTTCTGGCCTGTAAAGTTTTCTCTATTTCATTTGTTCTCAGTGACGTCATCTGACATTGTCTAGGGTACATCTGTTTGCAACGATCCTGGAATCTCCAAGACTCAAACTTTGTCTCTCTTCGGTCAGGAAATGTTTCTTCTGTGATTTCTTTAATTATTATTTCTCCACCTACCCTTCTAGAACCCCTGGTGTATTTGCAATTTTTTTTCACATTGCATTACTTGGTTATATTTCTTAGCTTTTGCTCCAGATCTCCACATCTTTGTTTCTTTATTTTGTTTGTGAGCTATTTCTCCCTTACAATCATCCAGAACACTGATTTGGTTCCCAGCAGTGACCAGTCTCTTTTACAGTTTGCCTATCAATTTTAATTAAGAAATTGCTTTTTGTGGTTTTAGAAAGTCAATGTTTTCTCTAGTTTTCCTTGAGAGTTCTTCCCTCTGTTCTACTAAAGCTCTCTTCTGCCTCATTGTTTGGTTCTACCTCAGTAAAAGCCGCCTGTTCTCATTGTTGACTAAATTCCCTTAAGTTGGTGATGAGTTTTCTTCTTCTACTTGTGACTACATGTTTCCTGGGCATTCAGACAGTTCCAGCTGTTGAGGGTCTCTCAAACCAAAGGCATCACAAAGATGGTAGATTTTTGCCTCCTAGTGGGCAGGCAGTGAATGGGCTGTCAAATGATGACAAGCCTCCTCTCCGCAGTGGGGGCTGGAAGCAGCTTTGCCCACGTGTCTCCCCTCAGTGGACAGAGTAGTGGTCCTCTCCCACCTTCTACCGCTGGTCAGCAGGCTCAAGCAGCGCTTCCAGGGACCACACAACCAGGGCAGCAGCTCTCTGTATGTCCCCCAGAACCTGTTAACAATTGGATCTCTCAGAGGTTTGTGAAATCTTCTGTCTTCACCCTGAGAATAGAAAGCCTTCTCTACCCTGGTCACTCTGCGCTCACCTGAGCCAAATGGCCAGCATCACACCTGCTTGGGCTCACCAGCAGGCCTGCCCACCGCTCCTTTAGTGCACGGAGGAAATCGCTCTGGAAAGGGCCTGGAGGCCACGGGGTTGGAGGGCTCTCCTCAGGAAAGCAGCTTCCCCAGTCTCCACGGTAAACGTTACTGTTCTAAGACCTCCTCCTGGCTGTCCTAGAAGAAACCACAACTCCTCTAGGATGGTTGAGTGACCAGTTCCTTTAAAGGTAATTATGGGAGAGCAGGAAGTGTTCTGAGTTGGGAATCCAACGACTTGGGTTTGAGATCCAACTCGAAGCATTTTGTAAATGTTCAAGTGCATATGTCACCATGAATTATCTCTGTAATCATATTACTGAACCAGACTCATTCCAGGCCTAGGTCCTGAGCGAGGCCCTCCCAGGGCTCTCCAGGAAGGCAGGCATTTCTCTGCAGAAGGCTCCACTCCAACTCTTTAGGGAAAGGGAAAGGGAACCCTGATAAATCAAAGACTAAATAACAATAGCAGAGGCTGCACCATATTTTCATAGCATGTTTATGAGGACACCCCACGGAACAGAGCTAAAGGGCTTACTGAAGTCAGGATATTTTACATCTTTTGCTTTTGCCTCATCTTCCAGACCTGTCATTCTGACACTGGAGGAAATTAAATTGGTCTGATGTGATTGGTCCCTTGCACAGTCACGCTGGTTTCCATCCAGTACCCTCCGGTTTTCTGGTATTTGTAAATTAATTATTAAATGATTTGTTGCTGTATCTCTCAAAGGATAATAGTGCCTGTCACAGCACATGACATTTATAATACATTTTTGAGTTTCTTGGCAATGTGTGCTAAGTGAATGTGGACTATTATTATTGGCTTCTATCAAAGGAGTCAGATGATCAGGCATGAGGTTGAGTGGACAGGTTGGGCTCTTTCTCTGAGCAGGACATCCCACGCATCAAGAACTCCCTCTGGGAATGGGAACTATAAAATTTATCCTTATCCTCGTCTAATTTGCCAAGTTAAGCCACTTTTCCCTTCTTTCTTCCCTTTTCTCTCTCACTCCTTTGGTTCCCCAGGTAAGGCACTTGTCCAGGAAATATTCATTCAGAGTGAACATACCTTGGGCCACACCTGATCATTGACCCAGGAAAGATGCGAGATATCTCTTCCTCACCCCAACACTTGTCAATTCAGAGATGCTAGAGGCCAAAGCCAGAGTCCCAAGTCCCAATCACTAACTGCAGATAGCAGTTTTTGGTACCTTTGGGTTTTGTTTTTAATGAAGGAAGGAGATAAAAGTCAGGGAATGGGGACTCAGGATCAATGCCCCACTGGCTGGCTGAAGCAGGTCACAGAGTCTCTCAGGATCTCACCAGTCCAGTGAAGGGACTTGATTAGATGTCCTTCCAGAGAGTAGCTCTGCTTGATACCAGGTTCTTAGGACACAGACATGGCAGACATGCTCTTAGACCAAAGGAGGACCAGATTCTCTGACCATTGATCCAATGTCCCATATGCCTAGTGAGAAACCCCATGGATTTAGCCAAGAATAACAACAGGCATGAATCCCAGGAGAATTGTGAACTGGGCAGTGGAGGTCTTGGTGCAGCTACTCCCCGCCATGCCCGTTGTTTGGTGGTTCTCCTCCTCCTTCCCCTCACTTCAGGCTCTGGGTACCTTTATATTATCCCTGATGGCCCATAAAACTCCCAGATACATTGTCTTCCCCAGGCGATGTTCACTGCACACATATTTCACAGTCCACCTCCAGCCATCAAGACTTACCTGTCCTCTGTCCCTATCGGAAGATCTGCTTTGATGATTCAAACTCATTGGGAAAACAAAATTGGAAATGAAAGCTAATAATAGCTTATTGCTTTACATACTAACTGGGAACATTTGGACCTTACAAACAGAGATCCTTTTAGAGGTGGGAGGAAACCGTTGGGGTGTTTCTCCAAGCACTCAAAGCTCACCAGGCCAATTGTAAGGCATCCCGTTTTAACTAACAGCTCATCCTCCCACCGAAGGAAGAGGGATGGGATGACAAAGAGGATCAAAACAGAAAACGTGTCACCTCAGGAGTGAGAAAATGCCTGGCTCCGCTCTGCATTCTGGGTCCCCTGTTCCAGGGAGCCTCAACGTCGCCGTGACGGCACAAGCCCGAACTGGGCAGGGCGAGTCCTGGGTTTTCATCCTATTGCTGCCACTTATGCACTGAGTGACTTTAGACAAGTCTCTTCTCTCAGAGCCTGGCTTTTATGTTGGACATCATGGGAGCTGACCAGGGGCTCTCTGAACTCTTACAAGTTGTGGTTTTCACCTTCATTTGTCTCCTCCCACCTGAAGAGATTATACTGTCAGTTATCATCAAAGGCTTGCAAGATCAGGGGACATTTATTTAGCAATCACTGTTCCCGCTGGCTGGGGATGGAGTCTGTTGCTCCTCGATACCCCCTTTTCCTTTCTATCAAAAGGATACATCCTGGTCTTTAAAAGCTGGCTCCTGCCCAGATTTACTTCCAAGCAGCAAGCCAGCCTCCTCCCCCTAGCAGCCCTTTGAAATGTAAAATCAAGGTGTGTTTTGTTGTTTTTGCACCACGAACCCACCTTTGGAGGAGTGGAGCCTGGCTGTTGCATTTGGAGATGTGTTGTGCATCCATAATGGCCTCAGCATCCCCACCAAAGGAGGTGTCACCTTCACAACCCAAATTCAGTTGAAACTTGCAAGTGAATCAGATAGGACATTGTCCCTATGTGCACAGAAGATGGCTCAGTCCAAGTTCCAGAATCTCCCTGCCCCAGACCCTCTGGGCCATAAAGCTACCAACACAGTCCAACCAAATGTATGCCAGTCACCCCACTGACAGCCTCAAGAATGCCACAGTAAAGGGACTGGCCATGAAGTCCTCCCAGAAAGAAACATGGTGAGTGATTTCTAGAGGAGTCAGAAATTTTCAGTTCGAACGTGGATCTGTCTGTGTAGTCACTCAATCTCTCTGCGCTTTGAATTCCTTCTCTATGAAACAGGGGTACTAACACCTGCCTTACCTTTTGCAAGAATCAACTGAGGTGACAGACGCAAAATAAAACATCTTGTCAGCCAGGGCCCTTTGGGGAGGGCAGCATCATAATTGTCAGAGAATTGTTGCAAAATAGACATGCCACACTCTCTTCCTCAGTCTGGTTATATGTATTCTGGAAAAGTCTCCAGAAGATTCTGGCCCACACAGCTCCATCCTCCTACCTGGCTGGGCTCTCTGAATCCCCTACTTATGTCAGAGATGCCTGGGAGTCCGTGACCAGCCAGCCCCAGACTCTGGACCCTTGACTGTTGTTCACATTGACTAATAAATCCCCAGTCTGCCCATGGTTGTCCTTTTTCACATCCACCCAGCACAAGGCCCTTAGCAGCCATCATGTATGTCCAGCACAGTCTTTAGACACTGTCTCAGTTACAGGTCTCTTGACAACTTGAGGACCACTGATGATGATACATCTCTGATACCATGCAGACCATGCTTCCATGTAAAATATCTTCTTGGTGGTTTTCAAAAATGGCCCCAAATCTTTGACATCTCTCCCATTAAACTGGAGAGTCTGTCTCCTGTCGTGAATCTGCACACATTTATGAGCAGAGTGTGGTAGTTGTGATGCTGTAGGACTTCCAAGTTAGGTCAGAAAAGCTTGTGCAGCTTCAAGTGGGATCTCTTGGAATACTCACTCTGGGGGAAGCCAGGTGCCATACAAGAAATCCAGCTGCCCTGAGAGCACCATGCTGGAGCAATCACAAGTGGGACTCCAGTTGACAGCCCCAGCTGAGCTCCCACGCAGCGGGGAGCACCAAGAGCAGCCGCGTGAGTGAGCCGTCTTGGATGTCCAGCCTCATCAAGCCTTCAGATGGTTCCAGCCCCAGCCCGAGCCAGCCTCGGGCAGTGATCACATCAGAGACTCCGTGCAAGAAATGCCCCGCCAAGCCCTTCCTGAATTCCTGCCTCCCAACACTGTGAGCCAAATTAAGTGGTAGTTCTAGGTGGCTAAGTTTGGGAATAAGTTGTTACAAAGCAAGAGTAAGTGAAACACCTTTTAATTCCAATTTTTTAAAATACAGTGGTGAACCCGAGAGGCGGGCATTTGCTCAGGTCACTTGACCCCATCACAGGCAGGCATTCTCGTGCCCTACGGATGGGAATAAAAGTTGGTAAACCTCCCGGGAAGCAGTTTTGGCAACACTCAGAGAGAGCTTTAAAAGACACATGTCCTTTGACCTCTCAACTGCAATTTAGGAGTCTGCTCTAATGAACTGATGACAGATATACACAAAGAATTATCTGAATCAGCTGTACGGGTGTTCATTAGTGTTATCCAAAATAGCAAAAACATTGGGACTAACCTAAATGTTCCCCTGAGAGGTTGGTTAAATAAGCTTTAAAATAGTCACACAAGAACGTATTTTACGCCTGTTTAAAGCCGTGTTATTGCAGTGTATTTGATGACTGAACATTCATGGCCTATTGGTAAATAAAAGTTTACATTTCAAATTATATCCTCCTAATGTTAAAACTACATCTACCCGGAAGAATAAAAATCTCAAACTATAAAAGTGATATAGTGTAAATACTAGCATGGCTCTCAGTTTTTACTTACTTTCCCATAGTTTCTACATTTTCTATAATCAACATGCACTACTTCTTCAATCAGGAAAAAAAAAAAAAAAAAAGACATTTCAAAGAGAAAGAAAAGACGTGATGCCCAAACTGCCAAGAGTGTGAAAAGAGCCTGTGTACCCATGCACCAGTGACTTCTAGAGGGCTAATTGGACCGCCAGTCATAGCTGCAGATAGAACTGAGCTGGCAAACGGGAGACTCAACTCTGACATTAAAGATCAGAAACCAAAAGTTAAAGGGAAGTTGGGAAAAGAAACTACCAGATGGAGAGCCATCCAGTCCAACAGAAACCCCCAGGGCTCTGGCCATATCACTGTGAGCAGAAGGTGACACCCAGTTTACTACAGAGCTATGGGAAGGTAGCCACTCAGCGTATCTATACGTGGCAGGGGGGTAGGAGGAGCTTGAGTGGGGGCCATAGGTTACGAGCTCCTGGGGTCTCCCTGAGGACTTGCATTAGCAAAATTCAGGCTCTAGCACGGCACTGTCCAACATGGCAACCACTACCCATGTGAGCTATTTAAATTTAGAAAGCAAAATGAAATAAAATGTAAAACTCAGCCCTGTCACACTAGCCTCATTTCAAGCAGCTAATGGTTATTGTACTAGACACAGCAGCATAGGATTTTTCCATCATTGTAGAAAACTTTCTAATAGACAGCACTGCTCTAGGGAATTGCTCTTGGATTCTGAGATTTGTGCAGGAACGGCAATGCATGCTGGGAAGACAGAGTCGGAAGTCAGCAGGCCAGCTGAAACACAAATCGAATGTGAGGTCTTGGAACCATTATTCACCTCTCCAAGTCTCAGTTTCCTTATCCATCAAATCGGAGTAAGGACACCTGCCTCATGGTGTCATGGTAAAGACTGCATGATGCACAGTGCTAACCACCAGATCAGCGCCCACACCAGTAGGTGCGCACAGAGCACTGGCTATCATCCTAATGGGATTCGTGGGGTCTTTCCAAGAGCATCTTGGAATATCCAAGCCAACTAGACTTACTCTGAAACCACGACCCTTTGCACCCAGAATCAGCCGAAATCTGAGAGGTTCTTTGGCTTTTTTTTTTAAGGTTTTTTTTTTTTTTAAGGTCATCTAATCTTCTAGCTAATGTAAGCCCAAGCTGATGAACACCGAAAGAAGCAGGTCAGAAGATGCCTGGGAGCTGTGGGGCCATCATTCCTCCCCACAGCACGGCCTCTTGTCCGCACCCTGCAGATGGGGAAACTGGGGTTCAGTTATCAGTGGTGCAGCTGGGACTCAAACCCAGGTCTCAGGTGCCCCACACAGCCCCTGTCACCTGCTAAAATGTCTAATGACAGTGGCATTCAGGAGGCTTTATGAACCACAGTCTAAAGCCCTCCTTGGGCAGGACAAGCCTACCCGGGAGCTGAGAGCTGAGACTAGACCCCAGGTCTCAGTGGGGAGCGGGTGGCAGGACTCCTGCTATTCCCACGGAGGATGAAAAATCAGAGCAAGCCATTGGAGGTTAGACGGAGGACACAGCAAGCACTCCCAGGCATCACTTCACGGGGAAAGAAAAAGAGAAACAGAACACATAGCTTGAGGAAATGGAATCAGAATGTCCACTGCAATCGGGATGGAGCACCAGCCTGGGGAAGGAGGAATGAGGACGAATTGGCCTTAGAGGGGGCCGGACAGCAAGTATAAACACCCAGAACGCTACTTCCATTCAGCTCCTACATAAAGCACAGTTACAGAGTGAAGGAGCCAATTTCAGCATGACAGGAGGAGGCATAAAAAGGATATGTGGGACCGTATGCCTCTTCCCCAGCACGGCATAACCAGACTGTAACTAGACAAAGTGCTTGGATGGGCACCGTGGCTAATTAACAGTGGCCCCTTTAAAAAGAGAGCTCCGCTTCTTTTATGGACATGCTGAACATAACTAGCAGGATTTAAAATCGGGCTCTCCTTACTCATTTATTTTTCCCTATAACTTGAACCGTGTTTTCCCCGGGTTCCGAACTAATGAAATGCTTATTTAAAAGCTGTGGCCATCTGTGGCTGGTGCTGCCGTGTTCATTTCTGCTCCCAGCCTGCGGGTGGATGAGCTTCTGGGGCACGAGGAATTTCCCAGGATGCCCAGGCCTCGGAAGCCCAGTTGTGTGGGAAGGGATGCGCTGGGAAGAAAGGTGGGGTACCAGCGTTCCTCTGCTCCAAAGGAGCTGGCTCCAGGCTGCTCTGTCAGGAGATGCTGACAGCTGGCAGGTTGGCAGCCTCACCTGCCGCTGGGGCGGGTTAAGTTCCACAGGGAACTGGAAGCTTCACTCCAGCACCAGCCGTAGGCATGGGCTCCACACACTGGGGACTCCGACTCGAGAGGCCGAGGGTACCACTCCCATCTGCACCCCACATCGTTACTTTCTTCTTCCTTAGAGGGGAGGCTGCAAACCTGTGATGCTTCATCCTTGCTATTTTATTGTTTGCTCAGGGATGGTTTCCCTCCATTTACCTGTGTGATATTAAAAAATGGGGTGCATTACACTCCCCTCAATAAAAGAAGTCAGCTCCAGGGCCTAGCTGCCATTGGTGCTTCATGCACCCTCCTGGTTACCATTCCCCTCTCCCCAGCATCCCGAGACCCGCGTCCACAGTGGTGGCAGGTATCAATGGCTGGCAGAACACTTGCAGCCACAGCCTTGGGTAAGACCTGCAGACAGCAGGCTCCTCCTTAATGCCATCCTTACAGCAGCCTAACCTTGCTGGACCGCTCTCCCTCCCAGCCCCCCTCTACCAACAAGATTTCCTTGTTTTGCTCACTTTTCTCCCCTCCCAGTACTAAACTCTCTGAATAATAACAATAAGATCTCACGCCCTAGATGTGCCTCCATCTCCTGTTCCTGGCCCCCTTCTCTGCCCAGTCTCTCCAAATACCACATCCTCAATTCCATTCAATGAACATCCGATGTGAGCCTACTCTGTGCCTGGCGTTGTCAAGGCCATTCATCCTCCCATGTGGCTCCATGAGGGCCAGAGCCCTGCCTGTATTGTTCCCCATGTACCCCCACACCTGGCAAAGATGCTCGATCAGTATTTGTGGGATGAATGCCTGCACAGGAGGAGACAGTCATGCAAACAACCAATAAGGCACAATGTAATCAATGCTGTAAAAATCTTGAGTGCAAAGTCCTTTGGGAACTCAGAAAAGAGAGCAATTAATTCTGCCTGGGTAGGATGCATTCCAGGCAGAGGCCACTGGATGTGCAAAGGCAGGACAATGCATTAGTGTCGTGAGGCAAGTGAGGTGGCCAGCTCTTCTGTCTGTGTTCTTGCCCAATAATGAAGCTATGGGGCCACAGAAGGGCTGACAGTGATGCCTCTCTGTGGGGCTGGGTCCATGTAGACCTCAGTCAAGGTAGGCTTGCCTTCCTGATGAGCACTGGGCCCCTCAGGAATGCCAGTCCCTGGGCACTTCTCTGTGCAGTCTCCTGGGACAGGTTCTGGGGACACCAGGATGAATCAGACCAGTTGCAGTCCTCAGTGCCGAGGGACAGAGAGAGACTGGGTGGTGGTACACCGTGTGTACACTGTGTCGTACACTGTGTGTAGTACAGCAAAGCCTGATGGTTCTGCCAGCCCTGGGCACCTGACCCATGCTGGCTCCAACAGTTATGAGCTCTGAATGGCAGGAACAGCCAGAAATAGGAGGTGGAGACATGTTTAGGGGGTTGATGTCTTGAGGGAATATACCCAAGACCCTGGTTTGTTGTTAGAAGGGCTGAGAGGCCCAGGGAAGCAATAGAAGACTCCAGCTCAGGTTCCACTGCCACCAGGGAATAGCCTCTGGTGTCCTGGAGGGTCTGCATGCCCCCTACCCCAACCCAAAACCTGCCAGAGAGGGTGACCCCGTCTTCTGTGAGACACCAGGTGACCTTGTCTAACTCCCCTTCCCTTCCACCCACAATGGTTTCTACTCCATTGCTTCCTTTCAATTTTCTTCCTCCTGAAGAAAGAGGCAAAGTAGAAAGAGAAAGGGAATATAAAAGCAAGACTTAGGAAAAAAGAAAGAGGAGCAAAGAAACTAGGGTGGGGGGTGGTGGTAGCCTCATGAAGACCCCTTGGCACTAAATTAGTGACATGGCTTGGCTTTTCCAAGGATCCAGCTGGAGCCTAGAGGCATCTCTGCTCAAGGGCCAGGCTGGAAGAGGGCTTTCCCGAGAGCCTGGTGAAAGGTCCTGGGGAGGACCAGGGTCACTGCCCGACACCCACCCCCCCGACACCCACCCCGTTCCCTCCCCTAGCCCCACAGAGGGTACTCTGAGCCCCCAGGTCCAGCCAGTCAGGAGCAGGTGTGACTGACAAAGCCTGCTTTGAATCTCACCAGACTCTGAGTGGGGGAGGACCCAGAGACCCAGCAGTTTCCTAACTTGTCTTCTGCTTCAGACGATGCTGCACTTCAAATCACCTCGGTTCAAACTCCTTGTGATTTTTCCAGGCTGCTGGGAGAAGAGTGTATTGATTCTGTGTTTTGATAAGGTCAACAGTGATCAGCTCTGACAGTCAAGTGGACGGCCTGTCCCCTTCCTCCTCTGCTGGATGGGGTTCCACATGCACAAAAGGAGGGAAAGAAACAAAGAAGAGGGATGAGGGGGGATGGAGGAGGCGGCGTCCAGCATTCTGAAAACCTCTTTAAGCGCCATCAGCCAAAGCAGACTCTTCTCGGGTTGCAGTATGGGAGAAGCTGAGAGGGCACACTTGATCTCTGCTGTGCGCGGTGTCATTTTCCTTTCCCTCGGGTGCACTCCTGCCCTGCAGCCTGCACTCCTCGATGGTGACTCACTTTCCTCCAAAGAATCAATTAAGTTCCATCCAACAGCGGCAGAATCCGGATGACACTGATGAACGTTCAGAACCTGTAGGATTGTTCAGACCCTGTAGGATTGTTCAGACCAAGATGACTAGGAGGGCATGGGGAAGGCCCCTCTGAGGCTTCACACAGTTGATTTGAGCTTGATGAGAAAAGTGCTTGGCTCATCCTCCTTCAATGAGGCGGCGGGAAGGGAGGCTGCCCGGAGCTCCCTCTCCAGAAAGGGTCCACAGCAGGAAAGGCAGGCATGTTCCCAGCCCAACCTGGCCAGCCAAGGGCTGACTATCCTAGGAGGCCTTCCAAGTAGCATGCAAAACACTGTGTCTATGTGTGTCTGGATATCTGTGTCAGGAGACGATTCAGAACTGTCATCCAATTCTCCAGAAGACCCACGATCCAAGAAAGGTGACAAACGATTGTTCTATAAAGTCCATTCAAACATCCTTTAGAATGTGCCAGGCTCCCAGAAACACCTCCCGGGGCCAAGGGAGGAGTCCTGAGATATCAAGACCTAAGACAAAGAATGATGCCTTAAGCAGGCCAGGTGCCTTAGCACAATCCTACTGCCTGGTCTGAGGGTCCAGCTGAGATCAAGTTCCTTGACGGGCCTGCTGGCCAGCAGAAAGGAGCAGGAATACAGTATCCACCTCACAGAAAGCAATGGTCCCCTGCACTGATGTCAGTTGGATACCAGCTGCCAAATTACGTTCAGATCCAAGTTCCACGGGATCTGAACCAACCTCAATATATTCAGAGCCACTAACCAGGATGAAATCCTGAAATCACAATATCAAACACAATAGAGATCACAGCCACCACTGAGTGGGAGCCCACCCTGCCAGGCCCAAGGTTGGGTGCTTCAAGCACAAGAGCTCATTAAACACTTACAACAACAACCCTATGAAGTACCTCCATCTCTGCTGTAGAGATGAGGAGGCTGAGATTCAGAGAGAGAACGTGTTTGCCATCACAAGGCCAGCGTGTGAGGATGGGTGGACTTGGGCTGATGTCCCTGTAACTCCAAAAGCCCATGTTTCTGGAACCAGACCATAAAGGAAGAAAGTCAGAACTGAGGAGTCGCTTGGAGATGAGAATCCCTGGAAATGTGACAACAGAGAAGGGACTAAACCCTTGCTGCAAAGAGAAGAACTGGGAATAAGGAGTTAAGATGTTGGTAGAAGGCAGATTTGGGGTCATATAGAGTTCTGTGTGTTTTCCCCCCAACAGCCTTGGACAATAAGACAAGGTAACTGCCAGGCTCTCAGTTCTCTTCCAAAAAAAATTTGAAGCCCCTGCTGAGAGAAGTGTTAGGTCATTTCTGGAACAGAGATAACCATAGTTTGTCTGTGCAACCCCTTTACCACACTGATTGGACCAGAAGTAGACAGACTCCTGATTCGGAATAGTCGGACCTGACCTTAGGGGGGCGCTCAGGGCCAGCAGCGTCTTAGGTAAGGTAGTGTTTGCTGCTGCAACAAACACACCCACGTGCATGATGGGTCACACCTGATATAGACTTATTCTTACTTGTGTAAATTTCTAAATGGAGGTTCCTAATTGGCAGGCAGGTCTCCTTTAAGTGGTGATTTAGGGACCCAGGCTGTTTCCGTCTTGTGCTTCTCCTGTCTTCAAAGTGTGGCTTCCAAGTCGCCGTGTTGATCTACAGAAAGGGAAAGATCATAGAGCCCTGCACTTGGGATGTTTTTTTGCCAGGTCTGGAAGCACATCACTTCAGCTCATATTCCACTGGCAGGAACCCTGTCACATGGTTACACCCAACTGCAAGGGAGACTGGGAGATGTAGTCTAGCTACGTACTCAGGAAGAAGAGGAAATCCACTGAAACTTCGTCAGCCTCTGCCAGGAGCAGAGGGACGCCAGGTACTCAGTAGAGGTAGATTCGCAACATTCTTTCCCGTCCTCTCACATTTTGGCAGTTCTCTCCCGGAGGCCCTCAAGAAGGAAATAAGTGTTCCTTTTCTAAAACAATAATCCTCCTGAGAACTCTGTTCCAAACCGGGGGCCCATATGACCCAAGGCCCCACTAAATAGTGAATCATAGATGTGGCCATTTTACAAATTTGTCCCCCAGGCTGCAGACCATTAGCCCCACCTACAGGATGGTAGCACTTCAGATCTCTCCATCTTGGTGCTTTCTAGAAGCCTCCCAAAGGAACTGGTGGTCTCTTCCCCATGAGTTCTTGCTCATTCTCCTGTTGGTTCCTGTCCACCATCACCCTGCTCATCACATTAACGTTCTGCTGTGTCAACAGCACAGCACTCACCCCACCAGCATTGACTCACTCTGGACCTCCTCCTCACCTTGAAGAACCTCTTCCCTTCCTGCCTGCCTCCTAGAGTTTAGTCCCCACTTGGCTCCAAACACCACCCTCAGAGCCACCTGCAGCAGGGCTGTCTGTAGTTTCACAGCTTCAGAAGTACCACCCACAATGTAATCCATGGACAAGATGCCCCCTGAGTTATGCCGTGGGCAGCCCGAAGTCAGACACCAGGAGAGGCATCACTGACCCCACATGCCGACATCTCCACACCTTTGCTCTTCCTATGTTAGGACCACTGAAACATAGATTATTCGAATCATTCTGACTGACATTTAATATGGAGAAATGAAGGCACTCAGAGGTGAAGGGGCAACCTTAAAAGCACAGAATGGAATAGATTAGACTGCATTTCAAATGACCTATCTCTCACAGAAAGTGAAACACTGACCTTAGTTTCAAGACCAGTTGCTGTGTGTGTGGATGTGGGTGTCTGTCTGTCTGTCTTAACCTCCTTTGAGAGAGCAAAGTCCCTGATAAAAACAGAAAAGTTACAACTGTTACAATAGGGTCATTTGCTGAAATCATCTACTTTATCTGTGTGCTTATCTGTGACCATATATTCATTCTGCCATCCTGGTCCACAACTATTTGCAAGAAGGCTGTATCCTCACGTCCCACCATGGTGCCAGACACACAGCAGGCACTCAGTGATTACTTGTTAGATGAATGAGTGAGTGAGTGAAGCCAAGCTTTTACACGTTGTGTCCAAAACTGCCCTTGATGGGGGGAGAGGAAGTGTTACCAGGGCTCTTCTCACCCAGTGGAAGAAAATAAGACAAGAAAGCAAGCCATACTCTGCGGCTGAACTAGATTCAAGTGGTCCACACCGAGGGCTTCCTCCAAGCCACGGGCGCACTCAGATCCACCCCCAGCCGCTAGCCAACGTCTCCCAGAAGCTGCCCCAGTGCCCAACCACACCCCAGCGCCGCCCGCACTCCCTCTGTTCCCTGCTTCTCCTCCTCTGCCCCAGCCTGGGCACCCAAAGCTGTGTGGTCTCTCACTGCCCAAATTAGCTCCCGGGAGCTGGCATAGAGCCCTCCAGAGTCTGAAGGCAGGGCGACCCGGGAGGAGGTATGAGCCCAGAGATCTTGGAGCCGGCCCAGGTGAGCAAATACATCCTTGATGAACTCAGCTACCAGGAGCCTGACAGATCTTCCTTTAGAAAATGTGTCCTGGGCACAAAAATCAGGCAAAGGACCAGAAATGGCCAAGAAGCACAAGGGTCCGTGCTTCTGGGCTCCAGCTTCATCAATTTAAAATATCAGCTCCAAGATGTCACCCCATTTCTTTTCAGAAAGAACATGTTATGCACTCTACAAGATGTAGCAGTTTAGGAAAGCCAGAAAGGATTGGTGTGTCCACTCCAAGTGGACTCTCTGGGGCCGCCAATCTGCAGCCTGAAAACATTTCTCTTTCATTTATTGTGCAGTTTTTATTTAAAGAGAAAGTCCCCACATGGAATGGAGAGGAGTGTGCAGGTTGTTTTGAGGGCATCTTTCCTTTCTGTGACACAGTGAGCCTGATCTCCATTTTTCCAAGCTCCAGAGAGAAACTCCACTTGCCAACACTTGAGTGATTTCACCTCTAGCGTTTCCATGGTGATGCACATCCTCACACAGCCTGGAGAAAAGGTGCAGCTCCAAGTGATGATGAATATGAACGAAGCTCAGCAGCCTCCCTGGGCCTGGGCGGGAGTGGGGACGGGCGCTCTCCTGGAGGAGCTGGGATGCACAGAGCGCTGGATCCCTGTGACCTCTGCTTCAGGTAGCTTGAGATGAACTTCTGCTACCCAGGAGAGCGTGGGTGTATTCCTGGAAACCTCAGCTGGCAGGGGCTCCAGGGACCGAGAATGGGAGGAACCCATTGTCCGGGAAACAGGCACAGAGCATCCCCAACAGTGAGCTCGAGCAGCAGGCTGTCGGGACCATACCGGGTCCCGTGGGCCTGGAGTCTATGGGGCCGTAGTCTTTCTTCTGGCACCCCACGCCGGGCCACACCACCCCCAGGCTTTCATTACATTGTCCAAATTTAACTATAAAACAAAGACAAAATAAAACAATTCCTCAAGACGCTAAGGCTGACCCCTGCTACCTGGTGAGCTCTGCAGGTTAGGGTTGGGATTGGGGTGTGGACGCCCCCCTTGCCCTCCCTCAGACAAGACCTGTAATAAAGCTGCTACGTACTGCGTGCTTGCTCGGTGCCAGACTCCACACTAGGTGCAGTTTACACATTCTCTCACGTGACCTTCACAACAAGAGCAACACTACGTGGTAGATAGTGTTACTGTTTCCATTTCACAGTTGGAGAAACTGGAGCTCAGAGAGATTAACTGACTCTCCCAAGTCCACCCAGCTTGTAAGGGACAAGCTGGGATTTGAATTCAAGCAGCCTAACCCACAGCCGGGTATCAGGTCAGTTTCCAGTCCTCTGTCTAGGGCTGGGCTGACCCTACCCACACCATGAACGACGACACACCGATCGATCTTCAGGCCTCATGTCCGTTCAGCCCTCCACTGCCTCCAGTAACAACCACAGCGTCCACTTCTTCAGCATCTTTATATGCTAAACATTTTATATCCTTGACATAATCTGATCTTATGAGACAGGCTTTAATCGGCCCACATTTCATTTGAAGAAATTGAGGCCTTTAGATATTAAGTTTGCCCGAAGGCAGAGAAGTGTCAGAGGCTAGCTTTTTTTCTTTTTCCTTTTCTAAATAATTTTTAAAATATTTTTTGGGGGGGTAACTAGGTTTTTTGTTTGTTTCTTTGTTTTAATGGAGGTACTGGGGATTGAACGTAGGACCTCACGTATGCTAAGCACGCGCTTTACCATTCAGCTATACCCTCCCCCCGCCCAAAGGCTAGTTTTGAACTCAGTTCTGACTGCAAAGCCAGGGCGTCTGCCTTGTGCTTCACTTTTCACATTATCTCATTTAATCCATAATTGAGCTGGCCAGCTCTCCAACTTTCGGGCATCAGCCAGGGAGCAGGCTTGGCACGGCTCATCCACCCGTCCCCAAGGTCACACAGCGGGTAAGTAGGGAATCCAGGGCAGGAACCCAGGTAGCAACTGGGCTCCTGACTCCAGGGACTGAGGCCTTGTCCTCTCCTGGGCTTTGCTGTGCATTGAGGCTACGTGCATGTGTGTGCTGAGGAGGGAGCAATTCTGCCTGGGGCTTCAGGAGTGAGGCTGATACAGGAGGGACTTCGGTGCAGAAAAGACCAGGAGCAACTAGCAGTGTGGATTCCTTCTCAGCTGTTCAGGGGCTTCTATAGGTTAATGGATAAAGTTCAGGGATTTCATAAACCACCCAAAATGAGACCAAAAAATATGCATCTATGGGAACTGTTCCTTTTTCTGGGTAGAATTGCCACCATTTTCTTAGATTCTCAAAAGGATCCCTGATTCCCCACCAGACAGACTAAGGACCGGTGCCTGCCTTAAAGCGATGCATCTGGTCTGAGGGGTGGCTTATAGGAGGAAGCTGAACGTTTGACAGGTGCAGTGTCACAAGGGATCAGCATCCACAAACCTGCTCTATGTAGCTCAAACCTTCCCCTGTCTGTCTCCTGGGCTCCCTCTTCCTGCTGCATCCTTGACTCCTGGACACTGGTGAGAGCTGCCATGACTTGAGGTGGGGAAAGGGAGAACCATAGCTCTTCTCAGTCCAGGAAGTAAGCTTTCTCTGCTCTGTTTTTTCTCAGCATCTGCAACCTGGACCATTCTTCCTTCGGGCTCCCAGGTTGCCTGAAGACCAGTGCGCCCTCAGCCTCCCCCTTTCCATTATGCATTTCCAGATGCACACCTAATGCTCTGTGTGCTTTCAAGTCAGAACCATGGTGGGAGTGACTCATTTGGAAAGGCTTGTGCCTAGAGCACTTGGCACGACACATGACTAATCTGGATGATGGCCACTGCGAAGATGGACAAATTAAGACCTTGCAGGGTTAAACAGGCTGGGAGGATGGAGCAGCAACAGTCCCCTCCGCAGAGCTGATCCCCAGCAGCAGCGTGGCAGAGTTCTGCCCAGTTCCCAGGAGTGCAGGGTCAGGCTGCTTAGCTGAGAGAATCAAAGCATTTTCAAAATGATTCTGTTTGAACTGTGCTCCTCTCACTGCCTGTGTGCACATTCACGAGGCCAGTCAGACCCAATGCTGTCATCCAATTAGCACATGCCAGCATCCACCTCCCCAGGGCTAACATGAAACAAGCAGGATGAGATCAAACTCCAGTCCCACTACTTTTATAGTAGACGTCCAGAGGCACCTGAGGAGGCCAAATGCACCTGGTCCAGGCAGCTGACGGTGTCACTGTCGCCCAGCAACCCCAGCAAAGGCAGAGGCTCATACTCCTCCACCAGGACGACATGACTATGCCCCCTCTCTAGGCCTGGCAGCGAGCCAGGTCCCCAGGAGTCAGAGATGAAAGACAATCTGTCTTTTGAACAAGCTCACAGTCTAGTGGGAGATGCAGCCTGGTAAAAAGGCAATTACACCAGAGCAAGATAAGAGCTGTGATAGAGTGAAGCCCAGGGAACCTGAGAGCACAGAGAACGGGGTGCCTAACTCAGCTAGAGGAGTGTCAGGGAAGGCTTCCTGGAGGAGGTGGTGCATGCCCTGACTCAGGAGTTAGCAGAGGGAGCCCCATATTGGGCAGGCAAGTTGTTCAGTGTGATCAGAGCAGGGGAGGAGGCGGATGTGTACTGGGACAAATGAGGGAACCGGAGACATGAACGGCTTCCCAAGCCACCGATACTCAACGCTTTAGCGTGCGTCACCTGGAAAGCTTGTTAAACAGATTAATGGGCCCAATCCCAGAGCTTCTGATCCATGTTTGAGCTGGTGCCTGGGAATCTGCATTTCTAATAAGTTCCAGGTGATGCTGATGTTGCTGGTCCAGGGACTCCTCTTCCTCTAACAATGTTTGGATTGAAGGGTGGAGGGAAAGCTATTAAAAGGGGCTGATGGGGGAATGATACCAGGTTTGTATTTCAGGATCACTCTGACAACATCCAGTCAAGGATGGACTGCATGTGGTGGGATTAAGGACAGAAAGACTAGTCAGGAGGCAGTTGCAAGGGACCCAGGTGAGAACGTGGCAGCTCCAGCAAGAACAGAGACGGTGGGCACGTGTGCGTGGAGATGGGCTGTGAGTGGCAGGGCAGCAGAGGGCCCCAGGGGAATCAAGAACAAAAGCATGGTTTCTGGCACAGAGATTTCATCCACAGTTAGGACCACACCCTAAGGCAGTAAATACAAGAGGACCTTTTATTTTTAATTTTCACAAGGATAAGGATTTGGGATTGATGAGGGTTTTTTGTACCTGTGAAGTTTGAGATGTCTACAAGACATTGAAAGCAAAAATACACAGACTTGAAGACAGGAGAGAGAGATGATCTAAGGGCGATTTGAATTTTTTCACTAGTTGGGGTGGGGGCGAGTGAGAGACACCGAGGAGAAGACAGTGGCCCAAGAACAATGGGCAAATTGAGAGGAGAAGAGGGCCTAGATCAACACATTTGAAACATCATCCTTTAAGAGGCTGGCAAAAACGGATGGCAACAGAGGAGTATCAGGAACATGTCACCTGGGTCCTCCAGGAAACAAACACTGAGACGGAGTTAGGAGGCAGAAGGTTCACTGGGAGCAACGCTGTGAAGGGGGAAAGTAAGGGGGAGGACTGGGCAGGGCGTTGGTCAGACTGGTGCAGACCCAAGTCTCCGCCACCTCCTGGGAGCTCCAGGGCAAAGATTCCCATTGGAGGATCCCAGGTGGGAAAGTGGCCGAGCCCTCTACCCCTCCTTGCCCGGCCATTGGTCAAGAAGACCTTGACCCACAGATGAAGGGAATCCTGAGGGAGCCTCAACTAGGCAGTACGTCCTTTCTCAAGTGGGGGTCTGAGCCTTGTATTTCCACGACCACCACAAGGAGTAAGTGGGAAGACACATCGAGTTGTCACAGAAGCCAAAGGAGGTGACAGTAAGGAGAGAATCATGGACAGTTTCCAAAGCCTCCCAGCAAGAAGGTTTATCATATGATTGTGGATTCGATTTACCCCCCAGAGTAGTGAGATGAGGTTTGTCACCAAGGAGCAGTTACAAGTGAAGCATGAAAGCCCAGGCTGGAAGGTGCCAGGGACGTGGGAAGAAGGGTAGAGATGGTGGGTGTAGACAATTCCCTCAAGGAGCTCTGCGCAGAAGGCAGGCAGAGAAGGGGATAGTCCTTGAAGGGGCACACGGCAGGGAAGGGAACTGAAGCAGGACGAGAGACGGGGAAAGGTTTGAGACACCAAGGCAGTGAACAATCCCACCTGGATGGCTCTCTCCCCCACCTGGGTCCACCTGGAGACCTTGGGGGAGGGGCGGTTGGCTGGCTGGGGAGCGGGGACAGGTGTTCAGGGGGGCAGCACGGTGCACTGGGAGGGAAGCAGCAAAAATTCCTTGGGCAGAACGGCTCAGACCACTTTCCCTGTCATTGATCCAGGCTCAGCCCTGCACTCCCTGGAGGTCTCACTGACCCGCACAATCATAAGTCATTGTTCTAATAGCTTTATTAGAAAAAAAAGGCATTAAAACCCAGCTTAATGAAGCCAGGACTCGGAAGGCAGCAGGCAGCCCATCCTCATCTCTCACTTCCTTTGGCCCCTTGAGAGTCCACCAGAAAATGCTTCGGTCTTCAGGACTGGGTTGATTAACCTCGGACAGAAGTACCGCGAGCCATAAACACATCGCGGGCTTGTTTCGTTCCTTAAAGTCTTCATAATAGGAACAAGCGTCTCGCAGTAACATGTCATCGTGGGGCAAATACAGTCTGGTTGGAGCAAGTGCCTGAAGCCTTCTTCCTCTCAAATCTCTGCCTTGATCAATAAAAGATCACAACGAGGCGGCTTAGAGCTTAATTATTTACTATTTCTGTGCTTTCGTATAAGAGAAATTTTCTAAAGAAATCAAACTGCCTGCTCCGTGCCATATGGAGTCAATATCCTGTGCTCTACGAGGTGTTAATGAATTAATTAATCAACTAATGGCAGCGAAGGTCTTCAGAGACCAGGGAGGCTCAGCTCCCAAAGGGAACACTTTTCACTCCTATCAGCGATCATTCTCTATTTCCTAAAAACTCAGGATAATTTCTTAGCCAAGAACTCAGAATGCATGTATCTTCAGGGTGGATTGTGTTGATATGTTGTCTCTCTGTTTCCTTTTTCTTGTCATTTCCACTTTATAAAGCCAATTCTGAGAGTCCACGGAGAATGGAAACACCTCCTTTCAGCCAGTCAAGAGGCAACAACTTCCCCTTGGCTGTGGCTTCGTGCTGTGTCTTTTTCCTGCCATTTCTTTTCCCCTTGGGTAGGAGCCACAAGGAGCAGGGAAATCCAGGAAATGGAAAGAAAAGAATCATGGAGCCAGGCCCAAAATACTCCACAAACTAAGTTATAAATTCTCAATATAATAATAATAACTAAAGGCAAAGAGCGTAGTTTAAGGTCTTCTTAAGAGCAGTCAAGGATGCACAAAAAGATCGTTACAGGGTAACAGGAGAAATTAGGACATGCTTTTCAGGAAAAAATGTGGGGTGGTAGTTGCTATCAAGGAAGACTACAAACCTGATTGGAAGAATTTTTTTAAACTAAGAAATAAAATAATTGTACATTGGGGGAGATGTAGGTCAACTGGAGGCATTAAGGCAGCCTGGCTGATTTTACAAGATTCCCAACACTTTCAGAATTAATAAAAAAAAAAAAAAGAAGAAGAAGAAGAAGAAGAGATTAACCTGGTGGGAAGGGAGATGGCAGGTCTAGATACAAGAGATGAGACATAGAGAAAATTTTGATGGTCCACACTGGGTGAGATACCAGTGGGAGATGCAGGGGCAGAAATCTCACTGTGTTTATCTTAAACCCACATATTACTGAATGGTTTCAAAGTGAGGTTCTGGTCCAAGGTGGGATCTGAATGATCACCAAGCTCATTTATCAAAGCTGTATCAGTGGTCAGGCTGTAAACAGGTGGTTAAAGTAGCAGAAATGTAATGAGGAGAGTGTGCATTATCTCAGCTCAGCTACCTGAAGGGGCTGGGGGAGGCAGTGGATGCTCAAGTCCAGAGATGAGATGGAGACAGGCTGCCTGCCAAATGACTGGATGAGGCTTTCCTGCCAGACCAACCCATCACACTGATTCATTCTCTCTCTCTCTTTCTCTCTCTCTGTCTGCTACTGAAAAGAAAACAGAGAAATTGGAAGGGCAAGGGGGACTTCAGCTGCCAGAGCTGAGAGATGTGATCTTGGCATTGTAATTGGAATTTGGAATGCATTTTTACATAGAAATGTTGATGCAGATGGTGATTGAGACCCATCAGGTGGGCAGGGTGAGTGTGAAAACAACCAACTCTGGAGCCAGAGAGACGACAGGGTCTTTTTTTTTTTTTTTTTAACTATATACATGCTGTGTGTCCTTGGGCAAATTACTTAAGCTATCTGAATTTTAGTTCCCTTTGACACATGTTGTGAGCATTCAACCATCAAGATAACATATATAAAGGTGGAGTAAAGGTCAGGCACACAGGAGGGGCTCAGCAATGGTTCATTATTAGTGCGGTGAGTAAACCACAAGGCTGCAGCACGTTATGGAATATGTGGGTTTTTGGAACTCAACCACCGTTGTTTCTTTCCCTAAGAAAAAGCATTCTGAGTTCAAGCAACCCACTTAAAAAAAGTTATACTCCCAAATTAATTTACAAATTGGGCACTGTCTGTTCTTGTTTTTTAGCATCCTGTGCAGATCTAAAATCACTTGATACATTGCAGAACATAAAATGTATTATGTATAACTTGGTTGCTCATAAAATTATCATGTTCGATATATTTAGAGATGTGAGGAATGGGGAAGAAAAGAAATTCAGAAATATGTGGGGGATTTATTTTCCTGGGGTTTTTTTTTTTTTGTTCTTTTGGGGTTTTTTTGTTTGTTTGTTTGTTTGTTTTTTGTTTTTTTTTTTTTAGTTTGGGGAAGAAAAAGCAAAAAGTTCTAAGAAATACAAATTCTTCTCTTCCTTACAGTGACCTGACTCCCCTCTCCCAGGCAAGGAGAATCCTGCAGCGGGAGTCAGAGGACCAGACAAGTAGACAAGCGAAAATGGGCCACTGTGAATTGCTCTGCCGAAGATCCCAAGTCCTTGTCACTCCTCTGAGGTTTCATGAGTCTCTGACTTCACTCTAAAGGAAGAATGAATCTGATATTTATCAAGTTGCTGCTTTAAAGGTGTTCTTTTCTGAGCCATTGAGTTCAAGGAAAGTTTGGAGAACCCCTGTCCCATACGTGTCCTCAGAGAGGGCCAGCTGTTATGGGATCTATGTGGATGCCTAAGCTTGCAAGCAACAACTACCTGTCAAGAAATAAGTCTTCAGACAAGACACGATAAACCTGCTAGAAGAAGACATTCTCTGACATAAGTCTTAGCAATGTTCTCCTAGGGCAGTCTACCCAGGCAATACAAATGAAAGCAAAAATTAACAAATGGGACCTAATTAAACTTACAAGCTTTTGCACAGCAAAGGAAACCATAAGCAAAACAAAACAACAACTTAACTCAATGGGAGAAAATATTTGCAAATGATGCGACTGACAAAGGCTCAATTTCCAGATTATATAAACAGCTCATACAACCTAATAACAAAAAAACAAATAACCCAATCCAAAAATGGGCAGAAGACCTAAACAAGCAATTCTCCAAAGAAGACATACAAATGGCCAATAGGCACATGAAAAAAATGCTCAATATCACTAATTATCAGAGAAATGCAAATCAAAACTACAATGAGGTATCACCTCACACCAGTCAGAATGGCCATCATTCAATAGTCTGCAAATGATAAATGCTAGAGAGGGTGTGGAGAAAAGGGAACCCTCTACACTGCTAGTTTGGAATGCAGTTTGGTGCAGCCTCTACGGAAAACAGTAAGGAGATTCCTCAAAAACTAAAAATAGACTTACCCTATGATCCATCAATCCCACTCCTGGTATATATCTGGAGGGAACCTAATTTGAAAAGATACATGATCATAGCAGCACTATTTACAGTAGCCATGACATGGAAGCAAGCTAAATGTCCATCAACAGATGACTGGATAAAGAAGTTGTGGTATATTTATACAATGGAATACTACTCAGCCATAAAAAAAAGAATAAAATAATGCCATTTGCAGCAACATGGATGGACCTAGAGACTGTCATTCTAAGTGAAGTAAGCCAGAAAGAGAAAGAAAATGATATGATACCCACTCATATATGGAATCTAAAAAAAGAAAAAAGAGGACACTAATGAACTAATCTACAAAATAGAAACAGACTCTCAGACATAGTAAACAATATTATGGCTACTGGGAAAAGGGGTAGGAAGGGATAAATTTGGGAGTTTGAGATTTATTTAACTACTGGATTAAAAAAAAACAAGTTTCTTCTGTATAGCACAGGGAACTATATTCAATATCTTGTAATAACCTTTAATGAAAAAGAATATGGAAATGAGTATTTGTATGTATATACATGGCTGGGACATTGTGCTGTACACCAGAAACTGACACATTATAACTGACAGTACTTCAATATAAATAAATAAACAAATAACTAAGTTTGATGCAAATTGCAGCCTGGGAGAAAAAAAAATAGTATGCTCAAATAAAAATCAGAAAATAATTTATGTTAAGTAATTAATATATCACCAAAAAAAAAAAAAAAGAATAAAGTCTTCATAAAAGAGGGTGAGGAGAGGAAAGAGGAAAGAAAGGGGAGGCAAAGATGGTGACTATATGTCAGTTTAGAATCCTTTCAGCTACATGTAATAGGAGACACAACTCAAAAAGGCTTTTGAATAAATAAGAGAAAATTAAATAAGAGCACTTACATCACATAACATGAAGTGTGGAACTGGGGCATATTCAGTTTCATTCAGTGGCTCAGTCTGGTCACTGAGGAGCCAGGTTCTTTCTACCTTTGGGCTCTGCCCTTCTCAGCTTTTTGCTTGTCCCTTTGTCTTCAAGCTTGAACTCTCATGGTGACAAGATGGCTGCCGCAGCTCCAAACATCATGTCTCCACACAAAAATGTCCAAAGGCCTAGGGAAAACATCCTTTTCTTGTATCTCTTCTTAAAAGTAAGGAAAACATTTCCAAAACATCACCATCTTCACTTCACTTCTACCTCATTGGCCAGAATTCTGTCACTGGTAGCAGGACATTATTAACGTGGTTGATTTGTTATAATAAAGATTTATCTCCCGGGGCTGAGAATGGGCCCAGAGAGTGACAGCTGGACACTTGAACAAAATCATTTCTGTTAGTGGGCAAGGGATGCATGTGGAACTACTCCCAAGTAATCCAAGCATATCAAGAAAGCTAGGGAAACATGGGGAATGTAGCCAATATTTTGTAATAACTGTAAATGGAGTGTAACTTTCAAAAAAATTGTATTAAAATTTAATCAAAAAAGTTTTTAATAATTTTAAAATTTGGAAAAAAAAGAGAAAGCCGGGGAAAGATGACACTCCCCTGTTGGAGCGTGGCTCCTTCTGGACTGTCACTGCAGAGGAACAAAACTCTTTCTGAAATGTTCATTCAGGGCAGGAGACCACAGTGAGAAATGAATCTTCACAAGCCAGTCCCTCAGACACTGTCGCAGGTAGTGTATGATCTGAGGGTCTCATTTAGCTTGAAAGATGCTGTTCCTGGGTTTTTCCAGTCTCCATCACTTCAGGCCAAAAGGTCTGAGAGCTTTTAAGGACCAGTGGACAATATTTTTTTCTCCATAATCAAAAATAAAGATTCAGCCATTTCAGAGGCATTTCTTATTAAAATCTGAACTCATTCTTCCCCATGTCTCTCAGAGCCATTAAATCCTCGGAGATGAGGCACTGGATGATAACTACTTTCTCTGGATGGTTTCTGATGTCACTGGCAGAAGCAATCCTGGACTTCCAGGCACTCTGTTCATTACTCTGATAGGCAGCATTTTTAAGACTAATTCATTAGGATGATATTTCATATTACATTAGAGAATGCACTCTATAATCCAAATGTGAAGGCGATGAAGATTTCTCCTCCTCTCTTTTACCTGCTGCTGTGAAATGAAAGGGCGCCATCGACCTGTAAAGGGCAACAACCTCATTCACTTTAATAACCTCTACCCTTTTGCCTGTGATGTGTTCATTCTAAACCAGGGGAGAAGAATTTATGGGACCACTCAGGTTCTAGTCTACCATCACCGTTAGCAGGCTTAATTAATCTCCGAGATAATCATTCTTGTTTCTTAAAAACGGGCCAAGTTAATTGGCCTGAGGATCGCTTACAAATTCTCTCTCCCTTCAGATGTTCTACAAGTTTCTGAAAAGCGCCCCTTAGCATGAAAATGATGCTCTGAGGTTTCCCAGCTGGTGGAGGTTTGCAAAAGACTCTAAAAGGTGGCATATACTTAGATTAATTTTCTTTACAGTTTTAGATGAGTACAATTTTGTTTTAGGAGACTAAGGTTTTTTTTTTTAATTGAAGCATACTCAGTTACAATGTGTCAATTTCTGGTGTACAGCACAATGTCCCAGTCATGCATATACATACAATATATATTCATTTTCATTTTCTTTTTCATTAAAGATTATTACAAGATATTGAATATAGTTCCCTCTGCTATACAAAAGAAATTTGTTGTTTATCAATTTTTATATACAGTGGTTAACATTTGCAAATCTCAAACTCCCAAATTTACCCCTTCCCCTCTTCCCCCAGTAACCATAAGATTTTTTATGTCTGTGAGTCTGTTTCTGTTTTGTAGATGAGTTCATTAGTGTCCTCTTTTTTCTTTTTCTTTTTTTTTTTCACTATTACACAGTGATATCATACGGTGTTTCTCTTTCTGGCTTACTTCACTTAGAATGACAATCTCTAGGTCCATCCATATTACTACAAATGCCATTATTTTATTCTTTTTAATCTCCGAATAGTATTCCATTGTATAAATATATCACAACTTCTTTATCCAGTCATCTGTCAATGGACATTTACGTTGTTTCCATGTCTTGTCTATTGTAAATAGTGCTGCTATGAACATTGGGGTGCATGTATCTTTTTGTATTAGAGTTCCCTCCGGACATATGCCCAGGAGTGGGATTGCTGGATCATATGGTAAGTCTAAGGATTGTTCAGAGAGGGGAAGGGTACCAAGGAGCCAGCCATCAGCACCCCAGCTAGTCAGAAAGGTGGAGGAGAGCTGTGGTCAACGTGGCACCATGCCAAAGGCACCAGAAGACCCTTCCCGATATCTCTGCCTGCTCTAAAGTGCTGTAATTGTCTTCTGTGTGAAGAGTCATCTTTTCCAAAAACGTAGCTAAGGTTCAAAGAATGTTCTTCAAGAGATATAACACTCCAAATAATGTAAATTAACACGAGGGTGTAACTGACCATTAATGGGTTCTTCCATTCAAACAGATTTTCATTGTAGAAAAGGAGCTTCTAGGAAGGAGACAAGGACATAAAAACAGGAATTGAAGGAGACAACAAGTTTTCCTGAACCCCACCATGGCAGCCTGGCCTGTCCCTTGCAAGACTGAAGACAGGTCAAGCAAAACTGCTCTAGTAAATAAAGCAAGAAGTCCGGATAAAATCCTTTTTCATATTAAGTGAAAAACTTTCCTGTGACATGCCTAGAGACAGAGCGATCTGGCATGGCCATGCCCCTCTGCTCCTGGGTCATCCCCCAATGATGTGACCTGCTAGTCCAGGCCTTTTCTGGTCCATTGCATGCCCACTGCCCTCTTCATAGTCTCTGGGCCCAGGGTGGAAAATTGGTTTCATCCTATGTGCCAACTCCAACAGCTTGGTAGTGGCTCCATGGAGTGTATCAAGAATTGAACAGTGTCTGAGGTTTTCTCTTTCTTGCAAGTTAATAAGTTAGCTTGCCACAGGTTTATGGAAGCTAGTAGAAAACTCCTGGGTCAGAGAGGAAGGATCATTTTACACCAGTTCCCCAAGCCTCAGTTTCCACAGGGCGACATAAAGGGGGCCAGGTGGCCACTGCACACACAATTGGCTGCATTACAGAAGAGGAACCCTGAGCTTAGGGAACCCAAATCTTTTATAATGAATGTAAGTATGCTTGGTTCTTTGCTCTGGAGAGAGACACTATCTCCTCCATTTTCCAAGAATGTAAGCAAATCTAACATTTGCTTGGAAGGAGACACTGTATCTTCCAAGGCTGGCCACTATACAAGCATCCTTGAAAAGATAGTCCAGAACAAAGGGCAGTGAGTGTCTTGCTCAGGAGACATGCAAGAGGCCCATTGAAGACTGTCTCAGAACAGTAGCCCTCATTTACACAGCGTCTTGTCTTCTGGAGAATCTTCCCCACTCTGTTGGTCACTCCAATCAAAGAGACAAAATGAGGCCGATTCCAAATCCATTCCATTTGTCTCATACAGCCTTTGATTAAGGCCAGTATCAATAAGACTCCAAGTAACAGACCCGGTTAGCTGAACAAATCCCATAAACCTGCAGGGTCTGCCTTAGAGAACCAGGTGGCTTTCTCCTTAAGCTTTTGTGTTAACCTTTCAACTTGGGTCAAGATATTGATCCAGGCATAGAAGGGTAATGATTGCACTGACTCTATATTGGCCCACAAGGAGAAAGACTAAAGCAATTCTACCAATAATAACAACCCTGGCCAACAGGTTGACTCTAACCTAAATGCTTTCCAGGACAAGGATAGTGTCACTCACCACTTGAGCTAATGTCAGGGATGGGTTTCATCCCGCCTTTTTGTTGGACTCCCATCCTAGGAATAACTGCCTGCAAGGTATGCATAAATAACCAGTCCGTTATCCTCTTGGAAGCTTCCCAAGTGACCTAGGGTAGCTTTCCTATGGAGAAATCACCACAGTTGTTTGAGGGTTACATTATCTATTGGTGACATTTCCTTAAACATTTGAAAATCTCTTACGACCATCCCTAAGGTAAAAATCTGAGTCCAGTAAAGTGCCGGGCCTTCTCTTTAATGATGGGAGGCTGAAGAGACAGCAATTGTTCCTTGACCATTCCCCTGGACAGAGAGATTGAGCACTGTGAATCTGCCAACACAGAGCCAAGAATCTTTATTTTGGAGGATCCCCCTGAATTTTTCAAGGATCACCAGCCACTCCTGCTGGAAGAGATGTGATAACCCTGAAGTCTGGACCCTTGAGTCAGAATTCTGACTTGCCAACTGTGTTAGCCTATTAGGGCTGACATAGCAAAATACCACAGACTGGGTGGCATGAAGAACAGAAATATATTTTCTTACCTTTTTGGAGGCTGGAAGTCGAAGAACAAGGTGTTGGCAGGTTCGCTTTCTCCTGAGGCCTCTCTCCATGCCTTGCAAATGGCCACCTTTTTACCTGTCTCCATGTGTTGTTTTTTGTTTTTGTTTTTGTTTTTGTTTTTCTGTGTACCCTGACCCATAGGGCCTCTTCCTCTTCTTATAAGGACACCAGTCCTACTGGATCAGAGTCACACCTTTATGCCTCATTTAACCTTAATTGCCTCTTTAAAGGCCCTATCTCTAAACACCATCACATTGGAGGTTAAAGCATTAACGTGTGAACTTAAGGGGAACACAGTTCCATCTATAATACCAACCAATGGGGCATCATCCAAATAGTGAAAGCTGTGGACATGAAAGGGTAGAGGCACACTCGCTAAATTCTGGCAGCAGGAGTTTGATATACCTTGGGGAAAGGAGACCTAGCCATGGTAATACGAGATGATCTTAATTCTCAGATGTCAGTGGTACAAAAAAGAAAGTTTTGACAACGTCCAAGACAACATACCAAGGGCCAAGTCTGTGTAATGAATAGCTGGCTCTAGGTGCCTTTCCTCTGAGCAGGATAGTGACTTGGGCACTCGTATTTCACAAAGTCATAAAAAGCTGAGTCCCTCCCCTTCCTGAAGTTACCCAGCTTGCTCAGATGGGTGTGTATGACCTTTTCCTGAGTGGGGAGATGTAATTAGGTTTGCTTGTTTGTTTTTAATGGAGGCACTGGGGATTGAACCCAGGACCTCATGGCTTGCTAAGCATGCACTCTACCACTGAGCTATACTCTCCCCTCCATGTGTGTGACCTTTGATCCCCCTTGAAGACAGAGATTTCAGCCCTACCTTTAATCATATTTCTCTATGAAGGAGCTGAGGTCAGGGTAGCTAGGAGAGGGGCTATGAAGGGATAGAATGGCTCCATCCATTAAACAAGCTTTCTCACTTACTTTAGATTCTAAGCATCATGGTGGCAGCTCCTGGCTCCTCCAAACAAACTTCCAATGGTTTCTGCCCACCTAACACTCTTGTGTCAGGCAGCAAGGTCCTCATGGCTGACACCATCTGTCTCAGTATTAGAAACCCCCTCACTGAAAGGCTTCTAGAGCCACGGGGTTTGCACCCGCTTGCTGACTCAGTCTCGGCTAGCCCAGAAGCATCCTTCTTTGAGGACAACACCTTCACCAGAGGCATCTGACATGGGGTCAGCAAACGACTGTGGATCACATCCAGCCTGCTGTCTGCTTTGGTAAATAAGCTTTTATTGGAACAAAGTCACATCTGTTTGTTTACATGTGGCCCGTGGCTCCTTTTGTGCTCCAGTGAAAGAGTGGAGTAGTTAGAGCACACGTTTTAGGCCACAAAGCCTAAAACGTGTACTGTTGGGCCCTTCACAGAAAAGGTTTGCTCATCGCTGTGCTGCACCATCACCAATGATAACATCCTTTAAGGTCTTGTGCAGTTTCAACAAAAGGTCTAAGGACAATTTTCCCACGTGCTTGGGCTGGTCACAAGAATCTAGCTAGATTTCTCTGGTTCAGTTTTTCATTCTCCTTCATCTTCATAGCACTGTAAATCCAAAGCTCGGCATTAAGAACCTAAATACACATCAATGTCTCAACTATGGTTTCCTACAGCAATTTGTCTTTTTCAGGGAAATCTCCCTAAAGGGGCCAAAGCTCCCTTATAGCAGCTGGAAACCACTGCAAAAAACAAACAAACAAACCAAAAAAAGGAAAAAACAACACACAAAAATAAAAACAAAAAACCAAGTCTGAGACCTTTCACTCTTGTTTCCAGTGGCTCTAAGTTTGACATCAAGCCTGCAGGAGAGGTTGAACCATAAGAGTCTTAGCTGTTGCCATTCTTCCTAATACACACCAACTCTCAGACCAAGTAACCAGCCGAAGTTTTAATGATTTCTGCCCACAGCAGTGACAAATTTCCCTCCTCCCTTGCTTGGTGTAGATGGGCATCTCTGTAAGTGTTGTCTGAAAGGAATGAACCCTCTCCCCGCTCAAAGCAGACCTTAGTCCTAGCTATTAAATGGGGTGGACTGGAGGCTGACCGCTGGATTGGTGACAAAGTCCTGGGGGAGAATTAGCACAACCAGGCACCGTTAGAGTTGCTGTCTTTGAACTTATTTCCCGGTACTCAGTCTGCAACCACCTCCCCAATTTCTCCTCACTAATGAAATGTAGAATGGAAGACTATTATCCACCCAACCATACAATTTAAGTGGACATGTTTGCCGCCAATTCCATGGACTTTCTTCAGGTCTCATTCTTAAACCCATACGACTGTCATCTTTCCTCTTCCAGAAAACCATGTTTCTGGAGCATCCCGTCCTCATCACCAAAACTGTCAAAAAATGAGAGAGTCTGAGATTTTACCCCACTTATAAGCCAACAAGTTAGCCTAACATTGTTTTGTAGATGCTGGTAGAAGACCAGAGACTCCTGGGTCAGAGATAAAAGACCATTTATTACTCACATCAATAGCAGTAGCCCATTTTTTTTTACATTAATTCCAATTCCCACCAGGTGATAGAAAGAAAGCCAGAGGCCACCAGCACCTGCAATGAGATGTGTTACAGAAGAATTCTCAGCTTAAAGAATCTAAGTCTTCGGTCCTTCCTAGCATAACTTCCCTTTGCTCATGAGAGAGACACTATCTCTGTCCTCCAAGGCTGTTTGCTATACAAACAACGTTGAAAAGATAGTTCAGAGCAATGGGCAGTGAGTGCCCCATTCAGAATATGTGCAGGCACTTGACAAAATGATACAGAATCGTCTCCCAACACAGTGCAGATGAGAAGGATGTACTGCACTCATCGTCGAAGGAATGATCATTAGCAATTTCTGACCCTGGAGAAAGTGCTTGTAGCTGTCATTCCACATGTTGCATATTACATAATTAATTACCCCAAAAGGGGTATTAAAACTATAAAAACTAATAAGACAATGGTAATATACAAAATAAGTATATATTAAATCATGTGTGTGAAACTTTTGAAAATCGTAAAGCATTATAGAATTTACAGAATCTTTCATTAAATAAAAATACCAACTTTCTGTTATACCAGTAAGAACTAACCAGGTAGAAATTATAGTTTTAAAAAAAAGGATGACATTCAAAATCGCATTGAAAATATGAAATACAAAGACAGAGTTAATAAGAAAATATGCAGGACTAAATAAAATAGGCCATAGATTTTCACTAAAGGACATAAAAGTTAGAACTGAATCAGCTGAGAAACATCCTGTGTTCCTGGGCAGGAGAATTCACTGTAGTAAAGATGTCAATTCTCTCCCAAATTCATTTATACAGTTAATGTAATTTTTATCCCAAAGATTTGGGTGTTCGAGTTGCAGAGAGAGGGGGTGATTATCCAGGGGAAACACTTACTTTTATTGCTTGAGCCCTAGATTGATGGCTTGTTCTAATCATCATTCGTTGGCCATCCTATCCAGTTTGCCAACTTTGTAAGGCCATTTCTCGATTTACAAATCTCTGCGACTTAGAGAGAGCATTAATACAATAGATTGCCTCGAGTTCTGCCTCCTCTCTAAGAGCAAGTTCCGTAGCTGCAGTCTCTGAATCCTTTGCTAAAAAGCCAAAGTGCAAAGACAAAGTCCTAATTTTTAAAGCTTGCTCTATTGGATTCTCCCACTGTACCCAAAGTCGCTCAGTTAAGATCTCTGCAGCAGACCCTAGACATCATGAATAAGGGAGCAACAGAAGTGGAATTAATTACGGTTCCAGCACCAGTGAATCTCTCGCAGAGGTTCAATGAGGACCTTTCAGTGGCTTTGCAGCATCCTCCGTTTTGATCTTGTAGAGCCAAATAAAATGCATTAGTAAAATTGCTCAGATGCCGAACAGTTAACTCCACATCCGCATCTCCTTTGCCTACCCGCTAGTGCTGATCCAGCACCTGAGACAAGAGGAAAAACCCCAGGAAGTGGTCACATCGTGGGAAACTGACCCTTTCCCCACCCTCCCCACACCACAAAGCAGGGGAGAACACACTCATCTTTTCTAATGGTCAGGAAAGCTTTGTCCCGCTCCCTGCTTTCCGTGGGTACTACCTCAACTCACATGAAAGTGCACATGTATCTTTTCTTTGGAAACCCCCTCCAAAGAAAAGAATTCCACTTATGCGATCTGGTTCCAACTCTGACCATATTTATTCAGAATAGCTACACAATTTGTGGGGCCCTGTGTTAAATGAAAACACGGGACCCTTGTTCAAAAAAATGTTAAGAATTTCAAAACAAGAGCAGAGCGTTTTACCAAGCGTGGGCCCTTCGTAGCGCAGGGCCCTGTGCAAATGCACAGGTTACACAACCATGTAGCCAGTGCTGCATTTATGTTTCTAGCATCACCCAGGGTTTGCTTCTTCAGGTTGACTCCTGTTTTCTGCAGCTTTTTTAAGAGGTTAAGCCCCAGCTTATGTCAGCGGCAAGGTTGTAAACAAGAGGAATGTAACTCCTCCAATTGCTCCAAAGTGAGTTCAGGCCTGGGGTGAATGGTGTTGGGTGGAAGATAAGAATCTGTGTCCAATCCAATTATGGTTGGAACAGCAGGTAAGCAATAGCAGGTGACTGCAGTTACAGACCTATTGACCCAGCCCTGTTCCAGATTTGCAGTTTCGGAGATTTGTCACACTGCCATACAGGTAGGACTTAGAAAGGACAATCAGGCCATCCTGCCGGGGTTTCACTGGATGACCGTGGAGCAGGAGGGCCCTAGAGGGGACTGTCACTTCAGAGAAGAGCGTCCCAGACTGACACTCAACGGAGCCCGTGCAGCCTAAAGATACATTTTTGTTGGCTTATAATATTTTTTAAACTGTAAAATGTCACCTTAAAATCTGGATCTCTGTCTTTCATTAATAATCAGAAGAGCTAGAATCCCTGGGTGCACATCTCTGCATGGCAACAGCCAACCAGAGTTGATGAGCCGCTGCCCTTAGACGTGGCACAAGCTTCCAGGGCCCCCTAGCCCCCAGCCTTCCCTGTTATTCTATAACCTGATTAACATATACGTCCTACCTGCCTGGCCCTGATCCGGAGCATATGACCCTTGGTTCCTCATGGGCTCTTCCAACTCTGAGAAGCCACTAAGGGCCCAGCCTCTACCATGGATTAACAGTGGACTGAATACAACTGCAGAACAATTTACGATAATTTCTATAACCGACTATCAGACATTATGAACGCAACATGAACATAAGAGTCAAGTACTATGCAAGATGATGGTGATGACGTTGAAGATGATGGCAGTGGTGGTTGCCACTGTTAAGCACTTATCAGCCACAGTGTAAAGACTGTACTGTGTAGTATCTTGTTTGGTCTTGATAGGTGGTGCCGAGCCTGGACACACGTACCATCTGACTTAGGTGTCACCTGCTTTCACCCATCTCCAGCTACCAGGTGAGACATTCCCTTCCACCACTACACCAGGGCTCCCCAAACTCTGCTGTGCCAACAGGACACTATATAATGTCCTGCCTTAGCAGCCAAGCTATCCAGTTTCTGTCCCTTCCCCACCAGTCTGGGTTACTGAGTCCCAGCAAGCCAGAGTCCTGGGGCCTCTCACTGGCTCACCTAGAGACCTCTTCATGATGGAATCTCAAAGTGTTCCATCCAACCCAACCTGTCTCAGGGCATTGCCCACGGTGCAGGGGGGGGGACACTGCCAAGGCCAGGCGAGTAGACCATGGGAAGGATCTCTACAAAGAGAACTCAGGAGCCAAATGGGACTGGCATCCTTACCAGCCAGCTTCCCAGCCTCCAGACCAATGACAGCTTCCCTTTCTCCTCCCTGTGCTGCCTCCTCTCCGTCTGCCCCTGGGCCTGATCAGCTGTTGTCCCAAAGAGATTCTATCTGGTTGCCTCCTGAGATACTGCTCCGTCCCTTCAGGCTACATGTGAGTTCCTTCCTTCAAAGCCTCAGGACACCGTAGGCCCAAAGGGGCCTCCTAGGCACTTAGCCTAGTAGTAGGGAGGCTCCCTTCATCCCTATTTGGGATACTAACCTGAGTTGGAGACCCTCACTGGAGGCTGTGTTTAGGAATGCTTCTGAAAGTTTCTTGCTCAAACACACACCCATGTGCTTTGAAATACCTGCTTTTTGAAGCTTAAGGACTAGATGTACATGCTGAGTTCCTGGACAAAGTAAGATTATGGTCCCCAGAAGCTACCAAGGCCACATAATGAGAAAGACTCTGTCTTCTTCAGGTGAGGGCCTCCCAAGTATTGGCTGCACCAAAGTCAGGACCCAAGGTCCCAAATCTGCTCAACGGGGTCTTATCAGGTCCAGCAGAGAGGATCAGACAACAAGAGACTGAATCATGGGAGCTGAACTCAACAAAGAGTGATTGATAGACTAATATCCCTTATTAGTTCCCAGCAGGAGGGTTCTCACTGAAAAAAAAAACCCATGTCAGTCATCAGATTGCAAGTTCTCTGCTGGGTGAGCAGAGAACACGAGCCAGGGCAGCTGGATGTTCTTTCAGAGAATTACTTTCCAGCTCCGGTTGCTTGATAAATTGCCTTTCTCCACTGGAGGGATATTTCAGTCTGAGGAACCAGTGCAGGTCATCTGAAGTCAGATCACGCTCTCATCGGGCAACATTAGAGGAAATCTTTCAAAGTCTTAGTCTCCTCTGTTCCTTCCTTGATATTCCTTATCATTTACCCTATCTTTCAAAAGCCACTGCCGTGATGTGATCTCATGTTGCAGTTTCCCAGACTACTGCCTACTCTACATCAGCTACGTTTGTGATGGCTGTTTCCCAGAACATGAGCAAGGAAAGCCACCTCCCAATCACAATGACTTATGGCTTACTGCTCCAAGCCATCGTGTTTTCATTCTTGTAGTTTCAGTTTCCCAGAATGGCATTGCTTAACCTTATTTTCCAAAAGAGGCAGCTCGAAGGGACTGGAAAGGGACCAGGAACCAGAATCAGAAGACCTGGTAAGACAATTTTCCTTGAAAAAGTTCTGTGTCCACAGCTGTAAATGGACATAGAAATGTCTTGCATGCCTAGCTTATTTCAAAGGAAAAAACTGTAAAACAAATGTGCTAAATAAATGTTGGAGTTACGGCTCGTCTGGGAGGCTCAATGGATTCCAGCCCAAGCACACGGACTCTGGGGCCCTTGTTCACATCACTGTCTTTGATGGCTTCTCTTAAGCCTTGCCAGCAACAAAGCAGACCCTCCACTGCCACTCAACACTATACTCTAGCAGTTAAAGGGGCCAGAGGTAGGCAGAGATGGAAGAGAGGGAGTAAGGGACACAGGAAATAAAACAGCAAGCTTAGGACCAGCAAGCTCCCCAGTCATGATCTGTTTGAAGAAGCAGGTCCCAGCCAGCACCCCCAAGACCCAAACAGAAAGTGACAGAAGATCATTGGATGTTGGCATCTCTCAAATCTGGGCCCCAATGCTTATTGTCTGTGAGACCTTGGAAAAGTCACTTCACTTCTCTCAGTTTCATAATAAAGAAGAGATAAAACACCTGCCAGGCTCTCCTGAGGATTAAAGTTACAATTTGTGAAACCCCTGCTCCACATTAGATGCTCAACAGACATTGGCTTCCTTCCTTATAAGGCAACACTCACAGGGCAGCCCTCCCTGTTTAAGCAGAACTAAAGTAACTACCCCAGGTTCACCAAGCCAAGCACTCGAATTCCTACAGGCTTCTTTAATAGACTCCAAAGTCAATTGTTTATAGCAACTAGGAACACTCTAAAATGGCATGCAAATTGTTGTGGGGAAACGGGTGTGCTCATATTTCTAGAGAGGAGGTCCATAGCTTTTAAAGGTATCCTTGCAGCATCACTCTGCCCAGAGTCTCTGCTGCAGGGAATATCCTTCCAAAAAGCAAAGACACTTCCAGCCAGGGAAAGGGTGGATCTTTCTCTCCAGACTTGAGGCTGTGCCACAGATCAGCCCTATCCCGTGGGTTCTGTTTAATATCTGGTCTCTATGCTTTGCAAATTTCCTGAGACAAAAATAACCACGGTGAGAATTTAGAGTCGTTTTTGGTTGGTTTGCTTTGATTTGCTTGCTGCTGTTGTTCTCCAGCCTCATGCCGTGATGGATGGGCTACAAGGACACACAGCGATTTATCCAGCAGAGAACAGACAATACGTGTACACCCACATACACACGCGAACTCCCTCTGAGAACACTGTGCACTCTCAGTTAGAGCGATGTGCTTTGGACAAATGGGAAACTGAGGTCTGGGGTTAAAGAACTTGAATCTGAAAATGTCTAACACTAATTATCATTTATCTAAGGGATTCTTTCCATATGCCAGTTACTTTTCCTACAATATCTAGTCCTCACACAACGCCACAAGGTAGATATGATTCTCTCATTATCAAGGCAGCTGGGACTCAAAGGATAAATACCTTTCCCAGGAGGATCTGAATCCCAGCCACTTCCAACGGAGCTTGAGGGAAATTTTATTAAAAACCAGTAAATACAAAGAGTTTAGGGTAAGACATTTAAGGCTAAAAACGGAAACCAAAAAAGCATGTGGAAGGGCAAAAGAATAAAAGGTGAACATCGTATGGAGCCTTAAGGCGAGAAGGAAAAAGTCTTTCTTTCAACTACCATAGTGGAATAAAACAGCAACCATTTTATTATGCTCACAGCTTCTGTGGGTCAGAAATCTGGAAAGGGCACAGCAGAGATGGCTTACGGCTTGTTTAGGCTCCAGCACGTCTGGGCCCTCAGCTGGGAAGACTTGAAGGCTGGAGGTGACTCCGTGGCTAGGGTCTAGAACTGTCCTCCGGCACTTTCAGTCCTGTCTGCTGTGGATGCCGGCTGCCGCCCGGGATCGCGGCTGGAGCTGTCAGCCAGGGCACCTCCGCACGCCTCTGCACGTGACCTGGGCTTCCGCACAGCATGGCAGCCTCAAGGGGGCTGACAGTTTCCCGGGGCAGCCCAGGGCCTCAAAAGCAGGTGTCCCAGTGGACAAGGCAGAAACTGCAATGTCTTTTTTAATGTTTTTTGGTTTAGCCTCAGAAATCACACAAGGTCATTTCTCATCCATTCTATTGATTAGAAGTGAGTCGCAGCCATTTAAAATAAACCCCACAGTCTTTTATCCATTTGCTAGGCTGTAAGATAGATAACTAGCAAAGTAAGAGCAAGAGGCCAACAAACATACATAATTTAAAAAAATTTTAAGTGTTGATTTGGAAAATCAGAGTATATTAAATTCCTCATAAATGGGGCTGACTTATGCCAGATCAGGGCCATCTGACCAAGGGTGAGTGAGAATTTCCTCCCGTGCTATCTAGAAAGTCTTCCTCGGCAGTTTAATCATGTAAACAAGATGCGGGGTCAGGCAGGGTTTGTCTACAACCTACTTAGGAAAAACTGTTCTTAAGAACTTTAGCACTTTAATCACTTTAATTGTTTGCATGCCAATTAATTGGCACTGCTAATTATAAATGAGTTATCTGTTCATTAAAGCAGGCTTAGACGAATGTCAGCTTAAAAGCACTTAGCAGTTAGTGGGGATCCCTTTAAAAATGTATGTAAGTAAGAAATTCTACAATAAGCAAGAAAATCTATAATGTATTTTTCACAAATTCTGATTCATTCCACTGTGGTGATATAGTAAGATTTTAATAAATAAGACTTGAGAAGAAAGGTAAATTTTCCAATGAGAAGAATGAAAGGCATTCCAGTAGACTGAGGCAAAGCAAAACCACGGAGAAAAGCTTTTGAGCTGTTTGTAATCTAAGGGTAAAAATGTAAAGAATAAAGAAAGAAAAAAATACAAAATACTGGAAAAGACAAAGGAAGCCAAGTGGTGATGGGAGGTCCTAATGGTGGGTTCTGGGGTCCCTGTAGTGATTAGCCTTTGAAAGAAGCAGTCTTGTTCTGATTCTCTATTGTTGGGTAACAAACTATCCCAAAATTGAGTAGCCTAAAACAACCTACTTGTTCTGCTCCTTTTCAGTGTTGTGGGAGGAATACAGCAAGAGCTCAGCTGGGCTGGTCCCCTCTGATCCACATCTTTTCAGCCAGGGCAGCTGGAACAGAAGGATTCCCTGACAAGATAGCTTCTTCACGCACATGAGTGGCAACCCTGTGCTCCCTGGCCTCTCTCTCTACCTGGAGTCTCATCCTCCAGGTCGTCTCCAAATGGTCTGAGCTCCTCACAGCATAGTGACCTCCACGTAACCAGTCATCTGGCATGGTGGCTCCAAGAGACCAAGGCAGACACTTCCAGTCTCCTTAAACTCTAGACCTAGAACTGGCATAGTGTCTCTTATGCCCATTGGTTTAGGCTATTGGTCAAGGCTGTCACAAACCAGCCCAGACTCAAGGGAAATGAAATGAACCTCATCTCTTGATGAAAAAGAGTATTCAAAAACTGGCCGCCATTTTTAATCCACCGCAAGTCCACCATGAGTCTGGATGAAGTTGCATGATATTTAAAGCAGAGAAGGAAACCAGTGAAGTTAGCAGCACATCCCAGGGCAGCTGAAGTGAGTGCCTACATGCCACGCTGATTTTCAGTTTTATTTTCCTGTTTTGGTCCCTGAATCTTTTCTTTCCTAACTTCCTGAAAGCTCTACGGTGCATCTAAAAGAATGTTCATTTCATTTTATTCAGTGCTCCAGTTTTGTTGTTGTTATTGTCAGAAGAGGCTTTTCAGGGTAGTTAGTTCACCAACTTCCCATAAATGGAAATCCTCATACATACTCCTTTTAACTTCCGTGAGAAATGGCTTGTAATTTGCACTGTTGCTCATATTGAACGTGAACATTATTTATTAATGGATGTTAGTTTAAAAAAATGAATAAGGACATTATTTATTTACAAAGTATTTCCTTTTTTAAGAATCTACTAAATTTTTTTTTAATCTTGACACCGAAAAGTTTTTTTCAAATTACATTAAATACTGAGACAAATTTGTTTGAAAGGATAATTACGAACTTTCCTCCTGCCTTTTATTCTTTATGAATCAAACAAGACATCTGTTGGGCCAGTGTGGTGAAGTCACTGTCACAGTCTAAGCAACCTAGAAAATGATCTTTGAGCACACATTCTATTCTAGTATTAAAGCTCATAAAACCAGTGCAGGGTTTTTTGTATATTTTGTTAATAATCCATGATTAATAGGTCTGAGCAAATTTAACTTTATGTCCCTGATGGTGAGATAAAAACCTGGGTGGACTTAATTTGCCTTCTATTTCATAATTCATTTAGTGAAACATCAGAGGTGCAAATAAAATTTAAAAGAAAAGTAGTGATGTGGGCAAAAATGACAGTTTTATGATATAAATATGTGAATTTCAGTTATTCAGATTATTTGCAATACAGATCAGCCTGGCCCATTGAAGATTCTAGTCAATCAAAGCCTTCCTTGAATTATTGATTGCTCCCTCATTCCCCTCTCATCTTCCTATTTCTCGCTATCGCCGTATCTTCCCTTTTTGCACTACCATATCAGCAGCTCCAGATTTTATAGGGTTCCCCACTTTTGTCCCTCTGATATGTAAAAATGCTAGCCCCAGCACTGAATTAACAGCAAAGATAAACTGCTATAGAGGCTGTGGAATTTTACCTCACGGAACCCATACAAAAGTATAGGGCAATGGTCGGGGGGGTAATAGCTCAGTGGTAGAGTGCATGCTTAGCACGCATGTTACTAAATTTTTTTTAATTTAAAATTTTAAGTATAGCAAAATTAATTAGCTATTTCTGTCCGTGCACTGTCCCTCCCACCAAACCCTCAACTCCGTGAGAGAGGAAGCCAAGTTCTCATGCCTCTTGTAGGCTTCTGTGCCTGGCCCAGGACTTGGTACAAGCTCCAATCTAGATGACTTCTTGATGAAAATGATCATCTTGGTCATAACTGTTATTATCATCCAAACTCCTGCCATCTTTTGAGCACATGCTTTTCAGATTCAGTTTTGACTCCACAAAATAATGTTAAGTAGTAGCAGTGTAGTAGTATTTTTTTTAACATGGGAAAGTCGAGATTCAGAGAGAATAATTTGATCAAAGTCACACAGAGCATAAGTAATGGCCTGTATAGCATCTTTGTGACATATTCTGGGCAGATAAAGCTTAGAAGGCATCCCCATGGTGTTGACAAATTGGGAAAAATACCCTTTCCCTGGGTGGATGCAGCCCCATGAACACACAGCTTGGTCAGGGGACATTGGTGGAATGTCAGCCTCCCCCGTCCCCTCAGTGGGGACTGTTTGTGCAGTATACAACCTGCACAATCGTATGTTCAGACCCACAAGTCTCTGATTCCAAATCCCATGATATGGTCTTTCCAGCCTCTGTGATCAGTCAGTGAGGACGACTCATGATCCCTCAGTGTTTGGCCCTAAGATAGGTGGGGTAATTCTTGCTTCCTCACAATTTTTCCTTGTGAATCATTTGAATTGCCTGAGCTGTAGTTTATGACGCTCCTCTCCCCTCGTTCATCAGTGCCAGCTGCGAAAGAGGACTCCCAGTGCTCTTTCCTTGACCCTGGGTCTCTTGGTGATTGAGGATTGGAGAGGGGAGCGTGGATAGCACAACACCAGGCTTTGCCACCATAATGGTAAATTTTCACATCATTATAACAACCAAGCAAGCCATGCCTCCCACCTCTCCAGTACAAACAGTGGCAACATGGCTGCACAACTCCAGCCCTAAACAAGCACTTGCTCACAGAAACCCCAACAAATCACAAAGCATGAGCAGCCATAGCAGGCACCAGGGTAATAATTTATTTTTAATGCCATGCTGTCTTTAACAGTGCAATTTCCTCCAGGGTGTTTGCTTTGAGATTGCAAGATAATTACATCTCAGAAACCAGGCTAATTACAGTTAACAGCCTGAAAACCAAAGGAACCCTTCCCTCCACCCCCATCTTTTTTTTTTCCACTAGAATACTATGCAAATTCCAGTTAAACCGTGCAGCATCATTCAGGAAACCAATTTTGACTACAGCTGAGAGGTTCTCGCTCTCCCCTCCTTACAGCACATGTATAGCTCGAACTGATGTGTATCAGAGGGATGTAACACAGCCTCAGTGATTAGAGTAACTAACGGCACGATAGAAAGGAAACAGTGACCGTGCTTTTCCAATGGAGAAAAAGTCTAAACGTTTCTGGTGGAAAATCAGGGTGTGAGTGTGGATTCATGCCACAAAGATGAGATTACCTGTAACCTCTAGATACCCTTTAGGGTCTCCTGGAGTAAATAATCAACTAATTTGAGCCGTTTGTAGGATTAAGGAGCTGGAAGGAATGTGAGAAATCATCCGGTCAGTTTTCTTTATTCCTAAAGTGTCAAAAATGCAAAGCATTTATACCCAAAGCGAAAGTCAAGAATGATTCCATGACCTGATCATTCACTCAAAAAACATTTTTTATCACCTCCCAGGCTCCACACTCTAGGGTGAGCATATGTAAGTGGATTTCCTGATTGTTTTCATAATCCTCATCAGAAATTTCTCCCAGTCCTAAATCTATCTTGAGGCAACTTCAGAACTTTTCCTCTGCTATGTTTTAGCTGAGATAAAGACTCTTTCAAGTGGGTAGAGCTGTCCCCACCATCTCCTTTGGATGGCGTAACTTCCACTTCGGGTGCTTCTGAACTTTTTAATCATCTGCATAATATTTCCTAATTTGTCCCCAGTTTCCATTAGCCTTTAAAGTATGCAAGCCAAACATCACAACTAGCTCTGGCTCAATTTGGCATCTCATAGGAACTAGGGCTTGGATTTTCCTTTTTCCATTTGTGAGGAAAAGGAAACTGGGTTGGAGAAGAGAATTGGAGATCCAATATTCTGAACTTTCACATGCAATTCATTCCTGCTTCTGTAGTGCCTCCAGAACTTATTTACCTGACATCATAGTCTTAAATACGATATAACTAAAGCCAAGCCTCTGTTTCATGCTCTGCGGAAAGCTGGAGGTGTTCCTCTCCATTCACATCTTATTCAGAAAAGCAACATATTGGCCCTTCCATCAGGCTCCTTGCTAGAGGCTCCTAATTGCTAATAATGTAAAATTTGCATGCAAATGGTAGTTCTCATAGTAACAACTCCCTAGCAACACTGCCTGGCTTCATTCATTCTTTTAACAAACGCGTACTGAGTGCTCACCCTGGGGGTGGGAACTCCACCATCTTCCTTCCTGTTCAACTACTCCTCTTCTTAGCTCTCCCCTTAAAGAGGGGGAATTGCTAATCTTGATCGATCAGGACATTCAGTGGGGCCATTTTTTCTAGCAGGGAGGATGACTTTGCCCTAAAATCAGCACCCAGGTAAACTGCTTACCTTTCTGCCTCAGACCCAGGTCGGTCCTGGTGCCAGAGGTGGGTCAGGCATCCTTATTAGTCTTCCTCTTCTAGTCCACGGGCTGGGAAATGTTCCCAGAGACTCTCTGGGGACAATCCACCTTTCTCTCCTCTTTGTCTCTGTCTGTCCGTGGGCTTTCCTGAGCATTATGATCCTAAGATTTGGTTAGGGGGCAGTGGGGAAGTAAGAGACCCACTTCCTCCTTCCTCAGGCTCACGTCTCTCAAAACCCAAGACCCAAGTCATGTCTCCTTCCCAGTTTCATCACAGAGTCCTAAACTGGGAGCTAGATTGCTACTGGGAGTAGTACTTTCAATTAGCTTCCCCAGAACGACCTTTGGAAGATAGAGAAGATTGGTAGGATATGATTTGAGTATCCAGACTAGGAAATCATCACAGTAGCCAATAATCTGACCTCCAGTCTCGAAAATTTGCCATGTATCATGTCTGGTGCTAGTGGCCAAGGAGACAGTCATACGAAGCGTAACGCTCTTTTCCGGAGGCTTATGATCTAGCGGAACATTTCAATTTCCTTGGAAATGACGTTTCCATTATCTGAAAAATAAAATACTTATCCTTTACAAGTGAACATTTTCAATGAAATCTAAGATTTAAAAGGGGTTTCATGGCAGGAATTTGGAAATTTGGAATTTTGGGAATTTGGAAGTCAGGCACCTTTATCATGTACTGTTAGGATCCTTTAGCCATGAGAATGATCGGACCCAGGAAGGTGTTCTGACCCCTACCACACTTCTGCCTCAACCTGGGGGCATTAGAGACTAAAGTGTGGGCATCAACTCATTAGAGTTCATCATAGTCACAAGGAAGAAAGTTCCTCCTTGAACTATGGGGACAAATGACATGATGGATATTTAAGGCTGTTTCCTTCTTAAGAATTTTCTCTAGTCCCTCATTCCTTTGAACAACTCTAGGGCAGGTAAAGGGCAGGTGTTGCTGTGTAGCAAGGAAACTGTTTCTGAATTGTTCTCATAAAGTTGGGTCACCAGTCAGCCTAGTTTGCCTGCACTTCCATGAGCTGAGAAAGTCCCATTATTGGGGGTCTCTGTGGTCACACGAAGTGGGCAGGCCACAGTGGGGGGCTCCAGCAAAGCGTCCCAACTGCAACAGGACAAGATTTGGGATGAGAGAGAAAGAAACAGACCAATGAAACTCGGGGGATAGAATCCAAGGTGGAGTAAGTTTTAGCTGGTAATTATGGTGAGGAGGAAAATGATTTGTATAAAATTTAAAATACTTACTTGCAAAGTACCACATTAGAAATTTGGGGGTTTGTTGGTTCTCTGGATGCTTAGGCTATTTTAAACAATCTGGAATAAAAAGATCATGCTTTAAATACGTCTCCTTTGGTCCACGTGACTTAGATCATGCAACTCAATTGCAAACCATCCGAGAGCAGCTCACTCTAACTGCAGGGGATAAAAGCCAGAGGACAGTGTAAAAGGACAGAATCCCTAAGCTATAAAGGAACAGCAAAAGCTTTCATTTTTAGGAATGACCGAGGAACATTTTTAGACGAGGCATAGCTTGTCCTAAAAACTTGTTTTTCCAAAATTTCCTTGAGTTTACTTATAATCCCCTAAAGAGATGCCCTAGCGAGTACATTCCATTATTGAATTCAGGAGTGTGATGAAGGTCTGCCTGTATCAGGTTTCACTCTGATCACTGTCACTGATGATTTTCTCTTCATTCATTCATTTAAGAAAATTCTTTTTCTCTAATTGGACCTCAGATGCACAGTATTAGATTCATCACAATCCTTGATTGATGATTCTCTCATTGTTGGTCCATGCCTGAGCTACCTTTACTCAGTTATTTTTAATAATGTATTAAGCATTCATGAATGCACCATCCAAAAAATAAAACTAGAGCCCTGACAGGGATTCACATCTAACCATATGCTTTCCCCCTCATTCCATCCTCCTGCTTCCTTTCCCCACCTGAGATAAGCATCCTCTCGAAACCCAGGTTCACTCCCTTGCCTTCCTTTGTATATAGTTTTACTGCATTTATTTGTATTACATATGTACACATATAATACATGTTATATAGAAAATGTATGCTGTACATACACATTGTGCATATATATACATGGATTATACACAGACATTTATATCAGTACTTTTAATTTTACTTTTTTTAAGGAAGTGTCATACTGTAAGTAACCTTTGGAGAGTTATTTTTCCTTACTGTGACATTACTTAGATTCATCCATATTGTTGTAAGTTACTGCAGTTCATTTATTTTTTGTTAATAACAGATAGTGACCATATATTCTCTTCATCTCTTAATGTTGGGCATTTAGGTTTTTTCCAGGTTTTTCCTATTGTCAACAATGCTGCTGTGATCATTGTTCTACATGCATCGTGTTGTACATATGCAGGAGTTTGCCTTAGGTATATACCTATGGGCTGAGTTGCTGGGCTATCAGAAATGTGAATATTCAGCTTTAGAGACAATGTTAAACTCTTTTCTAAGCTGATCATATGTTCAGCTTTAGGAGATAAGGTCAAACCCTTTTCCAAAGTCATTGTATTCCTACTCAGTGTTGTCAGGCTTTGTGATTTTTACCTAATTAAATAGATGTAAAATAGTATCTCGTGGTGGTTGTGATTTGCATTTCCCTGATCACGAATGATGCTGACCATCTCTCTACACGTTTATTGGTCATGTGCGATTTTTCTGTTTGTGCATTTATCCCACTTTTCTACGTGTGTGCTTTTGTTATTGATTTATAGGTGTTCTTTACATATTTTGATGATAATACTTTGTACTTCTGCATATTACAAATATTTTACCAAAGTTTATAACTTGTCTTTCACTTTCTTTAAGGTACCTTTAAATCTTTAATCCATTTGGAGTTGACGTAGTGTGAGGCAAGGATGCAATTTTATCTTTTTCCATATGGATAATGGATAACTATCTTTTCCCAGCTCCATTTATTGATCACTCTTTCTTTCTTCCTATTCTGCTATGTCACCTCTGTCGCAGGAAACCCAAGTTTCATCTATGAATCTCAAATCTATTCCTCTGGCCTCTTTGTCTATTTCTGTATCAATTTACCCTGTCCTTCCTCCCTGCGCTTTCTTTCCAGACATATCCTGACTACTCCTGGCCCTCTACCCCTTCATGTGAATTTTGAAATAACCTTATCAAGTACCATGAAAAAAAGCCTAGGATTTTGATTGGAAATATACTGAATCTATAGATAACAATTGAAATCTTTATGATATTGTCTTATCCAAAATACATGTTCCTTCCTTATTCAGGTCTTCTTTAATGGCTTTTAATAAGGTTTTGTAATTTTCCCTGCAGAGGTCTTTCACATCTTATCTTAGATTATTCCTGGATATTTGATATTCTGTAATAATTTTGTAGATGTTTTCTGTTTAATTTTGTCTTATAGTTTTTACTGATACAGAGAAATATAACTGATTTTTATATTAATCTTATACCCAGCCACCTTACTAAACACTCCTATTATTTCTAATAATTAGTCTTTGGAGTAATTTGGGGTTTCTAGGTAAATTATTATATGATCTGCAGATAAAGACTATTTTAATTCCTCCTTTCCAATCCCTATGCCTCTAATGTCCTTTTCTTACCTTATTGAACCATCCAGGACCACCAACATAGTGTTAAAAAGAAGTAGTAATAGGAAGTGTGCTTTTCTCTTTTCTTTTCATTCTACACTCGTCCTGGGTGACCTCTTCTTGTTCCACAGCGTCAATCACTATCTAGATCTCTGTCCTGACTCACGTATCCACCTGTGAATGTTGGTCCCCTCACTATGAATGTTCTACAAACTCAACACGTCCAGAACTCATCATCTAGTCTCATCTCTCAACTCATGCCTGTTCCTCCTTTATTTTCTGACTTTATGGATGGCACCACCATCCACGTAGCCCAAACCAAATAAATGTAGAGTTGTCTCTCCAACCGCACACCCTCTCTGCCAATCAATCCTATTGACTCTAGTTCACTGATATCACTCTAACTCAACCCTTCTTTCCACCCACTCTACCAACCCCCATCATCTCTCACCTGTCTTACCGCCATAAGTTCCTAAACCATCACCTGATTCCGGTCTTGCCTTCTGCCAAACCCTCTTCCACGCCGTAACCAGAACAATCTGCCTAAATTTTAAACATTCTCACACAGCACCTGTAATAAAATCCCTTAGTGGTTCCCAATGACTTACAGAAAAAGCCTAAACCCTTTCATGGGCCAGTGTCTAAAAGCCAGGCCCTCTTTGGTCCGGCCTCCATGACACCTCAGCCTCACCTCTCTTTCTACCTGTCCTAACGCTCTGTACTCTCAGTTCTGCAAACACCTAGCTCTCTCTTCTCTTCACGGGTTTTGTACCCGCTGTTTCTCTTCCCCACTTCCTTCCATCTTTTTCTGAATAAGCCCCACTTATTCTTTAGGCCTCAGCTGAGATATCACCTCCTCCGGGAAGCCTTAGCAGCACTGTAATTGCCCTTGCCTGTTTTCCCCACTGCTTGAGAGCAGGAAAAAGTCTTATTCGTGTTTATAGCCCCAGAACCCAGTGTAGTGACTTACATAAGGTTCAATGAATGCTCTGGAAATGTACAGTGAAATCAGTTCTGTTCCCTTAAACCAAATTTCTGATCTCCATTTGCAAGAACCCTGTCTTTCAAAACTCCTACGATTGCCTTCCTAATCTCCGCCCACCCTCTCTGAGGTGCCTCACCACTTTGTTTACATCTTTCCCTGGCGCATGTCCCACCGGACTTGGGCTTTTGTCTGATCCTCTCCGCCAGCTGCTTAAAGGCCGAGGTTGTGCCTCATCCATCTTGGTGTTCCTGCCTCCTGTAGCCCCGAGCCTAGCACACAACTGATGCCAAATAGATACCTAAAGTGATAAAACTGAATTCCCTCCTGGAGCCACAAAACAAGCCGAGAACGTGCTTTGGATTCTTCCGTGAGCTGTGTTAGCGTTCAAAGCACAGGGACTTCTGCCAGCATCCCCACCTGCACAGCCTTCCGCCTCCACCTCCCCAATTGTTTCTTCGCTTTAGTAAGGGAGGTCTCTGAAACAATGTTATTCACTTCACAGGCAATGCCTCTTCATCTTTCTATTCTGTTCTGCAAGGTGTACTGGGGATATTTTCTTGGCTTTGTTTGGGGGCGGTTTTTAAGGAAGACGCCTTGGGGTGGCATTTTGTCCAGGTTTTCCTTCCTAGAGATATGATTCCTCTCCTCCGTAGCTGTTTATGAGTGCCATACTCTGCCATTTAAATATTAATGTTATGGAAACAGAGGGGAAAAAATCGGTCTCTCATCTGATATGTGATGTTGAGGGAAATTAAGATTAATAAATGGTGACAAGCTCTACAGCAGGAATAAAAGTTAAATTGCCTTGGACTATTTTCAGAAGTTGTTTGAGTAATGAGTATTCTATTGAATGCCCCATAACTATGATCGTTCTAAAAGCCTGATTTCTGGCTGTAGATCTAAAATGATACCTTAAACCTTAGCATTTCCCTCAGAATACTTGAATTCTGCAAGTCCATACGTTGGGGGAAATCCTTTAAGGGGCAAAACTGAGAAACGAAAGTTGGTCTTTCTTTATCAACTCTCAAGCAATCACTGTCCTGGGGAAAGACAAATTTTAGGTCTAAAAATTTAAGTAATAAATATGTCTGGCAGGTAAAACTGTCTAGATAATTAATTAGAATGCTTCACATCTTCAGCGAGATAAATCACGTCATAGACACATCGATACACTGGCTCGACCCAGTTAACTGCAGAAGGAGGGGCCCTCCAGCTCCTGTCCTAAGCCTCCGCTGTGCTTAACCTGCCAGGGCTATTGGTGAACACATAAGGAAGGCAGTGATTCGCCAAGTGTGGTCCCTGGACCAGAAGCATCAGCAGCATCTGGGAACTGGAGATACAGAGATGCAGGCTGGAGAGGCAGATTTTCAGGCTGCAGCCCAGACCTGCTAAATCAAACACTCTGAGAGTGGGGCTCAGTAGCCTCTGTTTAACAAGCTCTCCAGGAGATTTTGATGCGTCTTCAAGTTTGAGAGCCATGTTTTCTTACCCCTAGCTGCACATCAGTATCACTGGGGGATACTTTTCTTAAAACAAACAAACAATCAAACAAACTGATGCCAGGGTTCTATGCCCCAGAGAGTCGGATTTAACAGGTTTGGGGTGAAGTCAGGGCACTGGTATGTTTCAAAATCTCCTCAGATGATCCGAAACTGCAGAATCTGATTTCAAGCTGAGCTCTCACCCTAGTGACGGCAACAACCTCCAAAATGGGCTTTGGCTTCCAGTCTCTCCCTCGGATTTGTTCCCTCCCCCTCCGTCCACACGCACACCCCCATCCCAGGATTTAGCTCTAATCCCGTACTTTTAAGACTTCAATATGTATCAGAATCACCCAGTGGGATTGTGAAAAACAGTTTGCTGGGCCCCGACTCCACAGTCTCCGATTTAGTAGGTCTGAGGTCGGGCCCCAGAATTTGCCTTTCTAACAAGCTTCCCAGGCAACGCTGAAGCTGCTGGTCAGTCTTCTAACCTGTGAGTTCTCCAGTCACTCGGGCCTTGGTGAGAAGAGAAAAGTTATGACCATAATGAACTGACACTGCAGGTCCCCCAACCTGTTGCATGGAGTCTTCTGACTAGAAGGCAGTGCAGGGTGACCGTCAACGGTGCAGCCTCAGGGTCCAGGCGGCAGCGTTTAATCCCATAAATTCTCTCTGCCTCAATATCCTGTTCATACAAAGGGAGATAGCATAGGCCGTAGCTGAAGGGGTTGCTGTGAGGATGACATGCACTGGCACGTGCAGCATAAGAGGCGCCCAGCACGTATTAGGTGCTCAAAAATATTTATCATTAGTGACAAACTTATAAAGTTGTAATTAGTTGTAACTGCTAAGTAGTCATAATTACAGACAAAAAACAGCTCTTTTTAATTATTGTACAGCCCTTCCCTCCCTAGAGTTTAGACACTAATGCCTGGGGTTCTATGCAGACAGATGAATAAAAAGAACCCTGACTTGGGGGGAGGGTATAGCTCAGTGGTAGAGTGTGTGCTTAGTATGCACAAGGTCCTGGGTTCAATCCCCACTACTTCCATTAACCTAAATAAATAATTTAATGATTTAATTAATTTCAAAAAACACATACTTCACCATCCACACTCAGAATCATTTTTCCCCTGCCTCCTCTCAAAAATGAAGGGGCCATTAATTGGCTGTGATGTGTGGAATAAAGGGGTCTCCCCAGAGAGACCCCCCACCCACCAGCCCTGCCAAAATGTAGCAGCATCTCTCAGAAGCAGGTGAACACAGCCCCTAAGCAAGGTGAAGAACCCTTGCTACCGTTCTGAAATCATATATGATCACATCACACTCTGTTTAAAATTATTCCATGATTTCCAACTGCCTTAAAACTAAAAGTCAAATTGTTTATCATTACTTAATGAGTCCTGGCCCCTTTCCAGCTTCTTGGCCCATAATGAACCACTGAGACTTTTCCAAAAACACCCTGCCCTATGAAGTCACCGTGCCCTTGCCCCTGCTGTTTCCTCTGCCTGGGCGCCCTTCCCCCTCCCAGCACTCCTTGCATAGAAACTTGCTAATTTATATTTATTTTTCAGCTTCCTTCAAAGTCACCTCTGCCTTAAAACCCCCCTGCACACTGCCTCCGCTTCCCCCAAGGCAGAGCCCTTCTCTGTGTCACTTCCACACCCAACACAATCCATGACTATGCTGAGGAGTGCCTGAGCTGCCACTGTCTGCTCACCGCCCCTCTCCACTGCTGTGAGCCAAGCCAAAGTAGCAACCGTGTCCCGGTCATCCTTGACCTGCAGACCAAGCACCGCCCTAGCCCATATTAGGGACTTCATTATTGAGTGAAGCAGTGAAGGTTGGAGGGGAAAAGAAATGTTCAGTGGATTCTATGTTAACTGAACAATTCCTGGAGAATCAAAGGAAACCAGGAGAGAAGAGATCAGAAGCAGGGTGCAGAAAGAGAAGGAGTGACAGCCACCTCGGCTGATCCCCAGAACAGCAGGTACATGGGACCTGGAGCTGGTAACTTTTCATCAATAAGGAACGTCTAGCTCCCTGGATTAGTTAGGACAGTCGTTCTCAAACATTTATGGACTTTGTTATTGACAGCCCCAAAGTGCTTTCATATGTGTGGGTTACGTCTCTCCATATTTACCATTAGAAATTAAAATGGAAAAAAAAAAATTAACATTCCTTCATGCATTTGGTTTTTTTTTTTTTTAACAAAACTGCTATTTTAAAAAAAAATTGCTGGAGAGAGGGTATAATTCAGTGGTAGAGCATGTGCTTAGCATACACAAGGTCCTGGGTTCAACCCCCAGTACCTCTGTTAAAAAATCTTTTTTTTAATTCAAACAGATTTCTTCTGTATAGCACAGGGACCTATATTTAGTATCTTGTAATAACCTTTAACAAAAAAGAATATGAAAACAAATACATGTATGTATATGCATGAGCCATTGTGCTGTACACCAGAAATTGACACATTGTAACTGACTGTGTGTCACTTAAAAATAAATAAATAAATAACATTTTTAAAAAACTAGAAGTAACAAAAAAGAATTTTTAAACAAATCGCCATTTTAAAATAGCAATAATAAAGATATAAACATAATTTTTATTTAAAAAACTGTATTTTCAAAAAAATTTGATTGAGAAGGGTGACATTGTTTTTCACATTTTCGAAGCTCTTTAATATCTGGCTTAACAGAAGACAGCTGTATTCGTGTATTGGCTTCTGCATTCAACCTGTTGTGATATCACTCATCATGTTAGCCTTTGGAAAACTCAGGAATCTACTCATGAGAAAATGAGAATAAAAAAGGCAAATAAAGAGTCAGTACTGTTATGAGCCTCATGAAAGAGTCTCCCCGCCCCTACACACACACCCCCAGGGATTCCGGAACCACACTTTGAGAGATTGCGGTTGCGGAGATTAAAATAATAGTGACTTGAATAAGATAAAAAGATTTCTCTCTTGCCTTACTTTCCAGATGTAAGCAGTCCCCGTCAGTCATGATGCTCTTTCTGGTCGTTCTGCCATCCCTGGTACGCATCGTCCAAAATGGTACCACCTTTACACCGCAGCCAGTGGAAAGTGAAAGGCATGCCCTGGTCTTTTAGGTGCATGTCCAGAAGTTGTATATTCACTTCCCCTTGAACTCCATTGGCCCAACCTTAGCCAAAAGCCTATTAATTACTGAGCTGCAAAGGAGACTGGGAAATACCTCCAATCTAATTGACAGTATGTTCTATCACCATAGAAGGTGAGAACAGATATAGGAATAAGTCTCAGTCTCTGTTACATTGACCTTTCCTCCTAGGCCAGGCTGGGCGCAGGGACAGAGAGGAGCTTGGGGAATCCTTTATCACCGCTCAGAAGGACAGGAACGCTGGTCCTGGCATAGAGCAGGACCCACACAGTAAGCCATCTTTGCCCATACATCTGCGTCGGGAAAACAATGCTAACAAAAAACAAAAAGTTCTCAAAGCAAGTAAGCCCTCAGGACATAAGCAGCTCACATACACAGCAGCAGACGGGAGCTGGAGACCAGTCACAATGGAAACGCACTGGTTAAGGAGGAAACTCCCAAGCATCAGCCATAAAAGAGGTTTAGGTTAGGATAAAGGCCCAAGTCACCAACACAGCTCACAAGGTCCTGCAGGATCCCAACCCTCCCCCCAAAACCCTGTCTCCAGCCCTATCTTATTCCAGTCTCTGCATCGTCCTCCACATTTCAGTCATGGTTGACTCTTCAGTTTGAAGAGGGTACCTTAGTCTTTCTTGTCTTAGGGTCTTTGCACGTGCTGTTCCATCTCTTGGAACACTCTTTTCCTGGCCACTGTCTGGCCCGCACATGCTCATTCTTCAGGTCTGTGGAACCAACAGAGATCAATCAAGTGAGAACAGGCAAAGGCTGTGTATCTGGAGCTTGCTACAGCAAGGGAGTCAGCCACTACCGCTTGGGTTTTGGCTGAGTCTCAGAGGCTGGCAGAGGAGTAGGAAGGTTTTATAAGGCAGAAAGGACAGGTTTCAGGCGTACCCTGGTTGGAGGCTGCTGGCATGGGAAAGCAGTACGTATAGCAGTAGCCCATTCTACGTGATTGGTTAGGGGTGCATATTTGGCTTTCTCTGGTTGATTCTAAGTAAGGACAAAAATTAAGGATGCCATCAGTTATTAATACAGTCCTGGCTGTTTCGGGCCAGTTGTTACAGGGGTTATTGTTTGGCTTCCTGGGCTGGTTGCTGGAGAAAGTGGTCTGACTTCCTACAAGTCTGACTTACAGACAGCAGGCTGGCCGCCCAAGCTGGTTACTGTAGATAATAGGTTGGTGTCCCGGGCTGGTTGCTGCAGATTATGGGTCAGATTTCTATTTCACATATGGTCTAACTACTGTCTATTTGTATATTCAGTCTCTGGTCTCAGCTCACAGCATTTCCTCCTGGAAGCCTTCCCCAACCCCCAGACCAGGGTAGGTCCCCCTTTAATACGTTCCTGCAGCTTCCTGAACTTCTCTTCCTGATACTCAGCAAATTTGTAATTAGTCCTTGCCCAATAGGTTATAATCTCCATGAGGACAAGGACTTGTCATTTATTATGTATAAAATACCATTGAAAAGATACTAATTAATTATTAATTAAATTTTTATTTAACACTTAAAGCATTTCCAAAATCACTTTGCTGCCCAGGTATAAATCTCTAGTTGGCCTGCAAGGCAATTTTATTGATTTTTCATTTTTTGCAAAACTTATGTTTACAAGAAGAAAGCAAACCAAACTTCTTTTTGTATTGTATGGAAATAGTTCACTCAAGTGTGTATCTGTTAATTTATTTGTCATCAAAATATCACCTTGCCCAAAAGAAAGGACTGACAAGTGTGCAAAATGTTTACAATCCTTTGTGCAATTATAGTTTATCATTAGTTTTTATCTCTTAGTTATTGTTATAAGTAGCACCTGTATTTTTTGTTACGTACAACTTTATACATTGAAGCCTGTATCTGAATTTGCCTCTGTAATTTATTTTGCCAATGTTTTCTGAATGAACCGAATAAAGCTTCTGTTGTAACATGTCATGCAAACACATTATTGTGTTTGTGGTTGATGAACTATGGCTGTAAATAACACTATAGTTTAATAAGCCCATCATTCTAAGTTTATCAAATATTTTCCATTCTTGTGAAAAAATATTGTTTTATTATCCATTCTCTATGCTCAGCACCAGGCAAAGGGATTAGCATATAGTAGGGGCTCAATAAAAAATTATTACATGGATGGATGGATGCATGGATGCAAGATATGCAAATGGCTGAATGGATGTCAGACTTTTGCAGAACTGAGGGTAATGTTCTGCTGCTTATCACTGGCAAATTTCCAGAGCCCTCTGCTAAGAGTAGCTGAAGACAGGAGTTCCATACTGATTCTGCCCCCACGAGCCATTATGCCATTCCAACAGGGCTACCCAGCAGGGAAAATAAGGTCCCATTCCAGAGTGAGCCACCAAGTTTGTGAGCTGTTTCAAGTTTAGCTAATTTTCCAACGTTTCTGGGATCTGATATCTACCTTGGTGTCTCCATCGTAAGCTTTATTTCCTCCTAAGCATGGATGACTGACAACACCCTACAAAAGATTCCACTGGGTCCGGGTGCTGCACATTTAGCAAGAAGACTCCTGGTGCTGAACTTCTGGCATGAACCTGCTGGCTGTAACGTATCTTCCTGGTCTGACTCAATGGTGACCCACAGTGCTCTGTGTATGGGCTGTTTTCTTCTATTTTCCAACCTCTGAAGATTGTCAGAATTCTGCCTGTCTAAGCAATAAATCCATCTTTTCAAGGATCAATTGCAGTGACTGGCTGCAGAGCCTGGAAATCCAATTAACTGCAAAATAAATAAAAAATGAAAAATACACTGAAGCTGTGGCATAAATCAGCTAGCGAATGTTCTGCACATTAAAATAAACAAGGAGAAATTTCAACTTCATTTGTCTTCTTTTCCTTTTTTTAAACTCCCTTATTGATAAATTTAGCCTTGGTTCCAATTTTGTCTTAAGCCACGATTTGCTCAAGTATAGATCTGTTGGGATGGCGATCTCCGTTCTAATTATACCCTGCCAGCGCTCTCCGGAGAGGAGCCAACTCGGCTAGGATTACCTTGGTGCCATATGTAAAACTTTAGGCCCTCTCTCCCTTCATCTTTTTACACCCCATGTGTTCTTAAAGGGGCATAAATCTGCTCTAACGTTGCGTGGGAAATATGAGTTATTTTGGCTTTCTGGGACATTTTGAAAAGGACAGAGTTTTCATCAGTTGGCTGAGTGAAAGGCTTTATGCCTCACTGCTAGTGGGTCTGCTGGGCTGCAGCCATGACACACGGAGCCCCTGGGCACTGGGCAACCTTCTTGGTGTGGAGGAGTGGGTTCAGTGCCTCATGGCAATGAACCTCACTCCCGGCCACACACCCAGGCTTTCTGTCAACCCCCTGGAAAGGGTTACCCTGGGGCCCGAGGTACCCAGCAACCTGAGGAGGCCCCCTGGGAGAAAAATGGGCTAGCAAAGGCATGGAAGGAAAAGGCTACCTGGGCTCCCATCTGCGACTGGGACACAGCTTTGTGTCCTGCGGGTATCACGAGAACAATCAGGGCTGGTGATCCCTATTCAACCCCCGGGTCTGGGGTCCAGAGCAGGAGGGCTCTGCCACTGACTCACATGTGACTTCAAACAGTCACGGGTCTGTTTCAAAAAGCTCTGGATCGTTTCCTTGTATGTAAATGAGCAGACTGAAATAGAGGCTCCCAACGCCCTTCCAGGTCCCAAAGTCTGTGATTCCACGTTTGGTGAGTTAAAGCACATGTTTTATTTAAGGAAGATTTGTAGAGAGGGTATTCTTACTTTGATGAACTATAAACTAGCTCTTCCATCCCTCCCTTTTTCTTGATACCCTGCCTGTGTCGTCACTGAATTTGCCATTTCTGGATTTTAAGCATTACGTAGACATCAGGAGTTTGTCAGTAAGTTTCCTGTGGAATCCAGGAAAAACAAAGGTTGACTGTTTCTCAGCATTTCTTATCAGAAAAGCAAATGACTCAATATTGCTTAAAAAAAAAGCACGCTTTCATTTCATCCTCCCTCCTTGGATAAAACAAATGATATCAACAAACATGAGAAGAAAGTTCTTCCATCCTTCAAAATGTGCCCATGCGAACAGTTTTCGAATCACAAATTTTCTGTTATCCTTAGCTGGTTATTGATTTGGTTTTACTAAAAAATATTGCCTTATTTTCTAAACTTATTTTCAAAATTCCATTTACCCGAAAACACAACCAAAAGAAAGCAAATAGGATGATGGGAAGCCGTAACCATTGGAAACATAGTCATTACCGCCTGGAGGGTATTTCCGTGGTCATAAACTACTTTCGATGCCACAGGAAAAAGAAAACACATAGGGCCTGGGTTCTCTCCTTAAGTCTCGCTGGAGAGATGGAACTTATGCAAGGAAATTACTGGAAACCGGTCTCAATATAACAGAAAAATAAATTCACCCTCTTATTCTCAATCCTGATAGCTCCCTTATGTTTTCCTTAACCCTAATGTGATGCTAGGCACTGTGCTTGGCACTGGAAAAGGAGTAGTGAACACACCAGCCGAAGTCTGCCTTCCTGAGGTTTTCAGAAGGTGATACACAGATCCAGGGGTCAAGGACACAAGGGGTTAATTTCATGAGATGACCAGGTACTCAGCAAAGAGTAGTCAAACGTTGTTTTGTTAACCTACAACTGCATTATTCTATTTTCATCTATTGGTGTTGGCATCAGGGAGGCAGCAGGAGCCTCAGGCTCTTATCTTCCCAATCCCTTTTTCTTCTCCAAGGCAGGTAGTTACAAGTAGCAAATAAGTTTCTATTCTCACTGTGGGGTTTTTTGGTTTAAAACTGTTTATTGATCAATAAAAAAGTAGAAAATCACGAAGTCATTGCCTGGGGAAACTGTACTAGTAATTTTACAGCAGGCTAGATAGTAAGGAAAGATTACAAATGTTAGTAGGCGGGAGACCCAGCTCCTGCTGAAAACAAGTCAATTCTGACAAAAATCCAACCACCCTTACTGACCTTGGAGAGCCTGCCCAAGGTCAATGACAGAATGAATATGACTATATCGGTCCTGTTCCCAGTCTGTTTACTAGCTCTGGAAAAAAAAAGTGGACAGACATCATATGTACTCCCATATGCTTAAAAGTAATAAACACTGTAAATAACAGACTGGAATCTTCAAAAGAATGCGAAAGAGAATGTACATGGGATTTAGAACAACATTTTAAAATAGACTTTAAAGTTAATTTTTAAAATAGGACTGTCACTGGGACATATTGTTGCCACCGTTACTATTTATATTAATAACTCTGACTCACCCAACAAGTCTTTGTAAGCTCAGAGAGTATACTGGCAGTGTTCATTCATTCTTCCAGTCATCCGCCCTCCCATCTGCTCACCCAGGACTGCTGTGAGGGTGAGTATTCAAACCTCCAGAGGAGTACCCTTGCCCTTGTCCTTCTATCTAACAATGACCTTCACCCAGGCTCCTCCAAGGAGAACATTATTCCACCCTTCTCAGTACCTTCCCTCTACCTACTTACCTTATTCCTCCTTAAACCTCTCTGTGTCCAGAACCCAGCTCTCCATAAAATAATTGGGATCAAATTTTTCCAATACCCTCTTCTGCCTGCTTGTATCCTCACCCACTTCTCTTACTTCCATGGCTTCCATTGGTCATCATTTTAATTCTGTTATACCCACCTTCAATTCTTCTGTTGCCTCCTGAATGAAGCCCTAGACTTGATCTCTTCTGCCAGCTTTCCTTACTCCAGCAGACAGACAGCATGCATTATCTTAACTATCATCAGGCACAAGTGCCTTTGCAGAGAGGCAGCATGTTCTGCATCTAAACAGTCATCCAACTGCAAGTTCTGCTTATAAGGCTCCCTGGAGGATGTAAGTGAAGGGCCACACATGTGGGTTGTCAACACATCTCAACAGGCAGGGGCCCTACCCATTCCCCAGCGAGCTGTCATTTTCATGTTCACGGCAAGGCTCTTGGTCTTCAGTCCTGAAACCCAAAGGTGGATATCACCTCTCAACTCTGATCACATTCCATCAGGGGTGGTCAGCTGAAGAGATAGGGCAAAGTCATGATCATTATCCAACCTCTCAGCTTATCATTTTCCAGAAAAGAGCAGCTCTTGATGGCGTGGCACCTTGGACAGGTAAGCTTTGATGGGAGGAAAAGAGGGGAAGGGGCTCACAGCACAAGGCCCTGCCGATGACAGTCAGGCCAAGACAGGCAGCCCCCTGGAGAGTCCTAGCAGAGAGGTGGCACTTAAGGATACATCATACCTCCAGTAACAGGCATTGAAGAACGGCAGAAGCAGAGACAGATGAGAGGGTCATTGCAAAGGCAAGTTCTCCACTTTTCACTTTGGTCAAAGTGAGCCTGGGGGTGTTCTGGGAGGGCAGCAATGCCACAAAACTGGGGACCAGATACCTTCCTCTCCTCCTGTCCCATGGTGAGGCATCTCACACCAGGGGAACAGTGAGTTAACTGAGGGTTCTCCCTACAGTCTTTGGGCATCATGGATCCTGATATCAAGAGCCCAAGGGCAGCTTTGACTCCACATCTAGACTCCACAGAGGTAAGAACTTCAGCTTGAGCCTGAAGACTCAAATATGAGGAGTCTATTTATGTGAAGAACTAAGGACTCACTAAAGTAAGTCCTATCCTGAAAAAAAGAGAGAAAGGAGGTAGAGAAATTTGATTCAAGAGTAATGGGCTACAGTCAGAGACGACACGTTCAGTCATCCTCAGTTCCCAGCCCAGGGACTTACATCAAGACCTAGAGCATCAGTGACAAGAGTCAGCATCCTAACCCTCCTACACTGCTGGTGGGAATGTAGTTTGGCACTGCCATTATGGAAAACAGTATGGAGATTCCTCAAAAAACTGAAAATAGCCTTACCATATGATTCAGCAATCCCACTCCTGGGCATATATCTGGAAAGAACTCTAATTTGAAAAGATACATGCACCTCAATGTTCATAGCAGCACTATTTACAACAGCCAAAACATGGAAGCAACCTCAATGTCCATCAACAGATGACTGGATAAAGAAGCTGTGTATATATAATGGAATACTACTTATATAATGGAATACTACTTATATAATGGAATATTACTCAGCCATTAAAAAATAAAATAGTGCTATTTGCAGCAACATGGATGGACCTGGAGATTGTCATACTAGGCAAAATAAGCCAGAAAGAGAAATAAAAATATCATATGATATCACTTATATGTGGAATCTAGAGGGAGAAAGGACACAAATGAACTCATTTGCAAAACAGAGACAAACTCACAGACATAAACTTATGGTTACCAGGAGGAGAAGGAATTGTGGAGGGATAAATTAAGAGTTCAAAAATTGTAGATACTAACTACTAAACACAAAATTGACAAACAACAAGGTCCTACTTTATAGCACAGGGAACTGTATTCAATGCCTTGTAATGAAAAAGAATATGAAAAGAAATATATATATATAACTGAATCATTATGCTGCACACCAGAAATTAACACATTGTAAATTGACTATACTGCAATTTAAAAAAAAAGAGTCAGCATCCTATGAGTCAGAGTTGGAGAGAGAAAGCAGTGAACGTATCAAATGCCCATGTGCGGATCATACCTGAGATTCCCCCAGGACCTCCCAGAGCCGTTTTCAAGGACTGTGGCAGGGAGCTGGAGCAGAGAATGTCTGGTGGGGCCAAGAAACACAGGTGGGAGCTGCCAGCCAAAGATGCGCCCTTGCAAAGAGCCCCAAATTTCCCGGCCAGTCCATGTCTTCATGCAGACATCGGAAACAGCCCTGGCTGGGAACATGGAAAATGGGTGTCAGAACATCCTCCTGGGAAGGAAGTTTGTGACACATGAGTTGTCCCCACACATGCAGGTGCTCACGTCACATCCCACACCCCACTGATGTAGCCAAAGTCGACATAAAAAGATGCCATCACTCCCTGGAATCTTGGCTACAGCTACTGTTGATGAACTCTGGTCAAACAACAAAAAGGGCAGAGAGGCCTGATAGAAAATGGAAAGAACCAAATGTCTGAGTTGATTTGATAAAGTTAACTCAGGAGAGAACCAAACATTAAATTCCATCAGACTCCTTTAATTTTCCATACAGTTCTAGCCTGAGTGGCTTAAGCGCTGGGCTGAAGTCAGGAGTGCAGTTCTCTATCCTCCTCTGAAAAATGACAAGGTCACCTTGCGCCTGCCACTTCACTTCACTGCCTGCCCGTAACTCCAACTGCAATAACAAGAAACTGCAGAGAGTTTTAAGGGCTGACAGCATTTTCCAAATTACTTAGGGGTTACAGGAGATATTTTCTGAATCCAGAGTATTGTTACTGCAGGACTGACCCTTTCTAGAGCTGGAAGTATTCCTTTCTCTTTACAGCTCCTAGGATATTTATGCTCAGAGCAGGAAAGTGACTTCTCTGAGGTCACACAGCCAGTCAGTGGCAGTCTGAGAGTAAGCAGCTGGATCGCCTGATAGACATCTCTCCTGGAACTCAGCCGGGGCATACAGACTGACCTGCTGGATGTTTTTGGCAATTAACAAACATGCAAACAACAAATAAGAACCAATTATTATGCCCAAAGAATACAGCTCTCTAGAAAAAAGCATCTTCTTAGAGCCCTCTCAACATTGATTTTCCTAGCCCTGCTGCTACTAAAACTTCTTCAGGTAGACCCACATCATTTCTTGGGTTTTTTTTTTTCCCCAAAGGAATAACCAGTTCTTTCTCTCAATTTCTACTTAATAATGTCGCAGTAGTGAACTTTTCCCTTCCCTCATTAAAGTAGCACTCGGTTGGGTCAGGGGAAAGCTGATTTGAGGTCTCCGCCTTTGAAACCAAGCCCTGGTCTTTAATTGGGATCTCCTTGGCAGCAGCCCTGTTGCCTGTGGCAAGAAGACATCTTTGGCTGGGTTACGAATTCTGATTTTTTTTTTTTTTTTTTACCTTAAGCCTTGAGTACTCCCTACAAATAAAAATTTAATATAATTGGTTTCGGTGCATCTAGGAGCCTTTTAATTACCCTCTGAAAGACGTTTAGGCAACAGCTTGCTATTAGGTTAAACAGTGTCAGCGTCTGTGCTATAAACGCTAACAAGTTTGTTACACTTTGCAAACCAATATTTGCCTCTTGTAAATTGTTTTCTCTAAGGAGCCTTCTTGGGGAGTACAGCTTCCATCCAACGGGCAGAGTGGACGTCGTGCCAATGGGAACACCTTCTTTTCCTCTCCTTACTCCCCTCAGTGCTGGATCCTGGCTGTTTCAGACACCTTCATAAAACCATGGGGAACCTTGTGATAATTCAGGAGCCGATTACACAGCCAGCGGGCTCCCCAGGCAGCGCCTCTCTCCTGGGCGGCTCACGACTGGCCATTTCACTGCTCATTAGCCCCTTTTCCAGAGAGTGAGCAGGGAAAACAAAGAGAGATGAAATTCAAACCCATCCGTTTGCTTCCTATTAGCTGCTCTAGGTAAAAGTTTAGTGAGGGAGCAGGCTGAAATGATTAATTAATGTAAAGTGTGAGGACTGGCTCTGCAGCTCGTTTGTTTAAGCTCTTCCTTCCTCCTGGAATCATCTGTCATACAAAATGTACTGGCCGCAGGACCAGGCTAAGAAAGTTACAAGGATTGTGTTGGCCCCAGAGAGATAATCATGGCAAGGAACTGAGGAAGGAAAACTGATGCCAGACTTTCTTTCTAAAGAATCTGAAACGTAATATTATCTCCTATAACCTTTTAGAGGTTTTTTAAATTAAATTAGAAAATAGATGAGCCTATGGCTAGTAAAAACCAAAATAACTACTTCCTTCTTTGTTCCACTTACAAAACCCCCACTGCAGAGAAAGTCATATTTACAGATGCAATAAATCTTAATAATGCCATCAGGAAAACTGACTTTTAATGATAAAAAATTTACACAAGTTGCTAAGCAAACATTGCAGCAAGCTAATCCAGTCTGTTAAATAAACAATTAAAAGTGATCACGCAAGGTAAACCCTTCAGAAAGAAGGAAGCTTTTCCAAAGGAATATTTACCTGTGGCTAGAGAAAAATGCTTATTAAATGTAAAGACGTAGACAGGCTATATCTTCCTCTAGAAAAAAAATTATTATCTCACACTTTAATAGTTGTTGGTTTATTCTGAACATTATTTTAATATTTCATTGGAAAATTATTTTCGCTCTAAGTGCATTTTTTTTCTATTATATCCATGTGTACACCCAAGGCTGAAAGCTTTTATGGAAGGAATACATCTCTAATCTTTGAAAGACATGATAGAATATTTAATTTACTGAAATTCACTTTATTATCAAATTTGCAAGAATATATTCAAGGCAGGCAATGAGGTATCTCTACACATATGATAAAGGTTCTACTTCCTAGGTCATTTTATCCCAAACTCAAGGATAAATCATCCATAAAGTATCATGAAATTGAGAGACAGAATTGGTACATAAATCCACGGGGTTCTAACCTTGCCTTATCACCACCCACTATGGAACCTTGGACCCACCACTTCCCTCCCTGGTCCTCTGCAAGAAATGGTCTCCACATGTCCTCTAGCTCTAAACTTCTGTGCTCTGTGAACGAGAGGATTGGGTTAGATCAGAATAAAGGCCAGCTGAGTTAGAGAAGGGCAAATTCAAAGTTCAACTGAGGATATGAATGATACTACACAACAGATCCAGGGCTGGAATCCCCTAATTAACTGGAGGTGGTGGGGGTGGAGGTGGGGAGGGCACACTCAGCCCAGGGTCTGGAGCTCAGTACCACTGTTTTATGAATGTTAGTATTTCCCCTAGATATCATCAGGCTCTAAAAACTCTTCTGCGAGGTGGGAAAAGGATTTATAAGCCATAATGCCAATTTATTAACCTACCAACAAGGATAGATATTAATAGTGACTGAAATACTCCTCACCGCTATTTAGAGTGCCTGTTCCTGTTATGAAGGTAACTAGAGCCCTCAACCAGTCATCAGAACATTGCCCAATGAGGACAGAATTAGTCAGAGCTGAGCCCGTGCTGAGAGAGGAAGGAATAGCACATGGAACTTCTAAGGTCAGACTAAAGAAAGTGTTCTTAGCCAAGGGTCTCAGACCTCGGCCTGGGCTTCAAGGGATCTGATCTTCCCGAAATAGTCTGCAAAACTGCATATTAATGTGGCCACCTGCATTCTTCTAAGGGTGTCCATAGCATTTAGTACCTTCTCGAAGAGGTCTGCCATCTCTAAAAGTCCACAAACTATTGGGAAATACAGAAGAAAGACTGAAGACAGACAGGGAGGAGAGTGAGGCAGCTCTGAAGAATCTGAAATCAGGAGCTGGCACTGAGTGACAGGGTGAGGATTCTCTGAGAAGGGTCCAGTTTGGAAGGAAGGGTCAAGCAGAGACCTGGTCTAGCCCAAAGGGATACCAGAGCACCAACTCCAGGGGTCCCTGCAAAGGTCAGGCCCAAGGTCAGCCACAATGACCCTGTGGCCCCCAAGAGACTTCATTCACATGAAAGGCTGCAAGGCCTGCTGGGTCCCCAGAGCAGGGCTCCTGTAAATCCTGCTGAGGTGTGCAGCCAGTTCCACAGGGTTACTCATCCACAGGTGGGAAGCAACGCACTGGGCCCCCTTCACCCCACCTTCAGTCTAGCTCACCCCAAACTCCCTGACTGCGTACTGCCCCTCTGTCCCATGTCTTCCCTCGTTCCCTAAGTCCATCCCTCGATTTCTCTAGGAGCCAAGGGGACACCACAGGATGAGAAAAGAGGTTTGGCCCCAGAAGGCTAGTGGAAACACAAGAGTATTAGCTCTTACAAGAGCTGTTGTCAGGGTCAATGGTTGACACGCTGGGCCAAGTGCAGTTCAAGTGCGAAATTCAATTAATGAAAAGGAAGTAAAATTAAAAATTAACCTCTCCAATCACATCAGTCGCATTTAAAATACTCAATAACCTCATACGGTGGGTGCCTCCTTTTTGGCCAACACAGCTATAGAATATATCCATCATCACAGAAATTTCTTCTCTATATAATCTAGCACTAAACTCTGTGAACAAACAGTAATTACAATAGTGGTTCAGAGAACGGAAGAGCCTGAAGTAAAGCAGAACTAGCTGTCAAGGGCTTCAGGGAGGAAATGGGACTTCAGCTGAGCCTCGGGGGGTGAGATGAAAGCGTGGGAAGGGGCTAGTCATCCGGAAGCCATGGCGAGAATAAGGGAAGATGTGGGCAGGGACCTGGCTGGGGCTGGTGCGAGTTCATGATGAACACACAGAGCAGGGATGAAGGAATGAATGGACAGTGGGAAACAGGATAAGCAGGCAAGCTGGAGGCAGACTGCACGGGAATCTCAACACCAGGCGCCGTAATTTAGGCACGACTGTAATAGCTACCAACACCGGCTACCACTTGTTTAATGCTTACTGTGCTTCAAGCTTTGTACCAAGAAATTTATATAAATTATTAAATTTACTCCTCACAACACCAAGAGGTAAGTGCTTTTAACTCTATGATGAGAATGACAAAATCTCTGCTTGGAGAGTTTAGGTAACTGATAGCCGAGATCATGCAGCTGGGAAATGGTGGGCTGCCATTCAGCTCCACACTGCTGCGGTTGTCGGTGTGTCCACCTCACACGTTCCTCCCCGCTGCCTGGCGTCCAACATCTTTGTTTTTAAACATATCGTTGTCCTTTTTTTTTTTTTTTTTGAAGTACAGTCAGTTTACAATGTTGTGTCCATTTTTGGTGCACAGCATGATGCTTTGGTCATACACATATCTACATATATTCCTTTCCAGATTCTTTTTCCTTATAGGTTACTACAAGGTATTGAATGTAGTTCCCTGTGCTGTACAGTATAAACTTGTTGTTTATCTATTTTATATATAGTAGTTAGTGTCTGCAAATCTCGAACTCCCAATTTATCCCTTCCCACCTCCTTTCCCCACTGGTAACCGTTAAATTTGTTTTCTGTGTCTGTGAGTCTGTTTCTGTTTTGTAAATGACTTCATTTGTGTCTCTTTTTTTTAGATTCCAAAAATCTTTCTTTTTAACGAAGAAGGGCTTCTGCTTCCACCCTTTGAAGTGTGTATCAACAGTTTCCAAGGCATCTCTTCAGGAAGTCCTGTTTTCTACCACTCGGGAAAATATTTCCTTAACAGGACCCCAGTCCTCAGCAGTTTAGACTACGTGGCATCAGAAAGAACAGGAACATGGCAGAAAGGGTTTGGAAAATGGCAGAGACTGGCCCCATGGTGTAGATAAAAGGCATCTAGTAAAAGAGGCTGGTGTAGTCAAGGCCTGACCAACTTTTCAATTGGCATCTATGCCAAAAGTCATCTCCCCGACTTTAGAGCCACAATACCCATCACATGTTCAGGGCAGGATCCCCGGCTCCCTGGCCCCTCTCACTGTCTCTCATTCCTCCCAGGAACTTGTTTGCTACCTTCTTTTGTAGGTTTGGGTTTTGGAGTTTGCACACATGGACTCTTCCCTCTTATAACCATGACTACAATTTGAGCTGGCTGCTCCTGGGCTGACCCGGCATTGGACTGTGACTGTAGATGGGAACTAAACTCTTCCCACAGGAGAAAGAAGTTAACATGCTTTTCCACACCTCTCTGCTTTTTCTATTGAAATAGAATACTTTATTAAGCTAACAAAGCATGACCATTCATCTCCAATCATTATAGATAAAAATGTATAGCAGCATTTAGAGCAAGATTTAAAGAAGTGCGTATACCTCGTTGCTACCTTTAACAGACATCCTTCACAGCTTCATCGCATTTTGGCATTGACCCAAAGCTTCAGCTATAATTCAACTTGCGTCTTTCCTAAGAGTGTAAATCCTGTTTGGGGTTGGTCCTTGGCATTTTTTTCTTCCGGGTATTAGAGATTTGGGCACCAAGAAATATTTCACATGGTTTTCGCCCCAGGTTTTCAGTCTCAGCAGCCTCCATGCACTTTAGCAGTGAGATGGTGCCCTGATGCTGCCCTAACATTCTAATTAGCAGGCTTGCTGTCTAATCATTCTGCTCTTCTGCGTGAGAGACTGATATTCCACGCCACACCATTTGCCAACAGCCAGGAAAGGAAAGCAATTAGAGTCAAGTTACTTACTGTCCATGGTGGAAAGTGTATATACACACAGAGGAGCTTTTCTTTTTATCTAGTAAGAAGGGGATGATTTGGCTCAAAGAGGAAGTCCTTCTTCAACCAGCCCTCAGTCCCTGGGAGTCAACTGTTTGTGGCCTTACTTGCTTGCTTGTTTAATAAGAACTGAAGACCTCCAACTCACTCACAATCTTCATTCTACCTACACCATATTTAAGCAGAACAAAATATTTTTTGAACCTTTTTTTTAAACATCTCTTTAGCTCAAGTCTTTTTTTGTTAATTTTTTTGTTTTCAACTTTACTTTTTGTTAGTTTGCATGCTTCCTTTTTTAACAATTTTTTAAAGATTTTTAAATTTTATTTTTATGTTGTTTATTTTTTGAAGGGGGGAGGTAATTAGGTTTATTTATTTATTTAGTTAGTTAGTTATTTTAATGGCAGACTGGGGATTGAACCCAGGACCTTGTACATGCTAAGAACGTGCTCTACCGCTGATCTATACCCTCCTCACTTCAGAACATAATATTTTAAAACCAAGATGGAGTTAAGCTTTTCTTTAACACCTTATTTTAGTACATTGTCAGATATAAGAGTAAAATATCCTATTCCTATGTATAAAAACAGAATTTAAATTTGTACAACAGAATCAGTTCTTTCTGAATTCTATAAGGAAATGTGCTCTTATAGCAGAATCAAAATCACAAGGTGTGCCAAATGCTGACTGGTAAATGAGGGTGGGCTGGAGTTGGGAAATCATCACTTTGCAACCACCAGAGCAAAGATTGGTCCAAGCAAGGACCATCAATGGTTGCTAAATCTGGAGGGAATTGTTAACAAGGAGGAGAATATCTTCATGGTCTTAAAAGGTTCTCCTGAAAGGTGAGTGGGGAGCAAAATTAGCATCACCAAGGAGAGGCAGAGGGACTTTGTGTGCCTCCAGAATGATGCTGTCTGAAGGTTATGCCTACACTGTAGCCTGAAGCTAACCATCAAGAAACATCAGACAAACCAAAAATGAAGAACATTCTATTTTTTTTTAAAGAAAGAGGTCTGAATTCTTCAAAAATGCCAATGTCTTTGAAGACAAAGAAAGGCTATAGAAATGTTCCAGATAAAGAGACTAAAAAACATGACAACTAATTGCAGTGCTAATCTGGATCCATTACTGGAAGGGGAGAAAAAGCTGCAAAGGACATTATTGGGTCAACTGAAAAAACTGGAATATAGTAGGTAGATTAGATCAAAATATTGTATCAGTGTTAAATTGAGTGAAATTGATCCCTGCAGCGTGGTCAAGAGGCTATTCTTAGTCTTAGGAAATACACTCTGAGGGATTCAGCAGTAAAGGGCAATGAGGTATACAACCTTCATTCAGACAGTTCAGAAAAAAATTATGTGTGTGTATGTACGTGTTGATAGAAAGTATTTAGCACTCACAAATGGTAAAGCAAATCCAGCAAACTGTTAAAATACATGAATATGGGCAAAGAATATATGGGTGATCTGTGTTCTATTTCTATTCTTGCAACTTTACTGTAAGTTTAAAATTATTTCCAAAAAAGTTAACAACAACCACACACACACACACACACACACACGAAAGCTTGTGAGGAAAAACTCAAGGATAGAAAGAGGACCAACCAGCTCCATCCTTAACTCTCTCCCAGGGAGGACCCCTGTCTTTACTTACCCTAGAGATGACCACTGACACCATAACTGCTGGTGGCAGTTTGTTCTTCCTACCTCTCTTGGCTTAGATTTTAATAAGTATCTTTTTTCTCTTAGTCCAGCAGAGACAAAAGTGAAAACATCTTCTGAACTTCCAGGTTTTAAAAAAATTCTAGGGGAAAAGAACCAAAAACAATAGAAAGCACAAGTACAAACAGAGGCAAGGTTACAGGCAGATTTCTCATCTTTAAATCATCAAACACTTGTCAAAATTGGGAGGTCATCATTTACTACACTCACCTAAGTTTGCCTCACCTCTAACTTACTTGATTTGCCCAAAGTTAGCATGCCTCATCTATTTTTCTCAGCTAAGTTTGGGCCCAGATCCACTAGTGACCATTTGACCTTTGTAGCCAGTGCCACAAAGAATTCACAAAGAATTCAGCCCAGAATTCTCTCTGCCTCATACAAACGACCTCTCTTTCCATAACATCTGGTTTATGTGATCAGAAATGAGGTATAGCTCCTCATTGCCTGCCCTCAAGAGCTAAGTAATTATCTTAATGTCCTAACATAAGGTGATGAGTGTTTTGCCCTAACTCATGAATTGTGCAAGAATGAACTACTGTTATGTTTGATTGATTGTGGCTTGATTTTTGATGAGGTGAATTTGAGGATTATTGAATGCTGCTTACAGTCCCTAATAAAAATCTTTATTCTTTTCGCTTAAAACGAGTCAGTGTGCTATTGAACCAATAAGCTCCCATTTATGGTCTACTGAGGGGTCTGCAGTCCTCAGCCCATTGGCAGAACAGAGATGATGGACATACTCAGGGCCCTGTGACCCTCCTGGGTCAGGTGCCATCTCAGCCCACTTGTCCAGGAGCTCCAGAAGACACTTTGAAGGGCTCATGCCTGCCCCATTACTGCTGCCACATTCCCACTATCACCCACACCCACCCCTTCATCTCCACTGCTAAGGACACAGGAAAAAAATGAAAAGATGTGTAGCCATGCAGGGGCTCAATATGCATATGACCAGAGAGGAGGCCCCATTAGATCCCAGACCTCCTCAGCCCAGATGCCTCTTTCTCAGATCCAGTCTAACATTGTTCTCAAACCTAGTCTCTTTCAGTATGGCTTTCCAAGAAGTCTGTTTTGTGTCTTTCTAAGTTGAGTTTTATATCAGTTATGGTAGGCTAAATTGCTTTAGCAAAGGTATTCACAAATGTAAACGCTCAAATCACATAACAATCCAAGGCAAGCATTTCTTCAGGAAGCTCTTCATCACATACTGACTCAGGGACTCAGGCTCCTTCCAATTTGTGGCTAAACCATCCTCTCAAGCCTCATCTTTCTCTGCAACCTCTGCATCTAGCTGCTGAAAAGGGAAAGAACCAAGAGAAGCTTCACCTGCCTGTTAAAGGCCACAGCTTAGAAGTGGTACACATCACTTCCACTCATATCATTGGTGAGAACTGGTCACATGGCCCCAACTGCTGCAAGAGAGTATGGGAATTGTAGTCAATTGTAAGTTTGTTTTCTTTTCTTTGTTTGTTTGTTTTCACTTTGAAAATTTCTTTTTTGGGGAGAAGCAATTTTCCTTTTTTTTTTTTAACTTAAATAAATTGGTACAAAATAGACTTTAGAAAATTAGTTACAAATTGTAGTAAAAGACTCCCCTTCCACAGGCTGCTTCCTGTTACTCAGTTATGGAAGAGAAATTTTCACAGGCAGCCTGCAAACCTGGCCACGGACTTTAAACAAAGAAAGGGGAAAGTTTGGTTAATGGAAATAACTTAGGAAAAGAAACGAAAAACTCTGAAAGTTTCTTTATTTCAATTACTTTTTTCTTTTGAATTATTTTGGTGTTTGTTTATTTTCAAGGAAATCTATGCTTAGAATTATGTTCACATAATTATTTGTATTCTTTATTCTTAATCTGTTTACTAAAAATGTTAAGCAGGTATTAGATTCAAAGAGAGAGAAAGAATGGTTTTGACTTTTGCTCAAGGCCAATGTAAATATTGTAGGCCAAGATACGTTGCCAGGCAAAATATCAGAAAATCTGGGGAAGTCTGGTTTTCCCATAGATCTGGCCCCTGACTCCCTCACCAGTTTCATTTTCCACCCATTTTCCCCTCTTGTGTCATACTCTAGCCCCACTACCTTACTTACTCTTCCTAGAAGAATCCAAGCATTCTCTTTCTCCACGCCATTAGCATCTTCTCTCTCTTCCAGATGTTTACAGAGCTTGCCTTCTTATGTAATTCAGGTCACCTAACAAATGTGGCCACTATGGAGAAGCATTTCCTGACTTTTCTACTCAATATAAAACAGTATTCTTTCCTGAACCCTCACATCACTCCTATTCTTTCACTCTGCTTTTCCTTCATAATGCTTATTGCTACTGCAATATATTATTTATTTATTTATTTATTTATTTGACTTGGAAACATCTTCCTCACTAGCATGTAAACTACACGTAGGCAAGATCTTTGCTTTCTTTGTTGCTGTATCACCAGCAACTTAGACATGCTTGGCACAAATTAGATGCTCTGAAATTATCTATTGGATAAATGAATATATTTGATCAGTTATGGTCACAACCACAAAAATAAATACTGTTCAAAAAAGAAGAAAAAGGGAGGAAAAGACCTACAAAAGATTGCTTTGGCAGTTTGGGGTCTTTTATGGTTCCATATAAATTTTGGAATTGTTTGTTCTAGGCCTGTGAAAAATGTGAGTATTTTGATAGAGGCTGCATTGTATCTGTAGATTGCTTTGGGTAGTATGACTATTTTGATAATGTTGATTCTTCCAATCCAAGAGCACAAGATATCTTTTCATTTCTTTGTATCATCTTCAATTTCTTTCATCAATGTTTTACAGTTCTCAGAGTATAGGTAACCTCTTTGGTTAAGTTCATTTCTAGGTATTTTGTTGTTTTTGATGCAACGGAAATGTTTATGCCAGTTATAAAATTCTGGTTTCTGAAGTGAAAAAAAAAGTGAATGAAAGGCTGCAAATGGCAAAATGCCCTTCTTTCTTGTGGGTGAGTTATATTCCATTACATATATATGCTGCATCTTCTTTGTCCATTCATCTATTGATGTGCATTTAGGATGCTTCCATATCTTGGCGATTATAAATAATGTTGCTGTTAATAGCAGAGTGTATGTATCTTTTTGAATTAATTCTTATCTTGTGGTTGGCTTTATTCCTTTGATAACTATGAAAGTTTAAAAAGCTAAAGCTCAAAACGTATTTAGAAACAATGAACAATACATATATGTAAAATTTTTAAATATGTGCAATATATTGTGTATATTTATTTACATGCAATATATTGTACATGTGCAGTCAAATTGTAACAATTCTACCTATTAAAACTGCAAATGAAAAAATAGAATAAAACTAAATTAAATGGTTGAAAATAAATAAATAAACAAATAAATAAATAAATACTGTTCAAACCACATCAATATTTAAAAGTTCACACAAAAAAGGGGGCTCTTTTGTTGCTCTAGTTTTTTTTTTTACCATGTTTTAAATGGATGACAACTGAAGTTGGTCCCTTTCCTTACATCATACACAAAAATTAACTCCAAATTGATCATAGGCACAAATGTAAGAGCTAAAACTATAAAACACTTAGAAGAAAACATAGAAATAAATCTTCATGACATTGGATTAGGCAATGGCTTCTTAGATATGATACCAAAAGCATAAGTGGTCAAAGAAAAAATGGATAAATTGCACATCATCAAACTTTTAAAAAGCTTTCATTCTTCGAAAGACATCATTAGGAAAGTGTAAAGACAGCATACACATAAAGTGAGAAATGTTTTTGAGTCATATCTCTGCAAAGGATTTATATAAAGAATGCAAAGAACACTTACAACTCAACAATAAAAAGACTAATAACCCAATTTAAAATGGCCAAAGGATCAGAAAAAGCTTTTCTCCAGAGAAGATACACAAATAGCCAATAAGTACATGAAAAGACGCTCAACATCATTAACCATCACAGAAATACAAATCAAAACAGCATGAGATACCACTTAAGGCCCACTTAGAATGACTTCAGTCAAAAGACAAGAGTTGGTGAGGATATGGAGAAACTGGACCCTCACTGGTGATGGGAATGTAAAATGTAAAATTTCAGCCACTTTGGAAAACGATTTGGCAATTCCTCAAAATGCTAAATATACAGTTATCATATAACCCAGCCAATCCATTCCTGAATATATACCCAAGAAAGATAAAATTATTTAGCCACACAAAAAATTATACATGAATGTTTATAGCAGCTTTATTCATAATAACCAAAAAGTAGAAACAACCCAAATACCCATTAGCTAATGAACGGATAAATAAAACATGGTATACACACACACAATGAAATATTATTAAGCAATATAAAGAAATGAAGCACTAGTACATGCTACATTATGGATGAACTTTGGAAACCTCATGCTAAGTTAGAGAAGCCAGCCACAAAAGACCACATGTTGTAGGATTCCATTTACATGAAATGTCCAGAATAGGCAAATCTATAGAGACAGAAGGTATTTAATGGTTGTATATGGCTGGAGGAGTTGGGAGGCATGGGGAATGATTGCTGATAAGTATGGGGTTCCTTTTTGGAGTGATGAAATTTATCCGGCAGACTTACACAACTCTGTGAACCTACCAAAAACCATTAAATTATACACTTCCAATAGGGGAACTGTATGATGTGTGAATTAGACATTTTTCTGTAAGTAATGAGCCCTAAGTAATTATCCCTTGTTTCAGGGACAGAATTAAACCCATATCACATTTACATTGTTGATACTTGACCTAAGCCACCTGCAATGTTCTAGAGGTGTGGTTGAAAAATTGTGGTCCCTGAACCAGCGACATCAGCATCCTCAGTAGTTGATTGGAAGAGTCTTTGGCCTCGCTCCAGACCTACTGAATCAGAAACTGGGGTGATTCTGATGCTCACTAAAGTGCTAAAGCCACTTCTCTGGACAAGGAGGAAACTAAGATCTCTTTCCCTGGGAAAAGTTTGACTGTACAAAATTCCAACCCACCTCCACCCTCAGGATATTGAATGGACCACTTTCTTTTTAAGTTAAGAGTCAAGGCTACTCTGCTCTTTTCCTCTCCTCTTTCCCCACCCGTACTGTTAAGCTATATCGCAACCCACCCCCAGATCTCTGAATTCCTTTCTCTATGTGGCCAGAAGTCACACCCCAATGTGTAGGTTCGGGGGAGGCTAGGAGATTCCACTTGTCACTTAGTCTTGAGACCTCAAGCACATGGACAACTTGGTCTCTTACCAAAGCATGCTGTGTTGTTGCATTGGGCATTTGATTCCCAATTTGTTATTGTTGTTTGTTTAAACAGCTCCCTTGAGACTCAGTGGGGATAGATGGTGCTTCTCGGGCCAGGATGGCTGAATGACCTCATAATAGCACCAGCATTTCACTCTTAGTCCCAAGCACCACCGGCCTGATATTTAGCATATTTCCAGCACAGATACCACATTTACCCAACTTACCAAACACATACCCCTCTTACACCAACCTACTTCGTTTACCCACACCCCCACCTACATGATCAACGTGGTCAGGGAACAGCCACATATAGTGGCCTTTCTGTGCACACTGGGGTTTGCTGGCAAGTTCAAGGGCATGGGCAGTTGGTCTAGGGTCTCAGAGAGTCAGTAGCAGAACCCTGTGGCCTTCAGCAGCATAGCTCCAGGCTTATTCCTTACCAAAAAATCAACCCCTTATCTAAGAACTATGGTCACCCGCCCTCACATGGGTCATACCAGGGTTGAACAGGTGACTTCCATCAGCCATGCTAAATGTGCACGCAATTTGTGTGTATATAATATATCCAGAGATGTGGAAATGAATCTCTCACAGGCTACTTTTCTGCAGCAGGAAACAGAAATAGAGAAAAACTTAACAACTGCAAACCCAGAGCCAAGTTATCAGAAACGAAATTAAAGCTGTTGGGTATTTTTGTTGAAACATCTCTACCTCTGAAATCTAATTTCTTGCAACTTTCCATATAGGATTCTGTGTTGTATTATTTATAAGAAAATAATATTCTGCCCTCCCTTGACAGCATTTCCTGGCTGCAGAAACCACGGCAGCCATGAAGTAACGGAATGATTTTGGTAATGTTTCCATAGCTACCTTGCTTCGAAGTGAGGTTTATTCTGCTTTAAAGTCTACTGACCTATTCACATCCCTGTTTGGAGTATTTTCAACCTAATCCCTTGTCTGGCTATTGTTGTATAATATTCTTGTTATTCCTATATTTAAGGAGGTTCTGGATGCATAAAATATATGGTAAGCAGTCCTTCTGGTTAGACATAACACTGTGATGGGTCTGGGGTTTTTTTCCCCCTTTTTTCTATTCCTTTGCGATCTGATATGTATTCGTTCTATCCTGCCCTTGCAACCAGAAACCTTCCCGGGGTTTTCGGAGGTAAAGGTTGTTTAAGGTGTGCTGGTGCCCTCTTGTGGTCATTCTGGTCTTATGGTTTCTTCCCAAAAGCCTATTCTACAGACAACTGATTTTTCAAGAAAGTAATGAGAAAGACAAATGCTATTGCTAATTGTCATAGGTGTCCTTGTATCCGTGTCGTTTGCCACCTGCAGGCATAAGGGTCTGTCTAGAAAGACTGGCAACCTCTCCTGAGTGGCAGTGTAACCTTGATGGTTACAAGCCTCTGCTGTTTCTCCTAAGGCCTTATTGCAGAAGAACACTGCTCAAGGGGTAGGGCAGGAGAAGTGACCTGGGACACACCTGGAAGAAGATGGCACACCAAATGACTCTTAGAAAGGCCCTGTAATGAAGGCAACCCACAGAGCGGAGGATGGGGCTTCACCTCAACAGAACATAGCCCGTCCTCAAAAAAAAGAGAGCCAGGTGGTAACACATGCCTTTTTAAAAGCTGAAAATATAAAGCTCCAGTTCTGGGTGAGAAATCAAGACAAAGCAGCCAATAAAATTATAATTGATTCAATGCAACTAACTTTTATTCAATAAACCTAAGAGAGAGTGCATGATGCATAGTTCCAGCATTGTCCAGTAGAACCTTCTGCAATAGTGGAAATGTTTTCTATACATACTGCCCAGTACGGTAACCACTGGCTGCATGGGCTATTAAGCATTTGAAATGTAGGGAATTTAATTTTTTATTTTAATTAATTTAAATAGGCACAAGTGGCTATTGGACAGCACCAGTCTTAAAAGACAGGTAAGACTAGAACACAGGCAACTACAGTAGCATCAGAGTTTTAATATAAGGAAGTACAAATAAAGTTCCCTGATGGGAGGGATGAGTAGAGATGATCATAGGAGGTTCCTAAAGCCTTGAAGAATGGGTTGATCTTACTAGGGAGAGGTGATAAGGAGAGCATTCCAGGTGGCAGGAACAGCATGTGCAAAGGCATGGAGGTGGGAAACTGTAAGTAAATATCCAAGGAACAGAGGTGTGGAGAAAGGAACACTAGAAGCATTGATTCGAACAAGGAATATGAAGCCTTGAATGCCTTGAAAGTTATGTTGGTTAAAATCAATAGTCAGTGGAACCTGAAACAAGCCCTCTACTAAAGAGGCTTGGAGGAGAAATGAGAGCCTGCTGTAACACTAGGGAATCTGAGGTTCCAGGGGGCCAAGGGCTCTGTTGGCAGAGCCACTGAATGTTAGCTGTTGTTATCAGAATTCTGGGTTAGGCTGATTAGGCTAATGGCTGTGTGTGGAGGGAGGTGGGAGGAGGACCTTAAAGCAGAATAACAGTAGGAAACCGTTGCAACAGTTGGTCCAGGGAGAAACATGGAGGGTCTTCATGAGGCTGAGGGACTGAGTGGTCCCACCTGGGCCCCCTAGTCTCCCACACATGTCAGAAGTGCCATGCTTTTGTAACCCCAGTGGAGCCAAAGACCAGGGTCTCAGAGCAGTGTCACACCCTAAGACACGCCACCCAGCAATCAAAAAGTAATTTCAAAATAACTTGAGGTGCTTCCAGCATCTCTCAAATACCTATGGGCTGCCTCAGACCACACTCTTGCACCCTAAGGGCCCTGGCACTCAAAGAAATTCTCTTTCTTCTCTCCTCCACTTCCCTCATGCCCCACAGCTGCTCCCACATCTCTCTCCAAAACTGCCTGGAAAGCTCCACCATCACTGGACCCTGAACCTCCTGTCTTTCCGCCCTTTCCTTTTCTTCTCATCTCTCCAGCTCTCTCTCCATCCCCCACTGTCCATTTTCTGCCCCTCTAAACTAAGAAATTAGTCCCCTCCTTGTGCAGAGGAGAGCAATAAACAGGATCCAAAGTCAGAACAATCTTTAAGTGGCAGGGGAGAGTAAAAGCTGGGAATTTTCGTAGATTCACCCAATCTCCCCCTCCAACCCCCTGCAAAAAAAGCTATCTGATATATAAATGGATGCTGTAGGGACTCCAGCAGTTCAATGTCTCCCTCTCTTCACCTCCACCCCTGCTTTTCTCCCCAATCTTTTCCTATAGTATTTCAAAGTAGGATCCTCAGACCAGCAAGGCTGTATCAGATGGGTGCCCGTGAAAAATGCAAATTCACAAGCCCCACTCCAATCTACTGAATTATGACCTCTGGGGAAAGGGCCCAGGAAATTGTTTTAATGTGCCTGCCAGGAGAGTCTTATCACATTAAATTTTAGGAATCACTGCTCTCACAGATTTGAGAGCCATTACTTTCTTGTACCTGTGGGGTGCTACAGAGTGAACTTGACTGGATTTATCAGCCCCTTCTAATAAATCTTTTAGACTAGGTAATGGGAAGTTTCCCAGACAGAGACATATCCATATTCATACTTAAGTCTTCCTCCCTACAAGAGTCTTGGCTAAGGCAGTTTCTTACCCCCTCCCCCACTCCTCTACACATTATGGCTCATGAAAGGAGTTGGAGTCACACTGGAGTAAACACAAAGTGATGTCCAGCAGAGAGGCCCAGTCCTGGACTCTGGAGAGGGCAGTATGCCTAGAGATAAGATTTCCCTGTTTACCCTAAAGGAAGCAAGTGTGAGGCCATCTCCTAACAGCCAATTATTGGGTTCCATCTTACCCACACTTGGGCCTTGAAACACCACGAGTAAGAGGCAAAATTACTGCCACAGTCTTGCTGGTGGCCTATTCTGCCATGTAAGCAGCACATTAGAGAGATGCAGTTTCTAGTTGAGACCCTAAGCTGCCTCTGAGGACAGGGGAAGGTAGTCCTTGGATGTGGCTGTTATCATCTGCTGCTTTCCCCCAAATGTGAGCTCATTTGAGAACTTCCTCTAAGTTATGGAAGAAACCACACCCAAATCATTTTCTCCTAGCCCCGGGATCTGTATTTGGTTACTTAATCCTGTTCCATGTTAACCATTATTCTGGTCTCCCTTTCTCTTAACAGAAATACTGTTTACCTACAGGAAGAGTTGGACTGAACTTCCAAGGTAGTGATGAAGTACTTTATTGTTACTCCCTTGAATTCTTTGGTTCTCCTGACCCTTAGCAGACTGCCTGTTATAGTACTTGTTTTAGTAAGAATTCAAGCAGAGCATACTTCTTGATTACTGGTGCATGTTAATGAACCCAGCATGGAAATTGTTGTTGTGGTCCACCGTGCCACACATTCATCTCTGGGCAGCAGGGCAGTTTCTGCCCAAAAAAGTCTATCTTAATGACTAAGGATCTTGAAAATTCTCACATGGAAAATATAGCTCTCTGCCTTCCATCCATCCCATCCTTAAATTATTTCTGATGCTTTGCATTTTTATTGTTATTCACTTCTAGTATTTCTTTTCTTAGGATTTCTTCTGCCACCTCCAAATTACTTACATATGGGCCCTTTAAATTCCCAAATGTATGAAAGCTGTCAGTCACATTTTTATAGATTTCTAACTGAATTGTATTATGATCAGAAAGTAGTCTGCCTGCCAGTAAAGTTTTGATATTTGAAAGCTGTGACCTAGTATCAGGTAAATTTACATATATATAAGTTATATATGTAAATATATATTTAATAAATATATGTACAAATTTACCTCATAGTAAGTGATAAATTTTTAATCAATTATGTATTATAATATATATCAATTTTATTTATTAATTTTTTAGCTGCTTAATCCTGTTGTTCAAATCTTCTATATCCTTCACTAGATCATTGTATATTTCATCTATAAAATACTATTTAATATACAGTTCATTGATACAATACTGATTATAGCTTTATCATGTTCTTATAATTCTGACAACATGCTTTATATAATCTGAGGCTATGTTATTAGGTGCATACAAGTTTTAAATTATTTCTTCTTATAGAATTTTTTATCATTATCATTTTGACCTTGTAATACATTTTTAAAATGTATTTTGGTTAGTTGTTCATTTAGCATGTATTTTTTTTATTACTTTCAACTTTTCTCTGTCTTTGTTTTAAGTATGTCCCTTGTATCCAGATACAGCTAAATTTTAGCAATTAACATCTTAAACAACAAGTTTGGTGCATTTATATTTATTGTGATTATTGATAATTAGGCTTTAGTTTCATCATCTTATTTTGTCCTTCTACTTATTCTAATTTTTCTATACAAAATTTTCTCCTCTGTTGCCTTTCATTGGATTGAGTTTCACTTACTCTCTATTCCCCCTGCTACTACTTTATAATTTCCATTTTTTTGTTGTTACTGCTTCTTTAAATTTTAAACAGGCATACTCAACATCTAATATTAGTCAGTATCCATAGTCTCATCCAAACAATACAAAGACCTAAATTTTTTTAACACTGATCATCTATATTATTTCACATGTTAAAGTTGACTAGCATTTTAGATACTTCTTGGTCTTACTATTAAATATATTCAGTATTATTATTGTTCTATGTGGCTATTGCTTATTTAGATTTAGTCACATGTCTATCAATTTCTTACCTACCATTCCTTCTTGTCTATTATAACTTCCTTTAGGGTTTTCCTTAAGTTCTTTTATTTGTAGTTCTTTCATCAAAGATCTATTAGTGGTAACTGAGTCAACATTTCTTCTTTGCAAGTATATTTATTTTGCCTTTATTGTTGTAACTTATCTCAACAAAGACTTCCAAATTACTATTTAGTGTCTTTCATCATTTTTATTGTGGTACATACATAACATAAAATTTACCATTTTAAACATTTTAAATGTACAATTCAGTGGCATTAAGCACATTCACAATATTGTGTAACTGTCACTATGATCCATTTCCAGAACTTTTTCATCACCCAAACAGAAACTCTGTACCCATTAAACAATAACTTCTTCCCTTCCTCCAGTCCCTGATAACTTCTATTCTACTGTCTGTCTCTATTAATTGCCTTTTCTAGGTATCTCATATAAGTGGAAACATACAATATTTGTCAATATTAGCATACAATATTAGCATAATGTTTTCAAAGTTCATCCATGTTATAGGACGTATCAGAATTTCATCCCTTTTTACAGCTGATTTATATTCTGTGTTGTATATATACCATATTTTGTTTACCCGTTCATCTGTTGATGGACACTTAAGTTGTTTCTCAGCATTTTTAGCTATTATTCCCCCATTGTGTTCTAGTTTCCATTGTAATGGTTGAGAAGCTACTGTCATTCTAATGATCATTTCTCTCTAGGTGAAGTCTGTTCTTTGCTTTTATGACATTTTCTTCTATAATGCATTACATTTTTATATGTCTAGGTGTGGATTTTCCCTTTTGTATATTTTGTCAAGACTCATGATTTCTGAATGAGAGAATTCTTGTCTTTTATCAATGCTAGAAACTTGTCAGCCATTCTCTTTTCAAATATTCTTTTTCTACAATAACTTTTGCTTTAGTATCTCTTTTTCTCTCTCTTTCTCTGTGTGTGTGTGTATATGTGTGTCTGTGTGTCTTAAGTTCTCTTTCACATTTTCTGTTTTAACTACTCTGTGCTGCAATTCAGTTTGTGAATTTCCCTTTAATTCTGTCTGATTTGCTGTTCAATCCATTGTTAGGTTTTTAATTTTAATAACTATAATGTTGTCATTTTTAGAAAGTATATTTAATTCTGCCTTTTGGTCCTGTCTGTCTTTTAATAGTGTCTCATAAATAGCTTTTTTGTTGTTGTTGTTTTCTTTTTATATTGTTTGTTTTTCACATCTTTAGTCATAATCATTCGAATTCATTCAACAGACACTTATTGAGGGCCTAGTATATACCAGATACTATGGGCATTAGAAAGCAGATAAGAAATGATTTCTATTGTCAAGGAGGTATAAGGACAAAAATGCAATACATAAATTATGACACAATGTATAAGGAATAGGATAGACATTTGGTCAGAATATTCTAGGGAAATCTGATCCAGCAGAAGGGGATCAGAGAAAAACTCCAGAAGGATGTAAGGAATGAACTAAGTTCCAAAATATGAGGAGATATTAGGCAAGTGATATGGGAAGAGACAACATAAGCAAAGGCAAGAAATTAAATATATGCACAGAGTGCCAAGAACCACCCTGGCTCCTCTGGCTGGCACTTAAAATTCTGAGGCTAGATGCAGGGAAAAGATGGAAAGGTGCAAAGGGACAAGAGAGGAAGATGGAAGTGTGATCAGGGGCCAGGTCATGGAGGATCTGGAAAACCCTGATGAGGGGCTCAGATAGTTTTATGTATTCAGTGGAGACCTAGAGCAAGGAAAGAGTTGCAGAGGAACATGTGGCCTGATATAACCAAAAAACTTTACCAATGACAAATAAATGCCAGTGCCAGGGGAAGTTGTTGGTGAGCTGAATCTAGAATGGGGCACCTGTCTGCTCTACCCAGTAACAAAAATATGTCAACAGATTGGGGAATACATGCCCTGACTAAAAATGTTGAAATTCAGGTAAGTAGAAAGATAGACAGATACATACATACATACACACATACCACCAAATGGATAACATGCTGGCCAAAAAAACCACCTAATGGTTCTTACTTAGACCACTTGTAATTAGTGTGTCTACGAAAGTACTGAGCTGCAATTGCTAGGTTTTCTAGGACTAGCTTTTGGGGTGACTACAGTAGATTTTTGGAGTCCAACTCCAGCTTCATGGCTAGTGTTATCTTGAAGTGAATATCAATGGCAAGTTAAGGGAAGAGAATGCCATGTAACCTATGGAACTCTGCTGAGGTATGGGTAGAAGGTGACCTACCCTAAGGGGTTAGATGTCAGTGGCTCTTGATGAGTCTGTTCACTTTCCCAAAAACTTTGACCAAGGGTAGGATACTAAGGTGTGGTCTTGTGGGTGCCTTCAGTTGACTAGGAATTCTTAGAGGAACTCAGATAGTGGAAAATGGCACCACGCTCATTGATTACTGAACAGAATTGCAGACAGTTTCCTCCATATGTGCAACTGGAAAGCAATCCTAAAAAAGACAGTCAACGTTTATTGAGTTTTGGCCACGGGCCAGACTCTATTCTACGTCCTTTACATGCATTATCCCATTTTATCTTCACAACACCCCTTTGAGTTAGGTACTTTTATTATTCCCACATTACAAATGAGGAAACTAGATCACAGAAAGGTTGAGTAACTTGCCCATGCTTATACAAGGAGGTAACTGAACCAAGTTTCCACCCCAAGCCAATTCTGGCTCCACAGCCTGTACTCTTAACCTATAGGCTCTGCTGCCTTCCAAGAGTTCAGAAATGCTACAAAATGAAAAGTGGTGACATCCATGTCATAGAATTTGTTAGTCCTCATCTGTACCACTCCAGAAGGCACATCTCCCTATCTACAGAAAAGCTTCATCTAACCCTCTACACTCCGGTTGTATGAAGCCAGGAGGAGGCAGCTTGATCCTACCCATGGATTCTCTGGAGGACTTTGCTCCCACTACCACTTGGCACATTCTCAAAGCTGTGGCAGTACTGTTTGTTTGGCCTGAGAGTACAGAGAGCTACAATGGGGGAAGTACTATTGAATTTTTATGCTTTACTGGTTTTAGAAATGCATCTGTTCTGAGTGAAATTCTTGGTTTGCTAAGCTTGATGGACCCACAAATGCCACATCCCATGTACATCAATGCTCTGTATTTATCCTTGCTTCATCATCAGGTGTAATTTCAAACCACTTCTCTCCATCTCTATGATTTCCTCCTCCTCTCGTGCCTCTCTTCTTTCCCTCAATTATTTTCCCCTTCCATTTTTTCCCATGGGTGATAAATGTTCACTACGTTAGCTGACATGGAAAGAGCACCAAACTTGGAATCCAGCTCCTTAGATTGAAATGTCAGTTCTCTAATGATATGTCTACAAGAAGGAGATAATAATGCTTTCCCCCAGAGTTCATAAATATTTGCTAAGTAGCTTCAATGAATTGAGCACTGCACTAGGTATTGGGGATCACATCAGTGGGCACTAATAATGATATACCAACAATTGTAAAAGGTGATATGGAAGATGCTGCAGAATGCTATTACAGCATCTAGCATGAAGGTCTGTCCTTATCAGGAGGAGGCTTAAAATTGCCACTAGCATATGAAATAACACTGTAAACTATAAAATCACATAGAAATGTCAAGTATAAAAATTTATTTTCTAATATATTTCTCCTTTCTCTTTTTCTTTTCCTCATTCCTTTTCTTTCCCTTCTTCCTTTTTTGGTAACCTGAGGTCAACTCTAGGTTATCAATAAATGATAAAGAATTGCTAGATACCCAGGCTGTATCAAAATTTCAATGGCATTTTTTACAGAAATAGAAAAAACAATCCTAAAATTTGTATAGACCCACAAAAGACCCTAAATAGCCAAAACAAAGAAGAACAAAGCCAGAGGCATCACAATTTCTGATTTAAAACTATACTACAAACTATAAAAATCAAAACAGTATAGTACTGGCATAAAAACACACACACAGACCAATAGAATGGAATTGAGAGTCTAGAAATAAACCCATGTACGTATGGCCAATTAATTTATGACAAAGGAGCAAAGAACATATAACAGAGAGGATAGTCTCTTCAATAAATAGAATTGGGAAAACTACACAGCCACATGCAAAAGCATAAAACTAGACCACTGTCTTACACCACACACAAAAATTAACTCAAAATGGATTAAAGATTTGAATGTAATACCTGAAACCATAAAACTCCTAAGAGAAAACATAGTAAAAAAACTTCTTGGCATTGGTTTTAGCAACAATTTTTTTGGATACAACACCTAAAGCACAAACAATAAAAGCAAAAATAAACAAGGAGGACCAAGTCAAACTAAAAGTTCCTGCATAGCAAAAAAAAATGGACAATTGATAGGAGGAAAAGTATCTTACAGAACGAGAGAAAATATTTGCAAGTCATATATCTGATAAGGGGTGAATATCTAAAATATATAAGGAACTCACACAACTTGAGCAAAAAAAAAAATATACAACAACAACATCACATAATCCAATTTTAAAATGTGCAAAGGATCTAAATAGACATTTTTCTGAAGAAGATATACAGCCAACAGTCATATGAACTTGTGCTCAACATCACTAATCAGGGAAATATAAATCAAAACCACAATGAGACACCAGTTTACACCTGTCAGAATGGGTATTATCATTCTGATAACTTGTCACGTGTTGGTAAAACTGTGGCAAAAAAAGGAACTCCTGTGCACTGTGGTGGGAATGTAAATTGGTGAAGCCACTAAGGAAAACAGTATGGTATTTCCTCAAAAAATTACAAATAGAATTACCATATGATCCAGAAATTCCACTTCTGGGTATATATCAGAAGGAAATGAAATAACTATCTCAAAGAGATATCTACTGTCCCATGTTCATTGCAGCATTATTTACAACAGCCAAGATGTGGAAGCAACGTAAGTGTCCATTGATGAATGAATGGATAAAGGGAAAAAGAAAAATACATATATGTATAATTGAATATTATTCAGCTATAAAAAGGAAAGAAATCCTGCCATTTGCAACAACATGGATGCAAACTGAGGGCGTTGTTCTAAGTTAAATAAGTCAGACAGAGAAAGACAAATGTTGTATGATCTCACTTTATATGTGGAATCTTAAAAAGCTGAACTTTCAGAAACAGGGACTAGAATGGTAGTTGCTGGGGTTGGAGGTGGGGAAATTAGGTATTGTTGGTCAAAGAGTGCAAACTTCTAGTTATAAGGTGAATAAGTACTGAGGAGCTAATGTGAAGCCTGGTAATTAGAGTTAATAATGCTGTATTATATACTTGAAAGTTGCTAAAAAAGTAGATCTTAAAATTTCTCATCCCAAAAAAAAACCCACCATAGTAACTATGTGAGGTGATAGATGTGTTATCTAAGCTTATTTTGACAATTATTTTACAATATATAAGTGGATCAAATCATCATGTTGTACACCTTAAACTTACACAATATTGTATGTCAACCATACCTCAATAAATTTAGAAAAATAGGATAAAATAAGATAAATAGAACTACGAGATTCTTATACAATTAGAAAAACTCTCTGTAAATATTTAGGGGGAATAGGATAGAATACAGGGTAAGGAAATAGAGGTGAATGTTCAAGAATTGTTTAAATAAAGTAAGCATTTATTCAGCATCTATAGAATAGCCACGTCTGCCAGGTACAGTGTCAGGCACTGAAGATACAGTGGGAAAAGACCCGGCCCTACCTTCAGGGAGCTCACATCTGGAGAGGAGACAGCTGAGCACATGGTACAATGTGACAAGAATTTTGACAGGTAAAGACTGAGGGGAGTACCAAGGAGAGGCTCCTAAACCAGGCTGGAGTGTCAGGGGAAGCTTTGCAGCAGAGATAAGGTGTGAGCTGAGTGCAGAGGGACAGGTAGGATCCACCCAACTGGTCAAAATGAAGGGACTCCACACCACCTCAAAGCAAACACAGAAATAACCATAGAGCAGTGACAGTCTTTAGGGGAATATAGGAAGAGTGTTTCGAATAGTCCAAAGACCAGGTGTCCTTTCTCTCCTAGGAAAGCCACATAGGGAGGACACAAGATGGCAGTGGTGGGATGGGATTGCACAAAGCAGGGAGGCATCGCAGGCAGAAAGTGCAAGTCTGGCAGAAATTGACAAGAAGTGGGCACTCACTTGCCCACTGGGGGCTGTGAAGGATGCAGCCTTTCTGGAGGACAAGGCAACAATATGTATCAAAAGCCTTAAAAATGTCCATGGTCTTTGACCTAGAAATTCAACCTTTAGAAATTGGTCCTAAGTGAAGATTTCCATAAAAGGATATTTATAATGGCGTTATTTTCAAAGGGTAACAAACTAGAAACAAGCCAAACTCCAACACTGAGGTAAGGGTTAAATGAATGGTCGCTGATTCATCTAGTAAAACAGCATACAACCAATTACAATCACATTCTTGAATAGCACTCACTGATAAGGAAAATGCCCATGATGTAATATTAAGTGTAAAAATAGGATATAAAACTGCACATACTATATGATTTCATTTCATTTAAAATTTACGTGTGTGTGTGTGTATGAAGAAAAAACACTGGAAGGAAAAACATCAAATATCAGCACTTGTGGGATAACAAACAGGCAGTTTTATTTCATTCTACTATTGTTAGAGAAAAATAATAAACATTATCAAAGAAAATGTTAACAGAGGTTATTTCTAGAAATAAGGTCAAAGTTGATTTTTTTAATTCTTTTTTTTCTTTTTTTTTATTGAGTTATGGTCAGTTTACAATATTGTGTCAATTCTGGTGTACAGCACAATTTTTCAGTCATACGTGAAAATACATATATTCATTTTCATATTCTTTTTCACTGTGAGCTACTACAAGATCTTGAATATATTTCCTTGTGCTATACAGTATAAACTTGTTTATCTATTCTACATATACCTGTCAGTATCTACAAATCTCGAAGGGCCAGTTTATCCCTTCTTATTTTTTATTGAAGTGTAGTCGATTTACAATGTTAGTTTCAAGTGTTCAAAGTTGATTTTTAAATTCTGTGTGTTTTCCAAAATATTTTCCCAAATTTCATACTATGACAATGTATGGCTCTTCAAAAGAAATCATCGATGAGTGTTTTTTTTTCTTCTTCTTCACTCTAGGAACTCAGAATGCTTAGGAAACAAGCTGCTATTTTAAGGGATTAGTGATTGAGTCACCTGCTGAGAACAGGTGTCAGCTTAGCAGACAATGACATGGTGGCTCCCTCCCCTGCTCCCAGGACCAGAGGACCTCCCACTGCCCGCCTTTTCTGCTCCATGAACCTACCTTTGAGAATGGGAAGTTGGCAGGGCTTTTGACCTTGCTCTGTAATCTGCAGGTTTAACCCTGTTATGGTCTTTCTCTGTAACCTGGCATCCAGAGGGTTTGCAGGCCAGGGGACAAGACAGCCCATTAAGCTTAGCAGATACTCCTGAGAGTGCTACGAGAGGATAGTCCACATAAAATGAAACTTCTAAAACAAGAACTTAAATCCCTTTGTGTAAAAATAAGTCTTTTATCTGCTTACCATTCCTCATTTTTGCACCAAGTTAATTAACAACAATTTTTCAGTGAGCATCCCTGACAGGTAAGTATTTGGAGCCTGGATCTCCTCCCCTATCTTTCCTTCTCCTCTGTGCATCAGTGGGCTCTATGGAGCTTGAAAAGCATGCTCTTGTTGGAGGAAACAGAAACAACAGTCAGACAGTATACTCTCCCTTGGGCTTTTTTTTAAACTAAGCATTAGTTTATTTCAGGATTTTCAAAGTGAACTATTAAATTCATTGTGCTTTGCCTGATCAATTTTTTAAATATATTTTAAGAATATCTTTTAGTTAAGTTATACATAAAACATATTCTGGTAACAAAATCAAATAATACAGAAATAAGGAAAGTTTAAACCTTCCCATACCCCCAACTTTACCTTTCAATTCTACTTCTCCTCTTAGGATTAACCACTTATTTATTATATTAATTTCAGATGTTAAAATTTGATATGTGCGCACACTACAGAGTGATCACCACCACAAGTTTAGTTACTATCCATCACCATACAATTGACCCCTTCACTTGTTTCACCCACCTAATCCCTTCCCCTCTGATAACCACTAATCTGATCTCTGTATCTACGAGTTTGTTTTGTTTTATTTTGTTTGTTCACACGTTTTGGCTTTTTTGAGTTCACACATGAGTGAAATCGTATGGTATTTATATTTCTCCCTCTGACTTATTTCATTTAGAATAATACCTTCAAGGTCCATCCATGTTGTCACAAATGGCAGGATTTAAACCTTTTTATGGCTAAGTAGTATTCCATTGTGTATACATACCACATCTTCTTTACCCATTCATTCATTGATGGGCACTTAAGTTGTTTCCCTATCTTGGCTATTGTAAATAATGCTGCAATAAACACAGGAGTCCATATATCTTTTCAAATTAGTGTTTTCATGTTCTTTGAATAAATACCCAGAAGTAGAATACCTGGGTCTTATGGTAGTTTTATTAAGTTTTTGAGAAATCTCCATATTGTTTTCTGTCATGGCCATACCAATTTACAGTCTCACCAAAAGTATACAAGGGGGTTCTCTTTTCTTCACTTCCTCTCCAATATTTGTTATTTCTTGTCCTTTTGATGATACCCATTCTAATAAGTGTGAGATGATATCTTATTGGGGTCTTGATATGCATCTCCCTAGTAATTAGTGATGTTAACATTTTTTCATGTGCCTGTTGGTTATCTGTGTGTCTTCTTTGGAAAAATGCCCATTCAAGTCCTATTCCCATTTATATTGGGTTTTTATTGTTGTTGAGTTGTATGAGTTTGTTATAGATTTTGGATATTAACCCCTTATCAAACATATGATTTGTGAATGTTTTCTCCCATTCTGCAGGTTGTCTTTTGCTTTGATGATGGTTTCCTTTGCTGTGCAGAAGCTTTTTAGTTTGATATGGTCCCACTTGTTTATTTTTGCTTTTGTTTCCCTTGCCTTTGTTGGCAGGTTCACAAAAACATCACTAAGACCATTGCCAGTGAGGTTACTGCCTGTTTTCTTCTAGGAATTTTATGGTTTCAGGTCTTACATTCAACTCTTTAATTCATTTTGAGTTGATTTTTGTGTATAGTGTAAGATTATGGTCTAGTTTCAATTCTTTTGCATGTGGCTGTCCAGTTTTCTCAATTTCTTTTATTGATGATCTCTCCATTGTATATTCTTTGCTCCTTTTTTGTAAGTTAATTGACCATATGTGTATGAGTTTATTTCTGGGCTCTCAGTGTTCCTTTGGTCTGTGTGTCTGTTTTCATGCCAGTACAAATTTTTTATTTTGATCACTACAACTTTGTAGTATAGTTCGAAATCAGTAAGTGTGATGCCTCTGGCTTTGTTCTTCTCTCTCAAGATTTTTTGGCTATTCAGAATCTTTTGAAGTTCTGTATAAATTGTAGAATTATTTGTTCTGGTTCTGTGAAATATGCCTTTGGAATTTTGATAAGAGTTGCATTGAGTCTGTAGGTTGCTTTGGGTAGTATGGACATTTTAATAATGTTAATTCTTCCAGTCCACGAACACAGAATATCTTTCCACTTATTGGTGTCTTCTTCAATTTCTTTCACCAGTGTCATAGTTTTCAGTGTACAAGTCTTTCAGCTCCTTGGTTAAATATATTCCTGGGTATTTTATTATTTTTGATGCAATTGTAAATAAGATTGTTTTCTTAATTTCTCCTCCTGATAGTTTGTTATTAGTGTATAAAATGCCACAGATTTCTGTATATTGATTTTATATCCTGTGCCTTTATTGAATTCATTTACTAGTTATAACAATTTTTTGGTGGAGCTTTTAGGGTTCTCTCCATTTATTATCATGTCATATAAATATGACAGTTTTACTTCTTCCTTTCCAATTTGGATGACTTTTATTTCTTTTTCATGCCTAATTTCTCTGTCTATGACTTCCAATGCTTTGTTGAATAAAAGTGGTGAGAGTAGGCATCCTTGTCTTGTTCCCAATTTAAGATGAAAAGCTTTTAGTTATTTTCTTTAATGTTATGTTTAGCACAGTTGGACACAACATTAGGTGTGGCTTCTCATTCATGGGTCTTTATTACATTGAGGTACATTCCCTCTGTATCCACTTTGTTAAAGCTTTTCACCAAAAATTAATGTTGAATTTTGTCAGATGCTTTTTCTACATCTATTGAGGTGATAATATAATTTTTATCCTTCATTTCCTTCATTTTGTTAATGCAATATATCACAATAATTGATTTGTGGATGTTGAACCATCCTTGCATCCCCAGAATAAATCTCATTTGACTGTGTTATATGATCCTTTTAATGTATTTTTGGATTCAATTTGCTAGTATTTTGTTAAGTATTTTGCATCTGTGTTTATCAAGGACGTTGGCCTGTAACTCCTTTTTTTGCAATGTCTATGTCCGGTTCTGGCATCAGGGTAGTGCTGGCTTTGTAAAATGTGTTCAGAAGTTTTTCTTCCTCTTAAATTTTTTGGAAATGTTTGAGAAGGATTAATTCTTTGAGTGTTTTGTTGAATTTGCCAGTGAAGTCATCTGGTCCTTGGCTTTTGTTTGTTGAACGATTCTTGATTACTGTTTCAACCTCTTTACTGGTAATCAGATCTTTTAAATTTCTTCATGATTCAATCTTGGAAAATTGTATGTTTCTAAAAATTTATTTACTGTCTAGGTTGTGCAATTGTTGACATATAATTGTTCGTAGTAGTCTCTTATGATCCTTTGCATTTCTGTGTTATCAGTTGTAACTTCTCTTTCATTTCCTATTTTATTTGAGTCCTCTCTCTCCCTTTTTTAGTTAATATAACTAAAAATTTGTCAATTTTTTTATATTTTCAAAGAATCAGTTTTTAGTTTCATTGATTTTTTTCTATTGTTTTCTATTTCACTTATTTCCACTGTAATCTTTATTATTTCCTTCCTTCTACTAATTTTGAGCTTCATTTGTTCTTCATTTCCTAGTTCTTTCAGGTGTAACGTTAGCTTGTTTATTTTGGATTTTTCTTGTTTCTTGAAGTAGCCCTGTATTTCTATGAACTTCCCTCCTAGAACCACTTCTGCTGCATCACTTAGATTTTGGTATGATATATTTCTGTTTTCATTTGTCTCTAGGTTTTTTTTTTATTTTCTCCTTTGATTTCTTTGATGATGCATTAGTTGTTCAGTAGTATGTTGTTTAATCTCCATATTTTGTGATTTTCTCATTTTTTTTCTTGTATTGATTTCTAGTTTAATATCATTGTAGTCAGAGAAAATGATTGATATGATTTCAGTCTTCTTGAATTTATTGAGAGATATATATAAAGTTTATCTGGTCTATTGTGTTATTTAAATTCAATGTTTCTTACTGATTTTTGTTCTTGAGGATCTATCCATCTGGTGTAAGTGGAGTGTTAAAGTCCCCTATGATTATGTAATGCTTTCAGTTTTTCCCTTTAAGTTCATTAATGTTTGCTTTATATATCTTAGTGCTCCTCTGTTAGGTGCATATACATTAAAAAAATGTTACATCTTCTTGCTGGATTGACATCTTTATCATTAAGTCTTTGTTAAAAGTCCATTTTGTCTGATATGAGTATAGCTAATCCACATGTCTCTTCATTTCCATTTGCGTGGAGTAACTTTTTCCATCCCTTCACTTTCAGACAGACAGGTGTGTTCCTTCTTCTGAAGTGAGTCTCTTGGAGGTGGCAAATAGATGAGTCTTGTTTGTTTTTTTTTTTATCCATTCATCTACTCTTTGTCTTTTAATTGGTGAATTTAGTTCATTTACGCTTAAAATAATTATTGATATGTATGTGCTCATTGCCATTTTGTTCATTGTTTTCTGGCTGTATTTGTAGTTCTTTTTTGTTCCTTTCTTCTTCTCTTTCTCTCTTCCTTTGTGTTTTGGTTATTTTCTTTAATGTTATGTTTAGATTACTTTCTCATTTGTGTGTGTGTACTTTCTATAAGTTCCTTGTGGTTACTGTGAGATTCACATATAACATTCTACATAAATAGTTACCTGTTTTAAGCTGGTCGTAACTAAATTTAAACACATTCCAAAGATTTATCATTTTACCCCTCCTCTGACTTTTATACTTTTGATGACACATTTTACATCCTTTTATTTTATGCATCCTTTAATTATTGTAATTTTAGTTAATTTTTCTACTGTTGTCTTTTAACTTTCATGCTTTCTTTATAAGCAATTGATCCACTACCTTAATTCTATATTTTCTCTTAGTCTTAATCATTTACAAATATTGCACTTAATTTCCCAAACAGCAAGCCTATACCCTCCATGTACTTCTTATTCCAAACATTGCTTTCAAAAAAAAAAAAATTTTTTACTTGTCTTTAGCCTTTTTGCCCACAAGTTTCGGCTTGTTCTGAGATTTAGCCTTCCTGACGCTCTTCTCATGGGTATGACAGGCCTGGGCCAGCCAGTGGTTCCCATTGCACTTCATATCTGTGGGATTATATTTACCTCACTGTGTAAAAATGTTGAATACATTTTGCTTGTTTCCCTGATTCTGCACCTTTCTGACTAGATCTCAAAGCCTATGAACACTGCTTCTAACCCATTTACTGAAGGCTTCCACCTGAAAATTTCTCTGATTTCATATTCCTTTTGTGCTATAGTGGTTATCTTCCATGATGCTTGACTTCATGGTAGTATTAGACCAATTTCTCCCCACTCTGACCAATTTGGGGTGGAATCTCTCAATTAGGTAGGCGTTTCCTGTCAAACAAGTCTTCCCAGATTTAGTGCAAAGCACTCAGTAATCTCTGCCAGAAGCTTTGGTATCAAAAGCCACAATCTAGGAAACTAAAGCCTGCTACTTAATACCAATACTTCAATTTTCACTCCTCAAGTGGCGACTTTTACAATGGAGGGTGACATGAGTTATGACCCCTGCCCATCTTAACTCTTAGCCTACCATGTATTTTATAAGGGCCTTCAAAGCCGATAAAGATATATGTGGCAGAGTTCTTCTGCCTTACTCACCCCTTTATATATAAATCTGTAGGTGTGAGTACTGATCAATAGGACTGATACATACTGGTGGGTGTTGGCCACCTCCTGCCTGCCTACATGCTCCAGCATGACCGTTCACCCCTGCTGTCTGCATCAGGCCACAGAGCTACCCCAAAGGGAGTTGCTCACCAACCTCTATGACTCACCTCTTCCTCACTGGGTAGGATCAGCCTTGCTCGCTCCTGTTCCTGCTAGTGCATGGCCTGCTCTCTGACTACAGATAAGCGGGGGGCCTCCTTGGCCCCAGGTAGAGATGTTTCTCCTCCACCAACACCTCCACTGGATCACTGTTTTTCTCTCAAGCCACCTGAAACTGACTAAGCCCCCTCCTCTCTTAGGAAGCCTTTCTTTCTGTCTTCCTGCCTTCCATGTGTCTTCCCTACTGTCTAGGCACCCCCTCTGTGGGGGCTGGGGAGCCCCAGATGAAGCCTTTCACCCTCTTTGGAAGCAGGGAGAATCCGCTGTGCTTGCAGATGGCTTAGGCAGGAAGCTAAACGCAGTGTACTCTGCAACAATTCTCTCGGCCCTCAGACTTCCTGGGTCAAGAGTCCTTTCTGGCTCTCCCTGTAAAAATAAGTTTGTTCACCAGTTGATTCCCTAGAAAGCCCATTCATAGTTCTCTTAAGAAAATAGCTCTTAAATCAGTTTCATCGGCATAAATCAGCTGCCTCTCACTGTTAATAATCATTAACTCTAGCAAGTGCTCAACTTTAAATGTTTAAGAAGTAACAAACTCAAAACACAAGGACAGCTTAAATGCACAATGGTAATGATTTTCCTTCCACGTCTTCCCAGCCAGGCTTATTTCCTGGCTCTCCTATAACCAGGCACTCAGTAGGGGTTTTTGAAATACTCCCACCCTCACCTAACTCATGTCTCTTCCTTTCATGGCCTCAAGCCTCATCTCTGTAGCTACGGAACTGTTGATATAGAGGGGACCTTGGAGACAATCTCGTCAGTCCTATTTTTTTATCTGTAGCAGGTTTAGTTTTTCACTCACAGACTAGGATGTGAAAATGTGACTTTACTACCTTATAACTGAACTTAGTTCTTAAGTTCTCATTCCTATTCAGTCTTGCCAGTGCGGAATAACTAGTCACTTTCATGGTTTAATCCCCCCTCAGGTCTTTTTGGATTAATAGTTAACCAGTTAAGGATTCTCTCTCTGTTCTCCTCCCCCCGCCACCCACAATCTAAGTTCAGGTGGGGTGTGAGGTGCAGTTTATGTTCCATCCTGACAGCAGGAATGAGGAAGCAGACTGCCAACTGGGTCCACAATCCTCTCCCCGTGTGAGTCTCTGCTGAGACAGCCAGCTCCTTGCTACATCCTTATTGCCAGGCACTGGGGTCCACTGTTGCTGCCAAGGGTCCTTTAAGGCCTCCAGTTACCAAATTCAATCAGCTGCATTCTCCTCACCTAGGAATGCCAGATTTAGCAAATAAAAATAAAGGATGCTCAGTTAAATTCGAATTTCAGGTAAACAACGAATGATTTTTTTTTTTTTTTTTTTTTTGGTCATCTAATCAACCATTAGCCTTCTCTCAGTACTTTCTCCTGGAAGCAGAAGAGGGGGGAACAAGATGCCCAGGTCTCCTCCAGGAAGGCTTATCCTCCTTCTATGTGGGTAGAAGGAAGAGCCAGAGAGAAAGCTACTCCTACGTGTATGACATTCAAACACCCTTCCTCCTCCAGGAAGCAAGAGCCCAGTATACACCCTGGAATCCAGCCAAATTAGAAGCCCCTTTTCATGTTTAATAAGGACAGAGTTTCAGTTTGAGATGATGGAAAAATTCCAGAGATGGGTAGTGGTGATGTTTGCATCACAACACAAATGTACTTAATGCCACTGAATCAGACACTGAAAGTTGTTACAATGGTAAAATTTTATGTTGTGTATGCTTTACCACGTGTTTTTAAAATCCCCCTTCATGGAGGGAAAGGAGGTAAGGAAAGGACAAAGACTGCCTTCCCAAATTATGGATTAAAAAGCAGGGATATACTCACCCCCTTGATCTTCCAACGCTGCCCTCCTCTGTGCTTTGCTTCCTCCTCAGGCTGGAGGCAAGGTGGCTGCAGACAGTCTGGCCTCACAACTGTGAGTAACAAACGCTGTAGGAAGGGAAAGCCAACGGCTGCTAGGACCTCTCCTGGAAATTAAGTCCTTCCCCAGAAGTCACGGTAAACCTCATTGACTCAAATTGGGTCACGTGTGCATTCATCACCCAAGTCCTGGCAAAGGGGATGAGAGTCCCATTGGGCCAATCAGGCCCAGCCCTGGAACTGAGGGAGGGTCAGCTTCCTTGAGGGAGTTGTCTGTGGGGGCTGGGGGAGGAGAGATGGATGCCTAAATAAAGGTGGGCCGGCAAGGAAGGGGGAATGGGGAAAAGGATGGATGGACAATTCAGCGTCTAGTACATAGGGTGTGAATAGAGCAGGACTACACTGTCTCGCACTTACAAGGGTGTCCCAGGGTCCTCAGGAGAGACGCCAAGAGGCAGAAGCCAAGTACTCCATAATGTGCCACTTCCCGTGTCCACACTCCGTCCTCTCCACAAAGTAAAAGTCTTGAGTAAATTCTATTGAAGTAATCGATGTAAGCTGTTCGTGGCTGACTCCTCAGATGTTTCCAGTGTCCCACCCTGCTCACTATACCCCATCCCTTCCCCAGCCACCACAGGGCCCTTTGTACTCAGGGACCCTTGTGGTCTCTGATGACCCCCCCCCCGTGGGAGTGATGCCTTCTGTGTCTCAAACAAGAACATCTATTAGGCCAATGCGGCTAGTAAAATAAAGGAAGTCCTTTTAAACTCTAATAACATCAACACACCACTGGATTGATTGGATGGTCACTAAACACTTGAAATGAAGCATGAGACAAAATTACATGGATTTGAGAGAGAGTTCAAATGAATGCAGGAAACCAAAATGTTATGATCCACTAAGAAGCAGAAGGATAAACTGGAAGATGGAGGTAGAAGTGAGTATAGACTGTTTTTTCAGGGCTGGGGGCCCACAGTGAAAGAAGTTTTATAAGAAGTTTTGAAAAGCCAGAGAAAATTGTACAAGTGCATCTAATCCAACAGAGATTCTTTCTAAAATAAGAAGTGAAAAACTTGGCTTCCCAAAGGGAAGGATAGAGCCTTTCTAATAATATTTGAGTTTAAGTTCACAGGTGCAGAAATGGAAGGGGGTCTGGAAAAGTTGGTTAAAATTGACATGCTGTGCAACAAACAAAACAGATGTGAAGTTAGGCAAAGCATTCTCTGACATAAATCATAGCAATGTTTTCCTAGGTCTGTCTCCCAAGGCAATAGAAATGAAAGCAAAAATAAACCAATGGGACCTAATCAAACTTACAAGCTTTTGCACAGCAAAGGAAACCATAAACAAAATGAAAAGACAACCTATGGACTGAAAGAAAATACTTGCAAATGATGAAACCAACAGGGCTTAATTTCCAGAATATACAAACAGCTCATACAACTCAATAACATAAAAAACAAACAACCCAATCAAAAAATAGGCAGAAGACCTAAATAGACATTTCTCCAAAGAAGACATACATATGAATAACAGGCACATGAAAAAATGCTCAAGATCACTAATTACCAGAAAAATGCAAATCAAAACTACAGTGAGATTATCACCTCACATGGTCAGAATGGCCATTGTTAAAAAGTCCACAAACAATAAACACTGGAGAGGGTGTGGAGAAAAAGGAACCCTCCTACATTGCTGATGGGAATGTAAATTGGTGCAGCCACTGTGTAGAACAATATAGAGGTCTCTTTAAAAACTAAAAACAGAGTTACCATATGATCCAGCAATCCCACTCCTGGGCATGTATCTAGAGAAAACTCTAATTCAAAAAGATACATGCATTCCAATGTGCGTAGCAACATTATTTACAATAGTCAAGACATAGAAGCAACCTACATGTCCACCAACAGATGAATGGATAAAGAAGTTGTGGTATATTTATACAATGGAATATTACTCAGCCATAAAAAATAATAAAATAATGCCATTTGCAGCAACATGGATGGACCTAGAAAATATCATACTAAGTGAAGTAAGACAAAGACAAATATCATATAATATCATTCATATGTGGACTCTAAAAAATGATACAAATGAACTTATTCACAAATCAGAAACAGATTCAAGGACATAGAAAACAAACTTATGGTTACCAGGGAGAAAAGTAGGGGAGGGATAAATTAGGAATTTGGGATTTGAAGATACTAACTACGTATGTAAAATGTATAAATAACAAGGCCCTACTGTATAGTACTGGAAATATTTTCAATATCTTACAATAACCTGTAATGAACAAGAGTATGTATATATGTGTTTAACTGAATCACTATGCTGTATACCAGAAACTAACACAACATTGTAAATCAACTATCCTTCAAATAAAAAAATAGGGGTGAAAAACAGCTGTGGGGTAACATTTGTCTGAGGACTTTGTGCCCTACTTCCTCCAGTAAATATGCCACATATCATTAGAATACTTTTTTTTTAATGTTGGGATTTTTATTTAAGATTTTTATTGGAGATAGTGGGGATTGAACCCAGGATGTAGTGCATGCTAAGCTTGTGCTCTACCACTTGAGCTATACCCTCCCCGCTAGAATCCTTTTTTAATGTTAAAATTCTATAACTTTTAGACAGTATGTCTATGACATGATGTGTACTTATTTGCTTGGTAAATTGTGTTAATCGCTTATACAACAAACATTTCCTAAGCACCTACTATGTACCAGGAACTGCCTTGATATGTGTGCTCATTTTTAAATATGATATTACAAACATTTAAGAACCATCTGAAGAAAGAATGTTTTCTCCACCCACACACACTCACTAAATATGTTCATACTGATGTATTGTGATTAGTTCTACCTGCTTGTTTCTTTAATTGTTTACTGAAAAATTGAACATCAAATTGTTTCCAAATTAATTTCAAGGTTTGTAGCAAAATTAAAGCTTTTATAGACATGTAAGCAGTACCTCAGGGCAATTGTAAAATAATAAGCAAATACACTAAACTAGGAAAAGAATATGGTATTTTTAATTGAGTGTTATCTTTCATTATTAAATATAAGGAGAGGATAAATAATTTAAAAATTCTCATATCAGTCACTTTTATTTATGAAAAAAACTATTGTGATAATCTTCAGTTCTGTCAATTGATCAGTTTGATAAGCTGGTGTTATGATATATTATTACTTGTACTAAGAATTTCTTTGCAAACAATATAAGCCAATTTCCGTGTGCTATCTGATCTGTACTTAGAAATTTGCCACATTTTACTGTGCTTTGTGACCTTTTATAAATCGAATTTTTCATTTTCAAATTTAATCAATTTGAATTATTTATGGTTATAATTGTGTTGAGTAAGAAAGTGATTGAAGTTAAGATTTTGAAAAGTTGGCCATAAATTGAGCAACATTAATTTTAAATGGAACTATTCCATCGTGGATTTTATTATTCAGCTGTATGAATAGGACTGATAGAAATTAGCCCTGGTGAGCGTAATCATTTTTATTTAATTACATTTTGCCTTTTCGATACACAATGGCCACTGCTATTTAAATATAATACACCTATAAAAATACTATTCTCTGGATGGCTCTGGGTGCAATCTTGCAATCTTTATGCAATATCAAGCCAAGGAAAACAACGTGGAGTATTTAATGCATGGAGTTTGGATGGATACCTGCCAACCAGAATAAAATTATGCTTATGGGGTTCTTGTTGGCAACAAAAGCTGCCGTACCTACAGCTTTAAATGTAGCTCTGGGATATAGCACTGGTGTCTGGGAGCACAATTTAGCAGGAATCAGAACACTGGGAGCAAGAGCTCAGTATCCTTGGAGTAGAGAAAATTGCGATCTGACAGACTCTGTGGTTGGATTACTTAAGGATTCAGTTTTATCCTCATTTTGACATGTGGTTAGTCAGTGATGAAAGGAGATCAACAAAGATCTGTTGGATATAAAAGGTCTAGACTTTCCATCATACACTGCCTTGGCTAAATGTGACCAAGAATTCAATCCAGCAACACAGATCTGGGGTCCAACCTTCCTACTTGCCCATTCTTGATGATTCTAGACCCAATTTGGACTATGTGTTTAGATAAATTTCATTTTCATCTTTCCCCATTAATATATTTTTTCCCCTCCTATTCTCCATGTCTCTCAAATCGCCCTCTTCTGCCCTACTCCCCTGATTATTTCTGATTCAGTTGGAAAGTTACCTTCTCTCAGTTAAGATTTCATTGGCAGTGGGGTGTAGTAGAAAGAACACAGACCCTGAGGTGGGATGGTATAGCTCAAGTGGTAGAGCACATGCTTAGCATGCTTGAGGCTCAGGGTTCAATCCCCAGTACCTCCATTAAAAAATAATAATACATAAATAAGCCTAATTACCTCCCCCCACCAAAAAAAAAAAAAAAAGATACAGACTTTGGCGTCTTATCATTAGCAATTCCTGGATTTGGGTTTCATTCTGTCCCACTTGATTGTGGGCAAGTTACCTGACTTCCTAATTTCCTCATTAACAAAATGGAGATAAGTAACAATAGTAGTATTGGGGGATGATAATATGGAATAAAGGACACCCCATACTCCAGTAGCACTAGCTGTCACCCCACCACCTAGTATCATGCTCACTGTGCCACCATGTTGAGACAGAGAAACTTCTCCAAGTTTGTTGCTTGCTTCATAAGTTTGCTTATGGTGATTTTTGATGCACAGTCTTTTTGAGTGTAAAAAATGAAACAAGAAAAAAATAAGATAAATATTGTATGGAAATCAGAATTAAGAAGTCTTTTCAAAAAACAAAATGAAGAAAAACAAAAAGAAGTCTTTTCAAGTCGTGAAAGCGTTGGAAGAAACAATAAGGAAATTTCTGGCTATTTTCACTGTGTCTTTTTCCGGATAAATGTTATAATGATTTTGCTGTCCTCTCCCCTAAAAATCCCATTAATTCTTTGACTAAGATCTTGTTAAACTTAAGTAGCCCTATGATCCAAATGGAACCTGAGGCCTTTGTCAGGAAAGGAAAGGTTTTTCCAGAAACCCCTAGCAAATGTCTGCTTACATAGCATTACCCCAAACTGTCACACTCATGACTACCCTCCCCTGAAAAGGAGGCTACAAAATGATGTTTAGCTTCCAGCCTTTGGAATGGAAGTGGGAGAAGGCTGATGAGAAAGGATATTGAGTGAGCCCACCTGCAGGGTCTGCCACAAAGTCACATGGAAGAGGGACCAGAGGCAGAAGCTGCAGGAGCTGTTTCCGTGAGCACCTGTGCAAGACTGGTCACAGGAACGTCACTGTGGGATCCAGGCAACACGGTGCACTCTGCTGAGAAGGCCACTCTGCCCTCCTTGCTGCAGGCCGCCTTGCAGCTTGAACACTCTGAGGGCCGGGAACAACCACTAAGGAGAGTGCGCCTTGCAGATCAAAGAGGGTGGAGAAGCCAGCAGAGCTGTGCTTTTGTAAGGGGCCTCTCTCAAATGCCTGTGAGTATTGCCTCTTTGGGCAAATGTTGTTGGTTGCCTACCGAACAGCATGTCCCCTTCTTCATAGCTAACAGGACCACAGTTTTGTTCCGCCAGCCATGTTCCCAGCACCCATGATTGAGTCATGCTTGGTCTAGGTCCATCATGGCAGTTGCAGTCCCCCTTGGCCAGTGATCGGTCTAGAATGGCAGGCAACGTGATCCAGCTCTGGGTGATGAGGGGAAGGGGAAGGCTGCTGGGGGTGGTTCTAGAAAACGTCTTGTCTGATAAAAAGACACAGCCCTGTGAAAAGAAATTCCTCTTGCCCCTGCCCCTTCTCCCTGCCCTGAACATGGTTATGTGTGGACATTATGCTTGGAGCTGTGATTCTTCCAACAAAAGCAATTTTCCCAGCTTGGCAAAAAATGAAAACCTAGAAAAAGCCTAGGTCCTTGGTGATTTTGTTGAGTGAGCCAATGCTTACTCATACCTGGAACTGCCTACCCATGGTCCAATGATGGGAGATGATGAAACATCTTTATTATTTAAACCACTGTTGGTGAAGTTGTTTTATTACTTGCAGCTGAAAGCATTTCTAAATGATAGCGTCCTTAAAAAAAAAAAAAAAAAAAAAAAAAGGAGATCAAGCAGAGCATTGTAAGAAGATGTCAGTAGAAGTTAGTAAGGTGGCAAAATCTGGGTAAGACTAAGGATGTGGCCTCTGTCCAGTACACACAGACAGTGGGGCCTAGAGACAGTCAAGTAATATCTAAAAAGTAATTTGAGAAGTAACATTTTTATATGATAAAATTTTCCTTCTCTGGAAAATAATGTATTTCTCAATTATTTAAATCTCTTCTATCTCTAAGTTTTAGATTTTTGTCATATGTGCCCCACCTATTTCTTGTTAGGTTTATTCCTAGATATTTTATGTTTGGGGCTGTTGTCTCTCTCAAGATGTTAAGGTTCCCTAGGGATCTGTGTTCTGCCTCTTTTCACCCCACAACTGCCTGAAGGATACCGCCTTTCCTGCCCTTTCCCCAACTCCTACTTCAAGCTACTCTTTCTCCATTCTGAGCAAATACACTTAACCTCCTAGGTACATAGACTTTTGCCTGGATTGCTTTCTGGAGGTCATCCAACCCTGACTGACAGGAAGAGGTAACATTTGGAATCCAGTGAGCTTGAGGTTAAAACATGTCATGTCAGCAATTGCTAAACAACAGTACATCAGAGTAGGTCAAGAATTTGTGAAATGTTTGTGCCAAGTGAAATGTCAAAGCACAAAGTGTGTGAAGGAAAAAAAAAAATCTCTGTGCCAGTCAAAATGTCATTCTGTCTTGCAGCAAGTAATTTATTCCTTTCTGTCTTTATCGCTGTTCTTGTTTCACACATATTAATGTTGCCTCTAAATAACTGAAATTCATAGCAGCATTATCCGTGGTTAAGGGTAAAAACTAAAGAGCTAATTCAGAATCACTCAGTTAATTTGGGCTTGTTTTGCAAATGGAATCTGTTAACGCAACCTCAAAAATAAGCCCTTACCTGATTGTCCAAAGCATTTGCACTGCAGTCGTTATTTGTTCTGTTAATTTCTATCACGTGAAAAGAAGGTGCAGAAGATAGTAGAGAATAAACGTTTTTGAAATGCTGTATCTGAGGAACTGCAAGCAAGATGAAAATGCTAGAGATAGGATCACTAGAGCCAAGTAGCCCTCAACAAATGGAATGTCAGTGGCTTGTAGAGTTGATTGTGAAGCAAAACTCCATAATGTTCGTCACCATTTTCCCACTGCTTCTCATTTCTAGATTGGCAGAGCTTCCCAGCACATGGGTCCTCTCCACGCCATTTGCTTTCTCTGAGAGCAGCTTTCTGTTGCACAGTCACGGCCAAACAGTGGGGAACTGGTCTTGCTCTTGATGCTACAGCTGCCTGGTTAATAAACCAAAATGCTTCTCTGTGGGTGGCAGGGCCGGCACTGGTGAGGCAGTCGAGGTATCCGGAGCACCTCGTTCAGGAAGCCCTTGTCCTCAGGTGCCCCCTCTGCACTTACGTGGCCCTGGGAGTGAGAGCCGCCTTAAACGTTGCACCCTAGGCATCTCACTTGTCTCACCCTGTCCTGGCTCTGCTGGGCCTCACTGCTGCCCTTGGAACTGAAGAGGAGGACTTGGAAGTAAAGAAGAGCTCTATAAATCTCTGACAAGGATTAATGGATTTCCTCCCAATTATATTAACTCCACATATTAGAAATTTAACAATATGAATTGGAAGAGTAATAAGAAGCATGTGTTGCTAAAATGAGAGAAACCTCTCAAAAAGGATTCCAATTAATGGGTCAGAATGGGCTCACAGATGTGAAAGGACCATGTGGGACCACCATGTTCCAGAGTTTGGGCCTCAAGTTTTCAGACTTGGAACTCAACTTTTAGCAGCAGGGAGAGAGATGGTCTAACTAAAGAAAATTGGCAAGAGAATTACAAATAATCCAGAATCCTTATTTATTAAGTTAGAGTTGTAAATATTTTCCAGGGATAATATCCTCTTGTTCAATGTTTAGGCCACCCCTCCCTGGAGTCAGGGGACATGGAACAAAGTATGAGTCATCAGATGGCTGCAGACAAGCTCAGAAAGAGAACAAAGGGTCGGGGTGTCAACGACCGGGATGTTTCATCCAGGGGAGAAGTCCCGCCTCACCCCAGAACACTCTGTGATTCCATCACTTATCAGATATAAATTGTGCTCCTACCACGTGCTCAGCAAACCTTGTCAGCTCTACCTTCAAAACAAATTCTAAATCCAGTACTTCCTGCTACCTCCACAGTAACCATCTAACTCAAGGACCATCTTCTTGCACCTGGATTAATGGAATAGGCCCCCAACTGCTCTCCCAGTTTCCACTCTCTGTCACAGTCCATCCTTCACCTGGCTGTCAGACCGATCCTTTTAAAATATAAATCAGATCACGATGTACCTCTGCTCAAAACCCTCCATTGCCTTCCTATCTGTTAGAATAAAAGCCCACATGTCTTTCTTGGGCTGCTAGGACTACATGCTCTCTCTCCAATCTTGTTTCCCCCCACTATCCTCCTTACTCACTGTACTCTACAGATTCTTTAAGCTGCTCCTAGGACATCCTAAGAATGCTCTTGTCTTAGGACCCCGGCACATTCCTCCCCTGCTTGAATAATTTATTCCCAGATATCTGCACTGTGCACCATGTTTAATGCTTAAATATCTATGCTTACCTGGCACCCTACATGAAACAGCATCCTGCCACCCTATTATGTCCCCTCACCCAGACAAGTTTTCTGTCTGCCTCCAGTAGAAGGTAAGCTCCATGAAACTTTTTGTTCACTGCTCTATCCCTAGCACCTAGAACATTGCCTGGAGTGTGGTAAGTGTGCAAAGAGATTTGCCAAATAAGGCTGAATACACCCGGGTCGTGTAAAAATTCTAGTCACTAGAGGGGAGTATTCTTTGGTGACTTGGGACTTTTCTCTGGCCTGGCTGAGATAGCCTTTCAGGTTTCTTGAGCTCCCTTTGCTTTCTGATGGACTAGATGAGGTATGTAAGAGAAAAAGAGGGACCAAGGAGAAACTGAAATTTTTAGTGTGTGCAAGTGATGGAGTTCCGTTAAATGGAGTTCCATTTGTTGAGTCAGGGATAACTATGGGAGGAGCAGATTTGGGGATTGGGGCTGAAAATCAACAGTTCATTTTTGAACATACTAAGTTTAAGATGCCTAATGAGTTCCCCTTGGAGATGTCAAGAAGGCAGTTAGATATGGGTCTGTAGGTCAGGGGAGAGGTCCAGGCTGGGCAGACAAATTTGACAGCACATGGAAGGTGTTTAAAGCCATGGATCTGTGTCCCTCCCCTGGGAATGAGTGTAGACAGAGAAGAGTGGAGTTCTGAGGACCAAACCCGGGGACACTCTGACATTTCGAACTCAAGGGGATGAGAAAATGCCAAAGTAAAGTGAGCTGAGAAAAGAGGTAGCAGCTGAAGAAAGATAGGGGTCTAGGAAGGATTTTTATATATGAGAAGCATTAAGGTGTATTTGATGCAATGGAAATGATCCAGTGAAAGGGGGAAAAGGAAAGATGCAGGAGAGAAGGATTCTAGATGCAGGAGAGTGCAATTCTAGAGGAGAAAAGAGGGGCAGGATCCAGGGCAGAGGTGGTGAGGTTGACTCACCCATCACAGCAGGAGGAAAGGCAGAGTCCACGTGCACCAGTACCAGAAGGAGGGGTAGATATAGTGATAGGAGCTTGTGGACATTCTTTTCTGGCTGCTTCTATTTCCCTGGTGAGATAATGGACTAGAGGAATCGGGGCTATTCGAGACTCATAAGGAATCAGATGTTCAGAGGAACGTATTGGGTAGGGGTGAAGGAGTACGGTGTTTGAAATTGTAGGGTCTGGGGTGGGGAGTGAAATTGTTGAAATGCTTTATTTGGGGGTCTGGCCGTGGGAGTGGTGATTGAGGTGGAAATGGAGACAAGGCCACATATGGTTCTGGCCAGGGTATTGGATGAACAGTCTGTCCTGTTAGAACCTGGGGCTGACACGTGTGTGAGCAACCACATTAGCTACTATTCCCTGAGCAACTCCTGTGTCCCAAACAATCTGTGACAATTTAAGACAATTCCCTCCTTTCATCCTCACAACAACCCTACAACAACCCCAAGAATCAGAGATCGTTAGCCTCCAATTATGTCGTCTGTATCCCAGGTGAAAAAAACAAACAAACCAAAAAAAGTAAGCTCACAAAGGTTCATTAACTAGTTCATTAACTTACTAGCTTGCGGTAAAACAGCAATGGGGATACAGGATTCAGATTCAGGTCTTCTAACCCCAAAGCCAAGTTCTTTCCCTTGGCCTGCATTCTGCTTTGTAATAATTCTACGAGAGAGTAGAGGAGCTCTCTCTCTCAGTCCCAAATGAGAAAAAGAACAGATGCAAATGGGTGTTGTCACTATTAACCATCTGGATCCAAACTATCCAATAGAACTTTCTGCAATAAAGGAAATGTTCTATATCTGTGCCTTCCAAGTCGGTAGCCATTAGCCACAGAGGCATGGTGAACACTTAAAATATAACTAGTACAACCAAGGAATCGAACTTTAAATTTTATTTAATTTCAATTCATGTACATTTCAGTTTAAGCCATCTAGGGCTAGTGACTACTGTATTGGACTGCACAGATCTAGATTACAGAGCAAAAAGCCAAACCACCTCCCCACTTTGAGTATAGTGACCAGACTGCCCACATAGCCATGCCATGAAGGCCACTGCTTAGTCAGCTCCTCCTGAGAAAGGAGAGTCTTCACTCCCCACACCTTTTGAACAGAAACACAGAAACCCCATGTAATCATTTTCTATTTCTGCAACAAATTTCCACCAACTTTGAAGGTTAAACCAACATATTTGTCTCACAGTTTCTGTAGGTCAGAAGTCAGCATGCGGCATAGGTCCACTGGGTTCTCTGATTAGTCTGACAAGGCCTAAGTCAAATCGGCAAGTCTGCATTCCTTTCTGGAGGTTCTGGGGAAGAATCCACTTCCAAACTCATTCAGGTTGTCAGCAGGGTTCAGGTCCTTGCAGTTGTAGGACTAAGGTCTCTGTTTCCCTGATGATTGTCAACTAGGGGGCTGCTTTAGCTTCAAAAGGCCTCTCCCTGGTCCTTGCACATGGCCCCTCTATCTCAGAGCCAGCAATGGCACACTGAATCCTTCTCATGCCTGGAATCTCTCTGCCTTTCTCTTCTGCCCTTAGCTTTTAATGGCTCACATAACTACATTGGACCCACTCAGATAATATCCCTATTTTAAGGCCAACTGATTAGTAACCTTAATTACCTGTGCAAAGTCTCTTTTGCCAATTAATATAGCATAACCTCAGGAATAATATCAGAGTGCAAAAATCTTGGATCCAAAATTCTACCTATCACAACCAGATAGTAGTGGATGGAGAAACCAGTGAGGCAATAGCTGGAAATTACTTATGGCTTTCTTGAGTAGAAAATAAAAAAGACTTCTTGAAAAAAAATAATTTCAAGAACCCTCTTTTTACTATTTTCTGTCTCTCAGAATCCTGAGGCATTTGTCTCACTTCATTGTTACAAGAAACTGGCAAAGTGGTGGCCATCGTGATCTCTGTCAAGGATCCCCAAACCTTTCAGGTTACAGTCCTTGAAGGGTCTTAGTCTTCAGAATAGCTTCCAGCCGAGAAAAGACAATTGCTCCCACCTTGGAGGTCCTTTCCCATCGTAGCAGTAACTACCAGCAATTTCCAGCACTCTTTCTGGGTTAGCCAGTGCTGAGTTAGATATTAAGTCCTGATAAGGACAACCTGGCCTGGAGGCTGTTAATTAATGAACAACTTTGTGTGCAAACTAAGCTACTCAGCTTCAGTTAGCAAATTCCAGTAAGAAAATGAAGTGAATGGAAAAATACTTCCTTCCAGTTAGGTGAAAAGAGACACTGAGCTTTCAAGCCCTAAACAAAGGGCTGCTTTGTGTCTGTCCTCCCAGAGAGAAAGGAGGAAGATATCTGAGCTAGGAGTTCAGAGAAAGAGAGAGAGCAGAGGGAGGTTCTGTTACCCAAAGGGAGTGAATGAAGGACAAGCTGATGCATTTTTCAAGAACAAGCACACAGGTGGTCTGGGAAGTCCCCTTGAGAAAAGTCACTCAGGGGGTCACAATGTTGAGAACGTGTGAGAACCAAGCCCTGGTTGAGAAGGTCACGGGAGCAGCCAAAGCTGGCTACTTACCTCTCCTCTGCCCATCATGTCAGGAACCACTTAAAATGTACCTGTAGGTTCAGCCCCATTGCAGATGCTGGGAGCGAGCTGTCTTTCAACAGAAGCAATAAAAACAGATGTGCAAGGAAAATCTTCTATCCAGTTTGCTCCAGAATTCCTCTTAGAGAAGGAACTATCTTTGTGGGGGGGGGGGTATAGCTCAAGTGGTAGAGCACATACATGCTTAGCAGGAGGTCCTGGGTTCAATCCCCAGTACCTCCTCTTAAAATTAACCAAATTACCTCCCTCCCCTGCCAAGATAAAATAATTAAATAATGCAATAGTAAATAAAATATATGTTCTTTGAAAAAGAAGAAGGAACTATCTTGTTTAGGAAAATACCTGGAGAAGCCAAGTGGGAGTAGAGGGTGAGTCCTGGGACAGGGGTTGTCAGGAGTTACCAGGAAACAGATAAATCTCTCTGCTTTAAAAAATGCAGAGGAACTTGGAGTGAGATAGAGTGAAAGAGGAAAGAGATGGGGGAGAGAGGCAAGGAGAAAAAGAATTAGGCAACATGGTGGAAGTCTGGAATCTGGGAGCTGGCAAAAATAACCAAGGGGATTTTTTAAAACAGGCCTATCTGCTATTAACTCTGTATCATCCACTGTCTAGTGCTCATCTGTGGCCCCCACCAGCAGGAGCTCTACAACATGCTGCTAACTTCTGCCAGCGGTGCTCTAGGAGGAAACCAGGGAGAAGGAGTTAGGTCCTGTGATTGGGTCCCCTTAGGGGTGAAGAAGAACTCAGCCCAAGTTGGGAATCACAGCAGGAGGGGCTGTGCACAAGCCTGAGGAGGGCACTGTACTTTCCTGAGGATCGGAGCCAGTCCTGATAGCTACTGAGGGCAGGGTGACCAGGGGGACTACAGCTGACATCCGAGTTACAGAAAGGTTAGATCAGCCACTCACTGATTCAGCACTGCACTCATCTTGCTGCTTTTCCTGTCTTAATTTAGTGTCAGTTTTCCCAAAAACCTGAGTTTACAGTTTTTCCCTCTTGGATCAAGTTCTCAGCTTCTTATCTAGGGTGAGGTGTGGTCACCCTAGCAATGGGAAGTGGTGTTGCGAAGACTCACTGTCATCATGATTAAGATTCTTGGGGGCAGCTTTATCTTCTGGTCACTCGGTCAAGTTGGGTTAGCCAGGAATTTAGGTGTTGATTTCTTACCTCTTTTAAACTTGAAGACTATGGCTGAGGCCCAGTGCTTCCAGGGGGACACAAGGGATGAGGGAGTGTCACCAACATGAGGAGAGGCTTAGCTGATTTACCAGGAGCCAAGATTAGAGGCACTTCCCCAGAAGGCCTGGGAGCATGTATTGTTCCGTTCCTTTGATTCAGGTCTAACAATTCCACCCTCTTGAACAGAGGCTGGTTCATGCTGAAACACAAACAAACTTACAGTCATGTTGCAACACTTTGGTGCCCTGGGCAGAGGCCTCTCATTGCTGACAAGACCATAAGAGTAGGCAACACCTAGCCTCAGACGCTACCCGGCACCCTCTCTGCATGGGCTTAGAAACCTCTTATGCCAGAGGCCCAAACAGACCCTCCAGACTAGTTAATTCTGCTTTACCTACCTCCCCTCTACTGGCAAGCTTTGCTTCCACCCTGAGTACTAAGCCCCTCTAATGGCCTGGCTTTTCCTGTTACTATTACCTCCATCCTCCCCTTGGCTCATCCTCTTACCATTCCCTCCCCCACAACCCAATGGTTTCTACCCACCCTCTGGGGTCCGTATCCACTCGCCAACTCCCTTCTCTGCAATACAAGACTTTCCTCTGGCTCTTTTTCCCTCCTGCCCTAACTGAAACACAGACTTGTTGAAGGATACAGGCTTTCCTGCAGCTCCCCAGGAGTAAGGGTATTCATTCTTCCATTCTTCACACACCCCATGGCTTTTTGGGAAAAGGAATATATTTATTCTTCTGGCTCCATTTTACTATATCCAAACACTTATTCTTCACTGAGTTGTAGAAACTCTCTACCCTTCATTGTGCCCATCAATCATGGTCATCAAGCCTTTTCTTGGTCACTCACTCCACATTCACTGGACCTCAGTCTAACTCTCTTCCCCTTGTCTTGCCAAGGCTACAGGTGACTTTCTCTTGCTCTCCACTTCACCAGCCACTCCTGTGGCTTCACCCTGAACAAAACCACTACCCAGAGCTATTTCAGTTTTGCCAACCTAAATCCTAATATCCCACCAAAACCCACAATCAGTCCATTTTCCTGCTCTCTCCTTTAAGAAAAACAAACAAAAACAACTACTCTTTGACCTCCTTTAGGGTGCTAATCCTCAGGTCCCACTATTTTATTGTATTCTAGCTCCCTCTATTTTCATCATCTCACCTTCTTGGGCTCTATGTGCTATCCATTAAACCAGTGTTTTACCACTAACTCTTATTGATCCATTCAGAGATAGAAGCCCCTGAGAATAGGTAACCTTATTTGTAAATGAAACACTAAAAACAACAAACAGTGTTTAACGTAAAATAAATATTAATCAAATAACACTTCTACTAGCATTGACGTTGTCCAGATAATCTTAAGACTTTCCACAGGACTCTGGCTAATATTTAATGACATCAGATGTCTATAGGTAAACTCTGCTTGGACTTAAATAGAGCCACCCCAAATAAATAAATTAAGTAAATAGAGCAAATCCTCCTCCCAGTTGGATTTTTGAGCAGTGTTGGAGCAGTAGAATTTAGAGGATTCTATCCAGGAATAATTTAAAATTCTATTATCCAACAAATGTTTCTCCTCTCCGCACTAGCTGGATGCCTTGACTTTTTTAAAAAAGCATCATAATATCTTCAGGGAATTATCTCTGTTTCAACCTAACTCTCCATCCATCTTATATCATGTTTCTTCTCTCATCATAACGTAGAAATAGATCTTAATGTCTAACTAGAAAAAGTCACTTATAACCAATATTCTTGCCAGAATGTATTAATACTAACTTTCAAATCAAGTCTCTGCAGGAAGCCTTGGCCAGAACAGGGAGGCCTTGGTGTTCAGATGGAAGGTGCCATTTGCCTGTTCCTTCTCCACTTTGAGCCATGGCTCTCTAGAGTTGAGACCCACAGTCTTATTAGAAGACAATGGTCAAAGTTTGCATCCAGAAAAGGGTTAGGAAAGTGGTTTCTAGAGATTATAAAAAGGCAAAGAAATTTTAGATCAAAAAAGCCAGAGATGGGAGTCAGGGTGGACTCAGCAGAGATCAATGATAAAAGACAAAAATCTGAGCCTAATGCAGCAGACTTAGCCCAGTTACCAGCCAGGCATTGAGGGGCCACTGGAAGAGCCCCCTCAAAGAACTGAGGTCAACAGAGTGAGGCTGCACCGGGTCGAAGAGGCACTCGTGGAAGTGTTCTGTTCACTGAGGCGCAGGGCAGGTAGAGCATAGGCCTGGTCTCAGGAAACGGCGCTGGCAGGATCAAGGCGTGAAGCAGGCCAGGCACAAGAGGCCTTGGGAGGAATAAGCCCCCTTCCCGATGGAGGCTGGCTACAGGGAGCCTGGCATCTCTGCCTGCAAGATTAAAAGCAGCCAAAAAGATACGGCCAAATCCCACTGACTGATGGGACAAAGACTATTGACCAGTCAGTCTCTCCTTAAGAGGGGTGGCACTCATGAACAGCTTTGATGGCACACTGGGGTAAAGGCTAATAATTCTTCATTCATTCATTCATGAATCATTCGCTGAAAAGCTAATATGTGCTCAATGCAGAGCTAAGTGCCGAGGAAACAAAGATAACTGTGACGAGGACAAAAATATTAACACATATGTGTTCACAGCCTCCTCCTCCCTCCTAGCAACACTCCCAGGCCCTTTACGGAGGTTTCTGTTCACATACTCCACTTCTGGGATGTGTCGTGCCCATCAGGAGAATGGGGGAGAAAGAAGACTGAAAGAATTCAAGGGAGACCATATCACAAAGAACTGAGCCAGAGATGACTGGAGGAGAAGAGAGCAGAGATCTGGGGGAGCGAAGGAGAGAGAGAACCAGGAGAGGCTGGAGTGGAGGTGGTGAGCAAATTGGGAGGAGATGGGTCAGTAAGTGGACTTGGGGAGACAGACCAGCGAAGGACAAAGTAGCACAGGCAGTGTACATGGGTGTGATTGTAATTTCTGCCCATGGTCTTTTGGAGACTTTATGAACTTCTTTGCAACTGGCATTGTGTTTTACTCTTGGATGCCACATGATGATAAAACTGGCTACGAGGTGCCCAGCTCTCAGGGGATCCCAGTTAAAGATGTGATCCCTGCCCTCTAGGTGCTCAGAGTCCAATAGGGAAAACAGTCATTTAACGTAAAATAACACAATAAAACATTGGCAAGTACGGTGTCACCCTCTCTGTAGGGCACAGGGGTAGCAACTGAGGTAGCAACTCCAGCTCAAAGACAGCTAGGTACTCTTTCAGCAGTCAGGTCCCTGAGCTTAGGAGGGGATTTTTTAGCTCCCAAATTAATTACCAAGAGCAACCTACACCTCAGTCCTGGACAAGAAGCAGAAAATCCAAACTCCCTCCTTGAACTGATAGAAATTCTGTCACCACTAAGACTCACCTGGGTGTCAGGTGGGAACCCAGTTAGTCTAATCAACAGTTTCCTTTGCTTTTTTTGACTAAGAGTTCCCTTGGTAGGGCGTGTCTTTTCTACTTCAGTATCACCTAAACAAAGGGAAACTTTTGTAGACAGAGGTGTCAGCATAAGAGAACACTGTACCAAATCACGTAAGCATGGAAAGGGAAAACGGGTGAATGCTCAATGAAGCCTGAAATTATGTAAGTGAAACACACAGTCAGCCCCAGACGGAGCCGCATTGAGTTTGTTTCCCCCAGGCAAAGGGAGGACTTAGAGTTTCCAAGCAGAGCTGAAGCAATCGCTTTGCTGGTTGGTGCCAGCCAAGTGACTCACTCACAAACCTGTTTAATATGAAACAGCATTAGGAGACTGGATATAGCCTCAAGGAGATCAGCTGCTAACCAGCTCAGATTATAGCTGCAATCCCTCACTTAAAGTGTCTCTCCGCCTGTCTGCAGTGGCATACGACACCATGAAGGAAAGGGACTGTCCTTGAAGTAGACAGAGCAGGGTTCTGGTTCCCATTTGGTAGCAGTTCATCATGTGACTTGGGTCAGCTTCACCTGAAAAATGAAACTGATAACTTGTCCATAAAATAGAGCAATACCTTCCCTGCCTACCCTCTGTGGTAGTTTTGAGAATTGAATGAGAAATATTATGAGAATTAAATGAGATGATGAAAATGGTAGAGAGCTGTAAACCAGGTATTATCATTACACACAAGAGTCATAAATCTCCTTTTATACTTTGCCTGGAACTAGAGGGGATTTCCTTAAGTGGCAGGAATGAGGAAATAAGCACAACAAGAATCTTGCTTCCCACTTTAATAACAGTGGCAGGGAAAGCACCGATTTACCCAGTTACTGTGGATTTCTGTCACCCAGGCAGTAAATTGGAGTCTTCTCAAAAAGAGCTCCCTTCTTCAGTGGTATCTGAGGCTATCACTTAGACCATCTCTGATATCTCCCAGCAAGAATTTTAATGAGATCTCTGTTTGAGAAATTTATGAAACTCTCACTCCCATTTGTAATTACATGGGCAAGCAGGGAGGGTGTAGCTCAAGTGGTAGAGCACGTGCTTAGCATGCACTGGATCCTGGGTTCAATCCTCAGTACCCCATTAAAGTAAATAAGTAAATACCTAATTACTCTCCCCCCAAAAATAAATAATTTTTTAAAAAGAAATAATTACATGGGCAAGAAAACAAGCAAAAGGATCTTTTGTGCTTTTTCTTTTTTCTCTTCTTTCTCTTCTTTTTTTTCCTACCCCCATCTCTATCTCCCAGAGGAATTTGGTGAAGCAGGTAATTCGAGCAAGGCACTTGGATGAAAAATTTAGTCGGGTGCCAAAAAAACTCAAAAATCAAGATAAATATATTTTAATGAATATTTTTCAAAAAAAATTACTGCCCCAAAATGATGAACAAAATGTTACATTTTTAAACAAAGTTTGGTGACAGTGTCATCCTGAAACATAACGGAGCCTGAGGCAAAAGAAAAAAATCAGTGTTCCTGATCCTATTTAAAACTTGGTATTTTGTTCGTTATGGATTTTTAGCTTATTTTTGATGTATCATAGGTAGCAATTCTTTTCTTTTTTAGCAGCATCTAAAATTATACTTTGCCTTCGTATCAAGGGTATCTTAGAATTGGCAAAATGCTTTCCATGTGGTGTGTGGAGCAGGCATGCCACCTGGCAATGAAGCTCAACTTGGCTTTGTCTCCCATTGTTTCCTTTACACATTGACTCAGTGGAAGTCACCTTCCCTGTTCCTGAATGAAAACTCTTGAGTCCCATGGCTTCTCTGTTCCCTTTTAAGTAACGGACAATCCACAGTCATTTGAAGTCACCAACACAGTCTCAGTTTAGCAATCAGAATGCATAATCCCCTGAAATAAGCAAAACTCACAACTTCAGTTGGTGGTAAACCTCCTGCCCTCCACTGCCCGGGGCTGGCAGCCCGCACTGGGGAAGGGGAAGTGGGGCCTTCTGCTCTCTGTTCCCCCCACCTGTCTTCCTCGCCCACTTAACACCCTGCTGTTTTGTTCTCCCAAATGTTATAGGGGCTTGGCAGCAAGGAGAGGAAGGAAATAGACCAATTCTTACCTGGCTGGGTGGCTTCACATTCTCTGTGGCAGGAAGATGATTAATGGGGACCCTTTCTCTTTGTGCATCTTCATTGGCTCATCGGAGTTTCCCTCTCTCTTTAGGTAGCTGTAACACTTGTCCCATCTGGGTGGTGACTACATGGATATTTATTATACAATTAACTCTACTTTTCTGTGTGCTTTATATATTCTAAAATTTCTTAATTTAAAAAAAGAAAAGAACTGTGAAAGAGAATAAGGGGGGAGAATCCTAACTCTACATGAAAACAACCTTTACTGGATGGAAACTTGCCTTATCAATCTCAATCCCTCTTTCTCTCTCTCTCTTTCTCTCATTTTACTACCAGCCATATCTGCCTCCAGGTCTTCATTTTTATCACCTCTATAGACCTATAAAAATAAAAGTTTGTCTAGATCGAGATAAACTGCCTTGCCCTGTCACATGCTAGTTTATTTCTTACTCCTTCTGAATAAGCAGAGCAATATCCCGCTGGTTTCTAATTTCTTCAAGAATAAATGGCCCTGGCCGGAATCCAGTCCACTCCCAGTCCCCTGGGAGCTGGTCAAGAGAACTAGAACATGTCTGCCCGTGACCTCTAGGGCAGACATCAACAAGAGTCCCACTGCAAGAAAAGCACGGTAAAAACAGCAGTGTCACCAAAGGCAGAAAACACATCTTGTTCTCACCACTGAGGGTCCCACTGTACAGCTGGTTACCAGGCACTGGAAATGAAGAGAGAAGAATGTTGCAGAGGATGAACGGTCATCCTCACTTTAATAAAATAATTGCCTTCATGGTTTAGCTTCACAATCCTGGCAATATATTGCTTATATCCTCGAGTGCTCATTTTCCATAACAAAGTCTTCAATATTCTGCTTTATCAGTAGTATTTAAATGTGTGGTTCTGTTTTGCCCTCTAGGAGCTATAGAGGTTGGAACTGGAAAACAATTTGAATTCTCACACATTCCAAAAGGGCTGCCCAGATTCAGGATGTCTGAAGCAAGACACTTCCAACAGGACAAGTTTCAGGATGATAAAGGAGAGAACAACCTGTTGTGGGCAGGTCTTGCGGATAAATCCACAAAGCACAGAGGGAAACCAGTCCTGAGTCTAACTCCCAGTGACTAGGGCTGGTTTTCACGGTTGAGGAGTTCCTTGCAACAGCCAGCTAGGCCGCAGGAGGCATGGGTGTGGGAGTAACAGAAGGGTGGGGGGCAGGGTGACAGGCATCCGTTCCAGGAGTCAAGTCTGCACCTACCGACATCCCTCAGTCCCTACAACCTCCTTCTAAAACGTGTCCCAGAGGGGTGAATCAAAATGAACAGAAAATGGTAGTAGATGAGACAAATAAAAAGTAAAATGTGAAAAGGGTGAAGAATCTCACAGAGCAGAAATGGGATTCCATTAAACTGTGAACTCAGATGAAGAATAAAATTACATCTTTATTTTCATAACCTGTGAAAAATCTAGCATTTCCTTTGATTATGATTGGAGGCGATATACTGGAGCAGTTAGTAGCTCCAATGGCTTTGTCACCAATAGAATTCACAGATATCTTCAATTAACTTTATGGCTATTGCAAATATCTTGAAGTATCATTCTTGTTCGTTGTTACTTTGAAATCGTGATGGCAATTAAATTTGTCACTAGATCTTGCTATTTAACCTGTTAATAAAGAAGCATGTGTAAATATACTGCATGTGTGTTTTAATATCTTGATAACTGTATGTTAATACTTGGTTTCCTTCGTGATTGTATGTACTTTATGAATTAGATTTTAGAACACTTTTCTGCGAAGAGATCCATGGGTGTCATCAGATTGCCAGAGGGGTCTGGAGAGGGGAAAATGTTAAGAATCTTTTCATCAGGCACTTGTGAACTAGTTGCGGCATACAGAATCCCATCAACCCAAATTCAAACATGTTTGAAAAAGACTTTGGTGAAAAAAGGAGGAGGAGGTAAAGATATAACTTTAGTTATGCCTAGGGACTATGCAATTCACTAGGGTATGAAACATATTAAATTCCAGCTGAAAGGTGTAGTCTTAGAGATTCTCTTGGTAAAAACAAAAACAAACAAACAGTATAAAAAGGGATCTAGCTTCTCAAAGAGTAGTTCAGGAGGAATAATCTAGGTGAACCTAGATCCAGTGTCCAATGTCCTGACCTCCAACAGATAACTCCAATCTGGAATATGTGGTAGTCCCACATCTTCTCCAAGTCACTGATGTTAATTCAGTTGAGTAAATGTCCTTTCAACCGTGGGGAGGGTTGAAATAAAAAGACTAGAAGCTTTAATAGCCAAGTTTCATTTCACCAAATTATTAAATTAAGAAACATTCTCCATTCCTTCTGTAAAATCTCTATCACCTGGTCCCAAGGCACGCCAAGCCCTTGCAACTAGTGCTGGTGCTAGAGGGCTTTTTCTAGTCCACTGGCATATCCTCAAAACTCAAGAATAAGAGAACAGACAATTCATTTTAAAACAGGTGAAAAAAAAAACTATTCAATTATTAAGGCCTCTAGACAGCTACCCCTCTGACAATACCACACAGCACCAATACAGTGTGTTACTGGCCGAGGGATCGTCAAATAGATCAATGGAACAGAACAGAGAACACAGAAATAGAGTCACACAAATATGTTTTTTTAAATAGATTTTATTTTTTAGAACCGTTTTTCATTTACAGAGAAATTAAGCAGATAGTCCAAAGAGTTCCCATATACTCTGCACCCAGTTTCCCTTTTTATCAATGTCTTACATTAGGATGGTACATTTGTTACAATCAGGAAACAAATATTCACACATTATTATTAACTAATGGTCACAGTGTATTCAGATTTCTTTAGTTTTTGGTTGTCATGTCTCCCAGGCTCCTCTTGGCTGTGACAATTTCTTAGACTTTCCTTGTTTTTCATCACCCTGGTGGCACTGAGGAGGAGCACAAGTCATATACTTTGTAGAATGTCCCAATATAGGAGTTTGGCTAATGTTTTTCTCCTGATAAGACTGTGGTAATTGTTATTAGAAGGACGATAACAGAAGTAAAGTGTTATTTTTATCACCTCATGTCAAAAGTACATGTTATCAACATGATTTATGATTGCTGGTTTTGAGTCTGATCACCTGCGTGAGGTAGGGTTCATCTGATTTCTCATCTATAAAGTTACTTTCCCCCTATTTCCAGACAGTACTCTTTGAAAAGAAGTCGCCATGCACAGTTCACACCCAAAAAGAGTGGGGAGTTATGTATCCCACCTTGAGGGTAGAGTAACTACATCAATTATTAGGAATTCTTCCCTATGGGAGATTTGCTATTCTCTTCCATTTATTTATTATTCAATTATTTATCTCAGTATGGAATCATGGGTATTTATTTCATACTTTGAGCTATAATCCAATACTAGTTTATTTATTTTCTTGATCAAATTGTTCCAACTTTGGCCTCTGGGAACTCTTCCAGTTGGCTCCTAAGGACCTTTGACACACCCTCATCCATGTGTTTTGTTTTGTTTTTCATTCCATTGCTTACCTTTTTCACTACAGGATGCTCCAGGAACATCTTACATATTTCCTGCCAGTCCTAGAATCAACAATTTCTCTAAGGAGCCCTATTCCTTTTATTGGAGAACAACACTAGAAACCACAATCTGGACACTAGGTATATTCCTTGTTACTAGAAAGCCCAACTGATTTTTGACAAACACACAACAGTTAGTCAGTGGAGGAAGGAGAACCATTTCAACCAACGGTGCCATAACAATTGGACATCCATTGCCGGGGTGCAGGGGGCGGGAATAATCTCAACCTAAACCTCACACTTTGTGTAAAAATTAACTAAAAATGAATCATAGATGTAACGTAAAATGGAAAATCATAAAACTTTTGAAAAACAGTACAAAATCTTCAGGATTTAGGATTAGGCAAATAGTTCTTAGACTTAACACCAAAAGTATGATCTGCAAAAGGAAAGATTGATAAATTAGACTTCATCAAAATTAGAAACTTTTGCCCTGGGGGGAGGGGGGAAACTCTATTAAGAGAAAGATAAAACAAGCTTTTTCAGACTGGGAGGAAAATATTTGCAAATCACATATCTGACAAAAGACTAGTCTCCAGAATATATAAAGAAATCTCAAACTCAATGGTGAAAAAACAATCGAATTAGAAAATGGGCAAAAGACATGGACAGATATTCCATCAGAAAGGATATACAGATGGTAAATAAGCGTATGAAAATATGTTCAACGTCATTAGCCATTATTAGGGAAATTAAAACCACAAAGAAATATCACCACACAGAGAAATGCAAAACATGTATTCACACAAAACCCTGCACCTGAATGTTCCTGGCAGCTTTTTGCACGATAGCCCCAAGCTGGAAACAACTCAGATGTCCTTCAGCAGTTGAACAGTCAAATAAACTGTAGTACACCCATACCATGAGCTACGACTCGGCAATAAAAGGGAACAAACTAACGGTACACACGGCAATTTGGGTGAATCTCCAGCGAATTATACAAACATCAGTGGTTGCCAGGAGTGGGGGCTGCAGGGGCAGTGGGGGAGGGATTGACTACAAAGGAGTAGCACAAGGGCATTTTGAGGGTTGACAGAAATATTCTGTATCTTGATCATGATAGGGGTAATTACACCGCTGCCAAGCATTCGTCAAAATTCATAGGATTATACACTCACTCAAAGGGGTAGATTTTATTTTATATAAATTATAACTCGATCTTTAAAACCATGAAAAATGATTGAAGCTTTATGAACCAACCTCCACTTAGCTCAGTTACTAAAATTAACCAACATTCTCCATTCCTTCTGTAAAATATACCAATTGGTACCCAGGACACTTACAGTTGAGTACTTTCAGTTTGTCACTCTCTAGTATAGCGGCATTTTCAGTTCCACCAGCTGGTCACAACACAAACCAGGAATCAGTTGTGTTTGTTCCCAAACTTACAGATGTTCATTGTGTCTGTTATTCTAATTACCTAATTTAATGAAATAATGACATAAGCCCATGAAATATGAGTGTGGAAAGGGAGAGTTGTCATTTCTGTGAAAATTAAGATGAACGCTTTGGAAAGACTAGCTAATGGCAACTTGCTAAAAAAAAAAGTTCTTAAACTGAAAATGGACAAGACAGTTAATAAAAGATTGAAAGGAAATGTAAAAATCTAAAATCAATCCACAATTACACTGCGTTGCAAGTGGCTTAAAGTTTTTGCTCCAATTTAACAGAATCCAAACTAGAAATCATACAGGATACAACTTGAGAGTGCTTTATGCAATGAAATGACGTGTCTTGGATCTCAAATTAACAGACTCATTCAGAGAAAGAATATGGCGAATAAATGTATATTTATATGTTCTAAGCTAAACATTTATGTTTTAAGCAATTAACTTAAAACATTAAACTATGTATGAAGAATTATTTGTAATTACTTACTTTAGCTGAATTTTTCTACTAGCCAACCTTACACAGTCCCCAAATGAGTGAAGAAGTGATTCAAACTTAAGATTTAACATTTTTGTGTTGAGTTCAAGAATAAGTTATTTTTTAATCATCCTGGCAATTTGGACGCATTTTGTGTGACAAATGGGGTACTTGAAATGTTGAATTTAGACTTGTGATTTTATTTTGAAATATTTAAAAGAATTTAATTGAGAGTAGATTGGGGATTCAAATTTGAGATGCGTAAAAGTTGAATTGATTATGTTTGTAAACTGAGTGAATTTTTCCGGGAATCTGAGATGCAAAATCTGTAACTTTTGAGTTATTAAGTTTGTAAATAGAGTTTAAGTGCTTAGGAATATTGGCCTATTAGATTTGTAAGGTTGTTTATTGAATGTTTAAAGTGCTTTAGAGAATCAAATATGTTATATTTGTTGTTGTAGTTTGAAATATCTGGTAACTTAATCAAGTTAATAATAAATGTTCATGGAACTTTATCATATTTATAAACTAATTTTAAGTTACAACAGAATACTACATTTAATAAATAAAACTGCAATATTTAAAGTTAAGCTTAAAAGCCTAAGAAAAACTGAATTTTAAAACTGAATGCCTTTTTACGAATTTGACATTAATTAAACAAGTGTAGCTCTAAGTGTTTCCTGTTTTGTTTTTTATTTCCGTATACAAAAGCTTGCCCTTTGAAAACTCAAATGATGAAATAATGAAAAATCAACTTCTCTCACATCCTGGTTCTCACAAAAATCATTTCCATAACCTTCAAGCAAAGAAAATCAAACACTTTAAACATAGGGGTACCACATGACCCAGTAATTCTACTGCTAAACATACAGCCAAGAGAAATGAAGGCAAAAGTCCATACAAAGACTTATGCATGAATGTTCTTATTTGTAATAGCCAAAAACTGAAAGCAACCCAAATGGTCATTAGCAGGTGAATGGATAAATATATAGCTACACTGAGAATATTACTCAGCAATAAAAAGGAATAAAATACTGACGTGTGGATCAGCACAATACAAGTGAACCTTGAAAACATTATGCTACATATATGAAGAAAGCCAGATACAAAAGCCACATGTTCCATGATTCTATTTATATAAAGGTCCAGAATAGTTATTGATACAGAAAGTAGATCAGTGGTTGCTGGGAGGCACAATGTGCGAAAATAGAAAGTGGCTTAATGGGTATGGAATTTCTCTTTGGGTTGATGAAAATGTTCTAAAATTAATTTTGATTGCTCAGCTCTGTGAATACACCAAAAACCACTGAATTTTAAATAGGTGACTTATAGGGTGTATGAATTGTGTCTCAATAAACTGCCACAGGAAGGAAGGAGGGGAGGAAGGAAGGAGGGGAGGAAGGAAGGGAGGTAGGAAGGATGGAAAGAAGGTAGGAAGGAAGGTAGGAAGGAAAGAAGGAAGGAAGGAAGGAAGGAAGGAAGGAAGACAGGAAAGGAGAAAACAAAAAGAAAAGCAAGAAAGAAAATCAAACACAAACTTCAAACTTTTCAGATTTCCCAAAATAATCACATTCCTCCTGCAAGGAACAATATCTCTAGAAACTTCTGCTCATGTATCTTACGACTTTATTCTGTTGTGGATGTCCTGCTTCTTTACATTGTGCTCGTCTAATTAAAATCTTATATGGTGCATCTGACTGAGCCTAGGTCACATCCTCCTGTAGCTACAAAGAAGGTGGGAAAGTGAGTTCTCGCTTCAACCTGGGAGTCAGAATTCCTAACAGGAGAGATTCCAAATAAATAAAAGCTATTCACAGATGCTAAGAAACTTTAAGGATGTGATAAACTGTTCACCATGCTCAGCCACATGTGGAAAGTGAGTGAAAGGGGGGCAAGATGGAAGGCAGAGAGAACAGCTAGGTGGCTGGTATAGACTCACAAGACATATGGTGATGATCTGAACTGCTGACGACTGAGGCAGCAGTAACAGACCGTGAGAGGAGCAAACAGATTTGAGAAACAATTTGAAAGAAAAGTCAGCAGAATTTGGAGATTTGTTCTGTAAGAGAGATGAGGCAGCAGGAGGAATTAAGAATTTCTGGATTAATTAACCAGTAACCAAGTGGATAATAGGATCTTGACCTAAGATGAGAAGGTAACATGGGAAGAGGAACGGGTTTGGGGGTCACGGTAAGAGGGAGGGAATATACTAAAGTTTCGCTGTATTACTGGTTTCTAACATAATTCCACTGTGGTCAGAGAGCATGTTTTGTATGACTTGAATAGTTTTAAATTTATTGAGCTTTGTTTCATAGCACAAAATCTAGTCTATCTTAGTAAATATTCCAAGTGCATTTAGAAAGTATGTAAATTCTTTTATTGGATGGAGTGTCCTACAAATGTCAATTAGGTGAAGCTGCTTGATAATGTTGCCCAAATCTTTTATATCTGCCAATTTTCTGTCTGCTTGTTCTATCAATTACTAGAAGAAGGGTTGAAATCTACAACTATGGTTGTGGATTTGTCTATTTCCACTTTTGCTTCATGTACTTCAAAGCTCTGTTATTAAGTACATAAACATTCAGAATTGTTATGTCATCTTGAATTGACCCCTTTATCATTATGAAACGAACTTCTTCTGATAATATTCTTTGCTCGGCAATCTTTTCTTTTGACTAATTTTCTTTTGTTTGTTTAGTAACTCTTTTTCCATCCTTTTACTTTTAAACTATTTGTATCTATGTATTTAAAATGTATTACTTGTAAGCAGCATATTGTATCTTCTTTTTAATCTAGTCTCTGCCTTTTAATTGGAGGTGTTCAATCCATTTACTTTTAATGTGATTATTAATATGATTTGGTTTAAGTCTATCATCTCATTAATCGTTTTTTACTTTTCCAAATGATCCTTTGTTGTTTCTTCCTCTTTTTCTATCTTCTTTTGGATTAATTAAAATTTTTATGTTTAAATTTTAATTCCTTTGTTGCCCTACCAGCTTATTACTGTCTTGTTATTTTAATAGCTGCTTTAGGGTTTATAGCATGGGTCTTTAACTTACCAAATTTATGTTCAAGTGAAATTATACCACTTCATGTATCAGTACAGTATAATAAACTTATAGCAGCATCCTTTTATTTCCTCTCTTAGCCTTTTTGCTGTTTTTGTCATATATTATAAACCTCATAATTGGGTTGCCAGATGTAGCAAATAAAAATAAAGGACAGCAAGTAAAATCTAAATTTCAGATAAATAACAAATATCTTCATTAAATAAGCATGTTACATGCAATATTTAGAAATACTTATACTAAAAAGGTAACAATTATTTGAAATTCAAATTTAAATGGGCATCCTCTATTTTATCTGGTGATCATATCCACAATACATTGTATCTTTTTATTTAAATAATCAATCACCTTTTAAAGAGATTTTAATAAACAACTATAAGATTTTTATGTACGTATACATGCAGTTACTATTTTTTCACTCTTCCTTCCTTTCTGTAGATCCGTAATTCCATTTGGTGCCATTTTCCTTATGCATGTAGGACTTCTTAGCACTTGTTATAGCACAGGTCTGCTATGATGAATTCTTTTACTATTGTGCATCTGAAAAAGTCTTTATTTTGCTTTTATTTTTGAGAAATCTTTAGACAAGAATAGAATTCTAGCTTGATAGATTTCTTTCAGTACTTTATAGATGTTGTTCCACTCTTTTCTTGCTTGTATTGTTTCTAACAAGAGATCTACTGTCAATTTTCTTTGTTCCTCTTTACATAATATATTTCTTTTCTCTGGCTACTTTCAAGATTCTTTATTACTGGCTTTGAGCAATTTGATTATGATGTGCCTTTCTTTATGTTTCTTGTGTTTAGGGTGTGTTGAAATTCTTAGATCTGTGAATATATAGTTTTCATCAATTTGGGGAATTTTTGGCCATTATTTATCCAAATTTTTTTTGTCCCCATTTCTTTCCTTTGGAGATTTCATTTGCACATACATTAGGCCACTTGAAATTGTCACACAATTCACTGATGCTCTTTATGTTTTCAAAATCTTTTTTTTTCCCTGTGTTTCCTTCATTATGCAAATTTCTGTTGGTGTGACTTCAAGTTCACCAATATTTTCTTTGGAAATGTCTAATTTACCATTAATCTATCCAGGGTATTTTTATTCAAACATTGTTGTCTTCATCTGTAGGAGTAAAATTTGGGTCTTTTTATATCTCTCATGGGTCTACTTACCTTTTTGAACATTTGGAATACAATTAGAGTAACTCCTTTAATGTCTTTATCTGCTAATTCTAACATTTGTGACAGGTCTGGGCTTGTTTTTGATTGAATGATTTTTTCTTTTTTATCGGTTGTATTTTCCTAAATCTGATCAAGTCTCTAGTTCTATTTATGAGAAATATAGGGGTAGAGGGACATATTAAACAACATCGCAGGGGTGTAATTGGCCAAGTGCAGAATGTGGGAAAATCCACAGGACCTAACAATGAATTTCTGCAATATATAAAGTGCAAGGAAAAAAAACATTTAAGGGTTTCTACCAAATAGAGGATCGTGAGGACCTTGTCTGAATCCTGACTTGAAGGAATAAACTATAGAAAACATTAATGAGAAAGTTGGGACATTCTGAATGCTGACTAGATGTTAAGAAATTGTTGATTTTTAAAAATAAGTATTTTTGTTGTTTTTTTTTTAAATAGACCTTAGTTTTTAGAGATACATAGTAAAATATCTATGGGTGAAATAATATGCTTCTGTAACTTGCTTCAGAATAATCCAGGGAGAGAGAGAGATGAGGGTACAGAAGGAACAAATTGGCCATCGGATGCTAACTGTTGAAGCTGAGTAATGAGGCATAGTAAGTAGTTCATCATATTATTCTCTACTTTTGCAGTATTTGATCTTTTTCCATATAAAAAAATCAGATGTTTTCTTCTCTGAAAAGACTTACCCACACTCTCTCCCTACCCCTAATAGAATTAATCGTGCTTAGGACTGTTCCCCGACCAGCCAAATAAATTAAACACTCATTTATTCCCAAGTCCTTCTCCCTAATTCATCCATAAACCCTTGAGAGCAAAGATTATGTCTTACTCATTTTCTATTCTTTGTATTCCCATCACCAACCACAGAGCTGGAGTTCTCAATAACGGATGGCAAATTGGCAGCTTTCTCCCCAAATTCACCACGATACTTAGGACAGAGATGCTGATTCCATCGTACTGAATCAAATTTCAAATTAGATATGGTGTCCTTTATAAATTCAAGTCATACTGCATATAAGTGAATGGCAAAGAAGCCCAAAAAGTCCTAATGTAAAAATTTAGGCAGTAAAACTGTCAAGACAAACTAGGAATGCAGCAAGATTTGGCATGGTCAGCAGTACTGAAATTGTTGTATAGCTCACTATGTACTTCTCCTCATAGGTATGCATTACACTGTGACCTTTGCAAAGTCCTTCTGTCCTGCCCTACTTTTCTTACAGGACTGCTCTAAGTCTCAAATAAGATACCCTAATGCATGCAAAAGAGCTTAAATAAAACTGGAAAGCAGTATGAAGTTTGAAGTATAATGACCTCTTTCCAAGTCATGGAGGCATCTCAGAGAGCACATCATTTTAGCTATTGGAAGAATTGACCCTGGATGAAATTGTTCAGTAGGCAAAGCATGTTTGGGGAGCTTATACAGTTGACCCTTGAACAATAAGCATTTGAACTTTGCAGGTTCACTTATACACAGATATTTTTCAATAAATATGGTACTTGCATTTTCATCTTACAGACGGGGGGAATGTTTGTGTTCGATTAGAGATCACAATATGTGGAATCAAAAGAACTAGGGTTTGAGTCCTGATTTTATCCAGACTTTTCAGCTTCCTGCCCTTGGGTGAGTCATTTATCCATGCCTTTGTTTTTTAGGCAGAGATAACGGTACAGAGCATTTTCTATTGAGCAGGAGGTGAATGGGTGGTTCGTGCCCCTAACTCCACCCCTCCCCTACAATCTTGTTCAAGGGGCAACTGTGTATTTTTTTCCTTTCCTTGAACTCTAAATACACACAGAGTACCTATTATATGCCTGGTGTTGTGCTGGGTGCTAGTGACAGGGTGAGGATAGCCAGGTGCCCAGGACCTGTCCTTGCAGACCACCTAGTCATTGGCTATTTTTAAGTCCTCACATACCTCCTACCCCCTACCACTAGGTGCTCCTTACTCATGCTGTTCAATCTCTTGGTTGATTTATTTATTAAGTTACGTATATGCTTATGTATATTTATTTATTTGTCTTTTTAATTAAGGACGTTTTAATTTCAATATTCAATATCTTATAGTAACCTATAATAAAAAAGAATATGAAAACAAAAGAAACAAAAAAAGAATTTTACAATTTCAGATTTTTTAAATCTACTCTTACAGAGCACATGATTACGGGCAGGAGGCGGAGGAGTTCCTGTGTCAATTACAAGGAAGGCAGGCAATTTGGGGAGGCCCTTCTCAAGCTGAGTCCTCCCAGCTATTGAGGTGGTTTATGTTTTAACCCAGCCCATTTTACATGGTGTTAAATTTCAGGAGTGGTTATAAGGATGTATGTCTCAGAATCATTCATAAGGTGTACATTGGTTTTATACGGCTTTATGTATTTATACGGCAATATTTGTGTTATATTTAACAAGTTAACAAATACCTCTTCTTTCAAAATTCATACAACTTGCTCACTACTTCATAATGACATGTGGCGCAGGTGCGGGCCACTGGTAGGATCGGAGTGAAGAGGTGTCTCTGGTCAGCGGTGAGGGCTACCTGTCCGCAGCCTCCGTCCTCAATGGAACCAACCAGTGTGCTCCAGGATGGCAAAACAACTACTGACGATAACAACAAGAGCGATAACAATAATAATAAACAATCACAGTAATAAATCCGAGAGAAAAACTCGCATTCGCCAAATAGTACTAAACACCACGAATCGCGCGTCCCCACAGAGCCGCAATCCACGGAACTGCATCCGCAGCGGCCACGGCGGATCTCGCAGCGCCCCTGACGGCCCCACTTCAGCTGCGGCAGGCGAGTGGGCGGGACCTTGCAGGCGGGGCCCGCGGAAGGGGCGGGGCCTGTTGGGCGGGGCGGGACCTGGCGGGGGCGGGGCGCCGAGCGGCAACTGAGGGTGGGGCTGAGGAGTGGGAGGGGGTGGACGTGCGGCTGGGCGGGGCGCGCTCGGGCCTCAGCTCCTCACGCGCAGCGCTCGTAGCCGCACAGCCCGAGGCCGCCGGGAGCCCTGGTGCCCAACGCTGTCCGCGAGCGGAGGCAGCAGCCGGAGGAGGAGCCGAGGGCGCTGAGGTAGGCGTGGAGCTGCCCGCCGCTCGGCCTGGAACCCTCGCGCCCCCGGTCCGACCCGCGGGTTGTGGCAAGGCCGGGGGGCGGCGCGCGGAGGCCCGGGCGGGCGGGGCCGGGGCCTGGGGGCGGAGACCGGCCTGGCCGGAGGGCTCTGGAGGGGCCGGCGGGGCCGCGCGGCGCTGTCCCGGCTGGGAGAACCGTGAAAGTCGGGGTTCGAAGGTGGTGCGGGCGGCTCTGCACGCCCAGTTCGGTCCCGGGCCTTGGCAGCCCAGGCGGTGTGGAAATGGCCTGCCCCGGAGGCGCCCACGGAGGAGGGAAGGCGGGGGACGGCCTGGTCCCTCCCACTTTCGGGGCTCCGGGGCCAGTTCGCCCGTACAGCCCTCGGGAACTTGTTAACAGGAAAGCTTGGCAGAGAAACAAATGCCAACGTTTTGGAAGAACTGAGAGTCACGTCGTTAGGCGCTGAGGCTTTATTTTCCTTCCCCGCCCCCTGCCCAACCTCGGCCCGACTTGGCCAAAGAAGGATGTGTCACCAGCTCGGGGCCTCGGGCGGGATCCCGGGCCGGGCTGGGAGCGGGAATACCTGAAAAAAAGGTAAACGGAGGCCGGGCAGACCCCGGCTCTGCCCTTGGGCCGCCCCGGCGGGTCTCACTCTCGCGCCAACCCCGGCCGCCGCCTCCCAGGGTCTTTCTCCTGGGGGACCTCTCGATGGAAACCAGCTGGCCGGTCTTGGAGTTGATGTTGCAGCTGAACTCTGCTGTGCTCACGTTATTCCCAATCCTCTGACTCTGGTAAAGCTTGAGGAAATTGTATCCAGTTTTAGTGGTCAGCAAATGTAAGGGAGGATAAATTGCTCTTTGTAAATTGTAAGGTATTTTCTTATTAGAAAATGGTCTGAAAACACGAAATAAAAATTCTTAACACGTAAGCAAAAAATGATTTGTAGTGCCTTCCAAAATCTGAGGAAGTGTTCCTCCTTAAATCATTTATGTACGAAACATCGCCCAAACGTTCCGTACCAGGCATTTTTCTTTGTTCTTCATTAGTCTCAGGCCTCAGTTTCTTGTAAAGAGAGCACTGTCTGAGACCCTAAGAATTGCCATACTAGAGCAGAGCGTGTGCTTCCAGCTTAGTAGGTAGCAGGCTTGTGTTATAGTAAAACATGGCTTGCTTTCTTGGTAATACCATTTAAAATTATCTCAAGTTCGTTTCTTCCAGGAGTAGACATGACTTTTAGTGAAGCCTTTAAAGACTCTATAGACCACTCCTAATTTATACATACAATTTATTCACGTTGATTGCATCCAAATGTCTCTCCTATCTTCTCTGGCAGAAAAACTTATAGGATGAGATACTTGTGGAAAAATTGTGGATCTTTTCTAAATCTGGGAGTTCAGAAATTAAGGACAGGGAAGACAAAAGTTAAAAAAAAAATAGAAAGCTTTGGAGAAGTTTTTACCAGGACCAACTTGACTGCTGAGTTCAAAAAATAGCTTTAGCTACTAATAATCTGAACATTAGCAGTTAAAGATTTATTTGTATTCATGAGTATTTGTATATTTTTAAATGTAGCTAACATTCTAGAGAGTGAAAGGGCTATCTGACTTTATCTTAGTCTGAATTAATTTGGCCTTAGTGGTTAGCTGAAACCACTGCCCTAAGAGAATGAAAGTTTTGTTTCAGCAAGAAGAGAATAAGGAGGTGAGTAATATAGGAGTATGAGATACTTGAGGCGGGAAGCTGTTCAAACCACAATTTGGCTTTTAAACTCTTCAGAGGCCTCATTACCTCTGGAAAACATAGTCTACACTGATATGGTCCCTGCCACTCTTCAACACACAGCTTAAAGCTTTATTTCCTCTCTGAGGCTTTTCTTGACATCTTCCCCATCCCCCACCCCACTCCCCCCACCTCAAAAAATCCACCTCCTGGAGTAGAATTGATCACTCTTTTAGATATGACCATCCTCTAAATTATAGGTACCGTTGACATTTTGGACCAGATCATTCTTTGTTGTGGAAGGCTGTCGTGTGCATTATAGGATGTGTAGGAGCATTCCAGGTGTCTAGTTAATAGTTACCAGTAGCCCCCCCACACACACACAGTTGTGACAGTCAAACAGTCAGAGAACCCACACTTGTGACAATCAAAAATGCCTCCAGACCTTGCCAGGTATCAAGGCCAAAATCACCCCTCGTTGAGAACCACTGTTCTAGATAAACTACTGTCTTAATTCTAGTGACACTGCATTATCCTCATTTGCTTCTATGTCGATTTTCTCTACCCGACTAGGTTTGAGGGCAGGAGCAATTATTCACTCATTTTACAAATATCTGAGGGAGGGCCTTCTTTGCCAGCCAGACGTTCACTCAGGTCTGGGAATACAGCAGTAAAAACCACAGATGAGGTCTCTGCACCCCTGGACCTTACAGTCTAAAGAGAATTACAGACATATATGTATAATTATACAGTTACTCATTATAATTGTGATAGATTCTGGAAGAAGTACAGAGCATTCTGAGTACATAAAACAAGGGTCCTGACCTAGTTTGGAAAGCTTCCTTGGGAAATAACCTTTAAGGTGAGGTGGACTCTGAAGAATAAATAGAAGTTACAAGGCAAGCTTAGGGGGACAATATTCCAGGCAGAAGGAACAGTACCTTTTCTGCAAACTCAGAGGCCAGTGTGGCTGGAGGATGGAGAATGATAGGGGCTGGATGATACAAAATGAACCTGGGAAAGGAGATAAGCAGCAGTTCTCAGTCCAGCCTGCTTACTAAAATCACAGGAGGAACTTCGAACAATACTGGGCCATGCTCCAGGCCCATTAGATCAAGAATGTCTGCAGTGGGTTCTGCTCCTTCCCCTAGCTGCCGTCTTCCCCATAGCTTCCAAGGAGGAACCACTGTTACTGGCTTTGTGTATCTTTCTGGACATTTCCTGTGGGCATTCAAGCAAATGCATATTCTTTTCTTCTGTTGTTTACACAAATGGTAGCATACTGTACACACTGTTCTGTTCCTTGTTTTGTTGTCTTAAGTGTCCTGAAAGTCTCCATTCCAATATATAGTTTCCTTATTCTTTTGAATGACTCTATAGTATTCCATTGTGTAGGTACACCACAGATTATAATAGAGGGACATTTCAATTGTTTCCAACAATTTACTATAATAGCACTATGCATATGCTAGTTCACATGTGTGTGAATATATATATGGGATAAATTCCTAAAAGTGGAATTGTTGGATCAAATATGTGTGCACATATTTGTAAGTGTTTTTGTAAAAGATTATTTTTATTTGTGGTTGTAGAAGACTACTCTGGTCACATTGGAGAACATGGCTTGGAAGGGAAGAAGAGTGAATGTTGGAGACAACTGACGTTACCGTGTGCTATGGAGTGTTATAGGTTACAGTGTGCTGTAGAGTGAATTGTGTCCCCCTAAAATTGCTTTTTGAAGCCCTAAACCCTACTGTGACTATATTTGGTGATAGAGTTTTTAGGAGGTAATTAGGTTAAATGAGATCATAAAGGTGGTGCCCTAATCTGGCGGCCTTATAGGAAAAAGAGGGAAGAATGGCTATGTGAGCACGCATTAAGAAGGTAGCAATCTGCAAACCAACACGAGAGTCCTTACCAGAAACCAACCATGCCAGACCTTGATCTGGAACGTCTACCCTCCAGAACCATAAGAAAATAAATTTCTGTTGTTTAAGCCACCCCGTCTAAGTTATTTTATTATGGCAGCCTGAGCTGGCAAATATGGTCAGCCCTCAGTATCCCCTGGGGATTAGTTCCAGGACCCCGTGGGTATCAGAATCCACAGGTCCTCAAGTCCTATTTAAAATGAAGTAGTACAGTCAGTCCTCCATATCTGTGGGTTCACATCCATGGCTACAGAGAGCAAACCACATTGTGGGATGGTAGAGGAAAGATGGCAGCTGGGACCAGGGTGGTAGCAGAGGAGATGGACAGAAGTAGATGGGTGCAGGGGAGATATTTAGGAGGCATAATTGACAGAATTTGATAACTGATATGGTACAAGCAGTGAGAGGGAGAAACAGGTGCATAGGATGAAGCCCAAGGTTCTCACTTTCCCAGCCAGGTGAATGGTGGAGTTGTTCCCTGAGCTAGAAAACACTGAAAGGATAAATAGTTTTGAGGTAATTTAAATTGCAGTTCACTTTGGGGCTGATGAGAATTGGAGATGTCACATAAGCATTTGATAATTCAAATCCAGAGCCCAGAGGAGTGGGCTGAACGGGGGATACAGATATTTAGGTGTAAGTTGCAGGGCATAGATGGTGTTACTGAGAGCAGAGGTTGCACACCCAGAGCCCGTAGCTGAATCTGGTTTACAGATGTGTTTTGTTTTTCACATACAATAGTTTTTGTTGTTGCTTAATTTTGAGTTAGTTGCCAATAATTTAAAATCTGAAAATTTCCCACGAGAATCCAGATTTGGGGCTTTTCTTTAAAAGTGAGAAGATGTAGCACTACTGAGCTGGGTTTCCATGTGGCAGCAAGTGATTGGAGCTAAGTCACAGTTGATCCAAGCTGCTTTCTAGTTCACCAGAGAGCCTGACACTCCTACAACTTATTCCTGGCCTGCTTTGTTTATTTACTTCTCTGACCCTGTAGGCATTTGAGTGTGTGATCCCAGTTTTAGGAGGAAAGTATGAAATAGTGAAACATTGAATGGTTAAAAATTACTGATGCTGGGGCCTACCTCAGAAATTTCTATTTCTGCTTATGTGGTCTAAATTGCAGTTTGGGATTTTTAAAAGATCCTCAGGTGATTCCACTGAGTAATGGAAGTTGAGAACCATTGATAAAGCCAAAGAAGAGAAGAGGGCTTAGGCCCAGCATTTCAAAGCTGGGTGAAGGAGGGTAGCCCCAGGAAAGCAATGAGACATGGTCAGAGAGGTACAGTGGAATGGCACCTTGCTGGCAGTTGAGGTATGCAAACTTTTAACCCAATATGCTTGAAGGTGTTTTTAATTAGATGAGAGGAACTCTTCTATTCTGAAGGTATACTTACTGTTTATTTTGCATGTGTGTGTGTGTATGTATATATGTATATGTGTGTATATATATAATGTATGCTGTTCACTACTACATAGAGTTATGTACACAAAAAAATGGGTATGCTTTAATGAATAGGCCATTTAAAGCATTTTCAAGAGTAATTTAAACTATATTTGATTTTTATCTTAGAAACTTACTTTAGAATTTAATTCCAGTTTAAGATGTGTCATAAAAGGTAAGAGAAGAGAGTATTTTTAAAAAGAGGAGTCATCAAGTAAAGGTGTAGACTGAAAATGATGTGTTGAATTTAGCAAGATGGAGTCTTTGACCTCAGCAAGAACTGTTTTAAATTGATAGAGGCAGAAACTAGGTTGAAGAGGTAGAAAGTAAGGAGATGGAAATGGTGAATGTTGGAAAAATCTTTGGAGACGTTTACCCAAAAGGGGAGTGATGAGAGAGGGGCAGGTGTCTTATATGCCTCTGTGGTAAGTGCTCAGTCTGTTGGTTACCCATATGCTTCTTCTCACTTTTCAGGGAAGTATCTCGGTGATGCCGATGACCTACTCTACCCCATTTCAGAAGGGTCTTGCTTGTATTTGTTTTGGAGACTTTGTGCTTTCCACTGAGAAGATATTTTGCGAGGACCCTTGAGACTCAGATGTTGGTGATTAGGCCCTTAGTCTCTTTCTTATCTGGAAAGCCATAGAGCTCCTAAAGGCCAGCAGGGCTTCAGTGATCCTGACATCCTCCCATTGAACTGATGAACAAAGACCAGATTGTTGGTATGTTGAAAATGGAATACTTGGCTGTGTCAGAGAATACGTATCTAGCTGTCAGATTCCTAGGAATAGTTTTTGCAGCAGTATTTTTTCCAATTAACTTCATACTGCAGCTTGATTTTCCAGTTGCATGCATGTAAAATTCCTCATACTTTGAAATCTTCATCATTGTTGGTCATTAAAGAGTATGGATACAAGTTGGCGAAGTAGGCCCTCATTGAGCTCAGAGAGAAAAGAACGTCAAAAAAACTTTGGTTTCCAAAAGGTTGTATGAATGCTATTATCTTGAAGACTTTGGTTTAAGGTGACTCTTTAGAGTGGGTTTTCATGCAGATGTTCACTACCAGTCTCTTTTATCCACCTCTGCCTCATTGGCAACCTTAATCTGGCACAGGAGGGTTTAAGGTCAGTTTCGCACTTTATGTTTCTAAGAGTTGTGATCTGCCTGCAGAACAGAAACCATAGGGATTGGAAAATGCCAAGGATTATTGATGAAGAATGGTATTTATTAGATGAAGACATAAGCCCTGTTGCTATAGTCTTTTTGCAGACAAGAGTTTCATCTTGTGAGGTATTGGACTTCATAGCTGTCATTGGTCCATCCATTCGGTGGATAATGGTTCACTTCTGGATAAAGGATGACTTTGTGACATGAATAGCAGACCTCGGTCTAAGAAGGTTTGTACTGGGAGTCTGTGAGAAGAAAATATTTTGCTTGGAAACTTTGTATGTGCTTGGGCAATTGTAGGAATTCTATTATCACAAATATAGTTAGGTACTGTGCCTGGATGGTGGTATATGGAGGGAAAAGTTCACTGCCAAGGTAGTCCAGAGCTCCTTTGGTTTGTAGAGGAGACAGAATGGTTGCATGGCAAGAGGACTTAGAGTCAGTTCTTGGGTACATGGCCTTGAATCTGTCAAGTGTGAGCTGTGTGATTTATTTTTTTTATTGAGTTAAAATTTACATAACATAAAATTAACCATTTTAAAGTGTACAATTCAGTGAGTCTCAGTACATTTACAGTGTTGTGCAACCATCACCATTATTTAATTACAGAACATTTTTATCACCCCAAAAGGAAACCCTGAACCCATTAAGCAGTCACTCCCCATTCCTCTCTCCCCTTATTTCCTGGAAAACACCAATTTGCTCTCTTTCTCTACAGAATTGTCTATTTCAGAGCACATATAAATGGAGTTACACAGTATGTGACTTTTTATGTCTGGCTTCTTTCATTTAGCCTAATATTTACAAGGTTCATTTGTATTGTAGCATGTATTCCTTCAAATAATATTCATTTCTTTGATTGAATAATAATTCCGTTAAATGGATATACCACATTTTGTTATCGGTTTATCAATTGGTAGACATTTTGGTTGTTTACACTTTTTGGCTATTGTAAATAGTGCTGCCAAGAGCATTTGTGTACGAGTTTTAGCTTGAATGTCTGTTTCAGTTCTTTTGTGTGTCTATCGAAGAGTGGAATTGCTGGGTCATATGTTAATTCTATTTAACTTTTTGAGGAACCACCAAACTGTTTTCCACAGCAACTGTACCATTTTACATTTTCACTATCAGTGTTCAGAAGTTCTGGTTTCTTCATGTCCTTGTCAACACTTGTTATTTTCTGGTTTTGGGTTATTGCCATCCGAGAGAATATTAAGTGATGCCTCATCGTGATTTTGATTTGCACTTTCCTAATGACTAATGATACTGTGCATTTTTTATGTGCTTCTTGGCCATTTGTATATCTTCCTTGACAGATACCTATTCAAGTTCTTTACCCATTTTCTAATTGGACTGTTTGTCTTTTTGTTGTTGAGCAGTTAAGAGTTCTTTATATATTCTGGATACTAGACCCCTGTCAGATCATTCAGCAACCACTGGAAGTCTTCCATCTGGTGCACAGTGAGTCATGACATAGCTAGAGGGCTGGGATCCATGTTGTACCCTGGGTACAGTTACACGCCCCCAAGGTGCATTAGGTTTTTGGAGAGATTGTACCCGTCCAGAATTAAAAGTGTATTTTCTTGTAGATCATGTATTTGTCAAATTCTGTAGCTATTCCTCTCAAATTTAAGGCTAGCTACTATAGGTATGTAAGGCATAGTTTTCCAAACTATAGAGTTTTCAGACATGAAGAGAAGAATAAAGGCGTTTCTCTTTATTGGACCAAGAATTCTCACATTTTACTGTTTACTGTATCAGCTTTTAAACTTCTAGAGTTAAGACTGTTTACTAATTGAACAGCTAGTGATCTCATTTAGTTCAATCAACAAATATTTATTGAGTTACCACTATGTGCCACGCACAGTACTAGATACTAGAGACACAGTGCCTCATAATATAAGACCAGCGCCTCTCTTGACCCTGTATCCCCCTCCAGATCTGTTCCTCTCTGTTGTCTAATGCACTGAGTTTCAGCTCGTTTCCACCGGTGTCTCTTGAGTCCATGCTAATCAGGCCTTTACCCTCCACATTGCTAACTACAGTGAGTAAGTTTCAGTATTTTTCTTACTTGACCTTTCAACAGCATTTTGCACAGTTGATTATTCCTCTTTCTTTGAAATGCTTTCTTCACTTGGCTTCCAGAACACTACATTCTCTGGATTTCCTCCTACCTCATTAGTGGTTCTTTCTCAGTCTTTTTGCTTGTTCCTCATCATCTTCCTGACCTCTGAAAGTTAGAGCACTGTTTACTCCTCAAACCTCTGTTCTTCCTTATCAACCCTATTTCCTTGGCATTTCACCCAGTCTTATGACCTTAAATACTATCTGTATACCAACTCTACCACCAAAGACTACCAAATTTTTTCTCCAAGTTAGAGACCTGTCCTCTGAATCTCACACTCTGGTATCAAAGTACCTACTTGGGCTCTCCATTTGGATAACTAACAGACATATCAAAACTGAACTCCTGATCTTCCCCTGCAAAACTTGCTCTTCCCACAGCCTGCCGCATCTCCATAAATAGCAGCTCCATTCTTCCGCTAGCCCAGGCCAAAAACCTTGGTGTCGTCTTTGACTGTCTTCTTTTGCTTCATCCTATGTTCAGTCTATCAGCAAACCCTGTTGGATTTACCTTCAGAACATATCTAGAATTGGTCACATCCCACATCCCTACTGCTTCCACCTTGTCTGAACGACCATTATATCTCACCTGGATTATTACCATAGGCTGTTTCCCTGCAGGGAAAAATCTGTTCTCAACACAGCAGCTAGAGGGACCCTGTAAAAGTTCTCAGCTCAGAGACTTTAACCCTGACCTACAAGGGCCTACATAATCTAAACCCGCCTTTCCTCTCTGACCCCATCTCCTACTCCCTTCCCCTGTGCTTACTTTGTCCCAGTCACAGATGGTGCCTTGTTCTTCCTTCAACAAAGCAGCTGCATTCCTGCCCCAGGACCTTCACTTTCCCCTAATAATTACAAAGCTCCCTCCCTCAGGTCTTTGCTAAAGTTCATCTTCCACAGCACTCCATTCCCTTTCAAGCTCTTCTTCCCAGAGTTCTCAGCAGTCTGGGTGTTCCTCCCACCCTCCAAAACTGAGCACTGAGGCTATTTCTCTCCCCCAATTTGTTTATTCATCTTTAAGCTTCAGTTTGAACCAAGTCCCTCCAGTTTAAAAAAGAGAAAAGAAAAAGGGAAAAAAAAGCAGCTTGAAAACTGCTTGTTTGTGAGGTTTGAAATAAAAAGCAAAGATTAGTGGCTGTGAATGGGTATGTCACTAAAGACTTACAAGTCGTAGCAAAGGCACACTTAGCCCTTCCGTTTTGTGATCACGGGCACATTCCCTATTTCACAGCCTTGGGGATGGAGCCCTGGAATCCTCCTTGTGAGTATTGATGAGCACAGCACTTCTACCAGTGTCAAGCCCCTCTCAAGCACTGTGGCTCAGGTGTCAGCATTTTGTCTTCTCAGCATAGTATGTCTTAGCAATCTTGGCATTCTCCTGGCAGTCTGTTTGGGACCTCTCTCCCATGGCAGGCCCTGCCTAGTGAGTGGAGATTCACTCAGTGCTAGCAGCAGTACTGGAATTCAGGTATTAAAGGCGGTTAAGAGTTCCACATAATGGAGAGAGTTTGTTGATTTTACTCTGAAATGCCTCAGACCCTAAAGAGAAGGGTAACAGATCACGTCCAATGACAGACTCTCTGAATAGCAAGTTCAAAGGCTTCATCTAGGTCATTGTTTCTGAGCCTGTCTGCAAACCTCCAGGCCTTCATGAGGGCCCTCTGGCGGGATCATGTTATTAAAGGCTGGAATGATTTTGGTTTATTATTTTAAAAGACAATGCATTATTTCTAATGAATTTTTGACCAAACAAGTATTGTATGAATATATTCTCCTTGCCTCTGCTCTTTTCCTGGATAAGCTAATTTCCTAGATGACAAAAAATTAGATAAATAAATGATGCAATTTCAGGTTGTGGTAATAGTGCTCTGAAGAAAATTAAGTAGGGCTATTTCCCTAATGATGAACACTTGGGTCGTTTCCAATTTTCTCTCTTTTAAACATTACTGCAATGAACGTCCTTGTACTTATGCAAATATGTGAATGTTTATATTGTATAGAATTACTGGGTCATATAATCAGAGAATCAAAATTTTAATAGATAATGCCAAATTGGTCCTCAAGGTGTCTATATTAATATTATGTAACTATATAATATGTACTACAATTAAAAGCAGTAATGTGTTTAAGTTTTTTAATAAATAAAATACTTTTATTACTTTTAGTTGCACTAGGAATATAGAATATATTCTCTTGGTTAAAGAAGAATTAACAAAGGCTAAAAATCCTCATGCCTTCACAAGTTTGCAAATTTCTACATCTCTCAAAAATTTTTTAAACTCCTCTCTCCTTGTTTTAATTTTTATCTCCCTGTGGTTAAGTATCTTTTCTCAAGTTTTTCACCATTTATCTGTCTGTCTGTCTTTCTTTCTTTCTCTATTTGGATTGCATAGCAAAGATGCTAGTTACCTCCCATGATCCATTCTTCTTTCATCTTTAGTGATAGGAACCCCAGCTTTTAGCCAGGTCCATTGCTGCCCATCTAGAAGACTATATTCCTTGGCTTCCTTGGAACTAAGTATAACCATGTAAGTTTTAGCAATGATACATAAGCAGAAGGGTTTGGTGTGAGTTTCTGAAGTCTCCTTCAAGGGAGAAAGCAATCCCTCATCCCTTCACCCATCCTATATATTAGAACAGAGGTGTAATGACTGGAGCTCTAACAGCCATCCTAGACCATGAGGACCATGGTGGTAGCTTAATGAGCCAGAAAGTCTGGGTTGGAGCATTTCATGGAGCTGCTGCACCAGCTTTCAACTTCTTTTGTGTAAGAGAGAAATTTAACATCTGTTTTCTTTAAGCACTCTTATTTTTGTTTTTTTTTTTTCTGTTAAATGCAGCATAGCAGATACTTCTTATTTATTTATAGAAGTTCTTTGAGTTCTAGATACTCATTCTTTATTTATGAAAATGGTGCATTTTTCTCCAATCTGTTACAGTCCTCTTTCTTTGTTAGTAGCAGTTTATAATTTTGATGTCAGATTTACCTGCCTTTGCCTTTATGGCTTTTGACTTTACTGACTTTTTTTTTCCTTTACTAACTTTTTAATGGATGTCTTTCGTGCCCTGAAGATATAAACATGGAATCTTACATTTTCTTATACTTTAACATAAAATTTTAAGTCTTTAATTCACCTGGAATTTATTTTTGTGAATAGTGTAAGGGAAGAATCTTGTTCAGCTGGCTATTTATTTGAATAATAATAATAATTTGCCAAGACCAATATCACAGAGCTTATTGCCTATGTTTTCTTCTAGGAATTTTATGATTTTAGGTCTTATATTCAAGTCTTGAATCCATTTTGAGTTAATTTTTGTGTATAGTGTAAATAGCGGTTCAGTTTCACTGTTTTCCATATGGCTGTCCAATTTTTCCAGCATCGTGTATTGAATAGACTGTTTTCCCCATTGCATATTCTTGTCTGTTTTGTCATAAATTAACTAGCCGCATATGTGTGGGTTTATTTTTGAATTCTGTTCCATTGATCTGTGTCCATTTTTACTCCAATACCACACTATTTTGATTATTATAGCTTTATAATATATTTTAAAATCAGGTAGTATGATGCCTCCAGTTTTGTTCTTCTTTCTCAAGATTGCTTTGGCTATTTGGGGTCTTTTGTTTGGGTTCCATACAAATTTTAGGATTGTTTGTTTTATTTCTGTGAGAAATGCCATTGGAATTTTGATAGGATTTGCAATGAAACTGTAGATTGCTTTGGATAATTAATATTTTTTTAGTTTTTTATTAAATTACTATTAATTTTCCCAACTCACAAACATGGAATATCTTTCCATTTTTTGTGTCTTCAGTTTCCTTCATCAGTGTCTTTTAGTACTTCAGTGTACTCATCTTTAACCTCTTTGGTAAAATTTATTACTAGGTCTTTTATCCTTTTTAATTCAGTTGTAAATGGGATTATTTTCTAAATTTCTCTTTCTGATAGTTTATTATTAATGTGTAGAAGTGAAACTGATTTTTGTATTGATTTTGTGTCCTGCAACTTTACTGAATTTGTTTAATAGTTCTAACAGTTTTTTGATGGAGTCTTTAGGGTTTTCTGTATATAATACTATATCATCTGTAAATAGAGATAGTTTTATTTCTTTCTTTCTGAGTTTGATGCTTTATTTCTTTTTCTTGCCTAATTGCTGTGGCTAGGACTTCAAATACTATGTTGAATAAAAATGGTAAGAGTGGGCATCCTTGTTCTCAGTCTTAGAAGAAAAGCTTTAAACTTTTCACTGTTGAGTCTCATGTTAGCTATGGGCTTGTCATATATGGCCTTTTTTATGTTGAGATACATTCTCTCTTTCCCTATTTGAGAATTTTTCTCATGAATGGATTGCAGATGTGTTTTCTGCATTTATTGAGATGATCACTTTTTATCCTTCATTTTGTTAATGTGATGTATATATCACATTGATTGGTGGATGTGGAACCATCCTTGCATCCCTGGAACAGATTCCACTTGACCAAAGTGTGTGATTCTTTTACTATATTGTTGATTTCAGTTTGCTACTGTTTTGCTGAGAATTTTTATCTCATCTTTGTTCATCGAGGATATTGGCCTGTGATTTTCTTTTCCTGTAGTGTCCTTGTCTGGTTTAATTAAAGGTAATACTGGCCTCATAAAATGAGTTTGGAAGGGGGGAGGGTATAGCTCAGGTGGTAGAGCACATGCCTAGCATGCCTGAGGTCCTGGGTTCAAGCCCTGAAAAATCAAATAAATAAATCAATCTAATTACCTCCCCCCTGCAAAAAATAAAAATAAAAATAAATTAAGAAATAAAATGAGTTAGGAAATACTCCCTCCTCTTCTGTTTTTTTGGAAGAGTTTAAGGACCATTATACTGTTTTTAAGAGTTGTTCTTAGTCGTAAGTATAATTTAGTTTGTACCCATAATGGACTGTTGGTTAAAGATGGAACATGTGTAAAACACATGTCAGAATATCATAAATTAATGTGAAGCATGAAAATGATAATTCTGCAAAAGTATTTCAAGATGCCTCTTATGAAATATGTTAAGTTGCATTCATCTGTCAAAATTTTTATGAAACATCAAGATGTTTCTAATACTTTAAAAACTACATGATTAAAGGAAGTTGGATGATGGGTATAAGGGAATTCTCTGTACTCTCTTTGCGGTTCTTCTGAAAATCTTTCATTATTTCAAAATAAAAAGAGTTTTAAAATTATTTTAAATTAAAAAAAATTAGCCAGGCATGCCTTATGTTTAAAGTCACAGAAGTATTCATACATGCATGTAAGTGGCATTTGCTATTTCCTCTTCTTAAAGCCACTCTAGAAAATAATTTCAGATTGGTTCACCAAATACAAATAGCAAGATAAAGATACTGTATTGAATATCATGAAGCTTAGGAGGTGTCTAATCAAATTAAGATGCTTTCATTTCTAAAATGGATTGTCATTTGAAAGACTCCATTGGTATTAAATAAGGAAGAGATTTTTGCTCTGAAAAAGAATTCATTTTCAACTTACTATGCCGCTGGTGTTACAGACAGCTGGATGTTTATTTACTATAATTGATCATACTCTGTTAGGTGTTTAAATTTCTAAAAAGGGAAGATTTAAACATTTGAAATACAAAAAAGAAAAAAAGAAAAGATTCTTCTATGCAACTGGCTTTTTATTTATTGGTGATAAAGATCTGCAGTGTATTTGTGTTTGCTGAGAACTTCTCTGAGAGAGCAGCATGAAACCATTTGTCCTGCCTTGATGTTTAAAAACTAAACCTCTGAATTATCAAAATAAGCAGTTAATTTTTTATAAAATCAAAACGGAAGAATTCCAACTATCAGGTTTTTAAAGTTTGTTTATTTTGGATGCTATAACGCAGATTAAACTTCAGGCTACATTTCAATATACATTTGGTACCAAGTCCGTCTTTTAATTTAATACATTTGGTTGTAAATCAATCCATCTTTTAATTTTTGACAATTTTATTTGACAACTTGTGATTTTCTTTACGTGATAAAACAGTTCATGTACTGTGAGCAAAAGTCAAAATTTGTCATTAAATATTATCAATATAGTTTTATCAATATAATTAAAGATGTTGCCACATGAACTTTATAATAAAGCTTTAGTAATATCCTGATCTAAGATGAAATATTTTTACTTAAAATTGCTTTATCTTATGTCATACAAAAGATTTTTTAATAATTTAAAAAATTCCTAAGGAGGTTTGCAATGTTATTTTTTGAAGTGTTTATTGGTCAAAAAAGGTTGAGAAACACTGATCTTCATTGAAGACCTGATCACTGAAATTGTACTGACTGATGTCTGATTGGGCCTGGATCCAGAATGGCCAGCCTGGAAAAGATATGTACCATCATCAGAGGGCAGGTACAGGATGTGTCATATGATGGGGCCCTTTAACTGAAGAACACAGCATTGATGCTCACTTTTAGGAGGGCAATAATTTCCCCCTTTCAATCCATGTTGTTGCTTTGCTCTTAAAAGTGGGTAGATGGACACATGTATTGATCAACTGCCCCATTATAATCAGATTAGAATATGTGAAAGATTCTGGGCTGCTAAAAACCAGGGTAAGTATCCATTACACATGATGATGATTTTTTGGCTACAGATTAAATGAAGAGAGACCAAGAGAGGGAAGGCAGTAGAGTATAATGAAAGCTAGAGCTGAAAGAAAAATGGAGAGAGAAGATTGATGAAGGTGTACGTTTACCTGTCATAGAAAATGATTGGTTTCAAGGAGTAAATATCCACTTAAAGGTATATGAGTAATAAGTGTTAGGGATGGGTTTAGCTCAGGGGTAGATAGAACACATGCTTAGCATCCATGAGGTCCTAGGTTCAAACCCCAATGCCTCCTTTTTTTTTAAAAAAAAAAAAAAAAAAGGTTGTTTATAGTAACACAGAGAGCACATCAGTTCACTGCAGTTTTATTAAGTACAGCCAGCCATCATGGAAACTGAACATGCTTTCCTCTCTCTTTCCATCTGTATTATATATGCTCTGTTTTAACACCAGCTTCTTCTGCCATGTTACTTATCATGGATGCCTTACAGCAGTGGGCTCAGCCATCAAATCTGTAGGACTTTAAGATCCAGAGCTCGCAACTAATTGCCAATGTTTCAGTACTTCAATTCCAAGTCCCCCGGAGAGAAAACATGATTGGCCTACCTTGAGTCAGTGTCCCAACTAAACTTGACTAGGGATTGGAAAGCATGTTACATATAAAGTTCTACCTAGCCTGTGGACAAGACAGGTCTCTCAGAAGTAGGGACATCTCTTGTTCAGTACATAGGAGGAAAGGCTTGTTTGAAAAGGAATTAATTGGTGCCCTGAGCTCTGGGGAAAAGAAGAGAGGATTATAAAATATGTACCCACCCCCCTCACCAACAAAAAGACAGAGTATAATAGAAAAGGAAGATTAGGTCAGTTCACCACATGAACCACTCTGTAACCCTAGGCAACTTTGTTGCCCCAGTTATCTTTATGGCTGATTCCCACCCAGTAGGAATGAGGGTCCTAGGAGGTGAAATGAAGTAAATGTCTAAAACTTTTCAGAATAGAAACAAAAATTTCCATAAGACCTGCACCATAATACCTATCAAGATTTAGATACCTTAGGCCAAAGTCTGTTTCCCAGTCACAATCATCATAAAAATCTATTTAGACAGATGACAAACCAGACTGGAGAGCTCCATGAAGTTCCCTTCAGCTCACCTAGTTTGGTAACCACTGACATTCAAACGTTCTGGTCCACCGATGTAGTGGGATTCAGTTTGTTTTGAGCCCTTCATGCATAGCACAGGTGAGTAGTAACAGGGTCATTCATTAGGAGGAACACCACCAGGGGTAGGTGTACTGCGCGACAATGCTACCAGCAGAAGCTCTTAATGGTCTCCAGTCATCAGTTGAGGGACCAAGACCTGGTTGACAAAATGTTCTCAGATGGTTGGGTAAGCAAGTGCCTATGCAAGAATGCATTCTCTAGGGATTTGAACATAGGTTAACTAAATTTGATCAGGCTGATAAAGGGCCCCCTTGCTGGTGAGCCAGAGATCTATTGATGAATAGACTTTTGTAAAAGAACTTTCCTAGCTATAGTACAAGCGTAATCGATCCTCCTGTTGGCACTTTCTCAGTGTGTGTTGGGAGGGAGTGTGGGGTCTTGAAACTCTAGTGGGTGGTCTTCTGTACTTTGCCTCTCAGTACTTGGGCATTCATGACAGGGGCCAGGGGTGCTGGATTTACGTTCAAGGAATATGCTTAAACCTTTTCATCAGGTAAAATGCAAGATTAAGCTAAGCAGTTACCAGAAATATCCAAGAGGGCCACTTCATTCTAGGTGGTATCAATCAGCCCCTCCTTAAACTAGTTTTAAAAGGTGGCTTTTTTCCTAGCCTAAGTCTCATCCAAAGAAATAGAAACGGTAGTATATTAGCAAGTTGCTTCCTTCTCTTTTTTCTCCTCTTTCTCATTAAGTTCTTCCTCTATACAAGGCACTGTTCTGGTGTTGGGATACAGGGTAAACAAGGCAAACAAGATCCTTGCCCTTGTGGAGTGTACATTCTATTGCATGGGTTAAATACAGTAAATGTGTAAACAGTAAAACAATTACAGATACTGATAAGTGCTGTGCAGATAGTAAACTAGGTAATGGGGTAGAAAGTAATGAAATGGGGCCTTGGTCAAGGCTGTTGGAGGAACCAAACCAAAGGCCAAGGGAGAACAGTACAAGATGAGGTCAGGAAAGCGATGCGTAGATTCTGGAGCTATACTAGGCCATGGGTGAGGACTTTGAATATTGTTCAAAATGAAGTAGGTAACCATTGAAGTGATTTTTAAATAGGAGACTTTAAATCTTCTAAATTTAAAATAGAGTGATTTGCTCTGATTTGTATTACTGTAGTTGTGCAGTTTGGAGAATGACTGGCTTATGGGGGTGGGTGGCAAGGGTAGAAGCAGAGAGACCAGTTAGAAGTCCTTAACAGTAGTGCAGGCTTGATAATTTGGGCCAGGATTCTAGCAGAATTCTAATGAGAAGTGGTCGAAACTGAGAGAGATTTTGGAGATAGGGTTGACAGGCCTTACTGAGTGAGCTTATTGCCTGAATATGGCCTACAAATATGTCAGATGGCCATTTCACTTTTATGGATTTCCAAACACCTACCAAGGTATCTGTAAAAAGACCTATTGCCCCAGTAAGGTACTCTGATTGTATATGTACTAGACTATTTGGGTTGTCTGTCTGTAATTAATAACAAACCCTTGCTGGACCTCATCTGTAGAATACAGAAATCCCTTAGTCCCACATGTAGAATGTCAACTGAATGAAGAACTTTGGGACTATCTTAGGGTTCTCATCATCTCATTCAGGGTACTTGAGGCCAAATGACAGGTTGATGATGCTTGGTGGCTGCCCTGACCCTGACTGTTAGACATGGACCTGTCAGCTCAGTCTGATATAACAACAAATACAAAGCAAATCATGAACAACCTACTTGGTCTATTACAGCAGATAACTGTTCATTCTCAGCTCTCATGCTCTCAAATTTCTGACTCTGTGCTCAACCTCTATACCTTCTTCTGAACTTTTGGGTTGGATGCCCATCATGTCTCCCCTCTTGGCTTCCTGCAGTCAAACCTTGTTCTCAGCTCTGTTTTCCTGTATGATCTCAGCATCCTCTTTCCTAGCCCCCCCCACCTCCCCAGCACCCCTATTATGATATTGAATGAAATTTTTTCTGCTGAGATTGTGGCTACAGAGCCCCACTGGAGGTGGTGATTCAGACTTGTGCCCCAGTGGTTGTTTTACTTTGTTTGGTACTACTCTTGAGCCTACAGGACCACAGTCTTTTGCCTGAAGTTGTCTTACAGGCAGACAAGTGTTTCGTACGCTCTTCCAGTGGGCAAGCTTAGAGATTTGCTGGATCAGTGCAAAAGTGAGCCAGTGGTCTTATCTGTGATACGACTTCATCTAGGATACATTAAAGCTGATTAAATAGAGCAGATCCATTGAATCAATAAATAAGATTTTAAAGCTGTATCTAGGATGGGAACAAAGAAATGGGGAAACACTGGGTTCTGTTGAGGGACACAGGTAAAAACTGTGAAGGTTTTCAGCTCAAAATAATCTGCATTTCCTTCTTGCCCATAGATATTTCTATTGGATATTTGCCCTGTTCCCCTTCCCCAATTGAATTTCAGAGTGCTCCGCAGCATCTAACATTTCATATATTAAGTAAATACATTGAATTTCTATGTTATGCTGTGCACTGGCTCTACTTTGGGGTTATAAGGATGAGTAAATTGCAGTGGCTTTCTGACTCATCTCTGCTTCTGCCTCTGTGATCCATCACACTGCCACCTGAATCCCATCATCCCCCTTCCTGAGAAACTGTAGCAGGCTATAAATGCTTAATAAATATTCTGTGAATGGAAATTACTCGTTTCTTCTGTTCAGAGAATCTTTGCACTGAGTCTTTGTATTTATGTTTCCTCCAAATCAAATCTTGTATTTCACACTTCCATTAATTTTTTCTTGTCCTGATTTTCACAGCTCTTCCACATTTAGAATCTTCTGCATTTTCCATTTCCCTCCTGTTGATTTAATCTCATAGGTCACTTGTTCCAAAAAAAAAAAATTAAGCTTTGTACTTGGTTTTATGGCATGTCTTGTACAATATAGTTCTATTTCTGGATATGATGCCATTTGTGAATATGCTTTTAATTATGTCCCAGTCAGTTTTAAGGTTGAACAAGCTCATTGTCTTAATTATGCTTATAAAGTTTGGTAATACACTTACAGTCTGAAATTCAGTTAGGTAGCCTTAACATTATTCATTGGTTCTTGAGTCTAACTTTTAAATTTTACTCCATTAACTTATCTGTTATGATTTTCTTTTATATGGCTATTTCGTGTGTCACAATTTCATCATTCATTAATAAATTTATTAGGTTTTCAAGCTTTCTAAAGCACAGAATTGGGGTTAAAAAGAAACCTTTTTGTTTTTTCTATCCAGGTTACTGGAGTGACTTCAGGGTTCTATAGATTTATGTCTTCTCTTCCTTCCTTTCTTCTGTCCTTCCATCCTTCCTGTCTTTTTCTTATGCCAGTAAAATTTGAGACAATTCCTTCCCTAGGAGTCAAGAAATCTGGGGTTATGGCAGGGACTCAGGTACTGACTATCCCCGCTCCTTTAGCTTTAATATGGACGTGGTGTAGGACAGATGGACTTTGATAAAAATTAAATAAGATAGTGCATTTATGTGCTTAGCACAATATCTAGCATATAAGTACTTTTAAAACTGATGATGTAATAATATTAGTCTTCCCTTTGCAAGCCCAATACAAGAAGGGTCAGTCAACATAGCAGCATGACTACCTCTCCCCTAACCCTACACACACACATTTCCCCTGCATCTAAGGAATACAAGCCCAAGATAAGGATCCTCAAAGAGGAAGCATGCCTAGTTCTTCTTGCTCTCATTATCTGCTGATGATGTTAGCAGGAATTCCTGCAGAGGGTGGTCGTGCCTGATGTATGACCATTCCCTCAACTCGGCCAGTGGACGCCTACAGAGGGTGTTCTTACTCGGAACTCACCAGTTAATTTTTCGTAAATGATACTCCTTCAGATATATGGTTATTAAAATACACTTTTAGATGTTCTGAAGACAGAGAGTATAATCATGGGAGAAAGTGGTTGAGACAGGGTAGAAAACAAGATCAGCATATTTATCATTGTGGAGAAAAGGACCAAGAAACTTAGAGGCCAGGATATCAGATGGATTATCTGGTTGGATGTTGAAATCAATAAGAATTATCATAGAAATAGTGTTGGAGTGACTGCGAACTAAAGGCTAAAATCAAGCAATGAAAGGGAGTGACCTTGGGGAGCCTTAAATACTGCAGTTAAAGAAGGGTAGTGGGTGGTAGAGTCTAATGGTATATGACTTCAGAGCAGGGGATTTGGGGAGAGGGGAGAGGGAGAATGGAGTGGAAGTAACAATGAGGAACAGGAAGGGCGCCTACCAGGCCTCATGTTTGAAAGATGTGGAAGAGAAAAAGAGGCATCATCTAAGGGCTACAGGGAAGCATCCTCAGGGGACAGTCCAGTTTCGGTTTAAATAAGAAGGTAAAGGAAGTTGAAGAAAGCTGCAGAGAAGAGGTTTGGGATCTGGGGATTTTGTTGTTATCTACCCATGAGTCCCACAAGGCTCAGCTGGAAGAGTTAGGATTTCAGGAGCTAGGATAGAGGCTTGGGGTCCATCATCATCATCTCTCCCTTGCATATATCCTCAGTTCCTTTGCCTCTCTCTCACTTCAGCACCCTTGCTTGGCTAAACCACAGCACTGATTAAATCCCATTCTTTGCCCTGTACCACGCCTGTAAAAATCATGCTTCTGAGTTTATGTTAAATTAATGCTCATAACCCCAAGTGGACCCGGAATGTTGCCTGGCAGTTGTACTAAGTTTCCCCAGTCATTTTCTCTGTTTCATCTCCTCCTAGGAGATTATTACATGTCTTCAGTCTCCTTACATGTTCACCATCTCCTCCTCACTCCTCACTTTCAACTGATGATCTTGCTTCCTAATTCAGAAAAGGAATAGGAGAAAAAGTGCTTTCACAAGCTTTCGCCACCATACTTACCCACTACTTGCAGTAATATCCATATACTCCGCTTTCTCTCCTGTTATTGTGAAAGAACTAACCAAAGTGCTTCATAATTCTTTCTCTTATAGCAGTTTTACCCTCTTCTGAATCATTGTCTTATACATGAAAATATTTCCCCCGTCTTAAAAATAATCCTCCTTGACTCGACTTTCCCCTCTGTTGCCCTATTTCACTTAAACTTCACAGGAAAACTTCTTGGAAGAGTTGACTGAGTTCTGTTGCTAGTTTTTCTCTTCCCATTCTTTCTTGTACTCAAGCCAGTCAGATTTCTGTTCCCATAATTCCATCAAAACATCTGTCATTTCTGAATACTTATCTGACAACATTCAGGAGCCAAGTTAACCACTCTTTCCTCTTCTAAACACCTTTTTCACTTTATACTAAAATGCTTGTCAAGAACTATGCAGGACCTAATATTTTGCCCTATTTGTAAGCTAACAAGTTAGCTTGCCAGTTTTGAGAGTGGTGGTAGAAAACAGAAGACTTCTGGATCAGAGACAAAAGACAGCTTATTACTTACAGCAATAGAGTAGCCTGAGTAGGAGTATTTTTATACTGATTCCCTGAGGCCCAGTTACCTCTGAGGCAATGTGGGTGGGGCCAGACTACACCTGCACACGTGGTGGCTTGTTTTACTAGAAAGGAACATGACCTTAGAGAGCCCAAATCTTTTATGATGGGCAATAAGCATACCTTCTCTTTGTTCCAGGGGGAAACATGTTTATTGTACTGGACAGTGACCCTTTGCTCCAGAGCAAGACAGTATCAAGTCTTCCAAGGCTGTTTGTTACACATTCTTGAAAAACTAGTCCAGAACTATCATATCATATAAAAATAACACTGACTATCAAGACAGGCAGCAGTGCCTTGCTTGCAGTGTGTACAGAAACACAGGAGACCCTTGGAGAACTTGTCATGGTTCCCCCTTCTCTTACTACTTCTTTTCAGTCTTTTCTGCTGATTTCCTCTTCACTTCTCCAAACTCTAGATCTGGGCTGTCCAGTACTATAGCCGCTAGCTCATGTAGCTATTTAAATTAAATTTTCAATTATTCAGTTACATTACCCATATTTCAAGTGCTCAGTAGCCACATGTGGGGAGTGATTGAATGGCACAGATATATAAATATTTCATCATCTTACAGAGTTCTATTGGACAGCGCTCCTCTGCATGTTTGAGTGCCCCTAGGCTCAGCCTTTGGATGTTTCCTTCTATGTTCTATTCCTATATGGAAATGTAGATTTCTATAGAATCTTAGAAACTAAGATTTATTATAGAATAAATATTTCTGTATGTTTCTTCGTCTTTTCTTTCTGCATTCCCCGCCTTGGTGATTTCATCTAGTCTCTTAAGTTGGTATCAGCCTAAATCTCTCCCCAGAAATCCAGACTCAGGTCTCTAACAGCATTCTGCATGTCTTTACGTGAGTGTCTAATGGGCACCTCAAAAGTAATGCCCAAAACAGAACTACTGATCTTTCTAGACACTATCACTCCTGTTCCCACCAACACATCTGCTCTCCCTGCAGTTTTCCCAGTCTCAGTTAAGTCAGTTCTCTTCCTCCAGTTGTTGAGGCAAACAAACAACAACGGTTAAAAAAAAATCAACCTTAGATTCATCCTCAACCTCCTTTTTCCCCACAAAACTCATACATCTGACCCACAGGCTCTTGTTTCAAAATACATCCAGAGTCTGACTTCTCACCCTTCCTCTGCTACCACCTGGTCCAAGCCAGCATCATCTTTTCCTGAATTAGCCCAGGCAAATTTAGCCCCCTTTTTCGTCTCCCTGCCTCTGTGCCTGCCCCTGTAGTCTGTTCTCAGAGCCTTTATAGTTGGTGTTCCTTCTGCCTCTCCCTCACCTACCCACCTCCACATGCATGCTTTTCCCCTTATGATACTGATTTATTGAAGAGACCAGGCCAGTTTCTTACAGAATGAGCCCCATTATGAATTTCTCTGTTTACTCATGGTGGTGTGTAACTTATTTCTCTATTGCCTGTATTTCCTATAAGTGGACATGAAATCTAAAAATTTAATTAAAGCTAAATATTTTGGGCAAGAAAACCATAAATGATACTTTAGTCTCCATATTGCACTGTACTGGGAGGTACACATTATCTGATTATCCCACCACTAGTGATGCTAAGTTTAACTAAGGTGTTAAGGTGGTGACTTTCACATCCCTCCACTATACATTTATATTTTTACCTTCGTGAATGATTAAATAATCTGAAGGGTGAATGTGATTTTTTTTAATCCTGTGATTTTAAAAATACTTTTAGCTATAGAAATCTGTTTTTTCAAGTGAAACATTTTTTATAGATCCATCCAATATATAAAACAGATAACAGCAGAGCTATTCTGGTTGCTATGGGAAACGGCTCGTTTTGGCAGCTTCCAAGGGAACTCTGACAAGCTCAGTGTGTAATTCACAGAGCGCAGCCAAACGCTTGAGGAAACGGAGGCCCAGAGAGAATACAAGAAGTCTTAGGCCACCTAGCATTCCACAAGACAGACTCAGTGCACTTTTTGTTGGAGCAGAGTTTGGGGAGCTCTGTCGCTTCCTTGAAACGCTGTGGTTGTGGGTGATCACTAGAGTAGCGCTGGTTTTCCCCTGGCAGTCCACCCAATATTTTTAGTTGTCTGAGTGCTTTCTTTGACATTCTGTCTGTTCTGCAGATGTGAAGATTTGAAATTACTTCATTTTTAGTGTGTGTTGGGCTGCAGTCTTCTTTTTTTGTTTCCCGTTTGGAAATTCTTCATCCACAAAGAATTCCAGATTCAGACATTATTCATCTTATGTCTGGAACACTAAAATCTCATGAGCTTCCATGTGTCTTACCTCTTTCCACCTTTAGAATACTCAAAATGTTGCCACAGCTGAAGTCAGTTTTATTATTTGCTTGCTTCTTGCTTCCTTTCTGCACCTTACTTATCGTACACCCTTAATGTACCTTAGTAGAAAATTGAATAAGTAATTTGGTATATCCACAAAATGTATATCAGATTTTTATACGTTTTGGTATAGACTTTTATTTTCATGAAAAGATGTTTCCCTATATTAAGTGGAAAAGGCAGGTATCAAACTTTAATTCTCACTTTTGTTAAAAAATAATAATAAATATTCACAAAAATCCCCAGGTCTGTGTATGTGTATGTTTATGTGTATGTTGAAAGTCAAAAAGGACAAAAATGTTCATATTGATACTATCTCTGGGTGTGATCTTTATTTTCCTCTTTGTATTTTCCTCTCTCTCTTTTTTTTCAGTAGTCATATTTTATTTCTACAGTCATTACTTTTATAAAGATTAAAACTGTCGTTTTAAAAAATAAGCAGTAACTTTGATCTGTTATATCCAAGCCACTCTGAAGGCAATTCCAGGTTCCTCCACAGCCTCCTGCCATTCATGTCATCCTTTGGGATTTTCCCCTGTTCTCTTATCGTTCCACTCAAGCAAGTTTTCCCCTGACCCATGCTTCTGTTTATTTCACCCCAGGTTCCTGGTCATCTCCTAGAATTGTCCACTTGGCTCTGAAGGGCTTCTCTACTCACTTGTGCCCAAGTGAACTTGTCAGGGAGGGAAGGGAGGATGTAGAAATTATGTTCTAAAAGGAACTGTCACTAGAATGTGATCTCTGTCAAGGCCCAGAAGTGCCCCAGTAAGTACCTACTGAATGAATTGATCTATTATTTTTTGTCCCATTTCTTTTATCTTCTAAGTTCCTATAGTCAGGAGCTTTGTTTTTATAGTGCCCTAAACATTTTGGGTATTTAATGTATATTAATGAATAGTCTTTTTTTTTTTAAGATTCACAATTTACCTAATAAAAGTGAATTTAGGACCTGTTGTCACCTTGGACCAAATTTGTGCTTGCACAGAGATACAGAAAAGCACAGGATTTAAAGATAAATTTACATTCAGATCATACTCGTAGATTTGTGATCATGGGTAGTCACTTATGCCTCTGAGCTGCCTTCATTTGTAGCTTCACTGATTCTTTTCTGGACTCTTTCTGCAGAGCCTTTCTAGCTGGTCTGCCTGGCTTTATTCTTGCTTCCCCAACTGTGTCCTCCGCAGTGCTACACAGTGATACACCCACCGTGTAAATCTGACCACGTCCCTACCGCCCCCCACTGAAACCTCTCGGGCTCTTGAATGCTGGGTTGCCTCTGCCCCACCCCTTTAGCTGTAGCACCTAGAAGCCTCTCTTCAAACTTGACACTGGAATAATACCAAACTCCTGGTAGCTCCTGATACCTCCCAGGCCACTTACTGCCTTGCTCTGTTTATCCACAAGGCATCTTCCCTTTATTTCTGCAGCCAACTACTATTCTACTCCAGGCTGGGCTTGGCAGTCCTCCTCTCTGGGATGCCCTCCTTGATAGAAAAGATATATTCTCTGCCCACTCACACTGTAAGCTGTTTGAAGCAAATTTATAGAATTTGTAGTTCCCTAGTCTTAAAGGGTATCTGGCTTATAGTAGCATTCAAATGCTCCTTAAACTGTGTGGTATATATGTTCTTCTAAACCATCCAAATGATTTTTATTTATAGAATGTGGTTTCATTTTTATGTGATTTCCTCCAAAATAAGAAAAAGGCTTAGAAAAGAAAAATACGTGAATTAAAGTAACTTAAGATACTACCAGCAGATAGAGACGACTATTGATGTTTTGGAATATATAGTAGGGAATTTTTTTAAATTATAAAATGGTCAAAGTTTAACTTCCTAATTTTCCTTTTGGAGTCAGTACTCAGAGAAATCAGTAACTTTGCAAATTATATGCATTAAAAATTAATAGCCAGTTCATTGTGCTTTCCACATCAAATAATACAAAGCAGTTCTCTAGTAAAGTATAGCTTTTTCCTAATTCAAACCGAGAAAGAACTTTTCACTTTTCTTATGTTCCTTAGACCCTAAAGCCATCTTCTGTCCTGTTTTTCCAGAAGAGAAGGCGAATACCAGTGAGGGAAATGACTTGACCAACTTACTGAGCTGGTCAGTGCCGAAGCTGGGACAAGGAGCCCCTGACTGCCCACCTGGTGCTTTTCCCCTCAGCCACATTTCCTGTTTCTCCACTGGAGTAAAGGTAAAAATAAGTTTTTAAGAGCTTCCTTCTTCCCTTATGCTCAAATTAGGCCTGCTGCTGAGATATTCTTACTTTACTTCTGGTCTCATTAAGACATTAGCCCTAAACCTAAAGCATTAATTGTTCTTTCATGTTCATATATATGGTTTCTATGAGCATCAGAAAAATCTTCCCTTCTAGGTGATTTCTTAATTTATCTTCTCAACTATTTTTGAAGTGAACACACAAAATATTCCAGGTTTCCTTTTTTTTATCCTGCAAATAGTTCTATGGTATATGTTTTTGTATTTCTCTAAATTGTTCTCATGGGATCAGTTTCCATACTGAGTCATCCACCACAGAGTGCCTGTGTTTTCCAGGCAAACTAATAGTTTTATTATTTCTGAATGACTCATTCCTTCTGAATCAACACACCTCCTATACTCTGTTAAATATAAAGTTTCAGGCACTTTTCTACAGTTTTTCCTCTTCTTAGTCTTCAGATGTCTCATCTGAGTGACAAAGTTATTCAACCACTTTTTTCTTGCGTCTGCAGTTTATCTGAATCATTTTCTTCTTGAATCCTTTCATCATTTGAGATAAGCCGTGGAAGTTCTTTACCTCATACCCTCTGCTCCAGATGTTTCCTGAAATAGAACACATAAATAGCAACATAGAAAATATGTGTAACACCATTCTCTATTTTCCATTATTACATTTATGTTGTTTAAGCTTTTACTAGCTTCCCAAAATTCTCTGTGAAATTATAAAAGTATAGCCTTAGAGGGGAGGATATAGTGGTAGAGCGGGTGCTTGGCATGCATGAGGTCCTGGGTCCAATACCTAGTACTTACATTTAAAAAAATTTTTTTAAATGAAAAGTATAGCTTTAGTGTCTGTTGGTACATGGAATCATTGGAATTCAGCATTTTAGAAGAATGTAGCACTTTCTTCCCTTGACTTCCGTGTCATATTTGGCTGGTTCTCTTTCTTCCCTTTGAAAATTCATGCTTTTTCTCCTTCCTTGCATCTTTCTTCTCACCCCGTACATGCCAGCCTTCCTCAGAGTTTTGTCCTTGACTCTTTTCTCACCTTATGCACATTCAATCTTGTTCACTATTGTGGCTTTTTTTTTTATTGAATGGAAGATTCTTTAAATTTTATAGTGATTTACAATTTTCAGAAGTTTCACACACATGATTTCAACTAATCCAAAAATAACCCTTTTTTAAAATCCCCTACCCCTCTATTTTTTCCCCTCCCCCTTCCCTCTCCGCAGTGATAACCACTAGTTTGTTCTCTATATCTGTGTCTGCTTCTTTTTTTGTTTTACTCACCAGTTTGTTGTTTTTTACATTCCACATATAAGTGATATCATGCAGTATTTGTCTTTCTCTATCTGACTTAGTTCACTCAACCTAATGCCGTCCAAGTCCATCCATATTGCTGCAAATGGCAAAATTTCATTCTTTTTTATGGATGAGTAGTATTCCATTGTGTGTGTGTGTGTGTGTGTGTGTATATGTATATATATATATATATATATATATATATATATATATATATATATATATATAATATTACATATATATATTATCACATCCTCTTTATTCATCCATCTGTTGATGGACATTTAGGTAGCTTCCATACCTTGGCAAATTTAAATAATGCTGCTGTGAACATCTTTTTGAATTAATGTGGGGTTTTTTGGTGGGTTGGTTTTTTTTTTGGATATATACCCAGGAGTGGAATTGCTGGGTCATATGGTAGTTCTACTTCTAGGTTTTTGAGAGACCTCCATAATGTTTCCCACAGTGGCTGCACCAATTTACATTCCCACCAACAGTGTAGGAAGGTTACCTCTTCTCCACATTATCACCAACATTTGTTATGTGTGTTAATTTTTTAAATAAATATGTTTATAAGTATAACTCCTTTACTTTTTTAAACTTTTTATTGAAGCATAGTTAATTTAAAATGTTGTATTAGTTTTTGGTGTACAGCATAGTGATTCAGTTACATATATATATATTTTCTTTTTCATATTCTTTTTCATTACAAGTTACTACAAGCCATTGAATATAGTTCCCTTTGCTATACAGTAGGATCTTGTTTTTTATCTATTTGGGACACAGTAGTTTGCATCTGCCAATCCCACACTCCCAATTTACCCCTCCCTCCTCCCTTCCCCCCTGGTAACCATAAGTTTGTTTTCTATGTCTGTGAGTCTCTTTCTGTTTTGTAAATAAGTTCATTTGTGTCATTTTTCTTAGATTCCACATGTAAGTGATATCATATGTTATTTGTCTTTCTCTGTCTGACTTACTTCACTTAGTATGACAATCTCCAGGTTCATCCATGTTGCTACAAATGGCATTATTTCATTCCTTTTTATGGCTTATTAGTACTCCATTGTATATATATATATATATATATATATGTACCACAACATCTTTATCCAGTCATCTGTCAGTGGACATTTAGGTTGTTTCCATTTCTTAACTATTGTAAATAGTGCTGCTATGAACATTGAAGTACATGTATCTTTTAGAATTAAGAGTTTTCTCCAGATATGCCCAAGAGTAGGATTGCCGGATCCTCTGTTTTTAGTTTTTTAAGGAACCTCCATACTGTTCTCCATAGTGGCTGCACCAATTTACATTACCACCAACAGTGTAGAAAGGTTACTTTTTCTCCACACCCTCTCCAGCATTTATTATTTGTAGCCTTTTTGATGATGGCCATTCTGAACATGTGGGGTGATAACCTCATTGTAGTTTTGATTTGCATTTCTCAAATAATTAGTGATGTTCAACATCTTTTCATGTGCCTGTTAGCCATTTGTATATCTTCTTTGAAGAAATGTCTATTTAGATCTTCTGCCCAGTTTTTGATTGGGTTGTTTGGTTTTTTTAATATTGAGCTGTGTGAGCTGCTTATAAATTTTGGAAATTAATCCCTTATCGGTTACATCATTTTCAAATATTTTCTCCCATTCCTTAGGTTGTCTTTTTGTTTTGTTAATGGTTTCCTTTGCTGTGCAAAAGCTTTTAAGTTTAATTAGGTCCCATTTGTTATTTTTGTTTTTATTTCCATTGCTTTAGGAGATGGATCCAAAAAAAATTACTGGAAAAATACAGTTTTACTTCTTTTCCAATTTGGAATCCTTTTATTTATTTTCTTCTCTGATTGCTGTGGCTAGGACTTCCGAACCAACATTCTTGTCTTGTTCCTGATCTTAGAGGAAATGCTTTCGTTTTTCACTGTTGAGTTTGGTATTAACTGTGGGTTTGTCATATATGGTGTTCATTATGTTGAAGTATGCTCCCTCTATGCTCACTTTCTGGAGAGTTTTTATCATAAATAGATGTTGAATGTTAACAAAAGCTTTTTCTGCATCTATTGAGATGATCATATGGTTTTTATTCTTTACATTGTTACTGTGGTATATTAAATTGATTGATTTGCAGATAGTGAAAAATCCTGGCATCCCTGGGATAAACCCCACTTGATCATGGTGTATGATCTTTCTAATATATTGTTGGAGTCAGTTTGCTAGTATTTGGTGAGGATTTGTACATCCATGTTCATCAATGATATTGATCTGTAATATTCTTTTTTTGTGTGATATCTTTGCCTGGTTTTGGTATCAGGGTGATGGTGACCTCATAGAATGAGTTTGGAAGTGTTCCTTCTTCTGCAATTTTTTGGAATAGTTTCAGAAAGATAGGTGTTAACTAAATGTTTGGTAGAATTTGCCTGTAAAGCCATCTGGTCCTGGACTTTTGGTTGTTGGGAGTTTTTAAATTACTGATTCAATTGCAGTACTGGTAATTGGTCTATTTATATTCTCTATTCCTGGTTCAGTCTTCAGAGATTGTACCTGTCTAAGAATCTGTGCTTTTCTTTTAGGTTGTCCATTTTATTGGCATATAGTTGTTCATAGTAGTCTCTTATGATCCTTTGTTTTTCTGTGATGTCAGTTGTAACTTCCCCTTTTTCATTTCTGATTTTATTGATTTGGGCCCTCTCCCTTTTTTTCTTGATGAGTCTGGCTGAAGGTTTATCAATTTAGTTTATCTTTTCAGAGGACCAGCTTTTAGTTTCATTGATCTTTTCTATTTTTTTTAGTCTCTATTTCATTTATTTCTGCACTGATCTTTATGATTTCTTTCCTTCTACTAACTTTGAGTTTCATTTGTTCTTTTCGAGTTGCTTCAGTTGTGAAGTTAGGTTGTTCACTTGAGATGTTTCTTGTTTCCTGAAACTTCCCTCTTAGAACTGCTTTTGCTTTCTCCCTTAGGTTTTGAATCATTGTGTTTTCCTTTTCATTTGTCTCTTAAGTCTTTTTAAATTTCTTCTTCAATTTCTTCAGTAATCCATTGGTTATTTAGTAGCAAGAATATTGTTTAGCCTTCACATGTTTGTAGTTTTTGCAGTTTTTTTTCTTGTAGTTGATTTCTAATCTGATAGCGTTGTGGTCAGAAAAGATGCTTAATAATATTTCAATTTTCTTAAATTTACTGAAGCTTATTTTGTGGCCTAGCATGTGATTAATCTTTAGAATGTTCCATGTGCACTTGAGAAGAATGTGTATTCTGCTGCTTTCATGTGGAATGCTCTATAAATACCAATTAAGTCCATCTAGTCTAGTGTGTCATTTAAAGCCAGTGTTTCCTTATTGATTTTCTGTCTGAATGATCCACCCTTTGATGTAAACAAGGTGTTAAATTCCCTGCTATTATTGTTTTATTGTCAATTTCTCCTTTTATGTCCATTAATATTTGCCTTATATATTTAGGTGCTCATTTGTTGGGTGCATATATGTCTACAGTTGTTATAACTTCTTGGATTGATCCCTTGATCATTATGTAATGTCCTTCTTTGTCTCCAACAGTATTTTAAAGTCTGTTTTTTTCTGACATTAAGTATTGCTATTCTGGCTTTTTTTTTTATTTCCATTTGCATGGAATGCCTTTTTCCATCCCCTTACTTTCAGTCTGTGTGTTTCTCTAGATCTGAGATGAGTCTCTTGTAGGCAACATAATATCAATCCTGTTTCTGCATCCATTCAGCCACTCTGTGTCTTTTGGTTGGAGCGTTTAGTCTGTTTGCATTCAAGGTAATTAACGATACATATGTTCCGGTTGCTATTTTGTTAATTGTTTTGGGTTTGTTCTTGTAGTTCTTTTTTTCTTTTCTTCTTGTGTTCATATCTTTTGTGTTATGTTTGGATTTCTTTTTCTTTTTTGTGTGTTTATCTATTACAGATTTTTTAAATTATTGTATTGTTTAATTATTTTATTTTGGCAGTGGGGGAAGTAATTAGGTTTATTTATTTTTAGAGGAGGTACTAGGGATTGAACTCAGGGCCTCCTGCATGTTAAGCATGTGCTCTACCACTGGAGCTATACCCTCCTCCTATTATAGATTTTTGGTTTGTGGTTACCATGAGATTTTTGTATAACAGCCTATATATATCCATGATTGTTTTAAGTTTCTGATCTCTTAATTTCAAATGCATTTTTAAAACCTGCATTTGTACTCTCCTCCCCTCACAATTACTGGTTTTGATGTCATATTTTACATCAAATTGTTTTGTGTATCCTTTAACTGCTTATTGTGACTATAGATGATTTTACTACTTTTGTCTTTTAACCTTGCTACTAGCTTTGTGTATGGATGATTTCCTACCTTTACTATATGTTTGCCTTTCTGGTGAGCTTTTTCATTTCATAGTTTTCTTGTTTCTAGTTGTGGCCTTTTCTTTTTTCCCCTAGAGAAGTTCCTTTAACATTTGTGATGGTGCTAAATGCATTTAGCTTTTGCTTGTCTGTAAAGCTTTTGATCTTGCCATGAAATCTGAAGGAGAGCCTTGCTGGATAGAGTTCTTGGTCGTAGGCTTTCCTCTTTCATCACTGTAAGTATATTGTGCCACTCCCTTCTGGTCTACAGAGTTTCTGCTGAAAAATCAACTGATAGCCTTATGGGATTTCCCTTATATGTTATTTGTTGCTTTTAATATTTTCTCTTCACCTTTAATTTCTGTCATTTTGATTACAGTGTGTCTTGGTGTGTTCCTCTTTGGGTTTTTCCTGTACGGGACTCTGCATTTCTTGGACTTGGGTAGCTATTTCCTTTCCTAGGTTAGGGAAAGCTTTTAGCTATTATATTTTCAAATATGTTTTAGGCCTTTTTTCTCTCTTTTCTCCTTCTGGGACCCCTATATTGTGAATATTAGTGCATGTGATGTGTTGTCCCAGAGGTCTCTTAAACTGTCTTCATTTCTTTCCATTCTATTTTCTGTCAGGGGCAGTGTTTTCCAGTACTCTGTCTTCCAGCTCACTGATCCATTTCTCTGTATTATTTAGTCTACTCTTGAGTCCTTGTAGTGTATTTTTTTCTTCAGTTATTGTATTCTTCATCTTTGTTTGGTTGTGCTTTATATTTTCCAACTCTTTTTTGAAAACTTCTAACTTCTCACTCTGTGCGTTCATTCTTCTCCCAAGTTATTTCATCATCTAAACCTTTTCTTGAGTAGGTTGCATACCTTCACTTCACTCAGTTCTTCTTCTGGGGTTTCATCTTATTCCTTCGTCTACATGTTCGTCTACTGCCTCGTTTTTTCTAAGTTGCTATTGGTATTTTTATGTATGTAGGTGGTTAGTTATATTTATAGACCTTGGAGAAGTAGCCTTCTGTAGGAGACGTCCTATGCATCCCTGCATTCATTGCTTTCTTGTCACCCAAGCTGTATGCTCTAAGGATTCCCCCTATGAGGGCTACATGGGCATACAACCCTTCTGTTGTGGTGTGCTGACTATGTGGGCTGTCTAATAAGCTTGGTTGGTCTCTTTCCCAGTTGGTTGCCAGGCCAGCCTTGTGCAGATGCTGCTGGTTAGCAGGGTCTGGTCACAAGGCTATTGACTGCAGAACCCCCACTAGTGCTGGCTCACTGGTGGAAAGAGTCTAGCTGCAGGATCCAGGGATCCCAGAGCCAGTATAAGATTGTGGTGGATGGGGGAGGGACATTGCTGACAGTTTAGAATGGGGTCCAGGTGATCCCAAAACTTGTGTTGGCCTGCTAGTGGGCAGAGCTGAGGCCCAGGTGGTTCCAGGGTAGAGTCTGGCCTGCTGTAGACAGGCTGCATACACAGGTTATGAGACTGTGGTTTTCTTACCTCTGGTATCTGCCCCCTGTGGGGTGAGGCTGGTCTAGAGGCTAGTGCAAGCTTCCTGGAGGGCAGGATCAGTACCTGCTCACTGGTGGGAGGAGCTGGGTCTTTGCCCTCTGATGGGCAGGGCCGTGTTTAGAGGCAGCTGTGGTATCAGGAAGTCTTTAAGTAGCCTTTCTGCTAATGGGTGGGGCTGTGTCCCCACCTAAATAGTTCTTTGGCCTGAGGTGTCCCAGCACTGGCATCCCCAGGCTGTTGGATAGGGCCAAGACTTGGTGCTAATGAGCTTGAGGAAAGATCTCACACAGTGACACTTACCAGCAGCTGATAGTGTTCATCCTGTAGAACAGAGCTCCCAGATATGGCTGCTGCTAGTGTCTGTGTCCCCAGGGTGAGCTGCAGTCACCTCCCACCTCTCCAAGAGACTCTCCAAGACCAGCAGGTAAGTCTGGCCTAGGCTCCTATCAAATTACTATTTTGGCCCCAGCTCCCAGTGTGTGTGAGATTTTGTGGGTGCCTTTTAAGAGTAAAGTCTCTATTTCCCATAGTCTGTTCGGACTCCTGATGTGAAACCCTGCTGGCCTTCAAAACCAAATGCTCTGGGGGCTCCTCTTCCTGGTGCAGGACCCCTGGGGAGCCCTATGTGGGGCTCAGAACTCTCACTCCTGTGGAAGGACCTCTGCACTATAATTCTCCCATTTGTGGGTTGTCCATCCAAGGGTATAGGAGTTAATTATATCATAAGTCTACCCGCCTCCTACCTGTCTCACTGTGCTTCCTTCTTTATGTCTTTAGTTGTAGAAGATATTTTCTAGTAGGTTTCAGTCTTTTTCATAGATGGTTGTTCTACAGATGTGGTTTTTGTGCGTTCATGAGGGAGGTGAGCTGGGGGTCTTTCTAGTCCGCCGTCTTGGCCGATCTCCAGTCTTGTGGCTTTAAACCCTTTATCTGGTGCTTACTCCCAAATCTTTATTGTCAACTCCCATCTCTTCATTGTCAAGTATATTCACCTGAATGGGAAATGTCTCCTCTTGGATGCCCTGCCAAAACGAAACAACTCAGGCCTGAAGCTAATTGGTCTCTCCTACACCATTGCTTCTCAACCTTAACACACAGTAATGAGCCCCAGCCTCATCCTCACATCTCCCTAGAACTCATTTTTAGTTTTTAAAATCTGTTATCAAATATTATATATTCTTATGTTTAAAGTGGTACAACTTAAAAGACCTTTTAAAAAGGTCAATTTCCCCTTCCAACGAGGCTTGCTTCTCAGAGACAATCACTGCCAATTTTTTCTTAGCATTTTTTCCATTATTCAACTCCATATTTATAAATGCATATATATTACAGATTAATCGTTCATTAATTTAAAACATTATGCTTTGTCTTCCTAATATGAATTTCAGTTCTCTCACCCCTATTCCATCACATTATCAAAATTAAGGGTAAAAATTTTGTGATTATGTCAACAGGTGCAGACAAAATATTTAACAGAATTCTACCACCATATGAAATTTTTTAGAACTCACAACAAACTAGAAATAGAAGAGAACTTTCTTAGTCTGATAAAGGGTATCTACCACAGCAGCTATCATCATATTTAATGGTGAAAGACTGAATACTTTTCCCTAAAATCCAGTACAGGGCAAAGATTTCTGAACTCACAACTTCTATTCAGTACTGTTCTGGATATTCTAACCAGTGCAGTTGTCAGGAAGGCAGTAAATGTTAGAAAGGAAAAAGTAAAATTCTCTAGTCTCAGACAACATGATTATCTATATAGAAAATCCCAAGAAATTTACCCCCAAAATGCTATAAATAATACAATCAAGTGGCAAGTTGACAAGATCAATATACATAAATCAATTGTATTTCTCTATACCAGCAAACAGACACAATGGAAAATGAAATTAAAATAATAGTACCATTTGTGTTAGCATCAAAAAACATGAAATACTTGCAAGCAAATTTAATGAAAGGCCTACAAACATTGCTGAGAGAAACTAAAAAGCATCTAAACAGTGAGATATACTATGTTCATGGATTATAATGATTGGAGACTTGATATTCTTAAGATCTCCATTGTCACCAAATGGAAATTTAGATTCAATGAAATTTTATTTTCCAATCAAAATTCTAGCAGGTTATCTTTGTGAAAGTTGGCAAGATGATTCCAGTATTGTTATAAAGTGCAGAGAACATAGAATAGCCATAACAATTCTGAAAAAGAAAAAAAATGGAAGATTTACATTATTATTTTAAGATTTAATCTAATTCTACAATAATTAAGACAGAATGGTATTGGTGAATATTAAAGACAAAAGAATAGAGACTCCAGAAATAAATCCATATATATTATCATTTGTTTTTCAGCAAAGGCTCCAACATAGTTCAGTGGGAACAAGACAGTCTTTTGAATAAGTGGTGCTGGATGATATTCAAACTTAGCCTCATAATATATGTAAAAATGAATTCAAAATGGAACATAAACCTTGATATCATAAAACATAAAACCAAAAAAACTTTAAGAGAAAATGTTTATGTTCTTAAGATAGGCAAAGATCTTAAGACTGGCAAATGTATTATTAACTGTAAAAGAAAATTGGATTAATTGGGTTAATAAAAATTAGAATTAAAACCTCCTACTCTTTGAAAGCTACTGCTAAGAAAATGGAAAGGGAACCCATAGACCAAGAGATAATGTCTATATCTACAATATATAAATGAACTTTTAGAACTCAGTAATAAGAGACAGCCAAAAGATTTGAATAGAAACTTCACAAAAGAAGATATATATGAATTGCTAATGAGCATACAAAAAATGCTCAACATCATTAGTTGTCAGGGAAATGCAGATTAAAGCCACAGTGGGTACCACTTCACACTCACTAAAATGGCTAAAATTAAGAAAACGGACAAGTCTCCAAAAGACTGTAGAACCACTAGAGCTCTCAGGTGTTGCTGATAAGACTGTAAAATGGTAGAACCACTTTGGAAAACAGTTTTACAGGCTTTTATAAAGTTAATGTACACTTCTCACAATTCAGTAATTCTATTGTTAATTACCCAAAAGATATAAACATATATCCACAAAAAGGCTTTTACTTGAAGGTTCATAACAGTTTTAATTCATAGCAGTCCAAACTAGAAACAACCCAAATGTCCATTAACTGAACAGATAAGACAAATTTGGGTATATTTATTATATAGTAGAATATCTGCTAAGCAGTAAATAGGTGTATACAACTGATGCATTCAGTAATGTGGACGAATCTCAGAACCATTGTGTGAAGTGAGAGAAGCCAGACTAAGAAGTATACATGTCATATGGTCACATTCATGTGCAGATCTAGAACTGGCAAAGCTAGTGTACGGTGGTGGGACTCTGGTCAGTGGTTGTAAAATATTGCAGGCTAGGAGAATTGATTGGGAAAGGGCACAGGAATAGTTTTGGAGCAATGTAAATGTTCTTTCCTTTTTAGGGCAGTGGTTCTTGTTTCAGTTCATTGAACTGTACATTTAATATGAACATATTTATTGTGTGTAAACTATACACCAATAAAACTGATTTAAAATAAAAGTGAGGCTCTGAAAAGCTGAAAGGAAGCTCTCTGATTGTAGGTAGCATTGTCCGTTAGTGGGCTTCACTGTAAGGAGATCATGTGGTTAGGTGGGATTTCTAATCTTCAAAAAAGGATTCTATAATCCAGAGTGGGGGCTGGGAGCTGAAGGTAATAAGCCTAGTTTCTGGCAACCTGGACTTGGGCAGGGGAAAGGGAGCTGGTGGGCTGATTATTTGGAAAGTAGAATTTTACTCAGCTTTAAGTCCTTTATCACCCACTTTGTGTTATGGTCCTGGAGTTGGTGCTTTTTTGGTTCAGTTTTTTTTTTTTTTTCACCAGCAGATAAGATTTCTGTCATCAGCAGCATGAAGGAGGGACGATTTTCTGAGTTTGTGGAGTAGGGGTGGGGAGGACTCTAACTATTCTTTGCAGACTTTCAAATAATCCCTGTGTTCAGTCCTCTACCCAAGCTCATTTTCTGTGGTATCTGATATCTCCAAACCTGAGCCTTTTGGGGGCTGTGCAGGGGGAATTGGTTTGTTTGCCATTAATATCCCTTCCTCCTCTACTGTGCAAAGTCACTTACCATTCTGTTTCCTGTCTTTATATATATATATACATTGATTTGGGGTCACAGGTGTCTTCTCACTTCTTTGAAGATGGAGTTTACATTCTTACTTTTGTTCTTACTTTTTGGAGGAGACCCTGAAACTGTAAAACCCATACTGTACATTTTCAACGTCAGCAATACCAAACTCCTTATAATTCTTCAAACATGCAAGGTTTTTTCATATCTCTGTGCCTTTGTAGAATTTATTTTTTCTTAGAAGGTCCAGTTTAATCCCTTCTTCACCTGGTAAGGCTTTTGTCTTTCAAAATCCAGTTCTCCCTCCTAACTTTTCTTGTCAGCTGCCTCTGTACTTTTGTTTCACAACAGGTCCACTTCATTAGGACTGGCCATATAACAGTTTACTCTGGAGGAATACCAGGAGCCAGTGGAGAGTACTTGTTAGAGTAATCATACACTGCTTAAAGCAGAAGTGATGGTGTTGAATGAGCTCTGAAGTTGCATATGAACCACTTAGATAGAAATTGGGAAACCAGACTCTGGCCCTTTGCAGGGATGAAAGAACCAGGAGAGACAGAATGCTTGGGGGATGTGGGCAGGCAGCGTGAAACAAGACCTGAGGAGGAACAAATGTAAACACTCAAAATAATTTCTCTAATTTCCCAAGGAATCTTCTATATTCTGCCTTCTACCCCTGCTGTAACATGTTTAGACTGATATTTCATCACATTGAAGATCATAAAACACATTAATTCATGTGCCATTGAGAAAGAAAGAATTCAAACTATGATACAATGCCCTCTTATTCTTATCATTTAGTACTTTTTGACTTATTGGAAGAGTTCTCTTAGACTAATGTTGACAGATATTTTTAATTATACATGACACTTGTGCACACATGGTCTTTGGGACTATCCCATAGTCTTTAGGACTTTTTTTGAGATCACCATTGCTAAGGTTACCAGTGACCTTCATGTTAGCAAGTCCAGTGGGTAATTTTTGTTTTTTTTTAACCTCTCTGCAGCATCCAATGCCAGTAACCCTGTTTTCAAAGTTTCTCCTTCAGCATCTTTGAAACTGCTTCTTAGGCTGCCTCTAAAACTTCTGCTCTTCTCTTTAGCCAGGAATGTCAGTGATCCTCAGCCCAGAGCTCTTCTCACTTTATGCACTCACCCTGAGTGACCTCTCAGGACTGCATCCCTAACCCAGATCTGCCTGCTGACGTCCAGGTTTTTATATTCATATTTCATCCCGTCATCTCCACTTGGTTGTTCCACAGGGACTTCTTCAAACACACATTCAGAATAAAACTCTTTATCTTTTCTATGGCCACTTCCCATAAAACAGAAACAAAAAGTCTGCATTGGGAGTGACAGCATTAGTCCCCCAATACCCAAGCCAGAAACCCAAGATTCCTCCCTCTCACTTTCCCCTCTTCCTCCTCTGTGAATTCTTTCTCTCTGTCTAATCAGTGCCCTCCTCTTTGTTAACTGCTGCCACCTCCTTGATTTAGGGTCTCACCGCTTCTCACACAGATTATTACAGTAGCCTTCTAATTGATTTCTATGCCTCTATTCAGCTGCTACAGTGATCTTTTCATACATAAATTCATCATGTCACTCCACACCCTAAAAGTCCTTGTTTATTTTCCCACAGTTTACAGAATAAAGTTCAGACTGCTTAGGTTAGCACACAAGACAGCCTGTGGTCCACTTCCTGCTGCTCTCTGGTTTCCTTCCCTCTTGCTTGTCTGTACACTCCCCTCGTGAAATCAGCCAGAACTACTTGTTGTTCTGAACTCACTGTGCCATGATAGGCCTCTGAGCCTTCAGGTACGTTTTCCCCTGCCTAGAATATTGCTCCCTTCCTTTTTGTCTAACTAATTCTCATCAATCCTTCAAAACATACATCTCTTACTTTCGGAAGTCTTTCCTGACTCCAGTCTGATTTAGATGCTCTAAATTGACAAAGGGCACAAAGAAAGATTTTACAAATGAATAACACAAACTGTCTACTAGGTAAATAAAAAGATGTTCAGGGCAGATTAAAACAATGTATTTCATTTGTTCATCTACCAAATTAGCAAGGAAAACATGGGGAAATGGGCCCATTCTTACACTGATATTAGAAGTATAAATTTGTCATTTTTCTGGAGGGTAGAAAATGAATGTATATATCTATATATCTAAGAACCTTTAAAAAGTATATGCATACACACACACTCCTTTTGACTCAGCATTCTACTACTTGGAATATATTCTAAGAAAATAACTTTTTCTTTTGGGTAAAACATTTTCATAAGAAAATATCAGGATGTTCATAAAAATATTAACAGTAGTTATTTCTGAATGGTGATATGGGTAATGAAAAAATTTTTTTTACTTACAAATATTTTCTAACTTTTCTGATAAGAATATGTATTAATTGTGAGAGCAAAATGGGGGAAACAGAAGCCCTACCCTAGTGCTCCTGATACCCATTGTGCTTGCTTCTTTTGTTGCCCTCGTTAAACAGTAAGTGTGCTGAGGGCCATCACCATAAATTATTCAGCATCATCCCACCAGGGTCAGGCTCAGAGTAGAAAATGTTTGATGAGTGAGTTGTACCAATAACAGCTAACAGTTATTGAGCATTTCCTGTGTCTTGGGCATTGTTCTAAGCATTCAACGTATTAACTTAATCCTCATGAGATGAGTATCATTATCTCCATTTTGCAGATGCAACGGGCTGACAAAAGTTAACCAACTTATGTAAGGCCACACAGCTGTAAGTGGCAAGGTTGGAAATCAAACCCACGCAGCCTGGCTTTTACCAAGAGGCACAAGATAGCATCTTGGTTCTGAGTTAGATTGTATCTCTGATTGAGAATAGTTGGATTAGATTCCATGTCTAAGATTCCAGCCAGACAATTGGTTTTCAGTTGAATTATGTTCTAGATGAAAAGGCAGAATTTGACACCCACATATCTGAACCAAATATCAGGGAAGTAGTCTTCATTTCTTTGGCCCATTAAAGAAAAGCTCAGATCATTGTAGACTGTAAACTTACGGAAACAGGTGCCAACCTTTGGGATTTGGCTTTGCTGTATGTTCCCTCTCTCTGCAATTCATGTCCCTTCAAAACTTAACTCAAAGACCCAAATTTGTAATTAATTCTTTAACTCTTCCACTACTTTTCTTTCTCAGTTGGATTACTTGTGACCAGGTCATCAGATTTCATTTTTAAAACCAATGAATCTCCATTTTTGCCATACCTTTTTTCCTTCATATTTTCTTTTAAAGTCTCAGAATTTCTGAAAGCAGCATTCCTGTTATGAACTACACTATTTAACGTGGTGGCCTCTAGCCAAACGTGACTTTTTAAGTTAAAATTAATTAGAATAGTCAGAAGATTTAAACAGCACTTCTCCAGGGAAGATATGGGGCTGGTCAATAAGCACAGGAAAAGATGTTCAACATCATTAGCCATAAGGGAAATGTAAGTTAAAGCCCCAATGAATTAACACTGCACACTGTTCAAATGGCTAAAATAGAAAATATTGATAATTGCAAATGTTGAATAGGATGTGGAATCAACCATATTGCTCATGTATTACTGGTGGGAATGTAAAATGATATAGCCACTCTGGTAAACAGCTGGCCGTTTCTTATAAAAAAAAATATACCTAACATACAACCCAAAAGTCAGACTTGTAGTTATTTACCCTAGAGAAATGACAACTACGTTCACACAAAACCCTACACACTAATATTCACTGCAGTTTATTTGTAATAACCAAAAACTAGAAACAACATAAATACCCTTTAATGAGTGAATGGGCAAACAAACTATATATCTGCACAATGGACTACTACTCAGCAATAAAAAGGAATGAGCTGTTGATACACATGGTAGTGTATGACCCTCAAAATCATTGTGTTCAGCAAGAGAAGCCCATCTCAAAAGTTCACATACTGTATGATTCCATACATAAAATATTCTTGAAATGACAAAATCATAATGATGGAGAACAGATCAGTGGTCTGTTGACTGGATGATGACAAAAGAGTAGTATGAGGGAGTTTTGAGGACTAGCAGGATAGTTCTGTATCCTGATTGTGGTGATAGTTACTATAAAAGGAAGGGAGGAAGGAAAGAAAGGAAGGAGTGAATGCATGTACAGCTGGTAAAATCCAAATAAGGTCAGTAGTTCAATTAACAGTACCAGTGTCATTTTCCTTGTTTTGATCATTGTACTGGGGTGATGTAGGAAGTTACCATTGGAGGAAACTGGGAAACTGGTACATGGGAATTCTCTGCACTATTTTTAAACTTCTATGTGAGTCTAAAATATTTTCAAAACTAAAAGGAACCCTCCTGCACTGTTGGTGGGAATGTAAATTAGTGCAGCCATTAAGGAAAACAGTATGGAGGTTCCTTAAAAAATGAAAAATAGACTTACCATGTGATCCAGCAATCCCACTCCTGGACATCTATCCAGAGTGAACTCTAATTCAAAAAGATATATGCACCCCAATGTTCATAACAGCATTATTTACAATAGCCAAGACATGGAAGCAACCTAAATGTCCATCAACAGATGATTGGTTAAAGAAGATGTGGTATAGAATGGAATACTACTCAGCCATATAAAAGAATGAAATAATGCCATTTGTAGCAACATGGTTGGATCTAGAGATTATCATATTAAATGAAGTAAGTCAGACAGAGAAAGACAAATATCAAATGATGTCACTTATCTGTGGAACCAAAAAAAAAATGGACTTATTTACAAAACAGGAATAGACTCACAGACATAGAAAACAAACTTACGGTTACCAGTGGGGAATGGGCTGGGAAGGGATAAATTAGGAGTTCAAAATGTGCAGATACAAACTACTATATATAAAATAGATAAACAACAAAGTCCTGTATAGCACAGGAAACTATATTCAATTCTTTGTAATAGCCTATAATAAAAAAGAATATAAAAAGGAATATATGTATGTACATGTATGACTGAAACACTTTTCTATACACCAGGAATTGACAGAAAATTGCAAACTGACTGACTTCAGTTAAAAAAAACTGCAAAACTAAAATGTTTTAAATTCAGTACTTCAGTTACACTAACCACGTTTAAAATGCTGCCATGTGGCTAATGGCAGCTATATCAGATAGTGCAGATATGGACTCTTTCTGTCAATGCAGAACATTTTGTTGGACAGCACTGGTATAAAAGTATACGTCTGACCTTGGCCAGTGTTCGCTCCTCCTTGACTCTTTCAAATTCTAATATCACATGAATACTTTCTTGTATTTTCTGCCATGTTACCTTATCAACTGATTGTTTTGATTATTTTCAAGCCTAGAGAAATATTTCTCTTTAATTTCTCAAATTTTAGAAAAATAAAATAGTCTTTGTATAAGCTTAGGAATTTATCTGACATATGTTTTAATAGGTGTCTGGATATTTAAATTTTCCAACACTTACGTGTTTTGATTCTGAACCAGTTTTGTCACCTGTATTAGGATATAGTCCTAAGTAGTTCTCATATGGTTATTCTAAAATACTTAACAGTATTCTTTGTTTTCCTTCCCTTTTATCCTTACCCCAAATCTCTTTCAAAAGCTTATATTTCTGAAAAGATGCATAGTTTTTCATGTTTGGTGCTATTTCTTCCCTGTCTTCCAGATGTGCATCTTTTGAAAAGGTAATTCCTTCCGTTGCCATGTTCTAGCCTTTTGTCCCATAACACTTATTCCTCTTTGGCATCTTTGTATTTTCACTTAAAAATTACCAGGCACTTCCTTTACTATGGCATTTCTTCCCAGTTCAGCTTCATCCATCCTGCATGCTATCTGGCTTTATAGTTTTGTATGAGCCACCATCTGTAATTTGAATGTGGAGAAGTAGAAGATGAAACAATAGCTCAAGATCCATTCACATAGCAGCAAAGTTGAGACATTGAAGGACAAAAAGAACAGAGTGACATACCTGAAGAATACCACAGAGAGAAATAAAGGAATATTGAAATTAAGATTTATATCTTTGTGGGTAGAAAATCTGAATTTTGTAATGATATCATTGTTCCTTCAAAGTAATTCATAAGTATATTACAATTATAATCAGATTCCAGTAGTATTTTTCTTAAAACTGGGCAATACAAAAATTCATTTGGAAGACCATCAAAGAACATTTGGAGCATAAAAAAGAATCATAATTAGGGATATGAGAAAGAAACAGGTAGTAAAACTTAGTAAGACAACAGTAATTATGATAGTGTAGGACTGTCATAATGAGAGTACTAATCATTGGCTCAAAAGGAGACAAGAATACTCTAACCATTGTAAGAATTCATCAAAAGGACAGGTTCTTCAACATTATTACCTGCCTCATGGCAGGCTCTAAATAAATATTTTGTGGGGAAAAAAAAGAAAATGTTCTTCATGAATTAATTGTATTAATTGTATTTTTATTCACTAAGTCTCTAATACCTAAATGAGTAAATGATGCAATAGACAATTTACCAGAGAAGAAATATAAGAAATTAGCAAAATAAATAGAATTTTTTAGGGTTGAAGAAGTAATAATGAAAACAGTGAAGTTCTGTTTCTCATTATTAAATGGGTAAAGGTTTTTATTGTTAAAACACCAATGCGATTGTTGGTGGAGTTAAACTGATACTCTCCTTCATTGCTGTCGTCATCCCTTTCCTATCCTTGCCTTAGCCCACCATTCTCGATGCAGTAGAATTTATTGCACATTCTGTTGTTCAGCAACTCACACTGGCTCTGTGTTTGAAATATATACATCATCCAGATATCTTCACTGTTCTTCTCCGGGTTCAAGCCCCCCAGCCTTCTTGCCTGATTTTGTGCCGTAGCCCCTAACTTGTCTCCCAGCTTCTTACCTTGCTCCTCTACGGTCTCCTCTGAACACAGAAGCACAATTGCCAATTTGAAATGTAAGTCTGATCACATCATTGCTCTGCTCAGTAGACATCAATTGTTTCCCAACTCAGACTAAAGCCAAATTCTTCATAATAGTCTACAGACCCTGCATGATTTAGACTCCTACATTTCCTTTCTGACCTCGTCTTCCACGCTGCCCCCTTGCTTTTTCCTGCTTCAGTCACTTTAGCCTTGTCATTCTTGTAGTAAATCAAGCATGCTCCCACCCAGGGCCTTTGTGCTTATGGTTACTGTGCCTGAGATGACTTAGCTCAAAATACCTCTTCAGCCTGCTCCCTCTCCTTTCACGTCTTTGATCAGAGGTCGATGAGGTCTTCCCTGACTGCTCTTTGTAACACAGCACCCTCTCATCCTTTCTGGACACTTTCTCTGCTTCATTTTTCTCTATAGCACATATCACCATCTAAGTTATATGTTCATATATGTGTTTTTCTTTTTCCAACTGGATTGTCAGTTCCATAAGGACAGTTCCATAGGACTGCTGTATCCCTAACACTCAGCAAGTAGTAGGCACATAGTAGGCACTCAGTATTTATTGACTGAGTGAGTACATTGATTGAACCTTTTTGAAAGCAACTTACATGATTTTAAAGCCCTTTTTTTTTTTAGAGTAAGAGAATAATTAAACTCTGTCCACTTAATGACAAGAGAGAGTGATCTGCATGTGGCAGGGTTAGAAAGGATGAGATCAAGAACAGTAATAATGGTTGTCTTTTTCTCTCTCTTAGATAGTAAGGAAAGAGAAGATGATGGAATGATTTCCAAGTGTAGAGGAGGTTGTACAATCTAGACAAGCACTATGTGTTGGCCGTCTTTAAGAAGACTGGATTGATAGAAGCAAAATGTTGGTTCAGGGCAGTAGCAGAAAATAAGATTACAGGTGGATGGGAACAGATGTTAAAAGTCTTGAAAATGAGTCCAAGGAGCTAGGCCTGCCATAATGCATGATGGAGATCAGTAGTGTGAGTTCTTGAACTGTGAGGGGCAAGAAAGCTGTCTAAATCCAAGCTAATTAGTGTCACATAAGGTAGTAAGGAGGGTGGGATAAGAAATACCAACTTGGCAAGAGGGTATAGCTCAAGTGGTAGAGTGCTTGCTTAGCATCCACAGGGTTCTGGGTTCAATCCCCAGTACCACCTCTAAAAATAAGTAAGTAAGTAAACCTAATTACCTCCCACAAAAGATAAAAGCTCCCCCCACAAAAGATAAAAAATAAATTTAAAAAAAAAGAAATGCCAACTGGGAGGTAGTCATAATAAGGCAGAGTTGAGGTAATACTAGTGTAGGGCGTGTAAGCAAAGGCATGATTCAAAGATAAGCCACCAGTAATGTAGCAAAGAATAAGGCTCGATGATTAACTGTATATGGGATGCAAAGGAAGAGGAAAGGTTCTCTCAGTATTAAGAGATCAAAATTCACTTTTAATTATTTTCTTTTTTCATTACAGGTTTCTCTGTCATTCACAGAAGAATGGATCATTTAAACCTTTGGAGGACTCAGTTTTCACAATACTTCAATGTTACCAACTGAGATTCATGACAGTAAATTTATGACTGTACATGTCTGTGTCATACAACTGCTGAAGAACCGAGAATGTTCTTTATTCTTCTTAAAATTTATTCCTAAAAATAAACCTAAAGTATCATGATATTACTAAATAAAACTCAAAAGCACAATTATTAAATTATTAGACTTGCTAATACAAGCACGCATGTGCAAAAGCTACTGTATCCTGACAGTTACCAAACCTCAAATTTAGATGGTTTCCCTTTGTGGGAAAAGTCATTATATTTGCAAGAAACCACTGAACATTGGCATCAAATATATTTTCAGCTGAGTGTCATTTAGAATTTACTTGAAACAAGTTCTAGAAAATTCCACATCCCACCACTAAGTGGATTTGGTATGATGGCAGCAACTTACAGACTTGTGGTTAGTACTGTGAACCACTACAGCAGCGTGGTGATAGACCGGCGTTTTGAGCAAGCTATACATTACTGCACTGGATCCTGCCACACCTTCACACATGGGGTTGACTGCATTGTGGTACATCATAGTGTTTGTGCAGACCTCTTGCACATCCCTGTGTCTCAGTTCAAAGATGCAGATCTGAACTCTATATTTCTACCCCATGAAAATGGATTTTCCTCAGTTGAAGGTGACTATCCCCATCAGGCCCTCACAGGCATACCCAGGGTCAAGAAGGGATCTACATTTCAGAACACCTGTAACTTAAAGGACATTGCAGGAGAAGCAATCAGCTTTGCCAGTGGGAAAATAAAAGAATTTTCCCTTGAAAAACTCAAAAACTCTAATCATGCAGCTTACAAAAAGGGAAGGAAGGTTAAGTCTGACTCATTTAATAGGAGGTCAGTTGATATTGACTTGCTCTGTGGCCATTATAACAATGATGGGAACTCCCCATCCTTTGGTTTACTCCGGAGTTCCTCAGTTGAGGAAAAATCTTTATCCCATAGAAACTCACTTGATACAAACCTGACTTCAATGCTTCTTCACAACTTCTCTGAAGAAGACCTGGTTACTCAGATTTTGGAAAAACATAAAATAGATAATTTTTCTTCTGGAACAGACATAAAGATGTGTTTAGACATCTTGCTGAAATGCTCTGAGGATTTGAAAAAATGCACAGACATCATAAAACAATGCATAAAGAAAAAATCAGGGAGTAGCATCAGTGAAGGAAATGGTAAGGATGCAGTTTCTAGCTCTGAAACTCTCTATATGAATGTAATGACCAGGTTAGCATCCTATCTGAAAAAGCTACCATTTGAGTTCATGCATTCTGGGAATAATGAGGCTATAGATTTAACAGAACTGGTCAGTAATATGCCTAGTTTACAACTGACTCCCTTCTCCCCAGTATTTGGCACTGAACAGCCCCCTAAATATGAAGATGTTGTCCAGCTCTCAGCCCCTGACCCTGGACAGTTTCAGACTATAGAACTGCAAGATGACAAGCACAGTTCTAGGAAAACAGACAGGGCAAAATCCATTCCAGACAACTCTACGACTTCCTTATATAATTTAGAGATAAGTGATCCCAGAACTCTAAAAGATGCGCAACCTCAAGCACAGTCATTAACCATGAACCCTTTAGAAAATGTTTCTTCTGGTGGTCTAATGGAAACCCTTTACATTGAAGAAGAGTCAGATGGAAAGAAAACATTAGATGAAGGGCAGAGGACAGAGAATGGACCCAGTCAGGAGTTGTTAAAGGTACACAAAGACAGAGAAGAAGTTTCAGACCATGGTACTCATCTTAAAAAAGGTCCTGCCTCAATGCAAAATGAAATTGGTAAGATATTTGAGAAACCAGTTGTTAATCTACTTGAGGAAGATCCTAAATCAAAAGTTCCTAAAGTTGAAGAGGGAAACCACAGAGATTTTATGAATCCTAACAGTCAGGAAGAGATAGATAAATTGTTAATGGATTTGGAATCTTTCTCACAGAAAATGGAGACCTCTCTAGGAGAGCCTCTTGCCAAAGGTAAAAGCTCTAACTCTCTAAATAGTCCTAGTCAGTTAACTGGTCAGTTCCCTGTAGATCTTGAGCCTAAATCTAAAGTCTCCTCACCCACGGAAAAAGTCTCATCTTCCTGTCTAACAAGGATTATTGAAACCAATGGACACAAAATAGAGGAAGAAGATCGCGCCCTCTTACTGCGAATTCTAGAAAGCATTGAAGACTTTGCTCAAGAACTGGTTGAATGCAAATCAGGCAGAGGGAGCCTATCACAAGAAAAAGAAATGATGCAGATTCTACAGGAAACCTTGACAACTCCCTCCCAGGCCAATTTACCAGGCTGTAGAAGTCCTGTTGGTGATAAAGCCAAAGATACTACTTCAGTGGTTTTGATTCAGCAGACCCCAGAGGTGATCAAGGTAAGACCCAGCAATCTGCATTCTCCAAAGAAATGTTCTAATGTTTGCGAATTTTTTTTTTTAATTTTTGTTATCCATTTGATGTTCTGCTAAAGCTCCTGCCCTACACTAGGCATGGTCTCACTAAGTTCAGTGAAAAAAACTAAAGGGCAAAGTCTTTAGTGTCAGGGAGACTGGCTTCAACTGTCTTCCCCATAGCCTTTATTTTCTTCCTAGGTTCAGTGACCCAAGGAAAGTTACTTAGCCTTAATATGCTCATCTATATAATGGAAATAATAATCAAGATAACTTATGTGAAACACAAGTAAAGTTCCTTACACAAAGTAGACATTTAATATTAGTTCTCACCCTCCTCAGTCAACCAGTAGGCCACCCATTACTGTATGCTTGTATAGACTGCAAGGATGCTGGGTGGGGTACATAACTTTTCTTTTTTCTTTTCTTTTCTTTTCTTTTTTTTTGATGGAGGTACCAGGGATTGAACCTAGGACTCCTAAGCATGCTCTCTACCACTGAGCTATACCCACCCCTCGAGTAGACATGACTCTTAAAGAGCTTAAAGTCTAGTTGGGGAAACAAAACTAACATACCAGAAACAGTACCCAGACGTGTAAGCACATCTATGAAGGTTTTGTTAGTGCAGTAGATATTTCAAAGAAGGTAAAGACTAGAGTATATGAGATTTCCTTCACCATGCAATTGAGAATAAATAGCAACCTAGAGTCATAGGACAGAAGTATTTTCAAAAGCCTTTGAATCTACCCTGCTACTGATAGCATTGCTTTTGAATAATCCCACAAAGGAAGTTAACCGCCCATTTGTAGGTATGTGTGTATGCTTTAGCACAACAGGATTGTTCCTGTTCATTGTGTATGTCCAGTGTGGCTTAGTAAGAGGCTCTGCTCCACCTCACTCAGGGATGCTCCATGTTCCTACAGCTGCCCCGTTGCCCCACCTAGAATATGTGGCTTATGAGTTCACTGAGGAAGGGGAAGAAAAGGTGGTGCTTTTAACTGCCTTGCCCCACACATGACATACTTCCCATCTGCTCAGTCCAGTGATTCCAGCCTAAGGTCTGAGAATCGTAGGGGAGCACATAGAATATTTGGTGAGCACTGTCTCTACATATGAATATACCATACATGTCAACATGTATGAATTCAGACATAAAGCCAAATCAACAAAGCAGGTTGTTAAATAATGTTATGAATTATTTAGAGATATTTACATTCGTACAAAAAGTATGAAGAAATACATGGATACATCAAATATAGTGTTCAGAACAATGATTAATCCCTAGAGGAAGGAAGAGAGATGGAGCTAAGAAAGTGTACATAGAGGCCTCAGTAATATTGTAGTTCTAGTTCATAATCTGGTGATGGGTCCCAAGTATTTTGTCATATTTTATGCCTTTTTGCATGTCTTTAATATAGTAGATTTTTCTAATGGATATTAGAGATGGCATAAACGTGGCCAGCTTAAAAAACAAGCTACTTATTATTTTAGCGTTCTCATTAATATTTTCATTGGAGTAGGAAAAAAATGCATATTGTGATCAGATAAATAATTTTTACTCCATATTTGTTTTGTGGCTGTTCTCCTGTGCACATTTTTAGACACTAAAATTTAAAGCAATATATACTTAAGGTTATTATGTAATTTGGGGCTCAACATCCTCAGTTGCTCACTGAGCCTTTCTGTGAAATCTCCTCACCCACTGATTCACAAATGGGAATATCTTTAGTTAAGGTAGGTCAGTGCTAGGGTGAGAAACAGTGGAAGTTTATTATAAAAATAAGAAAAATTCTTTCATGTACCCAGGCAATAGTGATGTGCTTAATATTTTATAAAGAAAAGAAAATAGCTATTTGCAACCTCAAAATGGTAATTACATCTAATAGTCCTTGTGATCTGAGGCATGCTAAAGTATTTAGATGTATTATCTCACTATTTTACCCATAAAAAAATACCTTCTCTGATAACATATTCCAATGTCTCACAACCAGTACAGCCAGAAACGCTTACTGTAATACAGTGTTTTGAATTTTATTTAACCCTCTTGTCCCATTATGTTCTGTGAAAAAAGGAGACAGAATTCTTCTAGAAGAGGTGGGCTGCAGAAAGCAGAAAGTGTCAACCGAAAGCCAGGAGCAGGTCCTGCGCAGCCTCTCTCCTGTGTCCCCGGCCGACAGCTCTTAAGCAGGTCCCCAGTCTAAGTACAGCTACATAAAAACGACACACTGGGCTCTAAGTGAGCTTCCCAGTTTTTTGACAAGTAAGGACCGAAACAAAAATCGTGTTAAAAAACTCTCCCATAAGTCTTTTAAATAAGTTCCAAAATCGTAGAATAAAATTTTATGACATTTCTTCTTTTTTCCCCCAGAGGTACATATTTTTTTAATAGAGGGATAATTGACATATAACATTAGTTTCAGGTGTACAACATAATGATTTGATAATTGTGTACACTCTGAAATAATCACCACAATAAGTCTAGTTACCATCTGTCACCATACATGGTTTCCCCCACCCCCGGTAAGATGATGAGATTTCCTGATAAAAGTTGAAGAAGTAATTCATGAAAAATTAAAGAGACAGGTAATATAAAATGTTTAATTTAGGAAGATACTTAATGCAAGAAAACAAAACCATTCTTCCATGACTCAGTTACCTTCCTACCTTTTTTTAAAATCTTTCTTTACTTCTTATGAAATATTTTAAATCAGGAGTTGGCAAACGTTTTCTGTAAAGGGCCAAAGAGTGAATATTTTAGGCTTTGCAGGTTACAAGGTCTATGTCACATAGTCTGTTTTTTTAAACAGCTCTGTAATAATGTAAAACTATTCTTAGCTCCACGCCTTAAAAAATGGGCAGTGTGCTAGATTTAACCCAGACTGTAATTTACAACCCCTGTTTTAAACAAACAGAAAAGTATTGTGAATAATACAAAAAGCACTCATTACCCACAACTTAGTGTTAAATCTTAACGTTTTGCCATAGCTTTGCTTCAGATCTTTGCTTTATTTAATATTTTCATTAATATCACCATTTTAAAAAATCACCTCAGATATTGTTGCAATCCCTAGGGTTCCCCTTCCCAGTATCTTTTCCCCTTTCCAGAGGTAACTGCTTCCTGAAGTGTCGGTGTTTATCTCCTGTAAGCTTTTATACAGTATTGTCGGTCATGTTTTTATTCTTATATAGAAAGAACAGAAAATAGTAGAAATGAACAGAAAGTAGTAGAAAATAAAATCAGAAAGAGAGGTTGGGGCCATCTTTTGAATGACCTTATATGCTGTGCTAAAGAGTTTGTTCTAGGGGACTGGGGAGCTAAAGAAGACTTTAAAGCAGAGGAGTCCCACAGTATATTTTTTAAGAATAATATTTTTTAAAGAATAATAAATTTTAAATTAAGTTGCTTTTTTAAAAAATAATTTGGGCAGTCAAATTTTTTCCCATTGTTGAAAACATTTCAATTAAAAGATTTACATAAGGGGCAAGTAGGAAGTGCTTTTATGTGACATTGATGATTATCCCTGAGAAGAAAGATTGACTTGACAATATTATGTGTCATTAATATTTTAATATGTATTTCAAAATAATTTCTCAAGAGTGAACTGTATTTGTTGTCCAGATATTTGTTGTCCAGAAATATAATTCAAACCTGCATTGGGAGAAGGAGTCAAATAGAAAATACTAAGAGGATGTTGAGAGATTGCTGAAGAGGATATTGGTCCAGATCAGGGGTCAGCAACCTGTGGTCTATGGGCCAAATCTGACCTGCCGCCTCTGTTTGTAGATAGTTTTATTGGAACACAGCCACACATTCATTTACATATGGTCTATGTGACTGCTTTTGTGCTCTGCCTACCAAGCTGAATAGTTACAACAGAGACCTGAAAGCCTAATATATTTACTATCTGCCATTTACAGAAAAAGTTTGCTAATTCCTAGTCTAGATATTATTTCATGGTAGATCAACAAAACAGACTTTAGATAAGACTCCATGTGATATTTTGTTAAAGGCATTGGAAATCTTGGAAATGTAATTAAATATCAGTGGCAAAAACTACCAGTGGTTGATGGCAGTCGAACAGTGTGCCAGTAGAAATAGAAAAATAAATAAGCCCAGAGTTTTCACAGTCCTTCGTCGTGAGTTCTGATCGTGGGTTCTGAACTACATAACTTTCTCCCCTTCCCTCTCCAGTCACTACCTATCTCTTGACTTTTCCACTTAAAAGAGCTTCCTTTTCATCCATGTCTTACTCTGTTCTTTTTTCCTTTCTTTGCTCATGAACTCTCTCTCCCACTGTCAAGTTGTCTATATCATTGGTCAACAAGTGAGTATTTGCCTCTGTACATGCTGTTTTCACAAAGACTCTAAGTGACAGGAAACAACCCTGTAGATTCCAGAATAGCTGAGATGTGCAGATGGGCATGAAATGAGTTGAACAAGAGTGAGAGAACAGTATGTTTTCATTTATATGTGGAATCTAAAAAATTAAAGCAAACAAATGAGTATAACAAAAGAGAAACATGCTCACAGAGAACAAACTAGTGATTACCAGTGGGAAGAAGGGTGGGAGGAGGGATGAGATAGGGGCAGGAGATTGAGATACAAAGTACTGGCTAGAAAATAAATAAGCTACAAGGGTATAGTGTACAGCATAGGACATACAGCTAATAACTTTATAATAACTTTAAATAAAGTAAAACCTATAAAAATATCAAATCATTATGTTGTACACCTGAAACTAATATAATATGATAAATCAACTATACTTCAATAAAAAAAAAAGAGAGAGAACAGCTTGCAGAAGAGAGAAACAGGGTGTGGCTGAGATTTCAAAAGGTTTCATAATTACAAAATGAGTGAATTACTGAGGATATGTTTTGACATGGGAGATAATAATTTTTTAAGAAACACTTAGAAAAACTATACTGCTTTGGTAATTCACATAATAAGTAATATCTTAATTCTGTGTTTTATTACCACCGGCAGATGGTATTACAGTCATTTTTTATCTGTTTTTAGCCTTATGGGGCAATAGTCTGTTAGCTGTTATTCACAGGTTAAAATAACAAACCCTAGCTTCCCCTGAAAATCATTTATTTTTACTCAGTTTTAGTAAAAACAAAGCTAGGGAAAAAAATCCATTACTGCCTGTCCCAATTGAAAGACTGGAGGGCAGGGGGGAGAGTGCTTCAGTGAAAGAGGAAAATTTTAAGGTAAATAAGGAGGAAGGTTTTTTTTAAAGCTATACTATGATATGTAAGTCTAGTGAAACATTACAAATTTCAACTAATTACAGCTAATTGAGGGGGAAATCTGTCTGAATTATCAAAAAGTACAAATTGAAATCTTCATGTTTAATGTTTTTAAGAAGTAGCATTAATTTCAAGATTAAAGGATTAAACTATTGTCTAAGTATTGCCAAGAATGAAATTTAGCTGGACCTATTTTAATAATGTGGTAAAAGATCACTTATAGGTGTTGGCAAATGAAAAAAGAAGGCATCAGGCGATAACAAACTTTATTTAACCCTTCATAAAGTGGACAGTCTCCTTTAGGAGAATGGCAAAATGGAGTGGAAGGCAAAAAGCCTTTATAGGGTAAAGAAGAAAGAACAAGGAAGAGACAAATAGAAAATGTCTAATTGGCTGGGGCCACATAGTGTACCTTGTTCGGGGTGAGAAAGCCATTGGCATTTAGGGATTAGCTGACTGACTATACTGTGTTTCTGGTCACGTGGAGCATTTACAGGGACATGTAAGGTATTCAAGTTTGGTTTGCTGACGTGGTTTACTGCGTGCACCCCACGCAGTAGTGGCTCCATCTTGAGCCTAGAAATTTATTTTGGTGTAGTTAATATATTATTGGTATGCAAAAAGAAGGCTGCTAAAATGCTTAAAAATAGATAGTTCCTAAGTAGTTTAAGCATGTACTATGTACAGCACACAGTTGGGGATAAAGATGAATCAGACATGATAAGCCTTTGTGGAGCCCACAGTCTTGTAGGGGAGATGAGCTATTTACTGTGATGCAAAGTAGAAAGAACAGATTGCATGAGACAAATAAATGGAGTGCTACAGGAGCTCAGAGGAGGGAGAGAGACATCCCAGCTTATGAAGTTCAAAAAAGTTTCTCTGGAGGAAATAGTATTTGTATATGGATACCGTACTCTTATCCAATTAATTTACTTAAGGTCCTAGATGTTGGTGTTATTACAGTGTTAATGATACTAAGGTGAGAGGTTTATTTCTCACACTGGCTTGGACTATTTCCACTCTGTTCCAAGACATCAAAATATACCTTAATCTTCTCCATCTGTCTTACAAACATAAGCTTTTGGTCCCAGGCAAATCCAGTAAGAGAGACTAGATAGATAGATCATAAATCCATTACTTCTTTCAAACCTAAGCTCTGTGGTAGTCTAATCTCGATCAAGGGCAAATGAAATTGGCTTAACAGAACTCTCCTTCCAAGAGAGTATAAACAGAAATATCAGACTGCTCTACTTATATTATTGTGACTTCCAAGTGAGTAGAATTCACACTAATAAGGTAAAGGGTTGCAAGGATGGGACCCCTTTCCCATCAGTTTTCTGCAGTTTTTAAGTCAGACTTCAAGCAGACAGTCTATCTGACAATCTAATTTGTACTTTATCTTCTCCTTTACCACTTCAGTCTCCAAAATTGTAATTTTCAGCTTCCAAACGTACACCTAATAAAAATGAAGTACGAAAATAAGAATATGTAGAGAGATTTGTGAATCCCTGTCAGGATTCTTTGCCTGGGCCGTTACCTTCTATTGGCCTTTATTTAGCAAATGGTAACATTAAGTAAGTATTTGTTAAATGAATGAATAATCAAATGAACAAATTTTTGCTTGTCTGCTGTGCCCCTTTGTCAAGTGGAAACTCTGCCCTTTCGCATGAAGGCCATCTCTTTCCCATGAAGGCCATCTCTTTCCCTGCCCTTGGCTTCTCTAGGATGGATGCAAAAGGACCTGACATGAGGTTCCCTCTGGGACTTGAGTAGGTGCCTCAACAAGACTCAGATACCGCACGGGGAGCTCTGGCCTCTTCGCTCCTCTAGCTTTTAACACCTAAAAACCTATGGTGTCCTAGATAAAGTCCAATCACCTTTCCTGGCACGAGGGGAGAACCCCGTTAAGAGTATAGGTCTTTTTACCTTATCAAGGGATGGAAATCTCTTGATTATAGACTGTGGGCATTTTGAGGAGAGAGTTCGCTCTTATTCACCATTGCACCCTCAAGCCCTGTTGCAGTACCTTCACATACTAGCTGTTTGTTTAAATCCTGAAAATTTAGCCTTTTTCTTTAAGGGAAACCTATACATCTCCTTGTCCTTTTCCTCATTCTTAGAAGTCCAATCTTCATCCTCATGGATTTAGTTTGGAAAAGAACTTTTCTGGCCATTTAATTTCAGTACAATTATTTATTTTTTTTTTTTTCGTCTGTTTGGTTTTTGAATGTCCAAGAGGGATTAGAGAAATCTTTCAAGGCAGGTAGGATTTGCACTGCTACTAGAACTCACTTTGTTTCTTCCTGACCCTGATTAGGAGTATGTGTCTGAGATATCACTCCAGAGGAATAAAGGACCTTCCTAAGTTATTGATAAAACATTTTGGCTTTTTCAAAGCTTGGATATTATGTTGAATAATTTCATATGTATATTTAAATGCAGAATAATTATGAAAATAAACTTATAACAAAGCACACTTTAGGAACCTTATTAAAAGTTTCTTCTGGAGCACTTAATAAGTACTTTTCTCTTTTTACTTTCTAAGTTTGAATCGAGGCCTTCATTAAGATTAACCAGTCATTTCATGGAGGGAAAATGTTTCTTTTCCCCCAGCTTCTCCCCCAGTAGGTGCTGATGGTTTTTTGAGTCCAGTGCTGGGAATATTTAAATGGAAATCAAAACACCCAAGAATACAGTAGGAAACCATTCTTCCTTTTACTTCATTTAACCACCATGTAGATTAATAAAAGTAAAAGGATCTGGCCTGTGGCAAATATAAATTTACAGAATGAGTTCAGCCCATATTTCCCTTCCACTATTAATGTCTTCTGAGGTCAAGTCCTCTTGCATCTCTATCCTTTTTAACTAATCAGCATCACTTACCTCAGATATGTCCCCACCTGTATTCAAAAGAACACGGTAGATATGCATGTACTAATGTAGAAAAATGGTCAAAAATAGATTATTTAAAATGTTAATTGTAAAACACGTACCAAAGTGATCCCTTTTTGTTATTAATATGTTTGTGTGCACACAAAAAATGGGGAAGATATGCTTCAAATTATGCATGTTCCTCTTAAAGTAAAATATGAGATCTAGATATCTTGGTGCTCTGATAAGTCTAGCCCCCTCCAGCCTCCCTTGACAGGAGTGAAAAGGAGCTCCCAGAACTTGGCTTGCTCCTGGTAAGCCCTCAGGTCCCCCTCACAGGTTTGCTGATACACACCTTCACTGTTCTCTGCCCTAAGACCATCAGAACTAATCTAACATGCCCTTCATCCCCATTTACATCAGTCACCACAAGAAGTCTAGGGGTCCAGATCATCACTCTCCTCCTCACTCTTCTCTTCCCTTTTCTAAGTCCAACCTTGAAATCCTTTCTCGCCCTCTTCATCATTCACTGGCAAAATGTCCTAGGTCGTGAAACTCTTTTCTAAACATTCCTTTTACCTTCTTGTTCTAACTGAAGCCCATCTCTCCCTAAGGATACTAGAGCCATGTGAAATGGTGGCACTTTTCTTTACCACTCCATCCCTCTCCTACTAGATCTGGAGAGGGCAGTAAGTGTTCATGCATTTCATTGCAACTTCCAGACTATTCTTTTTTGCCACATCTCTGAAACTATCCTCCCCCAACTTTGAACTAATGTCATTAGACTCACCACCCACTAACCCTCCTGATTGTAGTCGTCTACCACCCCTAGGTCTCTTCCCTTATTTCTTGAAGATTTTAGTTCCTGGCTATGTGACATTTTCCAGTACTACTTGCTACAGTTCTTCAGTAGACAAGTTTTCAGTAGCTGAGGCATCCAATACGCAAGCTTCTCAGTCCTTTGATTTCTTCTCCAGTGAGCTTGTCCTCTTCCCCTCTATAGCTACGTATTCTCTGGCCCTGTGTTTATGTCACTGGTTTTAAAAGTATGGTTCCCAGCTAACAACATTAGCATCACCTGGGAGCTACATGGAAATTCATATTCTCAGGCCCCAGCTCCGGTCTACTAAATTCAAACTCTGAGGGTGGGGCCCAGCAATCTGTGGTTTAACAAGCTCTTCTGGTGATTCTGATGCATGATCTTGTTTGACAATCACTGCCGTGGTTCATCATTAAAATCACTCCCTGAATATACTCTCAGCTGCCTTGTCCTGCCCTCATTTCATGGTACTCACCTGGAAAACCCCCAACTCATGTTAAATTGTGTTCTCTGTCTACTCTGAGCTTTTATTTATGCTGCTGACCTTGGCTGGAGAAGATCACACAACCAAACTGAGTGGTCTTGCATTAAATTCATGACCACCAACCTCCAGTGGGCCTTTAGCACTCTGGCAGTCCTGCTACCTTTCCCTGGTCCCTCAGTTTCCCACTCTGTACATGACTTTCATAGCTTCCTCTGTGTCCTCTAACACCTCCTCTTCCATCCTTGCCCACAACGAATGACCTTGTTTCCTATTTTACTGAGAAAACTGAAGCAATGAGTGGAGACCTGTAGCCACCCACCTAGCCATATCAGCACCTGTTTACTCTCCCTTCCCTTCTGTTACTGTGCATGAATGGTCTGGGCACCTGTCTCAGGCCAACCCCTGTACTTGTGCTCTAGATCCCATCATCTCCCTTCAACTTAGGGACACTCCTCCAGTGATTGACCCTTTTCTCCTCTGCAGTCATCAGTTTTTCCCCTTCGATCATTCCATCAGCAGGTAAACATGCTGCGATTCTCCCCTATAAAACCAGGCATCCCAAAGACATTTTGGCATCCAGTAGTTCCATCAGCTGTTGAATTAGTAACATAATGGCTTATCCCCAGGGTCCTTGACCATCAATTCCAGCCTTCCCTTCTGACATCTGTGAATTCAGTCCTCACCCAAAATTACTGAGAAATCATATACACATATACCCCCAACAAAGACACTGGGGCAAGATATTTTATAGTGCTGCCACCGTGTATTCGTTGACATTCAACACGGCAGTGTCAATGGATTGGAAACTCCATATTCCTTCTAACATGTATTAACATATTTATAGGCCAAAGTAAATTCTTATGCTCTGTAATGAGCAGTCTCTACTTGAAATAATTCCTGAAGGAGAGAAGGAGGACAAAAGACAGATTAAGAAGAACTTTAGGAACCAGAAATTCTAGAGATCCAAGAATTATTATAGCAAATAATTTTAGGTTCTTAATTATCTCTCTGCCCCAGATCCTAGAAGAACATCTGCCCCCAAGTATTAGCAACAGTGAGAGGGAAAAATATCAGATATATGGGTTCTTTCACTTATTAGGTCTCCTCCTGTTTTGCTGCAACCAGTGAAGTTAAGGCTAGACAATTTGACTGGGAGCAGAGAAACCATAGATCACTACCACCCAGTCTCCTTCCCCCACTCCAGTGTTTCATCATTTAAGAGTAAAGTAGCATTAATAACACAAAACTGGCTATTAATTAAACAAAGAGAAAATATCAAGTTAGTGAATAAAGGAGAAGGATATAAAAATGTAGGGTTGTGGGGAGGGTTAGCTCAGTGGTAGAGTACGTGCTTAGCATGCACGAGGTCCTAAGTTCAATCCCCAGTACTGCCACTTAAAAAAATAAAATAAAACAAACCTAATTACTCCCCCCTAAAGCAAGCAAACAAATTTTTTTTAAAAGTAGGGTTAAGAATAATTAGCTTTTAATCAATTTCCTCTATTAAAGTTTACTTACAATGATATTTTCAACAAAGTCTGTGATTCTAAGTTATTATTACCTTTTTTAACTGCTCTGCCAGTTAGAGCCAGGATGTGAAAGGCTTTTTTAAAATTGAGATATAATATCTCATCATATAAAATTCACCCTTTTAAAGTGCATAATTCAGTAGGTTTTAGTATATTCAACAAGATTGTGCAACCATTAGCACTAATTCCAGAATATTTTCATCACCCGCCCAAAAAGCTGTATTCATTAGCAGTCACTCCCCATTCCATCCCTCTCTCCAGGCCCTGGCAACCACTAATCTACTTTCTGTCTCCATGGATTTCCCTATTCTAATAGGACATTTCATGTAAACAGAATCATACAATATGTGAGTCTTTTGTGTCTAGCCTCTTTCACTTAACATAATACTTTAAAGGTTTACCATGTAGCACGTATCAATACTTCATTCCATTTTATGCTTAAGTAATATTCCTTTGTATGAATATACCACATTTTGTTTATCCATTCATCAACTGTTGGACATTTGGGTTGTTTCCACTCTGGCTATTATGGATAGCACTGCTATATGAACATTCATTTGCAAGTTTTTGTGTGGACAGAAAAGGCTTTTGATTTAGCATTTTAAAGTTTTTCAAAATAGCCAGCTTTCTTTTTTAAATCAGAAGTACCCTCTTGATATAGCAGAACTTCCTCTTTAATATGTAACTCCCCTCCCACCCCACCCCCATAGCATCATAGGAGCAAAATCTTTTGATAGTCACTTCAGAGTGACTGTCTGCTCTGTCTGGACCTAATACTAACATACTCCCCTGAACACAGGTCCTCAGAGCTGAGCTGATTCCCAGGCTTGATGTGCTGTTTCTGTTACTCAGATGTTTGCGGTTTTGCTGCCTTGTTCATCCCAAGTTTTCATAACTCTAAGGCCTTTATTGGTACTATTATCTCAAGTCTCCGTAGCCTTGTTCAGTGGAGGCTGGGGAATGATTTTATATGTTGGTTTATAAAATACAGGCTAGATTTATTTTGGCACAGTACATTGTATATACAGTATTAACTGCTTAGCAGTTTTATACAAGTCAAAATAAGTGACTTACTTCTTCAGCAAATGTTCAAAATTTTCTCTATCATGTGCAAGCAACCCATTTTTTCTTAAAACATCCCATACAGTTGTTTCTTTCCAGAGAGAGAGAATTAATATGGTATATCACCATTGTCTTCATTTTCAAAGTGGGGAGAGCAGGGAATTCTGAGAAGATTCAGAAAGTTCTAGAAACTCCATCCTGAGTTTCAAACTAAGCCTCAAAGAGTGAATTCTGCAAAAACAGAGTGTGTTAGGTGTCACACACAACTTTATCTCTTCTGTCTCCTTTCTAATCTCACCTTCCATCAGGGTACGACCTCTCTCTGGACTTGTGCCTCAGTTTTGTAGGTCATTTCAGGACATGATAAGGGAATATCTTTTCTTGCTTGATATATTGGAGGCTCTCCTTAAAAAAAAAAAAAAATCTTTAGTTTTTAGAATCGCTGCTGAGAGACCAGCCTCTCATCTGTGTATCCCTGCCAGGGAACTTATAAAACCCTGTGACCCAGGAATTCACACACACTCCTGCTGCTGGTTCTCTGAGAAAGATTATCTTCCTTGCTCAAGCATGTTTGCTCTGGGGGAACATACATAGCATGGCAAGATGGGAAAGAAACCCCAGTTGAGGCAGCTGGATCTTAAGGTAGCAACTGATATATCCCAGTCATTCCTACAACAGGAGAACACCAGTCTTTCTCATCCTCTAATCAAGCTCTCGTAACACAGTTGCCCTGAAGACCCAGGTTGAGCCCATGGTCTAGATAGGACAACAAGTGTCTTCATACAGTGTATGTGTGTGAATGATCTGCAGGCCAAGAAAAGATTCAGGCTGCTGTGCAGGAAACACCTGTTGTTGCCTAGCTATCTTGTTAGGTCTCCACATATGCTGCAGAGGGCAGGAGAAAAGATCTCATGGTTTATTCCAGAAGAACGTTGGAAAGACTCTCACAGTCATCTCTTCCCATCGTAACTGCCCACAGCTCCTAACTTTCCATGTTTTCAAACTGAATGTATTAACGATATGTTTATAGTTTTCTATTCTTCCTCTCTGGTTAGTACCTCCAGGGGAAACCTCTCACCCAGAAATAGCTCTTCCCTTCCAGCACCCAGCCCCATGGGTTGGACCACTTCCTCTATGATCATAGTAGGGAGGGAAGAGAGTAGATCAAGGGCCATGTTTGCATCAGTCGTGAAAGTCCTTGTGTTTGATCTTTTCCCAGTACAAAAGCGGTCACTCTAAAACCTATGTTCTTTGTTTCTGTGTTTCAGTTATCATATACTTCTTGAAACTAACTTACATTCTCAGATTCTTTCTAGAACTAAGCAGGTTTACTTTCATTAAAAGGCAAGTAAATAAGTAAAAAGCAAATAAACCAACCTCATGATAGTCTTTCTCCATCAATAACTCATTGCCACAGACCAGTTCTTTCCTAACCCCCTTTAGGGGGCCTGGCCTTTTCTCCTTCTGAATTTTTTGGAAAGCGGTTGGATAAATAAAAACTTAGAGCTTATTTCTTCATCATCAAAAGACATGGAGAAGTATTTTCTTTTTGCTTAAGAGGGTAGCAGGGCAGGCTTTTGAAACTCCAGAGATTTATGGGAAATAAATGAAATGAAAGTATTTGTTGTCCTTTGCTTCAAACCGACATTGTGCTAGGTGCAGTGAGACAGAGAAGGGATCACTGCTTTATCATCTTCATACCCTCAGCACCCAGCAGAGTAGCTGCACATAATAGTATCCAGAAAAAAATTTGTTGAGTGACTGAATGACTTTAAAATTGACCTTACCCTAAATAGTTTAGACTCTACTGGAAAATATTGTCAGATTATAAAACATTGCAGTACAAGCCCTTTTACCTGAACATGATTAGAATGGATAGTTACCCAATAGGGAATCATTAACTCTCTGCGTACTCTGTGTATCTTCAACATTTTATTTAACTCAAAACGTTAACTTATTCAGATCTTTTGACATAGGGCCAAAGCCTTTTCTTTGAGAATAAGTGTCATAATTGGAAATTGAAGTTTCATGACATCTTTCTTTAGTCCACTCAGTACATTTGTTAACCGATTTCCAGTTTCAGTTTCTTTAAAGTGGAGACAGAACTTAAGTCAGTAGTGAAGCAATTTAAATAGACACCTTCCGCATTTTAATGTTTTTTCTCCTTCATCTCACCCATAACTAATTTTATAGCAAAAAAAAAAAATTAGTAGTAGTAGTTTGCCTTTACTGATTTTTTATAAAACATTCAGTGTCAGGTTCTTTTTTTTTCCAATTTTAGAAACATCCACTCCTTTTTTTCCACACTCATATTTCGTTAGTTTAAGTAATATGTAATTGAATTGAATAATTAGTGTAAAAAAATGCATAAACAAGTGGGGACAAATACAACCAACGCTTCGTAAACTTAAAATTCAACCACTAAGATAAGAAATATGAGAGCATAACAGAAACTAAACTATTAGCCATGAATCAGTGTGTCCTGGGCATTGGTGCTTCTCTTTCATAGGAGAAATGGAGGGGGCTTAACTAGAGAAGCCTTCATGAAGTAGTGAAATTTGTGTTGGACTTTGAAGGATGGTTAAAGTGTGCATAATTTGAGAAGAAGCATTCTCAGGAAGGGGATGAAAAGTCACCCCCCTGAAGCCATGGGTTGATGCTGGGAAGGGGAGGAATACAGCTAAGGTGTGATTTAGTTGAAAAAGCATTAAATCATAAGTCTAAAGACCTAGTTGCATTCATAACAAACTTTTTGATGTTTTAATTTGGAGATAGTAATTAAGGAGGAATGGGAATGTTATAGGCAAGAGTGTAGGGAAGGACCCAGGTTGAAGCATTAGACCAATGGTTTCAGTGTAATCCTCTTTCAATCACATATATGCTGAATGCTTTCAGTAAGATTTTGATGAGTGGAGAATTCTACAGATTAAAAAAAAAATTGAAACCTGCAGATTTAGGTATATAAGCCCAATATACATATTATAAAGTGTTGTAACAATGTCTTGAAATAAAGGGGAAAAACTTAAGTTCTAGGAAACAATAGAAAACCAAAGAATTTAATTCCCACTGAATTAGACGAAGGTTCAGCAGAAGAGAGTCGTAAGCTATTTTTGATTTGGGGGTTTATTTGGTAATATTTGGTTTATATTTTCTAGAAGTAGAAAATATTGAACAATGTAGCTGATGGAAAATAAATATTGAAGTCTGAATATTAAACATGAGAGAATACTTAAAGATTCACTTGTAAATAAGTATTTGAGGCAGGTGTTTAACATGCAATAGAATAATAGAATATTTTTAAAATCTGAGATTTCTTTAAAGCCTCTTAAGAAAAACAAGTCTCACAAATTGAAGATGCATTCTGTCATTGCTGTTTGATCATCTTTTGTACCTTTATTATAGCCAAATTTCACTCACTTCTGTGTATCTAAAGCTGCTTTCTTCTGGCATTCAGTCATTCCACTTCTTAAACCAACCCTTTGACAGTAAATTTTCAGATGTATCCAGATTCAAAATCACTTCAAAGAAGTATGTTTGATGACTAAGATAGTTTTCAACAAACAAGGGAAAAAGAGATTTGATTTTAAAATCTGAGACTGACGAATCTCTTTTTATATTACCATTTGAGAATGAAAGTCTTTTTCTCCACATTTTGTCTTGAGGGTTTTGGACATTTGCTTCCCTTCAACTAAGAAGTATAAAAACTAGATGTACTTCAGACTTGAAGTACAGAGCCTTCTTTTTTCATAAAATATTAAATAGCAAAATTAAAAATGCTCAACATGTTCTTTCTCTTCTAGCTTGAGGAGAAACTGTTTTATGTGGATTGACACCTCACATACTCTGAGTTTAAGAAGCTAGCATTATCTGAGAAGTCGCTATTTTTAGGTCCAGCTGTAATGTTTCTAACTTTGGTGCTCAGAGTAGTGGGTGCTTCCTTTCCCAGAAGGCTCTGTAATTCTCAACATGGGTAGGTCAGTTTGACATAAAGCTACCTACAAGGAGCAACAGGCCCATTGCAGCCCGTGTTTCTTTCTTGAAAATTATGAGCAGATATTGGGAGCCACAGGCAGTATTTGGGGAGCAGCTGCATGTCAGTACAAGCATGGATTGTGGTCTCTGGAGGCTGGGAGAGCACAATGCTTGAACTTAATTTCTTTGGGAGATAAGAAGAAAAAAATACCTTTCTGCCTGAAGAGATTGACAACTTATTAACTCTGTCTTCAGAAGTGTGCTGGACAGTGGCTAAGTAAATATCCATTTTTCAAAGATGATGATCAAGGAAACATCTCTACGAAGGGACCCGGATTTAAGGGGAGAGTTAGCTTTCCTGGCAAGGGGCTGTGATTTTGTTCTCCCGTCACGGTTTAAGAAGCGGCTGAAGTCATTTCAGCAGACACAGGTTTGAAACTTGGGTGTTTCTTTTAAAATATTTTTATTACTAATAAAACCACCCAGTGAACTAACTTACAAATAATTTTACAGCTCACTTGATATTAGATCAAGGAATTAATCTGTGTCCTCTATTCAGCTATTTGCAGAAAGCTATTTGTAGAGAGATTCCAACAGGTTTAAAAATAGACCTTCTGGATCTGAAGTACAGTACTCACATTTTTCTCTTGTAGAGAGGGAATCCAGTTTTAGAGACAATAAATACAACTTAACAAATATTTTACAATTCAGAATTTTTAGTAGAAATGTCTGAGAAACTAGAATTTCTGTTGTTAAAAGCCTTGTTTGCACCTGAATCAATAGACTAAATTTGTATTAAGCTACATACATCTGTAGTGAATCTTTTTAAAAAAAAAAGAATATTGAACCTGTTAGTCTTTTTTTTTTTGAAAGAACTATTTTTACATATATGCAGTCGTGTGTGTGTGATATACTGTATGTAGGTAATGAAGGATAGTAATTACTTCTGGGTTGTGAAAGAATGTCTTCCCTCAGCACACTGTAAGATTGAGTCATTTCTGCCTGCAGTAGCTTCTTGCAGAGACCATGCTAACTTGCTTACACTCGTAGGGTCAGTGTCTCATCAAACAAGTTGCCTAACATTGAATACAGTACAAATCAAGGGCCATGTCAATGATGACCATCCAGAATCCAGCAAGAAACCATAGTTTTGTAGTTATTCTGATCTATGGTAATTTCATATTTTTTGAGTGAACCATATAAAATGGCTTTTTTTAAAAAATGGGTCCAAAATAGTCAAATACTGGAAATGCTACAGTGACATAATAGCATAAGGGTACTATTCAGAATGAATAGCTAAATGATACTGTATTTATAGTGAAAAACTGTAATGGAAAATTGAGATACTTTGCCCAGTAATTCTATTTTAAAGCTGTTCCTAGATTTGAATGAAATAATTTTATTCAGAGTGAGCAGATGCTAAACTTGCTGGTAAATGTGATGAACTTTATATTACTGTGCTCTATTCTCTAATTGTAAAGGGTCAGTTTTATTAAGCTACTTTGAGGTTTAAATTATGTCTCCTATTGAACTCAGTGAAAAGTAAATTGATACACCTAAAAGTTCCAAATTGAATGCGTTCTTTTTTTCCTTTAGATAGTAATGTCACTTTTATTAAATATGGAATCAAACAATGAATTAATTAACATTTGTCTATTAGTGAACTGCTCCATGTTAAGAAGTACACTGAGGAAAGCAGAGTAGATTATTATAGAATCAAATATTTTCCCACTCAAATTAAAACCTTGACAGATAGCCAGGATTTGTTCTGAATGTCTCTTATTTCTATCAAAGCAGAAGCACAGAGTCAACATTGAAGGCCTTGCTCTTCAGTAGCATGTGTTCGCTAGGCTGACTATTGAGTTTCATCCCCACTGGCACCAGTGGTCTTAATCCTATGGTTATAGCAGCCCTGAAGTTATCCATAACTGCCCTGGATGTCACACTATGGGAAACAATTTGGGGAAGCAAAAAAATAATTTTGATGCTTATTTACTTGTAGTCTCACAAATCTTTTTCAGGATAGAATAGAAAGGAAATGACAATGCAAATGACCTAAACAAAGCCCCTGAAGAATTATATGCCTTATTTTAGAAATTTAAGAACAACTTCTACTGTTACTGGTTTAGAACTGTGTAATAATATTTGCAGATTTAGCATTAAGGCAAAAAAGAAATGTCTACTTAGGATACATTACCAATTTTTTGCATGAAAAGTAGTTGGTAAACTAAATAGCTTTACAAATGTAAATGGTTACTTTATTTATTTTTGAACCTGGAAGACTGTGCCAGCTTATGTTTAACCTTTTGAGAACCCCATCCTTTGGCTTTGTGACTCATTTTTTTAAATTAAGACATAACTCTGCCCAGCATAGTTTTGAACCTTTTACCTGTTAATCCTGTAATATCCTTTAATCTTCACAACAACCTTCCAAGAAGTAGGGGTTATAATGTTTTATTACTGAAATTCTGAAAGATTGAGTAATTTTCCTGAGGTCACAGAGCTAGTAAGCCATCACTGTTTCCTGTTAGGTTTTTCACATTTCATTGGCATCACTCCCTCTGCCATTTCTTCCTTGACTGTTGCTTTATATGGGTGACATCCCGATACTGCAGAAGAGGCTTGGTGTGACCAGCTGGACTTCATATCCCCAGTAGTATTAATATATGAGCAGACTCCAGTCTGTGTATTAGTGTCAGATATTAACATGAAAAATGGTCCATGTTTAACAAAAGTAAGAGATTAAATCATATTTATCGTATATTTATGTGAATGAAGCTTGTCTTCCTATAATTCTCATGCTTTTCAAAGGTAGCTAAGATTTTTACCCTGAATTTAAAGATCATGTTTTAAGTCTATGCGTCAAAAGAAAATATGATATTTAAAACTACTTCTTACTGATATATCATTGTTCAAACTTTAGGAATGGCATTGGGATAATTTAAGAAAGAAGAACACGAGTAATATTTTGTGTTCACAGTGAATTTAAAATAAGTTTAGCTAGTGAACAGTCATGTTCATCTTTCATACCTTATGTAACATCTAGTAGTGCCATGCTTATGAGCCTTTATAGATAACTTGGTCAAAATTAAGAATAGAAATTAAAACTATGAAAAATCTTCATGGAATCTTTTTCACTTTCTCTGCTAGGAATCTCAGAACTAAATTTTTAGCTTTCACTGGTAAAATAAACTTCAACTTGAATGTTAGTGTACCTCCTCTCCCCTTTCCCTAAATCATAGATAATTTAATCTCCCCATTGTCCCCTGCCCCTTGACCTTTTTATACTGTCCTTTCTTATGTCTCTTTGTGGTACAGCATATCAAATCCTTTTTAGAAAAAGGAATGCTATATATATAAACTATTAGTGAATTGATAAACTGTAATGAGAGTTTTGCTGTGATGAAATTAATGACCATGATCCTTGCCTATTAGAAAGTACCAAAAATGAGAAAATGTGTATCTCGGGAAAAAACAGCATGCATGCCCCTAGTGACAAGTAAATCAGCCTGGCAGAAGACGTTCCAAAGCTAAAATGCTTTTATTTTCTTAAAGAATTTCTCTGCATCAGGGGCTGGCAGTGATGCCCTAGATAAAGTCAGTCTAGGGAAGGTGGAAGGACACTTCTCCAACAATGCATTTTAGATCTGCAGATTTAAGAAGGGCTCATTCTGTCTACTTATTGAAGGAGAAGTGGAAATACACAGAAAGACAAAGAACAATTTTCAAGAATTTAGTAATCCAGTTCCAACAGACCAAGAATTCTCCTTGAGATCCTTATTGTGTCAATTGACGTTGCTCTTAAATGTCTGCTACATTGCTGGTAGGAAAATGTACTGTAGGATTTTTTAAGCACAAATCTATGTAAACTCAAGTAATTGACAGATAATTAATGTACTGATTCATTTCATGTAGATTAGCATTCCCTTAGAGCAGGCTTACCCGCCGTAGGGTACAGTGAGCCCTTGATGTCCACTGCCTCTAATTGTGGCTTCTTGTATTTACACCCAACTTCCTGTTACTAGTGAAGACTTTCAAGAATATATACTGTTTAGAATTTTTGTGTTTCATAATCATATTTTCCTTCCAGATTCAAAATAAACCAGAAAAGAAACCTGGAACGCCTCTTCCACCTCCAGCCAACTTTCCAAGTAGTCCCCGACCTCTCTCCCCTGTTCCTCATGTGAATAATGTTGTGAAGGCAACATTATCTGTAAACATTCCACGGTTCTACTTTCCTGAAGGACTCCCCGACGCCTGCAGTAATCATGAACAGACTTTAAGCAGAATTGAAAGTGCTTTCGTGGATATTGAAGATCAGAAAGCAGATATTTATGAAATGGGGAAAATTGCAAAGGTAATGTAACTGCTAAATATTGCATAGTCTCCCTTTCTCTAGCAATGTCAGCCTCCCTCTCTTTACTGCCTCCTTGCTATCTGTTTTTCAGCATGCATAGATTTATTTCCATATTGAAAAAATTTATTTGATGCTGATGTATCTTTAGCTATGGTCCTACTTCATGGAACTCTTAAGTTTAAAAAAAAATTAAAAAAAAACCTTAGTGGTCTCCCAGTCCAACCTCCCATTTAATACGGGAATTCCATCCATGACATCACTGGCATATATATTCATTATCTGCTTGAATGCTTTCAGTAGCAGGAAACTCACTGCCTTGCCAAGCAGCCTGTTCTATCATTAAATAGCCTTAGTTGTTAGAAAAATTTCCCTTGTGTTGAATACAGATCACTTTTTTTTGTTCTCGTTCATTGATCATAACTATTTGCCCTGAAGCCAGACAAGGAACCTTTATGCCAACTCAACACAGTAATTCTTCCCAGAAATAAATGGATTTGCCACTAGGAAGCAAGTCTTTGATACTTTCCAGTATATCCAGATGCTTCTTATTTAAGATCTTAGCCCCGTATGCTAGAACTACTATAACATCTTCAGCAACTGGATCCTGTACCCGCAGCCACCTCCTAGAACAGTTAATACTGAGCATAGCCATCCGTTTATATTTGAGCATGTCATTCCCCAGCTCAGCCATATTCAGAGATTCCTACCATCTATAGGGGTGTTTCGTTTGGGTTTTATTTTTGTCATGCACATATATTGAAGAGTCATATCATACCTCAGGAATTAACAGTGGTCTCAAGCTGTGCTTCAAGAAACAGAGGGGTTTAGTGGGCTAAGGGCTGTATGTGGGCAAGTAAACACCAAGTGGGAGTTCCCAAGACCCCGTGTACACTTCCACTCGGAATGGTTCCTCTGCTTTCAGGAATAATGTTTAGGTTGAAAATTACTGATTTTGAAGATGAAACCCAAACTACTGTTCCCTGAGTGAGCCTGACCCAGCTGCCCTCCCACCGGCATGCTCTACATTTGGGCTCTCATAGTTGTCCCCTCCAAAATGGGCTTCCACTCTGCCAGCCCCAACATCATCCCTCCTCTGAGGCCCAGCTTCCGTCGTGTCCTGAGAGAAGTCCCTGAATCCCTGCCTCCTCTCTCCTACCTCTAACCTCAGACCGTTTGTTACTGCTGTTAAATAATTTGTAAATAAGAGTGATTTTAAGGGAAATGAAAAATAATACTTTTTTATGCTTTTTTTCTTCATACCCCCAACTTAGAACTTGCTTGTTGACCCCTTAGATGTTTCTCATGAAAAACAAACTCCTTCATTCCAGAAACAAGCGTTTACTTGTTTCCACTCTATTGTACATGTGAGGAAACTGAAATCCCACAAGTACTGACCTGAAGTCCCAGCATCTGTCTGTCTCAGAAGTCCTCTTGACTCTTACATTGTGCTGTTTCTGCCATGTTGTCTCCCCTGAACATATGCTAACACATCATCAGCTAACTTCCAAGCTATATCCACCCAAATAAATTACAAGTTCTTTCAGGGCATTGGCATTTTCTTATCCAAAGCTTTGAGAGATGGCTATTTTAAGAGTCAAGATGGTAAATTATTTGAAAATGGGCTGAAACGATGAATCTAAATCCAAAAGAGAATTTAGCAAGGATGAATGAAGTCTGCTTTTTGAGATAACATATTAATTGCATAAATGCTAACATGGTAACAGTCTGTGCAGCAGAAACAGGAGGTTTCATGGACTGCTTCAGGCAGGCAGACAAAGAGACACTATGCAGACTTAGGGACATAGTAGTTCCCTGGTGCTCTGCTGGGCTCCCCACATCTGGAGAACCAATCCAAGTGATTAGTGCCTTGCTGTCGGAGACCTGCTGTCTGCTCTGTCTTGAAGGTTTCTGGGCAGCCTTCCTTCTCTGAATACTCCCAGCCCCTGACTGAGGAGCCTCTCTGCCACCCTGCCTCCCTGCGCCTGCTCTGGCTCTCCCACCCTGTCTCATGGTAGCTCTGCCCTGCTCTGTGGTGCAGTGGCCCGCCAGCACGCCACAGAATCAGTGAGAGGAGAGCAGAGCCAAGGACTCCACAGGTGGTCAAGGAAAGGGTAGGGAAGAGTGAGTCAAGTCAGGGGAGGAGTCTGCATGCTGGGGAGTCAGAGGAAGGACTGTCCTATTTACAGACAGTGAGGATCATTCTGTATGTGGCATCAGGAAAAGCTGCCAGTGGTGAAGCTGGCAACATAGAGAAGTTTAAAAAGATAGAAAACTATTTTGTTTGGCTATAAGAACAGTCATTTACATAACAACTTACTGTTTATACCAAATCATCATGTGTCACAATAGCCAGTAAACACATACATGTCTGATTAACTTGTCTGAATTGGACTTGACTATAGCCCTAAATTCCATTCAGAGGTGCTAAGCATTTGTGTTCATTGTTCCTAGACGTCTATTATCAGCTCAGGTAGCAGTGAGCTGCTCATACCTTTAAAAAGTCAAAATTAACATTGAATATAAAAATGGCAGATTTGTGGATAATGACCTTAGAAGATATCATGAGTGTATAGGCTTGTAGTTTTGTTTTCTTTTTCTTTTTTTTTTTTTTTTTTTACTTATAAATTCATTGATTTTTTAAAAAAATTTTATTGAAGTGTAGTTGATTCACAATGTTGGTTTCAAGTATACAGTCAAGTGATTCAGTTATACATATACATATATATTTTTTCTTTTCAGATCCTTTTCCATTATATGTTATTAACAAGAAATTGAATATACTTCCATGTGCTATGTAGTAGGTCCTTGTTGTTTATTTATTTTATATATAGTAATGTTTATCTGTTAATCTCCAAACCCTAATTTATCCCTCCCTGCCCTTTCCCCTTTGGTAACCATAGTTTGCTTTCTCTGTCTATGAAAGATTTGGTTTTTGGTTTGTAAATAGAATTTGTCTTTTTTTTTAGATTCCACATAAAAGTGGTATCATATGATATTTGTCTTTTTCTGTCTGACTTACTCGATATGATAATCTTTAGGTCCATCCATGTTGCTGCATATGGCATTATTTCATTCTTTTTTATAGCTGAGTAATATTCCATTGTGTATGTGTGTGTGTGTGTACACAGCTTCCTTATCCAGTCATCTGTCAATGGACATTTAGGTTGTTTCCATGTCTTGGCTATTGTAAATAGTGCTGTTATGAACATTGGGGTGCAGGTGTGGAGAAAAAAGGAACCCTCCTACACTGTTGGTAGGAATGTAAATTGGTGCAGCCACTATGGATGACAGTATGAAGGTTCCTTAAGAAACTAAAAATAAACTTACCATTTGATCCAGCAGTCCCACTCCTGGGTGTATATTGTTTTGTTTTCAAACACTATATTAGGTCATTTTATTGGATTTTGCTTCTTTGTTCTCAAAATCATTTATTTTAAAAAAATTCGTTTAATCATATCTTCCAGCTCACTAATCCTGTGTAATCTAGCTCTTCCTTGGCCACGGCAGTCTGTTAGCACTCTCTGAACCAGCCCACTTTCTGCCCTTCTGTGCTCTGCAGACCAGTCCTCACCCCTGGGCAGCAGACCTGCGCCTGCAGCACTCGGGCTCATGTGCTCATGTTCTCACTGCAGGCTGGCTGTAGGAAAAGGAAAGACAAAGGGCAAGGAGGTGGTCAGGGCAATAAATGAACATTTTTATGGATTCTTGTGGTTTATAAAGCTATTTGGATGGCCAGCTTGAGTTTACAGTCTACCCTGAGTGATAATTAAGTGTGGCTCAATTGGGGATCTGTTTTTAAGTGCAAAGAAAACTCTGTGTGTATGAAGTATGTGTCTGGAGAAGAAATGAATAGAGAATGAATCTGAGAGGGACAAAAGCAGCGTAGGAACAGAAACTGAGGAACAGCCAGGAAAGTACTTGTCACCATTGAGTTTTAGCGTCTATCAGAAAGTTGAGGGGAAAGCATAGAACTGTCTTCTGACCGGTGCAAAGCCCCCACCTCTTCTCATTGGCTGATGTAGCACCATCTTGACCCATCATGCCTGTGGCCTGGAGGGTAGCTTCTCTGTACCTTTATTTCTTCATCTGCAGAATGGGGTAAAAATGCCTGCCTTCTCTGTATGGGATCGTGTCAGGACCCAATGAAACAGCAAGCGTGAGACATCTTTAAATGTTAAAGAACATTACAAATATTGGGCAGTCATCTCTTTCTGAGTATCATTAGATAACCTTGCTGTCAGTTCTTTATGTTGTGGCCCATTCTCAGATCAAATTATAGGTATTAATCGGGTTTCCTTTGCTCCAGTGGCTTGGATTGCCACACTCTGACTCTTGCCTCCTCCTCTAGACATAAGTTTCCTGAACCCACTTTCAGCGTGTCCTGTGCCTCCTCACTTGTGTCCGTTCTTTTCCTTTGTAAAAAATCATGGCACGGGCTTGTTCTCTCCTTTGTTATAAAGGCCTATATTCTGTTGCCCTCAGATTTATAGCATTTACTTTTTTAGTTTTTTATTGATCTCCTGACTCCCTTTATCTTAATTCTTTGTTTTTAAGCAGATGCAGGCCAGTCCTGCATTTCTAAAAAATGGTCAGAGTGTAATGTCTGCAGCCCTTGCCATCCACTGTCCTTCCAGTTTCCCTTTGGCATTTTCTCCAAGGGCCTGATACCCCTCATGCTGCCCGATGCTTGGCTACTCAGGGTGCCCCATACCAGAAAAACAGGGCAGCCCTTTCCCATCTCCTTTAGACATATCTGGTCTGTGCCTTACCTCTTAGAATTCTGCCTTTGGATCATAGTAAATTTGTAAGTGTTAATCTCGGTGATTCACTACTCTTTACGAGCTGACGTGTATGCACTTTAACGGGAGTCTTCTGGATAAAAGACCGTAATCCAAGGGTATGAAAATTGTTTAACAGTGGAAGTAGCCCGACGGAAGGTGGTAAGTACACAGCCCCTGGGGTGTTTCAGCTGAGCTGGTGACCACTCCCCCAGGTTGAGCTGGAAGATTCCTAATCTCTTCCAATTCTGAAAAATCCATAGTGACTCTAATGGTAGGAGCCTCAAGCACTTTGGCAGGCCAGTTCCAATCCCTCCCTGTATTTTCTGTCTGCTGGTGGCTCTGCACCCCTACCTCCATTATACAGACTTTCAGCTTTCCCAGCAGCTGCCAATACCCTGCCACATCTAAGAGCATTTTCTTGGTAAAGTACAGACTCCGGATGAAAGAGAACATTGGGATTGGGGAAAGTGGATTTGACAGTTACCACCCAAAGTATATTAATTGTGAGCTTTGTACCTTGGCAATCATAATTTACACAATAAACAAAATCCATTTGGTTGCTAAGCAACACCTTTCCCTCATTCTTGACCTCAGTGGAGGTATTTGACCTCTGGACTTAAGAAATCTTAAATTCCACCCTGCTTGCAGAACATGCTTTAGTGGCCCTGGCAGAAGCAACCTCTTATTTCTGCCCTGTACTTATCTCCCTTGGCTTGAATCTCCCCATCCATATCCTCATCTCTGACATGAACCCAGCAGCCCTGGGCATTCTCAGTATAAGTAATCTCAGACAGGGCATTCTTCAGGCTTCTGTGGGGACCTCCCCCCCCAGCCCCATGCACTGAGGCCTCACACCAGGAGCAACTTCACCTGAACCTAATGTGGATTCACATCAAGTCAGCTGCCAGAGGAGAAACCTCCTGTCATAGGATGATGAAGATTCAGTAGATCCTGTATCTAATATGAATAATAAGAATATCTTTATCCAATAACAAGATGTGACTCTTTCAAGAGCTTCAGATTTGTGACTGTGTTTTATGTGTGTATACAAAACTGGCAACATTTGAAGACTATTTGTCTGCTAATATATAGATATTATTATTACTTAGAGGTAAAGATTTCTCCTGTGGGTAAAAAGCACATAAATTTGGTAAGAACTCTTATAAGAGTGTGAGAATAACATTTTAATTGAAATTAAAACCTTTTTATTAAGGAGGAAAAAGAGCATTACCTTTTAAGATATTGTCTTTTAGTTCTTCCTAAGGCTTGTATAATATGTAGTCATTTGTGGTGTCTTCTAATATATAAATAAAGGATAGCATTTTAATTTTTACCTTTCACTTTCACCTGAATTGTAAAGTTAAATAGATTTAAATAGATCTGATAACTATTTTCTTGAACAGACCAGGCTTTTCTGGTTCTTCTTGAACCTGGGGCTTGACATAATAAACAAAGGAGAGAGAGGGGAATAGGTGGGAGAGTGCATTGACACCCAGCGACCAAGCAATGAAGGTGGCCTTTTTTTCTGCCATAGGAAGGAAGGGCATATACAACCATGACATTCAGTCATTTCTTTCTCTTCCTAATGGTAGGAAATATATGATGTAAGAGTGGTAGGAAGGAAGGGAGACCGGTTGCTTTAACTATCAGGATAGTGGAAAGGAACATCACCGTAAATGAACTTGAAGAAAAGGTAAATGGATTTGCATTTTCTTCATTAAACATGTCACCTTCTCATTTTGTTTCCCCTCTGTCCCTCTGAATCTACCCTAGCTGATGTGTTTGCCTCTGCCCCAGTTTTGCTGGTCCAAGGGTCCTCTGTCCAGTGTGGCGTGAAGGGTAAAAGCCTCAAAGGCCCTTTCTTTGTCCATGTCATCTCTTCACTGCCCCTTGGCTCACGCTGTATTTGTGTTTTGTTTGCAGGTCTGCGGCTGTCCTCTCTATTGGAAAGCCCCTATGTTCAGGGCTGCAGGGGGAGAGAGGACTGGGTTTGTGTCAGCACAGTCATTCGTCGCCATGTGGAGAAAGTAAGTGTGAGCAGTTACTCAGGCTTGGCAAAGAATTGCCTGGTCCTCATGAAGTGCTTTACAAAGGTCACTTATTTTACTCATTTATTAATTTTCCCCTTACCCTTTATTTCAACAAGTAAAATTCAGTGATTCACAACTTTTTATGCCTACACACAAATTCTTTCCATAAGCCTTTATCTTATACGGCTCTAATCAGTAAAGCAGATCTTTATAAATACTTCTTTAATAAATATTTGATGGTTTCTTAGTTTCACTTATTAAATTTGAGTCTTAGGATTTGACTCTGATAGCGTGTGTCATGTAAAAAATACAGCTTCCACTCTCATATGGTCCAGTTTAGAATTATATCTAGTTGATTTATTTAAAATAACTGAATTCTAATAGAGTTTAATCATTACTTTTTGAAAGCTCCAGTTAAGGAGCAAATGAGTAGAATGTTTCACGAGACTCTTGGATTTTAACATCCTGACAAGTTTTCTTGAATTCAAACTCAAGTTTCTTCTTTCTTTTATTTTTTTCTGCCTTCTTTCTTCTTTAGAAATTATTTCTTGTTGTATTTCCACAATTTAAGAGAGTGTTATAGCTTGCCCCTTCTACTTCTTGTAACTAATCAGTCTTCCTTACATATATTCTTCTCACCATTTCTGGGCTAGATACCCTTCCTGGTGAACTTTTGGGAAATGCTACTCACCTACCATCATCATAATTTAAAATCAACATATGATAGCAAAATTCAGCTTACAGATTCCTTCAATCCTTTTATGCCACCTAAAAGCCGTTAGTTAGCCCTTAGTATAATGCTTGAGAACATAATAGGTGATTAATAAGTATATTCTTATTTCTAAAAATTTGGTAGCAAATTGAATTCATCAAGTTCTTAGAATAGAACTAAAGTGATCAGGGCATATAAGACTACCAGTTAATGGACTTCTTTTAAAGAACAACATCAAAGCTAAAAGTTACAAATGTTTCACGTTTTCCAGTTAAATTTTAGTCAGTTTGTACAAGGAGTAGTTGTAAATTGTCTGCATAGCAAGGGCTAAAATGGTGCTAGGAGAATCATTTCTCATAGAACAGCAGGATGACACTCCAAAGTCAGGGCCGTGGTCACTATTTCACCTCCCCTATGGCAAATAGGAAATGGCTGGATAAAAATCTAAAAAATGCCTTTTTTTTTTCCTGTGTGTGGGTAAGTAGTCATAAAAGTAAAAGAATTCCTTGGAGTCTGGAATTAGCAAAAAAGCACTAATTAGCAGGAGTAAACCGGTAAAGGAATTGGCATTTGCCATTGAGGTATTTATCTTTGGTGTTCTGGCAGCCTAGAACTTGAGGGAAGAAAATAGAACCGAGGGCCTGAGCAATAGAGGGGTCAGCTTGGATTCCCTACCCTTTCCCCACTGGTAAAGCCAGGACTTCAGCTGGGTGGTCTGCCTATCTGTTATTATTACTGTTGTTATTTGAAATCAGCATGTAACAGTAGAGGAATTGAAGAACTTGAAATGTGTAGATGTTCCAACTTTCATTCAGCTAGCCTCTCCCCTGTGGTAGGTGCCAGGCCCTGAAAAGGCCTCAGCTGGAGTGTGAACCAGAAAGAGCTGATTTACACAGCCACTGAGTTCAGCACTGTTGGCAGAAATCATCTGACCATCTGAGAAAGCAGCAAGATATGAGTTATGGTTGTTTAAGAGAAAGCTTTGAATAAGCTAGGAGATTGAAAAAAGGAAGTAGTGCGGTCTATAAATGATTAGAGCCAGAGAGAAGAGCTGAAACTGCTTACATTCTAAGTTATTTTGAATATGCTAGGACCCTATGTTAGTGAGTCTGAGGCTGACTGTAGCAAAGGAAAACTAGTAATCAACTTGTTTAGCTACAATTAACTATATAATGTTAAGGAGGGTAACAGCCAGGTTTTTGGTTTTTGGGGGTTTTTTTGTCTTAAGATATTTGTGTCACCGAGATAGGATGGCCATTTATGTTGTGGGCAGAGCAGCAGCAGCACCCACACAGATGTATTCCTTTATTGAGATGAATCATTTTCGTTTGCTCTCTAAGGAAAAGAGATTCCTGCAAAAGGCAGAAGGGGAAAAAAAAGACATGGAACACAAGTCTTCACTTTCAGTTACTGCAGGAAACTGCTTATGAAGTTACATAGCATGAGCAACTGTCCCTATCTTTTTCATTAAAAAAAAAAATCCCATGAATGGATATGTGAAATATCTCTGTATTAAAGCTTTAATCTTCTGGCTAGATACTATAATGACTGGAGCGCCCTCTAGTGGGAATTCCTTCTAAGCACTTAAAAAGCATTTTAAAAACCAGGGTGCTTTAAAGGAGACCCAACTATGGCTATGTTGGGAGACTAAGCAACTAAGCATGATGATTTGAATTACCACACTGACCTGGAAGAAGACATTTGTTTATTTTTGTAATTTTTTACAAATTGTACCCTTTGCATAAAGTGACTTGGATCCAAGTATAATATATTAAAACTTTCAAGTACAAAAAATAACTGGCAGATGATGCAGAATTAAAATATATTGGCGTATACATATACATGCTGACTTGCTCCAATAATAGGCTTTATATAATCTTGAGGGAAAAGTCAAATACGAAAATCCCAGCATAACAGAAATAATTTGCCTCCTGTCACAGTGCTCATGGGGTGGAGGCTTCTGAGGCCTCCAGGTGGTTTGAGGATGAACCCCTCCACCTTCCCCTACCTCTGCACCCGCTCCCTTCCCCACTCTGCTGCCTGTTTCATATCTGTACTCTGACATCTGCTTCTCTTACAGTCAAGACATTTTTAGGGGAAAGACATTGCTCCACAGCTTTTCCATTTGAGCTCCTGGTTTGCCAGCCTTGTGGCAGAGCTCCTCTCAGACAGAGCCAGAAATGTCACTCCAGCTTTTTTATGCTTTACTTTCTCTTACCTTTTCACACCAACGTGTCATTTGTCTGTTAACAAAACAGTGTTTTGTCTTAAGAGCTCTGGAAGACACCAGTTTAGAATAACCACGTTTAGGGGAAGGATATAGCTCAAGTGGCAGAGCGCATGCTCAGCACCCAAAAGGCCAGGGGTTCAATCCCCAGTAGCTCCCCCAAGGGGAAATGAATGAAGAAAGCTAATCACCTCCCCCTCATAAAACAAACAATAAAATAACTACGTTTACCTTCTTTCTCCAGCTTTCACAACCTTTATTATTTCTTTTTCTCCTGCCATATAGAGTTCACTAGCCACTAGCATTGGCAAGAATAGTAATTCACCTTTTCTTTCTGTTTCATGCTTCTGATAGTAAAAGGTCATACCTGCTTTGACTTTTCCTTCTCAGAGTATCTGTCATATCTGTGCAGGTTTTATTTAGTGGTGCTGTCCTTTCTTCATAAAAGCACTGCTTTCCAAAGACTTCGCTGTCTTTTTGTTGTGATCATCCCACCCATTTTCTAAACCTAAGAGGTGGTTCCCATCAGCACCTACTGCACTAATCTTTTTGTGAAACATAGATTTATTTAACTTTGGGAGTTTTAGCATGCTGAAAAGTGATACAGAGAGTAAATATAAAGATCATTCTGTGGCTTTAATAATCACAAATGAAGACAGTTAAGTGTACATCTGTTAGACAGATCACAACCATTTTTTGAAAATCTTCTATGTGAAAATGACTATGCAGGGTGCTAAGGAAAAAAAAAAGCTTAAACTTTACCCTTTAGGTGCCAGAGAAATAAAAAAAAAAAAAAAAGCTCATGGTACAGTGGAATACATAACACATATAAATTAAATAGCACAAAGATCAAGAAGAAATTTAGTTGTCAGAGAAGGCTTTTTGAAAGAGGTGAGTTATTAGCTGGACCTTAAAGTATAGCCAGCATTCAGGTGGCAGAGTTGGGAGGGGCAGGGTTCTGGGAAAGCAGAACAGCGTGAGAAAGGGCACCCAGGCAGGAGTGCACATGGCACCTTCAGAGGAGAGTAGGTCAGGCCAGCTGCCTGGAGGGGAAATTTCGTTTAGCCAAGTGGTGAGATAGGTAGGTGGGCAGGCTCTAGCCTAACAGGGAGGGCCCTAAATGCCCAGCACAGACATTTAGACTTACTCATGTAAGTGGTAGAAAGCTACCTTACAGTTTTGGAAAAGGGAGTTACATGATCAGAGAATGTTTCAGAATGATGAATTGTCCATGATACAAGGTTGGATGAACACTGAAGCCTATTATGACCCTTTTTCCTTCTGGAAGTCTCAGGGTGGAGTAATAAGACCCTGGACTTGGTGGTAAAATGGAACTAGGAAGGAAGGAATGCTTATCTAGAATGTTTTGAGGAAATATTCCTCAGGACTGCAGTATTTCCATCTTGGATTCCAAGCACTTAGTGGTCCAAGCTAGAGACCTGGGAGTCATCATGGATTTCCCCCTGTTACCCCTCCACACATACCAACTACCATGTCCTTGCGTTTCAACCATATCTGCCCCCTTCTCTTCATCGCCCACTGCCAGTATCCATGCTCAAGCCCTTGGTTGGATTTTTGCTTAATATTTCTGAAAAACACATCTGATCATGTCACTGTTCTAGTTGAAATTCTTCTGTGGAGTAGGCTGAAGTCTAGGCTTCTTGACCTAATGTAAAGGGCCTCCAGGATCCGATCCTGCATGCTCATGTCCCCGTCCCTTACCACCCCTGCACTTGCAGAGATAATCTAGGCACTCTCACACCGGCATTTGTACTTGCGACCCTCTTAATCCACAGCAGCCCGGTTTCCTATTTCACCTATTCGGGGAATCTCACTGGCCCTCTCGTGTCCTTCCATGACACCCTGTGCGTATTACATCTGTGGTGGCTGTCACACAGGGGTATAATCTTATTGGTGTAGCTCTCTCACTAGACTGTAAGCTCCTTACAGGGCATAATGCCATGTCTCATTTTCTTTGTATCCCAAGTATCCGCAGGCCAGACTCAGTATCTGGCATACAATTAACATGCAATAAATGATTAAGGAAGGAAAACAGAAAATTTGAAGACTAATTGAATGTGGACAATAAGGAAGAGAAATAGGTCTAAAATGACTTCAAATTTTCAAGCCCAGGTAACTCATGGTGGTACCACTATTAACAAAAATAGACATCCATGAAAAGTACTGACTTTGAGAGGAGGATTCTAAATTTGGTTTTTGAAATTTTGACTTTGCTGTCAGAGTATAGTATCCAAATAGAAATTTCCAGCAATTAGTTGGACATGAGGAATTCTTAGAGCTTGGAGTCTTAATAGGACTTTTTTTTCCCTTAAGCCCGGTCCTTCAAAGTCTAATTTCAAAAGCCCCCTATCAGTTTGGTCCTGAGTATGTCTGCCAACCTGGGCAAACACGTTTATGTCTTAGGTGGTGCACAGTGGTTCCTCCTGGTAGGCAATTCTGGAACTCTGGATCCAGATGTCCTGAGCTAAACCTGAGCGGACATTCTCCTTCAAGTGTATTTTTACCTGTGGTCTCAGAAGCATTCTACAAAAATAATATACCATCTTGTTGTTGAGCTTTTACTAAAATGGCCCTTTTAATAATTTCTTGAAAAAAATCAAGAGCATGGAAAAAAATAATTTTTTTAATCATTGTAAGGAGAGCACTTGATTCTTGACCTTGATGGCCTTCTGATCAGACCAGAATTACCAAGTACTGATGTTGTAGTCATTGTTCACAGTAGCCAGTCTTCCTAAGCTGTTGTTTCTTTTATAGGTTGCTGAGTAACCATCACGATGATGCCTCCAAGTTTATCTGTCTTCTAGCAAAGCCCAGCTGCAGCTCTCTAGAACAGGATGATTTTATTCCTTTACTTCAGGTAATTTTCATTTCCTTTTTAAAATGGGTTTCATTTTTAGAGTTTCAGAGGTTTTTCAACTGTAAGATGTGTCAATTGAGATATACAAATCTAGAGGTCAGATTTCTAAAAGAGTGGTTTCCAGACTTGTTTTAGCAGTGAAATCCTTTTGTTAAGTGGAAATTAATGTAGAACCCGTAGTACAAAACAGGTAACAGAGCGCTCCTTCTGCTGAAGCAGAAGAGAAGGGCCACTCAGCCTCCCCCTTGGCCACCCACAGCAATCACGGAAGCACCTTGTGAAACCAGGCATTTGGCCTAGTTAGCTGAGTTGACCTTTGTTAAGGTTAAGAGAAAGAGAGCTCCAACAGAAAGAGCCGACCTGGGGAGTACTTTTATCCAGGCCTTCTGATGAGAATCAGTTGCACGCCAATATTGGAGCTGTTTTTACTGCAGCATTCTTTGTTACATATATTTCTTGTCAGTATTCTTAATTTCATGTCTAAATACTCAGTTTTCCTAAGAAGCTCACAAATTTTTTGAAGCTAAGGTCTGCCTTTCGTTTCTGTTGAATGCATATCATTGTTTTAGTTGTTCTAGTAAATCCTTGTTGACTGTTGGTAAGGATGCCTAAAGAAAGGCAAAAAAATACATTGACATACTTGGGATTTTTTAAGTTGTATTCATGTCTACCGGGGGTTTTTTTTTTTGTAGATTTTTGTTGAACTATAACATACACACACAAAAAAACACACAAGTCATAGTGCATCAATCAGTTGATTTTCACAATGTGAGCACATCTGTGTAAGTAGCACCCAGATCAAGAAGCAGAACATTACCAGCACCCCTAAAGCTTCCCCTGCTCCCTCCTGATCACTGCTGCCCCGGGGAACCACTGTCCTGACTTCTAACACCATATGACATAGATATCTAATTGTTGTAATAGCTTTACATATTCAGAAAATGAAGTTGGGTTGTAATTTGTCTTATGTACAGGGTCTCTGAGCTTGTCTTAATTTGCATGATGACCTTGATTATCCTCAGCCCCATCTCCAAGGTTTTGTTCCCCTTTAAAAAGTACTCATGGGAATGAGGATTCTTAATAGTTTTGTACATTTAATCAAAAATATTCATAATGTCGAACATTATCCCTATTTATGTTTTGTGAAAGTTCTGTAGCCACCCCTCGCCTCATCCCTGCATCCATTCCTGGCCCTGCTCTGTCTCCTGCAAACTGCGTATTTTGGGTCACTTTTGCTGTCTTCTGGTTGGGTCTGGCCAATGGATAGCACTGCCAGGAGGTGGGAGGGCGAAGGAGAAAGAAGTTAGCATTTCTTCCAGACTCCTTGCTTCAGCACAGTAACTGTGTTTCTCTGTGAACAGCTTCTGCTGGATAGCCCCTTCTCCACAGTTGTAGTGTCTATGGGGGTCCTGTAACTCTTTTTCTCCCATTGTTTTTGGCCCTGGGGACTGTAACAGTATCTTTCTGTCACTCATCCCCTGTGCCTCCCATTCCTTTGTCTGTTCCCTTAACTTGCCCACAACTCTACACGTAGTTACTTCATGAAAAGTTGGTATGGGTGACTTCTTTTTCCTGTGGGGACCCTACCCTGACTGAGTTTTATCAGAAGCTTTAATAAAAGCTTTGACAGGAATATAAATTAAGTCTATACCAAGAGAATTGCAAACAACAAAATTATAATTATGAGTTAGTGGACATTTATACTTCCTTCCCTTAAATGTAAGGAGAAATTTTATTTCTGTATAAGAAGTGAATATGTGGAGTCTTTTGGAAAAAGATGACAGACTCAGACATTTTCTTCCCATTATTTTCCAAACTCCTCTGAAGTTAAAACATAGAAATTTATAAGTAATAAACCCATGAAAGTGAATGGAACAGCAGAGAGGAGTGAAGGACAGAAAAATCAGTGTACAAGAGATGTAGTATTTCCTTAATTTAAGAACTCTGGAGTCTGGGTGAGGGATATACAAGAATTGTTTCTACTATTTCTGTGACTTTTCCATAATTTTAAAAATATTTCAAAATGAAAACTTTGTATATATATGATATATGTACATACATACATTATATTTAAATTTTTATTTGACTATTCAAATAAGAAAACAACAAAGGATCAAAATGGCACTAGATTTCTCAGCAGTAACAATGGGGATCTGAAAGCAGTGAATCAATAATATCAACATTTTGAGGGAAAATTACTTTCAGTATAGAATTTTGAACCCAAACTGTCAATCAAGTTATAAGTTTAAAATAAAGATTTCAAAACTTGGAGAAAAAAAAAAAAAAAGATGTGGTACCTCTCGAAGACAGAAAGCAAAAGCAGGCTAAGGAGGCTGCAGTCCAGAACGAGGGGCTATGATGGGCTGCTGTGGAGAAGTGAGCTGCTCTGTTCCACTCTGCTCATTAGGGTCCCAGAGAGGCTGTAAACCCCAAGTCGGCAGATCTGACAAGAAGTATTAGAAATGGGAGACCCCTGAAGGTTGGTGTGCAGAACAGCTGACCAGCTGACTCCTTACCTGGTTCCCACATGCAAAGTGCAGCCTGACATGTTAACAAAACAAACAATAAAGCATGTTAAGACAAATCCCAATAGAGGAATGTCCTGGATAGTGTCTGACAAGTACCCCTCAAACTGTCAAGGTCATCAGAAACCAGGGAAGTCTGAAAACCTGTCATAGCCAAAAGGATTCTGAAGAGGCACAACAACTAAATGTAATACAGGATTCTAGAGCAGAAAAAAGACATCAGTGAAAACTAAGAAAATGTGAATAAAGGGTGGCCTTTAATAATAGTAATAATAATGTATCAATATTAGTTTATTAATTATAACAAATGCTAATGTAATAAAATATTAATAATTGGGGAAACTGGGTGCAGGGTATATGGGAACTCTTTACTATACTCTCAATTTTTCTGTAAGTCTAAAACTGCCCTTTAAAAAGTCTTTTTTAAAAAAATTACTATATTCAGAAAGCATATATAGAACAAGAATAGAATCTTATTAAAACAGAATGCCAACACAAGAAAGAGCTGTCTGAATTTTAAAACGTAAGTACCAAAACTTAAAATTTCAACATAAGGCCTGGAAACTGAAGTTTAAGGATATCTGTGGCACACACGTGCACACATGGGAGACAGAGACAGAAGAGACATAAAGGACCAGTTCAGGAATTTCAATATCTAACTAACTGGAGTCTGGGGAAGAAGAAGGGTGAAAATAGAGAGAAGGAAATCATCAAAGAAATAATACAGGGTGCAAAGAATTGGAAGGACTGGAGTGATGGGATGGGTCCAAAGACCAGGAGCCCAGTGGGATTCCTTGGGGTTCCTGTCCCTTTCCTGGGGAAACACAGCATGCCTGTGTAACCATCATCTGATCAAATACAGAATGTGACCCTCCCACCCAAATCTCTTATGTATCCTCCAGTCACTGCCCACAGAATCAGAGAAATAATACAGAATATAAGAAGTCTTTTGGTTGAAAGGAGTGCCACACACAATGAATTTTTAAAAGATATATATAAACAAGTCCTCTTGAAATTTTAGAAAAGCACTGAACTCTTCCAGAGAGAAAAACCAGGTCACCTTAATAGGAAAAAGAATCGGGGTGGTATTAGATTCTCGTTGGCAACTCTGTGGAAATGGATTTGAACTCAGATTTCTATATCCTGCCAAGCAATCAATTGGATATGAGGGTAGAATAAAGACATTTTAAAACTCTGAAAGCTTATCTCCTATTTTCTTAGAGAGTTACTTGAATATATACTACAGCAAATTAAGTAAACCAAGAAGGAGGAATGCATGAGATCCAGGAAACAGTAGATTCAATCCAGAGAAGCAGTGGAAGAAAGTTCCCAGGTTGGCACCTAAAGAGCAGCCAGCCCGGAATAGAGAAGGTGGAGGATTTATCTAGAGTTCTCCATAAAGGGAGGTAGGAGTGAGGAAGGATTCCATGCAATAGTAGTTATATCAGAAAACAGGGTTACTGGAGAGCATGATGAAGGCACAGCATTCTGTATCAGCAAGCTAAAGAAAAGCAATTAGAAACTCCAAGAAAAATGAAAAAACTGTGTAAAACAGTCTTGTATAAACAGGCAGCAACCTGAAATATGGCATGATTATAAACAACTGATGGAGGGTAAGAAAAGAAGGCTCATTTAACCTCAATGCCTGGAACATTCTCCTTTGAATGCCCCAAAGGATCTGACATTGGAACAGTAAGAAATGAGATGCATTCCTTCCATACTGCTTAACCTAGCATTCAACAGTATTTATGTAGTCAAAATATCATAAAACATTTTAATGTATAGCACCTAAAATCACCCTATGGATAAACTATAGAAAATTTTACTATGGTTGCAGAACAGTATTTTTAAAACCTGAATACTGTAAAAGTCAAAATATTGCCAACAAAATGAAAGGAGAAAAAAGGGAGAAAAGAAGATAAGGATAAGGGTGCTGTTATCATCAGTCTGTGTGAAGGGAAATTAAGGCACTAAGATGAATGAAGTGAGAAACAAACTTATAAGTAGATGATTTGCAGTTTACAAAGATAACCAATACAAGAACTAAAAATCTTAAACCTCAAGTACTGGGTAAGACAAGTAAGGTAGGACAGAATAAATGAGCTAAATCCTCATCTTTCCTAGCAAAGAATAATAAATATTGTCTAAAGTTGATAAAGCTGTAAAGAAAAGTAATTCAAACACAATATTAATTATATTTAAATTATAATTAAATTTATGTTTCATTATAGACATAAGCAAAAATATATATATATAAATGATTAAAAAGAAGTTGGGCTAAAGATGCATAAATGGGGTAGGTTGGTAGAATGTTTCTTTCCATCATAAGTTCTTATATACTCCTTGATTTTATACCATGTATATATATAATTTTTTAATTTTTTATTTTGGAGAATTGTGAGCATATACAAATACAGAGTAATCTACTGAACCACCATGTACCTATCACCTACCCCCCGATAATGATCAGAAATTAAAGAGATAGAGAATTAAAAAGCAGTAGCATTTTTAATAAATTGAAATCTTGATATGAGGAAAACATTAACAAAGTAGACCAATGATTAGCTAATTTGATCAAGAAAAAGGAGAAAGCACTAATATACAAAATAAGAAATGACAAGGAGGAACAGAAGACATTTTTATAAAATCATTAAAGACTATCTTGCAGACCTCTGAAAAGCTAGATGAAATGGATATTTTCCTAGGAAAACACATATGACCAAAATTGACCCCATTTTATTTAGACTAATTTAATCTAATTTCCTTAGAAGAAGTAGAGATACTTATTAAGGAACTACCCCACAGAAAGCACCAGGCCCAGCTAGTTTCACATTCTGTGAAACCCTCAAAGACCTGATAGCCCTAATGCTTAATAAATTATTCTGGATAATTGAAAGGGAGGAAAACATCATAGCTCCTTTTATGAATAAGTGTAATACTGGTATGTAAACCAGGTAAAGACAGTACAAAAAAGAAAACTGCAAATTAATATAATTCATGATAATGATGAAAAGTAGTAAGTGAAGTATTACCAAACAGAAAGCACATAACCTAGTTGGATTTATTCCAGGAAGTCAAGATTGGTTCACTATTAGGATCTTTATTAATGTCATATATCTAAGAAAAAAAATCATGATTGTCTCAATAGATGCTGAAATAACTTTGGACAAAATTTAACAACTGTTCATTTAAAAAACGCTCAAGAAAATAGGTATTTGAGATACATTTTTAACATGATTTTATATATATATGTATGTATATATGTATACACACATACACACACACACACACACACACACACATATGCATACATACACCTTAGTGCTTAAAGCAGGTACCTTATTTAATGGGAAAATATTAGCGGCATTTCCACTAAGATCAGAAACAAAGCAAGGATGCCTGCTATCTCCACTACTATTCAGAATTGTGCTGGAGTAGTTATACAAGAGAAAACAATTAGAGGCATAAGAGTGATTGAAGAAGTAGAAGTATCTATTCATAAAGGACATGACAGTAAACCTGGAAAACTAAGAGAATCGATGATAAAACTCAACCAATAAAAGATTTCAGTAAAACAGAGGGAAATAAAACTAACATACAAAATCAACAGATCTTCCATTTCTGACCAAGATGGAGTAACTGGGACTGGATTTACCTTCCCACTGAAACAACAAAAAATATCAGGGAAGAATTTAAAACAATGGTTTTCAAGATGCTGAACATCTGGCAACAAAAGATAGTGATTCCTGAGAAGGTGAGCTTTATGATTGTCCCATGCCAGAAAGGCCACCCATGTGATTAGAGGTTGAGACTTTCAACCAGTTGCTATCAGCCTGACCTCCAAAGAGGGGAGGGAGCCTAGAGATTGAATTCAGTCATGTGGCCAATAATTCAATAATGCCTACATAATGAAACCCAATAAAAAAAAAAAAAAAAAAACTCTGGACACTGAAGCACGATTCAGCTCCCCTGGCTAATGATACACAGTGATGTGCTGGGAGGGTGACGTGTCTTGAGGACACAGAAGCTCCATGTTTCGGACCTTCCCAGACCTTGCCCTGTGCATCTCTTCTTTGGCTTGTCCTGGTTTGTATCCTTTATATTAGAATGGTAATCATAATTTGGTACTTTTGTCAGTTCTCTGGGTCATTTGGGAAAATTATTGAATCTGAGGGAATAATGGAAAACCCCAAATTTATAGCCAGTTAGTCAGAAACATGGGTGGCCTGGGAACCTGAGAGTTATGTCTGAAGTGCGAGGAGCCTAGTAGAGGGCTGTGCCTTTACCTGTGAAATCTGCACTATCTCTGGATAGTTGGTGCTGAAATTGCATTGCAGGGGAACAGGAAAATTATTTGAAGAGATGATGGCCCCAGATTTTCTGTACGTGATAAAAACTATGAACTCACAAACCCAAGATGCTCAATTAGCCCAAAGCACAAGAAACACAAAGAAAACTATACCAGGATATATCACAATAAAGTGGCTCAAAACCAATAATAAAAAGAAAGTTTGGAAAGCAGCAAGAGAAAATAGTCACATTTCATAGAGTGAAACAAAGATGACAGTGGATTTCATGTCAGAAAAATCCAAGCCGGAAGACAGTGGAGCAACATCTTTAAAGTACTGAAAGAAAAGAACTATCAACCTAGAATACTATACCGAGAGAAAATATGTTCCAATAATAAGGGTGAATTAAAGATTTTTTTGGACATAGAAAAGCTGAAAGAATTCAACACCAGCAGAAATGCACTACAAGACATGTGTTTTGTTTGTTTGTTTTTAAAGTTGTTTAGGCAAGGAAGAAAATAATACCAGATGGAAATACAAAGCTACACAAAGAAATGAGCTCCAGAAATGGTAACTACATGGATAAATGTATGTGATTTTTTATTATTTGCATCTCTTTAGAAGGCAATTAACTCTTTAAACAAAACTATCAACAATATATTATGGTGTTTCTAACATATGTTTAAGTACAATTTGACAGCAGTAGCATAAAGACTGGGAGAAGAGAAATGGATGTGTATCGTTATGGTTCACATATAATCCACGAAGTGGTATAACATCTCTTGAAAGTAGATTGTAGTAAGTTAGAGATCTGTGTTGTATCCTCTGATGCACCACTAAAATAACAAAGAGTTATAGCTAATAAGCCCAAAAAAGAAATAAAATGAAAGAATCATAAAGAACATTCAGTTAACCAAAAAGGAGGCAGAAAAGGAAGGGGAAAAAAAGAACAAAGAATGGATGGGACAAATAGCAAGATGGTAGATTTAAACCTAACCATCTCAGTAGTCACATTACATATAAGTGGTGTGAATACCCCCAGAAGGCAAAGATTAGACAAAAAAGCAAGACCCAAATATCTGTGTCCTGAAATAAATATAAAGGCACGAATACGTTAACAGATACACTATGCTAACATTGATCAGAAGAAAGCTCTTACAAATAAATGGAAAGACATTCCAAGTTCATGGATTAAAAGACTTAATATTATTAAATGACCATAGTAGCTAGAATAATCTATAGATCAATGCAATCTCTATCAAAATCCCAGTGGCCCCATTCCCCAGCCCCTGGCAACTACCATTTCTATTCTCTGCATCTATGAGTTTAACTATTTTAGATACTTCATATTAAGTAGAATCATGGAGATGTTGTTCAGTGGGTATAAAATTTCAATTATTCAAGACAAATAAGTTTTAGAGATCTGCTCTACAACATAGTGCCTATCATTAATAATACTGTGCACTTAAAATTTTGTTAGAAGGTAAATCTTATGTAAAGCTTTCTTACCAAAAAAGAAAAAGAAAAAAGAAACAAAAAGAGAAGCAGCACAGGGAACCGGTCGGAGATGATGGATATGCCTGTTACCTTGATTGTGGTGATGGTTTCCTAGGTGCATGCCTATGTCCAAGCTTATCAAATTGTATATATTTAAAATGTGTAATTTTTGTATATTAGTTATGCCTCAATAAAGTTGTTTAAAAATACCAGTGATATTTTTTGCAGGAATAGAAAAAGCAATCCCAAATTCTTATGGAATTGTAAAGGACTTTGAATAGCCAAAACAATCCTGAGAAAGGAGAACAAAGCTGGAAGCCTCACACTTTCTGACTTCAAAACATATTACAAACTACAGCAATCAAAACAGTACGGTACTGAGAAAAATATGATACTGGCATAAACACAGACATATAGACCAATGGAACAGAATAGAGAGCCCAGAAATAAATTCTTGCTTTTATGGTCAAATGATCTTCAGCATGGGTACCAAGGGTACACAGTGGGGAAAGGATAGTCTCCAACAAATGATGTTGGGAAAACTAGATATCCACATGCAAAGGAAAGAAGTTAGAACTTATCTTACCCCATATACTAACATTAACTCAAAATGTAATAAAGACCCAAACTTAAGACCTGAAGCTATAAAACTCCCGGAAGAAAACGTAGGGGAAAAGCTTCATGGCTAGACTTGGCAGTGATTTTATGGCTATGACATGAAAAGCACAGGCGACAAAAGGAAAGATAGAGAAATGAGATTATACTGAACTTCAAAACTTCCCAGCAAAGAAACAGTCAGCACAGTAAAAGGCAACCTACAGAATGGAAAAAAAAATTTTTGCAAGCATATGTGATAAGGGGTAATATCCAGAATATATAGAGAACTCTTGTGAGTCAATAACAATAGCAACCTCATTTTAAAATGGGCAAAGGACTTGAATAGACATTTCTCCAAAGAAGATACAGTGTCTAACAAGTATATGAAAAAATGTTCAACATCACTAAGTAGGCAGGGGAATGCAAACCAAAACCACAATGAAATTCCACGTCACCCATTAGTATGGCCACTATTTAAAAAAAAAAAAAAAAGCAGAAAACGAAAGTGTTGGTGAGGATGTAGATAAGTTGAGATATTGATAGGAATGTAAATGATACAGCCACTGTGGAAAATAATATGCGGTTTCCTTAAAAAGTTAAAAAAGAGAACTACCATATCATCAGCAATACCACTCCGTGGTGTATATCCAAAAGAACTGAAAACAGAATCTCAAAGACATATCTGAACACTCATGTTGATAGCATTATTCACAATAGCCAAGAAGTGGAAGCAACCTAAATGTCTTCATTGGATGAATGGATAAAGAAAATGTGGTATATACATACAATGGAATATTGTTCATCTTTTTAAAAAAGGAAAATTCTGTCACATGCAACAACATAGATGAACCTTGAGAACATTATGCTAAGGGAACTAAGCCAGTCACAAAGAGACATATACTGCATGACTCCACTCCTATGAGGTATCTAATATAGTCAAACTCGTGCAGATGGAAGGAAGAATGGTGGTTGCCAGGGGATGGAGGGAGAGTGAGGTAAGGAGTCGTGGTCTGTTGGGCAGGATTGAGGAGGGGGCACCTGGGGATCTGTTGCACAACAGTGTACAAGTGGTTGACAATATTGTACTGTGCACTTGGAAGTTGCTGGGAGGACGAACCTTATGTTATGTGGGGTTTTTTGCCACAAAAAGAAAAGAAAAGTCTGGGTGGCTATATTAATGTCAGACAAAGTAGTTTTTAGAGCAAATAATATTGCTAGGGAATGATAAAGGGATTGATTTATCAAGAGGTCATAACAATTCTAAATGTTCATGTACCTAATAACAGACCTTCAAAATGCATGAAGCAAAATCTGATAGAACTACAGGGATAAAGTCACAATTATAGTTGTAAGTTTCCATGTGCTGTTCTCAATAAAAAATAGAACAAGTAGAAAGACAATCCGTAAGGATATAGAACACTTGAATAAGACTATCAACCAATGTGACCTAATTGACATTTACATTACACTTCACCCAGCAACAGAATAATACACATTTCTTTTCACATGTACACAGAATATTTACCAAATAGGTTATATTCTGGGCTGTAGAACAAATCTCAACAAATTTTAAATATTCAGCTCATAAAATATGTTCTCTGACTTTAATGGAATTAAATTAGAAATAGTAACAGATCTGTGGAAAAACTGCAAATGTTTGATAACTAAATAACACTTCTGAATAACTCATGGGTCAAAGAAGAAGAAATGAAAAGGAAAGTCAGGAAATATTTTAGGAAAAATTAGGAAGTACATTAAATTAGGAAAATTCAAACACAACATATCAAAATTTGGGGGATGCTGCTAAAACTGTGTTTGATAAGTGAGTTCAGCAGGTTACAGATACATGATCAATATACAGAACTCAATTTTCTTTCTATATACCAGCAACAAATAACTGGAAGTTGGAATCACTTAAATACCATTTATAATACCACCTCAAAATTTTAAATACTTGGAGATGAATCTGACAAAAGATGTGCAAGACTTGTATACTGAAAACAGTACAACATTGCTGAGAGAAAGAAGATTTATATAAAGGGAGAGATACATCTTTATGGATGGGAAGACTCTGTATTATTAAGATGTCAAATCTACATTAGCTTTGACTCTTAGAATCATAGTAATGTTTCACATACTCTCCTTCCAAGAAGTAAATAATGAATTAAAATCAACCAAGACCTGTAGGAAAAAGAAAAACAAAACAGAATATAAATAGTAACAAATGAACTGAACTGTATTACTGATGGATAACATAGCCACATTAAGGAGGATAAAGGAAGATAAGGAAAGAGCTAACCTAAGTGACCTTGGAAAACAATATTTTAACTGGGTACTCTTAAGACTAAAGACAAAAGGAGCTGTACACAAATACTGTAGTCTAGTTAGTAAGTTACTTTCTCAGTGGGGTATGGGTTGGAAATTCTGTTAAAGTTACTAAAGAAAGGGGGAAGGCAACAATGAACTTTGTAGTATGGAATTGGAATCAGTTATCTGTATTATTACATAGTTTTTAATATATATAAATAGATAAAGAAAGAAATACAGGTAAATGTGTGTGCATGGACTGGTATCTATACATGTATTCCTAGTTCTGCCTGCTAAGAGGCTCCAGTAACAATGACACCCCAGTAGTAATGAGCACACCTAGCCCCCAGACTTGGTTTCTAAATACCATTCTGCAATAAAAGGAATGTTGCTTGGAAAAAAGATTCATTCTAGGGCTGAAGCAAGGAAAATATAAGATGAGCCTTTTACCCTCTTATGATACCAGAAAATATAGAAGTACTCACAAAAGAATAGGGCATGTCAAGAGGACACAATGACCAAATGACCAAATGTTCCCAGTGACCAAAGCTAGCTCATGGGTCAGAGAAAATAATAATATTACTTTATGATACTTTTGATATGATATAATCTAATACAATAGTAGTATTGGATTATAAACACTAGAATAAAATAAATACCCATGAGTCTATACTGACGTAAATTGAACAAACAAATAACACAGGCAAGAAAGAACAGCTCTTCCTTATAGAAGTCCAGTTAATAAATGCAGGGGAAATAAGGGAAAAAACGAAATGACTGCTAAGTAAACACCACATCATAAATGCCACCGTCAAGTTCCATCAATGACTGATAAATCAGTGGTCAAATGTTTGCAGAGAAACAGGATATTAGCAGAGTCTCAAAGTATCTACCCCACAATATTTATCAATTATTAAGTGCCGCCAGCAGTATGAGCTGTGTGTGCCTGTGTGAGTGTGCGTGTGCATGTATAAGCTCCCTCCCTGGATGCATGGAGCATAATAAAGTTTTCCTAACCAAAATAATAATAGTAATAACAACAACAAAAACAACAACAACTTTATGGTGGTAAATCCAGCAAATAGCACTTCAGCTAAGTGTGTTCAGAAATTAACACCACAAGCAATTCTCCAGTGAAGACATACAAATGGCCAATAGGCACATGAAAAAATGCTCAATATCACTAATTATCAGAGAAATGCAAATCAAAACTGCAATGAGGTATCACCTCACACCAGTCAGAATGGCCATCATTCAAAAGTCCACAAATGATAAATGCTGGAGAGGGTGTGGGGAAAAGGGAACCCTCCTACACTGCTGGTGGGAATGCAGTTTGGTGCAGCCATTGTGGAAAACAGTATGGAGATTCCTCAAAAGACTAAAACAGATTTACCATATGATCCAGCAGTCCCACTCCTGGGCATATATTTAGGGGGAACCTTAATTCAAAAAGATACCAGCACCCCCAATGTTCATAGCAGCATTATTTACAATAGCCAAGACATGGAAACAACCTAAATGTCCATTGACAGATGACTGGATAAAGAAGTCGTGGTATATTTGTACGATGGAATACTACTCAGCCATAAAAATGATAAAATAATGCCATTTGCAGCAATATGAATGGCCCTGGAGAATGTCATTCTAAGTGCAGTAAGCCAGAAAGAGAAAAAAAAATACCATATGATATCACTCGTATGTGGAATCTAAAAAAAAAAAAAAAAGACGAATAAACTTATATATAAAACAAAAAGAGACTCACAGACATAAAATACAAACTTATGGTTACCAGGTGGGAAGGGGGTGGGAAGGGATAAACTGGGAGTTCGAGATTTGCAGATACTGACTGGTATATATCAAATAGATAAACAAGTTTATACTGTATAGCTCAGGGAAATATATTCAGTATCTTGTGAAAATATCTTTTACAGTGAAAAGAATATGGAAATGAATATATGTATATTCATGTATGACTGAAGCATTGTGCTCTGTACCAGAAATTGACACAACATTGTAAACTGACTATACTTCAATAAAAAATAAATTTAAAAAAGTTAACACCACAAGTTGTAGAAAATATCAACATCACATACTCTTTTATGACTGAAAAGGACACAACATCACTTCTGTGGTATACCTACTAAAAGTGTGTAACTTTTTAGCCATAGGAAAATACCAAAGATTATTTGTCTCTCAATATTCTCACATTAAGAGACAAAATTCTACAGAATAACTGACCAGAACTCATTAAAGTGTCAAAATCATGAATTATAAGAGAGGACCAAAGAACTGCCACAGATTAGGAGAGACCAATGAAACAAAAGAGCTAATTACTGTTGCGATCCTGGAACAGAAAAAGACACTGGGGAAAAGCTGGTAAAATTTGAATAAGGTCTGTAGTTTAGTATTATATGAATGTTCATTTTCTACTTTTGATCATTGTATTGTAGTTTGTAAGTTGTTACCATTATGGGAAGCTAAGGAGGACATAGGAAATCTCTCTGTAATATTTTGCAACTTTCCTGTAAGTCTAAAATTATTTTCAAGTAAGAAGTTAAGAAAATAGTAAAGGTCCATTGGTTTTAGACTATGTTGGTAGGTATGTATAACTAACTGCTCTGAAGAAACAAAGAAAAGAGATATAACTGATGTCTGTCCATTCATGCCTAGCCAATTAATAGGTTATATCTATGTTAGCATTGCTGTTGCCTCCAGTTATTAAATTAATAGTAATTATCTCTGTTAGGTTCTCTAGGCTCATTCAGAGCACTTTAAAAACCTAATTAGAAAATAAAAACAGTATTTCAAGGTTTTAATATTCTAATAGTCTTTCATGAGAATAAGATATCAGATTTTAAAATAAATAAAATCCTAAACTGAAAACAGATCTATCAACACAGTTATTTTGATGAACATTAACTGGCTCACACAACTTAACACAGACAAATTTAAAACTATTTGGCTACATGGCTGGTTTTTTTTTTTTTCCAAAAATTTCCCATGTCTGTAGCTTGAGAAAGAATCATTCCAATTGGTTTGTGTCTATTATCCTTTCTGTGTAAATTTCACTTAGCAACCCCACCAAGATCTGTGAGATGAATTTCACTGACATGAAAGTTAGAATTACAGTACATACCTCTAAGACATTTGAGTCACAAATCACCAAATATAGCTAAATTAAATTTACTTTTTAAGTAAATTTATTGATATATTCTGTACATATTGGAAAGCACACATAACGTATGGTTGTGAAATATTTGAATTTAAAACGTGTTAATTAAATTTTAAGTACATTGTTCAATGTTCTAGCGAGTTTGCTCAACTGGCAATTATTCTACAAAAGGGGAAAATTTCTGTAGGTGTCTTGGGTTTTTTGGGGGGTTTTTGTATGTGCATTAATGTAGTTTTTGGTTTTGTTCTTTTTTAGGATGTGGTGGATACACATCCTGGCCTCACGTTCCTGAAAGATGCTCCAGAATTCCACTCCCGCTACATCACCACGGTAGGCTGAGCCCTTTTTTGTCCTAATGTAACCCTGTAAAGTCTCCTTTTTGTTACTCTCTAGTATCCAGGCTTTCAGATCTTTATGCAGAATGTAGCCTGGGCTATAATGATTATGTTACGTGGAAGGGAGGTACAGTAAAATTGAATTAATTATTTATATCTATTTTCCTTCTCATATGTACCCAGTGCTTAAGAGGTCTCTTGTATGCACAAGTAAGTGATACGCTCATTCTGTCTGGTCTTATGAGGTATACCTTTTGCTATGTCATTAATATTGATACCCACTTGATCTTTAGCATTTGCAAATAATACTGAAAAGAATTTTCAGCAGCCTTTTACAAAAAAAAAATAGAAGAAGAAGAAGAAGGCTATGTCTATAATACCTCAAAGTTAGAACTGAAATGATAATGAGAAACTGATTGTGGGATTGTGTGTAATCAAGTAAGATTTTAAAATAACATAATCACAGTCTCGGACTTGGTGAGGTGTTCTCATTCTCTGTTTGTTACACACAACCTCGTTTGATCACCATAGGCAGGGCATGAATTAGAGTGAGAGCACAGGGGCTGCAACTCACACTACAGCCACACCACACGTTCTCTGTCCTGAAGAATTGTCTTTGGAAGAATTCCAAAGTGAACCTCAGGGCACCCCTCACGTTCATAGCCATACCCAGGTGAGATGAGCCTTGCCTCTGAGGAAGCCTCTCTCACTCTTTGGGTACTTTTTGTTGGCTATGGATTTGTTGGGTTCTGTTGAGAACAGAATACTACCATTCTTCTTCCCCTGTAGGAACTTCATTGTTTGCCTTTATGTTGATGCTCCTCTGTCATAAAACTTTGTAAGACTTTATTTGAGCCAGAAGATGTCACTGTCGTCTAAGGCTATCTCAGAAGTCATTTTTGCCTGTTAACCACAACACTATACTAAACTGCCTCCACCACAGTCACCCTGGCCTGGCCAGTCACCCTGGTTTCTTAGGTGGATTACTTCTAATTGGTCTCTTGGCTTACACCCTCATTGCCCTGCAGCCTAGTCTCCTCAAAGCAGAGTTATCCTTTGAAAATGTAAGTCAGAACATGGCATTCCTCTGCGCAAACTCTCCAGTGTTTTCTTGTCTCTTTCAGAATAAAAGCCAAAATTCTTACCAAAAATCTCCATCCCCACCCTCCACCTCCCCAACACACATGCCCCCTCACACCCTCTAGTGTGTTCTCATCTCCCACCAGGCTGACCCCTTGCTCACTCTGCTTCAGCAACAGACCAAACCCACTTCTGCTTCAGGTACTTTGTTCTTTCTCTTCCCTCTACCTGGAAGGCTCTTCTCACAGATCTCCACATGACTAACTCCTTCACTTCATCCAGATATGTACTCAGATATCCCCTTCTTAGTGAGACCTGCCCTGATCACCCTCTGCCTTCCTCACCCTTCTTCTCCCTCTCTCCCCTCCCTGTACACTTCTGTCCCTTTGTTCTGATTTATTTTCCTTTTTGGCTTTTATATCATCTGATATTTAAAATTTTTTATTGTCCATCTCCTTCTCTATAACATAAACTCCATGAGAAGCAGGCATTTTGTATTTTTCACTGCTGTGTCTTCAATACCTAGAATAGTGTCTGGCACATAATAGATACACAGCAAACATTTATTGAGTGAGTAGAAGTGAAGTTATTCATCCTTAAGAATTCTACACATTAACCTGGATTCAGTCCCAAAGGGAATTATTGGGTTCCGATTGTTGACTGCTCTATAAACTCAGGGCATATTAATAGTATAATTTAGAATCTTAACAATTGGAAAAGATCTTAGAGATAAGCTAATCCAATCTTCTACCAATTCAGAAAATGCAGTCTACAGGGGAACCTTTTATTAGAATTTATTCTTAGAAAAGCTGTTAAAGAACAGAATTATAAAAGAGATACATTTTCTTTCTCTACACCTTCTGGTTTGATATTTATTGAAGAATGGTTCCTGGACCTATTTTGGTCTGTGGTCATCTAGCAAGTGGCCCCCATGAAGTACTATGATTTCAGAGTGAAAAGCCATGAAACAATTTTGTTTGCATATAATTCACATTTTCTGAGAAATTCTATTATGTTAATCATTGAACAAAAAGAACTACATTGGTCAATTAACAGGATACAGTTAATTATCTCTGCTGACATATATTCATGGCATTTGCATGTTATTGTTTAGATTTTTTTAATTTACACTTCATTGTTAGTATTATGCTGCTTTATCCCCAGTTCACAAAAATGAATCCATTACTCAGAAGTAGTCATTAAAGTGTAAAATATTTATGATAAAGTAATGATAATGGGACAACTCAAAACAGCATCATAACATAAATAGTAAGTAAGATCCAGTTGAGAATACAGAATGTGAATCTGTATGTGCTGAGATAAGTCGGTCTGTCTGCTATCGTGATAATTTCATACTACCATCCAAAAGGAAGAGTGCAAATATAAAGCATCACACTGCAAATCTGGGAACAGAATTTTATTGGACTAGTTATCTGTTCTCCGCAGTGCCTTTTTTACTGCAAAATTTGGTCAAATAATGGCATGAAGTGATTGAAGCTTTTGCCTGATTTCAGAGTACAGTAAATTTTCCAGAAAGAATGCAAAATAAGGATTCTAATATGAAATTAATTTTGTTGTTAAAGGCATAAAAGTGACCAAATTAGAGAGGTGTCATTCTCTACTTTTTTTATGGCAAAGACAGATAAGATCACACTTTTTTCCGAGAAACTTACGAAGATTGGCCTCAGAATTAATGACAAGTATCTCAGAAAAAGCAAAATTAAAATTTATCATATGACCCTATTGAATGTTATATAATCTCAGTGGCATACAGTATAAAACAATGTATTTTGTTTACATACTGGAGTTAGTTTTTCCACTTTACAGTTGAAAGAAACTGCTGACACTGAGTACAACTCAACTATTAGTTTATGTGTGTAGCACATGTATGATGAAGAAATTTGGGCAACTTTTATTTTCCATTTATCACTGAAAACCTATGCTACAGGAAAAGACTTCTTGTTTAGTTAATTATTTTTGTCAGTTATTTTTAGACAGGAAAGACAGAACACCAACCATGCATATAGCAAAAAAGGACATCACTACCTCAGTGAGAGATTGTACCTAAAGTCAGTCTGTGTTCTCTTTTATTTCCACAGAAGAGTTGGCAATTGAGAAATAAGCCTCTTGACAGTAAATGAAAATGAAAATTGGAAAAACCAGTAAATTGTAGCCCTTGAGGTTGCAGTTTTGCATTCCATGCAAAGGAATTGCCAGTGAATAAGACTGCTTATCCTTACTGGCATATGCTGGCTTTTGAGGAAAGAGCTGTTCACATGAGGTTTTAAAATAAATGATAAGACTAAAAGGACTTTTGTGACATTGGTGCTTCAGTAAAGCTATTTCTGTGGCTTGTTCGGGTGGTGTCTTATTGATATTTAGTATTTTGATTGGCCTGAATCTAGCACGTCAGGCTGAAATGTCAGGATTTTAATTAATTGAGGACAAGGCACTGATATTTCCTAAAAAGACTGAACTGTGGTGGAGACGCTCATCACTAACAGCTTAACTCTTTCCCCTTGAGAACTTTTCCTCTTGACAGAGAAAGCAATCGTTTTTAGTATACATTTTTTTAAAGTCCAAGTTCTGCAGAAGACAATCAAGAAATACTTTTCAGAGCCATATTAGCCAGAGTGGATCAGGAACCCATTCACCACGACCTGCCTAGTAGAAGAGCCAGGCTTCCCGCATTGAGTGTGTTCATCTGCATTCAAGTCACCCACAAAGAGCAGTCTCTCTGTAATTTCTGTGTCTGCATCTGATCCACTTGTCAAAATCTCCCCGACAGAGCCACCAAACATGTACTTCCACTCCTGGTGACCTATAATTGTGAATTAGAGGTTTCCAATTCAAAAGATAAAAAGAAAAAGAAAGGAAACTGACTTATAATCCAGATTGTCTATCAAGTTGACTAGGGATCCCTTGATGAAAAACCATCAAATTTCATTTCTATTACTGGCAGTAAATAATTTCTCTTACCATTATTAATTTTTATGTTTTGTTTGATATTTTTTATTTTTTTGTTAATTTATTTTTTATTTACCTAAAAGTGGTAGACCAAAAGTTAGGGGGGAAAACTGTAATGTAGAACCGGTAGCTACATACTGTCACCACTAGATGGTGCCCGTACCTCAGTGAACGAAAATGCTGAATCAGTAGTGTGGAAACCAATAAATGTGCTGATGTAGTGGGGCCACTGAGTAAGATTTAGGCTACGGATGGAATACAGGTACATTTTTTATAGTATGAGACAAGTAGGTTAGCAGAGGCTAAAAATAGGAAATTACTTAACATTCAGAATGTTTGCAAACTTTAAAAATTCTGTCAAAAAGAACAAAAAAAATGAAGAATAAAATAAGCAAAAAGAAATACAGATTAAAGTTTTATAATTTTAAGTGTAACACAGTACTTCCATGAATAATGTAAAGTATTTGAAGAGTATATAAGTATAAAATTTAGGTAAATAGGAAACAGACTTTAAGATAAATTTATGTTTAAAATCAAGAAATAAGGACAAAAATCAAATAATATGCAGCAAAGAAAAATTCGGTATAATAACATGTGTGAAATTGATTTTAACTTGAGAAAGAAGACATGGAACTATGATAAAAGATACTCTTAATGTTTATTTTCATATATATATATTTATCTGCTAAAAACCATCCATCTTTTTAATGTGAACTTCTGTGAAGCTAATGCTAAGATTACAGTGTTGAATAAGACACATTCTCTGCCTTGAAGCACTTTACGCAGAGTCTGAGTGGTTGGGGCCAGTAGAGAAATTATAGACACCAGCTAGTCCTAGCTCCCACCTAACACGGGAATCCTGTCAACTTCTGCCAAAATAACTGTGATAAGAAGAAACCTCACTGCTTCATTACAACCCATTGCTTCATAGGGCTAATTTTAGGAAACTCTTTCTTATATTGAAACATTTTAGTATAAGGGCATTTCTATCCAGTAGTTGTAGTTCTACCCTGGGGTGCAGCACAAAACAAATCAGCTTCTTCCACCTGATGGTCAGTCATTCAGATCATGGTCATAGCTACACTCTAGGCGTATTTTTTCCTCGAGAGTAAACACATTACTCTTTCCTCAAGAGTAAACACATTACTAGTATCTTTCACAGTAATTTTGTAGACAGTTATCCTTCCCTATTTTATGTTTTCTGTACATTTTTATATGCAGTCTTTCTATAAGTCATAGACAACAATACTGATTTGTGTAAAATACTGATTAGAGAACTTTTCTGGGTTGGCATCAATCTGCTGTTCAAAACTCTGAATAGAATTATTCAATTAGCTATTAAGCCAACCCATATGTCTCTATCACAAATATAACATCAAAGTCTTTGTTACATAGCTTTCCAACCTCATTAATTTATCAAGCAATTTTCCAAAGAAGACATACAGATGGCCAGCAGGTACATGAAAAGATATTCAACATTACTAATCATCAGGGAAATGCAAATCGAAACTATAGTGAGGTATTACCTCACACTTGTTAGAATGGCTGTCATCAGAAAGACAAGAAATAAAGATGCGGAGAAAAGGGAACCCGTGGGCACTGTTGGTAGGAATGCAAATTAGTGCGGCCAATGGAAAACAGTATAGAGATTGCTCAAAAAAATGAAATATAAAACTACTATATGATCCACCAATTCCACTTCTGGGTATTTATCCAAAGGAGACGGAAATACTAACTTGAAAAAATATATGCACCCCTGTGTTCACTGCAGCATTATTTACAATAGCCAATATATGGAAACAACCTCTGTGTTCAGATGAACTGATAAAGATGTGGAATATATACAATGGAATATTATCAGCCATAAAAAAAAAGAGGGATATCTTGCCATTTGCGACACCGTGCATGGACCTTGAGGGCATTATGCTATGTGAAACAAGTCAGACAGAGAAAGACAAGCACTGTATGATCTAAATCGATGAACAAAAATAACAAGCTCATAAATACAGAGCACAGATAGGGGGTGGCCAGAGGCAGTGGGTGAAATAGGTGAAGGGGAATCAAGAGGTATAAGCTTCCAGTTATAAAATAAATCATGGGGGTGTAATGTGCACCGTGGTGACTATAGTTTATACTATACTGCGTATTTGAAAGATATTAAGAGAGTAAATCTTTAAAGTTCTTGCCACAAGAAAAGAAATTCTGTAACTGTGGTAATGGATGTTAACTAGACTTACTGTGGTGATCATTTCACAATATATACAAATTACCAAATCATCAATCATGTTGTATACCTGAAACAAATATGATATACATTAATTATACCTCCATTTTTTTAAAATTATCAAGCAATTGGCCACCTTATATATGCAGAACAGCATATCATGCACTGGGATGCAAGTGAAGAAAGACCAGGTTCCTTAGAGTTTGGAGGTGATGACAATCAGGTGTAACTGTTTAGAATATAACCACAGGATGACTGAAGGGGACTCAGCGGACGTCAGAAGCACAGAAGACAGCTTTACCCAAGTCCCTGCTTGAGGGCTTCTTATGGAGTTGGCAGCTGAGCTAGATTCTGAAGGGTCAGAAGGAGTTAGCGCTGATAGCAGAGATGGGGTGAGGGATGCCAGGCAGCAGATGTCAGGACCTTCATCCTGAGGCTAGATTTTTCCTGTTATTTTTGAGACTCACTCTCTTTGCCAAAGAATCCAGAAACAGAATAGTAATTTAGTTATTCATTAGTCCTACTCTTTGTATAGATGTCCAAATGTCTTCCCTTTTTTGTTCTTCTTGCACTAAAATAGCCTTAAAAAGAAATCTAACCTTTTCTATGATAAAAACACCAAGGCTGTAAGATTTCTATATTATTAGATAATCAAAATCCTAGCCAAAGTACAAAAAAAGCTGCTTAAATTGCTCTTCTCACCACTGCTTCCTTTTGGAGAAGAAGAAAAAAAAAACTAGCAGGTAAAGGGGAACTTAAATGGCTGGGAATAACCTCAGGTGAAATTGTTAAGAATGTACAGTGGCCTTCTACCTCTAGGATTGCAGCTTCTGTCTTCTTTCTCCAGTCCCCCCTACACCACAGCACACACATCCTCAATTTCAGACACATTTGCTACCCGTCCCCTTCTCTCCCATCTTGTCTAGAGTCTTCTCCAGAATTTCACATTTGTTAATAAATTCATTAAAACACTAGTTAATAACAAAATTGTGCATGCTCAAATAAGGCCTCAGGATGTAAATTACTCCAGGTGTACCTGAGTTTCCAGAGAGAGTCTGGAAGTCCTCAAAACTCCAATGGATAAGGCTATAATAACCAGAATAATGCCCTCTTGAATCATACCACGTTGGCAGCTGTTCTTCTGACCCATTAATTGTTAAGCCAACACAGCACATATTTCCCACCTCATTTCCCTTCCCAAAACATCTAGCCTAATAAGCAATACTCAAATCAGTCATCATTGTGTAAGATGAGAGATAGGAAAGGAAGTGACATCTAGGTATCCAGGAAATGCAGACTTGTGAGCAATTTTTTTATTCTTAGAATTATAAGGGAGATGCAAACTACACAGATGTAGATTTTTAAACTAGAGTATTAATTTTTACTAGAAATGACACTTGATATAATCAAAAAGGCAAAACTTAGCTTGGTTCAAAGAATATTCATAAGATGGCCTTTGATAAAGTCATAGATATCGTTAATGTTCTTATTTGGTTTTGTTTTCCTTTTGGAACCAGGTTATTCAGAGAATATTCTACACAGTCAACAGATCTTGGAGTGGAAAAATTACTTCAACAGAGATAAGAAAAAGCAACTTTTTGCAAGTATGCTTCATTGAAATTCATATATAAGGAGCAATCTAGATAATATTCTTCATTTAACAAATATCTGAGTGCTTATTATGTGCAAAGCCCTGTCACTACTTTCCGTCATTAAGTGATTACCAGATACCTGGGATGTGTTGGGGGAACAAAGGTGAATAACAGGAGATTATTGCATCAGGGCACGCCATAGAGCAAGAGAAAAGTGCACACACAGCCACACATGACTTGAAAAATTTCACAGAAATGTGTCGTAAACATGCAATAAAGGTTTCACAATAGGACTGGCATGTGATCTTGACCGTGGAGATATCAGGAGTTTACCAAAGAAGAAAAAAATAGAGGAAAGGGGCATTCCAGACAGAGAGGAAGCAGCATAAGCAAAGGCCCAGAAGCATGGAAGTGGCGTGTTGAGGAACTGCAGAGCAGTCTTGAGCGGCCACAGTCTCCACGGAGAGAGCCATCAGTGATGAGGCCTGCGGGTGTGACAGGGCCAGGCTGGGAAGGACCTTGAAAAAGAAATAGAGGAATTTCTGCTTGATCCTTTCAGCAATGACTCTTTATCCAGCTCCTGCTGGAGAAAATTACTAAAAATTCCTAAGAAAAGTATACATTTCATTCAATTATTTTATTTTACCAAATAAGAAAGTATTGACCACTAGTGGGAGCCTTTCACCGAGGCAGTCTTCATGCCTGATTGTTCAAGCTTTTCTGTCAACCTAAAGAAAGTAGAATTGGTCACATTTCCTTAAAAGGAAATGAAATATTTTATTTTAAATGAATCATACTAAATGAAGCTTAGGCGAACAATACAACCTTATTTATTCTCTAATTTTTTTTTCTATCTTCATCTGGGACAAAGTAACGAAGCCTTGGCAAAATTAGCAACCCGTAATAGCTATGCAAACATTTTTTATTCTAATAAATGAAAAGTCATCATCAAAGTCATTATCAATACTTACTGAACACGTGGTGTCTGCCTAGGCTCTCAGGAGGTAATGTGGGATGGCTTGAGATGGCAATAATTCCATTAAAAAGGCCTTAAACCTTAAGAATGATAATAATCCCTGACATTCCTGAAGCACGTTAGAGTCTGTAGTTTCTAGATCAGTATTATAATCCTTTTTTTTTTTTTTTGACTAATGATAAAGGTTGAGGCCCAAATATGGTTGAGTGACTTGGATAAGATCACATAGCAAGTAAATGGCTGAACTGGAAATAGAACTCAAGTGTTCTGCTTCCCTCTGTTTTCTTCCCTACCTCTCTCCTTAGTCTTCCTCTTATACGTGAATATATGCTCATGAAACATTCAGATAAAATAAACATGTATAGACTAGTAAGCAGAGGTCACTATTTATCTCTTCACTTGGCCATTTCACTCCCTTTCCCAGAGGGAACCCATATCGTCTGTGGTTTTATTCCCTTATCTGTGTATTTATGGAGTATGTAGTTTTGTTCTGAATGACTGCTTCATTGGATTTTTTTAAATATGTGAAACCATACTCATTGTTCTGTTAACTTTTTTTAACTTAACAGTATGTCTTGACATCCTTTTCATTTCCATTCATATAAATCTATCTCATTCTTTTAACTGCTGCACAATCTATGGCATGGCTGTACTGTAATTACATATTCCTCTGTTGAAGATGGTCAAGTCGTTTTTATATTCTCCCCATTACAATAATGCAGTGAACATCCTTGTACTTTCCTCTTGTCTGTAAATGAGTAAGAATTTCTCTAAAATAGCCTACTGGAGGGAAAATCCTGGATCAGATGGTATATGCATTTTCAGTGTGACAGATCCTGCCAAGTTACCCTCCTAAACGCCTGCATTTGTTCACACTTACATACTCACCAACAGCAGAAGTTACACTTTTTTCTTCATTTTATGACAGTCCAGTAGGTGAAAATGAGAGCTCCTTGCTTCTCAAGATCTTTTTATTGTGCATATTCTGCTTTATACACATTAAAGAGCATTTTATAAAACAAAACATTACAAGAAAGTTTGGAAAACAGAAGAAAAAACATTTTACCATCCTAATACAACTAATGTTTTTGTATGTATTCTCTAGTCTCATTCAGATGCATATCTGGATTTTAAGATTTAACATAGTTCTTAATGTGTACAATCTTACATCGGATATTCTGCACCCACTATATGGTTTTCCATTTTTTCTATGTAGACTTTATAATGTTTAGTGGCTTCATAATCTTTCATTAAGTGGATTTTACCATAATTTAATAATTTGTGTTGTTTTCGATTTGCCCCAAAGCATTTTAGATTCCCAGTATTTACATTTTAGAAAATAATTTTTATCAAAGTAATACATTTGCATTATGAAATGAGTCACCTTTGTTTCTTATGTTTTTCACCTTGAATTCCATTTTATTTTCTAATGATATTGACATACGTTTTCTTTTTGTTAAGATTTAGCTAGAGTATGTTTTAACTCTCCTTTTAAATTTTATTTCAGACTTACCTCTTACAGACACCCTATGCCTAGATCTGCTCTTTGAGCTTGGTTTTTATTCTCAATCTGAAGATCTTTTAATGGGAGATTTAGCTCATTCACCTTTATTTTGATTGTTGGTGTATCTGATCTTATTTTTGCCATCTCACTTTGTTTTTTCTATTTCCTAAGTTTCCTTATGGTTTCTTTTATCTTTTTTTCTGAATCTTTCATTTCTGAAAAGATCTTCATTTATCTGCCCACTTATATCATAATTTGTCTGGCTATAAGAATTCTGGGCCCAAAATCATTGTTTCTGGTGTTTTCACTGGGGGCACACAGTGAGTCAGAAGAGAAGCAGGTTTATTTCCATCCCAGGGCCCTGCAGCTCTTCCCTACATGCCTTCTATGCCAGCCGTTCTTCCCCACCACTTCCCCGCATCATCACAGTGGTATACATAAGTCACCTTTATGGTAAACTTGATTCCATTACAAAACCAATCCTGTATGTGGATGCCCACTCTTCATAATAGAATAGATAGATGACCATTCTTCGTAACTTTGAAAAGTTAAAAGCAGTGTCAGTTTATAGCCATGTAATAAGTAAGTCTGTTGTCTGATTGTTCTGTGCTTGCTAGTCTGGGGACCTCTGATAGGCTGCAGGCCCCTTGGTGACGGTCCTTCCCTTTCCCTGCTTTTAAATCCTCCATAGCATCTCACCCTTTGCTAAGCATATTACATAGCTCGTAAATACTTGTAGATTGATCAACTGATTAAAGGTAGAATGAGGTTGCCTACTAAAAGTTCCCAGTTTGGTACCAAAACCAAAATTTTTTATTCAGTTTAAAATAAAAATTTACTAGAATCTATATAATGGCCAAACCTGAGTTTTCATAATTTTAAAATAAATTAATCTTTCTATTCATACCATTTCAGACTCTAGCCCTTTTGGAAGAAGAGGAAGATATAAACCAAATCACAGATTACTTCTCCTATGAACATTTCTATGTTATTTATTGTAAATTTTGGGAACTAGATAGTGACCATGATCTCTACATCAGCCAAGCCGATCTATCTCGATACAATGACCAGGGTAAGTGTTTCTACAATAGTCGAGACTTAACTATTTTGAAGAAGGCAAGAGTTAAATCGTGCTCGCTCATTATGAGGAATTCCCTTATCTTAAAATCTGTATGTAATCAAGTCCTATTTAAAGGGCCAAGAAATGTTAAGTGGAAATGGTGACAAGATTAATTTTTATTTAGAAACCGGGTGTAGGAGAAGGGCTTTGGAGGTCAGTAAGAAATCAGTCTTAGTTTTGATCAGTTGGTGAGTCTTTATAGTGATGGCTTATTTTCTGATGATGAACTAAATAAAAATCACATCTGTGTAAATTTTACTTGGAAGAGAACATATATACACCGTTTTAAATTCTCATTTTATATTTATAAACAGCCAAGGATGAAAATAATGTTTCTAACTTGCCAGTGTTTTCAAGGACTCAGAAAAACTTACATTTCGGAATTTATTTCTAGAAAAGATTTTTTTCTGCAGATGAATTTTGTGTGCTTTCTTTTGTCAAAAAAACAAAAAATTACATATCGCATGCTACTACACTTTTTGCTTCATTTTGACCAATAGTAGTAAACTTAGAACCTATTACCTACTGATTTAATATTCTTAACCAAGCACCAAGACACACTGATAATCCTTCTCTCATAAGATTGTCCCTGTTCTATTCTTAAATGTCTTCTCAGACACTGTGGATTTTTTAAAATAAGCCATTAGCCTTCTAGATGTAGCAAAGTACAAATCTCAAATAAATGCACTGAATTTTGCTTCTGTTATTTGGTATATCTGTGACTAATAGTATACATTTAAAAAAATAGTATACATCTTAAGGAAAGTTTCATTCTATATGATGTCAAGTTTTATAGAACTTACCATATTTAAGAAAGAGTCCTGCCTCCCAAAACTCAGGTACCAACCAGACATCACGAAGAAAATACTAAATTGTACTTATTTGATAAACAAGCATTTTAGTACTGTATCTTCACTGGTTCAAGTACAGGCATACCTCATTTTATTTCACTTTGCTTTATTGTGCTTTGCAGTATTTTTTACAAATTGAAGGTCCTACGTTGAACAAACCTATTGGTGCCATTTTTCCAACAGCATTTGTTCACTTAGTGTCTCTGTGTCACATTTTGGTCATTCGCACAATATTTCAAACTTTTTCATTATTATTATATTTGTTATGGTGATCTGTGGTCAGTGATCTTTGATGTTACTTTTGTAATTGTTTTGGGGTGCCATGAACTGCTCCTGTATCGTAGCCAACTTGATCGATAAATGTTGTGTACCTTCTGACTGCTCCACCAACCAGATATTTCCCTGTCTCGCTCCCTGTCCCAGTCCTCTCTGTTCTCTGAGACACAGCAATATTGAAATTAAGTCAATGAATAGCCCTATAGTGGCCTCTAAGTGTTCAAGTGAAAGGAAGAGTCACACGACTCTCACTTTAAATCAAAAGCTAGAAATGATTAAGCTTAGTGAGGAAGACAAGTTGAAAGCCAAGATAGGTGGAAAAGTAGGCTTCTTGTGCCAAACAGTTGGCCAAGTTATGAATGAATGCAAAGAAAAGTTCTCGAAGGAAATTAAAAGTGCTAGTCCAGTGAACACACGAATGATAACAAAAAAAGTGAAATAGCCTTGTTTGCTGATATGGAGAAAGTTTTAGTGATCTGGAAAGAAGATCAAACAAGTCACAACATTCTCTTAAGCTAAGTCTTCATGCAGAACAAAGCCCTGTCTCTCTTCAATTCCATGAAGGCTAAGAGAGATGAAGCTACAGAAGGGAAGTTGGAAACTAGCAGAAGTTGGTTCATAAGGTTTAAGGAAAGAAGCCATTTCTATAATATAAAAGTACAGGGCGAAGCAGCAAGTTATCCAGATCTAGCTAAGACAGTTAATAAAGGTGGCTACACTAAACAACAGATTTTCAGTGTAGACAGAACAGCCCTGTATTGGAAGAAGATGCCGTCTAGGACTTTCATAGCTAGAGAGAAGTCAATGCCTGGATTCAACACCTCAAACGACAGGCTGACTCTCTTGTGAGGGGCTAATGCAGCTGGTGACTTTAAGTTGAAGCCAATGCTCACTTACCTTTCTGAGAGTCCTAGGGCTCATAAGAATTATGCTAAATCTTTTCTACCTGCGCTTTATAAATAGAACAACAAAGCCTGGATAACAGCACATCTGTTTACAACATGGTTTTCTGTATATTTTAAGCCCACTATTGAGACCCACTGCTTAGGAAAAAAAGATTCCTTTCAAAATATTACTGCTCATTAACAATGTGCCTGGTCACCCAAGGTCTCTAATGGAGATGTACAGTGAGATTACTGTTCTTTACATGCCTGCTAACACAGCATCCATTCTGCAGCCCATGGAGTAATTTCAACTTTCAAGTCTTATTTAAGAAATACATTCCATAAAGCTATAGCTACCATAGATAACGATTCCTGTGATGGATCTGGGCAAAGTCAACTGATAACCTACCGGAAAGGATCATCATTCTAGATGCCATTAAGAACATGTGATTCATGGGAAGAGGTCAAAATATCACCATGAACAGTTTGGAAAAAGTTGATTCCAGCCCTCATGGATGACTTTGAGGGGTTCAAGACTTCAGTGGAGGAAGTAACTGCAGATGTGTTGGAAATAGCAAGACAGTTAAAAGTACAGCCTGAAGATGTGACTGACTTGCTGCAATCCTATGATAAAACTTTAATAGATGAGGAGTTGCAGCTTATGGATGAGCAAAGAGAATAGTTTCTTGCGATGGAATCTACTCCTGGTGAAGATGCTGTGAAGATTGTAGAAATGACAACAAAGGATTTAGAATATGACACAAACTTAGTTGACAAAGCAGCAGCAGAGTTTGAGAGGATTTTCTCCAATTTTGAAAGAAGTTCTACTGTGGGTAAAATGCTATCAAACAGCATTGCATGTTACAGAGAAATCATTTGTGAAGGAAAGAATCGATCCATTCAGCAAACTTCATTGTTGTCTTATTTTTTAAAATTGCCACAGCCACCTCAGCCTTCAGCAGCCACCACCCTGCTTAGTCAACTGTCATCAACATTGAGGCAAGAGCCTCCACCAGCAAAAAGATTACAGTTTGCTAAAGGTTCAGATGATGGTTAGCATTTTTTAGCAATAAAGTATTTTTAATTAAGGTATGTACCTAGTTTTTTTAGATATAATGCTATTGCACACTTATAGGCTACAGTATAGTATAAACATAACTTATATGTACTGGGAAACCAAAAAATTCACGTAACTTGCTTTATTGTGATATGCACTTTATTGAGGTTGTCTGGAGCCGAACCCACAATACCTCTGAGGTATGCCTATAGTCATAACCTTCCTGTTACCGGAATAGCATAAAAATGGACATACTCATAGGGGTATCAGGTCATCTTTACTAGCTATGCACCTTCTGGTTACCAGTGGTCAGATCATCTGTACAACATGAGCTAGCCTCTAAAGGTCGTGCAGAACCCTGTGGTCTCTAAGGCACCTTCTCTGGCTGGCATAACTACAGTTCTGATTAAGTCCCAAAATATTGTGTATACACACGTAGCAACTCATTAGAGGCATGTTAAAGGAATGAAGTCTAGAACAGCTGGCATCTAGGCCTGCATAATGAAAGGGCCACTGAAACTCTGCATAACTGCCCTCCCACCAACCTGTCTTTAATGGGACAACATAAGCTTCAGTTTTAGGAGGTTAAACCTTCCAAATCTTTAAAAAAATAAAAGAAGTGTTTCAAAAATACTTTAGCTTCAGAATTGAATATCCTTGCCTTTGATATATAACCCCCTTTTTTTCTATCTGGCACAAATTATTAACCCCATAAACCAGTGTTCAACAAAGTCTAGAGGGTCCTTATATAACCTTTGGTACATAACCAGGCATGGCTGTGCTGACACACATATGCTCAACATTCTTCAACCAAACTAATTAACCTTTATGTTGACTATGCCTGACTCTGTGCAGAAGAGTTAGATGCTGATAGCTGCTAACTCTCTGGTGACCTCATCACTGGTTCTGAAATTTTAGTGTGCACGCCTTTGCCTGGGGCACTGGCTGAAAGAACAGATTCCTGTCCTCACCACATCTCTGGGTCCAAGATCCATTAGCATCTCCTTTTTTAAAACTCATGCTTTTGGTTACTTTGAACTCACAGCGATGTACACTGATACAGATTCTCTAGGATCTATCATCAAAAGGAATATACTGTCTTAAGATATTATTGTCCCTCTCTGAGTAAAACCTAGTGCTGGAATTTCTAACAAATTGTACAATGTGTCACATAATATCCTGGACTTCTATAGGATGAGAATGTAAGAAAAGTATCTGTGGTATATTTCAGTATCTTTTATAAATTTCTACATGAAAACATTCTCCATCGTTTTACTCAGATCCCTTATATTAGGAGCCAACAGTCAGTTCCCCTTTGAATTTAATGCTAGGAAAAAATTTGTCTGGTTTTAGAGGAAAAGTTGTCTTATTGAATAACAAGATCAATACAAATTTTGTACATTTTTGTCTTAGTTGTCAGTATATTCAGAACCAACTTGGTGCTTAACTATATTAATACACTGCAGCTGTCAGGCACATCCGTTTGCCTGTTCTTTTGTAATGATTGATTGATTGATTGATTGATTGATTAAGCCATCTCAAATTCTTACTTTCAAAAAATATAAATTATACATAAGTAAAAAGTTACTACTCATATTCACATCATGAAGATTATTAAGTTTTAGCTTGAAGCTGTAAAAATAAATTGCCAAAAGTATTCCCTTTGAGAGCATGTTTTAACTAGCTTTGTACTTTTTATTTACATTTAGCTTCATCAAACAGGATTATTGAAAGGATATTCTCTGGGGCAGTAACAAGGTAAGAAAAAGCATCTGAGTTTAAAAATGAACTACAATACTGTAACAATCTCATTTTAGCAAGGCTTCCTGAATAATTTGGCCATGCTGTAGGTCAGATAATAATACTCTACAAAACATGGAGTAATGGCTTCATATAAGACAGTAGTAATTCTTTTATATATGGGCATTAGTCCTTTATCTAAATACAGGTAACAGTGCTTCACCTGGTGATTATTTGCATTTACATTAGAAAGCAGATTTCTTCATATCTGCAAATGCTTTCTGGTTTCAACCTCTAGGCCTTTGAAAACAAGATAGGCAATGGAAAGGGGTTGCCTTTTGTGAGGTTTCTAGCATTGTAATTTTTTTAACTTAATTTCCAGAGAAAGATGTTACTTTATCTCTTAGTCTGTCATCCTACTAAATTTACCTAAGTAACTGCTCAGGAAATGTTATAACCATATGTTTTCTTCAGGGGAAAAACATTACAGAAAGAGGGAAGAATGAGCTATGCCGATTTTGTTTGGTTTTTGATCTCCGAGGAAGACAAAAGGAACCCTACCAGGTATGACTTCCAAGTTTCCTTTGCCAAGATGGAACAGACATAGTCTCTGCCCTCTCAGACTGAATCCATAGTCACAGCATATCAGGAGCCCTTACCCCCAGAAACAAAGGTGAGGTGATGTGAGCTGGCCCTGAAGGGTAAGTAGGACTGGTAAGCATTTATGTGGAATATAGGACTACATACTGTGAATTTTAGTTGTTTCCTGATCTTCCTGGTTCAGTAGTAAATTGGAGAGGAAAGAAGAGCAAATTGTGGATGACTGATATATGAGAACATGCCCTCATTCCCCCATTTAGAATCATCTCTCCCTTCCCTTGGCATACCTGATTTGTAGCTGTGAGTTTACACATCTATAACATTGTGTTACACAAGCTAGGAAGAAAAAGAAGAGAGGGCTACAAACATCTGTGTCCCTCTGTTTTTCTTCCTAGCTTGTGTGACACAGTGCCCTGCACATAGCTTGTGCTTAGTACCGAGGGAGAGAGAGGCAGCCATCCCTGATGCTGCTCGCGGGTGTCATTGACTCAGCTGTCTGCATGGTAGTTCAAGATGTTATCTAAATGTTGGATGTATGGTTTTGAAATCATTAAAACAGAAATAAAACTAAGCTATTTCGGGCAGCTTATTATATTATTTTAAATAACTTTGTTGTCCATTTCAAAAATAGTAATTTGTTGTTCATTATGGATAACATGGATAAAGCAGAAGAAAACAAATTTTAATGCTAATAATTCTAACACTCAGAAAAAGACTATTAAGAGTTAATATGTGTTATATAGTTTTTTTCATATAAACGTTTACATACTCTTTGGACATTAAGATTAATTCCATAGGATTAAATCCTAGATACTATACACTCCAAAATTTTCATAGAATGCTCTACTAAATATCCTCTAGCTTTAGCTGAATACTTGTCACACCCACTGTTTTTTCCCTTAAACTCTCCCAAAAAGGACCTGCTAAGGTTAAAGGAGACATTTTTAAGAGCATTTATAAAAATTATTAAACTGCTTTTCAGAAAAACTATAATTTTATACTTTATTAACAAAGTATTGAGCATATTTCCTATAACCCTTAATACTAGGAGTCTTCCTCTTGATAAATTAATAATTTTATCAATATTTATATCAATATCAATAAAATATTTTCAAACTTGATAAATAAAAATTTAGTATTATCTTATTTTGCGTTTCTTTGATTGCTAGTGAGACTGAATTTTTTTCATATATTTTTGGCCATTTTTATTTCATCTTAGATGACTTGCCTTTTCATATCTTTTACTCATTTCTGCTGGATTAATTTGTATAAGTTTATTGTTTTATCACAAATACACATTAAATATTAAAAATTATAAAATACAAATATTCAGAAGCCTTAATATAAAATTCATTCATAATTGCATGACCCATAGTTAACATTTTGGTATATGTCCTTTCACACCTTCTTCTCATCCTACTTCCTCTCTCCCCCTTCTTCTTCCCTTCATCCCCTCCTTATAGTCCTCTGCCCTCTCTTTCTCTCTGCACCAAATGACATAGTATGCTAAATGGTATCATACAATACAATTTTGTAATACACTTTTTCATATAGGAGGATATTTCTATGCAAGTATGCATGTTTATAATCATTTTATCATTAATCCATTATTTAGAGTACTTAGGTTGTTTTAATTACTTAAATTTCCAAAGATTTGAAGTCTGTATTTTTCTGTTTCTTGCCTTTTTGCTGTTCTATTAATCCTCTCAATTTCAATCTTTTATCTTTCATATTTACTTAGTTATGGAAAAGCTTTCCTCAAATACTTCCCATTTTGTCCCGTTACCCCGTAGGAACAAATGAAGAGAACTAGAAATGATAATAAAGCAGGTTAATATAACAAACTTTGTGATTTATACACGTGCTCTCCTTTCTCCTCTCAGCTTCTTTGAAAAACAAATTATATACAGGAATAATTATTGTTGGGTCTGTAATATATAGAGATGTAATATATATATATATATATATATTATATATATGTGCTATATATATATAGCACAACAAGAAAGAAGAGAGAATAGAGTTATATAGGGGTAACATTTAAAATCTCACTGGAACTAAGTATAAATCTGAAGTAATTTAAGAAGTTAAAATGTATATGGTAAGCCTTAGAGCAACCAGTAGGAAATTAACTCAAAAATGCATAGTGAAAAAAATCATTAAGAGTTAAAATGTTCCATTTAGAAAATACTCACTTAATGTAAAAGAAAGCAGTAAAGGAAAAATAGAGGAAAAGCTCCAAGATACATAGAAAAGAAAAAGTAAAATGACGGGCATAAGTCTAAGTATAACAATAATAACATTAAATGTGAATGGATTCATCATATTGTCAAAAGGCAGAAATTTTATTTTTCAGACTGAATCAGAAAAACACGTTTTTTGGATACAATTCTGTACTGTCTACATGAGATACATATTAGATTTAAAGATACAAAAGGGTGCAAAAAGAAATACAAAAGATCAAGATACATCATACAAATAACAACCATAAGAAACCTAGAGTGGCTATATAAATATCAGAGGTCATAGACTTTAATAAAAAAATTGTTACAACAGACAAAAAAGAACATCTTATTTCATAAAAGGATCAGTCCCACAGAAAGACATACAATTATAAACATATATACACCTAGCAGCACAAAGCCCTAAAATATATGAAATAAAAATTGTAAGGAAATTGTAAGGAAAAATAAACAATTCAGCAGTAGCATTTGGAGACTTCAGTACCCTGCTTTTGGTAATAGACAAAACAGCCAGGAAGGAGATCAACAAGGAAATAAAATTCATGAATAACACTATAAATGAAACCAAAAACCAATAAACCTAACAGATATCTATAGAACACAAGCTAAGAACAGTAGAATATGTATTCTTCTCAAGTGCACATATAGAACATTCTCCAGGTTAGAATATGTGGTAGGCCACGTAATAGCCTTCAAGAATATAAAAAGTGAAATTATATAAATTATGTTCTCTGACCAGAATAAAATTAATAATAACAGAAGGAAATGTAGGAAGTCACAAATAAATAGAAACAATGCACTGCTTAAATAACCAGTGGATCAAAGAAGAATACATAAAAGAAATTAGAAAATTATTTAAAATTAATGAAAATGAAGACACAGCATACCAAAACTTTAAGATGAATGAAAAGGAAAACAGTATACCAAAACTTACGGGATGTAACAAAAGCAGTACAAAGAAAATTTCTTCCTGTAAATCCATATATTGAAAAAGAAGAAATGTCTTAAGTCAATAACCTAACCTTCCACTTTAAGAAACCAGGAAAAAAGAGTAAAAGAAAATTAGCAAACAGAAAGAAGAAAAGAATAAAGATTAGAATGCATAAATGAGAGAATAGGAAAATAAAATCAGTGGTGCCAAAAGTCATTTCTTTTGAAAAGATCAATAATATTGATAAGGCTTTAGCTATCCTAATCAAGAAGAAAGAGAACATACAGATTAAGGTCGGAATGAAGAGGGAACGTGAGTACTGACCATATAGGAATAAAAAGGATTATAGTAGATATATACAACAACTTTCTGCTAATAAATTAGGTAACTTAGACAAAATGAACAAATTACCTAGAGAGACACAAACTACTAAACTGGTTCAAGAAGAAATTAAAAATCTGAATAGGAAGAATAATCCCAGGCTGAGTTGGCCTCACTAGAGAACACTATCAAACATTTAAAAAATAGTAACAATTCTTTACAAACTCTTAAAAAAAATAAAAGAGGAAGGAACATTTCCAAATTCCTTTCATGAGGCCAATATTACCCAGATACCAAAACCAGACAAAATATTACAAGAAAACTTCAAACCACTATTCTTTATGAATACAGATGCAAAAAATACTCAACAAAATTAGGAAACTGAATCTAGCAAAATATGAAAAAGATTGTGTACCACGAGCAAGTGAAACTTACCCCCAAAATACAAGATTGATTTACCATCTAAAAAAGCAGTTCTAAGAGGGAAATTTATAGCAACAAATGCCTACATAAGAAAAATAGAAAGATCACAAATAAACAACTTTACACCTAAAAAAACTAAAAAAGAACAAACTGAACCTGAAGTTAGCAGAAAGAAGGAAATGATAAAGTTCAGAGCAGAAATAAATGACATAGAGACTAGGAAAGATCAATGATCTTTGGTTTTTTGACAAGGTGAGCAAAATTAACAAACCTTTAGCTAGACTAAGGAAAAAGAAGACTCAAATAAAATTATAAGTGAAAGAGGAGACTTTACAACAGAAACACAAAAGATCATATGAGACTACTGTGAACATTAATGTGTCAACAAATTAGATAACCTAGAAGGAATGGATAAATTCCTAGAAACGTACAGCCTACCAAGACTGAATAGAAAATCTGAACAAATAACAAGTAAGGAGATAGAATCAGTAATTAACCTCCCCAAAAGGAAAAGCCCAAGACCTAATGACTTCACAGCTGAATTCCACCAGCAAAGGAGGAATGAATGCAAATTATTCTCCAGCTCTTCCAAAAAACTGAAGAGGAGGGAATATTCCCAAATTCACTTTATGAGACCAGTGTTACCCTCATACCAGATAAGGACACTATAAGAAAATTGCAGGCCAACGTCCCTGATAAACATAGATAAAGAAATCCTCAACAAAATACCAGCAAAATGAATTCAGCAACTTATTTAAATGATTATGCACCGCCATCAAGTGGGGTTTGTGCCTAGGATGCAAGGATGGTTTGACATACAAAGCAGTAAATGTCATATACCATATTAAAAGAATGAAGGATAAAAAAATATATCAATTCAATAAATATAGGAAAGCATTTGACAAAATTCAACACCCTTTAGAGATAAAAAGAAAATTCTCAAGTTAGGTGTATCAGGAATGTACCTCAACATGATAAAGACTGTGTATGACAGCTGGCATCATACTCAGTGGTAAAAATATGAAAGCTTTTCCTCTGAGATCAGGAACAAGACAAATATACCCATTCTTGCCACCTTTATTCAACTAGCAGGACTAATTAGGCAAGCAAAAGAAAAGATATCCAAACCAGAAAGGAAGAAGTAAAATTTTCTTTCTTTGCCGATGACATAATATCATATGTAGAAAACCTTTAAAGACTACAAAAAAAAAAAAAAACTGTTAGAACTAATAAATGAATTCAATAAAGTTGCAGAATACAAAATAAAACTACAAAAATTATTTGCATTTCTATACACTAACAACAAAGTATCTGAAAAGGAAATTAAGAAAATGGTCCCATGTACAATAGCATCAAATAAAATAAAACACACAGGAATATATTTAACCTGGGAGGTTAAAGATATGTACACTGAAATGTATGAAATCTTGATGAAAGAATTTGAAGAGGGTGCAAAAAATAGAAAGATATCCTATCTTCATGAGTTGGAAGAATGGATATTGTTAAAATATGCATACTACTGAAAGTGATCTACAGATTCAATGCAATACCTATCAAAATTCCAATGACATTTTTCACAAAAAAAAAATAAGAACAACCCTAAAATTCATACAGAAGTACAAAATAACAAAAAAAATCTTGAACAAAAATAAAGCTGGAGGTATCACACTACCTGATTTTAAAATATTCAATAAAACTATAATAATCAAAACAGCATGGTATTGGCATAAAACAGACATATATATTAATGGAACAGAATAGAAAACCCAGAAATAAATCTGTGCATTTATGGTCAATTGATCTTCAACAGAGATACCAAGAACACACATGAGGAAAGGACAGTCTCTTCAATGAAGGGTGTTGGGAAAACTGGCTATCTATATACAAAAGAATTAAATTGGACCCTTATCTCAACTATAAAAAGTCAACTCAAAATGGATTAAAGACTAAAGTATAAGACCTGAAACTATAAAACTACTAGACGAAAACATAGGGAACAAACTTACTGACACTGGTCTGTGAAATTTGATTTGGAGGGATATGACCCAAAAGCACAAGCACAAAAGCAAAAATAGACAAATAGGATTGAATAAAACTAGAAAGCTTCTAGTAGGAAGCAGTCAACAGAATGAAGAGAGAACCTATGGAATCAGAGAAAGTACATGCAAACGATACATATGGTAAAGAGTTAATATTGAAAATACATAAGGAACTCAATTCAATAGCAGGAAAGCAGCTCAATTAAAAAATAGACAAAGGATCTAAATAGACATTTCTTTAAAAAGATATACTAATGGCCATTTGTAAATTTCTGTCTCTTGGAAAAAAAATGTCTATTCAGCTCCTCTGCCATTTTAAAATTAGGTTGTTTGGTTTTTTGCTGTTGAGTTATATGAGTTTTTTATATATTTTGGATATTAACCCCTTATCAGATATATAATTTGATATAATTTGCAAATATGTTCTCTTATTCAGTAGGTTGCCTTTTTATTTTGTTGATGGTTTTCTTTGCTGTGCAGAAGCTTTTTAGTTTGATATAATCTCACTTGTTTATTTTTTACTTTTTTGGTTTGCTTTTGGTGCCAGATCAAAAAGAATCATTGCCAGTGTCAAGGAGCTCATTGCCTCAAAGCTAGAAGTTTTACAGTTGCAAGTCTTACATTCAAGTCTTTAATCCATTTTGAGTTAACTTTTGTATATGGTGTAAGATGGTGGTCCAGTTTTCCTGACATCGTTTATTAAAGAGACTATCCTTTCCCCTACTGTATATTCTTAGCTCTTTTGTTAACTATATATGTGGGTTTATTTCTGGGCCCTATTCTGTTCCATTGATCTATGTGTCTATTTTTATGACCACCATACTGTTTTGATTACTATAGCTTCGTAGTATATTTTTAAATGAAGTAGTGTGATGCTCCACCTTTGTTCTTCTTGCTCAAGATTGCTTTGGCTATTTGGGATCTTTTGTGGTTCCATACAAATTTTAGGGTTGTTTGTTCTATTTATGTGAAAAATGCCATTGGAATTTTGATAGGAATTGCATTTAATCTGTAGGTAGCTTTGGGTAGTACGGACACTTTAACAATGTTAATTCTTCTAGTCCATGGAAATGGAATATCTTTCAATTTGTGTGTATCTTCAGTTTCATCCACTAGTGTCCTGTGCTTTTCAGTGCACAGATCTTTCACCTTTTTGTTTAAATTTATTCCAAGATATTTTATTTTATTATTGATGCAATTGTAAACAGGATTCTTCATCTTTCTGCTAGTTTATTGTTAGTGTATAGAAATGCAATGATTTTTGTATATTGATTTTGTATCCTGCAATTTTACTGAGTTCAATTACTCTAACAGTGTTTTGGTGGAATCTTTAGGATTTTCTATATATAATATATAATCTGCAAAGAGTGACAGTTTTACTTCTCCATTTCAAATTTGGATGGCTTTTATTTATTTTCCTTGCATAATTGCTCTGGCTAGGACTTCCAGTACTACATTGACTAAAAACAGCAAGATTAGGTACCTTTTTCTTGTTCATTATCTTAGAGGAAAAGCTTTCAGCTTTTCACCATTGAGTATAATGTTAGCTATGGGCTTGTCATATATGACCCTTATTATGTTGAGGTATGTTCCCTCTGTACCCACTTTGTTGAGAGTTTTTATAATAAAGAGATGTTGAATTTTGTAAAGTGTTTTTTCTACGTCTATTTAGGTGATTATGTGTTTTCACCTTTCCTTGTGTTAATGTAGTGTATCACATTGATTGATTTGCAGATGTTGAACCATTCTTGCATTCCTGGAATATTCTTGGTATAATCCTTTTACTGCATTGTTTAATTCAGTTTGCTAATATTTTGTTGAGTATTTTTGCATATATATTCATCAGGAATATTGATCTGTAATTTTCTTTTCTTGTGGTATCCTTGTCTGGTTTTGTTATCAAGGGTAATGCTGGCCTCATAAAATGAGTTAGGATGTTCTTTCCTCTTCTGTTTTTTAGGAGAGTTCAAGAAGGGCCATTGTTTATTCTTTTTAGATATTTAGAATTCACTAGTAAATCTGTCTGATCCTCAACTTTTGTTTGTTGGGAAATTTTTCATAACTGATTCAATCTCCTTATTAGCAATTGGTCTGTTCAGAAGAAGGGAAAATAAAGAGGAGGTCTGCCATTTTTTTCTAACAAATTTTGTAAAACTGTGTCTGAGTCTAAAGTATACACATACATAACTTTCATTTGAAAAGAAACATAGACAATAGTAAGTCTAGGTGAGTAAAGGACCTTTAACAGGCCATTGCTAATGAGTGTCCGTATCTCCTAGCATTGAGTATTGGTTCCGCTGCATGGACTTGGATGGGGATGGTGTGCTCTCCATGTATGAGCTGGAATACTTCTATGAGGAGCAGTGTGAACGGATGGAAGCCATGGGCATTGAGCCCTTGCCATTCCATGATTTGCTGTGCCAGATGCTTGACCTGGTGAAGCCAGCCAGCGATGGTAAGATTGAATAAAGAGCTATTTGCACTATTCACCTATGTAAGAGTTGGGGATGTAACCTGGATTTTCCTAAATTATTTAACTTCCCAGAGTCTTTCATACAGGCTTTCCAAAAACAGAAGTATTTAAGTTTCTGCTTTACTGTTAGTGTAGAACCAACAGTCAATGGCAAATTCTGTTTAAGAAATAGGCTTTTTCCTGCAACCAACAAGCGACTAATTTCCAGAATATACAGACAGCTCTTACAAATCAATAACATAAAAAACAAGCAGCCCAATAAAAAAATTGGGCAGAAGACCTAAATAGACATTTCTCCAAAGAAGACATCTAGGTGGCCAACAGGCACTTGAAAAGATCCCAGTATTGCTAATTATTAGGGAAATGCACATCAAAACTACAGTGAGGTATCACTTCGCACCAGTCAGAATGGCCATCATTAAAAAGTCTACAAATAATAAATGCTGGAGAGAGTGTGGAGAAAAAGGAACCCTCCTACATTGTTGATGGGAATTTAAATTGGTGCAGCCACTATGGAGGACAGTATGAAGGTTCCTTAAAAAAATAAATATAGACTTAACATATGATCCAACAATCCTACTCCTGGGCATATATCTGAAGAAAACTATAATTCAAAAAGACACACGCACCCCAGTGTTCACAGAAGCACTATTTACAATAGCCAAGACATGGAAACAACCTATATGCCCATCGACAGATGAATGGATAAAGAAGATGTGGGGGGTGGGTGGGTGGGTATGTGTGTGTGTGTGTGTGTGGGTGTGTAATGGAATATTACTCAGCCATAAAGAAGAATGAAATAATGCCATTTGCAGCAACATGAATGAACCTAGAGATTATCATATTAAGTAAAGTAAGTCAGACAGAGAAAGACAAATATCATATGCTTCCACTTATATGTGGAATCTATAAAAAAGGATACAAATTTTATTTACAAACCAGAAATAGATTCACAGACATAGAAAACAAACTATAGTTATCAGGGTGGGGAATGGGGGGAAGGATAAACTAGGAGTTTGGGATTAACAGATGCACATCACTATATATTAAATAGATAAACAACAGGGACCTACTGTGTAGCAGAGGGAACTATATTCAATTTCTTGCAATGAGCTATAATGGAAAAGAATCTGAAAAATACATCTATATGTATGCATATGTATAACTGAATTGCTTTGCTGTACACCTGAAACTAACATTGTAAACTAACTACACTTAAATAAAAAAATAAGAATTAAAAAAAAAGAAAAAGGCTTTTTCCAATAGAATCAGAAAGGAAACTAGTGATTGCCAGGGGCTAAGAGTTGGAGAGGGAAGGGGAGATGGAGTGGGACTGCCTGATGGGTACAGTTTCCTTTTGGGGCGAAGAAAAATGCTATGGGACATGATAGTGGTGATGGTTACACAACACTGTGAATGTACTAAAAGCCAATAAATTAATACCCTTTAAAATGGTTAAAATGGTGGACTTTATGTTATGTGAATTTTACCTCAAAAAAAAGAAATGGGATTTTTATAATAAAATAAGCATATGCATATACTTTTAAACTTGAGTAGAAGTTTTCCACTTGCCAAAACAGCTCTTGAAATTTACCAGCTTTGTTCTTTCACAGGCAGAATAACTCTGCGAGACCTGAAGAGATGCAGGATGGCTCACATCTTCTATGACACTTTCTTTAACCTGGAGAAATACTTAGACCATGAACAGAGAGATCCCTTTGCAGTCCAGAAGGTACCAGTGTAATTTTAACTTCTGTTTGAGGGCTGCAGCATCGGGGTTCTGTGCAACAGTCATGGTCTCTGTGTGTAGGAGCCTTGGTATTTAAAGAGTTCCATCACACACTGAGAAGAGAGAGAAAAGGACCTAGAGCACATCTCTTCCCAGAGCGAATCCTCAGGTTTAGGTGACCTGTGTTTGCCTATCATTCAGTGAACTGTAGGGTCTGTGTACTTCCATATACATCAGAAACTAGTTACAAGAAAAGTTTTGAAATATTTGTCTTTCTGACTTTTAAAATCTAGGTCAATAGGCACATCTGTATTAGAAAGTGTATTGGTTTTGACTTAACTGCACCATTCTGAGATGACATGGTAAACAGCTTTCCCCATTATAATGAGAACTAGGTGCTCTCCTGGATAGACAACCTTCAGATAATGTAACACTGTTTCAGGTGTTAATGATCACTGTACATGACTACCAGTTTGAAGTCATTCTACTGCTGAAGAGAGGTGAGCTCCCTTCCTCATCCACGAAAATCTGTGGGACTCTCAGAAAACCTGGACATATAATCCATGTCCAAAACACGAACAAACAAAAAGTGGAATATCACCACTTCTCTGTCTATTCCTCTGTTTAAAAAGTAAAAACTGTGTAGATAGAAAAGAACTGTTGCAGTTGAGTCCTATAGGAGTAAAACTACAGGAAACTTTTTCAGTCTTTTGCCTTCCACGTGTTGCATAACTTTGACCTAAATAGTAGTAAGAATACAAAGATCGGCTTCTAATAAGTACTCTGCACCTGACCTTGGAGCATATCAAGGTGCATTATTGCTAGCCTAAAGTCAGTGTTATATTTCATTGAGTTTAATATATCCCATTATTTTATATACCTTTAAGCAAGAAAAAAAAACATTGCCAATTTTAAGTCTAAGATACATACCAATTTCAGAGATGTTAAAAAGATGGAGTTCTTAAAATAGATTAAATATAGTAATTAACACACTGTGCGGTCAATATTTAGGCACTTGCATTCTTCGTGTCATAACTAACTTGATGTCCTATAGCAGTGCTGACTCAACTTCGTCATGAAAAAACATCGTTTTACCTGGAACATAAAATCCAAGATGCTGCCTATATTGTAGAAGGAAAAGAAAATACATATGCCCTTTTGCCCCCTTCAATTTTATTTGTTAAATATTTTAAATTTTTCACCTTTAAATTTTTCTTTTCTTTCTGAGAGGTGGTAATTATCAATATTTGCTCTGATCTGCAAAGATTATTAGAAAGTGCTCAGCAAATTCCAGGCAGTGTGTGGAAGACACTGGTTATACAGAGATGAAAAAGATGGGTACAGAGAGAGATGAAAAAAAGAGCAAAAGGTGGCAACCAAGCATCTACAGTGGAGTGAAGGAAATGACTGGGGGGAGAAGGGCTGTTTCCAGGAAGAGAACACAGATGACGTGGTATCTGAGCTGGCTTTGAAAGAAGCAGTAAAGGTTTGCCAGAGGAAGGGACAGTACATTTCAGGTATATATGCAAACCACAAGTCACTCCAGATAGCTGCTGTGCAAAGTGCCAGAGAGAAGGGGCCAGAGAAGTCTCTGATTACAAGGCTGAAGTCTAAACCTAAGCCGTCTCGCTGTAACCATTCCTTACAATTTTGTGATTCAAAGTGTAGAAAGTGCAGAAAATCACTTTAGCACTTCTTTTAACTTGTTTAAATGAAACATCTTTCAGGTGGGGTTTCTTCAGTGATGTTAAAACATTTGTGATGACCTATCTCCAATTCTCTGTCTCTGATTATTTTTGTTTCCTGTGACTGACCTCTTCCCAATCAGGACGTTGAGAACGACGGTCCTGAGCCCTCCGACTGGGACAGGTTTGCTGCTGAGGAATATGAGACCCTTGTAGCGGAGGAGTCCGCCCAAGCACAGTTCCAGGAAGGGTGAGTCTCCCTGTGTCTTGCACAGCTTTTTTAACAGGGGTAACCTTATAGGGGGTATTAGGACCACCTTAAATAATCAAGCTTGTAATCCTTTCCTATCTTTGTCATTTTTGAATATCATAAAAATGAGTGACTTGAACCAGCTTTAATTGAATGAATGTTTTCCCCAGCAGTCTTCTCTTCCCTCCTTCACTAATTTCCTGAAAAGCCTTCTCATGTCCCATTTCCTTGAATGGAGTTGGACCTTTCATTGGAAACTAAGATCATTGTGCAGTCATTCTACTTTGTTAGGGATGTTGGGAAACCCTGTAAATACAGGAGGAAGCTCAAAGAACTACTTTCAAATAGTAAAGATGATCATGTTTAAAACAAATCTGTATCATACATGGTATTGTCATTCAACCCTGTACAGGAAGTGACTTTTACAGAAGATTTATAATAAGGTAAAATTCCATAAAGGGACCGTGGTAAGAAATTTAACTGCCCATGACTTTTACTGCCTAGAACATCTCAGTGACTTTCGAATTCGCTGGCTCTTATCATCATCTTCTAGCGGTTCCTGTAGCAGCTCCTCTAGTTCTTCCTTGGTCACTGTTTCTCAGGTTCTCAGTCCTTGTTATTAATGTGACGCGTTTTCTGAATAGGCAGTATATGCATTTGATTTAATATTCAAATAAATAGTTGGCTTCCTACCACTCAGTTCTCCCCAGAAGCAGCCACTGTTACCATTCTCCTGTGAGCCCTTCCAGAGGCACTTTCTCCCTCTCTGCCCCACATCCTCTCTCCTCACACACACACATACATGTGAGTATATATGTAAAACCAAGTGCACATATACATTCTTTTAACTTCTTTTTTCTCTTACACATATGGTAGCAGACTCATTGTTTGGTTCCCTGCTTTTTCCACTTTTGTAAAGTTTATGTTATACAAGCTGAATAAGTCCTAGAGACGTGCTATACAGTATAGTACCTATGGTTAAAATATGGTATCATGCACTTTAAAATATGTTAAAAAGATAGAGCTCATGTTAAGTGTTCCTACAAAAGAAAAAAAAGAACACAAAGAAATGTTTGGAGGTAGTGGCTAAGTTTAGTGCCTTGGTTGTGGAAATGATATTACAGATGCATGCATATGTCTGAATTCATCAAGATGAATTCATTAAATGGGCACAGTTTTTTTGTATCAAACTTCAATAAAGCTGAAAACCACAACAACAAAGGTTGGGAGAACAATATGGTGAACCAAATACTTGTTTTTAATAATCACTTAGGTATAAATGAGGCATCACAAATATTTTGGGGGCCCTGCATGAATGAAAAAAATAAATAAAAGAATAACTGAAAGTTGGAGGGAAAAACAAACCAATAAATTGGAGATTATTCCATTAATATATTCAATTAATGTGGTAAGTTTTTATAGCTGCATAATATTCCACTGTATAGTTATACCATTATTTTGCATTCCTCTGTTCATGGACATTATATTTCTAATTTCACTATTAGTGAAATACAGAATAATCTTATATATGTGTCATTTTATGCAAATGTGGGATAAATTTCTAGAAGTATAGCAAACAGATAGCAAACTTGCAAAGACATAGGAGGACTTTGGAGAAACCAACGAGAAATGATGCAGACACCCAAACTAGCAATGGTGGGGAACCATTTCCCTCCGTAAGCCCAAAAGGACAGGGAGATGAAACCATCCCCAGAACACAGAGAGAGTAGCTGTATGGAGAGGGTCACATGACAGGGCTTATGATCTGCAGTTCAGGATTTAGCCAACGTGTGGCAACCCAGCTGAGAGACAGCTACTAGAACAAATAGCCAGTTTCATTGTCCTTGTATCCTTCAGTATCCTGTATGTGCTCCCCATTGGCTTCCAACCAGAAGACACGAGAGCACAATGGTGTGGTCCATTTGGGTCAGCCTCCTGGGGCTTAGAGCTAGGGGAAGAGTAGCTCTAGAGGGATAAAAAGAAACACCCAGCTCAGCAGATAATGTCAACTAGTCCTCCTTAGAGACTGTACCATTTTCACCCCTACCGTTAAGTCCTAAGTGTCTTTTCTGAGAGTACTGAAGAAGCCACCACCAAACCACTTTTTAATCCAGAGATTTCCCTAATATGCTTAGCCACAAAACTGGGATCAAAGACCTGTAGAAAACCCTTAAAATCATTCATCATTCATTGATTATCTTAAGTCTGACTGCATCAGAAGAAGAAAGGCAAGTGGATTCACAGGTGTGATATATTTAAAGTGTTTGGGCACTGAGTTTCATTAGTAGGAATTGGGGTGAGGTTACTAACTTTACAAAGCAATATCACTACTGTTAAGAACATTTGTAAGGGGGAGGGTATAGCTCAGTGGTAGCACACACGCTTAGCATGCATAAAGTCTTGGGTTCAATCCCCAGTGCCTCCATTAAAAAACAAACAAACTTAATTCCCTCCCCCTCCAAAAACAAAAACAAATTTTTAGTCTTATTTAAAAAAAGAACATGTGTAGATGTTATAATAGTGAAAACTGGAGGCAATCTTAGTATCGGATTAGCAAAATTGCCCTACATGTACACAGTGCAATCCCATGTAACCATTAAAAACCACTTTGTGGATGTATACTTCTTGGCTATCGAAGAAAAAATAGGGATGTAAAAGAAGACTTTGAAAGATCAAGTAAAACTGAATAGAAAAGAACAAAATAAAGTCTCAGAAAGAAAATTAGGTATATATAAGGAAAACAAAAAGGATCTACCTTATATGTCTTAGACAACAGAGCAAATGAAATAGAAAAAAAATATTCAAAGATAATAGAAGAGCTTTTTTGAAATAAAAGAGGACCTGAATCTGAAAGGTCAGAAGTCACACCATATCCAGGAAATACTGATAATGACTGACCCCGTAGATGTGTGGTGAATTTAACAGAATTCAAAGATAAATAAAAGTTTACTTTGGAGGCTTTTTCCATGTTTAAAAAATGCAAGTTACCAGACAAGAGGGGAAAAAAAATCAGCCTTGCCTCAGATACTGCCACAGTAAAAATGAATACTGGAAGATCATGAAACAATAGTTCAACTTTGTCTCAGAGAAAGAAATTCTATGCCCCCCAAATTTTATACCAACCCAAGATGACATTCAAACATGAAAACACAAATGGATATTTTCAAACATGTAAGAAGTGGAAAGAATATAGCACTTGTGATCTCTTCTTTACAAAGGACATAATCATAAAACCAAGAGGTGAACCAAAATAAAGAGCCCAGAAATGGAGCACCTGTGCTGGAAAAGAAATGATAGTGTTCAATGCCTCTAAATTGAGTTTAGAGGATAGATAAATATAAAAGGATAGAGAGCATAACAGAATATTCTGGAAAAAATAATATAACTAAAAGTGGGATGTAGAGAGGGGGGAAGAAATACATGTATAACAGCCTAGAAATAACAATTTAAAATTGAGAATTCGAAGGGAGAAAAAAAATATATGTGTGAGTTTTATAAACAGGGACTCAACAGCTGTCCTCTAAAGCTGGTACGCTGAAGGTTTAATTAAAATAAACACTTGAAACACCAAAGCCAGATTCTCAATACTCTAATTCATTTAATCAGAAAACGTGTACACACAATAAAGAAAAACACAGACCATACAGCATAAATTAAGATGACAGAATAAGACAAATACTTTTAGATCAGTGAATGTAAATGGAACAAATTCACTTATTAAAAGGAAAAGGATCCAATTATGGAATGACAACAAAAGTTGAATATAAAAAGACTGAACACTCCCCCCCCCCAAAAAACTGTCCTGATAACATTAATTTTTGAAGCAAAAACTCTGAAAAGACAAAAGGGAGAAACTGAAACCTATTATTTATAGTCATAGTAAAAATAGTCCCTGAAAATAGATACCTTTGTGGTTTATAGACCACGGGTCATTTATAAAATATGCATCAGGCCACAAATAAAACTTCAGTGGACTTCTAAAAAATAACAATAGTACAGACTAGCTTCTCATTTCAAGGAGGTAAACAAGGCACCCTGTAGTTTTCTGCCTTCCATACCATAGAAAAATAAGAACAAGCACACCACTTAATAAGAAGAGAAACTTTTAGTGGACTGAAAGAGGGAAAGCAGCTGGAATCAGATTGAAGAGGGAGCCAGAGCTTAGGTTCTGTGCAGGAGCATGCAGTTTGCCACAGATAAAGGGAGCAGCACTTAGGGTGATCCATACCTTAGTTTGACTAAAACCAAGAGCAAGACAGAAACCAAAAGAAGCATCCAGGCATGTCGAACCCTATCCATCCCGTCCTACCCCTAAAGGAAAGACAAAAGCAGCGAGTATGGGATCTTGGAGCAACATGGGCCATGTGTCCCCTCATTCTCATGGAAAACACGAGCCATCCGATATTGCTCCCTCCCAAGCAGCCAGTGTACACAGAGGCAAGAGTCTGTTCTCTACTATGTAGTAAAGAGGACAAATATCAAACAGTTGACCAGTAAAATATTCAACAAATGGAAGAACTTTCAACCTTGGAAGGAGACTCAGTACAGCAATCAGAACAAGACATCAAAATGGGTATATTTACTATTTTTAGAGACAGAAGAGAATATTATACTTTTGAAGCAAGACTGGCCAGTATTTTGGAAATGAAAAGAAAAAAATTTCAGTGAAGAAACACAGTCATTGGGCTGAATAATAAAATGGATACATCTGAAAAGTTTTTGATTTGGAATATTGATTGTGATACAGGAATAAGAAGTCCTTAAAGAAACCAGTAGAAATGATATCCAGAAAATTCCCAGAATTTTTATTGTTTAAACAAATAAAAACAAACACAGAAACAGGAATTAGCACATTTTTTTTCTGGCCAGGTAGTAAATATTTCAGACTTTGCAGTTCTCTGTCACAATAACTTAGCTCTGCCATTGTTGTGTGAACGTAGCCATAGATAATATGTAAGCAAATGAATGTGGCTATGTTCCAATAAAATTTTAATAACAAACACTGAGATACTAACTTCAGATCATTTTCACGTGTCATGGAATAGTCTTCTTTTGATTTTTTTCCCCCAAATTTAGAAAGGTAAAACTATTCTTAGCTCATGGGCTGTACCAAAAACAGGTGGTGAGACAGACGTGGTCCATAGATTGTAGTTTCCCAATCCCTGCGCTAGAGTGAAATTTCAGAACATAAGAAACAGAGAACTGAAAAGCTACCAGAGAGGGGAAAAAAAGAATTACCCATAAAGTAAAAACAAAAAGAAATGGAGCATTTCATTGACATACTGCAAAGAAAATAACTTTGAACCTTGAATTCTGTTCCTATTTAAGTGTGAAGCAAATAAAGACATTTTCAGGCATTCAGAGATGTAAAATGTTTACCACCCACAGACTGTCTCTAAAAGAAATATTAAAGGATATTCTTCAGCAAGAAGGTAAACAGATCCTAGAGGATTAGTGGGATGCAAGAAGCAATCATGAGCAACAAAATTAATAAAAATTTATTCTTGGAACTAGGTGAGTATTGACTATAAATACTATTAACAGGGAGTGTAAAAGACGCTCAAGATAATATGCTATGACTGTATTAGAGTGGAGCGTACACTGATAAACGTACATTTTTCTAACAATGACTAGAGTTAAAGTACATCTTAAAATTTTAAGGTCCAAAGACAAGACTATTAACTGGGAAAATTTTGTATAAAGAAAACTCAACCTACCAAAAGACAAGTGTGCTAATCAGTTTTCTTTTGGTGAGAAGGAATTTTACCTCCAATTGGCATAAGGGAAAAAAAGCAAAGCAAAAAAGAAATTATTGGCTTATAGAACTGGAAAGTCTAGGGGTATTACTGACTTTAGAGACAGACTTTATCTCCTTCATAATGCTTTTCTTTCATTCTTTCACTCTCCAGCTAGTTTTTAATATGTGGTGGCAAGATGATCACCTAAGAGCTTCAGGTTCTAATAAAAGCAAAAACCCCTTTCCCACCAGATCCAGCAAAAGCCCAGGATTTGTGTTGGCTCTAACTGGCTTGGTTTAGGTCCAGTCCCTGAACTAACTCCTGAAGGAGTCAGGCCTGGAACTAAGCGTGGACAGGAGTCAAGTTCATCCAAACCATACGTTTTACCAAGGAAGATCTGGGAGATTTGCCAATATGGCCAGGAAAACAGGGCAATGCTATACTGGTAAAGGAACACATCCACTACAGGAAGAAAGGCAACAAAAAGACAAAGACAGTACAAAATAAATGGCCAGAGTAAGTCCAGATTTAGTGTGAAGCACAAAACTCAGAATGGATTAAAAATCCAACTAGACACTATTCTCTAGAATCATACCTCACACAGAGGTAACTGTCACATGAGTAGTAACAAGAAATTAGGTATAGTAATGTTAATGAGACAAACAGAATTGAAAGCTTTAAAAGAAACTTACCAGTATTTCAATAGTTGGCCATGAAAATAAGTTATGAACCTTATGCAGTACATAAAACAAATCTGATAGAAATACAAGGAAAAATGGACAGATCCATAGTTGTATAAAAACCAGCAAATCAAATAGGCCAAAAAATAAAGAAAGAATATGGAATTAGTAAGCTTTCATACTTGGTACCCAACAAGTACACATGGAACCATCATAAAAGTGCCAGTTTATTAAGGCACAAAGGAAACTGCCATCTTTTTTTTTAATTACTAGCATACAGGCCACACTTGTTATTTAAAATACAACCTGAAGTTTACAACAACAAAAATGCACATATCTAGAAAGTTAAAAATAAAATTTTGAAAACTTAAATATATTTTAAAGCAACTTAAGCTAAAGAGCAAGTCAAAATACAAATTACAGTTTTTTTAGAACCAGGCAATGAAAGCATTATATTTATTAAAATTTACAGGATACAGACAAGGAGAAATTTGTAACTGTAGACTGAAATAAATGAATTAGGCTATCATCTCAAGAGGCATGAAAAAAGGATGACAAAATACACCCAAATAAAGTACATGAGAGGAAGAAGTTAAACAACTATATTTAAACAAAAATAAATCTATGAATTTATACACACATATCCACAAAGCATACCATGTGCCAAGCACTATTCTAAGTATTTTAATTCAGTGGGTGCTCACAAAAACCCTACTTTGTAGATGCTGTTATCCCTAATTTACAGATATTAAAACTGAACTACAGAAGACTAATTTGTCAAATCTACCAATACAGAAAAAAGAATGTAACACAAATAAGTGAGTTTTATCCCAAGATTGCAATAGTGGTTCAACTTTACAAAATCTGTCATTAAAAGACTAAAAGAGAAAATATATATATATATATATATATAAACTGATTCTTTGAAGGCATTTGATAGAATTTAATATATTTTCTGGTTTGGAAAAAAAATCATAAAACTAAGCAAACTTAAGAAGAGCACCTCCTTAATGGGTAAAGGGTATTAATCCCATACCTGAGAAATAATCAGTTAAAAATATAATAGGAAAAAATCCTATTTGTGATATCAAGAAAAAATGACTTAAAATATATATGAAGAAAACATAGTAAAATTCCACTAAAAGTTATAAAGATCATTCCCCATGTTAAAATTAATTTATTAATTTGATATAATCCCCCAAAATATGTTGTAGAATTTGTTCAACTAATTCTAAAACTCACATTGAATAATAAATACAAAAGAATAGCAGTGAGTTTTGAAAAGAAACAAAGGTATGGTAGGGCACAGAGAAAAGTGTACTTACAAAGCCATAGTAATTAAATTCAGTATAGTATCCACACCAAAACAGAAGATTTATGTATAGCAATGTAGTATATGATAAAGATAGTCTTAAATGTGTCGAGAAAAGGCTAACTCATCAGTAAAATGTTGGTGGGTGAAAAAAAGTACATATTCAACTAATATCTGCATGCCTAAAAGACTTTAAAAGCAAAAAAGTGAGAGGAGAAATTTATAAGGAAATTATTTATAGGTTTGAGTATATTTTTTAAAAAGTGACAAATTCTGTATCACAAACAAAAAGCAGAGGAATTGGGTTGAGTAATGTTCTTTCATAAATTCTTTCATAAATTCTTCAAGGTCAAGAACATGAATTTCACCCTGGAAGTCATAATGAAAATTCCTACTTCTCCAACAATTAAAATGTAATGGCCCAATGTAACAATTTTAAATGTATTTGTACTTAACCACAGAGGCTCAAAATACAGAAAACAAAAATTGCCAGACAATTCAACAATTACAGTTGGAGATTTCAACACACCTCTTACAGTAATTGATAGAGCTAGAGACAATCAGTAAGGATACAGAAGACTTGAACAACACAGTGTATTTGATCTAGTCAATATATACACTCCACAAAACAGCAGCAAAATACACATTTTTCTCAAGTGCACATGGAACTTCTTCAGAACAGACCATACGTTAGGTGAATAAAATAAGATTCAATAAATTCTGATGGATTACAGTAATATAAAGTATGTTGGCTGACCATAGTAGAATTAAATTAAACATCCATCAGTAACAGAAAGGAATCTGGGAACCCCAAAATATTTGGAAATTAAATAATACATTTCTAAAGACACATGGGTCAAAGAAGGCACTGCAGGGAAGTTTAATGTTTTGAAATGAATGAAAATAAAAGAAAATGTGTGGGATGCAGTTAAAGCAGTGCTTAGAGGAATATTTATGGCTCAGGTCTAACATCAATAATATCATCTTCCACCTTAAAAAGGTAGAGAAAGGAAGAGCTAACCAAACCCAAAATAAGTAGAAAGAAGGAAATAATAAAGATCAGAGTAGAAATCCATGAAATAGATAATAGGAAAACAATATCAAAGAACTGATGAAACTAAAAGTTGGTTCTTTGGAAAGCTTTAAAAAAAAAAAAAAGATAAAGTTTTAGCTAGACCAAGGAGGGGGGAAAAAGAGACAGGAATGAAGGAGGATGCATCACTATAGATACTACAGAGATTAAAATAAGTGTAACGGAATATTGTGAACAACTTTATCCCAATAAATTACACATCTTAGATGATATGGGACATAATCTAGAAAAACTCAAATTACCAAAACTGGCTCAAGAAGAAACAGAAAATCAGAATAGGCTATATCAAGTAAACATACTGAATAAGTTATTAAAAGTTTTCCCCCCAAAGTCCAGGTCCAGATAGTTTCAATGGTTAAGTTCTGTCAAACGTTTAAGGAGAAAAATAATACCAATCTTCCATGACTACTTTCAGAAAATAATAGTAGGAGGGAACACTTCTAAACTTATTTTTAGAAAGACAGTATTACTCTGATACCAGAGCAAGACAGAGATGTCACAAGGAATGAAAACTACAAGCCAGTATCCCCCATGGACATCAATATAAAACTTCTTACAAAATATTAGCATACAAATCCAGCAACATATAAAAAAGATTATACACTCTAAGTGGGGTTTACCCCAGGAAGGGAAGGCTGGCTTACCGTCTGAAAATCTGTTAATGTAGTATAATAAAAGACAAAAAAAAAAAACCACATGATCATTTCTATAGAAAGAAAAAAAAAAGCATTTGACAAAATCCAGCTTCCATTCACAGTAACTCTTACCCAAGTAAGGATAGAAGGGAACTTCCTTAACCTGATAAAAGGCATCTATAATTAACATCATACTTATGATGAAAAACTGAACGCCTTCCTGCTAAGATTAGGAACAAGGCAAGAATGTTTCTCTTCACCATTTCTACTCAGCATTTTAACTGAGGTTCCTGTCCTGTGCTGTAAGGCAAGAAAAAGTCATTAAAAGTCTTCCGATTGGAAAGGAAGACGTTCATAGATAATGTATCCTTTAAGTAGAAAACACCAAGAAATCTGCATAAAAGCTCCCTGAACTAATATATGAGTTAACAAAGTCTTAGAATACAAGCTCAGTGTACAAAAATCAGTTGTATTTCCAGGGACTAGCAATGAGCAATGAAATAGTGAAATTCAAATAAAAATAATAATTTTATTCAGAATAGCATCAAAAATACTTAGGAATAAATATAATAAAAGAACTATAATACTTGCACACCAAAAACTGCAAAACAGTGCTGAGCAAAATTAAAGACCCAAATAATGAGAATTAGAAAGCTCAGTATTGTTAAAATGTCAGTTCTTCCCAAATTGATCTGCAGATTTAACCCATCCCCTATCAAAGTCCCTACAGGCTTTTGCTATAGAAATTGGCAAATTGACCCAAAAATTTATATAGAAATGCAGAGTACCTAAAATAGCCAAACACTTTTTAAAAAGAACAAAGTTGAAAGACCTATGCTGCCTGACTTCAAAACTTACCATAAAGGAAACAATCATCAAGACATTGTAGAACTGGTAAGTATACACATAGGTCAATGAAACACTGTAGAAATAGACCCTCATATATATGGCCAGTTAATTTTCAACCAAAGGGAAAAGGGTAGTCTTTTCAAAATGATGCTGAAATAATCGGATGTCCATATGCAAAAAAAGAACCCATAATCCGTATCTCATACCATATGCAAAAATAATTATCTCAAAATGGAAGAGACCAAAATGTAAAAGCTAAAATTCTAAAGCTTCTAGAATGAAACATGGGAGAAAATCATTGTGAACTTGGGTTAGGCAAGAGCAATAAAAATATTAATAAATTGGACTTCCTTCAAAATTAAAAACGATTGTTCTTCAAAGACACCATTCAAAAAATCAAGAGACACACTAGGGGAAAATATTTCCAGAACATTCTGATAAAGACCTCTATCCATAATATATAAAGAATATTTACAGCTCAATAATAAAAAAAGACAATCTAATTTTTTAAATGGGCAAAATATTTGAATAAACATTTAACTAAATTAGAGGTACAAATAGCAAATAGGTATATGAAAAGATGCTTTACATCGTTAGACATTAGGAAAATGTTAATTAAAACCACAGTGAGATTCACTACACAGTCACTGGAACACCTAAAATCACCAGTTGGCAATAGTGTGGAGAAGCTGGAGCCTCCCCTCATACATTGGACTGATGGGGATGTAACATTATATAGCCTCTTTAGAAACATTCGGCAATTTCTTAAAAAGTTAAACACACTTATTATATGAATCAGCAATTCCACTCCTAGGAATCTACCCAAGAGAAATGTTCACTCAAAGACTTGTACATGAAAGTTTATAGCAATATTATTCATGGCAGCCCCAAACTGGAAATAATCCAAATATCCACTAAACTGGTAAACTGAAAAATACAGTATGTCCATATAATGGAATGCTGCTCAGCAATAAAAAAAAAAAAGGAATGAACTATTGACAAACATAACAATATGAGTGAATCTCAAGCCAGGGGAAGGAAGCTAGACAAAAAGAGTATATTCCAATTTGGCATGATTTCCATTTATGTAAAATTCTAGAAAACGCATGCTAATCTACAATGACAGAAAGCAAACCAGTGGGGAGGGCCATAGTGGTTATAAAGGAGAATGAGAACCTTTTGTAGGGGGATGGCTATTTCATGATCTTGATTGTTGCAATGCTTTTACAGGTATATACAAAAGGCAAAATTTATTAATTGTACACTTTAAATATGAGCAACTTATTATATGTCAATTACATCTCAATAAATAAAAGAACTCCTAATACATGTAACAATATGGATGAATCTCAAAAATACCATTCTACAGGAAAGAAGCCAGACACTAAAGACTACATATTATTGATTCTATCTATGTGAAATTTCTAGAAAAGGCAAAATTATAGAACCAGAAAGCAGGTCAGTGGTTGTCTAGTTCCAGGATTGAGAGTAGAAAGTGAATGCAGACAGACGCAAGGGAGAGGAGGGACAGATGGAGAGATGAAAGTATTCTAAAATTGGATTGTGGCGACGGTTGCACAGTTGTAAAAATTTACTAAAGCACATTAAACACTTATGATCAGTGAACTCTATGATATGTAAATTAAAGTTAAATTAAACTTTTTTTAAAAGTGAGAGGCAAAAGAAGTATAGCTTATTAAATTGGTAGTAATTTTTTAAAGATGGTATTAATTCAATGAATGTTTGCATTCCTCCTGTGTACTAAGCATTACTGGATATTGGTGAGCACAGACAGGATCCCTGCCTTAGCAGGGAGAAACAGGCAGGTGCAATTAAAATAGTGCCCGAACTGCTCTCACAGAAGCTGCAGGTTGTAGTAACACCTCACTCCAGGCTCACTGTACAGTAGGACAAACACTTTCAGATATTGCTGGCAGAAGCAAATTGGCCCAGCCCCCCTGGAAATTAATTTGACAATATGTTGCAAAAGCCTGAATTTATACCCTTTGACTCACAATTCTAATTCTGGGTATCTATTGTAAATAATCAGGAATTTAGATAGAACTGTTCTATCCAAACGATTGGCACTGGTCACAGGTAATTCTAAAATAAAAAAATTCAAAGCAACACAAATGTACAATAATAGTTAAGTAAGTCATGGTATCCGTGTGTCATATAATGCAGACATTTAAATTTAGTGCTTGCACAAAAACATAACAGAAAAATGAGGGTTATAAAATTGTGATATAATCTCAGTATTAAAAATGTGTGTCGCTATCTGCACAAGCTAAATGATAAGGCTCCAGAATATTAACAGCAGTTAACTCTGGGCTGTGGGATTGCAAGTAATTTGGCTTTTTATACTGTTCTGTAACTTACAAGATTTGTATAATGAGCATGTATTACTTCCATAAACAGGAAAAAGTTATTTTTCCCCTTTAACTGTTGACATAGGTAATATGTATTCAATGAGTTAGAAAATAGAAATGAAAATCTTCACCTAAAATCCACCACGAGAGACAGTCTGATTTATCATTTAGGAGTATATCCTTCACATTTCTTTGCAAATAGATAAGTCATTTGTTTTACAAAAACGGAGTTTTATACTACATATTGGTTTGTAACCTGCATTAAAAGAAGAAAAAAAAAAGAGATAACAGGTCTAAACACTTAAGTTTGTTAGCCTAAAAAGATGAGAACCTGATGGCAGCTAAAGAGAATAATTGGCTCAAGCAAAAGGCTTTTTCTAGTTGTGGTGGTGCTCAGAGAAGGAGCCAGTGTGTGGAAGGGAGAGACAGGAGACAAAGGGACGCAGACAGAAGGACAGGTGAGGGGTCACGAGAGGGAGAAGCAGAGACCAGCTGTGGTGAAATTCGACCAGTGTGTATATGAGAGGCTTCTGCTGGACACCCTCTTCTCATGTTGTGGGAGATAAGCTAAGGGCTGCGCAGAGCACATGTGGGTGACGAGGTCTCGAGGGGAGAGGAGCCTTCCGACAGCCGCAGCCTGCAGAGCGAGCACTAGAATGTCAACAAACGAGGCCTGTTTACAGCTGTTAATAGCTGACCGCCATGGTTCGAAATTCCAGACCCAGAATTCCAAGGCTACACCACCAAGTGCTTCATCTCAAGAAGAATTACAAATAAGTCAGGGTGAGTTCGTCCAACAGAAATTACCAGACTCAAATATTAGAAAGGGAGGAAGAATGGGTAGTACCACGGAAAGGCAGAGGCTTAGGAGCCAGACAGATCTGGCTCTGCCTGCCATTCGCCAGCTGGGCAGGTTATCTGACTCCTGAGGCTCAGGTTCAGAAGATACCAGCAGCTACCTTCCAAGCTTGTGAGAACCTCATACACATAAACACCTGGCACGTAGGAGACACCTGACCAATCGTAACTATTACTGAAAGGTTAAAAGCCCAGAATTTGGAGTTAGACAGATTTATTAAATTCAAATCCTTGCTCTATCACTTAGGCGTGCAAGCCTCAGTGGGGACACGCCTGCCACACGGCCCTCTTTAAGGATTAAATAAAACAATGTATATATTATATTTTGCCCTTAGGCATAGTGCCTGTGTGATCAATCAACAATGGCTGTTATTACTACCACGGCTGTGATCCTGGCCACATTACATAACCTCTCTGAACTAGAATTCAGTCAGGTGTAACATTAGCATTCCACTGCCGACCTCGTCCCCTTCATTCCCAGAACACAGAACAAGGCACACAGTTGGCACACAGTACATATCGGCTGCGTGAACAACAGGACTGTTCTCAGAACTAGAGATAATGTATATAATGTATCTGACAGCGTCTGGCATGTAAGTTCTGGGGACAGTGGACCCATTGGTGATTCCACTGGAACATGGGCTCCTTTAGGGCAAAAGCACCATGTTTTACTCATCTGGTAACCCCAGCACCTGGCAGACTGTCGGGGATGTGACCTCAGAAGATATTTACTGAGTGGCACAGAAGGCAGCAATAATGCAGAAGCTACCCTCACTACAAGGATAACTGCAGGAGCCCAGACAGCTTGACCCTCCAAAAACAACTTGAAATTCTCCATCTACTTTACCATCTAACATTATAGGTCGCCTTTGGGCAGTGCCTGTACCAGCTGATTCAAGGTAATGCTTTCAATAAGTAACCTAGTAATTAAAAATAATAGGTAACCTAGGAATGACTCCATATTTCAGTGATGTGAAAGAGGGCCGAGGGTACAGGAATGAGGCTGCAAACATCGTGAATTATTCCATCTAGCACACAACACGATCACAGCATACAACAGCGTTTTGTATAAATTCAGCCAAGCTAATGAATGGTCACAGGGGAAACCAGAAAGCCAGGGTACCAGTTACATAAACTTGTTCAACTAAATGTGTCACCTATATGGAGATAACAGGTTATGACACCAGATTTGTTTGAATTAACATTCTTACGATTTCTTCAGTAAGCTTAAAATGCCACAAAAATTGTTAAAAGCTGGCTAAAAGGTACTCCATGTTGCTTTCTTAAACTGAGACCTGCAATAATCAGAAACAAGCTTTTCTGCCAATTTGGCAAATACTTGATTGCCTCAGATTTTTAGTTAAAAGTCTCACATTATCTTAAAAATACTTTCTTACAGGATATTCTGGTATTTCACCAATAGCTTTACATTTGATTAACCTAGATTAAGCACAATTTTCTTTTTTATTCTGAGTCTTTATCTGATTAGTAAAGATAGGCTTGCTGCAGAAAATGGAAAATATAAAGATATTAAAATCACCCTTGGTTCAGTCATCCAGGTATAACCATTATTTACACTTCGGTATATTTCCTTTTGATGCTTAATGTTACTAGTGTGTTCAAAAACATGACTTATAATGGTGCAGGGTATTCTCTCAAGCAGTAACACATCCATTTTCCCTGTCATTAGACATTTACATAATTTAGAAGAACTGTTTTCTACTGAATGTTTTTAAAGGTGGCTTTTCCTTTTTTTTTTTTCTTAAGTGAAAGCAGGTTTATTTAGAGAGATACACACTCCACAGAGTGGGGTCTGTCTCAGAAGGGAAAACGGCTTAGGAGATAGACACTCCATACACAGAATGTGGGCCATCTCAGAAAGGCAAGAGGGAGAGAGATGGAGAGGTGTGGGGGTGTTTAGTTTAAAGTAAAAGTAGATCCACACTCCATAGACAGAGTGCGGGCCGTCTCAGAATGCAGGAGAGCGAGCGACCCCCTTTATTTATATTAAATATAAACATACATTGAATTAGCCTTTGTAAGAGTTCTACCATTTACTTCAATCAGCACTGGAAAAAATAAGACACTGCAGGCAAAGAAGGCCACCCAAAACCCACTGGAGTGATCTTCCAGAATGTACGCTAGTGAGAGTCAAGTCTGGAGTAAAGGCTTGTGAGGAGCTAAATGTCTTCAGTGAAGTGGGGAAGTTCAGCAAAGGAGCAGCAGTAATGAAGGTGGGGAACACGTGTGTATGCTGGGGCATGAATTATAATCTTACAAGTAGAATAGTTGAGTCATTATTTTAATAATGGTCAGTAAATAGTCTTTATTTGAACCTAAAGTTAATATATTTTAATTTTTCTGCATTCAACAAATCAATGCCCAATTTTAATTTACTTCAATAGATATTCACTGGTACCTACTTTGCCAGACACTGTGGTTGGTAATAAAAATGAATTAAACCCTGTCCCTCCCTTCAAGTTCATAATCAGAATATACCTAACCCAAATTTTTATACTATCTACATCCAAAACAGTAGCAGTGAACACAGATGGCTCACGACCCTAGAACTACAAGAGGCCCTCAGCCATCAGAAATGAAATGTGATCAAGTTTCTGAGGCAGGAGAGTAGGTGGTACATATTTGGAAACTTTAACAAAAATTGAAGCAAAAGATTTTTCTAGTCATTGAATGGATCAAAAAAGAAATTCTTGGGGGGCGGAGGGTGGGAAGGGATAGACTGGGATTTCAGAATTGTAGAATAGACTACACTGTATAGCACAGGGAAATATACACAAAATGTTATGATAACTCACAGAGGAAAAAATGTGACAATGCGTGTGTATATGTCCATGAATAACTGAAAAATTGTGCTGAACACTGGAATTTGACACAACATTGTAAAATGATTAGAAATCAATAAAAAATTAAAAAAAAATTCTTTGAACCGAGTATTTCAGTTAGTCCATTTTATACAAATGGCTTGAAATAGCTGTTCTTAAAACTATAAAGGTAAAATTCATCCTTTCCTATTTCGGAAGCATTATAGACTACAAATCAGAGAACTGTTTTAACATTTTATTCTATGCTTATAGCCACCATATATCTTAGATTTCCTCAGACAAGCCCTGAAACAAACACTCTATCCCTTTGCCCCTGTAAATAGTGAGAATCCCAAAAGTAAAATCATGCCGCAGTTCCCAGACAGGACCCTGAAACTGCACACAAATCCCTTTTCAGACCACATATTTCTGCTAACTCCAGCTATCATACTTCCGTCCCGGGAATCTGCAGAACTAGCCTTAATTCTTTTGCCCAAAATTTGCTCATCTGAAAGGGGAAACTGACTTAGGGAAACATATTGCCTGTCATAGTGCTAGCAAAAATACATGAACTATTGTTTTTTCCCTATGTTAACAATACTGTTAACTACTAAGGTAAAGAATTTGTTCTCAGTTTGATCCATAGAGTTTCTTAATAAACTGTGAACACTGAGTTCTGCTTTAATTGACTCCTGTACTCACTTAAAAGTGGCCAATTAACATAAAATGATCTTCATTTGATCCCAGAGGAATCCCAGTGACCTTCAAGTAAATCTGAAAGTGGTCATTTAGAAGGAATCAGTAAACACTCTCTCACCCTCAGGAATTCTTGGAGAACAGGATAAAGATTACGGTTCTCACAGTTCTGACTTCAGTGACCTCAAGATGACTTCCACGTTCTCACCACTTTACTAACCCCAGCCTTCCCCAACGACTCCACCCATCGTTTTGCAGGAGCATTAGGGCATCATCTTTCATTCAGCATGACCTTTAAAGCACCTGGTGCCAGACACTGTACTACAACCCAAGGAAAACAGTGAGTTACAAGATGGACATACTACAGCTGAGTGGGGATGACAGACATTTAATTATATAATTATGGAAAAAATTCACAGGGTAAACTGATAATGGAGAGAGGCTTGCAACTTAGGGTGCTGAGGGAAGAATTTCATGAGGAGGTGATGAGAACCTATAAGTTGAGAAGGAAACAGGCAAAAAGCAGGGAGCAAAAAAATGTTCTAGACAGAGAGAAAACTATGTGCCACGGCACTGAGGAAGGAAACTCTGTTAAGTGTGTTAAAAGGCCAGTGTCACTGGAGTATGGTAAGCAACAGAGGGAAATGTGGCTGGTAAGATGAGCAGGGGCCAGACCATGCCGGCCTAGGGAAGCTATTGAAGAGTTAAGCAAGGAAGTACTGTCACCCCACTTGGATTTCTTGAAGATTGCTCTGCTAGACTGGTAGAGGTGTAAGAGGAGAGGCCAGGAGTCATCCATAAGGAAGCCATTACAGGCGTCTAAATAAGAGATGGTGGTAGCCAAGGTCCTGGGAATCGGGAACCTTTTAAGTGACATCTCAGACTAAAAGATGAGCGCAAGGTAACCAAAGGGAGAAGGGTACTGCAGGCCACTGGAAAACACTTAGCAGCATCAGGTCCCACGACCACAACCCGCTCTGACACTGTAAACAGTCTGGCATGGCCGTAGCAGAGGGTGTGCGACAGGAGCAGAGGCAGGAAGGCTAGCGGGTGAAAACCACTGCGGGGACCCGAGCAGGAAAGCAGAGTGCCCCGAACTTAGTCCGCGGCGATGAAGACACCACTGCGTCCATGTGGTGCTGAGCGTGGTGGGAGAGCCTGGCTGGATTTGAAGAGGGGAGGGGAGAGAAAAAGGGAACTTGGAATAACTTTGGCTTACGGCTTTGAGTGGGCAGATCATGGTGTTCACTACAACAGGGAGAGCCAGGGGCGTGGGAAGGACGGGCCCCGGTTTGTACATGCTGCCACACTGGAGGAGCCACACAGACAGCTGGATACATGGCATCTCCAGCTTAGAAAGAGGCTGAGGTTGGACATGTACACTGAGAAACCACAGGTGAACAAGTGGTGGATAAAATCATGAGAAAGACTGATTGCTCAAGGAAGCACAAAATGAAGGAAGTTAGTCCAGAACTCTGGGACGCACTGACACTGAAGGGGCAAGACTTAGAGCAGGGTTTCTCAAAAACAGCACTGATTGTCTTAAGCTGGGTAATTCTGTTGTGAGGCATTGTCTAGCACATTGTAGGATGTTTAGCAACATTTCTGGACTCTACCCACTAGATGCCAATAGGACCGACCCAGTTCTGACAGTCAAGTATGTCTCCAAAAAACATGTGTCTCTCCAGACATTGCCAAATGTCCCCATCAGCGGCCCTGGGGGGATGACCCCCAGTTGAGAACTACTGAATTAGGGTAAGAGGAGTCACCGCGACACTGACAAAAGGACACTGACAAGGTTTTGAATAAACTCCTTCAATCCATAAGATTCCTCCAAAGTTTCTGTGTATATTACTGCTCTTAGTCCCTTGAAAGTACAGAATAAATGCAGGTGACATTCCACTACATCCAACCCATTGGGCATGGAATATTTTTAAGTACAAGAATGGATCATATCCATTGTTAGAAGTCCATTTGTGGTATGAAGTTACAGTGGGGGGAAAATATGTATTCTTTTGTAAAAACAAAAATTCTATTCACAGGTTACACAAAAAATGTGACCCTGCCTCCCAGTATAGGATTAGTTTTCACCATTCTGCTTCAGTAAGCCCCTGCACTGTTCCATCATGAGAATAGTACCTTATATTTTCCAAGAGTTTCTGATTTATAGGCCCTGTCACCTAATCTCCATTCAACCCTTATAAGGGGAAGGAAATGCTAATAGTGGAGGAAACTGATGCAGAGGGGTTAAGTAACAAGCCCAATGTCACCAAACTGACACAAAGTGACCAAACTGAGATTAGAACCCGACTTTGGACTCCAAAGCCTATGCTCTGAGGCTAAACCACTTAACCACTATCCAGATGGCCTCCATTAATGGCTACAAGTGCTGTGAGGAAGGGGGTGGGTTCAGTCTTTTTCACCATTGTATTCCTAGCATTTGGCTCATGCTTAGCAACAGTAGCTCAAATATTTACTGAATGAGTCTCAGTTCAAACTTAACTCTTTAACTTATTCCCTGATCTGCATTGAGAGCTCGAAGACAGCAAGTTAGGTCACCAAGAGGAAGAAAATGTCTTCCACTCTGGCAGGAAATAAGCAGCCAGTGTCTGACACTGCATTTCCAGAATTAACTTTTGAGAATTTTTTTGCCCAGAGATGGAGGCTGTACCATCAACCCTGCTTCACTTCCATTAAAGCAAAGAGAGGAGGGGAGAGTAGAAACTAAAGTTAAGTATGGAATATTTTTGCAAAAGGACAGTTGTAAATAATTCCTGATAGAATCATAAACTAGAAAGTTTTCCAAATATCAAATCGGCTTAATACAAATTTAACATTCTCTACCCTCTATGAATAGTTGCCACCTACTGGGTATTCCTGCCTCAGCATAGTTTTCCTTACTAGCCAGTCTTGGTACCTTTTTGATAAAAGGCCTTTATGTCCAGAAATTTCTGCACAGATGAAGCCATCATTCCCACGAAGTAAAATGTTTTGTCATTCCTGCCTAAAGCCATCCTTAGCCGTAGCCTGGAGGGCATGGAACTCAGGGGATACAAATAACCTCTGCAGGGGGCATGAGCAGAGGGAATAGGCTATGGAATTCTGCAAAGAATGGAAGGAAAACCATGAATGGGCTTTGGTTTGCTGTGTGTACACAGATGTATGTACATCTTAAATGTACTCCTTGGAATTCACGGAAGCTATAAAGCAGTCTGAGAGGTGAGAAAGTCCCTCACTTTGCGTGGAAGCCACTTCATGAAAGCATTCATGTAAAGCTCATACTTTCCGGACCTCATACCCTCCCTAACCTAGCATCATCCATCATGCTCTCATTCCCATCAAGGCCCCTACGGAAGGCTTGATACAGTAGCACATTTTCAACATACTCTTAATGTTAACCTGAGCTTTAAGGAACAAGGAGAATGTGTTTTCTCTTCCAGAGCACTGTCTCCTCCAGGGCGGCTCAGCTGTTCTCAGCTGCCATTTAGCACCTCAGGGTACTTTGGCAAGTTGGTCTTCAGTCTCTAGTTTGCCATACTGACTTCTACCCAAACATTAAAACTTCTTTAAAAAAAATCAGTAACTCACTTTTGCTTTGTTCTTTCAGCTCCTTTGAAGATTATGAAACAGAGGAACCTGCCTCTCCCTCTGAAATTGGAAACAAAGGCAATAAAATAGTAACCTCAAGCCTTCCAGAGAAGAGTGGCAAGCTTCAGTCAGTGGATGAAGGATAGCTGCCAACGTCTACGTGAAAGGGAGATGCGTACTTTAAGTGTTTTTTTTTTTCTTGTGAAGAGATGCTCTAGTTTGCAAACTGCTTTTTAAAGACTTTGATTTCTGCAAATGTGTATCTGCAGTAGGCACTTTTAAACGTTTTTGAGCAATAGCTCTGGATACACATACTCAATTTGGGAGACTCCTCCAATTTGCCTCAAACCTCTTACAGAGCTTTTCCTCAGAAGCAAATATGGTATCTATCACCAGTCTGTGAATCAGCACTCTTCACCCCTGAATGTACCAAGGATCTCTTGGGGACAGTGCCAAGCACAGTTCTCTGCACAAAAGCAGGAGTTGCCTCTGTTGTCCAGCATCCCTGAGGCCCATCAGGGCTCCCATGGAGCCCAGAAGAAACCTTCACTTGCAGAAAACTTGAGTCAGAAAATTCTGGAACTTGAAAAAGCAGTCAGGGCCTCCAGAACTGAATTAGCCCTGGTAATAAAAGCACTGCCAAAACATCTCAGAGACTTCTCTTAATTATATGTGTACTGGAGTTCAAAGATCTTGAACTTACTTGGTTTAATGTAATTTCACAATGACCTGCCAAACTGCTAGTCACTTTACATCCTCAGGTATTGTAACCACTAGGCCTTCCAACCTTGCTGGCAAGCTCTAAATAATCTTTCCTCATCCTTACTGTGGCTCTTATATAAAATCTGAAGAAAAACTTAATTGAAGACAAGTACAGAATTTGACTCACTTTGTTTCCTTTTAACTCATCTAACATTTGTAGAGACTTACTGAATGATTTATTAATCTCCAAATTAGCTGATATCCCATCTACACTTCCTATCAGGCCTACTTGAAGATCTAAATATATATGAAAATTCCTAACTAGACATACTCCTTTTATCACTGAATCTTAGAGAAGGCTAACAGGGAAGTCCTCAATATAAACATTTTCTTTGCTTCACGTTGAAAACAAACTACTCGAAATATTGCATCGACCTAAGTATTTATCACAAAAATGGATGAGAACGGTGATGGCACCCATTTAAACAAAAAAAAAGCTATTTCATTTTTACTACAGTGGTCATTATAGAATACATTTTTCAGCAAGCCACAATCCACCAAAATCCTGCAATATCCTTGAAGATAAAATTGAAAATAAACTATTTTAAAAAGATGGGAATTTCTGATAGTATAAGAAACCCCCAAGAAACTTTTCAATATCCACCTGTCAAAGTCATCAAGTTTTCCCCTGGATTTTTTGTTTTAACCACAAGTCCTGAATGTCAGAATAGCTCCCTTTCTATCCCACATTGGTTCCCTTGCTGGTGTGAAGGCCAAACTCTGAAATAATCAAACCTTGGGCTACAGTAGGCAAAAAGTAGAGAAAAAGAGAATTTCGAAAATGCACCAACAACTGATAGTTACTGAGTCAGCGATCCTTCCTGTCTGCGTCCTCCCAGTTTCCTGTTACTTTACCTTCATGATCAGAACTGATCCTCCATTTAACTGTTACAGAAAGTGGTAACTATTAAACTTAGTTTCTGATAGTTCACAAAAGAATAAAAGCTTAAACATGACTACATATTTAGGAAACAATACATGCAATAACCAAAACACTGGTAAATCATTAGGATTAAAAGTATTTATGTGGTACATGAAATCTATCCCATCCAACCTTTACCAGGGAAGGGAAGCTATTTTTTCTTAAATTTCAGATTAAAAATACTAAAAAGGAAATTTTTTTTAGAAGCCAGGTATGGTTTAAATGTTTTATTAGCCATAATGATCTAAACTATTTCTAAGACTCAGCAAAATTCAATTTCTCAGTTTGTATTTTGGCTTTTTACATGGCTTTACTTTGTTTCTCTCTACCAAAGTCCTCTCGCTTTTCACTTTGGTCAGTATTTGGATTCAAAAGTCTAATTACAAAAGTACAGCTACCAATACCATTCCATTTAAGATAGGGCTCTTAATTTAGGTTACCCAAAGAATCAGATTTTCAGACATAAGAATGTGTTTCATTGTATTCCCTTCTTAGAACTGAATGTAAGAAATGTAAATTCTGAGGAAAGATAGCATGTAATTGACTTTCTGGTAACGATCATGCTGAATATAATCATTACTACCCAAATGGAAATTTCAAGTTGTTACAATATCCCAGGCTCCGTGATAAAAGTTGAGGGTTATGATCTTAATGCTAGTCAAAGAAAAATTGGTTTCACAGCATAACATTAATTGCTAAGGTAATCAAACTAATAAAATTCTGTGTATTTTCCCTGCATCTTATCTATGTCATTGTGTACTGTTCAGACTGTTTATAAAACTCTAGATTGATCAAATGAGATAAGTCATTTGCTCGACTTTTGGAAATGTTACGGTGTGTTTGGGTGGAGAAGCCTGCATGATTTAACTATTTGTTTTTCCCTTTTTGCAAAACTAAATAAAGACAAATTGTCAAATATGAATCAGCGCTCACTAAGATAAGCACTACACACTTCTGGCTATAAGCACACTTGCAATTCATTTTTATGTTTGAAAGAGTAGCACTGTAAACAAGCTTGAGTTTCAAAGAGAGTAACTCTTTGAACCCCCAACAAGACTTTATAAAGAAAGATCTGGAAGAATAACACCTCATACTGAGCAGTGATTTCCTCTGAGGATGGGAATTTGGGGATTTGGGTTTGGGAATGAGAGGTTCACAGGGATCAAAGGAGACTTTAGCCTTATGAATAATATATTCTTTTAAAAGAATGTGTATTTGCTATTTGGGTATCTAAAACTTAATTTTTAAAAAAGGAGACAAAATACCACCCATGCATTAGATTCTAATACTGTACTTCGAACTTAGTATTTTCTAAAGCATTTTATATTTGTTGCCTACAATATGGGAAAGGAAATTTTATTTTTCATCTGTTGTAAAATTTTAGCTTTCCTTCAGCAAGGCCTCCATAGAGTTGTCTTAAGAGAACTAAGAGCACAGTCAAGGAACTCTTTATCCTAGGACCGTATCAGACCTCTGCTTGGAGGTACAGACCTACGGAAAATCAAAAAGATACACTGTCAGCTCTAAAACTTCTGTCACCTAAGGTGATGATCATTGGATCATTTATGTTCATTAGAAGGACTCAAAAGAACAAGTTAAATGCTGTTATTGCTTTGGTGGTTTCAAATCCTGCTGAAGTAAACCCAGTTACTTCAGTAATAATTTTTCAGTCATCCTTTGTTAGCCACTGGTCAGCATTCCTAAAATAACTCATGGTATAAAGACAGACAATGTAGAAATCAAGGCACTGTAATTAATTACTCTTCCCCAAATGTATATAATATAGGCCATTCAGAGCATGCTATCCCGAACTCCTCAGTATTCTACAACATAGAATTAGAAAACTAACATTTATTGATAGATTTAAGGTGTAATACAGGTTTCCAAAAGTGTGGCAGTGAGAATACCAGCATAAAAAAGAGAAACTTGTGCTAAAAACAACCTGAATTCACCATTGGCAATATTACATAACAATCAAGGCCCTCACATACTAATGATTTCCACTTTGTCTATATTGCCAACCTCCCATGCATCAAAAAAAACACAAAACTAACATTATCAAACTTGGGAAGCAATAAAGTACTTTCGGAATTTTAAGATCATAATATTAGGAGAGTTTGGGAGATTTGCAAAATATACCCTAATCATCCATGTGTACAATCTCATTTCTAGTCATTTTTGCAGTGATCATTAGTAAATAAAGAACAGATTTACAAGATTATAGCAGGGCATCTGAGTTCAACACAAAACTGTTACAAACTTTAGGCGAATACATGTTTCATAAGACACTGCTAACACTTAGAGGAATTAAATAAAATTCCAAAACTTGGAAAGCAAATAAAGACAAGACAACTAAGAAGCATTTTCCACCATTTACTCTTGTTATCAAAAATAGTTCAACTCTTCTTGCAAAACAAAAACAAAATAGTACATACTGGACACATACATCACATTTTTCTTCCTATGGCTTTAGCCCACCCCCACCCCACCAAGAGAGACCAAAAAAAAAAAAAAAAAAAAAAAAAAAAAAGCCCAACAACAACAACGAAAACAACTCTACCTGACCACATTCACAGAAAATGACACCAAGATACACTACAAAACAGAAGGAGGTGTCATCTGCTCTGTGTCGAAAGGTTTCTTCTCCATGTCTTGTACTAGGTGAGTAACCATCATTGAACATGCTGTGTGCCAAATCAAAACAACTTCAACATATGTCAGATCTCAGGAGAGATGGTGAACGTAGTAGAAACTGAAATTTTTCCAGCAGTATTTTTTTCTTTAAATAAGCACTGTCAAAGCAGCAACTCTTCTTTTAAATCATAAGGTCATTTCTTTACAACAACCTAGTCAGTCCTTGTTTTATCTGGGCTGTGCTCTTTCAAGCAACTGACTAGATTTCCCTTCAACAGAATGTTTGTGACTCACTTGTCTTCCCCATAAAAATTACAGGGAAGAAGTGCATTTAAACTGAAACGGTTTTGTGCTTTACATGCAAAAGAGTATTCTAAAGAAAATCCTCCTAGCCTCAAACCTACTTAAATGCACAGGCTTCATAAAAGGCATTTTTATTAGACCTCCATAAAGAAGCCTCCACAACAAATAGCACCCTAAAAAAAAAGAAAAGAAAAAACAGCATATTCAAAATAAAATCTGTGGCAAACCATTAGAGGAAACAAAAAATCAAAGAAGTGGCCAATAGCAATAGGTATAATGCATAAATCTGGATAAGTTTTGGAGCATCATTCCAAAATTTTAAATAAATCCCAATTTCTAAGTAAAACATTTTTTATAATTTTTAAAAAATTCTGTCATATACTATAGTCTAAATTCAATTATCTTCAGAATAAAACTGCTCTTCTCCACTTCATTTATCTAATTAGAACATTGCTCAAAGTGATGGAAGCATTTAGTTTTTTTTTCCTAGAAAGGAGTCAGACTTAACTAAAAATGGGCATCAACTCAGAAGTTCTGCGGCATAAACAGCTAAACATCTGCAGTCTGACAGAATTTCAGTTTGTTCACTTTTTAAAAGACAGATTTCTTCAACATTCTAATGAGGGGCAAATTTTCTTTCATAATACTGCTGATTTAAGAACTGCTACATACACCAGTAGCCAATTTTCATGATCAGAAATGGTATTATGTCACCACAAAGGTTGAGCTGGACACATGAGCTTTTCAACAGGAGAAACATCAGTGGCAATGTGAAGGTAGCACTGAGGCTCCTGAACAAACTAATGGCTACTTTTTCAGAAAATACGAGCACAATCTTTATGGACTGACTAGATACCACTTCCTTACATTTAATCATAAACTTTGATTATGCACAAAGCATGACCATAAACAATGAGGTTAATGTTATTCTCCTTGCCAAAGTTCATTTTGTATAAATCAGTTGCATCAGCATTTGTTCTCAAACTATGAGGTTCTGTAAGAACTAAGGACATATAGTTGTAGGGTTACTCCTCCATTATCTGCAAACTATTTCCCCGACACTAACACATATAACTTAGCAATGAAAACACTTGATACAAGTGATCTATATGCAGGAGCTCCGGCAAGTTAAACCAACAAAACCATAGCTGCCGTAAAACTGTAGCTATTTCCCTACCAGAGGTAGGTTTAAAGACCCACTGATTTAACAGTCGAATCTCATGTCTATAGCTTCATCCAAACTTTTATCATCATGTGTACTGGCAGCTAAAAACGTCGTTACTGGGGACCCTGTGACATTAATTACACTGGTGCTGGTACTAGCATTGCGCACAGCGATGCTAGTCACATTAATGCCCAAAGTGAGCCTGGTCTGCTCCAAGGCCTTTTCTGGCACGGCAAATGCCTCCAGCTTCTTCTCCCCATTGGCCATATAGGAGTTTTGGCAGCCACGACATATACAATCTAAGCAGGCTTTGCGGTTAGAGTAGCAGGGGCAGCGCTGGCCACGGCAGGTAAGAACACTTGGATTCTGAGTAGCACGCCCACATTTACACCCTTTCTTTTCCTGGGGTTTTTTATACACAGTCTTGGTAGGACTTCCTGGCATAAAATGATGACTAGGAATCTTTTCCTTTACTGTCTTGTCTTTTTTAAGAATACCTGGCTTGGTTTTAGAGTGAGATTTCTTGGATCCATGTTCATGACTCTTTTTCATGCTTTTAGTAGATAAAAGTACAGTTTTGCTGATTTTGGGTGTCGTGCCTCCATTGGGAACAGTTGCTATAGGCTGAAGAGAAATTTTGCTCTCTCGTTTCACTGTCACAGGAGCAGATGCCCCCAACGTTGGGCCTCGGATAATGGTAGAAATTGGAAGTGGCTGAACTTTCTCACTGTCACTTTCTGATCTGGATCGTTTTCTATTCAATTTTGCTACTTTCGGAGTTGCTGCTGTACATGATAACCCATGAAGTGCAGGACTGGTAGACATAAAAACGTTATGGCTAAGAGACTGGGAAGAGAGCTGCAGAAAAGGTCCATTGGATACAGTGGCCTCCAGGTTGGGCTGCAAATTAGGACAACAAACTTCTGTATTTGAAACAGTTTCTAAGCTGCGGAGTACTTCCTCAACACTCAGTAACAGAGAGTCACCAGGTTTTATATCTTCACTGAAACTGCAGATATCAATGCCTGTGGAGCATAAGTCAGTGGCTACCGTGTCACAGACAGGTGGCAAACTGTCAGACAGATCCTCAGTTTTTATGTCAACAGTGTTACATACATCAATCGTATTTGGATGTTCAGGTGAAGGAATATTTATACCAAATCTATCTATTGAAAGCCCATTGTAAGTAGGCAAACCATTGATAACAGAACTGCCAATAGCAATGCTGAGGGTGCTTTCAGATATTGGAGATAAACTTGCTTGAGGATCAGTTGTGGGTTCTGAGGTTGAAGGTAAAGGGGAATGTGTCAAACACAAAGTAAAGGATGAATCTGAGGGTTTTTCCGTCTCCTCACAAAACAATGATCCATCATTAAGCAAAGCCAGAATATCAGAAGAACAGTCGACTGCTTCTATTATATCCCGTGCCAATGTAGTCTGTGTTATATATTCACATAGTTTTTTGTAGCAGTTCACTAGGATGCTTAACTGCTTGTTTTCCTCAAACTGCTCATAGTCTTTACACCAGCTACATGAAGGTTTCATCATCATTTTCTTGCCTTTACAACTTTTGCAGACATAGTGTTGGCAGGTGGAGTTGGTGGGTGCAATAGGATCTTGTAGCAAATGTCCTAAGAGGGAAAAGAGGAGGAAAGCAAAGATTTTAGTAAAATAAATTCATAATTTCATACACTAAAGTTGAGATTATAGGTAATCTATTAAAGTTAAGATGGGTTAAACTCACCAGACCAGATAATAAAACATGAATCTTATAGGAAACAGAAAAATACTCAGTAGCTCATTTCACTTCCGTGCCATATTCCCTATTTCTTTATCTCAAACACAATCTTCCTCGAGTCTGTGTTTCTCTCCTAAAACAGTATGTTCTGGTCCACTTTCTTATTCTCTTCTCCAAAGGCTAAAAAGAGGTGGAGGTCAGTCATCAAAAACACAAACTAGGCCTAAAACACATGGAACCTCAACTTAACACAACATGATAATGCTGCAACATATTGAACAAAATTGTACTGACTGTTAGACACTGGAAAAAAAAAAAAAATGACTGAGAGAGATTTAGTCCCTGTCCCCATTAAACATCAATTGAGGGCATTAATAACTCAGTACAAAGGCATCTTCACAGAAAAAAGTACAATTTCAAACCATTTACTGTATATATGTACTAATCATAAACTAAGGAAAGATCAAAATGTAGTTATGATGAAAAAGAACTATGTTCATTTATTAAAAAAGGAAATACTACTAAACTCAAATTCTTTCAGAGGAAATCAAAATATAATGACAATCAAAAAAGAATTATGTTTAAGTGTATCAAAAGAACAACAACAACAAAAAAAAAAAAAACGGCATAATACTGGACTCAAATTCTTCTGACAGAATACAAAATGACCATGGTCATAAAACACAAGTGTCCTAATTATAGCAATACAGTGTAACAGTGAAAATGATCCCCTAACTTGACATAACTCCTAAATTATAAACGATCTATATACATGAAACAGAAAAGGGAAAGCAACTAGATCCACGTCTACCCTTATTCCTCAAAGAAGCAACTGCTCCTTGGTTCTCAATGCAGAATAAATAGTAATTAACTAAGCGTAGCACCTATTTTCTCATATATATTACGTAATTTAAGACTCAGGCACGTGAGAGAAAGTACTTCTGGCTATAATGAAATCAGCAAATCCTCTCCTAATAAAGCAACTGTAAACCTGAAAATTTTTGAAAGAGAGTCCTTTTCACAACCAAAGACACAAAACCATCCGAGAAGCATTTATGTCTAAAAAACAGAATTTCAGGTAAGGACACTGTGGGGACCTGTGGTGTTCTGCTCTGGCGCTGCTCAGTACTCCCCTACCATCCAGCTCCATCAGCGTTACCCTGGTGAGGACTAGAAGCTGCTGTGATGGAAGAGGGCTCATTCCATTTAGCACAACAGATGATGCACAAGCCGAGAATCATTAGCATTGGAAGTGACTTCACAGAAGCTGGCCAGATGGGGAGAACAAACAGCTCAGCTCTTACTAGCTCTGACAAGCTCAGGTTAGACAGAGAGGCCTCAAACAAGATGACAATTTTCCCCCACGTTGACCTATAAATTCGATGTAATCCCTATGAGAATCTCAGGTGGCTTTTTCTAAGAAATTGACAGAATGATTCTAAAATTCATATGGAATCAGAGAGGACCTGAGATAGCCAGAACAATTCTGAAAAAGAACAAAGAAGTTGGATGGTGTACAGTACCAAATTTTAAAATCTTTAAAGTCACAGTAATCAAGACAGTGTTGCAATGGCAAAAGGATAGGTATACAAATCAGTGGAACAGACAGAAGTGTACATTTACGGTCAAGTGATCTGCTGACAAGATGGTCAGATGATTCAATAGGGGAAAAGAGGGTATTTTCACACATTGTGCAAGACAATTCAACATCCAAATGCCAAAAAATAAACTTAGATCCTTACCTCACAACATACACAAATACTCAAAATGGATCACAGACACATAAATGTTAACTGCTAAAATTCTAGAAGAAAACTCAGCAAAAAAACCTCATAACTTTGGGTTGGGCACAGTATTAAGATGTGTTATCAAATGCACAAAAGGGGAAAAAATTGTCAAGTGATTTCCACAAAATAAGAAACTTGTGCTTCAAAAGTCACCATTAAGAAAATGAGAAGATAATCCATAGACTGGGAAAAAGTACTTGCAAACCATGTATCTGATTAAGGGCTTATAACATGATACATGAAAAAAATTTCCTACAAATCAATGAGACAACTCAATTTAAAAACTGAACAAGAGTTGAATAAACATTTTACCAAAGAAAATATATGAATAAGCACATGAAAATATACCCAGTACTTTAACTATTAATTTATGATGCATAAAAATTATGGATACTGTAGACACCTATTAGTATGGATAAATTCAAAAAGACAGACAATACCAAGAGCTGGCAAAGATGTGGAAAAACTATAACCCTTCCTACATTACTGGTGAGAATGTAAAAGGGTAAAATCACATAGGGAAACAGTCTGGTAGTTTCTTTAAAAGTTAAACACATTTACCATACAAACCAGCAACTCTACTCGTAGGAGCCTACTCAATGACAAATGAAAATACACATCTGTATAAAGAGATGTATGTGAATATGCAGAGCAGCATTACTTGTAATAGACAAAAGCTAGAAACAATCCTAATGTCTATCAACTAGTGAATAAACAAAATGTAGTATATTCATAGGAAAGAATACTGTTAAGCTAAAAAAAAAAAAAAGAAAAAGAAAAAACTAGTAATAACCACTTAAGAGATTAACTATTTCAAGTGACTCTAGAATAGAAAGTTAACTATAATCCTTGAACCCTTGTTTTGTTTTCAGATCACATTTTTGGTGATAGTGTTGAAAGTTACTATAAATTGTTGGGTGTCTAATTATGGGATAAAGCAAATATTGATACCCTCGAGAATCCGGATTTTTTTTAGTAGGAGGAAGGAAGAAAGTCATAAGATACAAAAATAACTTAAAAAAAAAATCCTGTAGTCCTGAATTTCAATTGGATTTATCAGTATGAACTCATATGTTCATCTTCAATGTACATACTTCCTAGAACTATACACTGAAAAGGCCTGGAAACAAGGGATCAACCACAAGAGCAATGAACTCAGACAATGATACTGAAAAACAATTTCCTGTTCCAAGGAATCAGGGCTTCTTGGACAAATGGCTGATTCTAGATCTGTGCCATAAATTAGGCAAGATGAGTTCTGATTACTTTCATATGCCAGAAAGCAAGGAAACTATCAAAAATCAGGGTAGTGGTTAAGGGACTTAGAAGCAAACCTGAAGAGGTTACCAGTGACCAAAAATGAGAAAATCTGAGCATATATAAACGCAGTGGAATAAAGTACATCTAAAATGTTCAAATCTCTAGAATTCATTTTAAAAAAAGACAAAAAATCAGTTTCATGATGCCAGTGAACCAACTCATTAGTTTGAAAACTGGTAAATAAAGAGCCAGAAGTATTTATTCTGACTTAACTACATAAGAACTAAACCACCAAATAATCAAATCATAGATGAGAAATTTCTCTTTCAGGGAACAATACAACTAATTAAGAATGACATAATTTGAATGTCATCATTTTATAACCCCTAATGATGTGCAAATTGTACAAGCTAAGTAAGGATTTACCTCATCTTGCATTCCATCACTAACCTTTTCACCAGTCATGTCAATCAAAACCATCCCTGAGCTACCAAGCACCTTAAAGGACTTAAACCCTATACATCTTTGTATTCTTCTATGAGGTTTTAGGAGAGTATGCCTAATACTGAGAACTGAAAATAGGCTAGAAAACACATAAAAACTATCACTTATTGATTCATAACTCCACCACCACTGAGTTCCTAAGACTAAGAACATCCATTACCTGGCCTCATGTTACCTACTGAATTGCCCAACCATTCCCCAACAGAAATGCTTGAAATTTTAACCTACCATTAAAGATGCCTATAGGCAAGCTTATTTTATACACTCAGTTAAGCATTCTAACCCTCAAAAGCTTCCCAGAGGGTTCTCTTTACACCACACAACAAAGGCAGCTTCAGTGTTATGAGGAACAAAGAAGAAGGTTCAAGGGCTTCTTGGAGCTAGGATAAGTGTCAGCCATATAGCTACTGTATGTCCCTAAGGAAACTCCTCCCCAGAAAATTAAGAAACAGCAGATAACACTGTTAAAATCGTAAAAATATATCTTATCCTAGAAAGTAAAATCAACTGGCAATCTGAGTCAAGAGGAAGTGTATCTAATTTGGTGCAGCCATATGGAAAATATGGAGATTCCTCAAAAAACTAAAACTAGACTTATCATATGATCCAGCAATCCCACTCCTGGGCATATATCCAAAGGGAACTCTAATTCAAAAAGACACATGCACCCAATGTTCATAGCAGTACTATATACAATAGCCAAGACATGGAAGCAACTTAAATATCCATCAACAGATGACAAGTTAAAGAAGCTGTGGTATATTTATAAAATGGAATACTACTCAGCCATTAAAAATAAAATAATGCCATTTGCAGCAACATGGATGGACCGAGAGACTGTCATTCGAAGTGAAGTAAGCCAGATTGTGAACGACAAATAACATATATCACTTACATGTGGAATCTAAAAAAAGAAAAAATGAAGGACACAAACTCATCTACAAAACAGAAACAGACTTGCAGACACAGTAAACAATCTTATAATTACCAGGGAAAAGAGAGTGGGAAGGGATAAATTTGGGAGTTTGAGATTTGCAAATGTTAGCCACTATATATAAAAACAAATGTAAAAAAAGCAAAAAAAAAAAAAGCTCTATATAGCACAGGGAACTATACTCAGTATCTTGTAATAACCTTTAATGAACAAGAATATGAAAATGAATGTATGTATGTATACACATGACTGGGACATTGTGCTATACGCCAGAAACTGATTCACTTCAACTGATTAAACTTCAATTAAAAAATTAAATTAAATTAAATAAGGAAGTGTGTCACTAATAGACTGTACTATAAAAACTGGGCAGTATTTGGGGAGAGATTTAATTTGCTGTAGCTTAGATTATGTTCCATACAGTTTCACTGTCCTATATGAAGATTTGCTCAAAACACACATCTTCAGACCTTAAAAATTAATAGTTCATGACAAAAGTTTCTCATTAGATTGCCTTGAATCTGTAATGTACCACAGGAATTTCGTGCCTTCACATAATTCAGGTTGTCTTGTAACTAAATGAATTTGCTATTATGTACCCTGTTTAAACAATATTAAATGATGCTATATTGACCCTAAAAATACTGAAGACTAAATTTCATTTTTCACTTCTCACTTTAATAAAAGTTACTAATTCCTTATTTATTTTCCCTCTCCTTAACTTTCCCATCCCCAAGTCAGCCAATTATAATTTGAGACTAAGACTCAGTTTTAGTTTACCACAACAGTAATTCTGGAAATTTCTGGGAATACGTAACTGCTGGTAAGTAATTTACTAAGATATGAAATACCAGTTTTTAATGCTCTTAATTTTGTGAAAAATTTTATTATAGTTTCACAGACAAAAATCTGAAAGTAGAATAACCTCCATATACCTATTACCCAGATTCAATAATTATCTAAATAATGCCTCATTTGCTTCATCTACCCATCTTTTAAGTATTTCAAAGCAAATCTCAGCAAACTACACCTCCATATACATCAGTATAAATTACTGCAAAGCACATTTTCTTAGGTAATTGCAATGCCGTTGTCACACCTAATGAAATCAATTATTTAAATAAATTTTAAACCAGATTTAGATTTCACTTAAAAAAAACTTTAAAGCCCCATTTTAATTTTACCATCAAAAAAACATTTTCAAGTTATACTTCTCTCAATAAACATGCTTTTTAACCATAAAATGTTCCTTCTGTTAAACAGACTTAACATAAGATCATTCAAATCATCATAGTATTAATATACCAAAGCTGGCACTAAAGACTGGTTGCCAAGCACTTTATCTTTATCCCTGACAAGAATCACTGCCAGCATCAAGGCTTACAAAGCAGCCTAAGTTTGAGATAGAAACCTACAGCACCAGAATACATAGCCAAACTATAACTAGATCTCAAATCACTTGCCCCTTCCTCCACAGAAGGGATAGGCACAACTCCTTAGCAAAGGCAAACAACAAAGTCATCATTAGTCTTGGCAAACTCTTCTAAATACATAACTGATCCCAAGTTTGAACAAAGTAACTGGTAATTCACTCACTTCAAAATACTATTGGTAAAGGTGGACCACACTGTAAATATTATACTAGCACCCAGACTACCAAGTAAATTATGTCTTTACCACTTCTGAAACAAGATCTTTTGATTCTCTTTCTTAACACTGATATATTTAACCCCACTAATAATCTGACCAGATGACTGGGGGAAATTAAGCTTAGGGGATTCAGAGAGAGGACACAAGAAAAAATAAAACTGATAATGACTAATATGCTTAGCAGAATTTGTTACTGTCTAAAAAATGATCCAGTGAACACAGGACCTGGCAATAATAATGATCATAAAATGCAATGGCAAAAAGCTATAAAAGGTTAAAATTTGATAGGGACAAATTAGATGTGAACAACAACAAAGAGACTAAAAAATCAAACCCTCATTCTAAAGTTTACATGGAAAAGAAATGATCCCAATGAAAATAATTTCAGTAAAACAAAAACTCATAAAAATGGAAAATGGTTTTAAGGAGTTAAATTATCGCAATGGCTTAATTTTGGCATTTGATAAAAAAGTGTCATATAATTCTAACTCAAATGCCATATGCACAAAAAGAGCCTTTATCAGAATCAAAGTATTCTGTATTTACCACCACCCCTTCTCCAGAATTCTTTCTCCTGGCAATGTTTCTATTACAGCAACAAGGAATGCCTAATCAAAAACCTCAGATAACACAAGTAATTTTATAAAAGCCTTATTTGTTGTTGATGAGATGACACTTGAGGATCAGGGAAAATTAGCCAAAACTCATACAAAAACCATCCTGAAATGCCACTATCAGAAAACAAAAAATGCATACACGCAGGCAGTGGTTATTGATCAAACCCATCGTACCATTCCTCTAAGAAGCATTCTTGGAAACTAGAATATTAAACAGTCAAGGAATTCACAAGATTCAACTACATCTTGTAATAACTAAATATATAGTATATAGAGAAAAGTATTTGGAAAGGGAAAAAAGAAATCAGTATAGACCCCAACAGCTGTAAAATATGTTATCCCATAGAAGACAGAAAACAGTTTTCTGCTTCTGCTGATAATGCAAGCAATGTGAAACAGAAGAGATTTCATAAAAGATACATTTCTATATACTAACTCAATAAAATATTCTTTCCGTCACAGTTTAAATACGCTTCCCAACAAATGGACCCCCATCAAAACCAACTGGAAAATAAAAAGCTACCAGACACTCATATTAAAGCTCTAAGGCAAAAGAGGGGAAAGAATAAAAGTGACAAATTTTGCTTGCTAAAATGTAATAATTATACTCAATGAGATTTTCTTAAAATCATTACTAAAGTAAAGAAACAAAACCAAATTCTTAAATAGGAAGTTTTTTTAGGCTCACTTATGTTACTTATTCTAAAGCTGATTTTCTCAGCAATCACTACGGAATAGGTAATGTACTTTTTAATCAGTCATTTCTTTTCAAATGGCCCAGATAACTGTATTGACCACCTAAGTACACCTATGGTCAGACAGAAAGAAATACATAAAAAGAGGAGGCGGGGGAAAGCAAAAAGCATTTTGTTGCCAGCCAAATCACACTGCTCTGAAACTCTTGGATCCAAGACAGGATGGTAACTGAAGCAATGACAAAACATTTGACTGACAAGACACTTGGGTCTTGGAAAAGCACTCTTCAAATGTTGCAGACATAAACTCTTCAAATACTTTGTTCAGAAATGCAGTCTTGGATTCTGCTAGGCAAATCATTCCTGCACTATAAGAGCAAGACTTTTTTAATAGACTCAAAATAATTGAATTTGTTTCAAATATACTTCATGTTTCCATTCTCTCCAGTACAATCAAAAAAGAGAAGAATCTTCTCCACATTTTAAATTTGCTCAAGAAAAGTCAATAAAAACATGTGAGCCTGATCTCAAAAGGTAGTGGTGGTGGAAGGGGCTTTAATCTACAAAAGGTAATAAAAATGAGACAGCAGAAACACTAGCAATGAATGATGGGAGGGGAGAGGCCAATTAAATGCCAAGATCTTTGTTCAAAATGTTTGAGAAGGCATTTCCCTTTTTGTTCCATCCTAAAACATGTCCTAATAATGAATTTCTTCCTGCATGTTTACACTATACAAATTAACCATTTTCTTTCATTATATTATGTGACTATTTTCAACATTTACCTGAATATTTCTCATCAACACGAAAAACTGGTAGATGCTAAGTCCTTTAAAGTTTAAAAAAGTTCAAAAATCTGTTACAAATCAAAAGAAATTTTAAAGTTCATCAGCATTGGAAGTCACTCAAACTTTTGGGAGAGAGGTTAGTGTGCTGAAAGTTTATCAGACAAGGAAGGAAGGGGCAGAAAAACAAGTTAGGCTGGGATATAGCACAGCAAAGGCCTCACATGACCCCACAGGGAGCTCTGAAGCTGGGATGGCTCTTAAGGTTGCCCTATGGTGGGGCAAGGGAGCCAGGTCTTTAATGGACTAGTCTTTGGATGCAGGCTACTCCAAGGAAGGGGATGTGAGCTTGGGTGAATGGCTCTCTTTAGCCAAGGGCAATTTCCACCCAGGGAGGTCTGACAACCCCAGCCAACATTCCCAGTAAGAAAATGAAGTCCTTCAGTCCTGAAGTGGGGATTTGGATAATACATACATGACATCCACTATACTCAGTAATTCTGTAACTGTCCAAATCTGATCAATTTTGAATTTTAAAAAATGATAATGTGCCTTTAAAAGTGACTTTAAGCTATAAAGTGACCAGATCTAAGTTCTTTCTAGCTCTAAAATTTGATGACACTAAGATTTTATGGCAAAGATCTAAAGTATATCAAGTCTAACATTTGAATATTATTAATTGGTGAAGTGATAGGTATATTAGAGTTCTATTTTGTATGTTGATATTTCCTATACAAATTACAAAATAAAATCAAATTAAAGTTTGTATATTTCCACTTCCTATTTCTTCATGATTTCAAACTTAACAGCTTCACATATTTAAATATTCTTCCTTTCTTTACCTCCTATCCTGCCCACACTCACTGCCCCAACACATACGCACTAGTATTTTTCTTTTTCCCTCCAAGATAGATCTTTCTCCCTCCACCACTCTGAACACCTATCCTCCCCTCCCTCTCCAGTTACCTTTATTCACATCCTCTCTCATTTGTACCTTCAGCCTTTCTTCCCTACAGCAATTTTTCCTCCAGTTACTCATACGCTGAAGTATTTCCCTAGAATCAATCTTCAAACGGAAGGCAAAAATTGCTAGTCCCAAACCAACAGACATTTCTGGGTTGTTCATTCTTCCTTGAAATGCTCTCCTCCCTCACTTCTCCTCTATCTCCTTTGCATTCTCTTTCCGTTCCCTCTTTAATTTCAGTATTCCCCATATTTCCGTACTATAATCTATCCTTCTTACTCCATTCCAGTATTCCATAGTAATCTTTACTGGGTCACAGACCCCTCTGAAAATCTGATGATATGTACATATATACACAGACACAGACTGTTGCACAGAATCTCACAGGAATCATAACCTTCCTCCTTTTGAAGAGACATGACACTACCATGTTAAAAACTGCTCTACAATGTCCTTCCAGAGTGATTTGCCCATTAAACGGGCATAATTACCATTTACATAAACTGGTGACTTCCCAATCTTTACTTCCAATTTAAATCTTTCTCTTCTGACCCATATATCTTAACTGCCTACTGTGAATCTCTTCTTTGATAACCCACAGACATGCTCAATATATGGAAACATGAGCTTATCTCCCCTAAACCCCTACCTAAAAACCTATTCTTCCTCCTGCTTCCTTTATTCTGTTGGATGCTTGATACTATCAATCACCCAGAAATCAAACCAGATACCTTGATACCAGCCAGACTCCTCTTCACCAGCATTCCATATCCAGTCTCCGGAGTCTCACTGTACACAGCTTCTAAGTCTGCCAATTCCACTTTTATTCCCATGACTACTGCCTAAGATGAAACCTCATTTCTCATCCTGAATACTGCAACAGTTTTCTGTTTTATCTTTCTATCTCAACTTCACCTGCTGCCATCAAATCAGTCCATCTTCCACACTACCACCAAGTAATCTTTCTAAAACACAAGCCTGATGATCTATCTTTCTTTTCAAATCTCTTCATAAATGTACAACTAAAAACTGAGGAAGGAAGGGAGGGAGGAAGGAGAGGAAGGAAAGGAAGGAAAGGAAGGAAAGGAAGGAAAGGAAGGAAGGGAAGGAAGGGAAGGAAGGGAAGGAAGGGAAGGAAACAAAACGAAAATTGTAACTCACCAAAACCTTTAAGCAGGCTTTACAATCCAAAGTCTTCAGAATGACATATAAGGCTTTTCAGAATCTAACTCCCATCCACCATCCACCTGAAATTTTGTACCACTAAGCTTTCTCCAAAAACTCCATACTCACTGGCCATTCTAAAAGAGGCAACACTTGTTTACTCATTCCTCTGTGATTTTTTCTTCCTAGAATGTTCTTCCTTCCTTGCATGGTAAACTATTTATTCTTTAAGAATCAATTCAAATATAACCTCTAAAAGGAAGCCTTCCTTAATTCCCAACCCTCCGTTTGTTCAAAAAGCACTTTGCACATTCTCCTATTAGAGCACTTATCACATTATATTGTCACCATTCACTGGGTCTCACTTACTCAAGGCCAGGAACTTATTTATCTCTGTATCTTTAAACCAGTGTTGGCAAGTAAGCCGGGACCTAATAAATGTACAATGAATGAATCATAAAAAGCACGACAGAGCTGGGAGTAACCTTGGAAATCAACTTGTTCCATGGCTTCATTTTAACCAAGATGGACTTTCCTAGGATTACACAGCTGATTACTGGTAATGAGAAATAAAAGCTTAGTCTACTGAATCCCAACCTAGTCCCTACTTCTGCTATGAAGTCCATGGCATCCCCTGAGACAATTTTAGCTCCTCACTTATCAAAAAGAATGACCACTGAAACTCAGCCATAACAGAATCCACAAGTAACCACAAGATGTAAAACCTTTTGGGGGAAGGAGAAACAGGAGCGGATACTGACAATGAAGAATAGTGAGTGGGGCAGGAAGAGTGAAACAAAGGGGAGAATGGATGATCAACAATAGCTTTGTGAGGATCAGGAAATCTTTACTGCATAGAAACTGGAGCTATGAATCCTGCCTGGATTCTTTATACAACCTCAATTTTTAAAGTTAATCTTAAATGTTTTAAGTGAACATATATGCTATAAAGCATTGTAATATCTTCTCAAAAAACCTCACTCTAAGAATTCACAGTATCAGAAATCTTAACTAAAGATTGTGTGTATATATTAAATGTGTATTTATATATATATATATATATATATGAAGTGTTACGTATAAAATAAGTAAATATGCACATATTAAACTCACATGATTAGGATAAACTGGTTTTCATAATGTCACTTTAGATAGTATTATTCATCCTGTAAGAGTGAGACTTTTTTTCCTGGAGTAGCACTAAATTTATGCTGTTCAACCCCAATATATACATACACCTTATTCTTGTGGTATAAGAACTGTATTTAATCAGTCATATCCATTCAGCCTAGATCCAATCTCCAACAGTAATATCAAGGCACGTATACATCAAGACTGTGTGAATATACTTCTACTGATGTCAAAAGTCTGACATAGGGCCTGATTAATAATCCTTCCATAATTCAACCCACTGATCTAAATATACCCATTTTCCACCTTTCCTAAATGAAAAATTAATTGTTTAGGCTATCTTCACTTAAGAAAACATTTCTCTTTCCTCAATCACTTACGCAAATAACTTCTATGGCCCAGCTATATGCCAAGAACCGCGCATTTAACAAGGGGTACTTGGACCTTTTCACATCATTGAATTACAGCATCAAAATTACACCCCAAAATTAAAGATGTAAAGTATGTTTTAAAACAATAGCTAGTAAAAGAACTCCTAGATACATACACATATGGGAATAATCTCAATTCAGCTAAGAACAAAAATGACAATACCATAAAAAGATCTTATGTATCACTTAGCAAATGGGCACAGACGAATTAACTGTTTTGGACCATTTAAACTGTTCTTTTTAAAGCTTGTATTTAGTTTTGCAAAACCTGTGCCCAATATAGTTTTTCACAGACATATGTTGAAGTCTAAACCTCTTAAAAATCTTTTCATTAGGCAACATTCATGAGTTTGAGTGCTACTATAAATAATAATGAGCTCAAGTCAAAGGGAAATGAATTTGAGATTAGAGAATCCTAAGAAGACAGCACCATTTTCCTTTTGGCAGGGCTTCCTAACCCAGGTCTGTTTTTCTTCTTTGGATTTTCAACTGAGCAGCACTTAAGAGTATGTTCCTTTAAACTTCCTCACAAGTTTATTTTAGTAGTAAGCCAAAAAGCAAATACATGCCTTAAAAAAATCAACAGATCCAAATGACAAAGTTTCAAGGAAATTATTAGTTCTCAAATTAAATATTCAAGGAGTTATGCCCTAGAACCACCATTAGCCCCTGATCATCTGGATTACACAGATCTGTAAACTTATCTTTAAATTATCTAGCACAAATAATTTTGCCATATGACAGAAATATATGCATTTTAATTAAAAATGAGGGAACAATAATAGATATGCACTGGCTATTGAAAATGGTGATACAGAGTGGTATATTTTCACCAACCGACCAAGTCATTATTTTAAAGTTCATTACATCACTTTAAGTAACAGAGCACTACTATACTGAAAGACAAGTGATAGCTAAACATATATCCCAGCGGAGTCCAGGACGGGTGAAAAAAAAGACACAAAATCTTTGTTTCCAGTTTAAGAAAAGGATTAATCAAAATCTACTGTTAAATACTGCAGTTTTTAAAGTATGACTGTTACTCAAGCCAAACTGTTTATTGAACATCTGAATGGTTAAACATCAGAGTTTCTTTAACTTTTATGTCTCTGGCCAACCTAAAACTATAAAAAATACTTCCTAATACTCTTGGTAATGTCAGTAGTTTATACAAGATAAGCTTCACCAGTCAACTACCACTATTAACTAAAAAAACCACTCACCATAAACTAGTAAATGGATAATGTATAAACCACTCAGACCCACAACATATTCATAAACTCAAGTCATGTCTCATTTCATACTCTAGAAAGAATTGAAAGAGAATGCCAGACATCATTTATCTTAATAATTATGTAGGGAATGCTTTTATAGAGTGTTTTGTGATTACAGAGCACTTTTGTAATATTATTCTGTTATTTTCATATTTTAGCAAAGCCATGATGGTCTCTCATTAAATTATTACCAATAAGATAATGCAGGCTAGTCAATTAGGAACAATTAGTTGATTCATAACTGAACCAAACTTTGAGTGAATAAATCAACATAAAGGTAGAGCCAAATTTCCCAAACTGGTGTTCCACTGTATCGGAATAACTTAACAGGTTTGCTTTAATATCCTCTTGGAAAGTCAGGCCTTAAAACTGAATACTACAGCTGTCAAGAAATTTGCTTAACACAGTATTCCTTAAATTTACTGGCACACATATTTTTTTAAAAGCACACCTATAAACCTTACATGAGGAGTAGTTAAAGACAGTACTATCCTCATCCAGGGATTAGTATTAGAATCATCTAAATGGCCTACTCCACAACTGACTCAGTATCTGGAAATATTGCCCAGGAATGTGTATTTTTAAAAAGCTTCCCAAGAAATTCTGATACACAGTCAGGATTACAGATACTTTAACCTTTTTTGCTTTGATCATCTTTCACAGTAGTAAGAACTCATAATTTTTTCTGATCATTTAAGTAAGAAATGTGATGAAATATTTTAAAAATTACTTAATCAGCATATATCAAAGATTATAATATAAAGTTCATTTTTATAAAGCATACAAAGACAAATTTTAACTGCACACTAATAAGGGCTACAGTTTAAGTTACGTAAGAAAATGCATTTTGGTACTGTATCTATTTTTAAATGACATCTTGTTTGTAAAATCGTGAATATTAAAAACAAGGTACAATTGAATATATTATGTAAGGACAAAACTGTAAATGTGACTTAGTATTTGGAATTCTATCTTTTACTGAAAAAAATTTAAACATTTTTGTGTTTTGTTACTAAATGATAAACTAAGGGTGGCTTTAGATTAGAATTTGCAAATACTTCAAATAACACACAGCAAGTGTAGTCTTTATTTTCTAGAAATATAAGGCCATACTCCACTTTATTTTCTCTTTTTAACACTGCCAATACCTTATTGCTATACAGGATATTAATAGAACACAGACAACTTACAGAGAGAGATAATAATAATCACGAATCAAATAAATTTTGAATCAATTACTGGTTTTTATGCTCCTTATTACCTAGCATTTCAATAGCAACTTGATTTTCTTAACATTTCTTGTCCCTAACCAATGATCCATTGAATGGACATAGGAAGAACTGAAAGAACAAACTGAAACAATATGACTAAGTGTCAAGAAAATACATCACTAAATATTAAAACAATTTAAAACCCTCATTGGCAGATTTGGCAGAATGAATTAATCTGGAACACTATTTGGTCCAATATTCATTTGATATCTCACATCGCCTCATTTTAAAGGAAGAAAAATTGTTAAATTATTTTTTAAATAATGCAAACCTTTACTGCATAAACACTTTGGAACACCTTCTTGAATTAGATTCACTAACACTGATTTGGAGAAATTGTTCTATAAGTCTACAGTGGTGAGCTCCACTGATGTGTTAATAACCCACTCCAGCTCAATGCCGTAAGATCAAAACCTGACATGAAAACACTGAAGGCATCTTTCAATGCTCCCACAGCTTTTAAGAACAAATCTAAGTTCTTTAGTTGTTATAGCACTGCCCATTAGAACTTTTATGCAATGATGGAGATGTTTTATGTCTGCAATGTCCAATAAGATAGCTATTACCCTTAAGATGTACTTCAGTAAAACTAATGAACTGTATTTATAATTGTCACTACAGCTAGTGGCTGCTGTATAGGACGACAGCATAGGTTTAGAATTTAATCTGATTCTCCTTCCAGACAAAAATGGAATAATCAAACAACAAAAACTGGACAATAGTTTTCTGATATACTAGGCAACAGACACCACAGAACAGTGATCCCTCAGTGGAGGAACAAACAAGCTAAGCCCTATAACTGCCCGTTAACTGCCTGGAGATTAATTTTCAGGCCACAGCACAAGGGAGAACCAAGACAAAGTCCAGTGGCTCCCTGGGAAGCCAGGACAGCTGGACTTCTCAGGGCAGAGTACTGGTGATGAGAGAGCTACGCAGAGAAAGAACACCGTTATTTATATAAGGTCCTTTTCAAATCTTCAGCTGAGTACTGACTGATTAGCCCATGTATATAAGGAATTACCCCAGGATAGAGAAAGAACCCCCACAAAGAAGAAAAAAGAACAATCCCTGTAACTCAGGGGCAGCAGAACAATTTCTATTCCCACCACCTAGAGTGAGAGTACTCACATTTCATGAGGCATCAGATAGAGTAGTCAAAAGGTTCTTGCCTCAGTAGTGCAAAAAAATTCACCCTTAAAGGCTGTACTGGTCCCACCTAACAGAAGCTTAAAAAGGAGCCTCAAAAGGATCAAACTATCTTCAAGTAACAATCTCATCCCAAACGCAAAACTCAAGAATATTCATAGGACAAAAATACCCACACACAAGGTAAAATTTTACCAACAAGGCACAATTCACAGTATCTGGCATCCAATCAAAATTAACTAGGTATGCAAAAAAGCAGGAAAATATGACCCATGAAGTGCAGAAAAACCAAACAGCAACAAAACTAGAAATGAAAGATGACAGAATTAGAGCAGAACATTAAAAATTAACATTATATAACTGTTATATTATATATTATAATTTTTATGTTCAAAATTGTTTCATGCACCTAAAAACAGAACTTCAAAGGACATGAAGCAAAAAAGTGATAAAACTCCAAAGAGAAATTAATTTGTCCAAGTCATCAAGGCAGATAATCCCATCTGACCACATCTAAACTACTATGGACATGGACACAAAGTCCACATTTTTTTTTAAGTCCACACTTTTAAGAAGAAACTGAAACCAGGATGCTTCCAGGACAGGTAACTTAAAGATACTTACCTTCTCAGGAAAGACATGAAATTTTTATCAAAGGCTTTCTGAATTGTTCCAGAGGACAAGGAAAAAAAAAATCAGCGAGAAACCATTACAGAGAAGGTAACTTGGGCAAAATGTAACCAAGAATTTTCTAAAAAGAAAGCTTTTTAGAAAAAGTTGTCCAGCAATGATGTGGCTATTGTGCAGAGTAAAATTTAGCACTCTACTCCAGAGGTATTCAGGAAAAGGCTTGGATGAACTTTCAAGAATATTACAGAAACGATTATTTGATGTGAAGAAACAGCTATATGATTTACAGTTCTTTCTCCCTAAAGCTTTATAAATTCTCATCATGAAGAATAACCTAGTAATATCTTCCTTGTAAAACCTATATAAAAACTGAGCTGGCAAGCTCAATGATACCATAAATGGGATCCCTGAGACAGGCCACAGCTTCTGGTAGATAGAATATGACAGTCATAGCCTATGCCGTATTCTGAGTAAGTTCAGTCACAGGCTGGACAACCAACTGATTAACTGAGGAGAGGATTCAGAAATCCATCACAAGGATGCCTGACCTGGAATGCTCCCTTCTAATCCTAGAATCCCGTATTACATATGGCCAGAGTCCCAAATTTCAGAATATCAGGCAGAGATTTAAATTTCAAGGGAATGATATTTAGCAAGACTGGTAGGAGGTAAAAGCCCTTATTAGGTTATACACTGGACAGCACACCTACACTCTAGTTAGGTCTTTCATTGCTGCCTAATTTTAAAACTGCCAGAAAACATAAGTTATTTCCAAATTGGAGTCCAGACAAGACTTTAAGTGCATATTTTCTGTGGGTTGTACAGTAAAAAAGGACAAATGCTAACTGACAGACAAACTAAAGTCAACACACACAAAATACACTGGCTGTAAAATTAGATAAAAAGTTTGAGAAAGCCAGATACCCCAAATCTGCAGATTCAAGAAGGTTCCTGAGCAGAAAGGCAATGAAAGAAAATAATTCTGCTGAAATATTACAGCATCAGAGCAAGAAAAAGATAAGGAAAATGGCCAGATGTACAGTAATTAAGGTGAAAAAATTACCTAAATTAATTTTGACATGGGAACAACAACAACAAAAAACTTCGAGAGGGAAAAGATAGAATAAAAGAAACTCGGTAAGAAAAGTTAAAGGTGAAGGACACGGAAAGACATAAGAAATTAGAATAAAGATTCTGAAATATCACCTTTTATTTAAGACAAGATACCTCTTTTGCTCCCTCATCTACAGAGACGGCCTGCACTCTATGGAATGTGTATCTACTTTTACTTTAACCTGAGCACCCAACCCCTACACCTCATGGCCTTTTCCTAGCCTTCTAAAACAGCCTACACTCTATGCAGTATGTATCTCTCTAAATCAATCTACATTTACTCAAGAAAAAAAAGATAAAATATTAAAAGTAAACCAGAACTCACAAAACAAATTTAAATGAATAATATATAAAAGTAGCCAAGGGGACTCCAAGGGACATGTCAACGGAGAGAATTAATGATGGCATGCTACTAATGCAATGCTGGCTCTGACGTGCATGCATGAAAACAAGAAGTGCAAAGAAAGGATGTTCAAATTAATTTGAGAGAAGGAAAATGACAACCCCAATACTCAGAAGATATGTTGTTTGTTTTACTATATCAAACAATGGGGGGAGGGTATAACTTAGTGGTAGAGTGCATGCTGAGCATGCATGAGGTCCTGTGTACCTCCATTATAAATAAGTAATAAATAAACCTAATTACCTACCCCTCAAAAAAAAAAACCTAAAAAAAAAGTATTACATAATACTGTATTGAATAGTGTATTTTAAAATCAAAGTTTTTCCATGGAAGAGCATAAAACTAAAATTTTTGGATTTTTAGCCTTTCCTAAACATATTTCTAATGTTTTCTCACTAACCCCAACTCCCAGGCATCATACAAATTATTCATCACTGTTTCATCCTTCTCTTCATTCTCCTCAGGCCCACACCTGTTCCCCTCTAATTCCTATCTTAACTGCAACCTCTCCCAAAATCCAATATCAAATTGTTAAATTCCTAAGAATATTTTAACTGGGCTGACCTCATGTTATTTCAAACCAGCCTATCTAACCTCTTCATATCCCTCTGAAATCAGCATCCTTACTGACTTCACTTTTGATATGAACTGAGTTACCTTTTGACTTTGTCAATTTTTCCAATGTAAGTGTATTAAAATAAAATGCCAGGCTTTATCAATTTTTCAATACAATTCAGTATTTTTTATCAAGTATATACTATGTGAAAGCACTAGACAGGCTTATAAACTTAAAGGTAGGAAATATCTCAATCTATTCACAGTGAAATATGCCTAACCATAACGTATTATACAGTATATATCAAAAAATTAAAACATTACGACCACCACAAGGAGGACAAAATTTTCCCTTCGCGTTATTTTACATCGTTTCCTTTTCACTCTCACCACCATTCAGCCATCTATAATATGGACACATCTGTTACCCTTCCTAATTTAGGTTTTACCTTACTCCAATAATCAATCCCATACTGCATTCCCAAATTAATCTTTCCTAAAACAGAATTTCAATCACACTCTCCTACTTAAAATATTTCTCAAACACAACAGTGATCTGCAAATTCCCCTCCCCATATCATGACAGAGGATTAAAATGCAGATAACAAGGCCCTTCCCACAGAGATTCCTTAGCATAGCATCAAGGCGCCGCACACAAAAGTCCCCTGAGTTACCACTACAGGGCATGGAAGGACCCTCCTACAAGGACTCTCTTCATTACAGATAAACTGGATTTTCTACAGCCTAGATAAGCCAAGTGTTCTCTCCCTCAAGCCTTGCTGAAAATGTCCACTAATTTCACCATTCTTCTTGGCCCAGCTCAAGCCCCACACTTCCTTGATCTCACAAGATAGGAACAATTTCTTCTGCCTAATTCTACAGTACCATATTGTTTGCCCTGGACCATTATTTAAACTGGTATTATTAATCTTTCAGCTGGTTTTATCACATGACAAAGGACTGTAAATCAAACCTCTCTCAGTATCCAGAACAATGCATAAAGGGAGTCCTTTCCCTAAGGCAATTTCACTGTACATAAGCATACCCAAATAGTAACTAATATTTTAGAACTAATTTTTAGAATACTAAAAGAGGAACTGTAAAAAAGATTTTTATTAGGAAAAGAAATCAGTTAAAAAAAAATACCTGAAACAAAAGAAGTATAAAACAAGTTACTAAGTACTGTTCTCCCTTACCAGCCTATTAGATAAATGCTTCCTAAAGAATTCTTTCCAGATCAGAGACAACAGTTAAGCGCCAAGAAAAAACTGGTAAACCAAACTCTGCTTTAACCTCATTGAGGGTTTCCCGAAGTTTGACTCAAACAGCTATTCAAAAACAAGTGACTTGGAGGGAAAAACTCATTTACTGTTAATTTCCAAAATTTTTACATGTGCGATAAAGTTAACTTATGAGTATTATATTACGATGCTTGAGATCTGGTATAACATGAGTGCCTCTAACACAGCACTTACCCAATAATTGCTGATTTACTTATCTGTCTTCCTCATAACACTGAGCAATACATAGGTAGGGGCCGTGTGTCTTAATTCATCTTTTTATTCCAGCACTGAGAACATCATAGGTAACTAATAAAGATGTTATGAGCAAAATAAAAGATTTTTCAAGATTAAAAATGATTAAGTGCTTCTCCAAAGATGATATACAATAGCCAGTAAGCATATGCAAAGATCACCAACATCACTAATCATTAAAAAAAAATAGAAATCAAAACAACCATGAGATATCACCACCCACCCACTAGAATGGCTACTATCAAAAAAAAAAAAAAAAAAACCCAGGAAACACGATGTTGGCAGAGATATGGAGAAACTGACTGGAACCCTTGTTCTGCTGGTGGGATTGTAAAATGGCGCAACTGCTATGGAAAACTGTATGAAGTTCCTCAAAAAATTAAAAATAGAAATATCACACCATCCAGTAATCCTACCTCTAGGTGTATATCCAAAACAACTGAAAGCGTTGTTTACACACCCATGTTCTATTCACTACTCACAACATCCAAGAGGTGAGAGCAACTCAAATGTCCAACGCTGGATGAATGGATAAACTAAGCATGGTATACACACACAAGAGAATATTACTCAGCCTTAAATAGGAAATAAATCCTGTCTCATGCTACAGCATGGATGAACCATCAAGACATTATGCTAAGTGAAATAAGCCAGTCAACAAAAAGACAAGTACTGTACAATTCCACTTATATTAGGTACCTACAGTAATCAAATTCGTAGAGACAGAAAGTAGAATGGTGGTTACAAGGGGGCTGGAGAGAAGGAGGAAAAGGGTAGATGGTTGTTGGGTATAGTTTCAGATATGCCAGATGAAAAAGTTCTGGAAACCTCTTTCAAAACAATGTAAATATACTTAACATTACTGAAATTTACACTTAAAATTGTTAAGATGGTAAACTTGACATTGTGTGCTTTCTACAGTGAAATTAATTAAGTACAAGAAAAGTAAAATCTTAAGTATCAAATGAACTCATACTTGAGAAAAATATAAATATGAAGCATTAATATAATACATGTACAATTTTCAAATGGCCTTTTAATTTACCCTCTATCTAAAAGATATGTTGTTTAAAGTAAATTACTCCAGGCTGTATGTTCAAATTTCATCTTAGAAGATTCTTGCTATTTGTAAGTTGTTTGCTCAGTCAAAAACAAAGTATTTCTGCTAAAAGAATGAGAATTCCAGAACTGGAAGAGATTCTTGAGATCATCTACTCCACTAATTCCAATGTGGGTCCACAAACAATGCCCAAATGAGAAAAATAAGAAAAATGAAGGTAGTCTTTCATAAAGCTACATCTATTTAATTTTAAGGCATATACTTCATTCTGAGAACATCATCTTTCTACTTTGAAACTTTCTCTTTTAATGGTAATTTCATCCATTCAACAATACTTGTCCGGTGCAGGGCTACAATGGTGAACAAGATAAGCAAGACTCTAGCCCTCAAGGAACCACCTAACTTGCAGTGGAAGATAGGAGTAAGAAAAGATAATAGGGTTTGGTTTTTTAAATCCTTAACATTCAAAACAAAAATGGTCAGCCTAAATCAGTGGGAAACACTAGTCTCCAGCCCTTTCCCATTTTATAAATAAGAAACTGGATATCCAAATGGTCCACAACTATTCAGTAAAAGCCTAAACCACTTTGTTTCTAGAATCTAAAACACCAGGAAAATATTCATGTTCCTGAGTAGAGATTTGACCATGGTTAATTTACAGGATTCCAAATACCTCAGAGAGTAATATTTTCCCACTTAACATGTCCTTCCAGTTCTAACAGGATTTGATTCTATAGCTCAAACTTGTTATATCCTTTGAGGACTTAACAAGTTTAATTAATGAAAAACCTACAATCCTGAGGGCAGAATTTATCAAGTCTCATGCCATCAAAAGAAAATTTATTCTACATACTCTCTAATAAATGATAAAGCAAGCCCAACATTGAAAACAAGGGGAAAGAACTGACACAAAAATAGTACCCAGAGTAATACTATCTTAGTCACTGTTGCCGTGGCCTAGAAAGTACAATAACTCTGTGGAGCATTGCTATCCTATTCACTAGAAACTTCAGAAAGTTTAAGAATACAAAGCAATTGAAAAACAAACAGTAATAATCAGCTAATTAACATTTCAAAGAACAATTATAACAAAACCTGTAGTTCCAGTGAATAATCTAGGTTTGACGATCTCTGACCTGACAATTCAATCTCTTCTCTCCCCTCCCCCTACCTTTCCCTATGTCTGTCAAGGGTGGGATATTAAGCACTTAGTATGTGCCAGACACCAAGCCCATAGACTTGTTCAAAAGGTTTTTTCACACTTAAACTCACAAATAACACAAATAAACTTAAAGAAGGTGGAATTATCCCCTTATGTAAATGAAGTTGTGGCAAAAAGTTAGAGCAACTTGCCTAGACAGTAAGGAGAAGAGTCAACATTTGTACCCAACTGTAAAATTTATAGACCTTTTACTTCCCTCCCACCTCCTCTCACTTTCTTCCTGAGTTCGTCATAAACACATGCAAGTCACTGGACAGGAGAGGATGAGGTAGAAGAACACAAAAATGTACAAAAAAAATAGTATCTTCCCTAAGATATCAGAATTTGATATAAAAAGTGCACTGAAGTTATAAGCTCCTATGACAGAATTCTCTGAAGGAGGAGGGAGTTGATGAGTTAGACTATACAGAAAAGAAATATACTTTAGGTAGAAGGAACTTCAGAGAGCAAAGGCAGAGGAAAAGAGGAGGAAGACAAAAGGCATATATGTTTGGAAAAGACAAAAACATCAAACTGACTGAAGCTGAGAAATTATTTAAGAGGGCAGTTGCATACAAAGCTGAAAAGGTAGGACTGGGTCAGACACTGGACAACCTGTTGAAACAAACTCCCTACTTACAGCACTAAGACAGAATTACAGTGACATATTTATTATCCTCATAAAATAAGATTACATATATGATCTATTGATTTGAATGAGTTTGTGCTTTTAAACTAAGAAAAAAAGTCTAGGACACCATCTGATATAAAGATAAAAAATGCTGTATCTGTACTCAAGTAACTGATTTTTTTTTCCATCTCTTGAAAACCAGGCTTATGTCCAAATGAGATGAGGGGAAAAAACTGGACTTACATCCATACTGCTGAAATTTTTTGCCAGCTACTCAATTTTAAGGGAGAAGTAGAATCCACAATTCTTTTCCAAAGGATGGTGGGAGAAGGAAGCTTGAACAAGAAAAGATAATTACAAAGCCCTAACGTCAGAAAAATTACTTGTGTTGTCTGAATTTTTTTTTAATGCTACAGTTGGGTTTTCTAACTTTCTAGCTTTATCTTTAATACTATTTTTTTAAAATGCAGGTTAGAATCTGGGAAAATGTTCAATTAGACCACAACTGTCTTGAAGCTACTGATAAGAACTTCAATTCCAAGCACCTACACTATTCAAAACTACCATTTCCTCTTTAGAGAGCGAAGTCCCATCCACCTAGTAAAAAGGAGACCTACCAGATCTTCAAGTGTTACTTGGATAATGACATCACTCTCTACTGCAATTCTAGCAGGCCAGGATCTACTGGCCAATGCCCTCTTTCTCCTACATCACTACAGTAGCAATTCCCACAACCCTCCTCAAAGAAAGGTTAGTGTAGAAGTAAGTTACAGCAGCTCTACCTAGTTCTACAAACTATCAAAAGCAACGAAGACATCAAAAAAAGTACTCCATAAAGGCGGGGGGGGGTGTTGGTGGGGGGAGAGTACACTGAAACTAAGCAAATTCTTACATTTAAATTTGTAAATTTAAAAAGAAAGGAAAACTTTGAATCTAGCCCAAAGCTCTCATTTTACACATTAGGAAACTGAGGCCCAGGGCATTTAAGTGATTTACCCAGGGCAACTGCTTCTCTATAAAGGTGTTAAGTGTCCGTTATCAGTCACAGTAGCACTTAATCACATTGTAAGTTATTTAAATGAAATTAAGTACCTGGTGTGCAAAGAAAAAAAAAAAAACAAAAAAACAGGCTCTTCACCTCTTCCACACCCCCTCAATGCTTTGCCCCCAGCTATACAGAAAATGCAAAAGAATATTGTTTCTCCCTTCAGCCACTACAGTCTCAAAATTTCTCTCGTTTAAAATAAAGTGAAAGCCTGAAATGCAATTTCTCAAGGTTAGACCAATTAGCGGATCAACAAAACCAAAATTTTTGTTGAAATAAGAATATGAAGTGGATTATTACTGCTTCGTTTTTTGCCAGTTGCTCTTTCCCTTAAAGTTTTCAGTCTGTTTTTTGAAAAAATAATTATACATGCAGTTAATCACTGTGGCAATTATCGAAAGTTATCCTTTTTGAGACACTTTGATTAATCAGGCAAGTCACATCTTCATCGCTCAAAAATAACTTGAAAGTATCCTGCCTAGCACAAAATAATGTTTTTTGAACAAAAACATCTAAAATAACCCTCTACCAGGCCGCCACATAGTAAAACCACAAAGAAATGTTATCCTGTAAAAATCCTACCAACTAAAAAGCACTTAATACCATCAGTCTTTCCAGGCTCAGCGTTTACGGTCAAACTGTCAAAGCATGTGAAGAAGCCGGGGGGAAAAGTTCTGCACCGAGTTCACCGGCTGTGGGTGCATCAGATTATACCTCTTACCCACACAGCACGTTTAGGGAAATGCAAACACGCCACATGTACATGTTTTAACCAGGTTTAACCACGTTTAACCAAGGTCGGTATTAAGTCAGCCCCTGCATCGAAAGTTTTTAAAATGAAAAAAAAAAAAAAGCAGCAATATTCATGCATATTACACCTCATTTTAAAAAACCAACACCTGAACCGGTAAAGAACTGACGCAAGGCTAAATAACCGTTTTAAACATTGAGGCCGCTGTACAAGAGAGCAAGTTTGGAAGGGTTCTGTCTTCCTAAAACGCCGGGCAAAAGTCCTTTGGCGAGTTTGAAAACAAATGTATACTACCACACAAATAACAAAAGCTCAATACAAACTCCCTGCAGTCAAATCGTTCCTGTTACCATTGCTCAGAGGCTTTTTTTAAACAAGTACTGAAAAGGGAACAATAAAAAGCGTCTCACCGCAAACGCAGCACGAGAGGGACTGTCGGAAGTAAGGCAAGAGCCTGTTAATCTCTGTAAACGCCTTGGGGTCTCCGGGGTCGTAGTTGAGCACTAGGCGGCTCGCGGAAATGTAGAGAGCAGTAGCATTCACGGGGTTCATTGCAGACACTTCGACACCGTTGGCTCCCGGTTGAAAAGAAATTCCGGATCCAACTTTGCAAGCAGCCAGGGAACAATGGCGAATTTGCAACAATTCGGAGGAAATCAGAGCAGAACAACTGGCCGAAGTAGTAACCAAAATCCGTGCAAGTTTGCGGAGCTGAAGCAATCCTCCCACACATGGGGCCCTGGCGCCCCTCCTCCGTCCCTGAGACTTGCAGACCAAAAAAAGAAAGGAGAGCGAAAAACCAGCGTTCGAGTTTTGTCCCCGGCGACTGCGGGACGCAGAACACGGCGGCTTCAGCGCTCGGGCCGGGACTCGGCGCTCAGTCTAGCCCCGCGGCTCGGCGGGCGGCCTGCGCTCGAGCTGCATCTCTGAACGCGGAGGCGCCTCCTCTGGTCGAGCCGAGCGGGCGCGGGAGCAGGCCCCGGCCCGGTCCGGTCCGAGGGGCGGGCACGCTTCTCACGGGCTGCAGGGCCCTCACTCCATCACAGCGCCCGGCGCGAAAGCAGCGGCGAAGGCAAGGACGACGGCGCGGGCGTCGGCGTCAGCTTCGGCTTCGGCTTCCTGGATCTAGTGCACCAAGCCGCGGTGGCGGCGAACGTGGCTGCTGCGGCTGGCGGAGGCCGCCGCCGCTCTCTCCATATCGGACGCGGGGCCCGGACGCGCCTGGCTCTCCGCCCTGGCGGTTACAGCCCGGCTGTTCCCTGAGGTGGCGAAGCGGGCAGGAGAGGCCCCCGCCCGATAGGGGAGGGTCCGGGAGGAAGTGCGCGGGCCGGCGGCGGGAGGGGGCGGGGAGCAGGCCCGGCCGGGCCGCCGCGGCGCCCCTCGCTCCTCAGTCGCTCACTCCGAGGTCACCAGGCGCAAGCACCGCCCCCTCACTGCCCGGCCATCTTCTCCGCGCCGCACACACCGACGCCTCTTCCACCAAGCACCACGGCCGCCGCCGCCTACGGCGCCCGCCGGGCCGCGGCTGAGACGAGCGCACACACCGCCAGGCCCCGCCGCCGCCCAGCGCACACAGCAAGGCCCCGCCGCAGGCCCCTCCCCCCGTGCCTCGTCGCCCTCACCCCTACTCCACGCGCCACTCTAGCTCCGTGGGGCCCGGGCTGCTGCGGCCTTAATGGATCCCGCGGGCTGTGAGGCGCCTCAGGCCCTGCCGGCGACGACGACCGTTACCCCAACGGGCAAAGCCACTGTCATCCCCGAGACTCCCCCGCCGCCGTCGTCGCTAGTGCTCGCACGCATGCGCAGAGCACACTCTCACCCCTCCCCCCGCCCTTTCCTTTCCCTTCGCTTCCCTTTTCCCCGGCTTCTCCTCTAAGAGCCCCCTCCACACCCTCAGAGCTACCGGCTCACTCGGCGCATGCGCATCCACTACCCAGCTCCGCCGCCTTTCGCCCTTACGCGTGCGCTTTGACCGCCCACCCAGAAAACCGGATAAACACATCAGCCTTCTCAAGCCAGCCCCTCCCCGCTGCCAACCCACCCTGAGCTCAATGCGCATGCCTGGCTCTCCACTTACGGCTCTCAGAACAGAGCATGCTCTCGGCGAGCCGCCTGCTCTCTCCGCCCCTCCCCCACGCGCTCTCAAATTCCCTCTTAAGCGTGTGGGCTGTGACGAGACACTCGTTAGGTGACCCATCCTTCCCTAGTGTGGGCTGTAGGCTTCTCGCACTACACTCTTCCTCGGTGTCCGCGGACGCTGAGGCCCGGCCGGGTCGCGCGATGTGGCGCTCTGCCCTGGCCCAAGGCGGCCTCTCCACGTCCCGGCTGACCGCGGTGTGAGGAGAAAGCCCTGCACAGCCCCAAGCCCCGCCCTCGCGGCCTTTCTCCTGGAACCGCGCTTCCCGACCTCGGAAAGGGCGCTCCCGCGGCTCGCTAGCACTGGCCCAGCCGCGGAGGGGGGCGACGGTCGACGTGGCTGCGCGCCCAGCGGCGTCCGGGCGGCGATGGCTGGGTTGAGGCCATGGCTTGCATCGACGGCAGCCTGAGCCTTTAAGGCCCGGGCAGGCCCTCGGAAGTGGTGGTGCGCCGACCCACCTCCCCTCTCCTGCGGGTCAGAGCCGGGCTCTTCCCGCGGCCTCTGGTCCTTGCAGTGAGACGGACGCGGGCAGCCCGGCCTTCCAGGGGCGCCGAGCAGGACCGCACCGAACGCTCGTACGAGAACAGAATCCTGTTTAAAATCAAAACGAACCCCTTTTACAGCTCCTTTAACAGACCGAGCCCCTCTGTATGAACAGATCTCTTGAAGAGTCCGTGGTCCTGCCTTAGAACCCAAATTCTTGAAAGTTTTATCTGGTTTTCTTTTAAACAAGTTTCGGTCTTTTGTTTTTTTGCGGGAGACCAAGGACACTGAGATATAAATAAACAAAAGCCTAACTTAACATCTGATTCCCCTCCCCTCCAAAAGAACAAAACCTTGTTTAAAAATAGAAACACAACGCAGGAACCATTATCTCTCGATACACCAAAGCTATTCAGAATAACTGTTTGCATATAGTGAATACTCCACGGTTGCAAAGTGAGATTTATGACGTATACGAATCTTTTGTGGCACAAATACCTGTTAGTTTTAGAGACTTGCCACTTAGAGTAGAAATGAATAGTTACGGCACCAAGGGAACCCATATAACCTCTGATATATAATCTCTATTACTATTTGAGAACAGGTTTATTTTCTCTACGAGGCCTAGCACAGTATCAGTATGGAAGTATTAAGCAAAAAGAACCTATTTTCCTAAATTTTGAAAAACAGAAATTAGAGGCGTGCAAAATATATTTGGTCATCTTGTATCTAGAAAATGACAAATAGTCTGTAAAATTCATTCCTTTTTAAAAGCCTCATCTTCCTTTTTCTTTTTAAATAAGAGGTCTTTTCTAAGTTCACCTTCAGATAAAACTGTTGTAATATACAGTTCTATTTTTACTCCAGACTCTTGAGTTCTGCAACATGCTGGCTGTTCTTCCCCAGAGGAGCAACATGGAGAGTGAAATAATCAGCACTGTTTCCATTCAGACAGTATAAATTAGCAGTCACTCTAGGCAAGTGATTACTTGCAGGGCCTTAACCTTGCTGATTGTCTCATAAATGGAGTTTTTTTTAATCTCGTGAGATGTGCACATCAAATTAAGATTAAGAGTGTGTGTGTGTGTGTGTGTGTGTGTGTGTGTGTGTGTGTGTGTGTGTGTGTGTGAAAGAGAGACAGAAACAGAGAAAGACAGAGAGGCAGAGACACTTAAACCAGTTCTTTTTTAACTTCCAAAATTAGCTGCAACTAGTGATGGATTATGGCACTTAGAGACAAAACATCTCCACATTGAAGTATATTCCCTGTCTAATAACTGTTTGGTTGTTTGAGCCTTACCTAAAAAGAAAACAAATGAACTGTTTATAGAAAATAAAGTGCTTGAATCAAATATTTAGGAGAAATCATATATAACTCAAATTCCTTAAACTATCAACTTAAAGTAATTTTTTCATACTTTATGTTTAATTATTATTTGGAAGTAAAAGTGTTAGGGTCACCAGATCTAACAAAAATACAGGGTGGCAGTTTAAAATTTTTAATAAACTTTTAATTTTAGAACAGTTTTGAATTTACTGAATTATTGTACAGATAGTACAGATGGTCCTCATATATTCCACACCCTATTTCCCCTATTATTAACATCTTATGTTAGTATGGAACATTTGTCACAATTAGGGAACAAATATTATTAACTGAAATCCATACTTTATTCATATTTCTTTAATTTTTCCCTAATGTCTGTTTTCTGACCCAGAATCCCATCCAGGATACACATCACATTTAGTCACGGCTCCTTAGGCTCCTCTTGACACCCAGTTAAATTTTTGTTTCAGACAAACAACAAATACTAGTTTCCTTCTTGTTATCTGTATTTCCTACCCATTTTGAATTAAAGCTCCCCTTTTCTGTCTTCCAAGATTTCCCAGTGCTTACCTCTTTCATTGCATTTATCATACTAGGGGGCAGTTGTTGGTTTAGCCCTGTCTTCTCCCCATTGTAGTGTAACTGCTAGAAGGTCAGAGTTTCTCCCTCTTTGTCTTTTATGATCATTACCTAGCATAGGATCTGACATATAATGGGTACTCAGTAATTGTTAAAATAATGACGAATTACTAGAGATGCGATAACGTAAGTAAACACCCCAGTTCAGTGTGTAGTGAATAATAGGCATGGTCAAATGTTTGCTTTTCCTTGGGGAAAGACATAAAACGTCTTACAGATTTAAAGACTATTCTTACTTCAACTTGATCAATGTCAATTCTAAGATCCTTAATAAAACCAGAAGTGTACTTTGATTTGAAACACTCAGAATAATCAATCAACAAGTATCTATTGATTGTACTATAGCACTTTGGGGACAATAAAATATATGCAGAAGTAGTCGTAGTTATACTTCCAAAGAACAAAGATCAGGCTAGCAGTAAGTCAGAGGGATTTTTCTGAGGGGTGAGGCTTTTTACAAAATTGTAAAATAGTCATTTGCCCTCCTTTCTCCTCATCTTTTACCCTCCTTCCTCTGCCCCCTCCTTCTTCTTCCTCCACAAAAATCTATCTAGAGATAATGTTCCCTCTCCCACCTTCCCAGGTTGCCTTCTCCTTGACTGCCTAGTATCTCCACCCTAGAGCCTTCACCATTGTTTCCATCTGTTATGGACTGTCTGTGTCCACGCTCCCCCCCTAAATTCGTATGTAGAAATCTTACCCTCAATGTGATAACATTAGAAGGTGGAGCCTTTGGGAGATAATTAGGTCATGAGGGTGGAGCCCTCATGAATGGAATTAGTGCCCTTATAAAAAGGGCCCCAGAGAGCTCTCATTCTCTCTGCCATGTGAGGATACAAGAAGTCAGCTATCTTCAACCCAGAAGAGGGTCCTCAGAAGGCAACCATGCTCACACCCTGATTTCACACTTACAGACTCTGGAACTATAGAAATCAATATCTGTTGTTTAAGCTGCTCAGTTTCAGTGTGTGGTATTGTGTTATAGCATGCCAAGCTCAGTAAGACATTATCCCTACCAAATTTTAACAAGTGCTTAACATACTGTCACTGTGGAAAGAAAACAATCTAATTAATGTCAATCTATGGAGGGTGATTTTAATAGCTTAATTTAAACTCAACAAGTCTTTGGAGGCTGGACAAAGCAAAGACTACTTTACTGGGAACAGTAAACCAGATGAAATTAAACCAGGGCCTAATCCAAACCAATCCTGTTCTTTCCTGACTGTTACCAAATTTCATCTTCCATCCTCTGCTTTTTACCTTTAGTCATACCTCTCTCCTTCTCCAAAGGAGCCCCTCAAAAGAACCATATCCTTTTGCATATTGATTCCTGTTGATATTTTTTCAATCACATTTTAAAAAATCAGTAAATATATCCAGTCACTTCGTCCAAAAACATTTATTTAGCAAATCTAGCACCTATTTATTTAATGTCTCAAATACTAAGATTGCCTTCAGCTTCTTCATCCCTAACTCTAGCCTAAACGAAGCAGCTGCTTTACTGGTCATCTGCCTAGCACAGTGCCATACACATATTAAAGTACCCACTAAATGTTACTGTTTTTATTCCTTAAGACACTTTCAAAACTATTCAAATGGCTATTAAATTTGCCCATTCATTTATGCAATCAACATTTATTGCCAGTTATATGCCAGGCATTCAGAATACAAAAATGAATAATTCAACAGTTTCCAGCCCTCAAAGAGTTCACAGTCTAGTTGGGGTGGCAGCTCTGTACATAGCTAATTTATAATTCAGAGTGGTAAGAATTTGGGGATGCACTTGATGCAAATCTAAAATATCTCAGTAGATATTTCTGTTACAGTATGGGTTAAACAAGCTTGTGTAGACTTTCCTAGGAAAATAACTGCTATTATTCATAGCATTGTTTCTAAGGGAAAATGTGTTCTGCATTCCAAACAGTCAATTTAAAACTGAATTTTTGGAACACAGCCTATTTGTCCCTGGGGGCTGTCTGTTTGGCCATTATCTAAGATCCCTATCTGCCTTGGGATAATTTACATCTCTTTACAGCTCCCACCTGTTCCTTATAGCCTATGGTACTACCTGAAGGTTGCTAGCCTCAGGGCCATCAACTTACTCTCAGGATTCAGCACATGACTGAAATAGTCTCTGGTCAAGCAGGTTGAGTCAAGCAGTTGGAACTAAAAGAGCCTCAGTCCTAAATTTGACTTTTCAAAATTTTACTATTAGGAATGGTAGTGGGGAAAGTTCATCAACTGAGTGATGAAGGGTTTGGAACTGCTGCTATGTGAAAGGAGAGAGGGAGCTGCTTAGGGACAGAGAAAGGGATTGCAGACATGGCTTCCAAAAGGGTGTATCTCTTGGATGACGTAGGAACTGTTAAGATATCTAAGTAGACCCTCCTAGAAAATAAGGGTTTAAAAAATGACCTTTGAACCATGGAAAACCCCCAGGAACCAAAGAAACCCTGAGAAGGAAGAACAAAACAGGAGGCATCACACTTCCTGATTTCAAGCTATACTACAAAGCTAGTACACTATCACTATGGTCATCAAAACAGTATGGTACTGTCATAAAAACAGACAAATAGACCAATGGAACTGAATAAAGAGCCAGGAAATAAACCTAAACATATACGGTCAACTAACATTTGACAAGGGAACCAAGAACACTCAATGGAGAAAAGACAGTCTCTTCAATAAATGATGCTGGTGGGGGAGGGTATAACTCAGTGGTAGAGTGCGTGCTTAGCATGCACCAGGTCCTAGGTTCATTCCCTGTACCCCCATTCAAAAATAAATAAATAAATGGTACTGGGATAACTGGATATTCACATGTGAAAGAGTGAAACCGAACCCATATCTTATACCACTGACAGAAATTAACTCAAAATGGATTAAAGACAAATGTTAAGACCAGAAATCATTAAACTCCTAGGAAAAAAACATAGAACTAAAGCTCCTTGACATGGGTCTTAGCAATGATTTTTTGGATATGACATCCAAAGCACAAGCAACAAAATAAAAACTAAACAAGTGGGGCTACATCAAACCAAAAAGCTCTGCACAGAAAAAGAAACCATCAACAAAAAAACTGTGGAATGGAAAAAAATATTTGCAAACCATTTATCTGATAAGGGGTTAATATCCAAAATATAAAAAGAACTCATACAACTCAATAAAAAAAAAAAAACCTAATAATACAATTTAAAAATGGGCAAAGGTCCTAAACAGACATTTCTCCAAAGAAGATATACAAAAGCCAAGAGGTACATGAAAAGATTCTCAACATCACTAGTCATTAGGCAAACGCAAATTAAAACCACAGAGAGATATCATTTCTCGTCTATTAGAATGGCCATTATCAAAAAGACAGATACAGCAAATGCTAGTATTGATGTGGGAAAAGGGGAACCCTGATGTGCTGTTGGTGGGATTCTAAATTTGTATAGCCACTGTGAAAAACAGCATGGAGGATCCTCAAAAAATCAAAAATAGAAATACCATATGATCCAGTAATTCCACTTCTGGGAATATATCCAAAGGAAATGAAAACGTTAACTCAAAAAGATAAATGCACCCCCATGTTCACTGTAGCATTACTTACAATAGCCAAGATACGGAAACAACCTAAGTGTCCATCTATGGATAAAGAAGTTGTGGCATGCATACACACACACACACACACACACACACACACACACACACACACACACACATATATACATACATACACACACCCACACATACACAATGGAATATCATTCAGCCATTAAAAAATAAGGAAATCCTACCATTCTCAACAACATGGATGGACCCTGAAGGCATTATGGTAAGTGAAATAAGTTAGCCAGAGAAAGACAAATCTGTATGATCCCATTTACATGTGAAATCTAAAAATAACAAAATCATACAAAAAAAGATCAGACTTGTGTTTACCAGAGAGGGAGGGCAGGGGAAAGGGGATTAGAGAAGGGTGGTTAAAATGTACAAACTCTCAGGTATAAGATAAATAACTTCTAGGGATGTAATGTACAATATGAATGTTACGAAGTCCGAACTCATTCTGCTCACCACATGACAGGCCAATAAATAGGGAGACGAGGTGTTGGGGCAAGGAATAGTGACTTTATTTGGAAAGCTGGCAGACCGAGAAGATGGCAGACTAATTTCCTGCAGAACCATCTTACTCAAATCAGAATTCAGGCTCCCTTTATACAAAAAAAGGGGAGGGGTGTGGTTGGTTCTTGCAAACTTCTTGGTGTAGGAATTCTTTGTTCCTGGAATCCTTTGTTTCTGCAGCTCTCCACGTGGGGCAAGTCATGGTGCCCCTGTAAAACCTCTAACAAAACAAACGATATTTTTTATTCTGCAACTTGTTATCTTTATATAAGTGCAGAAGCATGAATATCCTTAAAGGTCAGAGCCTTGAGAATAGGCTGTCCTGTATATTTCAGGCAATAGGCAACATTCGTTTACAACAGGTGCAGAGCTAGCAAGACTAAGCCTAGAAAACAGCATAGGGTTAAAGCCAAAGGAACAGATCTAATTTGGAGTCAGATTTGTTTATTTCTATTACATGATGACTGTAGCTAACACTGATGTATGATAAATAGGAAAGCTAAGAGAGTAAATTCTAAGTTTTTCATCACAAAGAGAAAGTGTTTTCATTTTTTCTTTTCTGTATTTTCTTTTTATTGTATCATGAGAAGATGAATGATAGCTGAATCTATTGGGGTAATCACTTAATAGTACATGTAAATCAAACCATCATGCTGTATGCTTTTTATTAATTGAAATATATTTATTTTATAATGTTGTATTCATTTCTGGTGTATAGCATATTGATTCAGTTATATATACATATATATATTCTTTTTCGTATCCTTTATCACTATAGGTTGTTGCAAGGTAATGAATATAGTTACCTGTGCTAAAGAGTAGGTCCTTATTGTTCATCTGTTATTATTCATTTTATACATAGCAGTTAGTATCTGCAAATCCCAGACTCCTAATTCATCCCTCCCTGCTGCCTTCCCCCTGCTGTAACCATAAATTTATTTTCTATGTCTGTGAGTCTGTTTCTGTTTTGTAAATAAGTGCATATGTGCTATTTTTTTTAGATTCCACATTTGAGTGATATGATATTTGTCTTTCTCTGTCTGACTTACTTCACTTAGTATGATAATCTCTAGGTGCATTCAGGTTGTGGCAAATGGCATTATTTCATTCTTTTTATGGGTGAGTAGTATTCCATTATACATATACTACAACTTCTTTATCCAATAATCTGTTGATGGACCTTTAGGTTGCTACCATGTCTTGGCTACTGTAAATAGTGCTGCTATGAACACTAGGGTGCATGTATCTTTTTAAATTAGAGATTTCTCCAGATATATGCCCAGGAGTGGAATTGCTGGATCATATGGTAACTTTATTTTTAGTTTTTTAAGGAATCTCCATATTGTGGTAATCACTTCACAATATATGTAAATCAAACCATCATGCTATACACTTTAAACTTACACAATTATAATTGGTGTATGTCATGTATTTCTCAAAAAACTAGAAAATTCTTAGCCCCAGTCTGTCTTTGTAACTCAAAGGGGATAGGAATGAAGATTTTTAACCTGAAGTTGAACAAACTAGACTTTGTGAGCCAAATTGTCCTTCTTGTCATTCCTGAACTTTGAGAGGTAGCAATGGGATAGTGGAATTAATATAAACAAGTCTTTATTCTGTACTTACTATGTAGATTTGGGAAAAATATTCAAGCTCTCTGAGACTTAGTTTTCTCATCGGCAAAACAGAAATAAAAATATTTTCCTTGAAGGGTTACCATGGGGAGTCATATATTAATCATATGTGTTTCTAACACAGGCACTATAAATACATAGGTGAAAAAGCCAGTCTCGAGGAGTTCCAGTCTACCAGCTAAGACAGAAATGAATATACAGTTACAACGCAGTGCGACAAGTATTTTAATATGATGCTGTAAAAACATGAGAAGGGGTACCCAGCCAGATGTCAAAGCTCAGGAAAATATGGAGGAAGTGATGTATAAAATGTGACCTGAAGGACAAGTAGGAGAAACAGAGGAGGGCAGGAAGAATCTCTCAACAGAAGGAAGAGCATGTAGTAGGGCATAGAGAAAGAAACTTGCCTATTTGTGAAACTTCATATAGTTCAGTAGGGCTAAAGCATATACGGTACAAGAGGAAAAATGATAAGAAATGAGCTGACTTACAAGCAGAGACTAGATTATGAAGAAACTTCTGGACATTATAAAGGTCATCCTAAAAGTAATGGGACATCACTGAAAATAGATTCTGGGGGGCGGGGTGCAAGATTAGAAGCTGAGAAACCAATTAAGAAGTATTTCACCAACAGATGGTCTTGGGCAGGGGTCAGTAAATTACAGTCCAAAAGCCAAATCTGGTACCTTACCTAATTTTGTATGGTGCCCAAGATAAGACTGATTTTTACATATTCAACTGTTTTTTAAAATAATAACAATATTTTATGACATATGAAATTCATATGAAAGTCAAATTTTAGTGTCTATAAATACAGTTTTATTGAAACACAGCGAGATGTTAGGAGATTGAATCAAGAGGACTTAGTGAGTGTTGGAATGTGAGAACGAGGGACAGTAGAAGGTGATGTCCAAGTTCTCTTATTTTGGCAATGATAATAATGAACACTTACATGGTCTTACCATGTGCCAGACACTGATCTAAGTTGTTTAAGTATATTAATTCATTAATCTCCTCAACAATCCTATGAGGTAAGTACTATTTTTATCATCCTCATTTCACATATGAGGAAACTGAGGCACAGAGGTCTAGTAATTTGTTCAAGGTCAGCTAATGTGAGATGAGAATTAAATTCAGGCTGTCTGGTTCCAGAGCCTTTACACCTAACACTATTCTATAAATTCACAATAGGGAACTCAGCAGGAAAAATAGATTTGGAGGGAAATGATGAATGCAGGTTTTGGACGTATACGATTTAACAGGGTTGTGGAATATCCGAATGAAATGTCCAGCAAGCAGCTGGATGAATGAGTCTATTGCTCCGGGTACATGGGGGAGGGATGTAGGTTGCAGGGATAGATCTGGGAGTCAGGGGCATACAGATGGCAATAGGAATCATGGGAGAAATAGAGGTAACCCAGGGGAAATAAGAAGAGGAAAAGGCTAAGAATGAAACCCTGAGGACCACCAATGTTTAAACTGAGAGCAGAGAAGAGGATTCTACAGAAAAAAAAAAAAAAAAAAAAAAGACTGGGAAGGTGTAGTTATAGAGTCAGGCAGCAAACTGGAAAGATTTTTTCACTTTTAGTGAGGTAGTATGTGTAAACACCTCATGTAATAACCAGCATAATAGGCATCACAAAATGTAGCTCCTTTTACTCCTGAAGTCTTACTTGAAAGGTCCAGCTCCTTCCTAGCAGTGGTATGGGGCTATTCCAGACTTTTTCCACATTCCCACATCTTTGAACTCCCATCTCACTTTGCCTTCCAATTCTTAGCAGAGGACCTTAACCTCTACTTTAAGAAGAAAATCAAGATCTCCTTCTTCCCTTAATCACAATATTCCATAATTCCCCATCTTTCTTTCTTCCCTTCTGCTTCTGGCTTCTTCCAGGACTTTGCTCTTGGTTTTCCCAAGTCTTCTTCAGCTGCCTTCCCTCATTGCTATATTTCCCAGTCCTGTCTAGCTATGCCATCTAGTATATGGCATCGCTAGACAATGCTTCAAAAACTATCTTTTTAAAACCACATCTTCTCTCTCTTCCTTTAATCTGTCAAGCTTTTGATAGAATTTAACCTTATTTTACATTTTTTCATTAACCATTAATCTCTTCATCTTTGAAATCACACTTCTGCCTCCACCATTCTACTGAAGCTATATTCTTCAAAACCACAGAGGGCCCCGACTGTTTGACTTATTTATTGTCCAGTCACTACTTTCAACAATGCTATGTTAAGTTGCCCTTTCTTGTCCCTGTGTTACATCTTGAGTAGATTCCGTAAATTTCTGGTTAAGAAAGTCCATTGTAGTTTAAAACTTTGAATCAGGAGTAAGTTTGGCTGAAGCCACAGAAAACCTAAAATAAGAATGCTTAAACAAAATGGAAATTTACTTCTTTCATGTTAAGAAAAAAAAAAAGTCCAGAGGCAGGCCATGCACAGTTGGCACGGCCGTTCTACTGTCATTAAGGACTCAGGCTCTGTCTTTATACTCCACCATCCAAATACATCTACCTTCAAGACAGCTACTGAAGCTTCAGCATTTCAGACAACAGAAAGGAGGAAGGGAAAACAAAAGGGCCCCCCTCCCAGCTGAGTCAGCGCCTTTTAAGTAGTCTCCAATTTTAAGCAGCCCACATAACACATCTCTTACATTCCTTTGGCCATAACTTAGTCACTTTGCCATGCCCGGTTGGAAGAGAGTCTGGAAATACAGTCTTTTAGTAGGTACGTGGACATGCCAAGTAAAATGGAAGTTCCAACTATGAAGGAATAAGGAGAGAATAGACTTTGGATGGCAACTAGCAGTTTCTGTCACAAACTAATCTCACAATGTTTTAAAATCTCATTTCTTCCTCTCTCTTCTCTCTTCAAGATCTAGCTCCTCTGGTGTGTGGGTGCAGATAGGAAAAAATAGTGTAGTAGTGCACTTAAACCCTGACTGGAAGGAGCCTCTCTGCTGTCAGGTAGAGGGGTCCACAGAGCCAAGGAGAGTTGCCCAAGAGTCTAAGAAGTGGCCAAGGGACAGCAGTTGGTAATAGAGATTGGACACTTGGGTTGAGGTGAGCATGTCAGGATCCTTGAAGAATGAGAGTCAGGCTAGGAAGAGCAGGGAGGTGAGCCTGGGCCATAGTTGGGAGACCAACTCTACTTGCACTTCTACATTCTGGTGTGAAAGTCCAAGGACTTCAAAACCTCTGAATTCTAACCCAGCCCTCCATGTTGTTTTGAAAATATATTTGTCAAAGTAGGAGGATGAAACATTTTATTTAAAGTATGTTTGATTTATAGCATAAATATTTAGACATATGGTATGTGGGCTGCCATTTGTACTCTTGCCTTGGGCCCTGCAGATGATTGGGGTGGATCTGGACAAGTGTCTGCCCAACTGGGAAGGACTGCAGTTCTTGCCCTGATGGTTGCCACTGGTTCTCTGGCTAACATTAACTGGCAACTGAAGTTTTCAGAGGCAGGCATCAAAGTGCAAGGTCTCTCTTAGGTGTGTGTTTGTGTCTTTCTGGGTGTCTACTCACATGTGCCCTCACATGGGTGAATATCCTGGCTTGGCCACTTCCAGGGACACTTTGGTTCACACCCCCAGCACTCTAACCCACAGCCTTTTGCTTCTAGGATCTCCTTGCCTGCTGATAGTTCCCTTAACTGGGGTATTGCCGAAATGGTTCAATCCCAGCTATTGTCCCCAGGGCCCATCTAACAAGGAAAACTCATTCTTGCTATGAAAAATGGTGGGAGTTCAGACTACTCCATAGCCTGCCCCCATTGACATCTCTCTCCAGTTCTTTTCCCTTTGCTCACAGAAAGTCTGCTACTCAAGAATATGTCCAACCAGGAAATCAGCCTCCCTTTCCCGCATACCCCTACTTCATCCTCACTTGGTGGTGCGAACAGAGGAAAAGCCTGGCTTCCCTGGGAGGGAAACAAAAAGCCTCTCACCATAAACATACAACCACACGGCTGGACTCTTGACTCTCCATTGCTTTCCTCTTTTCCTATCATCTGGGAAGAGAGAGAGGGTTCAGGTGGTGTCTGGTGGCAGCAGGACTGGTTTTGTTGCCTTGGTACTGAGGAAGATGGCTGCAACAATTGAGAGGTCCTCTGCTTCATTATCCTCAGCTGTGGGCCCTAAGCCCCAACTGTGGAACAAAGATACCATTCAACAATACCAGCTTACTTTACTGTATCTTAACTCTTATATTCCTTGACTATTCTGAAAAGTTATTACTCATTACATCTTCTGAAAACATTCTTTCTCCATTGTTCTGCAATTTCACACTGAGTTCTCCTATTTCTGTGTATTCTCTTTCTCTTTCTCATTTGTGAATTATCTCCCCCAATTCAATCTGATATTTCAGATACCCTTAAATTGAAATCAGCTAGCTACATCTCTCGCTTATTAGACTGTAAGTTGTCTAAGGGCTTGAAACATTAGTTCACTTATTTTTGAATGAATGAATTCAGGCCATGGTTGTTAGCTCTTCTTATTTCCTAACCGCTGCCCTGGCAACTCACCACCCTAATGGATTAAGCTATCCCTTCTTCCTGAATAACGGTTATATCAATATCTCTGCTTTGACACCTTTTCTGAGCCTCAGATTCACATCTCTAGCTTCGTGCTTCCATCTTCACCTAGATGTTCTGTAGTCACCCTAAAGTGCATACATCCAAAACCAAACACATCATTTCCCCAGTATACAGATCTCACATTGCTCTTCTCTCTTCTTTCATTATGACATGGCTATCTCTTTCTCTAAAGCTTATAACCTTGGAGTTTGACCAAGGTTTGACTTTGACCACTTCCCCCAACAAGTCTTATCAACTCTTTTTCTTAAAAACAATAACAAACCAGCTTATTCCAACTATTACACGATTCCACTTCTTTGAGGTACTTAGAATAGTCAGACGACTGGAAACATAATGGTGGCTGCCGTGGCCTGAGGGAGGGGATAATGGAGAGCTACTATTTAAAGGGTATAGAGTTTTAGTTTTCCAAGATAAAAAGAGTTATAAAGATGGATGGTGGTGATGGTTGCACAACAATGTGAATATATTTAATACCACTGAACTGTACACTTAAAAATGGTTAAGATGGTAAATGTTATGTATACTTTTCACAATAAAAATTTTAAAGCAACAACAAACTGCCTTATTACAGATGTTATACATCTGTAAATAAGTTACAAACACAAACAAAAAAGGCCACCTGTAAACCTGCCTGTTAGCAATTTGCATGTCTTTACAGACCTCTACGTGTACAAAAATACATATACATTTTCTACCAAAATGAAATCCTGAATGCAATTCTATTTTGGAAACTGTTTTTGGAACCTATATTTTTTCACTTGACAATATGCCATAAGCATTTTACCCATTTTGTTAAATCTTCTTCTACAGCAGTGGTTCTCAGATTATGGTCCCCGGCAGCATCAGCATCACCAAAGCACTTGTAGATGCAAATTCGTGCACACTACCCAAGACTCACTGAATCTGAAACTCTGGAGGTGAGCCCAGGAAGCTGTGTTTTAACAGGCCTCCAGGTAATTCTAATGTACACAAAAGTGTGAGAGCCACTGCTCTACAACATGACTTTTTAACAGCTGATGATATTCCATTGAATAGTAATACCACGATCTACTTAAGTATCCTGCTATTGTTGGACATTGAGGTCATTAATTTTTCACTACTTAAATAACACTCCAGTGAATGTTGTTGCAGGTAAACTTTGGAGACATCCATAGGAGGGAAATAAACTGCTATTTTATTTTAGCCATTGTAGTTAGGGGTCCTTTTATACAGCATCTTAGCCTTTGCTCTAGTGTACCTTCTTTACCTCAGACTTACAGTTGACTTCTAGCCAGACCCTCTAATGTAAGTCTCCCAGACCTATAATTTATCTTACTCAGTATTGACTTATTAAGCTAAGACTCTATTTGGCACAAATATCACCACCCTCCTCTGCTCAAGAACTACTACTTTTTATTTATTCATGCATTCATTATGTAAGGTACTATGTTAAATATATTTCAGTCACTGTCCTAAGGGATAGAAGAAAAATAAAAATATGGACGCAGTCCTTGCTTTCATGTACTTTTACAGTACAGTTGGAGAGACTGACAAAACTGACGTTAATCAAACATTCACACAAATAAATATAAAATGACAAGTTTGATGATTACAAATGAAAAGAGATGGTATAAGAGACATATAACAGAAGGATTTGATTTAGTTAAAGAAGTCAGGGAAGGTTTCTCTAAGGAAGTGTCAAACTAAAATTTGAGGATGAGTAGACGTCAACTACTGAAAAGGAGAGATGACCTTCTACCCAGTGAAGGCAAAGACCCTGCAGAAGGAGAAACACAGTGATTTTGAGGAGTTGACAGAAGACCAGTTTGCCTGGAGCAGAGAGACTGGGGGGTTGGGACTAGATGAAATCATAGAGATTGGTAGGATCTAGGCTGTGCAGGGTCTTAAAAAACAATGTTAAGAATGTTTGTCTTTATCATATGGACATTGAGAAGCCGTTAAAGGGTTTAAGGTTTGAGAGTGGCATCATCATGAAATAGTTGTTTAGATAGATTAACAAACTAATTAATTCTGCCCTTAGACTTCTGCCCTTCCTCATTGATATTTTCCTCTGGGCAAATCACCAACGTTCAAGTCATAAGAAACTGCACCAAGAAGACTGAGAATGAGTGGCCACTGATATAGGAGGAAAACTAGGAGTACGTTACATTAAAGAAGCCAGGAGAATTTTTCATGAAGGAGGAAGAAGAAAAGGAGATCATTAGTATCCAAAGCTACCGAGAAGGTGGGTAAAATGTAGATTTAACATGTCCGTTGCTTTCCAGTGCCTACAGGACAGAGTCTGAATTTCCTACCAGTATTCAAGGCCCACAACAATTTTATCTTTACCTACCTTTCCATCATTTTCCCCCATGACATTGCTACAATGAGTCTTAAATAAGGTGCCCTTCAGATAAGTTGCCCTATTTATTTTATCTAGAACACATAGTACACTCTGCTTACCAACATCGTTGGCTGTATATTCTGCCCATCACTACTTATCTAATTACTACCTATTTTCTAGGTCCTGACCTTATTCCATCTCCTCCATGGAGACTGCTGTGGAGGCCATTAGAATGTACCTTTCAGATCTCTGATTGCAGTAAATACAATTGACTGAGGGCACTATGCCCTCTGAAATTAATCACTGTTTGCACCAAGGCTCTGCTTCCTATAGGCTACTCCCAGACAATAACTGAGCATGGCAGAGATACTAAGGCAGGCCCGTTCCTGGGAGATGCCAGACTCTTCTGACAGATGATTTTGAGAAATACCAAAAACCCTTGTCCAACTTTCCTTAGAACTGCGCTGGGATGTGAGATGCTTCCATCTAATCTTCCTCCCTTCATTCTTTCACTCAGGATCAGACTTGCATTGAAATCTGATGGCTCTCCTAGTCTCCCTTATCTGCCTCCCCCTTTTCTCTAATAGTCATTTCCTCTAATACAGCTCTTGCATGGTTAATCTTGTCTTGCATCATTTCTCAGGGACCTCGACTTACACAAGTGGTACCAGAAGTGGCCCAAGAAAACAGGTAGTAAGGAGGTTGGACTGGCTCATCTACTGCCCATCCAAAGAGGATACCAACCTGGTTTGCAGGTGGGGCAAAAGGTGGTAGCTCAACTGCTAAATGTTTTACTATTGTTAACCTGGGAACGTGGCCCAGTGGAAAGGAATGCTCTGGCAGATGTGATGATACAGACATTAGACAAACACAGGAAGTAACAATTTTACAATAGTAAAATGGATAGTTACTACCAGGTTATATTGATGCCTGCAGAGAAATTGTGGGAGACTGAGGGCATTAACAACAAGCAATTTTTGGTTAAGTGAGAGAGCCATAGGCCTTTGGGATAGCTTAGAAAGAGACCTTTATCTCTATCAGGGGAAGGGAACACACAGCTGAGTGGCAGGATGAAGACATAATTGTTAGGGTAGCAGGGCTCTGGAGACATTAGAAAGCTCAGCCAAGGCAGGTCTGCAATGGCCTCCCAAGGGCACTGAAGTACTGGATAGAGACAGGAAGTACAGTATAGAGTTTGGGTGGATGGTTGCTCTCCTTCAAGACACAATGTGTGAATGAAATCAGAGACCTCTATGTGGTGCTGTGTGCTCAACAGGAAGAATATATAGGTCTGGGAACCAAGAGATAGAAGCAGAAGTGACCCCCACTTACTATCCCGCCCAATGCCCCACTGAGGAATTTTGTACTTCCTGGATTCACAACTCTTGACTCTAGGACAAGGAAGAACACATGTGAAAGCCAGGTGAGCCACTTGGGTGCCTCCTGGTACTCTCTGTTGCAGCCATGAATGGGCAGATGACAAAATCTGGCCTGAGAAAGGTATGATTCCCAATGGCTCAGATCCTTCCAGGATGAAAGTTTGGGTCACATCACCAGGTAAGTCACCAAGACCTATCTAGGTGATCAGTGAGGATGAGGGAATTTGAGAATGGATGATGAGGGAGGGAGAGTACCAATTGTGGCTCTGAGATCAGCTGCAGCAACAGAGGCTATAGTCTGTGCCACTAAATACCCTCTTCTGAGTCTCCTCTCAGGAAGAAAGTCCCACAGGAATAGGAAGGAACTGCTTCCTCTCAGGAAGAAAGTCCCACAGGAATAAGAAGGAACTGCTTCCCAAACCTGTGGGAAGAGATGGATCTGTGTGGGGCACTGGGTGGACTGTGATGACCTCTCACATCTCCAACTGCAAGGGCCCCAGCTACTGCTCTCTGAAATCCATGGCTGGATTTGCTCTGAGGCCACGCATCTTGCCGGCTGCTCCAGCCAGTGACTGAGTGTGGCAGAGAACATGAAGTGGAACATTCCTGGGAGATGTGGGACTCATTTGGCAGATGACTTTGTTCAAGGACTCCCTGATGGTCTTGCTCTCACCTGCTTTAAGATGCTTCCACCCAGCTGGCTTCCCGTGCTTCCCTCCCTCCTTCACTCAGGGTCAGATTTACCTTATATTCACAGTCTAGAGTCTCTCACAGACTCCCACTGGCTCCCTCCCCATTTTCCCTCACAGGCATTTACCCTCATACATTCTTACATGTTCAATCCTGCCTGGGTGTCAGCTTCTTGGAGGACCTGGACTGAACACCTGTCCTAAGTCCCCAGCAGTCAGTGATAACTTCCTATTTTCAGCTTTTATAGCACTTGCCTCCACCACTCACCCTACACTTCCCAAAGAGCTACCTAGAAAACAAAATCTATCTTTCCATGTCCACATCTTCTCAATTAGTTTAGAAGTCTCCTGGAAATAGTCACCATATTGTCACCCTTGCCAACCTTTGCACTTCACTGAGTGCCCTATATATAGAAGGAATTCAGAGCAACAGTCATGGGAAAGAGGTTGTCAGGGATGCTGAGTTGTTCAGACAACCCTATATCCAAGGACTGATGTTTCCCCACTTACCTCAACTTCCTGGAATACTGTCTCTTTCCCCACTCTCCAGATCCCTACTTGAAACAGCTCCCCATCTTCTCAGGGTGCCTTCATCTTCAGTTCCCTGCCTGCAATCCCCATACATTTTAACACAGACATTGACCCAGTAGAGGATATAGCATAGACAGCTATCAATCAAAATTTTGTGATCTCCCTCTTTCTGTATTGTGGAGTTGTGGCTAGAAAGTGGCTGGCCAACCAGGGACTACATTGTCAAGTTTGCTCCTATCTCCAGGGCTAGCTGGGATCTTTAAGAGGCAGGACTCCTCGGGGGGAAGGTATAGCTCAACTGGTAGAGTGCATGCTTAGCATGCATGAAGTCTGGGGTTCAATCCCCAGTACTCCCTCTAAGAATAAGTAAATAAGTAAAACTAATTACCTCCTCCCACCAAAAAAAAAAAAAAAAAGAAGAAGAAGAAGAAGAAGAAGCAGGACTCCTCTTCCACTTGTCTCCTTAGCCATTCTCCAGTTGAACACAGAGGGCACTAGGGATGGTAAGGCCACAAGATGGAAGGAGCCTGGGTCCCTGAATCACCATGTGGAGGAAAGCTGCCCACCATGTGGAGGCACACCTACAATGGATTGTTATATGAGTGAACAAAAAGCTTCTATTATCTTAGGTCATTGAAATTTCGGGGGTTGGTTTGTTACAGTTGCTAGCATTATTCTAAATAATACAGAAATCCTTTGTCCTTTTCTTGGCTACTCACCATCTTAACTCCCTTTTGTTTAGAGAGAGTCTCCCATTATGGGACTCTTGATGCCAAACGGGCTAGATGCTTCTCATGCTAGGGTGTGGGCATGTTACTTAGTCTCTTGACAATCTAACACATTCCTAATCGAGACTCAGTGTGGGAGTCCTACAAAGATACATGACAATATAGAAACTTTTCACAGTAGTGGTATGGCCTCGGGAATCCAGGGGCAGTAGCAACAAGGTCTGACAACAGAGGTTTTTTTTTAGGTCAACGTCCTAGCCAGACTGTTCTTGTGGCATGATCTTGGCTGTATTTCCCTGCTTTTAGATTCGCTTGCTTTTTGACTTTTTCTCATTTTCAGCCTCTTAACAATTCCTTCCTTGGAATTCTGGAGATCTTCTTCAGATCTTCAGAATCTGTTTCATCTACACTATCTTTCCTATCTATATTGGACTCTCCTTCCAAGATAGAGTCAAAGGGATTACTATTCATTAAGTACCTAGTGCACACCCAGCACTGTGAAAAGCACTTTAAATGTGCTGTCATACTTAATTTAATCCTTCCATTTCTTCTGTAGGGGTAGTATTACTATTGCTGTTAATAAGTGGGAAAATTGCCTCTCAAAGAGATGAATTGATTTTTTTTTTCAGTCACAGTGCTTGTGAGTCTTACTTGGAATTCAGTTTTGATGGCATCAAAGCATATTTTTCCATTGTACCAGAAACCCTTCATCAACTTCTAATTACTGCAGTGCTTCTTTCTAGGGCCTCTTCTAGTCTATGGCATCTAATTCTGGAAATATGGAAAACCTCTATATTTGCTTAATCGTTTCCTATATATAAAAGGGTTTGAAAAGACAATTCTCTTGTTGCAACTGTTTTTGAAGCTTTCAAACAGCATGTGTTTTTATTTTCCTTTTTTGTTCTTCCCTTCCCCTTCCTCTCCTTTACTTTTTCTTCCCTTTTCTCTTATCCTCCCTTCCTCCCTTTGTCTCTCCCTTCCTTTCTTTCTTCTTTCCTCCTTGACAAAATAACAGATCATCTGTGGTGGCAGATAGTGGCATCACTTCATTCAGCTCTTCTGCTGAATTTCCTTTGAATGTACTGCAGTCTAAGATACTTACTTCTTCCCAACCTTCCTTCCTTCTTTCTCTGATTCACTCAGGGTCACGCTTGCATCAATCATAAAGTTGAATTTCAGAGTAGAGTTGCATTGGATGAACCATACCCTAATGGAAAGCGATTATCTTTATTACTTTTGATGTTTCCCAGTAAGTATGTCTCAAATGTCAACAGCACCCTTGGGAAAATATATAGGTTTCAAGCTGCCTGTAATGATGAAGCCAAGGGTCAAATGATTCCCTTTTCCTAGAGAAACTGGAGTAGGGAGAGATAAAGTTCATTCAGTGATTGAGTACCTCCCATGTATCAGGAACCACTGGGCACTAGAAACATAGAAACAAAAATTATAGAATCTTTACTTTAAACAAGCTTATAATCCAATGGAGAGTCATATGTTAATAGTTAATTTTTCCCATTTCTAGATGTTAACTTTAATTGCTTTAGAACAGCATATTTCATACCAAATGCTTAAAACCACCCATTATGATAAAAATAATTGTGAAATTAGCATGGTTCATATAGTCTTTTAGAAGTACAGAAGGAATTATAAGAGAAAAAGAAATTGGGAGGAGAAGCCACTAATTAAAAGAAACATTTCTTAATCCAGTACCACGACTCTTATCTTAGAATTTTCTAAGCAGTTGGAAAGGGTTAGAAAGGAGGAAGATGGGAGAAACAAAAGGATATTTCTTGTATCACAGCTGTATTTTAGCTTAAATGCAACCCAGTATTGAGAAATGGAAGGAATCATATAGACTCTTTTGGTTGAAATGGAACAGGGCACCCCCAAAGGTGGTAGAATCAGTATGCTCAGAAGGCAATACTGGAACTGTTCTTGTGAGATCAAGGGCTCTTTGAATTAACGTCCTTTTTCATATCTTCTGCCATTCCAGGTGTACTCAGTATACCACAGTTCTGAACACATACATCCCAAACCCATTATCGGGTGTAAATATAGATAGAATTAGAGTGTGACGTGAGTGGGAAGGGAAAAGTTAGCAAAACCTGAACAAGTAGTTTTCATAGCTGTTTTTTTTTTAAACGGAAGTACTGAGTATTGAACCCGGGACCTTATGCACACTAAACATGCACTTTACCCCCACCCCTGAACAAGTAATTTTAATGCAACTTACCAAGCAGGTACCACCACAGAATCAGGGACAAACTACGGGAGCACAAAAGAAGAATGCAGTAATTTCGTGGGATGGAAATCATATCGGGTATTAGAAGGAAAAGAACTAAGGCCATCAGGAAAAGAAGAAGGTGAAGGGGGTGTTCTTGGAGAAAGTTAAGACTATCTAGTGGGTCAGGTGGAGAAGATAGGAGAAAGCCCCAAGCAACCTGTGGAGGAGAAAAAAGGGAGGCAATTGGCAGCCTGGGGGGCACATTTGTGCTTCACAGGGCTGAACAAGGCTGGAGATGGAGAGGTGGAAGTAGAGAAGGGACAGGTTGCTGAGCAGGGGACCAGGGGAAAGGAGGAGCAAAGAGGTAGGAAGACAGAGAACCGGTTAGGGAAGAAGAATCACTAAGAATCATTAAACCTCTTGTGGTTGAGAAAGACAGGGACTTTTAGAGCAGAGGGGCCAGGGCAGCATGTTCAGTGGTGGCAGGAGCAACATATATGATTCCAGCCAGAACTTAGATTCCAAAGTTAAGTCTGTTAATGAGACACTTTCTGCAACCCAGGTAAGCAGAGAAAGTGGAAGTCTCTCTTACTTGGATAGCACCAATAAAAGGTAGAAATTGATAAAAAGCTATAAATGAGGAACAAAAAGCTGATAGGAGTTTAGAAAAAGAAGATGTTACTTATAATGGGAAACTGTGGAAATGCTTTGTGGAAGAAATGACGTTTGAAACTGGATACATTTGATATGGACATGCAGAGACAGTGCTGAGAACAGCAAGGAATGGCAAGAATCTGCAGTTGACCTTGTGTAGTGTTGGGAATTATGTCCCCCCCAAAATATATGTCCAGGCCCTAACCTCTGGCACCTGTGAATGTGACCTTATTTGGAAATAGACTCTTGCATATGTAATCCCATTAATAACCTCCAGATGGGGTCATCTTGAATTTAGGGTGGGCTCTAAATCCAATGACTGGGTCCTCTAACAACAAAAGGGATGGGGGGGATTACAGACAGGGAGAAGCCCATGTGAAGATGGAGATGGAGATGGGAGATTAGAGTGATGCTGCCCCAACCCTAGGAACACCAGGAACCATCAGCAGCTGGAAGAGGCAAGAAAGGATTCTCCTCTAGAGCTTTTGAAGGGAGAATGTCCCTGCCAACACCTTGATTTTGGACTCTTGGCCTCCAGAACTGTGAGAAAATAAATTTCTGTTGTTTTAAGGCACTAATTTTATGGTAACTTGTTGCAGTAGCTCTAGGAAACTAATATACTTGGTATGATTTCAGGGGACTTCTTCCAGCAACTGTGGGCACTCTGTGAGCAAAATGGGGGTGATCCAAAGGAAGTGGTGACCCAGGGTTGGGCCTTGGCTTGGTGATCTTGATGGAAAGGGGTCAAGAGAGGCCAGAGTGCTAGAGTGGGTAGAGTTCAGATAGTTACACTGAGGAATTAAAAGTTTATATTGAGGGCATGGACCAGATTCAGTAATGAAGAAAGGGTGTGGGACATGCAGCAGGAAAAGAGGTAGGGAGAACCTCCAGATTCCAGGTCCTGGAAGCGTAGCAATTTTTGATGATTCCAATGCCCAGCATGTGGGTGGGTGAAGTGGAGCAGGGTTGAAGGGTCTTGTTGTTGAGGAGGCTGAGGCGTTCTGAGGCCAGGGAGTCAGAGGACACCAGCTTGAAGGCTGAATGAACTCTCTTGAGAATGGTGGTGGAAGGCAGGTGTGATGGTTAATTTTATGTGTCACCTGGACTAAGGTTAGGCTAAGGGATGCCCAGATAGCTGATAAACATTATTTCTGGGTGTGTCTGTAAGTGAGTCTCTAGAAGAGATTTGTATTTGATTCAGCATCTTGGGGAAAAGGATCATCTTTGGCAACAGGGGTGGGCACCTCTCAATCCACTGAGGGCCTAAATAGGATAAAAAGGCAGAGGAAGGCCAAATTCCCTGTCTGTGCTTGAGGTGAAACAACCATTTTCTACTGCTCTAGGACATCTGCATTCCTGATTCTACGCTTTTGGACTCAGATGGAGACTTAACATCCTTAACTCTCCAGCCTCCATTCCTCAGACTTTTGGAATCAGATGGAATTGCACAACAGGCTTTCATGGTTCTCCAGCTTTCTTTCTTTTCTTTTTTAAAAATACGACCATATAGTCTTTAACATTCATTGTTTCATTTGTAAATATGCAATAAACTATGAATATTATAGAGGGCTTTCTTATTAAGTTGAGGTACAACTGACATAAAACATTATGTCAGTTTCAGGTGTACAACATAATGATTCTGTATTTATACATATATTGTGGAATGGTCACCACAAGTCTAGTTAACATACATCACCATACATAGCTACAAATTTTTTTCTTGTGATGAGAACTTTTAAGATCTACTCTCTTAGAAATTTTCAAATATGAAATACAGTATGATTAACTATGGTCACCATATTGTATTATATCGCCATGACTTATTTATTACTGGAAATTTGTACCTTTTGACCTCGTTCACTCATTTTGCCCCTCCATTCCACCTCTGGCAACCACCAATCTAAGCTGATTTTTTTTTTTAAGATTCCACATATAAATGAGATCATACAGTATTTGTTTTTCTCTGTCTGATCTATTTAAATTAGCATAATGCCCTCAAGGTCCACCCATAATGTCACAAATGGCAAGATTTCATTCATTTTCATGGCTGAATAATATATATATATATATATATAATTTATCCATTTATCCATTGGTGGACACTTAGGCTGTTTCCACATCTTGGCTATTGTAAATAATGCTGCAATAAATGTGTTGTTACATATATCTTTTTGAATTAGTGTTTTCATTTTCTTCAGATAAATATCCAGAAGTGGAATTGCTAGATCATATAGCAGTTCTATTTTCAGTTTTTTGAGGAAACTCCATACTGTTTTCCATAGTGGTTGTACCAATTCACATTCCCAACAAGAGTGTACAAGTATTACCCTTTCCCCACATTTGTGCCAACACTTGTTATTTTTTGTCTTTTGGATATTAGCCATTCTAGCAGATGTGAAGTGGTAACTCATTGTGGTTTTTATTTACATTCCCCTGATGATGAGTAATGTTCACCTTCTCAGGTACATGTTGGGCATCTGAATGTCTTCTTTGGAAAAATTCCTCTTCAGATCTTCTGCTCACTTTTTATTTTTTATTTTTTTTGCTACCAAGTTGTATGAGTTCTTCATATATTTTGGATATTAACCTCTTATCAGATGTATGATTTGCAAATATTTTCTCCCATTTGGTAGGTTGCCTTTTCATTTTGTCAGTGGTTTCCTTTGCTGTGTATAAGCTTTTTAGTGTGATGCAGTCCCACCTGTTTCTTTTTGCTTTTGCTGCCTTTGCATTTGGTGTCAAATGCAAAAAATCATCGCCAAGATCAACATCAAGGAGCTTACTGTGTCTGTTTTCTAAAAGGAGTATTATGGTTTCAGTTCTTACATTCAGGTCTTTAATCCATTTTGAGTTAATTTTTGTGCATGGTGTAAGATAATGGTCTAGTTTCATTCTTTTTCATGTGGCTGTCCAGTTTCCCCAACACTATTGAGATTGTTCTTTCTTCATTGTATACTTTTGGCTCCTTTATTTAATTGGCCATATATGCATGGGTTTACTTCTTGGCTTCTGATTCTGTTCCATTGATCTTTGTGTCTGTTTTGGGGCCAATACTATACTGTTTTGATTACTATAGTTTAATAAAGTTTGAAATTAGGAGAATGATGTCTCCAGCTATGTCCTTCTTTCTCAAGATTGCTTTGGTTATCTGGGGTCTTTTCGTGGTTCATGGTTTTGTTCTATTTCTGTGAAAAATGCCATGGGAATTTTGATGGAGATTGCACTGAATCTCTAGATTGCTTTAGGTAGCACAGACATTTTAACAATATTAAGTCTTCTAGTCTATGAGCATGGAATGTCTTACAATCTATTTGTGTATTCTTCAATTTCCTTCATTAATCTCTTATTATTTTCAATGTACAGGTCTTTCACCTCCTTGGTTAAATTTATTCCTAGGTATTTTATTCTTTTTGAGGCAATTGTGAATGAGATTGTTCCTTAATTTCACTTTCTGATAGTTTGCTATTAGCTTAAAGAAATGAAACAGATTTTGCAGATTGATTTTGTATCCTGCAATTAATAAATTCATTTATTAGTTCTAACGTCTTTTTGAACGTCTTTAGTGTTTTCTGTATGTAATATTTTATCTGCAAATAATGACTCTTCCTTTTCAATTTGGATGCAGACAGCAGATACTGGGACTTCTCAGCCTCCATAACCATGTGACCCAATTCTTATAATTAATAAATCAATATCCTATCTATTTATCTATCCTGATCATTCTGTTTCTTTGGAGAACCCTAACCCTGACTAATACAGCAGGGAAGAGGGAAAAAGTGAGCCTGACATGGACATCACAGGAGAAGGGAGAGGAGGTCAGGGAATGCTGGAAGGTGATAAAACATATGGCAAAAACTTTGAAGGAAGAGGAGCTCAGCAAGGGTGGAAGAATATCTGGAAATGCCTTTGGAAAAAAGGACAGGCCAATTCTGCTCATTTCCCACAGAGCCCAAGGAGACAGAAAAATTGAGGATTTTCCAAGATGGCTTGGAAAATATATGTGGTCTGAGGAAAACCAGGCTCCATGTCTTTATAACAATTTTAACTGGAATTTAAACCAGGGCTCTTGTGACCCAATCTCAACAGTCAAAGAAACACATTTCAGGGGGAAAAAAAGTGAATTTAAAGTACTGCATTTTTTTTTTTAGTTGTTTATTTTTGTTGGGGAGATAATTTGATTGACTGATTGACTGATTGATTATGGAGGTATGGAGGATTGACCCCAGGACCTTATGCATGCTAGGCATGCACTCTACCACTGAGCTATACCCTCCTCCTAAAAAGTACTGTATTTTTATTTCTCCAATGAAGACATACAAGTGGCCAATAGGCACATGAAAAAATGCTCAACATCGCTAATTATCAGAGAAATGCAAATAAAACTACAATGAGGTATCACCTCACACCAGTCAGAATGGCCATCATTCGAAAGTCCACAAATGACAAATGCTGGAGAGGCTGTGGAGAAAAGGGAACCCTCCTACAGAGTTGGAAGGAATGTAGTTAGGTGCAGCCATTATGGAAAACAGTATGGAGATTCCTTAATAAACTAAAAATAGACTTACCATATGATCCAGCAATACCACCCCTGGGCATATATCCAGAAGAAATTCTAATTTGAAAAGATATATGCACCCCAATGTTCATAGCAGCACAATTTACAATAAAGCCAAGACATGGAAACAACCTAAATGTCCCTCAACAGATGACTGGATAAAGAAGATGTGGTATATTTATACGATGGAATACTATTCAGCCATAAAAAATAACAAAATAATGCCATTTGCAACAACATGGGTGGACCTGGAGAATGTCATTCTAAGTGCAGTAAGCCAGAAAGACAAAGAAAAATACCATGTAATATCACTTATATGTGGAATCTTAAAAAAATGACACAAATAAACTTATTTACAAAACAGAAACAAACTCAGACATAGAAAATAAACTTATGGTTACCAGCGGGGAAAGGTAAGGGTGGAGGGATAAATTGGGAGTTTGGATTTGCAGATACTAACTATTGTACATAAAATAGATATACAACAAGGTCCAACTGTATAGCACAGGGAACTATATTCAATATCTTGTAGTTACTTATAATGAAAAAGAATATGAAAAGGAATATATGTATGTACATGTATGACTGAAACATTATGCTTTACACCAGAAATTGACACATTGTAAACTGACTATACTTCAATAAAAATAAAGTATTGCATTTTTCCCTTAGGTTTTTTTAAATAAAACGCTAAGGGAGAAGTGCATTCATAATGCACAAGAAACATTTAAAAAATTGTCTTTCCCCACATGGATGGCAGCTGCTCTCCAAAATTTCCTCTAACACCCTTTACTCCCACCCACGCAGAACTCTCTAAGGTGAGAAGACACCTGGACTGCACCAAGTGTAATTGACTGAGAGCCCCAGCTATTGTTCTGAATTTGCTGAATTTTGCACTGAGGTCACACCTATCACGGGCTGCTCCCAGCCAAACAGGGGTAGGAATACTTTGGCTCTAGGCCTCCTGGACAGCCTTGCTGAACTTTCCTTAAAATTGCACAGTAATCTAAAAAGCTCCTAGTTACCTTTCTTCCTTCTCGTTCTCCTTGATTGGGGGGGTCAGACTTGCACTGCATTGATTGATACCTCTCCCAGATGCTGCCCCATTTTCTCTCACAGGTGGTCCCCTAATTGATTTCTTAAATATTTAATTCCCCTCTTAGCCGCTGCTTCTCTGAAGACCCAGACTAACAAACTCTCCCAAATGTGCGTGAACCCTTCCAAATTTACCCCTTCCTTCCATTTCACCCGTTTCTGCTGACAGTGGTCACTGACAAGGGTAGAATGACCAGATTGGGGTGACTACTGTCCCAAACTGGAGAAATAACTCAAACACAGTAACCCAGTGAGGAGGACTAGGGGCAGGAAAATAGCCCAGAGCGTGGGAGGATTCTAGAGAGCAATTACCGAGTAGTTGAATCCTCCCCCTCCTTCCACCCACCCTAGGCTCCTGGGCCACATGCAATTGTCTATTTGCTGGCTCAGTTCAATTCCACAAATACCTTCTGAAGGCCTCCTATGTATTGGACCTTGTTCCAAGAGCAGGGGCCACAGTGGTGAGCAAGCCAGTCATGGTCCCTGCCCTCTGGCCTGGGAATCTAACTGGGAAGAGAGCTAAATAACATTAATACAGGACGAGCTGTGCCACAGGAGACGGACATGCAAACACTTTAGGACAAAGGAGTCCCACTGCCCCCAGCCCAAATAAAGTCCTAATAACTGAATATGGCAAAATTCTTCACACTCTTAACTCCTTAACTGCTTTCTAGGCTCATTTACAATTCTCCCAAAAGCTGGGGACACAACCATGTCTGTGAATCTGAACATGCCATTACTCCTATTCTCTGGTATGCTGTTACCTTCTCAGAGATACTCTCCTTCACACACACAGTTTGCCCCAATTCTCCCCTGTGCCACCAGGCCAGTCCTTTGTCTAACTCTCTAGGTTGGTGAGGTCCTTAAAGCAGGGACTCAAATGCTGGGCCAAGAGCATCTACCATGAGTCAAAGAGAGGCAGGTGTGCTTTGTCCAACCATTATCACTTTAAGCCTTAGACCCTCAGCTTCCCTGCGTATCTAGGTGAACAACTCCCACTCTATGAAAGGTAGTAAGTGCTGGTGGTTAGTTTTTCGCATACAGTAGCTGCTCAAGAATGTTTGCTTAATTTAATTGTATTAATGTTAGAATCTTGGACTTTATCAAGGCCCTGGCTGTGAGATGGAGCTTGGAGGGGTTAATAATCAAACAGTTAGCCACAATTTTCTGTGGCTAAGAATATGAAAGACGCACCTTGTTCTTTGCCTCGAAGAGCTGCCTGTTCCTGGGAAACAGATGGACAAGCTCCCAACAGTTCAGTTCTAAATCCTTAAGGCAGTGGTTCTCAAACACTAGCAAGCATCAAAATCACCTAGGGACCATCTGTTGAAACAGATCGCTGGCCGCATCCTCAGAATTTCTGATTTCGTAGATTTGGGGTGGACTTTGAGAATCTGAGTTTTCATTTCCAATTCGCTTTTAGGTGACGACGAATTACTGTGTTCAGTGAGCAGCACATAATACATTTCTGTGATAATCCTCATTCTACCACATATTTGGTCTCGGCCGGATCAAACCACTCTAGCTTCTGTTCTTCATTTGCCTCCTCTGTGAAATCAGATAATAAGCTAATATAGGTAAATGCTTAAAGCAACACTGGGAACAATGTTCAGTAAATGTTGGTTAACTCTTCTATTCATTTTCTGGAGGAAGTGGGAAGACAAAACTAGGGGTCGAGGTAGCCAGAGAAAAGCAACTAAGCCCCTCTTCTGTGCAGCCTGGCGGGCGCAGTATCGGCTGGCTGGGCTCACACGTCTCAAGGTGATGCCCTAGCGCAGCCCTGGGTCTCGAACTCTCCGGTCTGCCTCTACGCGCTGAGCATTCCAGCCCACACACAGGTTCCCTACGTCCCGCCGACGCTGCGCAGGCGCAGATTCCGCCGACGCACTTGATGCACATGCGCACTTAAGTGCGCCGGCTGCGGGCAAACAGGCAGAGCGAAAATGGCGGCGGTAGTACTGGTGGCGGCGGCCGGAGCCAGGCTCACATTTGCAGTGAGAGGTCTCCGCGCCGCAGTGCGCAGCCTGTGCACCCAGCCTGTCTCGGTTAACGAGCGTATCGAGAACAAGCGTCAAGCCGCAATGCTGGGAGGAGGCCAGCGCCGCATCGACGCGCAGCATAAGCGAGTGAGTCCTGAGGGGGCCCAGGGGAGCCCGCCCCGGCGTTCCGGACCTATCATAGCTTGCGCGGCTTCCCTCCCAGCCAATCAGCGCGATGCCGCGAAGGGCGGGGCGGGCCCGAGGATGTTCACCTTGTGAACCTGTTGCCTTTCACCAAGAGGCAGGTAAAACCAGGACAAGCAGCATTGTGCTTTGTCACGCTCTGCTTTCCCTTTGGAATTTTAGATGTGCCTGGCTAGGCTCCAGCGGCTCACCAGTTAAAAGCTATAAACTTTTGTACAAGTTACTCTCTAGGAGTCAATTTGTTCTAAATAGAAGATAGTAATGATTCTCCTCTCACAGTATGACTAGATAAGATAGTGAGGTAATGATAGGCCCTTAATTAAAGAAAAAAAAAATCTTGTTCTTATGTCCCTTGAAAGATGGGTGATAGGTTCTCGCTCCATTATGGAAACAAGAAAATCGAGGCATTTGGCAGGGGAGGTTAAATGGGCAGACTCAGGTTAACGTGGGGGTGGGTGTGGTGTGCGCAGGGAACTTGTGGAAACCCTGACCTCAGAATGCCAGCTGAATCTCTTAAGGGTCTCAGCGTGCATCGACGTGCTTGCTGGGTAGGAAAGGCACGCTTTAGAAGCAGACGTTTTTTCTGCGAGTGCTCAGGTTACTCTGGCTGTTTGGCGGATTGAGCAGCTGAGGTACTGCCAGCCACCGCCTGCGTTTTGAGGCGAGAATCAGAGAGATGCTGCGTGGGCCACTGAGTAGCAGAAGAAAATGAGGCCCAGATTGTGACCTGGGACTTGAAGCTGAGCTTGCTCAGTGCGTGTGGGACATGTATGAGCCTGGACTGATGTACTGGATGAGTTAAATAACCAATTTGGAAGGTGCAGAGGTGAAATTCTTAGAGGCGAAGGGCATCGAGGCATAACTCACAAGCGTGGGGCAGGTGGGGTCTTCAGTGAGATTTGCACTAGCCCTTTTTTAAGTCAAAATGAAGTATTGATTTAGATGTTGTAAATGCCCATTTGACAAGGGCCTGAAGGTAACAGACCTTTTTTGTTATTTGGGAGTGGAATGTGAATTTGGTTGATAGTGTGTGGTGCTGGGAGTTCTCTTCCTTTCCTGAGGTGGCTTGGTCTGTGGTGAGGGAACTTTAGATCATCCTCTGGAAAGGCCTGCCAGTGCTCCCTGCATGTTTTCTGTTGGGGCCCTCTTGCTCAGTCCCTCCCTGGAACATCATCCCCACTCATTTCCAGGCAAATCCTACTGGGTTTAGATGCAGCCTCCAGAAACTTTTTCTTTTGCCAAAGCTGACTTAGTCAGGAGGCTGACTTGGTTTAAATCTCTCATACCACCCCCGTTTACACAATTTTTGGACTACTTCCAAAGGATAGATTCCCAGAAATGGAGTTACTGGGTCAGAAGATAGGAATATTTTTAACACTGATATATATTGCCAAATTGCTTTCCTGAAAAGTTATTTTATCCAACGGTGTATAGGATTGCCATTTTGTTTTAAAATGACCTCACTGGCTTTGGCTGCTTTCTTAAAAGGAAAATACAGCGAATTTGAGGTGTTTTTTTTCTTGGGGAAGGGGGAAAGGCAATGAGCCCAGATGTTTGGCTTGGTCTAAGGGTTTGGGAGCCCAAGCAGTGGAAGCTTTTGATGGTTTGAGGTCTCCAACCCCCTTCTCCCCCAAGAAGTATTTTTTTCACTCCTCTCCAGTGAGCTCTTTAGCACTCTGTCCCACTTTTCTTCTCAGCCACTCCCTGCTGTGGGGTTGTCTCTGTATCACGGAGTCACTGTCAGGTGTCAGGTCCCCCAATATAGGATAGCAGGAGAAGTCCATGGAGGAGGCAGGAGAGAAACCAGGAAGTAGTCCTGGAAGTGTCCTTGGGGCTGGACCCTAGTGAGGTGAGCTTCAGTGGAAGAAGCCTGTGAATCTGGGGGTGTAGCCTCAGACCCTTCACAAAGCCTCCTTTACTTTTCCACCTCCTGCTTCTCCTTTCTTCTTTTATTGCTCCTTAGGTCTCCAGTAAATGTTTGTGGAACTAGTTATCTTGTTTCAGGATCAGGCTCTCCTTACCCCCACCTTTCTCCACCTTTTCCTTCCACTCCCTTGTTTGCCTTCCACAGTTAGTGGCTCCTGGAGCACCAGTCTGCCTGGTTTCCTTACTGGCTGAATTCTACTGATAACCCCTGTCTCTTGTGCAAGCTGGTGGAATAGAGGCTGTCACGTGAGGCACAGGCACACGGGTCCTCCTGGCCCTCCCATGAACACTCCTTGCTTACTGACTTTGTCTATGATGACATCACTAAGTGACTTTTGTTGCATTTTAGGGAAAGCTAACTGCCAGAGAGCGGATCAGTCTCTTGCTGGACCCTGGCAGTTTTATTGAGAGCGACATGTTTGTGGAACACAGATGTGCAGATTTTGGAATGGCTGCTGATAAGAACAAGGTACCTGTTCACATGGTGCTGTGAGCCTTCAAATTGCACTTACCAGCTACGGTCCTGCTGGTCTACCCACTAGACTAATGAAGTTCTTCTGGGACTAAGGATATATTGAAAAATTTTCAAGTTTGGGACCCTGGAATTTTCAAAATACCTCTTGAGAAGCACTGTTGGGGCCTCCAGGTTCCCCACTTATCTTTGTCTGCAGATGAAGGAATGTGGGTGGATTGTTCATACCTTGTGCAGGGTGACTCTGGCCCAGCTCCTGGGGCTCTGGTGTGGGTTCAGAGTTCTCGTAGGTATAGAATGACAAACTTGGAAGAGAAATTGGGAATGTGTTTTGATTGTGTCCTGGTCTGCCTAGGCACCAGGGACCCCTAAAGACTAACCATTCTCCTCTTTTGACATACTTCAAGTTTTATGCCTTGGAGTTTTGGAGGTTAGAGTCACTGACATTTATTCCTTCAGTTGGATGTTCTCTGTGCTGCACAGGCTTCTTTGGACTCACTTTTGGTCAGTTTTCTTCAGGTCTCTGACCAAAGATTTGTAACCTTGGCACCTAACTAGCTGGCTCCATTTGAGCCATTATGGGCCACACAGTGACTGCCAGAATTCCAAGCCAAATGATAGATTTGCCTTTTTAAGGTTTGGGGGTGAGGTGTGTGGCTTTGTAGAAATTACCATATTTCTCTTGTTTTTTTTAGTGGAAGTACTGGGGATTGAACCCAGGACCTCATGCATGCTAAGCACGCGCTCTACCACTGAGCTGTACCCACCCCCACCATGTTTCTTTATATGTCCTTCTCCCTTCTGTGCACGTTTGGTAGTGGCAGACATAGAGGGTGCCCTGATTGGTCCGGTTTTAGGAAGGAGGATGAGGCCCAAAACTACAGTGCTCTTTACTCCTATTGATGAAGCCGTAGCTCAGTGCTTGCTGTTGCAGAGCTAAGTGTGTGGGAAGTTCCTTCATGTTCTTTATTCATTTTGAATTTTAAGGAATTTGGGGTGGGTTTTTTTTTAGGAAGGGGTCTTTCATTGGGGCTTAATTACCAAATTCATTAAGAGAAGTATTTGGGGTTTTTTAACCTTTATTTTTCTATTTTTTTGGTAGTTTCCTGGAGACAGTGTGGTCACCGGACGGGGTCGAATCAATGGAAGATTAGTTTATGTCTTCAGTCAGGTAATTCTTACTCTAATTGGCTGAGCTTTCTTTGCAGGTAGAGCCGGGAGCAAAATATGTGAGAAGAAAATAGTCCTTGGGTATAAAGACTTGCCTGTACTTGGGGCAGATGAGGGAATTACTTTGTTTTTCAGTGCATTATGTCCAGAGTATTACACTGTGTGTTTGTTTTTTTTTTTTAAAGGGAGAAAGAATCCTTAATCTGGGGGAGGATCACAGGGCAGTAGTAAAGAAAAAGTCCCGGGAACCAGGAGTTTATTCCAAGTGCGTGAGATTCCCCTTGGCAGGTTAGGTGTGTGGCTGGAGGGCAGCCGTGTCTTGGGCAGCGTGTGTGGCCCTGAGAGAGTGCAGTGGTTGCAGCTGGGGCAGAGGGGGTTTGATTCTTAAAATCATAAGCCTTTGAGTTTTGGGCTTTCATAAGGTATTCAAACAAGTTTTATTAGGCCCCATCAGGACAGATAGTTTCTTCACACAGAGCCATAGGAGAATGTGGTAGGCAGAATAATGGTCCCCAGAGATGTCCAAGTCCTAATCCCTGAAACCCGTGAACATGTTATTTTACTTGGCAAAGGCGAATTAAGTTTGCAGATGGAATTAATGTTACTAATCACTTGACCTTAAAATAGATTAGTTTGGGTTATCCAGGTGGACCCAGTGTAATCACAAAGGTCTTTAAAAGTGGAAGAGAGAGGCAGAAGGCGGTCATTAATGCTGTGTGAGAAGCAGTTGGCCTGCGGTTTTGGCTTAGAAGGTAGAGGACGGGGTCATGAGGGAAGGATTCTAGAAGGTGGAAAAGATAAGACAATAGATTTTCCTCTGGAGCCTTCACAAAGGAGCGTAGCCCTGCTGACTTTGATTTTAGCCCAGTGAGGCCCACGTAGGACTTCTAACTTACAGAAATGTAAGGTAATGAATGTGTGTTGTCTCAAGACACTGAATTTGTGGTAATTACAGCAGCAATAGAAAACTAATACTCTTTCATGTTTTATTTTTACCCCCCAATAAGGGATGGACATATATATATATATATATATATATATAATTCTAAATATTTAGTTTCTCTCACAGATTTTAAAGGCATACAGCTTGTTTAGGAACCTAAAATGTTTTCTGTTTGACATTAAAATAATTATACTTGATTAATTTTACTTTTTTTTATAAAACGTTCTGTTCTTTTTTGGGAGGGGGCAGCAGTTGGAGGTAATTAGTTTTTTAAATTTATTTATTTTTAATGAAGGTACTAGGGATTGAACCCAGTGCCTTGTGCATGCTAGGCATGTACTCCGCTACTTGAGCTATACCCTTCCTAGATTAATTTTAAATTTATTTAGACAGCGCTTGTCTGCTAATAGAATTACCTTTGAAATGTTTTAAAACTGCTATAAATGAGTCTGCCAAATGCATAACTGGAAGGGATCGTCTCTACTTTTTGTAGTTTATGAGAGCTAGGCAAAAAAATTGTACAGAAGAAACCATTAACAAGGTAGCCGAACAAAGAAGGTTATTGTGCTTTGTGGGCACTGTGTTCTCTTAACTATCAAGCAGCTACAAAAGTTCACTGAATTGATACTTTTGAGCATTTCTTATGCCCATGGGTTTGGGTAGAAGTGAGGGGGAGGTGGAGATGACTGAGACACTTCTTGCCCTGAAGAAGCCAATCATTTTGTAAGCCGAATGGGGCAGAGCAGGAGTGACTGCAGTCACAGATAGGGTGAGAGAGGTTCCCGGGAAGTTGTCAGGACAAGGGAAGATCACATTCTGTTTGAGGAAAGCTTTAGAGAAAATGGGGCATGTGAAATAGGCCTTGAAGGATACTGAGGGGGAGGAGTGATGAGCCAGCTTTTTTTTGTAGTGATCCCCCAAATGTTAGTATCTGTAGGCATTTTTTCTGGGGGGAACTTCTTTTTTCCAGAGAAACAGTCTGTCTTTTTTATGATGATTGGCTGTGTGTGTTGGTGGGGGAAGGAAGGAGGAGGCAGGGCCAGCGCTGGCTCATCATTCACTTTACAGGCTCTTAAACTCACCTGTTTAAGCCTTACCATTGCCTTCTTTTGTGGCTGGTGATTGTGAGTTCAGAGCCCCAATGGTTAAATTTCTTTAGAAATTAAACCTCCTTTCTCCTCTCAAGGTGAAGGAAAGGCCCTGTGGGGTCTAATTGCTCCTAACACAGACTTCCATCAGTCTGTTTTTTCAGTGGCACTTTCCTTGTTCCTGGATTGTCCCGTCCTGCGGTCACTCCCTCCGCAGGTGTAAAGGCTTCCATTTGCTCTAAATCAGATATTTTTGTGGTTTCAGTTCCCTGTATTCAGTCTCTCTTCTGCTGCTGTTTTCCTTTTTTGTACTCATGGGCTGAATCTGTCTTTAATTCTCCACTATCTTTTAGAGGGGGTTTTAGGAAGGAGGTCATTCCTATAAGAAGCTTTTTACATCAGAAGGTAATAAAAATCCTTAAGCAAGAGGAAGCACTGATTCACTTTTTTCACCTCCCTTGTCAAAACAGCAAATATTTCCTAGTGATAGAAATGTCTGTTTGACATCCACAGAATCTGATTTTTTGGGTTAATTCTACGAGAAGTTTTCCATTCCTCAGGTGCAAGTCATTTTTGTAGAGCAAAGACCAGGTCTTTTGCTCTTCACAATACATGAACTCCCTTTAAGATATGTTATTCACTACTCATTCTATGGAGTAATTTACAAGTCAGACCTTTCCCCTAATTTTTTAGACTTCTGAAAATCGTTTAAAAACTTTTATATATATGAATTTTCCATTTTCTCCTCCTACTGGCTGTTCCTCTCTGACTAGTCACTGTATATTATTTTTTTGATTGTTTTCTTCTTAGGATTTTACAGTTTTTGGAGGCAGTCTGTCAGGAGCACATGCTCAAAAGATCTGCAAAGTAAGTATTATTGAAAACAAACTCAGTACTTTAATCAGTCACATGGTGCATGTTGAATAGGGTTGGGGTACAAAATACTGAGCTGGATACATGGGGTGGGGCAGAGGTGTGCAAGATGTGGAGCTGACCTGAAGGTGCCTTCAGTCCAGAGCAGGAGTTCTTAACATTTTTTTCTACCATGGATCCCTCTGGCAGACTGGTGAAGCCTGGACCCTCATTTTTATATGTGCATAAAATAAAATATGTAGGATTACAACGGATTAAAAATGTTAAAAAATCACATTTGTAATATATATGTGTCCTTACTAATTAATGCATTAAATAACAAGGTTTAGCAGTGGATAAAATGCTGTAATTTCAAAGTAAGCATGCTGCAACTTTTAATGTGACAAAAATCTGTGGCTTTTATTGATGACAAAGTCACAGGTATTTCTGATACTCCTGTGGTTAATAAAAATAAAGATGTAAAATTTCCCATCCAAGTTCATGGACTCCCTGAAATCTATTCACAGTCCTTTTAGGGTTCTTAGGACCCCAAGTAAAGAACCCCTGGTCTAGGTGGAGAGTCCAGGTGCTAACAGAGCAGTGCAGGTGATGGTATTTAAAAAATACTGTTGGAGATGAGAGGATCTGGAGGCGAATAAAAGTGTAAATCATATTCAGAGAGTTTTGGAAATAAACGTAGAGTTGAATACCTGCCTTCTAGGCATGGTCCTATCATATGTTCCTCCTGAGACCTGGGGCCAGTCCCTTAACTTTTAAACCTTAATTTTTCTCCTTTTGCTGCGTTTTATGTAACAGGCTTATGATGGTTATGATGGTTAAATGAGATAATGGAGGTGAAAGTGCTTTGTAAATCCTCAAGGACTATTAGAAATGTTGCTCATCTTAGGCTGCCAAGGAGGAAGATCTCTTATTAGAAGGAAAAGGCCTGAGCCTGACCTCAGGTTAATAGATAAATCCACATTCACTTTCACAAAAGTACTACTTTGCCATTCTGCCTGCTATCCTCAGTTCTTTCAAAAGAGTAATTGGGAACAAAACTGGGTGCTGAAAAAATACTATAGCCTGGGCCTGTGGCTCTAGAAATCGTTTCCATAAACAGTCTTATCCCCTGCTAATGGAAAGTGTTTTGGGTCTTGGGGAGCTTTAATCAGCACTTTATTATTATTTTTAAAAAATTTTCTTAAAAAAATTTTAACTTTATTCCTTTTTTTTTTTCCTTTGGTGTGGGAAGTAATTACGTTTATTTATTTATTTTCAGTGGATGGTCTGGGGATTGAACTGAGGACGTTATGAATGCTAAGCATGTGCTCTACCACTGAGTTATATCCCTCCCCAAATCAGCACTTAAAATATCTGATTCTCTGTCTTCCATGAAGGTACCCAGTCATCATGGGGAATGAAGCCAGTTCTGAAAAGTACACTCAGAACAGTTTTCCAGAAAACCACTGTGGTGCTTTGTAAATGCTGCTTTTCATAGCAGGATCAGTTTTCTCACAAAAGATTTCTCTGCTGTCTCAGATCATGGACCAAGCCATGACAGTGGGGGCTCCAGTGATTGGGCTGAATGACTCTGGGGGCGCACGGATCCAAGAGGGAGTAGAGTCTCTGGCTGGTTATGCAGACATCTTTCTGGTGAGAAACCCTTAATCGAGAATAAAAGAGTGCAGGGCTTAGTTCCCTAAGCAGTGTCCTGGTCAGAGCCTCCCCATCTCTCCTCATTGTATTCTGTGGCTCCTTCCTGTGTTGCTGAGGGTGGCATGAAGGGTGGATGAAGGCAAGAGACTAGGTGGGCAGGGTTTCCTTTTTCTCTCATAGAGGCCTTAGGGGAAAACAAAATTAAAGATCTGTCAGAAAAGAAATCACTTAAAATTTTTTTTTCCAAAAGCATAGAAGAGGGAATGTAAAAGGTTCAAATGAGCTGATTTGCTAGAATTAGAAATTTTAAAACAATACTTCTTTTGGTTAAAACACTGCAAGGTCATTATATAAAGTTCAAGCTGTGATATAAAGAAGAAAGAAACCCCAGATCCCACCAATGCAGAAGCATTTGGTGAACATCATTTCTGGTATCTCTCTGCTTTTTCTTACAGACTAGACGAGAAAGAGGTGAAAAGAAACAAAAATAAACTAAATGCATTACTTGAAGTGGAAAGTATGTGAAGTGGGAAGTATGTCGTGAGAGTACAGTACGGGAGATTGGGGTGAGGGAGAGACACTGCCAGATAGAAACTTGAGAAAAGGGACAGATCAGCCTTTCCAGGGAGGGGAGGGAAGGAAGGACAGAGACAGGCAGACATTGTTTCTAATCAGGCCAGCTGCTCTGGTCATCCCCTGGGCTGCAGGCTTATGAGGGTTTTATTTTCGGCCATTGCATTTTGTGATTGGTCAGAAAAATGTGTACTTACTTTGTGTACGATACTCTGCTAGTTGTGGGAGAAGGCGCTTTGTAGATGTTAAACCTACTTTTTAATCTTTAAACTTGAGCTCTGGGGATCACCCACTGGGGAGCAAAAGAACTCCCATGTGTCCTTTCACGTTCACCAGTTACTTACATTTTGCTCATTTGCTGTATCATTTTCTCTCCATATGTACATATTTGCATGTTGCATTTTTCCAAAACATTTGAGAGTAAATTGGAGACTATGCCTCCTATATCTCTTAAATCCTTCATTGTATGTTTTCCAAGAATAAGGACATTCTCTTGTATAAACAGTATAATAATTGGGAAACTTAATATTGATTTATTAATATTACTCTTATTCATGGTTTGTATTCATATTTCATTAAATATCCAAATAAGGCCTTTATAGTTATTCCCCCCACCCCATCCAATCAAGGATTAAGTGCTATCTTTAGTTGTCGTATCTCTTTCATCTCTAATCTGGAGCATTTTCTTGGTTTTTCTTTGTCTTCCATGACTTTGTTATTTTAAAAACAGCTTTCTTGAGGTATAATTTATAAACCATAAAATCCACCCATTGTAAGTGTACAATTCAACAATTTTTAATAAATTTAGAGTTGTGCAACTATCACCATAACCTCTGATTTAGAGTCTTTCCCTCCAAAATGATCCCTCCTGCCTGCCTACAGTCAGTTCCTACCCAGCCCTAGGGAGCCAGTGATCAGCTTTCTGCCTCTACAATTTTTGCATTTGAGTCTTTTCATTGAACATAATATTTTTGAGGTTCATTCATATTGTACTATGTATCAATGGTTTATTTTTTATTGCTGAATAGTATTTAGATATCCCTCATTTTGTTAATCCACCCACTAGCTGGACATTTAGGTTGTTTCTACTTTTTGACTATCATAAATAATGCTATGAACATTTGTATATAACTCAGTGAGCAGACATATGTTTTCATAACCCTTAAGTAGATTCCTAAGTGTGGAATTGTTAGGGTCAAATTGTTGTCAAACGTAAGTTCCTGTGCCCAATGCACAGTGAGGCCAAACAAACCAAAATAAGTTTGGATCAGAAAAAGGTTTATTGTAGGATCAAGGAAGGAGGATGGGGCAGCTCATGCTCAAACGACCTAAACTCCCTACTGGGTTTCAGGGGAGAGTTTTTAAGGGGAAGGTGAGGGAGTAGGCAGGTGTGTGACCTTCCTCTGATTGGTTAGTGGTGGAGTAACAAGGTGATGTTTTGGGAATCTCAATCGTCAGCCTCTAGTTCCAACTAGTCTGGGGTCCAGGGCTTGTGCTCAGCCTGAATTTACCATCCTCCACTTGGTGTGAGCCTTAGTTCCAGTAGAAGAACTCAGAGATATGTATCAAGTTGTTATGCACATCCCCCTCCAAAAGGAAGCAGGCCCAGGCTCCATGCCTTACCATTGTTTTCTTTCTGAATTCCCTCATTCCCCTAATTAGTAACTGTTTGAATCTGCTCTTTGAAACTCTTGGAAGGCCTAGAAGGCTGAAACTTTTTTCCTATAAACAAGAAATGGGGCACACAGAAAGGCCTTTGTACTTGGGAACTCACAGGTTCCTGCTGAGTTTCACTATGATAAGTTTATATATCACTTTTTAAGAAACTGCCAATTTTTTCCCCAAAGTAGCTACCGTTTTACATTAACCACAAGCCACATATTGAGGGTTTCAAGTTCTCCATATGCTTGTTGACACTTAGTATTGTCAGCCTTTTTCATTATGGTCGTTGCAGTGGTATGTAGTAGTACCTCCTTTAATGTTAATTTGCATTTCCCTGCTGACTAATCCTGTTGAGTAACTTCTTATGTATGTGTTAGTCATTTGTATATCTACTGGAATGTTTGTTTGCTCATTTTGTAATTGGGTTTTTGACTTATAAGAGCTCTTTATATAATCTGGATACAAGTCCTCTAATGGATGATATATGATTTACAAGTATTTTTCCCAGTCTGTGCCTTTTTATTAATGGTAGCATTTGAAGTGCAAAAGTTTGAAATTTTGAAGTCCAGTTTATCAGTGTTTTTCTTTTGTGGCTTGTGCTTCTGTTGTCATCTGTAAGAATTCTGCCCAATACAAAGTCATGAAGATTTTGTCTGGAGTCTTTTTTTTTTTTCCTCATGGAGTTTTATAAGTTTTGGTTCTCATATTAGGTCTGAGATTTCTTTTGAGTTAATTAAAAATATTTGTTTGTTTGTTTTTGAGGGAGGTTGTAATTAGGTTTATTTATTTTTTTAATAGAGGTACTGGGGATTGAACCCAGGACCTTGTGCATTCCAAGCACACACTCTACCACTGAGCTATATGCTGCCTCCTGAGTTAATTTTTGAGTATGCTATGAGGTCAGAGTCTAAATACATCCTATCCCACCACCATTGATTGACATGACTTTCCCCATTTGACTATCTTGGTACTTCGGTAGAAGAAAATCAAATGACCATAAATTTATGTAAGGGCTTATTCGTGGGCTCAATTATTTTCTGTTGACCTGTATGCTTATTTTACATCGGAAGCACATTTTTTCTCCTGATAGTCTCATAATGTGTATGTTGGTACATTTGATGCTTTCTCAGAGGTCATTCAGCTCCTGTTGTTTTTTTTTTTTTTTCTGTTCCTCAGAGTGGTTAGTTTCAGTTGTCTTGTCTTCAAGTTCTCTGAAGTTCTCTTGCTTGCTGAAATCTGCTGTTGAACGCCTCTAAGTCAGCTTTTCATTTCAGTTATTGTACTTTTCAACTGCAGAGTTTCTGCTTGATTTCTCTTTCTATTTCTATTTCTTTATTGGCATTCTCATTTTGTTCAGACATTGTTTTCCTGATTTCCTTTAGTTTTTTCCCTATGATTTCCTTTAGCTTGTTGAACACATTTAAGACAGTTCATATATAACATATTTGACTCATAATTCCAATGTCTGGGCTTCCCCAGGGATGGTTTTTTGTCAGATTCTTTTTTCTCCCCTGTGACTGGGCCATACTAGCTTGTTTCTTTGTGTGTTCAGTGATTGTTTTTTGGTCAAGTACTGGAAGTTGAGTTACATTTGGTAATGTTGGAAATCTAATTCTCCCACTTCTCAGAGATTGCTGATTTTTGCTTGTTGGGGGTTGGATCTGTCTATCTATCTGTGACTTTTCCAACCTGTTTTTGCAAAGCACATTCCATATTGTGTGGTCACTGAAGTTTTAGTTCCATTGTCTCTGCAGTCACCCGGTGACCTGACGAAGATTTCCTTAAATGTCTGGCTCGCAGAAGAGATGAACTGTCTCTTTAAATCCCAACTCACCTGGGAAACTGCTTGAACCTGTCAGGGTCAAAACAGTGGTCAGCCTCTGTGCTTGATCCTCAGTGATCAAAACCCTTGATCAAAACACACAACCTTGATTTTTGGAGGACAGGCCCTTTTGCCTACCCTGACACCAGCTAGCCACACTGGAATACACGCTGCCAGTCTCTGTGGCTGCCTGCCACAGAGTTGTAGGCTGGGGGATGTTAGCTACTATGCTAAATGTGGAAATGGATGGAAATTTACCTACTTCTTCAGGAAACTCCCCCTGGAAGCTACATGTTCCCCTAGACTCCAGAGTTCCAAAATAGTTGCTTCAGACAGTTCCTGCCAGCTCAGTAGTTGTTTTGTTGGAGGGATGGATTCTTTAGAACTTCCTGTTCCATCATAGTGACATCACTCAACTTTTATGGTAAACACATATTTTTAATGTACCTTTGCAATTTCTGACTTTTTAAAACTGCATTTGAGATTTTTTTTAAGTGTTTACTCGAAAGGTTACAATATGTAAATTTATCAATCTACTTCAAATTAATACTGACTTAATTCTGGTAAAATATGGGAACTTTGGTCCAATATAGCTCCATTTTTATCCCGCTTTCTTTGTGCTGTTGTTGTTTCATACCTGATGTTATTATTAGCCCAGCTACAAAGTATTAGAACTTCTGCTTTATGCAGTCATGTTTTTTGACATATCAAGAAAAGAAAGAGAACTATATTTATGCAGTATTGTAGATTTAGCTACATATTTACCATTTGAGTTCTTACTTCTTGTGGATTTGAATTACCATCTGGTGTTTTCTTTCACCCTGAAGGACATCCTGAGCTCGTGTGGGCAACAGTAGCAGCCTTAGTTATGAATGCCATTGACTCCTACTGTTCTTATCTCATAGTTAGCAGTTTTTCATTAATAAACACTCTGCAATTTGTTAATGTTTGATCCAGTTTCAGAGCCCTGAAATGTTTGTTTTTGACAGTTTAGTCCAATTTTATAGTTGTTTTTGAAGAGAGTATTTTCTGAACTCTTTACTCTGTCATAGCTGGAAGCCTACCCCTCCACCTTGATTTTTTTTTGCAAAATGTGGACAATTTTTTTCAACTTTTAAAAATAATTGTGTTAAAATACACATAAAACATACGAAAACATTCTTCAATGTATAGTTCAGTGGTGTTGAATACATTCATAATTTTATGTGCCTTATCACCATTATCCATCTCCATAACTTTTTGTCTTGCAAAACTGAAACTCTATACCCATTACAAAATTACTCCGTGTTATCACCTCCCCAACCCCTAGTAACCGCCTTTCTACTTTGTCTCTATAATTTTGATCAAACACCTCACGTAAGTAAAATTGTACAATATTTGTGGTTTTGTGACTGGCTTATTTCACTTAGGATAACTGTTACCGAGTCCAAACTCGTTCTGCTCACCACACGACAGGCCAGTAAATTGGGAGACAAGGTGTTGGGGCAAGGAATAGTGACTTTATTTGGAAAGCTGGCAGACCGAGAGGATGGCAGACAAATGTCTTGGAGAACCATCCTTCCCCAGTCAGAATACAGGCTCCTTTCATACAAAAAATGGGGGGGTGGGGGTGTGGTTGGTTATTGCAAACTTCTCGGTGTAGGAATTCTTTGTTCCTGCAGCTGTCCACGTGGGCCAGGTCATGGTGCTCCTGCAAAGCCTCCAACAAAAATGTTATTCTGTATTCTGCAACTTTTTGTCTTTATGTGAGTGCATAGCTAGCAAGACTAAGCCTAGAAAACAGGGCACAGTGGTTAAAGCTAAAGGAACAGATTTAATATAGAGTCAGATTTGTTCTTTTCTATTACATAACATCTCAAGTTTCATCTGTGTTGTAGCATGTGACAGGATTTCCTTCCTTTTTAAGGCTGAGTAATATTCCATTGTGTGTACATACCACGTTTTGTTTATCCATTCATCTTTTGAGGGGCATTTGGGATGAGTCCACTTTTTGGCTATTGTGAGTAATGATGCCATGAATGTGGATTACAGATTATCTCCCTGAGACCCTGTTTTCCATTCTTTTTGGTATATCACCAGAAGTAGAATTTCTGGATCATGTGATAATTCTATTTTTAAATTTTTGAGGACCCACCATGCTGTTTTCGATAGTGGCTGTACCATTTTACAGTTCTATCAATAGTGTACACGGGTTCCAATTTCTCCACATCGTCACCAACACTACTTGTTTTCTGTTTTTTTGATAGTAGCCATCCTAATGTGTATGATGTGGTATCTCAGTCTGGTTTTGATTTGCATTTCCCTAATGTAAGTAATGTTGACCTGTAGGGTGAGGCTGCCTACCTCTCTAACTGCACTTCTGATCAGAATCAGCAGCTGGACCTCAGATCATAGATCCCTGATACTTGGGGGGCCAGTTCCTTTTTACCTACCTTTGTGTAAGCTGCTCTAGGAACACTTGCACAGCTGCATGCCTGGTGGCTGAGGGTAGGGAGTGGCTAGGGGTAGCTACTATGATGCTGAGAGCTGAAATTGAAATTAACCACAAGTTGCCGTCCAAATCTTTCCCCTGGAAGTTGCAAGCCCTTGGGAGGCTCCAGAGTTCCAAAAAGTTACATCAGACAGTGCAATTTTTGTCCAGGTGGGGAGACAGATGCCTGGTGCTTCCTACTGTGCCGTCTTCTCAGAATCCTCTCTGGAGATGCCCCTTTGTACTGTCCTGAACTATGTCCTGTGAATTATAGAAATTGGGCTTAGAGCCAGGACAGGGACATACTTCTCTTAAGCTGATGGGGCTCAGGGGAGAACAAAAGCTAGGGGTTGGGCAAGGAGTCATTGAGCTTTTTTCTTGCCTGGGCCCTCCTGCCCCCTGGGATATCTTATTTTTCCCAGAAAGTGGCCTGAGGCTTGGCCCTTCACAACACCATTGTCTCTGTGGAGCCTTTCTAGCTCCTGATACCTCCCTTTTGCCCATTGGGCCCTGTCTAGGGTGGGCAGACATTGAAGATTAGAGTAAAGTAGCACTTGCCTCTTAGCCCTGCCTTATAACTATTGGGGACCCTCTGTGGAGGGTGTGAAGGGGCGCCAAGTGGAGGTCATGGCTTCAGGATAAGTGTTGGCCCTGTACGTTCTGCCTGAGGTTTTCATGAATCCTTCCAGCCACCTTTGTGCAGACAGGGGTCCTGGCCTGAGGTGTGTTTGGAGCTTGGGTAAGAGTGGTAGAATTCTGAGTTCATGTCTTGGTCAGGGAGCTTTCAGGAAACTATTGCCTTGCCAAGGAGAGGAGAGGTTATTTGCCCCAGAAAGTAATATACCAGCCATCCCACCAGTAATGGGGAGAAATTGCATATATAATTCTGAAAGAAAGAAACTGTACAGATTAGGTCTCTTGCCTCTAGGATAGAATTTCTGTGACTGAAAGCCAAATGTACTTTTATTGTTACCTCTGTCTTTCTGCAGATAATGCCTTGAACACCTCTGTAACCAGATGCCTTTGCCTTTCTCTTTTGGCAGAGGAATGTGACAGCATCTGGAGTCATCCCTCAGATTTCTCTGATCATGGGCCCATGTGCTGGTGGGGCTGTCTACTCCCCGGCCCTAACAGACTTCACGTTCATGGTCAAGGTAAGAAAGAAGGACCTGGTTCTCCTGACCTTTGAGTGTTGTGCAGTACCTCACCTGTAATAACAATAATTCCTGACCCAGATCTGGCTTGTTATCTGTACTCTCTTTGGCTTTCATTGTGGTGATGATAAGGTCTTGATGGAGAGAATGTTTGCATGCAGTCTGTAGCTCGGGGTGGGGCAGGGCAGGGAGTGGTGCTCAGTGGGAGAATGTGCTTGTGTACTTCACTAGTGGTTGATTTTACTTGTTGATCTGAATTGCAAATGAGTTTCAGGTAATCAGAGGATTCTATTCTCTGCCCAGACAGATGATTGTTTACTACTGAATCCTATTCAAAAAGTTTCTCATGGAAAGTTTTTCTGTAATCTGCTTTATTGGGAAGTTATTTCTTATTCCCATCTTTATTTCTTCGCTGTTTGCCATTTTATTACATTTTGCCTATGATGGTGATGATAAATCTGATCTCCAACTTTACTATGAGAGGTACATATCTTTATTACATGATGTAGATGGAATGACATTTTAAAAATTATTTTTAAATGAAGCCTGTTTTAAATTATACATGGGTAATCACCCTTAACCTGATTAAAAAAAAAATCAGGAGGAGGATATAGCTTAAGTTGTGGGGTGCATGCTCAGCATACATGAGGTGCTGGGTTCAATCCCCGGTACCGGCTCCAAAAATAAATAAACCTAATTACTTCCCCCCTCAAAAAAAAAAAAAAAGCTGAAAAAAAAAATTTTTAAAAATCAGTCTTTTAAAAAAATTTTTTAAAAATATTGATTTATCATCATATTATTTAATTATTTTATTTTGGCAGGGGATGGGGAGGTAATCAGATGTTTATTTTTCAAGGAGTTACTGGGGGTTGAACCCAGGATCTCATGCATGCTAAGCATGTGCTCGACCACTTGAGCTACACCCACCCCCAGAAAAATCAATGTTTTCCTCTTAAAATATTTTTAGCAATAATGAGCAATAAGTGTCAAGACAGATTAGGGGGCTAAAAGGAGAGAGAGTCATCCAATATCAAAATGGTGTACATAGAAGTATAAAGAGGAAACATTTTTCTCAAGGGTAGTTTGGCAGAAGGAACTAAAATTTAGCAAAATGCTTACCCCTTGACTCAACTATTCTATTCTTAGTGACAGATTGAAAGCAACCTAAATGTTCAATGTTCAGTTTAGGATGGACTTTAAAAATAAAGGTGACCACATCTCTTAACTTCCTGCACAAAGCAGAATTCCTTGAACTTTTGCCCACTAAATCTGTATATGCCATACCCACCTGGTGCTACCCCAGTTGTCTTCCTGCCTGGTAAGAACGGAGGTGTGGGATCAATTCCTCTGGCTAAGGCCATCCTTTCTTCCTCTCCCTACAGACGTGCTGGAATTTATTCTAAACTATTTTTTCTTATTTTAAAAACATTTTCCCAGTCTTATTGAGAAATAATTGACATGTAACATGATGTAAGTTTAAAGGGTATATGTTGTTTGATACTCACATTTTGCACAATGGTTAACCCCAGTAGCATTAGTTAGCTAATAACACCTCCATCACCTCACATAATTACCATCTCTTTTTTGTGGTGAGAACATTTAAGATCTGCTCACTTAGCAGTTTTCAAGTATATAATACAATATTGTTAACTGTAATCACCATACTATACTTTAGATCCCCAGAACTTATTCATCTTATAACTGGAAGTTTATATCTTTTAACCAACATCTCTCTATTTTCCCCTTGCCTGCCCCATCCCGCCCCCACCCCAGTCCTTGGTGATTACCATTCTTTTTCTATGAGTTCAACTTTTTTAGATTCCACATATAAGTGAGATTGTACAGTATTTGTCTCTTTCTGTCTGACTTATCTTCCTTAGCACATGTTAAGTGAAATGCCCTGCAGGTCCATTCATGTCACACGTGGCAGCATTTCCTTCTTTCTCATGGCTAAATAATATTCCTCTGTGTGTGTCTGTGTGTATGTCTATATTACATTTTCTTTATCACTGTGGATATCCAGTGGATAATCCTGTGTGTATATGTGTGTGTCACATTTTCTTTATCTCCTCATCCATTGATGGACACTTAGGTTGTTTTCATATCTTGGCTATTGTGAGTAATGCAGTGAACATGGGAGTGCAGATACCGCTTTGAGGTCCTGATTTTATTTCCCTTGTATATATACCCAGAAGTGGAATCCCACTGGATGGTAGTTCTATTTTTAATTTTTTGAGGAACCTGTATACTGTTTTCCACAGTGGCTGTATCAATTTACATTCCTACCAACGGTGCACAAGTGTTCCCTTTTCTCCACATCCTCACTAACACTTGTTTCTTTTTGATAACAGCCATTCTGACAGGTGTGAGGCTAAAAACCTCACTGTGGTTCTGATTTGCATTTCCCTGATGATGAGTGATGTTGAGCATCTTTTCATGTACCATGTGTGTGTTTTCTTTGGAACTATGTCTATTGAGATCCCCTGCCTGCTTTTTAATCAGATTTTTTTTGATACTGAGTTGTGTGAGTTCTCTATGTATTTTGGATATTAACCCCTTATCAGATTCAGGATTTGCAGATATTTTCTCCCATTCAGTAAGTTGCCTTTTCATTTTATTGATTGTTTCTTTTGCTGTGCCGAAGCTTTTTAGTTTGATGTAGCTCCACTTATTAATTTTTCCTTTATTTCTTGTACTTTTGGTGTCATCCATAAAATTATTGCCAAGACCAGTGTCAGGGAGTGTTTCCCATATGTTTGTTTCTAGAAGTTTACAGTTTCAGGTCTTTAAGTCTTTAATCCATTTTGAGTTAATTTCTGTGAGTAGTATAAGATATGGGTCCAATTTCATTTTTCTGCATGCAGTTATCTAGTTTTCCCACTGCCATATATCAAAGAGATTATCTTTTCCCCATTGAGTGTTCTTGGCTCCTTTGTCAAATGAGTTGATTGTATACGTGAGAGTTTGTTTCTGGGCTCTTGACTCTGTTCTGTTGGTCTGTGTTTCTCTTTTTATGCCATGACATATTTTTTTTAAGTATCATTTTTATTATGGATAAAACAATAGGCAAATATCATTTTAGGTCTGTTGTACAAATGTAATTTACTCATCAGTTTATTCATCCAAATACAGTCAGTACTAGAAAACCATAGATCTCCTTAAGGAGAAAAAAAGGATTCAGGAATGAAGGCAGGCTGAGAGTGTGTGTGTGTGCGCGCGTGCGTGCATGTGCATGTGTGTGAGACAGGGGATACGAGCACAGAACACATAATTCTTTTACAGAACTCTCCAATCTAGTAAGTCATTCCTCCTCCCACAGAATGGAAAGAGACACTATATTGTTTCTTTATGTAAGAAAATACCAGGAATGTGGGAATGTGTTTCACCCTACAAATAGTCATAGTTAACATATATTGAGCCCTTACTATAAATCAAACACTGTTCTGTAATGTGTTCAGGTATCTTGCCCAACTTTTGTTTTTCCTTTGTTTTATAAAGGGGAGGTTTATTTATTTATTTATATTTGGAGGAAGTACTGGAGATTGAACCCAGGACCTTATATATGCTAAACATGTTCTCTACCACTTGAGCTGGACTCTCCCCCCTTGCCCAACTTTTAAATCCCTCACTATGATTCTGTATTCCCCTCTGTAATCTACTCACAGCATGCCATATTGTTTTGGTCACTGTAGCCTTGTAGTAGTGTTTGAGATAAGACAGTGTGGTGCCTCCAGTGTTATTCTTTTTTCTCAGTATTGCTTTGGTTCTTCTGGGTCTTTCATGGTTCCATACAGATTTTAGATTTTTTCCCCCTACCTCTGTCAAAAATGCCATTGGAGTTTTGGTAGGAGTTGCATTGAATCTATAGATGGCTTTGGGTAGTATGGACATTTTAACAATATTTTTATCTATGAACTTGGGGTCTTTTCCCAGTTACCTGTGTCTTCTTCAGTGTCTTTCATCCAAGTCCTGTAGTTGTCAGAGTACAGATATTTCACCTCCTTGGTTAAATTTATACCTAAGTATTTTATTATGTTTGATGCTGTTGTGAGTGGGCTGGGGCTTTAAATTTATTTTGTAATTTTGTATATAGTGTATAGAAATGCAACTGATTTCTATATGTTGACTTTTTGTATGCTTGCTCTTTTAATTCTCTGTTTTCTTCATAATTCCATCTTACACTTGAAGAACTTTAATATATGCATATTGGCCCCACCTTCTCTTTCTTGTCTTCTGCAGCTAATCATTAAGCCTTAACTGTTCTACATCTTAAATACTCTGTGTGTTTAATGAGAGTGCAAAAAAAAATGCTAACAGATTCTTTTTTGAAAGACTAGACAAGGTAAGTATGAAGTTCATATTAGGGGAGAAACTGCTATGTAAGAATAGACATTTCATGAAGGAAGTGCAACGAGGAATTAGCCCTGCCAGATGAGAAAATTTGTTATAAAGCTAAAATAACTAAAACTATTTGTTCACTTTGTAAATAAGTAGACCAGGGGAATAGAACAGAATTGAGAAGTAGATCTAAATATACTTAGATAATTAATTTATGATGAAAAGAATATTGTTCTATTTAGGGTCAATGATAACATCACTTTCTTGTATCTAAGATACCAGTGATTATTGTACACTAAATCCAGTTGGCATTTCTCAGTCCTTATCTTACTTGACCTTCTAGCAACATTTGACCTATGTTAATCACTTCTTTTTCTTTGAAACATGAGGGTACTATATTCTCTTGGTTTTCTTCTGGCAATTCTCTCATTCCTCTAGTGAGCATATCCTATCTTAAGACATTAAACATCCATCTCTGTATATGTTGACAACTCTCAAACCTGTTTCTTTAGGATGGAACAGTCTCCTGAACACCAGGATTAAACGTTCAGTTCCCTATCAACATTTCCACTTGGACTTTTTTTTTAATTGAAGTACTGTCAGTTACAATGAGTCCATTTCTGGTGTACAGCACAATGACCCAGTCATGCATATACATACATATATTCATTTTCATATTTCCAGTTGGACATGAATGGGTTTCTCTGACTTAATAGATTTTATCTCTAATGAGCCCCTCTCAAGCCCCTCTCAAAGTGCTCCTTATAACCTTCCCCATCTCAATCAATGGCAAGACCAGCCGTCCAGTGGCTCAGGTCAAAGACACTGACACTATTTTGACTCATGTTTTTCTGTTCTGTTCCAAGTTTAATCAGTCAGAAATCATGTTGCTCTACTTTAGGATATAATCTAAAATATAATCAAATTGCTGCCTACTTCTTATTGCTTACGCTGCTATTACTCCCAAGTACCCCACCTGTATTATTGCAGGGTCCTTCTAACTGGTCTTTCTGCACCTGTCTCTGCCTGCTTTCCCAGTTAAACATTTTAAACATTTAAAATTTAATATAATGCATACTCAGGGAAGAACATAAAATATGTAAAGTTTAGTGGTTATTATAATGTACAAATGCATGTAAATAACACCCAGATCAAGAAATGGCCCTCCTGGAGCCCTGCCACCATTACCCTTCCTTCCTAATCACTGTTGTGTCCATCCATCCTGCCTAGAATTATTTATTATCTCAACTTTTATGGTAGCTTTAAAATTTGCTTTGCTTTATAGTTTAAAATTTTAACTATGCCTCAATAAACAGTGTGGTTAATGTTAATGACCTTTAATGTTAAGTGAAATCATATAATATGCATTTTGTGTGTGTGCATGGCTATGACTCATGTTTTTAAGATTTATCCTTGTTCTTTTGTAAATGTAGTTCATTTTAATAGCTGTGTAGTAAATTATTTTAATATCCTCATCCTTTCTACAGATACTTGTGTTGACAGATATTTGTGTTTCAAGATTTTGACATTGCAAATGATGCTGTTATAAGCATTCTTACACATGTATCTGGGTGCATATATGTTGGAGTTTCTCAAGGTGGGGCAATGTTAAGTCATAGGATATACATATCCTTAGCTTTTCTAGCTAATGCCTGTTTACTGAAGAAGTTGCAGCAATTTACATTTCTGCTAGTAGTATGTGAAAATTTCACTTGTTCTCCATCCTTGCCAGCATTTTTATTAACATAATTTAATTATGCCAGTTTGCATGTGGTGTGATCTCTCATTGTTTAATATTACATTTCCATGCCTTTTCATGTTTCTTTTGTGGCATGCCTGTTCATCTTTTTTGCCCATTTTAAATTGAGGTTTTTGTTTTTTTCTTACTAATTTTTAGGAGTTTTTGTGTATTCTGGATATAAGTTCTATATCAACCATATATGTCGCACCTGTCTTCTCCCATTCTGTGACTTGCATTTTTTCCTCTCAATACTATCCTTTGAGCAGAGTTTTAAAAAAATCTTTTTATTTTGAAATTTCAAATTTATAGAATTATTTTTTGGGGGGCAGTAGGTAATTAGATTTATTTATTTACTTATTTTTAGAGGAGGTACTGGGGATTGAACCCAGGACCTTGTACATGCTAGGCATGCATTCTATCACTTGAGCTATACCCTCCCCCCTTAGAATTCTTAACTGAGAGTGGGTTATATATATCATGTCCCTTTACCCCTTTAATACTTCAGTATATAATTCTTAAGAACTAGGATGTTTTCTTACATAACCAGTTTTTAAATTCCAGTTTAACACTGTTACAGTGTTTTTACAAAAATTGTACAATATACATAGGAAATGGTTAAAATGGTAAATTTTAAGTTATAGTTCTGTGGCCTTAGGTGCATTCACATTTTTGTGCAGCCATCACCACCATCCATCTTCAGAACTTTTTCATCTACCCTAGTTGAGGCTCTGTACTCATTAAACACTAGTTTTCCATTCCCTACTCCCGGCCCCTTTCAGTCTCAATGAATTTGTGGGCTCATACAATATTTGTCCATTTGTGACTGACTTATTTTAGTTAGCATAGTGTCTTTAAGTTTCATCCATATGATAGCATGCCAAATTGCCTTCCTTTTTAAGGCTAGCTAATACTCCTTTGTATGTAATTCTACATTTTGTTTATCCATGCATATGCCAATGAACACTTGAGTTGTTTCCACCTTTTGGCTATTGTGACTTAACGCTGTAATAAACATTGGTGTTACACATACCTGTTTGAATCCCTGTTTTCTGTTCTTTTGAGCATACACCTTAGAGTAGAGTTTCTGGATAATATGGTAATTCTGTTTTAGTTTTTGAGGAAACATCATACTATTTTCCACAGTGACTGCACCATTTTACATTTCCACCAGCAGTACATAAGGGTTCTAATTTCTCTACATCCACACCAGGACTTGTTTATGTTTTGATAATAGCTATCTTAGTGCATGTGAAGTGGTATCTCGTTGTGGTTTTCATTTATATTTCCCAAATGATTAGTGGTGGTGAGCCTCTTTTCATATTATTTGCTATTGATTTTTTTTTTTTTTGAGACATGTCTATACAGATCTTCTGTCCATTTTTTGATTGAATATTTTTGTTGTTACTGAGTTGTAAGAGTTCTTCATATATTCTGATATTAACCATTTAAACCACTTAACAGATATATATGATTTGAAAATATTTTCTCCCATTCTGTGGGCTGCCTTTTCCTTCTGTTAGTGTTTTTTGTTTTGCACAGATTTTAATTTTGATGAAGTCTAGTTTATCGACTTTTGTTGTCTCAGCTTTTATTGTCATACCCAAGAAATCTTGCCAGATCCAGTGGCACAGGACTTTTCCCCTCAGTGTCACAAGACTTTTACCCTAAGTTTTCTTTTAAGTTTTAGTTTTAGCTTGCTCTTATGTTTAGACCTTTGATCCATTTTGAGTTAATTTTGTATTTGATATAACCTAAGTCCCAACTTCATGTTTCTGCATGTGGATATCCAGTTTTCCAAGCACCATTTGTTGAAAAGACAGTTCTTTCCCCACTGAATGTTCTAGGTGTCATTGTTGAAAACCATTTGACCAGCAATGGGAGGGTTTACTGCTGGGTTCTCTGTTCTGTTCCATCGGTCTATATATCTGTCTTTATGCCAGTATCAGACTTTTAATTTCTGTAGCTTTGTAGTAGGTGTTGAAATCAGGAGTGTGAGACCTCCACTTTGTTTTTTTTCAAAAATTGTTTTGGCTGTACAGTTTCTTGAGATTCCACATCAATTTTAGGATGGATTTTTCTATTTCTGCAAAAAAGTGTCATGGGGATTTTGATGGGGTGAAATTGAATCTGTATATTGCTTCTGGTAGTTTGACATCTTAATAGTATTGAGTCATTCAATCCATGAATAGGGGTGTCTTTCCATTTATTTATGTCTTCTTTAATTTCTTTCAGCAATGTTTTATAATTTTTATTGTGCAAGTTTCTTTGCCTTTTTGGCTAAGTTATTCCTAAGTACTTTATTCTTTTAGAAGCTAGTGTAAATGAAATTGTTTTTGTAACTTCCTTTTCAGATTGTTCATTCTTAGTGTACATAAATAAAAACTGATTTTGGTATGTTAATTTTATATCTTGCAACTTAATTTGTTTGTTTTAGCTTGGGTGTGTGTGTAATCTTCAGGGTTTTCTACATATAAAATCCATGTCATCTGCAAACAGTTTACTTCTTCCTTTCTGAAATGGATACCTTTTTCTTTTTCTTGACTAATTGCTTTAGCTAGGATTTCCAGTATTGTGTTGACTAGAAGTGGAGAAAACGGGCATCCTTGCCTTGTAGCTCATCTTAGAGGAAAAGCTTCCAGTCTTTCACCACTGACTATAATGTTAGCTGTAGGTTTTTCATTTATGGCCTTAATCATGTTAAAGTAGTTTCTTCCTAGTTTTCTGAGTCTTTTTATAATGAAGTGGTGTTGAATTTTGTCACATGCTTTTTCTGCATTAATTGAGATGACCATGTAATTTTTCCCCCTTTGTTCTTTTAATGTGGCATATTACATTAATATTTGTGTACTGAAGCATTCTTGCATTTAAGGAAAAATATTCCTCTTGGTTTTTCCTTTTAAAATGCTAGGCCTGCTAGTATTTTGTTGAGTATTTTTGCATCAGTATTTATATGAGATATTGATCTGTAGTTCTCTGGCCTCGGTATTAAGGTAATGCTGGGTCTCATAGAATGATTTAGGAGGTATTCCCTCCTCTTCAGTTTTTGTACTGGACACAACCTAAAAGACCATCAGCAGGTGACAGTTAAATAAATTGGGATACATATTTTACTATACCGATGTGGAATGATCTTCAAGACGTTTTAGAAGTGTGTGTAGGACACTGTGCTGGAGTGAAAATAAGAGGGGAAAAAATATATATGAATGCTCATATTTGCATGGATGACTTTGTGAGGGGAGAGAAACTGACAGTGGTTGCCTTTGGGGGAGGGAAATTGGAGGCCTGGAAATAAGGGCTGGCATGTAGACTTACTTTCTATTGTATGCCCCTATTCTGTTTAAAATTTTTACAATATGTTTTTATTATCTTTACGTTAGAAGCTTAAAATTAAAAGCCTCTCATCCTCTCAAAACACCAAAGCATTGATTTATCGTTGTCTCCAAATGGCTTCACTTAAAGCAGCTGGTTAATTTTAGGCAAGCTTCATACCATTACAGTGCCCTAGTGTCCTCATCTATACATGGGGTGATAACAGTACCTCAGCTTTAATGACGCAATCCCATTCAGTGCTTAGAAAAATTCTTGGTCCACAGCAGGCTTTGAATAAGGACCACCTGTTAGGTGAAATGTTAGTCACGCCTCAGGTCATATCGCTGAGAAAGAACCAGGCAGCAAAGATTTTTTTAATAGACAGTGAGGCAGGGAAAACTTGGGTCTTGAGTTTGGGTAGGCTTCTGTGAGCTGCGTCTAACCTGGTTTCCCACCACATCACTACCTTCTCCGCATTTGTTATCTTGGCTCTGTGAACTCTGAGGCTCCGTTGAGTTCTGGTGCTCTGAGGTCGAACCTTCTGGAATTCTCTGGTTTCAGGACACCTCCTACTTGTTCATCACTGGCCCTGATGTTGTGAAGTCTGTCACCAATGAGGACGTTACTCAGGAGGAGCTCGGTGGTGCCAAGACCCACACCACCATGTCAGGTGAGAGGCCTAGGGCTCACCTTACTGTTGTCAGACACTGAGAAGAGGCATTGCCAGAGATGAAGCTGACAGCATGTTAAAAATGTCACTTAACTGACAGAATTTGAGAACATGGTAGTATGGTGTATTGACTACAGATATAGTAATAAAGGTGGATTTATATCTCAAACTCGTTCAATAACAGGTTACTATTAATGCTTTGGTAGTCTTTGAAATTTCTGAGCTAATTAGAATGATGGTTTTAAGAATTATGATTTATATATGTAAAGTTGAACTTTAAAAAAAAGTTGCATTTTATTGTGACTTTCTTTTACTCCAAAGTTGGGGTATGTCTTAGAGTAGATGGCATTTTACCAACCACCATTAGTCAGGTACAGTTGTGACGTGTAGGCCCACGTGTTCACAAACCTGGTCATAGCTTTTCATCTCTATGAGGTTTGTGTCACACATGCTGAGTTCAGCATGTGTAAAAATTATTCTGTGCTTTGACATCAACACAGAAAGATCCTGTTTATACAGAGAGGCATGGAATTGGGAGCAGGGTCTGAATCTGATGTTAGTGAAGATACTTATTGTTGGAATCATGATTGGAATTCCATATTTTCTTGGAAAAAGATCACAAGTTGTGAAAGGATTGCCTACCACACGGCAAGCAGCGTAACTGAAGACAGAAGGAATTGCCTCTTTGACAGATTTCAAAGCAGCGAGAGGCTGGTGTGACATTTGTGCACCACGTTGTACTGTGGTTAAGGCATTGGGCCATCATTTAATTATCAGCGTTTCTTTCTTAGTGCACATCTAATCGAGGTCTTAACATCAGTGAAGTCTTACATTTGATGAGATACGGTTTTTTTTAAGACAAAGTCAGAGCTCTCGATCCCCTGCCCACAGAATTTGGTCCTCTCCCATCGTGGGTTGGGGTCAACCTTGACACACTCCTTCCCCTCACCCGCCAGCTCTGTTCAGCGCTCCCTCCAGCACAGCTTGTCATGACGCTCTCATCTCAGGGCGGAATTGGCAGCAGCTTTTTTTTTCTTTTCTTACTGGAGTATAGAATAATGTTGAGTCTTGATGGCATCTTAGATTTGATGAAATATGCTTTTTTTTTCCCCTGATTTCAATCATATTACATGTTTGTGGGAAACAATTTAGAAAATACAGGAGTAAAAATCACTAGGAGTTCTAGCTCTCACAGATAGTCACCAACACATTTTGTTTATCTGCAGCCTTTTCATGCAGATGGCTGTGCGTATGCATACATATACTCAAAGGCAGGGGCATAATATGCTTTTGTGGCCTGTTTTCACTTGACAACTTAGAAGTAATGAACCACTGTTCGTCGTAATGTTACATTTTCTGCACCGTAATTTTAGTTTTATAGGCAGCATTTGGCGTTCTTTCTGAATCAGAGGCTCTTTGATGGGCCATGTCTGATGTACTTAGCTCTGTATCCCCAGAGCAAGACCCGAAAGATGCTCTATGTACATACCTAAATATTTATTTTTTGGTAACAGCTTTATTGAGATACATAATTCACATACTATATACGTGAAATACCCATTTAAAGTATACAAGTCAGTGGTTTTAATATATTCAGTGTTATTTAATTATCACTACCATCACCTTTAAAACATTTTCATCACTCCAAAAAGAAATCCTATACCCTTTAATATTTGCTCCCTATTTTGCCCCCAAATACTCTAGCTCTAGGCTGTCACTAATCTACTTTGTTTCAGTGGATTTGTCTTCTGGATATATATGGAATGGACATAAATGGACACATACAATATGTGGTCTTTTGCAACAGGTTTCTTTTACTTAGCATAATATTTTTAAGGTTACGGTATGTTTTCCTGTTGCAGCAAGAATCAGTACATCGTTCCTTTTTACTGCTCGATAATACTTCAGTGTATGGATATACCTCATTTTGTTTATTGATAATTTAATAAGCGTTTGAATTGTTTCCACTTTTTGGGTGTCATGAATATGCTGCTATAAACATTCATGTACAAGTTTTTGTCTGGGCATGTGTTTCCGTGTCCCTTGAGTATATACCTCGGAGTAGAATTTCTGGGTCAAATGATAACTATTTGAGGAACTGCCATGCTGTCCTCCAAAGTCTCTACCAATTTATAAATATTTCTTTTTTTATATTTTTAATTGAAGTATAGTCAGTTTATAATATTGTGTCAATTTCTTGTGTACAGCACTTCAGTCATAGGAACATACATATGTTCATTTTCACCATAAGTTACTATAAGCTATTGGATGTAGTTCCCTGTGCTATACAGTAGGAAGTTGTTGTTTATCTATTTTATGTATATTAGTATCTGCAAATCTAGAACTCCCAGTTTATCCCTTGCCACCCCCTTTCCCGCCTGTGACCATAAGTTTGTTTTATGTCTGTGAGTCTAGATATTTCTTGAAAGAATTTCTGTCATGTTGAACATGCTTTTTATTTATCCAGCAAATACTCATTGAGTACCTATGAGTCAAGTATTGTTCTACTTGCTAGGAGTACATTTGTGAAGAAAAGGTCTCTGCCTGCATGAGACTTGTATTCTAGCGGAGAAGATAGACAATAAACCGTGTAACTGAGGACATTATATAGTATGTTAAGGTAATCGGTGCTGTGGAAAAAGAACAGGGTAAAAGGGCTGGGATTATGGCAGTTCTAAGTAGGGTGGTGAGGGCGGGCCTCACTGTGAGGGTACCTGTTTAGCAGCTTTGCAGGTGTGAACTGCAGGGCCGCGTAGGAGAGGGAGTGGGCTCTGCAGAGGCCCTGAGGAAGGGGAGCAGCCCTGCCCGGTGCAGGGAGGGTGGCTCAGTAGCGACATGAGTGATCTGACTTGAAAAGCTCCCTTTGGCTGTTGTGTGCAGAAGAGACTCTGGGCGCAGCGGTAGAAGCAGCGAGTCTGGAGGGTGAACCTGAGAGGGTTTCTGGCCGCACTTTCATGTCCGTGGCCTTGTTTAGCTGCTCCGTGGTTTCCGAGTGTTCCTGAGGAAGGATGGCTTGAGTCCTCTCTGGGGCCACGTGGTTCCCTTCCCTCCTTCCCTTCCACTGTTGCTGACGGTGACCATGACACATGCCGGCATTGTTCTCCTTTTTATTGTCTAGCTTTATTGAGAGAGAATGGACACCAACCAGGCATTGCTCTTGACGCGGGGCTGCAGTGGTGAGGCGGGCCTGGTCTCCACCCTGTTGGAGCGGACATTCTCGGGGAGATGTCAGGCAGTAAACAGGGAAGTCGGTGCTGCAGGGAAACATGTGACAGGAACTTCCACATGGCCCAGGGGTGGGAAGTGGGGGGAAGGTTGTGTTCTGGAGGGGACCAGGGAAAGCCTCTCTGAGTAGGTGACATTAGGGCAAATATGTGAGCAAAGCCGGGAGTGACCCTTGCAGAGGTCTGGGTACAGAGCAGAGGGAACAGGCTTCGTGAGCTGAGGATCAGCCTGAAGGTGGGTGGTGTGGCCTCCTGTCCTCAGCGGAGGGTGGGGACGACAGGGCTGTCAGCGCAGACTGCTGCAGATGTCCCTGAAAGTGCAGGTGGGCAGGAAGCTGCGTCTCTGGGCTGACAGGTGCCCTGGCCCACTGTAGCCTCTCTGTCTTCTCAGGTGTGGCCCACAGAGCTTTTGAAAATGACATTGACGCCTTGTGCAATCTCCGGGAGTTCTTCAACTACCTGCCTCTCAGCAGTCAGGACCCGGCTCCCATCCGTGAGTGCCATGATCCCAGGTGAGTAGCAGGCGGAGCTCCTTCCTCTGCTTTTGCAGGTTGGCTGGTCCTTCTCTGGCCCATCTGCCCTGTGGGTGCCTTGGAGTAGACTGTGGAGTGGAATCAGGTGTAGGCATGGTGGGTGGCATGTCTGGCATAGGATCCCAGAGAGATTTTAATTTTATTTACTTTTTTCTTCTCTGTAATAACTGATAAGTAGCTTGGGAGTAGAAAGTGGCCAAAAAAATTATTTCTAAGAGTTTTGATTTGTCCAGAATTGAGATAGATTTTTTTTTTTTTGCCTTTACATGAAAGAAATCAACATGAAATGGTGCAGAGAGGGTGCCCTTTAGGACATGCACGCCTGCTTGTGACCAGAATCCGGGGCAGTCCTCCAAAGGGTGTGTTGCTGGCCACCTGATGGAGACCTTCTCTCCTTCTTGCTGTTCAGGCCTCTGGCTGATGTCGGGGGCACCAGACAGTAAACCAGAAGCCCAGCTGGGGAACCATTGCTCCAGACCTCTGGCTGCTTTCTTCTCCATTTTGTTGCCTCTCTGATTTTGAAGCACTCATTTGGCCTGGGATGAAGCCGTTTTCCGACGGTGTCCTGTTGGGTGGACCTGGACTCCTAACTGTGGGGCTGGGTCTGTGCCAGGGATGCTCTGAAGAGTTCTGTCCCCAGGGCCCCTCGCTCTCTGCCTCTGCCTCACTTCTCGGGATACAGCCAGTATAGTCGTGAAAGGGGGGATGGTCACCAGGCCCAGAAGCAGGGGGCACAGTCTCCTATTCCGAGCACCTGTATTATTTGAGGTTCTTGAAAGGTTTAGGACATCATTTGAAGGTGTTATGGCCCAGGGACCCAGACCCAGACATGTCTGAAAAGCCTGCTTTGGCCTGGCTATACCGCCTCTCCACTCAATCCCAGGAAGCAATATGCATATGTATAAATAGCAAATGAAAAGTAAGGGAGGACTTTGTTATCGGGCAGGACTGTGCCCAGTACCCCGGTGCAGAGCTCTCTGGGAAGCTGGGTTTGATGGGGCAATGTCTTGTTCTCTGCAGTGTCCTTTAGTGCCCCACACAGTAGGGGGTATTTGGAGAGGAAAATGAAGGAATCACATTCAGAGGAATAAGCTCTTTTTTTCCCCTCTCTAAATGATCTGGGTTAGTATCAAGCTCAGGTTCATTTTGATATGGGGGTAACAAATGATTGTATCTTTGGGGACCGCTTCGCAAGCCCAGCAGGGACAGAATCAGTCCAGCCTCCATGATGTGTCTCCCCCATTTCCTCTCCCTCCCCCACCCACAGAAGGCAGCCGCCTCTTCCATGTTGATTATATCTGCTTCTTTTTCTATCTAAAGTGACCGTCTGGTTCCTGAGCTTGATACAATTGTCCCTTTGGAATCTACCAAAGCCTACGACATGGTGGACATCATACACTCTGTAAGTGCCACACCTGTCTGTCTTGTCTGTGTTAGCTCAGCCATGTCCTTGGTCACTGGGCTTTGACTTGGTGAGGAAGTGCTGGACCCACAGGCCTTAACATTGGGCAGCACAGGCTGAGCATGGGGTGGGCACAGGACCAGGGGCCGCTAAGTAGTGTGTTCCGGGAAGAGCTGGTGACCGTGGCCACCCTGCTGGCCCGGATGGACTTAAGGGAGGAGGAGCCAGTTGGCCCAGCAGAGCTGAGAGGTCTTGAGAAGGGGCCATGTCTCCAGAGGTTGGAGTTGAGGCCGGGATGACTCTTAATGTACCTCTGGAGCCTCATGCTCAGAGGGCACCGGGCACTGTGTCTCTTCAGAGGAAGGAGAGTGCACAAGGTATCCCATGACAGGGTTGACGGGTGTATGTGTAGGTCTCGGGAGGACAGGAGCCATGTGCACCTTTTTCTTGGTGTAGCACAAGAGGAAAATGTTGGGGCAAACTGGGGACATCAGTCAGTGGCCGTTGTCTCCCTCACACTTCCATATGCACACGGTGCTCTCAGCTGTCCTTGCTTAACTGGACCCAGATGGCTCTGTGGGCACAGCCCCTCCCGGAGCCCCGGCTCTCCCAGTGTCCCGTTCCTTCCCCTGTACTGTAGGAGCCAGCGTGAGCCGGCAGCCACAGCTGGACTTGCTCCTCCTCGTTGCTGGGATCTGTAGCCTATTGAGCACCATTTGGTCACCCTTCTACCGGCATGCCTGTCTCTGACCCTCGCCTTCCATACTCTGTCCACCCGCACAGTTGTCCCTGTCCCTCTCTCGTTCCCTCTGCTCCTGGACTCTCCAGTCCTCAGTGCCCAATGCTGTTTTAATGATTGAGTTTATGGTGTGCTTTCACATCTGGTAGAGAGTTCCTCTTGATTATTCTTTTTTTTGAGTTTTCTTGCCCAGACTTCTTTATTTTTCCATTTGAACTTTAGAAATTAGTTTGTCTTGTTTTAGGGTGGAAGAAGGGGTGGAAGTAGGGAATCCTTCTGCTATTTTTATTGGGATCCTGATAAAGTTATGCACTAACTGGGAAAATTGACATTCTTATGAATCTGAAAGAATCTAGAAACATAGTTTGTATATTTATTTCTTAAAGTGTGCTTCCCCCACCTTGATTGTTTTAAATATTTCTTTATATAGGTGTCTATGTTTCTTGTTTATTCCCAAATATTCTTTTTTATTGTAAATGGGGTCTTTTCTATCTTTGAACTGGGTTTTTAGGTATTTATGAAAGCTTTGATTCTGTTTATCAATTTTATATACTGTTACCTTTTAAGTTCTCTTGTTATTTATAGTAGTTTTTCACCATTAATTCTTTTGGGTTTTTCAAGTATACTAGTATATTGTCTATATAAATAGTTTTATCTTTTTCTTTCCAGTTATCATCATTTCTTTCTCTTGTCCAGGGGCACTGTCTGTACCTCCATATTTTATCAAAGGCAATAAATAAAGGTTACGATAATGGGCATCTTTGTCTTTTTCTTAACTTTAGAGAGACTGACTGCCATTAGTGTTCCCTAATTTTATATAATTTTTTCATGTTAAGAGAGCCATCACTTTTTGTTGTTGTCTGCTTGTTTTTTTAAAGTCAGGGATAGGTATTGAATATTGTTAAATGCCCTTTCAGCATTTATAGAGATGATCATATGATTTTTCTTAGATCTGTTTATAAATATACCTTGCTACTTGTTATATTTTATGAATATTTTGTTTTGAATTTTTTGCATCAATATTATATGATATTAGCTGTCTTTTGAGGGGGAGGGGTGGTATTTTCAAATTAGGTTTTGATGTCAGTGTTCTTACATTATGTGTTAGTTTGCTAAGACTGGCATAACAGAACACCACACACTGAATTGCTTAAACAAAAATTAACTTTCTCATGGTTCCGGAGGCTAGAAGTCCAAGATTGAGGTGCCAGCAGGGTTGGTGTCTGGTGAGGCCTCTTCCTGGTTTGCAGATGGCTGCCTTTGCTGTGTCCTGATGTGACCTTTTTTCTCTGTGCACAAGGAAAGAGAGATCTTGTTGTCTCTTCCTCTTAGAAGGATACCAGTCCTTTTAGATTACAGCCCCAACCGTATGACCTTATTTACTTTATCTGCTTAAAGGCCCTGTCTCCAAATATAATCACATTGGGGGTTAGGCTTCAGTCTATGAATTTTGGGGGGGGGTAGAGCTTACATAGTTCAGTTCATAAAGTGCCATAGTAAGAATATGCAAATTTTCTCTTTTTCTGTGCTCTGGAACAACTGACATAATGTTGGGGGTGGAAAACAGAAATACCGTTGGGTATCTGCTCTTTAGAGATGTAGAAATTCTCATGTGAAATTGTGACGGCCTAGTGCTGTTTTTGTAAGGGAAGAGTGGCTTTTTGGTAATTTCCTCTGTTCTTTAATGTTAATGTCTCTAAACTTTATCTTTGCTGGGGTCAGTTTTGGTAAAGTATATATATTTTGTTCTATGAATTACCTATTTCTTCCAGGTTTTTAATGTACCTGCATAGGGTTATGCAGGGTTATATAGTCTGAGATTAGCAAAATCTATTCCAGTGGTTTTCTTCTCTAATATTTTTTGTTTTATGTTTCCTTAGTTACCTAGTAGTTGAAACACTTTACTGATGTATTTTAGAGAGTCTGCTTTTTGGTTTCACTTTTTTAAAGCTATATATTTCTGCTTTTACGTTGATCAATTCCTTTTCTGCTTTCTTTCAGTTAATCATCATTTTCCCCCCTCTCAAACTTTTGAGCTAGAAATTTAAGAAATGTGTTTTCTTTCATTTTTGAGATCATATTTAAGTCTATTGTGGAGAACATAGCCAAACAGTTGCATCTAAAATATTATTTAATATTTTACTGGAGATATTAGCAATGCAGTTAGACAAGAAGAAGATCAGTTAGAGGCAAAAAGCCTTGGAAAAGTTTACTTGTGCTTATAGATGACATAATATGCTAAAAATGCTAGAGAATGTGTGGTAAGACTGAAACAATAAATGGAACGGATATAAAATTAGCAGAAATAATCATCATATGCACAAACAGTAACTAATTGTGTTAGTATAAAAATTCCTCTTACACAGCAATAAAGATAAAATATTTAGTAGTAAATCTATAGGGCAAGTTTTAAAACTTCTGAAAAACATGAAAATAAACTTTGAATAAATGCAGAGATACCCCTTATTCCTGGCTACTGGGTTAACATAAAAATATCAAAAGAAAAGCTGTGGTCATAATCTATATTTAAGCATGCTATAGTGAAAGCAGTGTGGTCTTGGCATGTAAATAGATCGGTGGAATAGAACAGAAAAGTCAGAAGTTGATTCAGTACATACAGAATTCGGGTATATACAATAAAGGTATTACCTCAGATTTCAGGGGCAAAGATTAGCTTTTTAGGAAGTGGTGCTGGACAACTGAATAGCCAGTTAGGAAAATATAAAATTATATTTCTACTTTATACCATATACAAAAATAAACTACAAATAAGCTAGAGAACTAAATATAATAAGTGAATCCATGTAAGTACTAGAAGAAATTGTAGGTAAATTTCTCTAACCTTAGGAGGTTTCAAAATCCAGTTTCAGTTTAAAAATTGATAAATTTGACTATGTAAACACTTAAAAATTCCACTCTGCATAGCAAAAAAGACAAAGTTAAAAGACAACCAAAAACTGAGAGAAAATATTTGCAATATATATTGCAACTTAAGGACCAATATCCTTAATGTGTAAAGAACTTTTTAAAAAATTGAGGGACTAAAGACTAAAATTGACAGAAAAGCAGGCGAAAAACATTGTTATTTATAATTGCAAAATATTCTGGACAATCTGAATGTAAGTGTCAAAATAATGTAAACACGTAGGAGATGGTTGAGTAAACTTTGGTGCAGCCATACAATAGAGTACTATGCAGGAGGGAAAAAGAGTGAGGAGGAGCTCTATGAACTGACATGGGAGTGATTCCCAGGGTTTATTACTAAGTGAAGAAACTCAGAGGGCAGGAGAGTATCTATAGTTTGTTTCTGTCCATCTATGGTGGAAGGAGAATTAATAAGCTATAAATCTACCTGCTTGTTTCTGCAACACACACACAAAAGATAAGTCAGAAAATGGTGACAATAATGGGGTGGGTGAAGGGGGTGGGGAGTGACACTATTAAACTATATTAATGTTTATATATTAAAATAATAAAATCAAGACTGGGGGTAAGCCTTTGAAATAGAAACAAATGAACTTGACTGTTTCAAATGAATAACTTGGACATAGTATTTGACTACTTACATTTATTCTAATGATAGAAATAGTTATAAAGAAATGCTGAATTTAATTAATTTTTTTTGAACTTATATGGGTCAGCAATTCTGAACCATTTCATTTCTATTTGAGGATTGAATAAATAAGTACATTTTGAGGATAATGGAAGTTAGATGTCCACTGTAGGAGAAAGAGGTTATGGTATGGAAAGGGGGATACTAGAATGAACTAGTTGGACTGGACTAGAATTGGAGTTATCAGTATGAACTCCTGGTTTTCATATTACTTATAGAAATAAGTTTGTGTGTGTGTGTGTCTGTGGATTTCCTAGCTCTGTGCTCTAGGTTAGGTTCTTAGAAACAATCATTTACCCTGCTCCCCCATCCCTGGGACCTGGGCCTCTTGGAGAAATGGCTGATTCTATACTTGGGACAGAAAAAAATACAAGATGAATCTGAAAGTAAGGTAGTGCTCAAAGAGTGATGGAGAAACATCAAAAGGGCACAAGATCTACCTTGAATGAGTCCCCACCGTCAGATATGGGACATTTGGAACATAATGTTGGTAAAGATTACAATCCACATAATAAAACAAAAGTCTATAATACTGTGGATTTCCCATAAGTAAATGGGAAAGACAAAGACATTTCTTATTTTTTTCAAATTTATTATTATTATTATTTTTTGGTGGGGGGAGGTAATTAGGCTTATTTATTTTAATGGAGCCACTGAGGATTGAACCCAGGACCTTGCGCATGCTAGCCAGGCACTCTACCACTGAGCTAGACACCGCCCCCAACCTCCGCTCTGGCAAAGACATTTCTGACGGTAGGATGCCAAGTAATAGAAGAAGGAAAAATGGAGTCAGAGAAATCATTTGGCAACTGTCATCACAGTAATCGGGTTAATAAGTGAGAATCATCAGTGAATGTTAACTAACCCTACTGGGGGAAAGCTTGATGAAGAATAGGATTTTTACATAATTTCACAATATTTCCCCACAAGATACTTACTAATAAGAAGTGGAAAAATAGTAACTTTACAGGGGATAAACCTGGCATATATCACCACCATTAATGGACAAATTGACATGTGCCTTTTGATGTGATTCACTTGAGAGGGTCTCACTCCTGTGACATTCTGCCAAAAATGCTTAACCTGAAATTAAACATGAAGAAACATTAAACCGAAATAGGAGGCAAATAACCAAATAACTGATCTGTAGTCTTCAAAGATGTTATGAACATGAAAGACAAAGATTGAGGGGGAAAAAATTAAGGAAGGCTAAAGAGACATGACCACTAAAAGTACCAGGTGATCTTGGATCAGGTTCTAGAACCAGATTTTTGTTGCTATAAAGGGTGTTATTGGGATAACTGGCAAAATTTGAATAAGGTTTTATAATGGTTAATAATGTATTAATGTTGACTTACTGATTTGACAATATCACTGCAGTTATATAAGAGAATGTCCTGTTCTTAGGAGACAGACAAGTACTTAGAGGTAAAGAGGCATCATGTCTGTAATTTATTCTCAAACAGTTCAGGAAAAAAATTTGTGTGTATATACATATATATAGCTAGAAAATGTATATACACACACATACTTGAGAGACAGAAAAGTGGGGTAGGCAGGTAGGGAGAGGGAACGATAAAGCTTACATGATAAAAATAAATGGTGAATCTGGGTGAAGGATATTTAACTTCTTTTGTACTATTCTGGAAATTTTTATGTAAGTTTGAAACGATTTCAAAATAAGGTTAAAAAGTGTAATAAATATGCCAAATTCAAATAGAACCTTTAAAAGAGGTTGCACTGGCTTATCCTCCCCCAGCAGCGTGTGAGAGGGGGTGCTGCCTCTGCCTGGTGTCCTGCTTCCTTGAAGAACCTGTGGTGGGGAGGGAGTCCTCCAGCCTGTAATTCTGCAGTGTAAATGTCTGTAATCCTGTAGCGTAAACGTCTATAATTCTGTAACATAGTTGTCTCTTGTTTATCATTTTGAGCTCAGGAGTAAATTTATCCCTGCAGGTGATCGATGAGCGAGAGTTTTTTGAGATCATGCCCAATTATGCCAAGAACATCGTCGTTGGTTTTGCGAGAATGAACGGGAGGACTGTTGGAATTGTTGGCAACCAGCCTAAGGTGGCTTCAGGTAGGAGGGAGAAGCTCTCCTGGACCTTAGGGTTGGGGGGCAGTGGTGGTGCTGTTGGGGGCCGGGGCTGCCTGGGCCCACGGTGCTCATCTTCTGCCATCCGTAGCCAGAGGAAAAACTCAGATAGGTGTTGCTGCAAAAGCTCCTTTCTCTCTTAACTTCTCAGAATTAACAAGCATCTCAAAATGCTTCTTTCATACTTCCCTAATTTTTTGAGTTTATAGATAACCCTGTTCCTCAACTTACAAGGTCTTTACTTCTTCAGAGGTCTGCTTTCTGTCCCCCTAATTAGATTATAACTCACCCACTAAACTGAGCTCCATGAGGCCAGGGGTGTTGGTGTCTTACTTAGTTTTATCCCTGGTGCCTTCAGTCGTGCCAGGTACCTAGTTGGTACGTGACGAGTTAACAGCATCTTGCTGTGTCTGTGCCTCACAGCTTTCTGGTGATGTGGCCAGACCTGGTCACGGCCGGGCAGTGGGGACTCTTCCATGGCTGTGCTCTGGGTGGGGTTGGGGGCTCTGGATACTGCTTCCCTCCTTACTATTTTCCTTTCTTTGGTTTTGGTTTCCTTTGAATCCCTGTGTGGGATGAATACATCCTCCCTTTTTGACCCAACTTCATCTTTTATTTCTGCTATGGCAATTTTTTCTTGTCTTTAGAAGAAGGTTTTTAAAGATGTTTTTTATTGTGGTGAAATACGTTTAACATAAAATTTGCCATTTTAACCATTTTTAAATATGCAATGTGGTGGTGTTGGTTACATTCATAATGTATGTGGCCATTACCACTGCAGTCTCCAAAATTTTTTCAAATCCCAAATAGAGACTCCCTTTCATCCTAACCCCAGCACTGGGTAATCTTAATCTACTCTCTGTTTCTGTGAATTTACCTATTCTATATATGCCATATAAGTGGAGTCAAATAATATTTGTTCTTTTGTGTCTAGTGTGTTTCACTTAGCATAATGTTTTCAAGGTTCATTTGTATTGTAGCATATATCAGAACCTTATTTTGATTTTTCATGTCTGAGTAATATTCCATTACATGTATATCCTACATTTTGTTTAATCATTTGACTGTTGATGGATACTTGAGTTGTTGGATATTGCAAGTAATGTGACAATGAACATGGTGTACAAGTATCTGGTTGAATCCCTCTCTCCAGTTCTTTTGGGTGTATACCTGATTGTGGAATTACTGAGTCATATGGTAATTTTAGATTTACTTTTTTAAGGAAATATCACACTTTTCCACAGTGGTTGCACCATTTTACATTTTCACTAGCAGTTCACAAGGGTTCCAGTTTCTTCATACTCTCGTCAACGCTTGTTATTTTCTGGTATATTTTGATAATAGCCAACCCTAGTGGGTCTGAAGTATTTTTTCATTGTAGTTTTCATTTATATTTCCCTAATGATTAAGGATATTGAGCATCTTTTCTTGTGTTTACTGGCCATTTGCATATCTCTGGAGAAATATCTATTCAAATCCTTTGCTCATTTTTAATTACTTGAAGTTTTTTGTTGTTGTTGTTGTTGAATTGTAGGAGTTCTTTGTATATTTTGGATATTAAACCTTTATCAGAATAAATGATTTGCAAATATTTTCTTCTGTTCTGTAGGTTGTATTTTCACTTTCTTGATAATGTCGTTTGACACACATAAGTTTTAACATTTTGTGAAGTTTAATTCTCTCTCTCTTTTTTTTTTGGTTGCTTATGCTTTTGTAGTCATATCTAAGAACTTATTCCCAAATCCAATGTCATGAAGGTTTCCCCCTGTGTTTTCTTTTAGGAGTTTTATGCTTTCAGCTTTTACATTTAGCTTTGATCAATTTTGAGTAGTTTTTATATATGGTGTGAGTTAGGGGTCCAGTATCTTTCTTTTGCATATAGAAATTATCCCAGCACCATTTGTTGAATAGACCATTTTTTTCTTATTGAATATACCTCGCCTTTTTGTCAAAAATCAATGGGCTACAGATATATGTGTTTATTTCTGGATTCTCAGTACTGTTCCTTTGGTCTACGTGTCTCCATATGCTACTACCACACTGTTTTGATTACTTTAGGTTTGTACTTTAGTCTTTTCATGTTGTTGTTGTTTCCCAAGATTATTTTGGCTTTTTGGGGCCCCTTGCAATTCTGTCTGAATTTGACTATTGGCTTTTCCATTTCTGCAAAAAAGGTTGTTGGAATTTTGATCGGGATTGCATTGAATCTGTTGATCACTTCATATAGTACTGACATCTTAACAATGTTAAGTTTATGAACACAGAATGTCTTTCCATTTATTTTGGTCTTTTATTTCTTCAACAGTGTTTTGTAGTTTTTGCTGCACAAGTTTTTAACCTTTTGGTTAAATTTACTCTTAAGTGTTTTATTCTTTTGGATGCTGTTGTAAATGGAATTCCTTTCTCAATTGACTTTTTGGCTTGTTCATTATTGGTGTATAGAAAGACAGCTATGCAACTGCTTTTTGTTTGCTGATCTTGTAACCTGCAGCTTTGCTGAATTCATTAGCTTTAGTAGCTTTCTTGTGGATTCTCTGGGGTTTTCTATTTATAGGATCATGTTATATGTATATTGAACCACTTTTGCATTCCTGGGGTATGTCCCATTTGGTCATGGTGTATAATTTTTCTTTAAAAAAAAAAACAAACCTTCATTTTTTAGACCTCTTTTAGGTTCACAGTAAAATTGAGAGGAGACTACAGAGAGTTCCCATACATATCCTGTTTTCATACATGCACAGCTTATCCTGTTATCAGTATTCTGAACCAGAGTGGTACATTTGTTACCTGCCATTTGCAGCATCATACAGAGTGATTTCACTTGCCCTAAAACTCCTGTGCTCCTCCTATTCATCACTCCCCTCCCCCTAACATTGATAACCTGGTGACCCCTGGCAACCACTCGTCTGTTTACTGTTACCATAGTTCTCCTTTTCCAGAATGTCATATAGCTGGAATCACAGAGTATGTAGCCTTTCCAGATCATCTTCTTCCACTTAGTAACAGGGAAGACACTGGTCTGAAAAGGTTATATACTCTGTGATTTCAGGTTTCTTCCACGCTGTTTCATGGCTTGATAGCTCATTTCTTTTTAGCGTTAAGATTAAATTGTCTGGATATACCACAGTTCATTTATCTATTCAGCTACTGAAGGACATCTTGGCTACTTTTTTTTTTTATTGTGATACTTGGTTTATTGGGGTGCTCTTGAATTGAATTTGCAGTATCTCCTAAGTATGCCTGTAGTTTTATTTCATAGGCCAATATTACCAGTGAATGAATATTTAAATAAGATGGAGGTACACTGACTACCCCATAATCCTACAAGAAAGTTTATCCAAGAAGAAGATGAATGTATTTTGAAGAAGGAATCATTCACAATTATTATGGATACAAAAGGACACGTTTCCATTTAACCAGGAACAAGTGTAAAGCAATAATAGCTCTTGAAATTATTGCACATGTTGTGATCAGCTAAGATACTAAGTGAAAACATGAGGAAGCAATAATGCATTTAAGGTAGTGATATATTATTATCGTTTAGAAATCATATCAGCAGATTATTAACGTAGGATTACTGAAAAAATACCCGTTAGAGATAATGTAATAATTTTTGAGAAAGACTCAAAGACATAAGAGCTCATCTAAAAGCTTTGGAAATACGTATCTAAATAAAATGAAATAGATTTTTTTTCTTAACAGCACCATTATTTATAATTGCCACATCTTGGCTACTTTTGAGTTTTGGCAGCTACAAAAAGAGCTGCCAAAAACGTTCTTGTGCAAGTTTTCATGTGGACATAAGTTTTCAACTCATTTAGGTAAACACGGAGGAGTGTGATTGCTGGCTCGAATCGTAAGAATATGTTTAGTTTGTAAGAAACTACCAAACTGTCTTCCAGAGTGGTTGTACTAATTTGCATTCCCACCAGCAGTAGATGAGAGTTCCTGGTGTTCCACATCCTTGTCAGCTTTTGGTGTTGTCAGTGTCCTGAATTTTGGCTGTTCTGATAGGTATGGAGTGGTATCTTGTTTTAATTTGCATTTCCCTGATGATATGATGTGGAGCATGCTTATTTGCCATGTCTGTGTTTTCTTTGGTGAGGTATCTGTTTAGGTCTTTTGCCCATTTTTTTATTTGGGTTGTTTTCTTTTTTTATTTTTGTTTTTGTTTTTTTCTTTGAGGAGGGGGAGGTAATTTGGTTTATTGGTTTATTTATTTATTTAATGGAGGTACTGGGGATTGAACCCAGGACCTTGTGCACGCTAAGCACATACTCTACCACTGAGCTATACCTTCCCCCCTTGGGTTGCTTTCTTCTTGTTGAGTTTGACCTAAATAGAAAGGCAGATGGAGGCAATCTCAAAAATACGAGTTTACTCAAGAACAGCAGAGGAACTGCAGTTCAGAACAAGCAAATTGTAGCAGGCCACCAGTGAGAGTGTTGAGGGTTTGGGGCAGGTTGTATTTATGGACAGGAAATGTTAAGAAGGGAGAGTGCAGTTAGAGTCAGTTAAAATAAAAAACAAATAGAGACCAGCCTTGAAAGCTTCCTGAGCAGGCAAAACTAGTCCAGTCACATAAACGAAGCTCAGTTCAGCCCACTTTATGAGACCAACTCGACCTGGGTCATCTCCCGTTCATGAAACTTCCCAAGGTTGATATGAGACATCACCTGATCAATCCCCCATCTGAGAAAATTTCAGCATTATCAGTTTTCTGTAAATCAGGCATTTAAGGGAAATCACTTTCTTAGTCTTTAAGTTTTGTCTTTCTGAGGGCACATGTGAGATTCTCCTTTATATCCACCAGTTCTATTTTAGATTGAAATTCTTTCACAAGTTTTAAGAGTTCTTTGTATGTGTGAGATAGCAGTCCTTTATCAGATGTGTATTTTGCAAATATTTTCTCCTAGTTTTTGTTTGTCTTCTCACTTTCTATATGTCTTTCACAGAGTAGAAGTTCTTAACTTTAATCAAGTCCAGCTAGCCAAGTATTTCTCTCATGGATCATGCCAGAGTCACTTAGGTTTTCTCCTATGTTATCTTCCAGGAGTTTTATAGTTTTGTGTTTTATATTAAGTCTGTGGATGCATTTTGAGTTAATTTTTGTGAAAGGTATAATGTCTGGGTCTACATCAGGTTTTTTGCGTATGAATGTCCAGTTGTTACAGCACATTTGTTGAAATGACTTTCTTCCATTGTATTACTTTTGCTCCTTTGTCAAAGATCAGTTGATTATATTTATGGAGGTCTATTTCTGGGCTCTCTATTATGTTCTATTGGTTTATTTCACCAATATTGTCTTGATTACTGCAGATTTATTATATGTCTTGCAGTTGGGTATTATCAATCCTCCAAGTTTTTTCTTCTTCAGTATTGTGTTGGCTAGTCTGGTTCTTTTGCCTCTCCATAAACTTTAGAATCAGTTTGTCAGTATCCACAGAATAACTTATTTGGATTTTGATTGGAAGTACATTAAATCTGTAGATCAGGTTGGAAAGAACTGACCTTTTGACAATATTGAGTCTTTCTATCCATGAACATGGAATAATTCTCCACTTATTTAGCTTTCTTCATTTTGTTCATCTGAGTTTTGTAGTTTTCCTCATACAGATCTTGTATTTTGTTATATTTATGCTTACATATTTCTTTTTGTGGGGGAGTGTGCTGATGTAACTTGCATTGTGTTAGTTTCAAATTCATTGCTGGTATATAGGAAAGTGATTGACTTCAGTAAGTTCACTTCGTATCCTGCAGCCTTGCTGTAATTGTTCATTAGTTTCAGCTGTGTTTTTGTTAGTTCTTTAGGACTTTTTATATATACAGTCATGTTATCTGTGAACAAAGACAGTTAGATTTCTTCATTCCCAATCAAAATTCTATCTTTTCTTGTTTTACCGTATTAGCTAGGACTTCCAGTACAATTTTGAAAAGGAGTGGCGAGAGGGCACGTTCTTGCCTTATACCTGATCTTAAGTGGAAAACTTCTAGTTTTTCACCATTAGGTATGATGTTGTTAGCTGTAGGTTTTTGTAGATGTTTATCAAGTTGAGAAAGTTCCCCTGTGTTTCTCATTTGCTCAGTTTTATCATGAGTAGATACTGGATTTTGTGAATGCTTTTCTGTGTCTATTGATAGGTTCATGTGATTTTTCTTCTTTAACCTATTGAATTAATGGATCATGTGAATTGTTTTTCAAATATTGAATCAATTTTCATACTTGAGATAAATTCCACTGGGAAGGTAGTGTATTTTGGTATGTTGTTGGATTTGATTTGCTGAATATTTTGTTGAGGATTCTTGCATCTGTTTGTGAGAGACATTGGTCTGTGGTTTTCTTCCCTTGTAATGCTTTTGTCTAGTTTTCATATTAGGGTGATGATGGCCTCCTAGAGCGAGTTAGGAAGTATTTCCTCTGATTCTGTCTCCTGGAAGAGATTACAGAGAACTGATGTAATTTCGATTTCAGATGTTTTGTAGAATTCAGTGAACCTTTCTGGGCTGCATTTGTTTTTTAAATCATGTAAGAAATTAAAAAAACCCACACAATTTCGTGTTACAAACAAAAAATATAATAATACTGTCTTTTATATTTCCCCATGTAACTATCTCTTCTGGAGATCTTCATTTCTTCATACAGTTTTGTGACACTGTCTAGTATTCTTTCATTTCAACCTGTTGGGACTCCCTTTACCATTTCTTGTAGGTTGGGCCTACTGGTAATGAACTCCTCAGCTTTTGTTTATTTAGGAATGTCTTAATTTTTCCCTCATTTTGGAAGGACAGTTTGTGAAGTAGAGAGTTTTTGGTTGACGGTTTTATTCTTTAAACACTTTAAATATGTATTCCATTGTCTTCTGCCTTCCAGGGTTTCTGCTAAGAAATCAACTGGTAATCTTACTGAAGGTCCTTTGTGTGTGGATGAGTCACGTCTCTCTTGCTACTTTCCAGATTCTCTTTGTCTTTTGATAATTTGACTGTAATGTGTCTCAGTGTGGGTTGTGAGTTTGTCCTACTAGGAGTTATAGTTTCTTGGATTTGTAGCTTTACGTCTTGTGCCAAATTTGAGAAATTTTTGGACATTATTTCTTCAAGTAATCTCTCTGCCCTTTCTCTCTCCTTCGGGTGCTGCCTTGCTGTGTAGGTTGGTTCAGTTGATGGTAATGCATAGGTCCCTTATTCTCTGTTCACTTCATTTTTTTCATTTCTTCCTGCTCCTCAGACTGAATAATTAAAAATTTCTTATCTCCAGGTTTCTTGGTCCTTCTTCCTGCTGCCCCAGTCTTGTTGAACCTCTGTAGCAAATTTTTCATTTCAGTTGTTGCACATTTCAGCCCCAGAATTTGTTTTGTTCCTTTTTGTAATTTCTGTCTATTGATGTTCTTGTTTTGCTCATACATTGTTTTCCTGATTTTTTAGTGCTTCCTGTTTTTATCTCCTTGAGATTTAAGACAGTGGTTTTAAAGTCTTTGTTTAGTAATTTTGTGATCTGCATTTCCTCAGGGATGGATTCTTTTAATTTATTTTGTTCATTTGAATGGCTATACTTTCCTGTTTGTTTGTATGATTTGTTATTTTTTTGTTGAAAACTGAACATTTGAATGTTATGATGTAGTAACTCTGGGACTCATAATCTCCCGTTTTTCCAGAGTTTGTTGTTTTGTTGATTGTTGAATGCTGTAGTAGTCAAGTTGTCTATGTCTTTTCCCAGCTATTTTTGCAGAGGCTGTATTTCTTGCTGTATATAGTGACTGAAGTCTCTGTTCCTTAGCTTGGTTCCAGCTAGTGTTTTGACAGAGATTACCTCGAACTCCAGGTGCTAAAACAGACAAATAAGAAAACACCTCTCCTGGTCTTTGCAAACTGACTCTGAACCGGGGCTCTCCTTCAGCATTTAGCCAGACTTAAAATGAATTTAGGGATCAACCCAAGGTTAGCGCCTAGGGCCTTCTCATGTCTTTTGTAATGTTACGTTTTCATTTCTATTCATCTCAGGGTATTTTCTAATTTCTCCCTCTCAGATCTTTTCAGAGCATGTGTCTGGCTCTAGCCATACCTGTGTCTTCCTGAAGTCCCTTGTATGCCCGAGTACTCTGGAATGCCCTAGTTCCCCTGCCTCCATCCCCACCCCCTCCAAGAAATCCCCTCTCTTCCTGGTTGTTTCTTCCCAGGCCTCAGGTGATCTCAGCTGTAACCTTTTGCCCCAGATGCCTATAGGTTGCTCTTTTGCCTTACAGTGTTTTTGAGCAGTGCTTGCCCCTTTTCTGGCCTAGGTGATTTCTGAATTAGGTGAAGAGACCTTTGATCTCGCATCCATCTTTCAGGTAGCCCCTAGACAAGTTAGAACAGACCAACATGGTGATTAGTGACTGAGGTCTTCTTTGCTTCCTCTAGAGCCAGGGAGAGTGTGGGGCAAGTGTAATTCAAAATACCACAAAGCTTTCCTTCAGCTTTTAAGGTTCCTTTTTCTTGATCCAGCTTTTACTTAGGTGTAAACTTGTGCCTGTTCCAGAGTTTTGATAGAGTTGGTTCTGACAGTTTCTGCTTGCTTTTTGATGTTTCTGTTTGAGGACAGAAGCATGGTGCTGCCTACTCCACCATTTTGTTGTTTTGAGAAAGTGTTTAAGTTAGAAATTTACACACACTGAAAATGCATTTTGTTCCTACAGTAAATTCTCAACTGTTCACGTATCTCTTTAGTTCCTCCTCTTAGCAGCGTCTGCCCCTGGTGTGGACTTCACATGATTTCCTGTGTCTGCTCAAAGATGTTTCTTGTCCCATGACCACACCTGCAGGTTCTGGCACCCTGCAGTTCTGGTGTGCTTTCACGAGCTCACTTTTTAAGAAACCGCTTGGCTCCTTCTGGAAACTTGATCTGCAAGTACCTAGAATGTCTGTCCCAGGGCCACCCCAGACTTGGCTGGAGTCTGACTACTCGGTTCCATGGTGGGTCCTTGGCTTCCCTCTTTCTTGGCTCATTAATTCTTTGTGATGTTTATGATGTGTCCAAAAGGCAGCTGCAGAGGTTCACGGAGGAGGCCTCTGGTCTGGTTCTCATTTCTTCCTTGAGGGAAGTAACCAGGGCCCAGCGGGCATTCTGGGTGCTGGGTGCTCCGACACGCCTGGGGCCAGGGCCCAAGATGATGAGGCCGAGTCCTGGGACCTGGGCCCGCTCTTGGAAGCTTGGGGCCATAGGTTTCCCATTTCTGACTGTGTTCATTTCCTCAGTGATTGTGTCCTGTTTTGGTTGCACTGCTTGTGTTTTTCTTCCTGTTAATTTTCACTCTTGCCTCTGTATATTTTGAGCTTTCTCCCTTTAGGATTGTCTTCATCCTGATACTCATCACTTACATTTGTTATTTCAGGTCATTAACATAGATTTGAATAGAGAAGGAGGAGAGGAGATTTAAAACATTTTTCTTGAGTTGTAATTTACACACAATAACATCACAGCTTTTATGTGCTCATTGGGATGGCTTCCGGCAACTTGACAATTGTATACAGCTCTGTGAGCACCATCTAAAACAAGGTATAAAACACTTCTGTTATTCCAGAAAATGCATTTGGCAAGAGGGAGGTTTTGCCTGTTACTATTTTTTGAGTTTATCTTTTTATTTTTGATTTCTAGGGTTCTTTATATGTTCTAGATGTGAGTCCTTTGTCAGTTACAGGTATTTTAAATATCTTTTTCTGGTCTGTGGCTTGTTTATTTAATTAATGGTGTCTTTTGACTCACATTATTTTAAAAAATTAGTAAAGTTCCATTTATCAGTGTTTTTACTTCTGATTAAAACTTTGTGTGTCCAAGAAATCTTTGCCTACTACAGGGTTTTAAGGACAATTCTATATTTCTTTTAGGAGCTTTGTAGTTCTGGGTTAAGATCTATGATCCATTTTGGGTTAATTTCTGTGTGTAGATTATAGATTGAAACTGGAGTCTACTTTCTTTTTTTCCATACAAATATTTAATTGTTCCATCGTCATTTATTATAAAGACTTGCTTCCCACAATGAACTGTTTTGGTGCCTGGTCTAAAATCAGTTGTGTGGGTCTGTTTCTTCACAGTTTGTCCTGTTTTGTTGTTTTTGCCTACCTTTGTAACTCTCCCATATCGTCTTGGTTACTGTAACTTTATAGTTCTTGGTGGTTCTCAACCAGGGGCAGTTTCACCATCCGGGGAGCATTTGGGAATGCTGGAGACATTTTTGGCTGTCATGGTGGGGGTGGGGGGAAGGCGTGCTGCTGCCTCTGGTGGGTGGAGGCCCGGGACGCGGCCGCGCACCCTACGTGCAGAAGTCAATTCCCCGCAACAAAGAATTATCCTGTCTGAAATGTTGGCAGTGCCGAGACTGAGAAACCGCGCTTTTGTGAGTCTTCAAATCGGCTAGTGCAAGCCTTCTGATTTTGCTCCTTTTTTTTAAAATATTGTTTTGACTATTCTGTCTCCTTTGTATTACCATATGAATTTTAGAATCTGTGTGTCAGTTTCTACAAAAGAATTCCCTATGGTTTTGATAGAAATTGCTTGAAAATACAGATCTGTCCAGTATGCTAGCTATTAAACTTTAAATCTAAAATAATTAAAATAGTGTGAGTAATTAAAATTAAATCCAATTAGAAACTTAGTCCCTTATTAGTCATATTCCAAGTGCTCAGTCCCCACATGTGGCTCCCATGTCGAATGGCACAGCCAGAGAACATTTCCATCAGTCATAGAAGGTTCTTTCGGACAGCACTGTTGTAGATCAGTTTGGGGATTGATTTATTCTGATCCATGAGTATATCGTTTTGTTTTTTTTTAATAGATACTCTTTATCAGATAACGGAAGTTCTGTCATGCTTCCAGTTTTTCATTATGAATATTGGGTTTTTCTCAGATGTTTATATTTTTTAAGGTGACCATATGATTTTTCTCCTTTATTTAATAACTTCATTGCTTTTTGCATGTTAAGCCCTGAATTCTTGGGTTAAACTGCACTTGGTCATGGTGCATCAGTGTTTTTATATACTGCTGGATTTGATTCAGTGATAGCTTAGGACTTTGGGCATCTGTGTCCGTGAGGGATTTTGGTCTGCATTCTTCTCTCATCTCAGTTTGGTATCAGGCAAACTCTGGAAACTGTTCCAGGAGGGGAATTTACTAGTAAGTGAGCTCTTGTAATTGCCACTTTGTAGATACCATCTCCTTTAACCCTTACAACTGCGGTAGGAGGTAGTAACGTCCGTCCTTGTCAGGTGAGGACTCTCAGGCTCAGAAAGGTGACTTCCCAGCTCACAGCTGTGAGTGGTGGAGCCAGAGTCTGATTTAAAGCTGCTGGCACACTAAGACCAGCCCCTGAATGATACCTCCCACTGCTGGCTCCAGGGACGAGGCCAGCTGTGTGTCAGGTGGGAGCAGCCCGTCTGTTTACAAGGCAGAGACTGGCTCCCTGCTCTGGGCTCTGCTCCCAGCAGGAGACCCCATGCCCTCAGGGCTGAGGCCACTCCTGGGCCGTCTGGCCAGTGCCAGGTGGGCTCTCCTGTCTCCCCTGTTTCTCCTGGAGTGTGGCCCCTTTACCGCTCTCTGATGAGGAAACTTTGATGCCTCTGAAACAAGCTCTGCATGGCTGCTGAGGGCACGTTCCTGGTGTGGGTGGGACTGCAATTGACTGGAAGCTCAGCCTGGACGGTCTTTGTCTTTCTAGGATGCTTGGACATTAATTCATCTGTGAAAGGGGCTCGTTTTGTCCGGTTCTGCGATGCGTTCAATATTCCCCTCATCACTTTTGTTGATGTCCCTGGCTTTCTGCCTGGTAAGTTATTGACAGAGGGGGCCTGGAGAGGTGGTTTTGCCCAGTGAGGGACCCCCTTTATTTGGAGATCTTGCAAAGTTCCCTGAGGATTTGTGCCTTCTCTGTATTTCTGGGTGTCTGGAAGATGGGGTTGTGCGAGGGGTGGCCCTCTCTGGGCCCTTTGGGGAGTGGGGAGGCCTCACAGCTGAGAGTGGCAGACGGACCTCATGAGGACCTCTGTGGGTGTCTGGTAACTCTTCCTCACGCCCCAGGCACGGCGCAGGAGTACGGGGGCATCATCCGGCACGGCGCCAAGCTTCTCTACGCCTTTGCTGAGGCGACTGTGCCCAAAGTCACAGTCATCACCAGGAAGGTGAGGCGCTCCCGCGGGCGGCTGCCAGCCCACACTCCCAGCAGCAGGCCAGGAGTTGCAGCCAGGCTGCAAGGAGGAGTACACCTCTCTCGCCCTTATAAAGATGTCTCCAGGACAGAATCACAGCCCCTCAGACATACCTGCGGGGATCATCTCTGGGAACTGGGAGCAGCGGTGGGGAAAAGCCGGGAGGGACAGTGAGCACTAACTGTGCCAGGCCTGTGGGCTGTGCCCCGTGTTGTCTGCCCCGGCTGCGTGGCCTCACGGACATGGGCCCAGGAGCCAGGGAGGGCTGCTCTTGCTCTTTGTCCTCATTTCAGTGGCTTCTTGGGGACTGAAAGTGACGTGGTCTGGTTGACTCAGGCTCTGACGTTCAGCATCTGTTGTAGGCCTATGGTGGAGCCTATGATGTCATGAGCTCCAAGCATCTTTGTGGTGACATCAACTACGCCTGGCCCACAGCAGAGATCGCAGTCATGGGCGCAAAGGTGAGGCCTCCTGCTCTCCCTCCTCCTGGATTTTTCCAGTAGGAGCTCCAAGCACAGCTGGGAAATGCTGGAGGGTGGCCAGGGCCTCTGGGGTGACCAGGGCTCCAAGGGTCTAGACCTTGGCAAGGCCCCTCTGGGCCTCCTTCCCTCTTCATACCCAGGTGGGAGGAGCCTGGAGTGGGTTTGAGATGTCAGTAAAGGGGAGAGGGCTGGGTCATCTCCCAGGGAGGGCCCCAGAGCTGCTGCTTTTAGCCCATAGAGGCCGAAATGTAGTCCTGACCCCGGTGACTTTGGGTAGGGCGCTTCCTGTTGCGGCCTGCTCCCCACTCCTTTCCTGCTTTGAAATAGCTGTTGGGGTTGAACCAGGTAACTCCAGATGCCCCCCTCCCCAAGCTGACGTTTAGGGGTTCTGACACAAAGGCTTATCTTTCAGTCTCCATTTTTCTACATTTGCAGTTCAATCTGCCCACATTTGGCCACTGAATTGTGTCCTTTGGGCTCAGGATAGTGAAAAAGGGAAACAGCATTTTGCTTCCCTGGATGAAGGGACCATGGATTAACAGTGGGAAATAGGCTGCACATCTTGGGCTCAGGGAAGGATAAGTGCAGTTGGAGAGAGTAGGACAGAACCTGGGCTGCCCGTCCCTGCGGCCGGCCACCGCTGAGCATCCATCACAGCCCCCGGGGTGTGGGGGTTGGGCCCTGGCGGTGTCCACCTGGAGCTGGTGCGTCGCTTTCTCCAGTGCACTTTGATTTACCTGGACGGGAAGCACGCCCAGTGAGGATGAGCGGAGGGAGGCCTGCCCAGGGCATGGCCCCCGGGTCGCTCACTACGTCCCCTCCCGGCAGGGCGCCGTGGAGATCATCTTCAAAGGGCACGAGGACGTGGAGGCCACTCGGGCGGAGTACATTGAGAAGTTCGCCAACCCCTTTCCTGCAGCCGTGAGAGGTCGGGCCCGTGGCGGGGAGGGCAGCTTCGCTCAGTTGTTGGGTCATTTGCTGCTTATTTTACTCCAGGAAGTCTGCCTGTGCCCTTCCAGTTGCATCTGGAAACTAGGGAGGGTTGGCTGATCCCTGGGCAGCCGTCGCTTGGGGGCAGCGGGCCTGTGCGGGCTGCTTTGTAACCAGGATTAGAACAACAGGGCCGAAGTGGCTTCAGTTCCTAGTGTTGTTCCAGTCACCCAGTACTGTGAAAAATCAACTCAGAACAAAGCGGCTGAAACACCCCACTTCCCCCTCTTTTTTTTTTTCCCTTTTTCCTCATAGTTCTGAGGGTCAGTGATTCGGTCTAGGCTGAGCTGGGTGGTTCTTCTGCTGGTCCTGCCTGGGGTCCGTCAGGCAACCAGCAGCCTGACTGGGGCGGAGAGTGCAGGATGGCCTCGCTCACCTGGTTGGTGCTGGCTGTCAGCTAGACTGTGTCTGCAGGGTTTCTTACTCTCAGGGAGGCTAGTCCACGCTGCTTTACGGGGTGTCCCGAGGACGGCAAGAGGGCGAGAGGGGAGGCTGCAAGGCGGCTTGAGACCTGGGTTTGGAAGCTGTAGTGTTACTCTTGCCACATTCCGTTGGCCAAAGCAAGGCCGGGTGAAGAAACACAGTCCGCTGCTTGGTGGGAGGAGTGGCAGAGTAACATTGCAAGAGGGGCTTCCGTACAGGATGGGAGGAATTGTGGTGATGTTTTAAAAAGAAAAGCGCATTTTCTTTGTTTTCTATTGAATTCATCTTGGTAGGGAGGGGGTCGGATTTTCCTTTTCTTGCCGAGTGTTCCTAGGCCAGAAGTTTGGGACCTGCCAGAGGAACGGGGGGCTCCTGGGATCAGCCCTTCTCCTATCCAGCTGGGCCTGGCTCACACTGCTGGCCCAGGCTGAGCACAGGACTGCGGGCTGGAGCACCTGGGGATGCGGATGATCTGCTGCCTTTTCTATGCTTCACCAGGGTTTGTGGATGACATCATCCAGCCTTCCTCCACACGCGCCCGGATCTGCTGTGACCTGGATGTCTTGGCCAGCAAGAAGGTGCAACGCCCTTGGAGGAAACATGCAAATATTCCATTGTAAATGAATCAGGGAAAAATTAACCGGGAGCTAGTCACTGCCTGGCTGTTCGCATCCATCCCTGCCTTTTTGCAATCATGATATCTGGGAACCTAAATACCAGTAAAACTTGGAATGGCTAAGTTTATTAAATTCTGGGAAGATTTCATTTGCGCCTTACTGTAAAATTATTTGGTTTATTAAAAATCTTAACTGGCATTTTTTGAGAATAATTTCTTTGTGGTAGAAACCTGAAAAATCAAAACTGGAAAGTAAATACCACATATCGTCACCTAGAGCTGACCCCTATTTGACATCTCTGTGTATTATTTTCCTTTCTTTCCCCAGGAGTTAATTTTTTTCTCTAAAGGTAAAATGAGCTTTTAGAGCAAAGTACCTATCTGCTTAGGCTTCAATTTTCTTACTTCAAAATGGTATAGTATTTAAATACTGTGCCTTGTCCTTGAATTCCTCCAGGAATTGTTGAGGATTAAAGGAGAAGTTTGGTGTTGCGTGTCTCTGCCAGAACAGACGCTCAGGGGAAGGCATAGGACCCTGTACCAACTTCTTTCCAGAAATGTGTTCTTACATTTTAAAATGTTTATTTTGGAAAATTTTAAACTTTCAAAAATGTTGCAGGAGTTGTATGCCTTCACCTAGACTCTCCAGTTCTTAACACTTTCTACATTTCATCTCTTACATAAATATATCATTATTATTTATATTGACCCACTTAAGTTACAGAATCATGACCTGTTGTCCCCCAAAATGTCAATGTTTATTGCCTTTGAAACAAGGCTCATTGTCTTACATAGCCTTTCACGACTTTGACATTTTTGAAGAGTGTTGAGCAATTATTTTGTAGATTGTCCCTCAGCTTGGGTTTTCTGATTGTTTATGGGTATTTAGATCCAGGTTAGTGTAATACACAAGACTGTTCTTCCCTCGTATCACATTAGGAAGCACATGTTAGTTTTTCCTATTATTGATAAAATTGACTCTGATCCCTTGGTTTAAGATGGTGGCAGCAAACGTTACAGCATTTGTAATTTTCTCTTTGTGCTTGATAAGTAATCTAGGGGGCATTCTTTAGGCCTGTCAACACACTTTCATCCAGTACTTTTAGTATCCATTGGTGATTCTTGCCTCAATCAACTATTCTATGTTGGTTGTAAAATATTATATTTCTAACCTTATCATTATCATTATTTTTTAAAATATATTTTTATTGAAGTATATAGTTGGTTGACAATGTTATGTCAGTTTCTGGTGTACAGCACAATACTTCAGTCATATAGGAACATACATATATTCATTTTCATAGTCTTTTTAACCATAAGTTGCTACAAGATAATTGATTATAGTTCCCTGTGCTATACAGTATGAACTTGTTGTTTATTTTATATATAGTAGTAGTGTCTGCAAATCTTGAATCCCAATTTATCCTTTCCTACCCTCTTCCTCCCTGGTAACCATAGTTTATTCTCTATGTCTGTGAGTCTGTTTCTGTTTTATAAATAAGTTTGTTTGTCTTTTTTTTAAGATTCCACATATAAGTGATATCATATGATATTTTTCTTTCTCTTTTTGGCTTACTGCACTTAGAATGACAACCTTCAGGTTCATCCATGTTGCTGCAGATGGCATTATTTTATTATTTTTTATGGCTGGGTAGTATTCCATTGTATAAATATACCGCAACTTCTTTATCCAGTCATCTGTCAAAGGGCATTTAGGTTGTTTCTCTGTCTTGGCTATTGTAAATAGTGCTGCTGTGAACACTGGGGTGCAGGTATGTTTTTGAATTAAGATTCCCTCTGGATATATGTCTGGGAGTGGGATTGCTGGATCATATGGTAGGCCTATTTTTAGTCTTTCAAGGAACCTTCATACTGTTTTCCATAATGGCTGCGTCAAACTACATTCCCACCAACAATATAGGAGGGTTCCCTTTTCTCCACACCCTCTCCAGCATATATTGTTTGTAGACTTTTGAATGATGGCCATTCTGACTAGTGTGGGTGATACCTCATTGTAGTTTTGTTGTAGTTCTCTGATAATTGGTGATACTGAGCATTTTTTCATGTGCCTGTTGGCCATTTGTGTATCTTCGTTGAAATTGCTTGTTTAGGCCTTCTGCCCATTTTTGGATTGGGTGTTTTTTTTTTTTTTCTTAAGTTGTATGAGCTGTTTATATATTCTGGAAATTAAGCCCCTGTAAGTCTCATCTTTTGCAAATATTTTCTCCTATTCCATAGGTTGTTGTTTTGTTTTGCTTATGATTTCCTTTGCTATGTAAAAGCTTGTAAGTTTAATTAGGTTCTATTTGTTTATTTTTGCTTTTATTTCTATTGCTTGGGTAGACTGCCCTAGGAGAACATTTCTGAAATGTATGTGAGATAATATTTTGCCTATGTTTTCTTCTAGGAGGTTTACAGTGTCTTGTTGTATGTTTAAGTCTTTAAGCCATTTTGTTTATTTTTGTGTATGGAGTGCGGGAGTATTCTAATTTCATTGATTTATATGCAGCTGTCCAGTTTTCCCAACACCATTTGCTGAAGAGACTGTCTTTACTCCATTGTATGTTGTTGCCTCCTTTGTCAAAGATCAATTTGACAAAAGTTTGTGGGTTTATTTCTGGGCTCTCTATTCTGTTGCATTGATCCATATGTCGTGTTTTTGTACCAATACCATGCTGTTTTGATGACTGTAGCTGCTCTGTAGTATTATCTGAAATCTGGGAGGGTTACTCCTCCAGCTTCATTCTTTTTCTTCAATAATGCTTTAACAGTTCTGGGTCTTGTGTGATTCCATATAAATTTGAGGAATATTTGCTCTAATTCTGTGAAAAATGTCCTGGATAATTTGATAGGGATCTCATTAAATCTGTAGATTGCTTTGGGTAGTATGGCCATTTTAACAATATTAATTCTTCCAATCTAACCCTAACATATTTGCATTTAATTACTTGGTGCTCTACTGGAAGGAAGAGCTTTCTCTTCTCCTATTTTTTTTTTGAACACTTTTTATTGATTTATAATCATTTTACAATGTTGTGTCAAATTCCAGTGTTCAGCACAATTTTTCAGTTATTCATGGACATATACACACTCATTGTCACATTTTTTTCTCTGTGAGTTATCATAACCTTTTTTGTATATTTCCCTGTGCTATACAGTGTAGTCTGTTCTATAATTTTGAAATCCCAGTCTATCCCTTCCCACCCTCCACCCCCCTGGTAACCACAAGTCTGTATTCTCTGTCTGTGAGTCTATTTCTGTCCTTTACGCTTTGTTTTTGTTTGTTTGTTTTTGTTTTTGTTTTTTAGATTCCACATATGAGCGATCTCATATGGTATTTTTCTTTCTCTTTCTGGCTTACTTCACTTAGAATGACATTCTCCAGGAGCATCCATGTTGCTGCAAATGGCATTATGTTGTCGGTTTTTATGGCTGAGTAGTATTCCATTGTATAAATATACCACATCTTCTTTATCCAGTCCCCTGTTGATGGACATTTAGGCTGTTTCCGTGTTTTGGCTATTGTAAATAGTGCTGCTATGAACATTGGGGTGCAGGTGTCATCCTGAAGTAGATTTCCTTCTGGATACAAGCCCAGGAGTGGGATTCCTGGGTCATATGGTAAGTCTATTCCTAGTCTTTTGAGGAATCTCCACACTGTTTTCCATAGTGGCTGCACCAAACTGCATTCCCACCAGCAGTGTAGGAGGGTTCCCCTTTCTCCACAGCCTCTCCAGCATTTGTCATTTGTGGATTTTTGAATGACGGCCATTCTGACTGGTGTGAGGTGATACCTCATTGTAGTTTTGATTTGCATTTCTCTGATAATTAGTGATATTGAGCATTTTTTCATGTGCTTTTTGATCATTTGTATGTCTTCCTTGGAGAATTGCTTGTTTAGGTCTTCTGCCCATTTTTGGATAGGGTTGTTTATTTTTTTCTTATTGAGTCGTATGAGTTGCTTATATATTCTGGAGATCAAGCCTTTGTCGGTTTCACTTGCAAAAATTTTCTCCCATTCCGTAGGTTTTCTTCTTGTTTTACTTCTGGTTTCCTTTGCTGTGCAGAAGCTTGTAAGTTTCATTAGGTCCCATTTGTTTATTCTTGCTTTTATTTCTTCTAGGAGAAAATTTTTGAGATGTATGTCAGATAATGTTTTGCCTATGTTTTCCTCTAGGAGGTTTATTGTATCTTGTCTTATGTTTAAGTCTTTAATCCATTTTGAGTTGATTTTTGTATATGGTGTAAGGGAGTGTTCTAGCTTCATTGTTTTACGTGCTGCTGTCCAGTTTTCCCAACACCATTTGCTGAAGAGACTGTCTTCATTCCAATGTATATTCTTGCCTCCTTTGTCAAAGATGAGTTGACCAAAAGTTTGTGGGTTCATTTCTGGGCTCTCTATTCTGTTCCATTGGTCTATATGTCTGTTTTGGTACCAATACCATGCTGTCTTGATGACTGTAGCTCTATAGTATTGTCTGAAGTCTGGGAGAGTTATTCCTCCAGCCTCTTTCTTTCTCTTCAGTAATGCTTTGGCAATTCTAGGTCTTTGATGGTTCCATATGAATTTTATTATGATTTTTTCTAGTTCTGTGAAATATGTCCTTGGTAATTGGATAGGGATTGCATTAAATCTGTAGATTGCCTTGGGCAGTGTGACCATTTTAACAATATTGATTCTTCCAATCCAAGAGCATGGAATATCTTTCCATTTTTTAAAGTCTTCTTTAATTTCCTTCATCAGTGGTTTATAGTTTTCTGTGTATAATTCTTTCACCTCCTTGGTTAGATTTATTCCCAGATATTTTATTACTTTGGGTGCTATTTTAAAGGGGATTGTTTCTTTACTTTCTTCTTCTGTTGATTTATCGTTAGTGTAAAGAAATGCAACTGATTTTTGAACGTTAATTTTGTAACCTGCTACCTTGCTGAATTCTTCAATCAGCTCTAGTAGCTTTTGTGTGGACCTTTTAGGGTTTTCTATATATAGTAACATGTCATCAGCATATAATGACACTTTTACCTCTTCTTTTCCAATTTGGATCCCTTTTATTTCTTTCTCTTGCCTGACTGCTGTGGCTAGGACTTCCAGGACTATGTTGAATAGGAGTGGTGATAGTGGGCATCCTTGTCTTGTCCCAGATTTTAGTGGGAAGCTTTTGAGTTTTTCACCGTTGAGTACTATGCTGGCTGTAGGTTTGTCATATATAGCTTTTATTATGTTGAGATATGTTCCCTCTATACCCACTTTGGCGAGAGTTTTTATCATAAATTGGTGTTGAATTTTATCAAATGCTTTTTCTGCATCGATTGAGATGATCATGTGGTTTTTATCCTTTCTCTTGTTGATGTGATGTATTACACTGATTGATTTGCGTATGTTGAACCAGCCTTGTGTCCCTGGGATGAACCCCACTTGGTCATGATGTATAATCTTTTTTATGTGTTGTTGGATTCTATTTGCTAAAATTTTGGTGAGGATTTTGGTGTCTATGTTCATCAGTGATATTGGCCTATAATTCTCTTTTTTTGTAGTGTCTTTGCCTGGTTTTGGTATCAGGGTGATGGTGGCTTCATAGAATGAGTTTGGGAGTATTCCCTCCTTTTCAATCGTCTGGAAGAGTTTGAGAAGGACTGGTATGAGTTCTTCTTTGTATGTTTGGTAGAATTCCCCGGTGAAGCCGTCCGGTCCTGGACTTTTATTTGTAGGGAGGTTTTTAATTGCTATTTCTATTTCCTTTCTAGTGATCGGATTGTTCAAGTGTTCAGATTCTTCTTGATTCAGTTTTGGTGGACAGTATGTTTCCAGAAACTTGTCCATCTCCTCTAGGTTATCCAGTTTGGTTCCATATAGTTTTTCATAATATTCTCGTATGATATTCTGTATTTCTATTTTGTTTGTTGTAATTTCTCCATTTTCCTTTCTAATTTTGCTAATTTGTGCTCTCTCTTTTTTCTTCTTTGTGAGTTTGGCCAGAGGTTTGTCGATTTTATTTACTTTTTCAAAAAAACAGCTTTTGGTTTGGTTGATTTTTTCTATGGTCTTGTTAATCTCTATTGTATTTAATTCCCCTCTGATCTTTATTATTTCCTTCCTTCTGCTGCTTTTTGGGGCTTTTTGTTCTTCTTTTTCTAATTCATTCAGGTGGTGGGTTAAATTGTTTATTTGAGATTGTTCTTCTTTTTTGAGGAAGGCCTGTATCGCTATAAACTTCCCTCTTAGCACTGCCTTTGCTGTGTCCCATAGGTTTTGAGTGGTTGTGCTTTCATTATCATTTGTCTCTAGGTATTTTTTAATTTCAGCTTTGATTTCCTCATTGATCCATTGTTTTTTCAATAACATATTGTTTAATCTCCATGCTTTCCTTTTTTTCTCCTTTGTTTCTCTGTTGTTGATTTCCAGTTTCATGGCATTGTGGTCAGTAAAGATGCTTGAGATAATTTCTATCTTCTTAAAATTGTTGAGGTTTCTTTTGTGCCCAAGTACATGATCGATCCTGGAAAATGTTCCATGTGCACTTGAAAAGAATGTATATCCTATTTTTTGGGGGTGTAATGCTCTGAAAATATCCACCAAATCTAGTTTTTCTATTGTAGTATTTAATTTCTCTGTTGCCTTGTTTATTTTCTGTCTGGAAGATCTGTCTAGTGATGTTAATGCAGTGTTAAAATCTCCAACTATGATTGTATTCCCATCAATATCCCCCTTTATCTCTGTTAGTAATTCTTGTATGTACTTAGGTGCTCCTATATTGGGTGCATATATATTAACGAGTGTAATATCCTCATCTTGTATCACTCCTTTAATCATTATAAAATGTCCTTCTTTATCTTTCTTTATGGCCTTTGTTTTAAAGTCTATTTTGTGTGAAATCAGTACTGCAACACCTGCTTTTTTGGCTTTTCCATTTGCATGGAATATCCTTTTCCATCCTTTCACTCTCAATCTATATGTGTCCTTCTCCCTAAAGTGGGTCTCTTGTATGCAGCATATTGAAGGTTCTTGCTTTATTATCCAGTCTGCCACTCTGTGTCTTTTGACTGGAGCATTTAGTCCATTAACATTTACAGTAATTAATGATAGATGTGTGTTTATTGCCATTTTGAACTTATCTTTGCAGTTGAATTGGTATATCCTCTTTGTTCCTTTCTTCTTCCTTTTGTGGTTTGGTAATTTTCCTTTGTATTATCATGGATTTTATTTAATTTTTGTGACTCCTTTGTAAATTTTTGGCTTGTGGTTACCCTTTTTTGTAAATCTATCAACCCATTACTATAACTGTTTTTATTAAACTGATAGTAACATGATCTCAAACCCATCCTACTGTTAAAAAAATTTAAAAAAGAAAGAAAAAAATATTCTATATTTCCCTGCCTCCCTCTCCCACTCTCAGTGATTTGTATGTCTTCTTTTATAATTTCATGTTTACTTTATTTGTAATTCATGAGTTATCACCTTTCCAGTTGTGCGTTTCTCATTTCTGTAGCATCCTGCTGCTTTTCTATTTAGAATAGCCCTTTCAATATTTCTTTTAGCATGGGTTTAGTGTTGCTAAACTCCTGCAGCTTTTTTTGGTCTGTGAAACTCTTTATTTCTCCTTCTATCCTCAAGGGTAGCCTTGCTGGATAAAGGATCCTAGGCTGCATCTTTTTTTCATTCAGGGCTTTGAATATATCTTGCCACTCCCTTCTGGCCTGTAGTGTTTGTGTAGAGAAATCAGCTGAGAGCCTTATGGGGGTTCCCTTGTAACTTACTCTTTGCTTTTCTCTTGCTGCCTTTAGAATCATTTCTTTATCCTTGACTCTGGCCATCTTGATTATGATATGTCTTGGTGTGGGTCTATTTGGGTTCTTCCTGTTTGGGACCCTCTGAGCTTCCTGTACTTGGATATCTGATTCCTTCTTTAAGTTTGGGAAGTTTTCAGTCATGATTTCTTCAAAAACCTTTTCAATCCCCTTTGATCTTTCTTCTCCTTCTGGGACCCCTATTATGCGAAGATTGGGACGCTTTATATTATCCCATAGGTCCCTTATGCTATTTTCATTATTTTTTATTTGCTTATCTTGTAGTTCTTCTGAATGGGTGCTTTCTATTGCCCTGTCTTCTAGATCACTAATTCGTTCCTCTGCATTATCTAGTCGGCTTTGCACAGCTATTAGATCATTCCTCATCTCTGTCAATGAGTTTATTACCCATTCTACTTGGCTCTTCTTTATAGCTTCAGTTTCATTTTTGACATATTTTATATCTCTAAACACTATGTCTTTTAATTCCTTCAGCAATTTGATCACTCCTTTTTTGAAATCTTGATCTAGTAGGCCATCGATGTCTATTTCGTTGATCTTTCTTTCAGGAGATTTTTCTTGTTCTTTTAATTGGGAAAGGTTTTTCTGCTTCTTCATCTTGCTCATACCTCTTTGGCACTGTGGTTTATGGAGTATCAGTTGTTTATTTTGGTCCTTAAGGATTTTATCTATCTGATGCCTATTTAGGAATAGAACTTAGGAAAAAAAGAAAAAAAAATGAGAGAGAGAGAAAGAATTTTAAAAGAAGGGAGAAAGAGGGTTTGAAAACAGTGTATAATGAATAATAGAAGAGTGAGTTGAAGCAGAGTATTAATTGGGTTGAGACGTCCTTTTAAAACCTTTACAAAAAAGGGGGGGAGAGATGAATAGATATATTTGAAACCTGTGTCTAATCAATAGCAGGACATCAAAACCCAAGAGAAATAGAAATGAATTAAGAAGTAAAGATTAAGAGAGTAATAGAAAGTAGAACAGGTAAAAATGATTTAAAAAAAAGGGGGGGGGTTTGTCGGTGTTCTCCTGGAGTCTGTGTGCTTTTAATGTGAAGTCTTTCTGTCTTCGTCCTGTTTTGGAAGCTCAGCTTGCTGTTTTCAGAGGCCCTCCGTTGGCGCCCTCTTCTGTGCTGCTCCCAGCACCTGTCGGCAAGCAGATCACGCCTCCTCCTAACACTGGGTCAGGTGCAGCTCTCCTCTGCTGTGGGCGGGCGGGTCGCTGCCCCTCCGGATGCCGCAGTCAGATGTTGCAGACTGGCCGGGTAGGAGGGCGGGTCGTGCCCCCTCCCAGCAGCTCGGTCAGGGGCTGTGTTCCTGCCCGAAAGGCGGGGGGCCCGCTCTCCCTTTACCTGCGCCGCCGGTAGCTCCGCTGCTCTGTGCGGCTGCGCGCTCCGCCCTGGTCGGCGCTCCGCGGGTGGGCTCGGGGAAGACCGAGGGACAGCCCTGTCCCTGCTCCGAGCCAAAACCCAGCTCCTTGTTTGTCTTTGTGGAGCAAGTTCTCTGAGGGACCAGGATGGAAGGATCCTATCTGCCCCGGGCTGCAGGCCAGTCTCAGTCTGGCCTTTGAGGCTGCTAAGCCCTTCGGTGCGGATGCAGGTTTCGCCTCCGCCCCCGCCTGAGTGCTCAGCGAGGAGGATATGGCGGCTGTGCCTGAGCCCCGCCTCTCTTCCCCCGAAAACTTTCCGCGGGTTTTCAGAGATGGGGGTGTGCACCCTTCCCCCGAGAGCACATCAACCTTGCTGTTTTATGGAGGGCCCAGGTTGTTCTGCCCTGTGTACTCACAGCCATGGCGCGCAGCCCCTTGCGTTTCCCCGGGGCTGCCTCCGTGCAGCCACTTCCGTCCTCCGCCCGGCTTGTGCAGCCTGGCCCTGCCCGCGGCTGCTGCCCCGCGTCTCAGGCTGGGTGTCGGGGGGACGCTCTGTGCCCGTTTAACTTAGTTCTGTTAGTCAAGGGCTGCTCTGTACAGATCCGAGCCTCGGAGGCTCCCCCTCCGTCCCGCTGGCCTCTCAGTTGGAGAGGGGAGACCCAGCGAGCGAGCGCCAGTCCTCCTTTGCCGCTCCCTCCCCGCGGGACTCGTCCCGCGCTGCTTTGCCTTTTGTTCTTTCTTTTTTCCTTTTCTCCTACCAGATTTTTGGCGTCTTTATCTTTTGAAGAGGGCGATGTTCTGTCGGAGTTCCACAGGTGCTCTGGTTGGCTGAGTGGGTCTGTAGATGTGGGTCTTGGTGTATTTGTGGGAGAGGGTGACCTGCGAGCGTCCTTCTACTCCGCCATCTTCTCCGTCTCCCCCTCTCCTATTTTTTTTTTTTTTAAGTACAATTTAGTCTCAAAATGTTTGTTCTTTTTTAAACATTTTTCCTGAAGTAGTTTATTTTTCTTATTATGTTATCACCCTATCAGGTTTTCAAACACACATACTTGTTTCTTACATTTTTCTCCCTGCCCCATTCATTCTCCAATCCAAGGTGTTCTTGAGATTGAGAATCGTATATTATTATTCATAACTGAAATCTGTGCTTGGTACATCGTGTTTCATAAATGTTTGTTTAGTGAATTAATATATTTTATCATTCAACCAAGAAAAAGTAGACTCATGGGTTCTTAAGAAATATATTATTATTGATTTTGATGCTCCAAACTTCCTAATATGGCCAGAGGGGCGCTCCTTCAAGCTAGTTCCTCAGTCCTTTTGATATGTCATAGTAATTGCTTGTGCACTTCCATTTTTTGACAAAGAATAATGTACCAGGCTCGTCTTATATTTTCCTTGCCCTGCTCCAGAATCAGTGATTTCTGTATAAGAGTTCTTTTAGTAGATGTCACTTAGAAGCTAACATTGGCACCAGGTTTCCACATGAATACTGGAGTGTCATTGCTTCTAGGTATTTTTAGCAGACTAGGATATATTTATACGAATATATATATATGTACATGGGGAATATGTATATGTATGTATATTACATATATTTTAAGAATCATGAATTCAGTTGAAACTTTTAATTCCAGTCCAATATACAGGTTCTTCTTTGCCTTCCTTTCATTCCACAATTAGGTCTTTCTTCTCCCATGTGGATGAAACGGGCTCCTATTATCTTCAATATACTCTTGACCTCTGAACCACATTGGGGTTAGGGGCGCTCACCCTCCAGCAGCTGAAGAACTGTGTAAAACTGATGGTTGGCCTCCCTATACGTGGTCCCTCTGTATCCATGGTTTTGCACCCACAGATTCAGCCCACTGCAGATTGTGTAGTACTGTATTCATTACTGAAAATCTGCTTATAAGTGCAGTTCAAACCTGCGTTGTTCGAGGTCGGCTGTGTTTTACTCATTTGCTCAGTCCTACAATAAATACAAGTTTCAGAGCTGCTACACCTTTATCAACAACAAACCTAAAGTTCAAGACTTTTGTTGCAGTTCTGGTTTTAAACTGAAGGTACATATTATTTAGATTAGTAACTTGGGTAGATATGTTATCGACTTGAAAGATTCAAAGTCCTGTATGTGTAGACCACTTTACAGTTTCCCCCCATCCTTGAGTATGTATAAAGCATTAGAAGTTATACTAGAAATGGTGATTTTAAGTGATTCCAGCATAAAGGCTGAAGCATGGGGTGTTGCTCCAGGGTGCCCCCTGGGGTGTGCTTTTCTCTATGGTGAGAGCCCTGGGTCCTCCCACCCCTGGTGACTTTCCCTTGTTCCAGACACTTAGCTTCAAAGGTCTGTAAGCCCTGCTTCGATACTGCATCATTTTAAGCTAAACTTGACCTTAGCTAGTATGTGACTATCATCCTCTTTCCCCATTTCCACCATCCACCCCACCATGCCTGGTAGCCAGGTTTATGCCCTTGGAGTTATTTTTCTTGAGCATCTTTCTTCCCCCTCCAGTTGGAGAATGGGAACCTCCCACTCTAGCTGGGCTCTGAGTGCTGTTACCAGTGCCCTCATTGGTCTCTGTGGCCTCCCTCTAAGCCGGAAGCCGTCTGTGGCTAGTAGGCTGACTATGGGTACAGATTTTGTTGCATTCCTCTGCTCCGCCACCTGCAGTGGCTAGTACCCTGCTCTCCAGTCTTCAGTCCACACAGGTTTTGGTCTGCCCCTCCCTTGCTTGCCTAGTGCGTTTCCTGAGCCCAGTCCTGTCACCTCCACCTTGGGACACTGTGTTGCTCTAGCAGCTCCAACCTGCTCATGCACAAGGCCTGTTCTCCGTTAGTGCATCTCAACTTGCGAGCTCAGACTGCTTATAACAATTATTTTTTAAGCACCTGATTGTGCATTCCTCACCCCCCTCCTATTTTTTGGCTTATGTATATTTTTGTCTTCTTACTAGGTGGTGAGTTCCTAGGGGCAGAGTTTCCTGGTACTGCTTTTTGGCACCAGCAGTAAGACTGCAAGCCATTGGAAACTGGGAAAAGGAGACTCCTGGGCTTTCAGAGGCCTCCTGGCTAAGGAAGAATCACACAGGTTGGTTAGCACGAGGCTCAATAGCTTAAAATAGCCTGGCAAATCCAATTTCTGGGGTGTGCCAACCTAGGATCTGGCTGTTTTAGGGATGAGTGTGCTATAGTCCATACAAAAATAAAAGTACACACAAGCTTGTGGGGTTCCCCTGCCTTTTGAGGAAGGGGTCTAACAAGTATCTTACCAGGTTGTAAAATCTGGATGCTGAGAAGGGTGTATGGCTGGGCCTCCTATAAGGTACAGGAAACAGCCCAGTAAAGCACTTGGGCAAGAGGCTTTTGGAAGCCTGCGGGGGAGATGGTACTAGAAGTTGCCTCTGAAAAGCTGGTGGCCAAGGAGACATGAAGCTGCGAGACCTTGGAAGCTCTGTCAACAGACCAGGCCATGCGGAGGGCAGAATGCCTTGAGAATGGTGGCAAGTCTTCTCACCGGCTGCTGTTCAGGAATGCCTTTCCTAACTGGTGGCCTTGCCCTAGAAGGACAAAGAAAAAGGTCTTGGGTTTACTGAATGGAGCGCTGACAAGTGCCTGTCTGTAGACTGAGAGCAGATAACATGGTGAGAACTGAGGTGAGGGTAGGAGGCACTGGGAGTGTCCTACTGGAACCGTCCCTGCCTTTAGTCAGTAAACTAATTCGCCCTGAGCCGCAAAGCTACTGAGTGGCAGAGCCGTGATCTGCACCCCACAGGCGTGTCTGAACCCTGAAGGGTTGGAGTGGGGAAAAGTGGTGGTCCGCCCCACTGGGGACTGCGGAGCTGCTGGGTCTGGGAAGGTTTCCTACCTTGTGCACGGCGGCCAGTCGTCCTTCTGAGTTGCTGGAGTAACGGGAGCCCACCCACGACGCAGCCTTCCACGACTTGTGTTTGCATCTTGTTTCCAGCTTCTCTTCTGACCGTGTCTTGGTCTCCCCAGCCCACTCCTCTGCCTCTGGAGGCACTGATGCCTTTTGAAGGGGTTCTTTAGATATGGTTTGCCCAGCCAGCGATGCCTGTGAAGGCCTCTCACCCAATACCCTTGATGGAGTTGTTGAACCAATCCAGACATCACCTGTTTGACGGATGTGTTTTATGTCCCTCTGGTTCCAGAGGATTTCTGGAGGGCTGTGGCTTTATTCTTCCAGTGAAACTACTGGTCCTCACGCTCTTGCACCTCCTCTGCCAGCGCAGGATCCCCACCGTTCCGAGCAGGAGCTGTGGCCACTTCATGGGTAAAGCCTCAGGCTGGGGCCTCTGTGGGGTCCACAAAGCCTGCACATTTGGGAAAACATGGCACTGTGGTAGGTTGGTACTGACAATGTTCCTACTGTCCTTGTGACCAGAAACACCTCCTTTACGTGTCCTTGGGAGGAGAAAGCTGTCCTTTAAAAAGTGACGTTGGGTAGAGACCCCTACAGGGCCAGGCACTGAGGAGGGCAGGGATGGAACCTTACCTGAGTTTGGTCTGATGCGCCTGAGCGGCCACTAAGCCTTTGTATCCCATGAAGACACGGTTCTTTGTTTGGTAGATCCTTTTCTGGGAGCAAGGCCAACAGAGTCACAGTCAAGTCACATCTAGGAGGTTTGCAAGCTTATCCCGAGGTGGAGTCACACACTCTCATAAGCATGTTACCTTCAAGATGAGCTGCCACAGAGACCATCCTCGTCACCTTCCCTCCTTGGCTGCCTGGAGAGCGCACCTGCACAGACATCTTAGGCCATCTCATTCCCACAGCGCAAAGAACATGCCAGGTCCATGAAGTGTAGGGTGTTTTTTTCAGAGTGACATCTGGCGGCAATGTCAAGAGAAACCCTCACTTCCGCAGCCAAGCAGAGTACCAGTGGTCCCTAAGGGCACTGCTTGGGAGTGACCATGTGTGAGCGCAGGGCCTGGACTCAGGCGGGGCTGGGGCCCAGCTGCTGCTCCCTGAGTGCCGCCTCCGAAACTCAGCCCACAAGCGCTTCCCCTTAGACCACAGCCAACTTGACCACCCTCACTCTCCAGGGAAATCCAAGTGTTAAAAAACTGATGAGCTAGTTTTAAAAGTCTTCTCGCTTGAAAAGGTAAAGCCTCACTGATAAATGACACGGCAATTTTGCCATCATTTAACAAGTTATCTGAAAGAACAAACTCAGTTTTTGGTAAAAGGGGAATGCCTCATCACTCTGTTGCAGCAGGACAAGAAGTCACCTCTTTGAAGCTTTGCCTTGTAGGAACAACAGGATGACTACCACGAGCCTGATTTTTGAATAGTTTATTAAAGGAAAGGTGAAGCATCAGTTTCAAATTGTACAAAAGGAAAAAAACCTCATATTGCAAATGTACAATTTACAGAATTACTAGCAAAACCAATCAAGGAGACACTGAAAATACAAAAATTCGATTGACTTCAAACTGAACTGGAAACCCATTGGAGTAGATATCACGCCTTTTCTGTTGCATGGTAGTCTACAATTCTAAGTCAGCATCTGTTTTCCACACGAAATTGTCAAGCAAAGCATCAGGCTGTGCAGGTGCCGGGCCTGTCCCGGCTTGCTCCCTGGCCAGAACCACAGGCGGGCAGGGCTGGTGCGGTAGACAGTCCAGTCTTTCCTGCCCCTTCACTTCTAGTGAAAAACCCACATTTCTGGAAGAAAGCGAGACCCCCCCCACCCCCCCAACTGGAGCCCAAGAATTGCTAAATTAGCAGATAAAACATTTTTGGTGACCCAACGTTTTTTTTTTTAGAACTGTACAAATGTTGAGAAAAGTTTGTTTTGTCTGTTTACTAAAAGGACGAGTAAAATAATCCATTTTGCTTCCCCACATAAAGATAGTCATTGGATGCATGGATTTTTTTTTTTTTTAATGCTTTTAATTTTTGGTAAAAAGGGAAAGCCTCATCATTCTGTTGCAGCTACTTTAAAAACCAGCCCAGAAACAGCTGTGGAAGGATTGGTTTGGAAATTGAGGCTTATTTTAAAAATCAAAGGAAGAAACTAAGTGGGCTTTTGAAAACAGTAGTAGCAGCAAGTCAGAAAAGTCTAAGCAGAATGTAACTCTAAACCACTGAAGGCTGTCCTGAAGAGTCATCATAATTTCTCTCCCCCAAAGAATTATTCTTAATATGCACGTTTAACACTGAAATGCAGCTGTATTTCAAGGTAAGCTTAAGAACTTCACCCTCTAAGCACAGACTTCTATGCAGCACATACTTCTATAATTGGTAAACTGAATTCACAAAATTAGTGCATAAAGGTATTAAGTGCATGGGAAATAGACACAGTTATGTTACACTTAAAATTACTTTTCAATGGTGAAGGAGTTCTTCAAGATTATCTTTTTAAAAAATGGAAGTCCATGTAACTTGAATTTGGCAGGGCATGAAATAAGTGGTAAAAACAGCAAACTGATAACTTGAGAACCATTTTTGTTTTACTGAGAATACTTTATTTGCTGGTAGAAGTTGCTAAAAATGCACAGAACAAATACCAATAGAAAATGTACTGTATTTGAATCTCCCTATTCTATATAAAATGAATGGTGTACAGCATCTGTTGGAAAAATGGCTGCATGGACATTTCTTATTTTATGCCCCCTTATAAATAAAAATAAACCTTTTTATTCAAGAGTATATAAAATCTGGGAATTCATATCCATATCCACAGAGGGTGTGTGGTTTTTGGCAGAGATGCACTGTCAGTTTCATCTTAGCTTGTCAATATTCTGCTCCTCCGTATTTCTGTATCCCACAAGGTCAACCAAATCCAGTGAGCTCCAAAACACTCGTCGGCAATTAGGATGAGCTGCTGACTCATAGGTTTAATAAAAATGGTTAGCTTTTAAAACATAAAAAGGCAAAATGTTAAAACGGTTTTAAATTGTACAACAGGAAAATAAAGTTAAAAATATTTTTTTTTTACTCAATGCTGAGTTTTCATAAAACAGGTGTATAACAGTGTTTATCTTGACAGTTGTTTTAAAAATTTAAAATTTCTTCCTCCCTCCAGAAAAACACACACATCTGTATTGGGATAAGTCCAATAATAGGACACAAATGATTTTTCAGGTCAGTCTTTCTGAGGTGACATTCACCAACATTCCCTTGGGTAATTTACATGCTCCTCTTCTGTCACTGCAAAAAGGGATTGACCTCAATCATTTGATTAAAAAACAAACCAGATCACATCAAAAGTGTTTTTTTTCCCCATACAAGCTATCACAGTATATAGGCCTCTAGCTCTAAATAATAGAGTTCCAGATTTGTAAGTTTTCTTCAGATTTCAGAACATAGGCATTCCAAATCCCTAGAACAAAATTGAAACACAATTATTAACTCCATACATAAACAAGACCTAGAAACCATAATAAAAAGTAGTAATAATTTAATATTTACTGAATCGTCTTCTATGATAGCTGCAGAATCAAAGAAATCTGGCCTCAGCTCAGCTCTCTCTCGCCGATTTCTTGATGGGGGCTGGAAAGAGAAGCCAGTTACTTAATTTTTTCCTGAGATGCATTAAGACAATGAACTGTAATGGTCAGCTAATATTTCTAATGGTATCATAAAGAACTGTTAAGGGTCAATTTTGAAAGGAAAAGACTACAGCTTTTAAAGAAGCAAACATTTAAAAAAAAAATGATGTTTGACTTCTAATTATCACCTAGACCAAAAATGGCTTTCAAATTATAATGAACTGAATGTGTAAATGCATATAAATTATTTTTGGGCCTATAAATGAAGAACATTCCTTTCAATCATGGAATAATTGTAAGACTGATCAAATACTAGGGGACAAAACTTCACTAAATTCCCCAAAGCAGGTAAATAGAAAGCTGATAGGGAGGTTGCAGATTGGAGTGATGTGATCTCATTTACATTTCTTACCAAAGCTTTTCATTATGGAAAACTCAAAACATACAAGGCAGAATGTTATGGGCTAAACTATGTCCCCTCAAATTAATATGTGGATGTCCTAACCCCTAGACCACAGAATGTAACTGTATTTAGAGGTAGGGCCTTATTTAAAGAGGTGATGAAGGTAAAAGGAGATCATATGAGTGGGTTCCATTCCCACATGATCTATGTTCTCATAAGGAGACACGCACAGAGGAAAGATCATGTGAAGACAAAGGGAGAAGATGGCGATCTACAAGCCAAGGAGAGAGGTCTCAGAATGAAAGCAATCTTCCAGACACCTTGATCTCAGACTTCTAGCCTTCAGAGCTGTCAGAAAATAAAATTCTGTTTAAGCCGCCCAGTCAGCGGTATTTGTTATGGCAGTGCTAGCAAACGAACACGTTAGAGAAAGCAGTATAATCCACTCCCGTGCACCCATCATCCAGCTTCACCAACTGTCAAACATTAGGCCAGTCTTGTTTCACTGAATCTCCTGTTTTCTCTTCTCCATGTCATTTCACCTCTGACTACTTCAACATGTATCTCTTAACAGATGGAAACTTAAAATAAATAACCATCATATGTTCCTGACAAAGCTAATAATTTCTTAATATCTCCTACACTTAATCCACATTCAGATTTCCTTATTTCAAACCTGTCTTTTCACACTGAACAAATAATGTTCATATTCTGTATTTGGCTGCTACATTGGAGCACGGTGTGGTACTGTCAGACAAAGACAAAAGACAGATGCACATGCTGTGCTGACAGACAAATCTAGTGTAAGCTGTTCTTCATGAAGGTAGTAAGACGGAACCAGTTCCTGTTATTCCAGAATTCAAAACCTGACTGCCTTGAAAGCAAGCTAGGAGAAACAAGCTCATCCAAATGCCCACAAGCCCAGCACTGGCCCTGCCCACTGTTGGTCACTGTTCTCTCCTCTTCCTCTTACAGGGTTCTGAAAACAGGAGTATAGTCTTACACCAACACCATCACATATTTTAACAAAAGAAAAATGTATTGAATTTTCTTACCAGATCAATAACCATTGTGTCTTCAAATTCTTCATTCATATCTTCTAACTGGCTCCGGGATGACATCATTACATCTTCAAAGATGGGCTCAGCATCCTCCTCCATTAGGCCCCGACTGTTAAGGAAGAAGCACATTCAGAAATCTGTTCATAGAATCTGTTCATAGACTCATAGAATTTGGAGTCCTGGCTCTTACATTGGGTCTTCTAACCAATGAAAGCACACCTTCCAATTACAATCTACAGACTACACAAATTATGATACTGAACTCTAAGGTAGTTAAGGCTCATTCATTTGGTTCACTCAAGATTTCATCTCAAATCATCAGAAGGAAGTATAATTTAAATGTAAAAACGGTAGTTAACATTCATTTAGCTGTGAGTCAATTCCCGCAAAACTAACTCATGGGAACTATTATTACCCAAATTTACACATGAGGACCCGGAGGCAGAGAGGCTTACCCAAAGCCGCACAGCTGGCAAGGGTGGCACTAGGATTTAAATGCTGAAAGCCTCAAGAGCCCATGCCCTCCATTCCTATTCTACACTGCAGAGCAGACCCTGAATTAGGATTTTAACTCTTCTTGTTTAAGACTGAACATCAAAACTCAAGTCATTACACACAATGACCAGCATCACAAAGCCACCACACCCCTGTGACGGCTGATGCAACACTTACACGGCATGCCTCACTCCAGTCCTCACTTTCATGTAGTTCATTCCTGTTCTGTCCTTCCGGTTTAAATCTTCTAATTTCGGCTGGCCTAACCAAGAGATCTGCATCTGGGGACTAAGAGAGGGTACTATTATTCATTTTGTGGCAGCAGATGATGAATTTAGCTGATCAATCCTATGCTAAGAAGGCCAGAGGTGGCTGGCCTAATCGCCATGGAGGGGGAGTTAGCTGGGTTTATTCCAGGGCCAAGGGTGAGATCATCATCAAAGGACCTGCCTTTGCAGAAACAGCAGTAGGTGGGAGACCCCCAAGTACTGACGAGAAGCTGGCTGTGGCTGAAGCTGGCTGTTGTTAGGTGTGAAGACAATCAGAACATGATATCCCAAAATATGCCTCTCTGAGATTAAAACCTATTTTGAGATGAAGGTAATTAAGCAGTAATGCAGAAAAAGCTTCCTCTTTTCTGCCTAAGGGTGGGGAATAAATTCTCCTTTTGCTGGAGACTCTTACCAGCCCAGAGATGGCACCAGAGGAACCTGCAGACAGACCCTGTTAAACCCTTATCTTCCTAGTTAAGGAAGATGAGGACGACCTAGCCCTACCTGGACTAGTCCCAGTCCAAATCACTTTCTCTTGTCATTTCTCCACAAATACTGTTCTTCATCTAAAAGGAATAAAGCTTCCTGCTCTGGTCACTTCTTCATTCTTTTGTGAAGGCTCCCAGGTACATGTAAAAATTTAATAAAATTTATATGCTTTTCCCCTATTAATCTGTCTTTGTCAGTTTAATTTTTAGACCTGATCAGGGACCCTAGGACAGTTGACGAAAACTTTTTCCTCCCCTACAGGTGCTTAAATTATCAGCTTCATTCCCCAAATCCCCGCCAAACAAGAGCCCTTCTCAGACCTCTGTATCCAGCTGCTGCCCAACTTACAAGTGCTCCTTGCTGGACACTCAGTCCCCTAAGGGACAAAAATGATGCTGGCCTGATGGCTCAGAGCTCTCCAGAGTAGAACAAAGAAAGGTAGAACACATTTTTCTCAGTCGTTCTGAGGAAACTGGGAGTCAGCATACCCTGGGCCAAACCTTCACTTGCACTCTGTTACTGGCACATGAACACTTGCATAAACATGCCTCCTGGGAATTCTACAGGATGCAAATTTTAATGATTTTTGGTAGCTAAAATTTGTCACATGAAGTTCTCTTGAAGCAGCATTTTTATATTATGTGAGGCTACCACCTTGATTCAACTTATAAACCTACAGCAGGGAAAGACAGACCACAGCCAGGAGGGACTGACAAGGTAAGGTCAGGGAAGCAAGGCAGGCTGCTCAAATAAGGAGGAACCCACCCTGTAGGAAATGGAGTGGGAGTGCTGGTCATAAGGCAAACTACCCTCCAAGAATGCTCAGTTATGCAGTAGTTGACAGTGATATCCTTTCAGGTTTGAAGAAAAGCAGACCCTCAGAGCAAAGATTCTTTATGAAAACCCAGGATCTGAGTACTTCTAACACTGCCTCTTCCCTGTTGAGTTCAAATGAGAATTGTCTCTCTTATCCATCAAAGTAACTCATAGCATGATTCTAATATGAATAGAAACACAAGTGAGGCGCTAAGAGACTTTCAAAGTTGAATGGAAAACAACAAAGAAAAAGTTAAGGTTTTTTAGCAAAATCATGCCATTACCCTGCCTTTTCGACAATATTCAGTGCCGTGATACTAGAAAACATTTTAATTACTAGTGTGGAAAAAGTTTCTTACAGTAAGGGCAACAATTCTCAGAATTTATCATTACCTTAACAATTCTTAATCTGTGAGCAGTTCAAGTTTAAAATATAAACTTAACCAAGACAAACTACTATTAATTAAATGGATCATAAAAGTAACATATAGTCTATTTGGTGTTCAGACTAGGAACAACCTTACCAGAGACTGTTACAGGCTCTCTTACCAAGAAAATAAGCCTGCATGTGTTCTTGGGGAAATCTCTGAGAAGAACTAGACCTGCTCAATCAATCTGCAAACTCCAAATGGAATCAGCACTTACTGAGACGGCACGCATTTAAAAGGTCTCTGGACTTTGAGGAAATGATATGCACACATGTTTGTAGACTTATTATACATCTTCTAGTATAAATTATTAAGCTTCTGATTTGTGGTTTTCTCACAAACTGACCAGTAACATGCACGGATGAAATAATTTTCCTTACTTTAACAGCTGAAGGTTTTATGCCAAGAAAGCAATGTTTTAGTACTTACTTGTGTAGAAAGTCGGGTTCAGAACCATGTTCAGACTCGGGTTCCTGAATCTGCTCCCCCATGGGCCGGCTATTTTCCCGCAGCACAGTGGAAGTGAGCTGTGGTGCTGGCAGAGGGCCAGGGGTCTGTATCATGGTGTCAGTCCTGTTCAGCCACGTATTATCCAGACTTTCATCTGAAAAATTCCAGTCAGTCACAGAGTGTCACGGATGGAATGAACTCTGGCAGAAGTTACAGCACAGATTTGAAGAGCATGGCAGTAGAGTCAGACTGCCTAGGTCTGAATTCCAGTTATAGCACTCCCCTGTGTGACTTCGTATACGTTATTAATTTCCAAAATTCAGTTTTCTCATATACAAAATGGGGATATCAATACCCGATCTCATAGAGGTTGTAAGGATTAAATGAGGTAATGTAACCATCAAATGTTAGCTATCCTCACGTTATCATCTCTTCCAAGTCCTTCCATCTCTAAGGATTAATTCCCCGTAGAAGAGGAAGAATGTGGCCAGTAAGAGACCCCACTAACCTTCCTTTGCTCAAGCAATAAAGGGCCTATTTACTGGGCCTTACAGGGGTCCTAGGCAGTAGTATCTAAAGTCTGCTGGCTTTCACTGAGCAATCAGCAAATCCCGTTGCTCAGTTATGCACTGGTCACTAGAGAAATAACCCTTTATTTAGCCAGGCTATCCATGTGGGGATGGGTTGAGGGACTCACTATTTTCATGCCTCTAAGTTCTACCTCTTTAGGGAGGCCTTCCTGGATCACTCCACCCAGCCCCCACTTTCCATTCTCTTTTAGCTTCTAGAGGTAATAGAATCATTCCTGCTCACTTAGGGCTTAATTATACACTGTCATGCATTGGCAGGTGATTTATCATGTGTATATGTTATCTCGGTCATTAGATTTAGGTTTCTTTCAGAGACCAGGAACTACTTTTTCCTTCCTCTAAAGATCATTTGCAAAGATTTGAACAGATTAAATTATTTATAGCATTATTTGTATACTGAAACTAAATTCTGATAAATACTACATAAACTTTTGCCTATAAAAATCCTAAATTGCAGCTGGCCCTTAAACAACACAGTTTGAACTGCACAAATCCACTTACACATGGATTTTTTTCAGTAAATTTGTGCCCCAGTGCTACATGATCCACATGTAGTGGAATCCCTGGATGTGAAACCATGTATATGGACTGTAAAGTTATCTATGGATTTTCAACTGCGTAGCTGGTTGGTGGCCCTAACATTCCCCCCACCCCATTGTTCAAGGGTCAACTGCATTGTCTTGATATGGGAAGACCTAACAAAAAGTATTATTGCTATGTTTCCTTCTGAAGAATTTTAATCACAAAATACAGTAGAATCCCATTGTTTTTCCTCCCCCATTAAGTCATAGAAATGGGTGCATGTGAGGTTCCTCCTCTGCCATCAAGAATTCTATCTCAGTGTATTCTCAGATTTATAAAACTCACTACAGAATCTATTATTAGTCAGCAAAGGTATGTTTCATTTTTTTCATACCACTTTTCATTCAATATTTAATTCAAAACTTACCCTCTGGCACTTAAAATTTTATGATCATAAGAATGGCATCATTTAGGTTCTTAACCTAATACACCTGGTAAACCATCTTCCAGCTCTTTACTACAAGTGATCTTCTGCAGAAGACCCTTCCCTGATTCATTAAGAGTATGGTCACTCCCTGTACGTTCCCAGAGAACTTTTTTGCCCCATCAGAGCACTCACCATGCTGAACTGAAATTACCTGCTTCTCTGTCTCCCCTTCTGTACTATGAACTCCTTTATTAATGCCTAATCTCCAGCATCTAGCACAGTTCTTAAGAAAGTGCTTGGTAAAGACTCATTGAATAAATGAGTAACTTTGGAAGAACTCACTTTTCTTGAAGATATCTTCCTAACCCCTAAAGACTCCTTAATGAAAACACTTCTTGCAAAGCTTTCTCATCTTTGGGATCAACTTCAAGATGACAGAACAGAAGGACGTGGAGCTCATCCTCTATCACAGATACATCAAAAATAAATCTACATGTGGAACAGTTCTCACAGAACACCTACTGAACTCTGGCAGAAGATCCTGTACAAGTGGAACTACAAAGAAAATCATCACAAAACTAGGTATGAGAAAAAAAAGAAAAAGGAAATTGGGATGGGAGCTGCCCCTTAAGGAGGGAACAATGAAAGAGGAAAAGCCCCCTCTCCAGCCAGGAGGTTAGCTGGTACAGAAGGGGAGCTTCAGAGGCTCAGAGGAGAGCACAGGAGCTGCTGTGTGGCAGACAGAATGGAGAGAAACTGGTGCAGAGGATCCATGCAGTCCCCACCCCGAGACACCAGCCAGCTGGTGCCTGTTGGAACTGGGTGCTGGAGCTTGGGCTCCAGAGGACAGACCTGGGGAGAGGACAGGGGTTGACTGTGCAGAGGCAGCCTAGGGGGCAGGAGTGTGGTATGGGCTAAGGCTAGGAGTGTGTGCAAGGGAGCCTGAATCCGCCAGAGAAAGCCATAGAAAGCTCTACTGTTGGGTGCACAAAAAGAGGGGTGCAACACAAGAGGGCGTGGCTTGACTGTAAAGTCTTCATGCAGGAAGGGAGGGTAGGGACGTTGCCACAGCATCCACCTTTGCCATAAGCCCACAAGGCATTCTCTGGCCATACAGGCCCTATGGTTAATGAGCTCTGTGATCCCTCCTAACAGGTGATAGATGACACTACAGAGGGCACTTCCCAGTGGGGAACTGCAGAGAAATACCCAGTGGCTCCTCTCCCAGTGAAAGCACTCTAGTCCTGCTTACCATATACAGCAGCTCAGAAATGAATCTGGGGGCATCTACTCCAACAACTGGGAAGCAGACCTGGTCCTTGACAGGGCTGTAACAACCACAGAGCAAAGAGAAGGCCCTGCTCAACACCCACCACAGGCTCTAGACAACACAACACCAATCACATCCCCAGTCAAAAGGATAACAGCCAGCACACACGAAAGAAAGGTGTGGTAGCCATCCACACGAAAAACAGCCCTTGCAGCAAAAATATTAGACTCACAGTCTACACAGGAACACTTCCACATAAAAACAGCCCTTCAAGCCCCAGATAACTGTTACCTAAATTCATAGTTAGAGAAATATGAGTAAAATGAAAAAGCTGAGGAATCACACCCAATTAAAAGAACAAGAAAAACCCCTGAAAGAACAAACAATGAAATAGACCTCTGTAGTCCACCAGAACTTGAGTTCAAAAAGGAGATGATAAAAGCACTGAAGGAAATAAGAGAGGTCATTGATAGAAATGCAGAATACAGTGAAAAGGAAATAGAAACTACAAAGAGGGGCTAATTAAAATTAGAAAACAGTGCTGAGTTAAAAACCAAGCTAAAGGCAATCAATAGCAGCCTAAATAATGCAAAAGAACGAATGAGTGACTTAGAAGATAGAATAATGGAAATCACCCAATCAGAAGAGCAGACAGAAAAACAAATTTAAAAAAAAAAACCAGAAAGTAATATAAGGGACCTATAGGGTGATATAAAGCTTGCCAATCTATATGTAATAGGGGTCCAAGAAGGAGAAGAAAGAGAAAAAGGGATCAAAAACATATTTAAAGAAATTATGACTGAAAATTTCCCAAATCTAAAGAAGGAACAGATATCCAAGTATAGGAAACACAGAGGGTCCCAAACAAGATGCACCCAAACAGACTTATACCAAGACATATTATAATTAAGATGGCCAAAGTTAAATATAAAGAAAAGATTCTAAAGGCAGCAAGAGAAAAGCAAAGATTAGTTACAAGGGAACCTCCATAAGGCTATAAGCTGATTTCTCTACAAAACATTGTTGACCAGAAAGGAGTGGCAAGACAATATATATAAAGACCTGAAAGAGAAAAATCTGCAACCTAGGATACTGTACCCAGCAAGACTATCATTTACAATAGGAGAGATAAAAAATTTCTCAGACAAGCGAAAATTAAAAGAATACAGCAATAACAAACCTATCCTAAAGAAATATCAAAAGGTCTTCTCTAAATAGAAAAAAGAAAATCATAATTGGAAATGTGATAATTACAATGAATAGCAAAAGAATAACATGAAGATGTTAAAGGGAATAGCAAAATCATAAAATGCAGTAGAGGAGCAAGAACATGTAGATTTCTTTCTTTTTTTAAGGATGTGTTTGAGCCTATATGATTACTAGTCTAAAGCAAATAGATATAGTAATGGGTTAACATAATTGAAAACAGGGTAACCACAAATCAAAAGCATACAATAAGTCACAAAAACCAAAAAGAAAAGAAGTCAAGCTAACACAAAAGAAAATCATCAAACCACAAAAGGAAAAACAAAGAGAAAAAGAAAGGAACAAAGAAGAAATACAAAATCAACTGGAAAACAACGTTTAAAATGGCAATAAGCACACATTTATCAATAATTACCATAAATGTCAATGGACTAAACGCTCCAATCAAAAGACAGAGTGGCAGATTGGATGATAAACAAGAGCCTACAATATGCTGTCTACAAGAGACCCACTTTAGGGTGAAGGACACATATAAATTGAAAGTGAGAGGATGGAAAAAGATAATTCACACAAATGGAAATGACAAAAAAATGGGGGTAGCAATACTCACATCAGACAAAATATACTTTAAAACAAAGCTTTCTTATCTTCATCCCAAACAGATGAAACTCTTTTGCCTAAGGATTCTAGGCACATAACCTACCTTAGTTACTTGGTAAATTTCAAACTGACATGGAGCAAGTTTTCATTTTTGCAATTTAATGATTACCAAATTAGGTTATTTGGTCCATATATTCTTCTCTTAGTCCTAAGGATGATAATACTAACTGCTCCATTAGTGCATGCATAGTGATCTAAATTCTCTAAGCCTTCGTTTCTTCTGTGTAAAATCGGGGTAACAGTGTTGAACTCAGAACCGATTTATAAAACATCTATATAGCATTTATTATTTGCCAGGGAGTAACCTAAATGCTTACAAATCTTAGTTAAATAAATGATTAAATGATATAATGCATGTGAAACACATTCCTGGTACATAGCAAGGATTTGAAGAATGCTGGGTTACATTTAAGAAAAGCTGTGAGCAGAAAAAAATATAGGTAGAAAGATAAATAGACGCTAGATAAATAGAGGCTGTGCTAGAAGACATTATCAAAAGGAAATGACTGGAATCATTCTTTTGAGAAAAGTTCAGGATCTTATACTACAAAGACAGGGTTTTGTTATTTTCATTCTCTGGACAAAAGGATTTTAAATCCCCAAACTGAAACTTGAAAGGAAATCTTAAACTTTAACATTAATGTTGTAAATATTTTCAAATCTTTTCTTCTCTGTGAAATATACATTCAGCCTAATCCAATGACTGATGCTAGATCAGAGGCATTACTATGTGATGAAGATATTCTGACAGCAGCTAACACTTACTGAATGCAACTTATGTGCCAAGCACTGTGCTAAGTAAATGTGTGTGTACTAAGTGTTTTATTTGAGAGTATCTCATTTAATATTCACAACAACTAACAGGATAGGTACTCAGATCACTCTTCATCTGATCAGTGATTGAAGCTTAGAGAGGTTAAGTAATGTGCTCAAAAGGGTACACATACAGCTGACAAATGAGAAAGCCAGGTATGAATTCCAGAACTCTGATTTTAGACTTTGCGTTGCCTCCCTAATGATAAGAGAAACATTAGATATAAATTCTAATTAATTTTGCTAAAGATTTTAGCAAAATCTTTGATAAATCACTATTTCTTAGGTGAGAGGCTGAAACGTAAACAGAAATTTGTAAAAAGGAGCAACAGAGTATGATTCAAATCACTGCCTTCCTCTCTTGGTTTGGAGACATTTTATTAGGAGAAGCCTGGAGACAGGAAGATTATTTAAGAAAGCAAACTAAAAGAAAACTCAAAGTAAAAATGCTTAAGAGCAATGCTTTGTTTTAATAAAGCAATTTTTAGTCTTTTTGGATATATGAATATCTAACTACTGATCACATTTTCATGGCAGTTCAACTCCCCATTTCCCATAGCCCATGAGGGTTATAAAACCAGATTTGGCTATCACTATTTTAATATACAAAAATAAATTATCCAACCAAGGGGCATAAATGGAAAGTTGTTCTGGGTATATTCAATATACTGCAGAGTTCTACCCTCAACTTTCCAGAATCTCTCCTATATTAGGATGAATTCTGATAGAATACCATTATGATTGTCTTATTTTAAATTTTAATGTATTAGAGGTCTATGGTAAGGGAATCAATTTTATAAACCTTCCTAACCATCTGCTGTTTTTCTCTGTGCCTGTCTTCCCCTGTGCTCCATGCTTTTTCATCTTCTTTTCCTTGACCCTCTTCTGTTCCACTTTGTCTGTTCCAGCCTTTGTGCCTGAACCTCTCAGTGTGTATGAAACATATAAGGAAGTAATGTGCTTAACAGTATTATCTTACTTCAACAGATTATTTACCACTTTATATTACCAGGCACACTATCTGCCTCATAGTATAAAGGCACACTCACCTTCTACTCGTTTTTTGTGAAGTGGAGGTCGTCCTTTCTTATTCCTTACTGAGGAGGTTTTGCTGCTGCTACTTCCACTGTTCACAGACATTCTATCATCTTCACCTCCAGTGACTAACGAATTTCTATAGGAGATGAGTGGAAGCCATACATCTTCTCTCCTTTCCATCATCTGTTCCGTAAGGAATTTTTCTAGGTAAGAGTGACTAGAAACACAACAGAAGCAGTTATTTTTATGGAAGCAGTTCATGCATCACTTACTTAATTTTTTTTCATAACACAAGGCTCTCTCTGAAGGTTCTGAAAAATCCTTAAGGACACACACTAAAGTGTTAACACTGGTTACCTGTGGAAAGAGAGGGATTGAGAATTTAAGGTCTTGCTTCACATATTCCTGAAACACTTTTACACGAGCAAATGTATTATTAAGGTGTATGTGTGTGTGTGTTCTTTTCTATATTTCTTCCTTTGTTTTTAAATACCAATGTTCCAAAAAAAAAAAATCAGAAGTTTGGCTCAAAAACTTTACTAAATTTTCTTTTCTTTTATAGTGTTCAAACCAGGGCATGATTTCTAGAATGGTAGGGTGAGGAGCCTAGCATATGCTTTACCCAGCCAAACAATCTTTTTCTTGTGGTGGGTGCTGACAGTAAGGAGGGGGCTATGCATGTGTAGGGGCAGGGGATCTATGGGAATTCTCTCTACTTTCCCCTCATGTTGGCTGTAAACCTAAAACTGCTCTAAAAAATTAAAGTTAAAATAAATAAAATAAATTAATTAAATCAGATGCTTCCCTATTAGTCTGGAAGACTGTACCCGGCCAAAGGCTGTCATTCTCAGGAACAATTAGAAAGGGAGCTTCCAAGCTGCTGGTTCCCTGGCTGACCATGGGGCAAAGTACATACCTTGAACTGTGATAACAGCCTTCAAAAGACACACATATATTCAACAGTAAAAGGTAAACATCTAACTTGCTAAGGAGGTTTAAGTACACCCTTTGATTAATAAGAAGCTTATGCTGACGCAGGGTGACCCCTACGGATCCAAGCTAAGTGATAAAAAACAAGGGGAAAAAAGATCTGAGTAGGACAGCAGAAGCTGCATACTGCAAGAGAAATAAGACTTTATAGGGGCTCAATATATTTGAGCTAGCAGAAGAAAAATCAGTAATCTTGAAGGTATATCAATAAAGATTATGGGTAATTTGACAGGAATCACATAGGAAGAGCAGAGAAGAAAAAAATGAAGAAAAATGAACAGTGCCTGAGAGAAATGTGGGATATCATTAAGTATACTGACACGTGTAATGGGAATACCAAGAGAAGAAAAGGACAGAAATAAATTTGAAGAAATAATGGCTAATTATTTCCAAAATTGATGAAAACATTAACCTACACATCCTCAGAGCTCAACAAAGTCCAAGTGGGATAAATTCAAAGAGATTCAAAACAAGAAAATGTTGAATGTCAAAGACAAAAAAAAAAATCTTGAAAGTAATAATAGAAAAGTAATTCATTACACACAAGGGAACTCTGAGAAATTTAAAAGCTGACCTCTCATCAGACAAAGTAAAGGCCAGAAGGTAGTGGGATAACACAGTCAATGTGTTGAAAGTAAAAAGCTATCAAGATATCTTATATCTAGTAAAACTACACTTCAAAGCTAAAGATGAAATAAAAACATTCACAGATGAACAAAAGCTTAAGAGAATTTGTGGCTGGCTGACTTGCCTTACAAGAATACTAAAGGAAATTCTTTAGGCTAAAAGCAAATGACACCAGAGAGGAATCTGAATTTGCATGAAAAAACAATGGTAAATACCAGGTAGTTATAAAAGACAATACAATTGCATATTTACTTATCTTTTATCCTCACTGATTTAAAAAGTAATTGTATAAAACAATATACATTACTGTGTTCTTGGACCAATAACATAGAAACGTATATCTGACCACATACACATAAAAGGTGGATGATAGGAATACTCTACTTTAATAAAAAACAAAATAAAAATGTATTAGAGTAAGGAAATGATATCAGATGGTATTTCATACCCATAGGAAAAACTGAGGAGAACCAGAAGAAACGGTAAATGAGAAAGTTAATATAGCAAACTCTGTAAGTAGCTACTTGGCTCCCTTGCTTCTCTCAGCTTATTTTAAATTACACATGATTATATTAAGTAATAATTATAACATTGTATTTCTGGGTCTGTAACATATTTGGGTGCAGTATGTGTAACAAGAATGACACAAAAAAGGGAGGGAAGAAATGAAACTATATGAGTAAAATTTTTATATTTCTTTAGAATAAATCTGAAGTAAATTTTGGTAAGTGAAGATGTATATTGTAAGGCCTAGAAAAACAATTAAGAAAATAACTAAAAAAAATAATTAAAGATTTCTGAATGAACTAAAACATTACACTAGAATATATCCATTTAATATAAAAGAATAAAAGAGGGAAAAAACAAAGACATGGACATACAGAAAACGAAGTATAATGGAGAGATTGGATTAAAACAGAAAACATGATCTAACTACAGGCATACCTCATTTTATTGTGCTTTTGTTTTACTGCCCTTTGCAGATACTGCGTTTTTTACAAATTGAAGGTTTGTGGTAAATGCACTATCAGATAATGGTTAGCATTTTTAAGCAATGAAGTTATTTTTTTTTAAATTGAAGTATGGACATTGTTTTATAAGACATAATGCTACTGTATAATAGTCTACAATAGAGTATAAATATAACTTTTATATGCACTGGGAAACCAAAAATATTGTGTGACTTGCTTTATTACAATATTCGCTTTATTGCAGTGGTCTGGAATTCAACCCACAATATCTCTGAGGTATGCCTGTATATGCTGTCTACAAGAAACACACTTTAGATTCAAAGGCAAAAAGGCAGAAAATAAAATGTAACAGTAACTAAAATGGAGTTAGAGTGTTTACACTAGTATCAGACAAAACAGACTTTAAGATAAAAATGACTAGAGACAAAGAAGTCATTTTATAGTGATAAATACGAGTCAATCCATCAGGAAGACGTCACAATTATAAACATACATACACCTAACAACAGAGCCTCAAAATACATGAAACAAAAATTGAGAACTCAAAGGAGAAATAACAATTCAATAATAATAGTCAGAGACTTCAATATCCCACTTGCAGTAATGTATAGAATAAAACAAAAGATCAACAAGAAAATAGAAGACTTGAACAGCATTATAAAGAAAACTATAAGCAAACTGGACCTTCAGTCTTCTTGAAACAAGTCAAATAACAAAATAAAACAAAATATAAATAATATAAAAGGAGAGAAGAAAGGGTTACACGATGGCTAAGCCAGTGTTTATACACCTTTGAACTACAGAATAAATAATTTCAACTTAATTCAATCTTGCAAATTCTAGGGTACTGAAAGGTAAGAAGTCAAAGAGAACTAGTATAAAAGCTAGAAAGAAAACTATAGTACCTTAAAACAAACTAAAATAGCCTGAGTTAGCAATAGTAATTATATCTTGGTGATTAGACTTTTTTCAAAATTTAAACATTTAAAACTACAATGATATCATGATAAAAGCCACTTGTCCCACAATGTGCAACTTACACAGTCTTTTTGTCTTGTCGAAGAAGTTTAGAAGAAAATTCACTGAGTACTTCCAGGAAAGCCAAATTTGGAGGTGGATATTCTTGTCCTTTTTGATTTTGGTATTTAAAAGCAAATTCTATGCCATCCCTGAAATAAAAGAAAATATTGTCTTATTTTTCCAAATAGCTAGTATAGTTACTCAATGGGCTAGAATCTCAAAAACAGTTGGGAAGGCAGGAAGATCATCACTGAAAGTAGTAAAATCTGATAAACTCAAATGGTAAAATAATGTTAACTTGTATGATATTTGCATAATACTTAACTTTATTATTTACAATGAAAAATTTTACATTGTGAAAAATAATAAAAAATGGCTAAACAGCCACAAAGCTAGGTTCTTAGAGTTGATCATGGTACCAAGCAGCTGTGAGTTTTTGTAAGCTGAAGTTTTCTATCATTCAGTTTTCCATTATAAAATGAGGCTGGCCAAATCAGCACTGCACAGTATTTCTTTTTTCTTTTTATTAAAGTACAGTTGATTTATAATGTTGTGTTAGTTTCTGATATACAGCAAAGTGGTTTAGTGTTTATAAACATGTATGAAAATAGTTAATAAATAGTTCATATGTATATATATTCTTTTTCAGATTGTTTTCCATTATAGTTTATTACAAGATAATTAATATAGTTCCCCATGCTAGTAGGACCTTGTTGTTTACCTATTTTATACATAGTAGTTTGTATCTGCTAATCCCAAACTCCTAATTTATTCCCCCTCAGACCCTCTTTACCATTTGGTAACTATAAATTTGTTTTCTATGTTTGTGAGTCTGTTTCTCTTTTGTAAGTAAGTAATTTCTATCATTTTTTAGACTTCACATATAACTGATATATGATATTTGTCTTTGTCTGACTTACTTCATTCACTTGGTGTGAAAATCTCTAGGTCTATACATGTTGTTGAAAATAGCATTATTTAATTTCTTTTTATGGCTGAGTAATATTCCATTGTGTGTGCCTCTCTCTTTCTATATAACAACTTCTTTCCAATCATCTGTTGATTTAGGTTGCTTCCATGTCTTGGCTACTGTAAATCGTGCTGCTATAAACACTGGGGTACAAGTTTGTTTTTGAATTAGAGCTTTCTCCCAGTATGCCCAGGTGTGGGATTGCTGGATCATATGGTAACTCTATTTTCAGTTTCTAAAGTAATCTCCATACTGTTCTGCATAATGGCTGCACCAACGTACATTCCCAACATTACAGGAGGGTTCCTTTTCTCCACACTCTCTCCAGCATTTATTAGTTCAAGACTTTTTAATGATGGCCATTCTGACTGGTGTGAGGTGATACCTCATTGTAGTTTTGTTGTGTATTTCTCTAATAATTAGCAATATCGAGCATCTTTCCATGCGCCTGTTGGCCATCTGTATGTCTTCTTTGGAGAAATGTCTATTTAGGTCTTCTGCTGATTTTTTTTTTATTGTGTTTTTTGTTTTACTGTTATTGAGTTGGATGAGCTATTTGTGTATTTTAAGCCCTTGTCAGTCTTATTGCTTGCAAATACTTTCTCCCTGTCTGTAGGTTGTCTTTTCATTTTGTTGATGGTTTCCTTTGCTGTGCAAAAGCTTGTAAGTTTGATTAGGTCCCGTTTGTTTATTTTTGCTTTTATTTCTACAGCCTTGGGAGACTGACCTAGGAAAACATTAAGATTTATGTCAGAAAATGTTTTGCCTAAGTTCTCTTCTAGGAGATTTACGGTGTCTTGTCTTATACTTGTCTTTAAGCCATTTTGAGTTTATTTTTGTGGATGGTGTAAAGGAGTGTTCTAACTTCAGTGATTTACATGCAGCTTGTACAGCTTCCCCAACACCACTTGCTGAAGAGACTGTCTTTTCTTCATTGCATATTCTTGCCTCTTTTGTTGAAGATTAATTGGCCATAGGTGAGTGGGTTTATTTTTGGGCTCTCTATTCTGTTCCATTGATCCATAACAATACCACACTGCTTTGATTACTGTATCTTTGTAGTATTATCTGAAGTCTGGGAGGGTTATGCCTCCAGCTTTGTTCCCTTTCCTCAGGATTGCTGTGGCCATTCTTAGTCTCATATGGTTCCATGTAAATTTTAGCAGTATCTGTCCTAGTTCTATGAAAAATGACATGGGTAATTTGACAGGAATCACATTGAATTTGTAGATTGCTTTCGGTAATATGGCCATTTTAACAATATTAATTCTTCCAATCCAAGAGCATGGGATAGCTTTCCATTTCTTTGAATCATAATTTCCTTTTCCTTTATCAATGTTTTATAGTTCCTCCTTGGTCAGGTTTATTCCTAGGTATTTTATCACTTTTTTGATGTGATTTAAAAAATGGATTTTCTTTTTTACTTTTCCTTTCTGATATTTCATTGTTAGTATAAATAAATGCAACAGATTTCTGTATGTTAACCTTGTATCCTGCTACCTTGCAGGATTCATTTATCAGTTCTAGTAGTTTTGTGTGAAGGCTTTAGGGTTCTATATATATGTTCTACATATTATGTCATCCACATATTATGACAGTTTTACCTCTTCCCTTCCAATATGGATACCTTTTATTTACTTATTTTTTCTTGTCTGATTGCTGTGGTAAGAAGTGGTGAGAGTGGGCATCTTTGTCTTCCAGATTTTAGCAGGAAGGCTTTCAGCTTTTCATCATTGAGTATTATATCGGCTGTGGGTTTGTCATTAATAGCTTTTATTATATTGAGTTATGGTCCCTCTATACTTACTTTGGTAAGAGTTTTTATCATGAATGTATGTTGAAATTTATCAATGCTTTTTCTGCACCTATTGAGATGATCATGTTTTTGACTTTTCTTTTGTTGATGTGGTGTATTACATTGATTGATTTGCATATGTTGACCCATCCTTGTAACCCTGGGGTGAATCCTACTTGATCATGGTATATGATATCTTTTTTATGTGTTGTTGGATTTGATTTGCTAATACTTTTTTTGATAATTTTTGCAGTGTTTTTAAAACCTTTGTCTCCCAGGACATTTTCTCACTGACAGACCAGACAAAGAATATTTGATTAAAACTTCCCTTTTTTATAAGATGAAAAAAATGGGTGATGTAAATAAGTATTTTTCAAATTAAACAGACCCTTCTAGTGAGATCACTAGATTAGATAGTCTCTAAAATTCTTATAACCTGAGAATTCTAAAACTTGTCACTTTAAAAATTAGTCAAATAAATGTTATTTTAGTTAAATTAATAACTTGTAATAAACCAGTGTTGTAATAAACCAGTGTTTATTTAGATCACTCACTTGTGAAGTGTGGCAACTGCTTCTCGTGTCTTGATCTGGTCCAATCCAAATGTAAGTGCAAAGCGACGTGCCAATTCTTTAATGCCACTGACATGGGCAGATGTCCTATCTAGGTTGGGACCTTGCTCTTGAACAAGTTCATTGAACAACTGGTACAAAGAAAAAGAGTAAAAAACCTATAGCTAAGAAGTATTTATTTATTATTAGAATAAGTAATATAATTTAAAAGTATTTAAAAGGCATATGGTAAAATATATATCCCTCCTTGTACTAACTGTAGCTACAGTGTTCCCCTTTTAAGTCACCTACTATTACTACTTTCTTGAGCTCATTTTCATGCTAACTGTGTGATTAAACGCAAACAAGAATTTCTTTCTTTCTTCCTTCCTTTTTTTTTTTTAACCAAAAAGGAATGCACTTTAGGTTGGGAAAAACAAATATGTTTACAGAAACACAGTATGTATTCATAAACATTTATATATTCCTTTTATTGTTTTCACAGGAATGGTAATATATGAAATACAGGGTTCAGAACTTTGTTTTTTTCACTTATTATCTTAGACAAGAACATTATGTAAGAGAAGACCATTTAGATTTACGGGGTGATTTTTCTCACCCAGTAACAAAATACACAAAAAAGTTCTTAAACTGAGTGGAGGGGTTTTTATAACTTACATACACATTACGTATATTGTGTCAAAATAACAACAAAAACAAAACCCTGGAGTACTAAAGAATATAAAAGCAATCACCATTCTGCCACCAAAGTTAGACACTTACATGCATTTGTATACATTTGTCTTCCCTATTATGAGAGATGAACAGTTCAAGCTCTCATCTAAAGCCACTCCTTCTGTATATACTGAATCTCAGTATCTTTTACCTACTCAGTAATTTTGCTCCTGTACTACCACTTTCTCCTGCATCATTAACTACTCCTTCTCTGTTACATGCATGCACCTTAAAAAGCAAACAACCGTAACTTCTCAACTCCATCTCCTCTGCCAGCTACCAATGCATTTTTCCCATTCTCTTCATGGCAAAGATCCTGAGAAGCATTGTTTACATTTGTTTTCTTCACTTCCTCATCTCCTAATCTCTCAGTTAACTCTAATCACACCACTTCATTGAAATAGCTCTTGTCTTCTACTATGTCGTCTACCTTTTTGGTTTTCTTTAGCATTAGATTGGCCTGAAGTACTGTGCCATGATTGGAAACTGCACTTCTTCCAGAGATTTTCAAATTTATTGACAGGTAATTGTTTATAAATTCTTAAACTTTAAAATGTTTTTACAGATAATTGTAAATAGCCTTAAACTTTAAAAATGAATAGAAAGAATACATTTCACTGTACAAGATTCAAAGAATATCAAAGTAAAAGTTCTCTTTTCTCTTTCCCACTATATAGCATCTTCTCTCCAAAGGTAAACAATGCTAAAGTTTAAAAGTCTCCTAGATCAATTTAGATATATTAATATAAAGTTTTAATTTTTACATAAATGGTACTGTACTACATATTTTGTCCTGAAACTTACTACTTTTCACTTACTATTTTGTCTTAAAAATCTTTTAGCTACTTCAAAGTATCAATTCATTTAATCATTTCTCTGTTGATGGACATTTAGATTACTTCCAATTTTGCAATATAACAAAGAATGCTGCAGTAAAACATTTTTTACATATACATCTTTGTGCAAACCTGCATGTATCTACGTAGATACCTAAGTAGCAAAAAAACTGGTTTGAAGGGAATGTAGATCTTAAATTTTGAAATATGTTGCCAAATTATATTCCAAGAAGGTAAGAGCAATTGTTTTCACAAGGGACCTTTTCTTGCCACATTTTAACAATCACTGGTATTATCAATCATTCACCAATCTGTTCAGCAGTAATAATAAATGTCTCCTTGTTTCAATGTGTATTACATTAATTAATGAAGTTATGCTTCTTCTCATATGTTTACTGGTTTTTAAGACTTCCTCTTCTAAAAAGTGGCTTTCCATTTGCTTACTTTTGTATGATGTTTATTCACCTTTGTTACTGATTTGTAGGATTTGTGATATATGATTAAAAATATTTTCCCACAATCTGTCATTTGTTTTTTCATTTTGTTCAGAGTGCTGATAGATGTTTGTATCTATTAAAGTTTATGTATATCATCAATTTTTTTATTTTGTGGCTTCTCTCCTTAGTGAAGAGTTCTCTACTCCAGGATATAAATATATCCTTTTATTTTCTTATAAACTTTTAATTTTTTAACATTTATATATAATCCACCTAGTAGTTAAGTTGGGTACATGTTAGGTAGGGTTACAAAGTTATTTTTCCAAACATACTGTCAATGGACCCATCACCATTTTTTTAAATAGGCCCAAACCTTTCCCCACTGATTTGAAATCAGACCTTTATCATAGAACTACATATATACATACATATCTATAGCCATCCTCCCCAACCCCACTAATCTTTATATTAACACTAGGCATTTACTAGGAATCCTTTTAGGCAATATATGTGACATATTTTCTTATTTGGATACTACTGTTGCCCCTTCTGTCATTAAACACTTTTAAAATGCATTTTTATATTTTTCTTTTAAAATGGTTACTTTTTAATATCCAGTTTGGCATTTCATCTGGTCTAAGAGTAGACCACCTTAGGATTTCATCTATTTGAAATGGGAATTACAGGATTATCTTCCAAAAGAAAAGACATGTAAACAAGTTTTGTACCAGAAAGTATCCACAGTAATGCACTGATATAACGGCCTAATTTAAATGAGGTAAGATACCTAGCACATAATAAGTACATGGAAATGCTCAATAATAATAATAATAATTCTACTCTAGATCTCTTTCTTTTCAAATTTCTTACCTGCTGTAAACTGAGAATGAGGGTCTTGGCACACTGAATTTTATCAATCTGCCTGGTTTTACTCAGTGTTTCCTTAATGATATCACCATAGTCATTGTAATACTGTGGGGCAAGAAAGAAAACAGCTTTAAAACTGTTGAAATTTCATGAGGTAAAGAATAGGTTAGTGAAAGAAATGGAAAGGTGAGTACACGGGTGTTTAATTTTTCATCTTAAACCTAATGAGGTTAAAAAGGTATTGTCTAAAATTAAAGAATACACATTTGGTATTTAAGATTATGAAATAAATAATAAAAAACCCAAGAAACTAGGAATTTCGAGAGAAGAGGAAGTAATACAGGTGAATAAAATTCCTCATTCTTTACAACATGGATTGAACAGTCACCATTTAAAAGGTAACAAATCAAGAAACAGAACTTTGATAGCAACTTCTGGAAAAACTAAGACCAGACAGTTAAAATTGCTTCCTTCTGGGGAGTGGGCCTAAATAAGGGGAAGGGCAGGTTAGAGTAACAGACTTAACTTTTCATTTAATACTTTTGCATACTATCTCATTTCCCCCCACAACATGGCCTATATTATACTATTACAATATAAAAAGTAAAAACACCGACTTCGATAGTGATTGAGAATGATTCAACTAATTTCTTTATAACTCAAATTTTTGACATAGAATTTAAAGAATTTTCCTTGTGAGTAAGTAATTAGGAGAAACTTTATTTGAAACCATTAAACCTGGATGTTATTTCCAAGGTAAAGCCTAAAACCTATAACCTATGTAAAGATGTGACTATATTAGCCTGACCCTGGATTTTTATAATATTCAAAAAGATGAGTATGCTTCCATGATGTGATGTGTGAAAAAAAGAAAATATCTCAAAAGAATCATCCTTTTGGTACAATTAAAAATTATCTCAATGCAGAAAAAAAGAGAAAGATATATGCAAGCACTAAAGTGGTCAACAGGCAGATCAACAATAAATTCAGAGTTTTAATGATCACATAAAGAAGTGAGGCAAAAAGCCAAACAGCCAAGAATATATAACAAAGAGCTGTAAACAACTATTAAAATGCAAACAAAAAGATTAAAGTGTATAATGAACAAAGATGTGTAAAAATTGCAAAGGATGATAAAAGGTTTGGATAAAGCTCATTTCTTGAAACCAATGCAGTATTGTCAAGGAATGATAAGGAAAAAAACTCGGTAAAGCTCATATTCATCCAACCAAACCCTGTTTAGACTTCTGGAAGCCTTCTCTGGTTCCTCACTTAAGTCAGTCTCTCTCTCTGTTGCTTGCTTTGTAATTTGTACATCTATCACTACAATAATCATGCTGAGGCTCTATGGTCCAGTGCAAAGAGCTCAGCTTTAAAGCTAGACAACTTAAAATCAGATGCCAGTTTTTGCTCCTTTAATAGTAGCGTGACCTTGGAAAGTTATTTAATCTCACTGAGCTTTAATTTCCTTATCCGTAAATATTTTTTCCTACCTCCCAGGGTTACTGTAATCAACAAAGTAATGTAAAAACCTTAGAACAGTATCTCAAATATAAATGGCATAACACATAGGCAGCTATTCATTATTAGAAAGTTTCTTTTTATTATGTTTACATATCAGTTTCTCTGTTAATCTGTAACCTCCTTAGCACAGAAATCATGCCTTAATTCTCTTGCTACTAACACAGTGCTCATCACATTGTAATTGTTCAGCAAAATATGATGAATGTTACCATGTCATAACTAGAATTGTTATTTCACTTATTATTGCCTAAACATAAATAAATATACAAGTGAATCAGTAACATACACAATATTCTGAACAGAAATACAATACTGTCTCTGATATGAGAACAAGGTAAAAATACATAAACTGAGAAGTGTGCCTATTAGGCTATATCATAAAGATTTTTGAGCACTGGTTTTTTTGAGGTTCAGGAACAAAATGGAGCTCATGGAAAGGAACACAGTCAGGAAGGTGAGTACCTACCAAAAATCCTGTCATATGAAGAATGGTTTGAAACCCTTTGACATCTCCTTACTTCTCTCAGGAAAAAATTCCTAATTTCTCACACAGCACATAAGGTCTAACCTGTCAGCTTCTTTAAATATTGTCTCTGATTCCATTCTCATAAACAATCTACGTTCCTATACCAAATTACCTGCATTTCCCCTACAATTCCTATTCCTTTGTGTCTTCATATGTGAGGTTCAACCTGCCTACATATCCTCTCACTACTTCTTTGCTTGACTGACTAATTTATGTTTATTACCTCAGACTTAGTTCAGAAGTCACTTCTAAGCAGTTTTCATTAATCCTCATATTTCTTAAAAGTTGGGTATCTGATTTACATATTTTCAGGAATCCCTATAGATACCTCGATTACACTGCATAAATGCAATTATCTAATTATTTGACTATCTCCAGCTTTAGACCACTTTGAAGCAGGAAGTTAAAAAAATCTTTGTAACTTTAGTGCCTAGCAGGTGGCATGGTACACAGTAGGCATACTTATAAATCTATCTGAAGAGATGTCTTAGGGAAGATAGATTAGCTTTCTTCCATAAGAAGAGTCCATGGCCTCATGAAAGTAAAAAGGCATTCTTTCATATAAATATAAGGAACTCCTACCTTATGGAATTGATATAATGGTACAGAGTGATAAAAAGTTATATAAAATAAGAGAAATTTTAAATATATCAAAACATCAATAAATCACAGGTAAACGCTGCCAATTTTAGCTTACGTCATCATCCTTTCATTTTTAATTGAAAACTTATCTGCCACTTAGGTGGAAGAAGAAAAATAAGAATATGAAACTATATTATCTTAATAAATACCCTTACCCATAAAAAAAGAATATGAAACTATACCTTCATGTAGTGTTTAAAGATGTCTGCAGCTGCATGCATGTCAACAATATCATAAATGATAAGTTTGCTGAAGGCAGCAAGTAGATTCCTTCTCTTATGTAAGGCCTCAATTTTATTAGCTTCATCTTCTTCATCACCCTCTAACCACAGAAAACAAATTAGTTATGAACTATGGCCCTTTATCCAAATGATCTACGTAATAAAAACCCAGCTTATAACTTTACAAATAGATACAATTCAATGTTAGAAGGGATAAAAACTCTGAGTTCTACTGATTATTTTATGGTACTATATTTAGTCACGCATTTCTTAAACACTTAGTGGGCACTAAGGTTCCTATATTCTAGGAGACTGTCGTAACAAAGACTGAGTAAGATAAGCAAACCATATATAGGTTTTTTTCTGATACTTTTGTCATAATATGGTTGTCTGTTTACCTTAAAAATGCTGTCTTTTTGTTTTCAATATTCCTTATGTGCTAATATATTTCCACAGAAAAGAAATTTCTGGAAATTTTTAAGACATAGCGGGAAAGTTTTCTTTTAGATAAATATACAGGGAGTAATGGAAACTACATGGAGAAGTTAGTTTTCAGTTCTTGTCCTAAACATGGTTACAACTGTAAGCTGAGAAATGAAGTATATTTTGTAAACCATGTTATGTACATATACATTTTTTAAAAACACTTTATCAAATACTTTCAAAACAAGTAGTGTTTATTCCTCATTTTAAAGATTCTCAGGCACTCTTGCTTTATTTGTTTCTAATCCTAAGAAGATTTTATCGTTTGAAGCCTTGTGGAGAAATTTAACACATTTGCTTCAGGCTCTGTATTGACCCTCTTATGTCTTGGCCCGCCTTTTATTAGGGACAGTGTTCTTTTCTTCCCTTCTTCACATGTGTATATATTCATTAAAAAATTACTCTCAACTTCTCTCTTCCTTTTCTACTAACTGGTCCTGCTGTGAAGTATTAATGCTTTGAGAAGTTAGAAATCTGTTTGCTTAAGACAAGTAGCAGGTAAATTTGATCTCCTGAGATTAATATGGACTCATAATAAAGACACTTTGTTTCACAGTCCGGTATCTTCTAAAATGTCCTGTAGAAGAACATTCTAATAGCACCAAATAGATCTGTAAATCTGATAGGTCACACATCTTACTTTACAGAGCTTCAATATTCTATTTCACAAATAACCCATTCTATATAATATTTATATCCAGTCTAATTTTGTTAAGCTTTCATTCTGCAGGCTCAGCACAATTTTGACTGATGAGTTTGAAAACATTCTTTTAGCACTTAATATCTTAGAGTCATATTTTGTTAACTTCAGTAATGTATGATGGCCACTCACGAACAGAAAGGAACTCACTCTCTTCAGAAAAATTGTAAACCTGGATGTAGCTCAATTAGAAAAAACATCTATCCTACATACACATTTTACACATGTGGGAAACGACAAATGTGCACAATTATTCACTAGAGCATAGTTTTTAATGGCAGATTGGAAACTAGCCAAATGTCACTCAATATGAGATGAATAATATAAATTAAGCTGTATTTAAACAAAAAAAATACTATGTGGCTGTTAGAATAAGGGAGTTCTGTATATAGTGATGTGGTAAGACCTCTAAGGTACTATGTTAAAGGAGAGATACTTCACTGTGTATATTTTTATTCTTGTTGGTTTCTGAACTACATGAATGTATTATTAACTTATTTTTCACAAGAGAAATTTTAGTACATTTTAGGATTGAATTTGAATGTTTTTCTTTTATCTTTTGGAGTTGGTAAAACAAAATCAACATTGATAAGATGACAGCTTCAAATACCCATGCTCTGGTTCTCCTCATCTTGGTCAATGAAAACATGATCCATCACAAAACTGAGGAGTTCAGACTGAAGTCCTGTATCTGGATTAAACACCAAAGGCTGAAGGCCCTCCCTGCCACCTGTCATTAATTGGTGGCTAAAAATCATCAAAAGATCACAGAGTAACATGAAAGCCTGGAATGCAAAAGAAATTCATTAGTAAAACATTGTACAAATATAGCTATAACTACAAATAGATGCTAATGAAAATATATTAAATTACATACGGTTCATTAACAGTATCATAATAGAAATCCTGAGTACTTAAATTGTAGCTACTTAATTTTCAAACATAATAAAATTATTTTTCTCATTGCACACTAGTCATATTTAAGACTCTCCACTCTCCTAAATAGAACCTATTTCTTTCACTTGGCTGTATTAAAATAGTTTAGAGGTTTTGACTTAAACTTAGAAAAAATGAGTTAAACTCAACTCTGGAAACACAAAATTGAAATAATGAATTAATCACAGGTTAGAAATCAATCATATACTGCTTAATCAAAAAATAACCATAAATCTTAAGACAAACTGTCTAATTCAACAAATTACAATGTAGTACTTTAAATCTGTAAGGTACTATTTTGGATTCTTCTGAAAAAATCTAATGTAAAACAAAATTTGGAACAGTAGGTTAAAACTGAATTCAAGATCATTCACATTAAGAATCAGTAACTAAAAGCTTCCCAAGAAATGTTATTGCATATAGTAACTTTCAGTACATATCCCCATAGAGAAAAGTATGATTATGTTCTAAATTTATCCTATTAAATGGATGTTATAAAATAAACCTGTGCCATCAATTTACTGAAATTGAAAGATTTTCTTATGGAATAAATGAGGGCTTTGATGCCTCAAAACAATCCACTCATTTCCCTCTAAAAATTTATTCTATGGGAAAACACAATTTTGGTATGTATTTGAAGATGGTATGTAATACGTGGCTGTTCACCTTCAGCGAGAATCATGGCAGTTCATGCTCTAAGTACACGATCATGAATACATAAATTTAGAGTCACTTGAAAAGAGGAGAGCATAAAGGGATCCAGAGAAATATATTTTTTTAAACTGAGGCTGTACTTCTGGATGTCACCAAACAGTGACGATGCAGAAACACAAGTTTTTGGTTTAAATGTGCTGAGCTAGGTACTTTGAGACAGCGCTGGTTGAGTTCAAAATGTTCAGAGAATAAGGTTTAGGAAAGACCATCTCTGCTTAATAAAGAAAACTTAATAAAGAAAAGACCTGTGATAATCTATTTGTAAGAAGAGACAGCAAAGGGTAAGTGCTATTGTACTAACTAGATACAGACTGTTTTTCTAGCCCAACATCATAATAAAATATAGAACGGAAAGGGTAAAAGTACTTTTATATAAAAGTACTTCCTAATAGAATAGTATATTTAAATTGTTTACAAAATTACGTCATGAAAATGATACCGCTTTGGGCTCCACTTTGACTCTCTTTGGACTACACCCCTCCCCAAGGAGTGAGGAAGCAGTCTGTTGGACCAATGGAATTTGCTCACCTGCATCCCTACTTCTACACCACTGTCCAGGCATAGGGATTCAGGAATTCCTTGCCTTAACAGACCTGATTCTGCTCTCAGAGGCTGCACAGGCCTCTCCCTTAGGCACTCTGCATCCCCCGTGTGTACTCCTAGGCCCCAGTGTAGTCAAGGAGCAGCTGTTTGAGGGAGTGATGCTGATAGAGTTTGGACAGGTGGGCTGAACTGTTCACATGTGACATGTGGGCAGTTCCTCCTGGTGTGGGAAAAGAGCTAAAGGTGAGATGAGAAGAAGGCAGGCCACATGACAGCTCCCCAACCCTCCAAATTCTGGCACAGAAGTCTTAGAAATCAAGAATCTACATCTGAACCTGGGCTTCCAGGCCATTATGACAGTATACTTGTCAAGGTACAAAGACTTATAACACGTTTGTTAGCTGCTTTATAATTTAAATATTTAGATATCTATACTCTTGTCCCAGGTCCCAAAAATGTTAGAAACAGACCTTCATGCTAAGAAGTGCTATAAAAAATTGAAGATCATCTTCTCTCTGTTCTTCAATGCATTTTGAGTTATTTTTATTGAAAGCTCTTAACTGATAATTTCTTACCTGTTCCTTCACTGGAGTATTAACATTAGATAGGCACTGTTGGCAAACAGCCAAAAAGGATTTCACTGTTTTCCTCAAAACCAACAAATCGTCCTGTAAGACACATTCAAATTTGCAAGCATGAAATATAGTACCCCAGAAAACTGATTCAGAAGAAATAATAAATGGAAAATAGTCAAATTAGCTTCTTGTTAAGGAAATTCATAAAACCAAATTCACTGTTGGGAACCAAGTCATACAGTTATTTCCTAGTTCTCCTAATGGAAGGGTCAGCGAAACTAATAATCCCAAATAGTTCTATTTAGCTTTGGAATGCTCAGTATGATTTCCTCCAACATATTTTCCTTTATAAATATGGTTTACTTAGGCTGATACTAAAATTGTTAGTCATTCCTATAACAAATACTAGCTGGTAGTAGAGTGAGGGAGCATGCTGAAAAAATCAATTAAGCAACAAACGTGTACTGAATTTCTCTCATGTTCTCAGCACTCTGCAAAATGTCTAGGGGAAAAAGAACTTTAAGATAGTGTCCATGTCCTCAAAGAGTTAACATCTTAGTAGGGAGTTAGACCAATTAGAGTAATTAAGTGTTCAATTATTTTGTATTAACTCTAACGGTAGCAGACAGAGCCGAGCTGGAGGGAGCTTCATAGGAAGATAATTTTTCATGTAAGGTGAGTGAATAGGATTTAATTAGATGGCCATATAATATTTGATATGAAACATCTGAAAAGTATAAAAGGAAATTTAAATTTATTAAGCATCTATAATGTGCCAGGTACTGGTTTGAGAACTGTTATATTAATTTATTATTTACATTGATTAGAAGTAGTTATTATTAGCAAGGGTTTGAAACCAGGACTGATTGATATCAGAGCTCTTATTCTTCTCATTGACTAATGACCAAGATGCCGGCAGGTAATTCAGTATTATATTCATATTTAAAACAATAATGAAGAGTAATTAAATGAGCACAGGCTGATGTAGAAATCACTTTTAAAAAGTACTCTATGAAACTAAAATTTAAGCTACTCTATTTTGTACAGATGACAGTACTTAATTCTTTTTGGGATCTTTACACCCCAAATAATGATACTTAAAAATTATAAATATATCCTCTAACTAAAATTAGTGCAGTATTCAGAAGAAGGAATAAGCTTCTATTGTGCAGAGTAGTAAAAAGGACACTGCCTGCAGAACTTTTAATGTTTCTGAAGATGAACTTCCAATAACCAAGCCTCAGCACTCCCTGCCCTTCTTTAATTTCAAAGATTCACAATGCACTAGGGGAAGGAGACAAGAGAACAGGCAGCTGCAATAGGATGTAAGGAGTGCTATGTTGGAAAGCCTAACCAAGAGTCAAAGGTAGTCACAGAAGGGTTCCCAAAGGGACATGTAAGCGGAGTTCTAAACAACAACTAAAAATGACCGACCTGTAAGGAAAGGTGTTTCAGAGGGCACAGAATGTTCAAAAGCCTGGCGGTGCTTTTGAGAGACTGTTAGTTCACTATAGCTGGGGTATAAATAGAGGGAAGAGTGGTGAGAGAAAAGCGGAAGAGTAAAAGAGGATCCATTTCTACTAAAAGGGAAGACTTTAAAATGCCATGTTAAATCATTTGGCCATTATCCTGATGAAAATAAGGAACTACTGAATAAGGATTTTTATCAGGAAAGTGCTCAAATTTAAAGAATCATATTCTAGGCAGAAGGGAGAATGATGTAGAATAGGGAGACTAGTTAATAGTAAAAAAAACCTGCTGAGGGCTTATTATATAGCAAATACTATGTTCTAAGGGCCATAAATTTAAGTCTCACAATCATGCTATGAAGTAAGTGGTGATATGCCTATTTTACAGATGAGGAAACTGAAGTTCAGAGAACATACAGATTCTAAGAGACAGGGTAAGGATCCAAAACTAGGGTTATTTGACTCTGAAGCCCATACTCCTAATCATTATACTTCTGCACATATGAACAAAAGCCAAAGACATAATCTAAGATGAGGGCCTGAAAATAAAATACTGGCAGTAAAGATATAAACAGAGTGAAAAGAAATTTAAGCAGCAGAATGGACAGAATTCAGGAACTAATCAGAACAGGGGATGCTGATGTTAATCCTAAATTTCCAGGTAATTGCCAACTAGATGGATTATAGTATAAGTCATGGAAACAGTTAACATAGAAACAAATGCTAAGGTGACACCTTTAGAGATGATGATCTGAGAACCCTGAAAGATATCCAATTGGAGATGTCTAGTAGGCAGCTGGATGAGTTCAAAGTCCATGGAAAAGAATTTGAGCAAGAATAGAGATTTGGGAGTCCGAGGCATTTAGATGGCAACAGAAGCAATGGAAGTAGATGAGATTATTCAAGAAGAACATGTAAAGAAGGCTGACAAAAGTATCCTGGGGAACACCAATATTTAACAGATGGATGAGAAAGAAAATCATATGAGGAAATAGAAATGGTCTGAAAAGTAGAAATAAAACCAGAATATGGCATCCCACAGGTAATGAAACAAAGTATTTTAAAATGAAGGGAATAGTTTAACAATGACAAATGCCACTAAGACAAAAGACAAGATAAGGATTAGAAAGTATTCCAAGGATAAAGCAACCGAGGTTGAGAGAAATCTTGGGGAGAACACTTTCAACAGAATTAAAAGGTCTAAAGTCAAACTGCAATGGGTTGAAAGGAAGATAAGGAAGACGGCAACTCTTTCAAAAAAGTTTGTAAAGAGTCAGAGAAAAATAGGATGGCTGCTAGAGAGGTCTTCTGGGGTGTTTGTTAATCTTTTTAATAGAAAATATTGGAGAATGCTGAATAAATAACTGAAAGAAAAACAAAATGCAGGGCATACTACTAACTAGCTATGTGATCTTAGAGAAATTATTTTATATCTCAGGATTGCAGATTTTAAAAATCTATAGACAAGAGGGTTGAACTATGTGTTCTCTGAGATTCTATGGCATTCTATGATTCTGTTGAATTAATCCTAGGCACTCAAATGAGAACACAGAGGTGCTACCTGGTAAACGTCATATTCAAAGGATGAATGTTCACTGTTCCACTGTCAGTACCTAGAACAGTGCTTGGCACAGAGTAGGTTTTCAGCAAATATTTGTTGAATGAAATCTAAGTATAACATAATACAGATGACACCACAATCCTAGGGACAAATATGTAATGTGTTCATTTTATCAAACAATAAATAGAGTCAAAAAGTGATGCTAGGAGTTTATTAATGTTCCTTTATTACCTTAAACTTCAGGTTTGTGTGCAATAAGAAGCAGTCTAGGGAATCAGCTATCTCTGGAATTGGAGGCAAGATTCCTTTAAAGGTCAATCATAAAATAAATGTGTCTCATGTAAAATGATTACTTGCCAACTCATCTGAAGAGCTGCAAATTTAACATCACAACTAAGTAAGGAACCTACTGATGAGCAATCAGCAGTAGCATTTTAGGAAGAAAGTGGAAATGGGAAGCAACCAAGGAAATAGAAGCTAAAGGCCTTCTTTAGCACTAGTTTAGCCTAGATTTGGATGCAACTTAAATACTGAGTGCTCAAGAAAGTTAATTTAATTGGAATTAGTTAGATTTCACTGAGAAAAATATAAATACCAATAGGTTTAGGTAAATAGGCACAGATACTATATATTTAACAGCATTAGCTAATCTCATCTGGTAAATCCCTTTGAACAGCTGGAAATAGAATTTAGGTTCTTTTGGCTTTCAGAATATAGTACTTTATTCATCCTACAAACTACATTCTGCTGGCATCTTCTGCTACATAAAGTTACTATGGCACTTACTGTGTACCAGGAACTAATCTAAGCTTTTCATATATTAACTCAACTAATCCTCTCAACTGTGATGGGTACTGATATTATCACTCCCATTTTATACATGAAGAAACAGGCACAGAAATGTTAAATGCAGGCAAAGACACAGCTAGCAAGTGAAGGAGTAAATTAACCAGAGCAGTTTGCCTAGAATCTGTGCTCCTAATCATTTTGCTATGACTCTATAATGTGAAAAAAATAACATATTGAAGAAATTGGCAGCATTATGGAGGTAAGAAATTTGAAACTGAAATTACCCAAATATATTTATATATAAACAAAAATGCCAGTCAACTCAAAACACTGAAAAAGAAAAACCAAAGAACAAGGTATGCTAATTATTCTAAACTGCAATTTTAAGAAATTAGAATGTATAGACAGTGCCTCTAACACTTTGAACACAATGAAATTCTACTTAAATAGATTCTTTCTAGCTAGAGTACCTGAATTACAGGGATGCAAACTGAAGGCAAAGAGTAAAGAGTAATCTCCTCTCTCAGTCATATAAGGTATATAAAGACTAAGTATACGATGCTTCATTTCAAATGCTTTTTCCTAAATGAAACTAGTATTTCCTCTTATTTTCAGAAAGCAGCTTGGCATAAAGAGCACTTTTTCCTAAAGTAGCTGTGGAAAGGAACTCGAATGGGTAGGTGGTAAGATTACACGGAGATTTAAATTATACTATCTTGGTTATATTCTTTTGTATCCATTTTGCAAGCTGTTTCACTAGCTCAACTTTATTTTTTGCTTCCCTGTAGATCTAGCGAAATCAAGAATTAGAAGAATGAAAATTGATACGCTCAAATGTGAAAGATCTAACATAGTTTTAGTTTTTCAGTGATCTATTGACCAAAAAAAAAAAAAAAAAAAAAAAAAAAAAAAAAAAAAAGAGAGAGAGAGAGAAATTTCTCTTAATGAGTTATAAGACGATATTTTAAAAATATATCCTGGTCAGCAAAATCTCAACAGTGAAGACCCCAAATAAGGCTGCCACAATTAAGATGGTGAATTTATCATGTTAGCTATATTAGTTTTCTTGAAGGTACAAAGGCTCAGACTTGACCTACCCTAACATCTTGGGAAGAAAAACAGATCCTAAATGTAGATTGCTACAATTATAGTCAGTGAGGAAAGAGAAGACTTTAATCCCTTAACATACAAAACACGTGCAGATTTTAAATGGGTGATTCCTTTTCATTTTTATGTGTCTAGAGGAAGACTAAATTTAACTGTCCTTTTATCCACAACTATGAAATTAAGATAATAATTAGATAATAATTAAGATAACATCCAGAAACTGCACCCATGAGAAACCTACTAGTTAAATACATAAGATTAGTTCAACATTATTTGACAAATATGTATTTTCAGAATAGGCAGAAATAAAACAGAATAAAGTTGTAAGATAAGGCCCTATATCAGGTCAAACATCTTAGAAAACAAAAATAAAGCCTATTAAGAATTTATCAATTTTTATGACAAAAAAGGGGCACAAAACTAAACTAGTTACCAGAATGGGCAAATAGGGTTACTGACAAACAAGACCAAGGGGTTATCTTATTAGGTCAGGGGCTGGCAAACTTTTTGTGTAAAGGGTTGGATAGTAAATATTTTAGGCTTTGTGGGTCATAATGTCTCTGTTCCAACTACTTAACTTTGCCACTGGAGCAAGAAAGCAGCCATAGTCAGTACATAAATGAATGAGTATTGCTGTGTTCCATTAAAACTTTATTTACAAAAACAGATGTCAGGCCAGATTTGGCCCATGTGCTGTAGTTTGTCCAGTCTGTATTGGACTATAAAGCTCTTTGGAGGCATAAACTGTATTATGCTTATCTGTACTTAGCATAATCACTGATATATAATGTGGCTCATAAAGTTAGCTTTCAGCCCAAATAAGTCATTATCCATATTAAATATGATAGAAACAGATGTAACTAAACTCATTGACTTGGGACACATCAGTGAGCCAGAGAAAAAGCCTCACCCTACATAAACCTTATACGTTTGAAATTGCTTTCTTGTATGAATAACTGCTATTAGGTTCTCTTTTGAGGGTAAGAAGAGAGTGTGCCACTTTTGTAAACACACAACAAAATAACTATTGGATATTTAAACCCCAAATGTAATACTTAGTTTTCAGTGTTGTTGCCGTTCCTGGAGATCTGAATCCCCACCTGCTGACTCCTGCCACTGCCTCAAAGGCTAATCCACTTACGATCCATGAACTCTTATGATGCCTACTGTAGTTCCAAAATATCTTCTAATTTTCCTTTCCTGTGATGTATAAAGATGAAAGAAGCTAAAGGAGGGGTCGGAGGAACAGGGGAAAAGTAGTGACTGTTAGGACCAAAGTGAGAAACCTGAATTTCCAAATTTTCCAAAACACAGATGGAGGACAAAATCTACCCTGCTGTATTTGAAACCTACACTAGATATTGAGCATGTTTACATACTCCCATAGGCTTATATAATAATTCATTTAGTATCAATTCTTGGTTTTGGCAGGGGAGAAGTTAAGAAAGCACAGACTAGGACTGCAATTTAATGTTATCAAAGCAGTTATTGTTTACTGAAACATTTCTTTCTATTTAATCTTCCCAAAAACCTTAGCCAGCAGTGAATACCACATATTCAAAAACTAAAGTTCAGATGTGAAGTAACTTGCATACCTTTGTCACAGGGGTCAGGAATGGAGCCAAAATTCAAACTTGGAATTAATTCCAAAGACCATGCTCCAACACAAAAAATGCTGGAAACATGTACTATTTATAAACCGGGAGTTTCTTATATATAAAGCTTGGGTCAACAACAAGAAGTCATTTAAATATCTAGTAATTATAGAATGGCCACTGAAAAAAAATTTTCAAAATAAAAAACCTACTGTGGAAAGGAAAAGGCATTACTTTGTCACTCAGGAGATATTAAATAGAATAAAACACTTACTTCTTTTCTATTCAAATAAATGGCCTGAAAGGAAAGTAAACTTTTTTTTATCATTAATTAAAAAAACTCCTCCAATCTTTGTACTAAAAAGTGGGGAGTGTTGTGTTTTGTTTAAATATTCTTAATGTTGCTTTAGGTCTCTAATAAATTCAGTTAAAACAGAATTTTACATTATAATAATTGTTATTTAGATCTTCTTAGTCCTGGCCCATTACTTAGATCATGAGGTAATTTAAGGAGTTAGAGTATTTATAAATCAGGTACTTTAAAGACCAATGTTCCTATGTAAGTAAAAACAGCATCCAACTGGACAGGCTAGCGAAACTGAGAAAGCCTCCTGCTGTCCTACAAGGGGTGGGAAGGTATTCCTTATCAGAAAGCAAGCTCCAAAAGTAGAAGCCCAGGAACAGGGCTGCAAACACAGCATGGAATTCTTAATGGAATGCTGGAATCATGACTTGAAAGTCCTCGTCTAAGTTGAACATACTTTTTTCTGATTTCCAGACATTTTTAGAATGTTAGACTTGGATAAAATTTTGGACAAGTTCAGAATTCAGTATAAACAGCCATCTACTACTTAAGTATTCTAGATTTTTTAAAAAAGAGAACATTCTGAGAGCTGAACAAGAAATGGATATAAAAACAAGACCTGGATCATTCTCTCTTAACTTTCCTAGACCAGCCAGTCAAGCATGCACTTGAGACAGGACATAGTATTAATAGGAACAAAGCTACCAAAGAATGACTCTGAAAGCATGGACCAATCAAAAGGAAAGGCTTAAAACTAACTAGACAGTTATTAAGGATAGAATTATCAAGAAATAAAAGGTAGGGGAAAAGATCTGGAAAAGAATGAAGCAAATCAAAATGGTTATGCACTACTAAAATTTTATTCCTACAGGGATAGATATTATTTCCCACTTCTGGCCCCATTCCCTCCCACCTCAAAGCAGTTAATTCTGCAGATGGTTATAGATGTAGGTACTATCTATATTTCATTATTGTAGGAATTTGGGCCAAGGACTTGAGTGAGCTATCTCTTTCTTATTCATTGCTATTCTAAAGGGCTGGGAAGGGAAGAGGAAGGGAAGAGGTCTAGAAAGCAGCTTGTAGATTTTCATACATTTAAGCCTATTTCTAGTACACTTCTAGGAATATATGTTTGTATGAAGAACAGCAAGGTTAAACATGTCTCCTATGGGGCTTGGCCACCATCAGCTCCATCTTCACCCTAACTTCTCCGTCCCTGTTTGCTTGGAGGTAAACAAGTTGGAATTTGCAGAGGAGAATCTTCAGTCAAGAGGATAATGAAGGAACAAATTTTGCAGTAAATATGTTATACACCTCAATAATAATTTGACTCGTAGCTATCTGAGGGATGTTGACTTTCTTTAATTTAAAGACTTAGGAATAGGGCCTGGGTCCAGAATGCAGGGATGTTTACCCTAGGCTATTCCTACTGCTGTCTAGAATAGAAACGTGCAGTGGAAGGCAGAGAGCACTACAAATATAAGACTGCAGAAAGTAGGACAGCTCCTCCCAGGAGAAAAAAAAATTCAGGATAAATTCTAGATCCCCATGCCAAAAAAGGGAACAGGGGCATTATCTTAGCCCTAACTCTTATTTACCTGGCTCTTTTAAAAGTCTTTGTATATGTCCAGAAGGAGCTGAAGGAAGAAGGATGTTTTCTGCTACAGAGAAGAGAAACTGAAGTCAGCTTCTACAGGACCAGCACTAGGGGGCACTGGAGCAAAGTATACTGAGCATGACCTGTGAGACTGCCAAAGAGCTTCAACTCTGGACATTAGGGGAACAGAGGAAATACCCATTGGTGAAACCCAGTACACTTCCATTTTAAATAAAGATCTAATCCTATTCTTGATACAGTCTTCTCATTTACTTCATTTTACAAAATAGTGTTCACTGTTGAGTTAAATTATAACTTGAATTTAAACTTTAAATATAACTACCATTCATATTTCCCTGAAAGACAGAGTTCATGATAATAGAGAAGAAAAATAAATAAACTTTAGAAAATACTCTTGGAAGAGCAATTTGACAGTAAGTATTAAGCCTTAAAAGCCTTTGACCCAGCAATTCCATTTCTAAGATGAAACAATGTAAAACACAAATAAGCTTTTAAACCAGAGTGTCTATCACAGCATTAATTTTATTAGTTAAAATGTTTAAACCACTTAAATATCCAATAGAGGAGTGAGGTAACATAAATTATGGTATAGCTACACTATGGACTACCATGCACACATTAAAAATACTATTTATAAACATTTAATAAATGAAAAGTTATTAATTGATGAGGGGATACAAAATTGTAAATACATCATGATCTCAATAAGACTCAAAAATACCTAAGAAAAAGTACTAAAAGAAAATATATCAAAATATTAACAGTGGATATCCACAGATGGGAGGATTCGTAAATTTTACTTTACTTATATAGTTTTTCAAATGAACATGTACTCAAGAGAGCTCAAATTTATGAAAACCATTCTACCTTATATTTTATACCAAAAACTAATAAGCATAATTTATTCATTAAAAATGTAAGTGACCTCTTCAGAGATTTAAATGAGTTTCTATAAATGTAACAATGAGTAGAGAAAAACAGATAGTAGTCAGCTGGCCAGCTTCCTCACTAGATAAATAGTTCATTCCATATTAATATAATTATTTAACAAAAAAATTAATTCATGTAATAAGACTTTGAAGTTGTCTCTATGTAATCAATACTACAAGTGTTAAATATATAGACCCCAAGGGTCTGTTGTATTACATTTAAATTAAAAGGAAACAAATTAAAGGGAAAAAAAAAAAAGGATAGAGAATTTTAGGTGCACCATTACCAAAGTCCTCCATATACTTTGTGTAACCCACTGGCATTACAAACTGAGCCATTTAAAATCACAGTAACTTCCCATTTAGATACCTCTAGGGATGAAAGAAAACTGCCATGTGACATAACTTTTGCATACACAACTGATAACAGATATTGCTAGTTTGTGTTCAATAAGGAGTCAACCAATATGTTTTCAGAAAATTTGTTAAAAAAAAAACTACAACAGAACTGTGTAAAAGTAGTTGTATTAAAAGCTTAATAAGATTTTAAAGAGTGATAACAAAAAGACTATTAGACTGAGATTCAAAAGACCTGTGCTGTAAGTCTGTGACTTTAGACAAGTCCCAATTTTTTAAAGTATTAGGTCTCTTATCTGTAAAATGGGAATAACAACATCTACCTTACAGGATTATTAAGAAGATTAAATTAGAACATTTATATTCAAGTGATTAACAAAATGTAAAACGTCAACAAGGCAAAAACAGCAATGTTCCCATCTAGGCCTTATCTTAAACAAACAGGTTTCATCAAATTATTTCCAAATTCTCTTATGGCTCCAATATTGCTACAGCAAATAAGATACAGAACACACTAAGCATCTTTCTAGTATTCACCCAAGTCCAGCAACTTCGTGAGTTATATGTGATAAACCAAAACCTAACATAAGGGTGGAGAATCAAACTATTTTTGTACCAGTAGTTTTTAAATATTAATTTTTGTGATAGTAGTATCACTGTTAAGTATCAACAAGAAAAACAAAGCCTCAGATAGTAACAAAAGGTATAAAGCAAAAAGTAAATTTCTCCCCTTCTTACACCTGCCCCAAAAGAATTTCTATTTCCCAGAGATAACCACTATTAAGATTCTTGTGTATCTATCCAAACATTTTCAGTATAGCAGTTATTAGCCCTAGCATAGTTTGCAGAATTCTAGAGAGCTAGACAAAAATGGCCCAATATAACTTTTAATTTCATAAAAAGTAATCAGACACAGACAAGTGATTTTTCACTTGTTATTACTATCTGGAAATCACTTTACAATTGATAAAATGCTTTGATATAAATTTATCTGTTTTAAAATTACATAAGTGACTTGCCTCAAGATTAGTTACACAACAAGTTAATGATGTGGCTGAGAGTATAGTTAGGAAGTTGATACCGTATATGAAATGCGATAATGATAATGTAATCTATATACATGTACAAAGCTTATGTACGTGGCTCTTAAATTTTCAGAGATATCTTACACTGTATAGGGAGGATTAGAAAATGTGGCAAATCCCAATCTTGTAATTATTATAAATGAGAGTCACTAAAATAATTGTTTTAAAAGGAGGAATATTAGCAACCAAAGATTAGTTTTTAAAGTTTTTATACCTGTTATGAAGATTCATGTTTTTCATCACTTTGAAAGAAACATTTTTAAACTCTAGACACAACTGATACATGATTACTGAATATACTTTGGATTAAAAAAATTACCAAAATTACTAAGTGAGAAGAAATAACCTGAGAGACACTTAAATAAGGGGAATTTCACATGTGATATAAATGCACACAAAACTATAAACAGAAATCAACTGAACAATAAATAATAAATCATCTAAAATATACTGTGGTATTCTTTCTGGCATAAAGAAAATCAGTGCTGGCCACAAAATCTGCATTGCCACTGTGGTAATGACAACTACAAAATCTGTAGTATGATTAATGACAAAAATGAAGTTATCTTTTATTAGGAGAATGTGTCAGATAAAAATTAAACCGAAAGGCAAGGAATCTCAAAATAATTGTTGTAACAGGATTAAAAAATACAAAGTATCTAAAGAAGTAGGTCCAAGAATAGAGATTCTCACTCTAACCATGGAACATGATTGTAAAAGGACAAAATTTAAATTAAACTTAATGGAATAATTAACCATTAATCATGCTAAAGTTTTAGGCCAGTATATATCCCAAATTTACTAAAATCCAAGGATCAACATTTAGCTAAAATACAAATAACTCAGATAACCAAAATGATCTCAGTGGGAAAAAACAGCATAAAAATCAACCAGGTGAAAAAATCAGAATAAAAGTAATTGTGTACAATGTATAAACTCTTGCTTTCAAATTTTAACTGACATATTCAATCTCATTTAATCTTACCATATCAAAGAACATTTCAAAAACTGTGAAAATGTAATATAGTTTTAAAGTGGGTTTTGTTACCAATGAAAAGTTAACTTTGATTTTTGCTTTTCAAGATGAAACTGTCAATAAAATAGAAAAAACCAGGAAGTTAACCAATCAATAATATTACCTTCCTTCTAACTGAAGATGAACAAAACCGCCAATTATTTCCAAAAGCAGAGAAATCCTCAAACTACTTCTCAGCAGGAACAAGAAGAAAAAAAGTCTTTCTCTGAAAAAGACTGCTCCATATCAAGTAGTTGGTTCTATATGGAAATGTATTATTAACTTCCTTTACTGGTTAAGTAGCTGCTATTTATTTAGATGAGGATATTTAAATATCATAGTATTTTTATTTGGTTCTTTATTAAGTGTTTGCTTTTTACTCATATGTTCAAGCCTCTTTGAATTCATAAAACAATTGAAACATATTTTATATTTCTCAGATAATTCCAATCATAAAATATTTTTAAAAAATCTGATTCTCTTCATGGTTTTATTCATTGTTTCTAGTTTTCTTTTTGGTTTTTCACCATCAGCTCATTTTTCTTAAAACTTTGTGGAAATTCTTTGAGGCAAGTCCCTTCAGAAAGGATTTATATTTGATTCTGTTAGGGGCTTAAGGATACCACCAATCAAAATCTTATTCTGTTTTTCTGTTTGTTTTTTTTTTTCCTCCAATGGACCACAGAAATAGTATGAATTTAGGATGGAAACCTAAATGAAAGTTAGCTCATGGTTATAAACTTTCGTTTCGCACCTTCTCTCCTTTAATTAATGGCAAATTTTAAGATACATTGTTTTGATAGTTTTGCTTATATTCCCCGATGAATGGAACTGGTATAGGTTTATTACTAATTTACCCTTATGCTGAGGGTAGCTCTTTAGGATCCCAACTTTATCAGGGAGATGTGCTACTTATTAGACATTCCACCTTGGAAGGGCCTTGGGGTTTGTCTAGATTAGAAAATATCCTCAAGGTTAAGTGGGCTTCCGTACTCTGCTTAACTCTCTTGGATCCTTATTTCACTTAACCTCTAGTTTGTATTCTCCTTTTTGTTTAGCAGGGTAATTAAAATTTTTTTAAAAAAAATTTTATCTAACAATGTAAGTTGTTTTTAAAAAGAGTATTGTTTAGTTTGGGCCCCAAGGTACCATAATGCCAGAACTGAAAGCTACATACTGTTGTCTTTCAATATTACTCTCCTTTTTATACAGTATCACCTACAGAGCTGTTTCAACTAGTTATTTCTTATAAGAATTTAAACTCTGTGTATACATACAACTCTGTGTCTATTGCCTGAAAAACTGTTTATCTTCCAAAGAAGTAAAAAATACTTACTCATAGGATAAAACAAGAATTGAGAACAATTATTATATATTTTATTAAAAATTATAGTTTATAATAACTGATAAAATGTTATTAAATAATGAATTAAACAAGATTATTTTATTTTAGTAATAACCCTTCTGCCTACAGAAACTCTTACTTACTTTGGAAGGAGAACCATCAGTAATTTTCACCAACTGCCAAAGAATCGAGTAATGGGAACACTGCAGTGCCTGTACGACTATCTGTATCAAATAAAAAATTCAAACAAATGAGACATAATTTACGTTTGCATAATATTAAGAGAACAATATTTATCATAGCTTTTATCTTACAATAAGGTTTCAAGTCCAAATTTTTGCAGAATTAATGAAAACATATAAAATATTTAGTTAAAAAAAGATAAACCAACATATCAATCTAGAGAATAAAGATATAATGTATCTTGATAAATATAAAACCAAGTGATACTATCCTTTAAAGAAAAATGTACTGTAACAAGAATACTTTGCTTAGTCAGATTTTTAAAGGGAGATTGAAGAAATTTTTTTCATAAATTTTATAACTAAATAATTGCTTATTTTGTTTTAAAAAAATTTTAATGTGAAATATAACGTGTACAGAGACGCTCATAGAACGTATACAAAATATAATGACTGAAGTACATAAAGATAATTCAGTGTCATATATTAGTCTTTGTAGATAAATATAGATATTCTTTGATATGACAGTCAATATTTCAACTTATATTTATAAGGCAATAAAAAAAGCAAATTCCATCTTCCTCCTCCTTATTAAAACAGTTTAACCTTATGAACCTGTCCTGGAAACTCCACAGGGTCCCCAGAACACATTTTGAGAACCACTGCTCTAGGAACAGGACACCTGGGTCATAGATATGTGTCTATTTAACTGTGTAGTAGACAGTACCAAAATTGTCAAAAGTGGCTATATCTTGACAGTTCCTGTAATGGCTCCATGTTTTCACCAACAATTGATCTTATCAGATGTTTTAAATCTGGTGATTTTATTATGTATAAGCAGTTTCTTACTGTGGTATTAAGTTACATTTCTCTGATTACCAATGGAAATGAGTTATTACCAATTTTCATTTTTTATTGGGACTGAATTCCTATTTTATGAAATGTTTATCCCTTTTTTCAGAAAGACAAATAGCAGAATTCAGGCAACTAAAGTTGATTAAGAATCATAATATAAAAGAAAATTTCATTTTGGATAAGTCTTTTACCATATTTTTGTTTAAATACATGGTACATTTTTATTGCAATAAAGCATATCTGATAATATGATATTCCCTTATTACAGTGTCTATCATTTCCCCTACTTGATAAACTAAAAACCATTAAGAATGAATATATGTAGAGAATAAATCAAAAGAGAAATCAGTAAGTGAAATAGTACAGGAAGTAGAATTTTAGCTGGTTTTACTTTAAAAGTTTTAGGTTTCAGGTCAGGTAAGTAAAAGATACTGCCAATGAGCCTACTCAGCATTAAAAATAACTCATTAGAATTAGAAGGATGAGTGGTGCTGCTTTTCATGCAACACTAATGAGATGATGTCAGAGTTTTATTAAACGTAATAATTAAATGATTGATTCATGTCAGAATGCAAGAAACAAGACTACTGAAACACCATCAAGTTATGAATATTAATACTAAAGAAACTGTCTTACTATACTTAGAAAATGCTCAATATGGTACACCTCTGGTCCTGAACACCTTTTGATAACCTTTAATTTATAAAAGGATATACACTTGTAAAGTGGTTTGTGTGGAAGAAAAATATTTAAAAATTTTTTATTGAATTTGAAACAACTTGCATTATTTAATTACTAAAAAAGTGCCATGCAAATTAACATTAATTGATGAGAAATTAAGATTAAAAAAAGTAATATTGAAGATTTGCTTGGTTTTGGTTATATCAATCTGAATCATCACAAATATCATTTCCTCTCCTTCTACATTTTTTTGACCTATATGCTAGGAATTATTTAAAGGGTGTTCCAAATTTTTGCACAAGTTTCCTAAGAAGTGGTTATGAGAGAAGAGAGATACTTGGTCACTTCAATACCTATTTCTAATAGAATATCCCCATTTTAATTTTCAATATATTGGTATTCATCATAAGTTCACTCTAAATGGGCTCCACTGCATTATTTTAAAATAAAAAGCTCACTCTCAATGACTGGGAAGCACTTTGCTTCCTCACAGGTATAATTATTTAACAATACAGCTGATGACACTTCAAAAGAAAATTCAGAAGCCTTCCTTCCAGGCTTTACATCAGTCATATTGATTTTATCCTCCATGCTAGTGATGTTATCCTCATTTGTCCAAAAGTCATTAATTTAGCAACTTCATCTTTCTGTAGTACTGACAAAACAAGCACAAGCAATAAAAACTGAAAAAGCCAAAAGAGATTATTCTAACCTATGAGTACCACAGTCCTTCTGCCTTTTCTTGATTAACATTGCTTTGACCCTGGAGAGGATCTTCAAATAATACTAAGTATTGGTCTGATGACTAAGAATTTCTTCCAACCTTATTCCTCTGACCTTGTGTTTCTATAAGGTAATGATGTTCCTGGAAAGACACAGTAATGTGGAATAAAAAGTAGTTAAGAAGCAGGACTGCCTTCTCCATCTTCTCCTCCCCTATCTGCCAAAAATGGGTCCCTGAATGACTTGGTAGTACAATGACACCCCACTTCCTTTAACTGTACTTTATGGTTACAGAAGTGAGAAATAAATTTCTATTGTATTAAGCCATTGAGCTATTGAGATTAATCTACTATAGCAGTTAGCACTACCTTAACCAGCATAAAAGTTCTTTATTAGCCCTTTTTCTTAATAATTACTTTATTTTTATATTTATTTTATTATTATTGTTTTAAATTGAACTATAGTTGACTTACAGTTTGTTAGTTTCTGGTGTACAGTACAGTGATTCAGTTATATATACATTCTTTTTCATATTCTTTTTCACTATAGGTTATTACAAGATATTGAATGTTGTGCTATACAGTAGGACCTTGTTTATCTATTTTATATATAGTATTTTGTAACTTCTTTATAATTGCTTATATCTGTTTAAAGGAACTAGCTCTTTATCTTTGATTAGAAGACTGAATCAGTGAGAATCATTCAAACTGCAGCTAATGATATATCTTGAAGATGAAGATGAACTGTTATTATAACCATATTACAACATGTAAGTTAAGGCAGAGATAAGCTCTTAGAATATTAAATTTAGAAAAACTGAATTTGCCTGGAAAATAAAATCTGATTAGAGACTAATAACAGGAAAATGATTATGTACACATAATATATATGCATACATTATCTACACATATAGGACATGTTTAAAATTCTGAAAATCCTGTGGGATTTTAATGACTGTTGGACAAATTTTGGCTCTTTGACTTTTCTGTTTGCTAGAGACTTTAAGGTGAAGGAGGATCAAATTTTTTAGTGGACATACATGACAAAAGAGTGAACTGAACTTAATACTAGTCTGCTTCTCACATCCAAAACTGCTCTATCATATTTAGACTAGGTAAATACAACTACAATTAATATCACCTTTTAAACAGAAACTTTAGGTACAAAATAATCAACATGGTTTCACTCAAAAGGATATAAAGCTGGCAAATAAGTACATGAAAAGATGTTCAATATCATTAGCATTAAGGAAATACACATTAAAAGCTCAGTGAAACACCACTACGTACCTACTAGAATGGCTAAAGTAAAAACTACTGACAATATCAAGTGCTGGTGAGGATGCAGAACAACTAGAACTCTCATACACTGCTGGCAGAAATGCAGAATGGTACAGCCACTCTGGAAAATGGTCTGGCAGTTTCTAATAAAGTTAAACATATACTTACCATAAGACCTAGCAATTGTACTTCTAGGCATTTACTTTAGAAAAATGAAAATTTATGTTGAAACAAAAGACTATATACAAATATTCATAGCACCTTTCATTGTGATAGCCAGAAGCTGGAAACAACCCAAATGTCTTTTGACAGGGTGAATGGATAAAATAAACTGTGGTGTGTCTACACAATGGAATACAACTTGAGTGGTAAAATGGCAAACCAACTATTGACTCACACAACAACTTGGATTAATCTCTAAGGCACTATGGTGAAGGTTTACATCCTGTGTAATTCCATTTATCTGGAAATCTCAGAAAGACATAACTACAGTGGTGGAAAACAAATGAGTGGTTTCCAGGAGTTGTAGGTGGGGAAAACACATACAAAGAAGTTTTTGGGATGATGAAACTGTCCTGTATACTGATTTTGGTGATGACTACGTAAATCTATACATAATTCATAACTTCATGTAAGAAGGAAAGTAAGTCAGTTTCACTATATAATAACTTAAAAAATAATAATAGATATGGCAAACAGTAGAGTCTGCTGTAATATTTTTCTTGAGGAGATCCTAAAAAGAGCACAAACATTGAAGCGAATCATAGTGATATAAAGTAACAATTCTTTAATAAAGAGGAAAGATTCCTAAATCCTACATGTGCTTTGGGAATGAGAGATCACCCAATGAGTTGTATTACCAACAGGCCTACTATATTAAAAATGTTTTTAAAAAAAATTAGAAGATTGAAAAACTCAGGTAAAAAATTCAAACAGTAAAAGGTTTTACCTTTAGGTCTATGGTCTATTTTGAGTTAATTTTATATATGCTGTAAAGTATGGAATGAAATTCCTTTTTTTTTTTTTTTTTGCATATGGATAACCAACTATTTGGATAAGATTATTTGTTGCAAAGATCATCCTTTCTCCAAAGAACTGTCTCAGCAGTCAAAAATCAACTGACCATATACGCATAGGCCTACTTCCGGATTCTCTATGCTGTTCCTTAGATCTATATCTATCCTTTTTTTCAGTATCACACTAGGTTACTGGTTACAGTCTTGAAATCAGGTAGTGTCAATCTTCTAACTTCATTGTTTAAAAAAAATTCTTTTGGTTATTTTATTTCTTTTGCCTTTCCATATAAATTTTAGAAGCAAGTTGTCAGTTTCTATAAAAAATCTTGCTGTGATTTCAACTGGAACTGTGTTAAATCTAAGATCAGTTTGGGGAGAATTAATATTTTAACAATACTGAGCCTTCTAATTCATAAACATGATATATCTATATTTATTAAAATCTTTGATTTCTTTCATTAGTGTTTTGTACTTTTCAGCATATACATCTTATATACATTTTGTCAGATTGATACCTAAGTATTTCATATCTTTTGCTGCTATTGTAAATGGCACATGCTTTTAAAATTTCAACCTCCAGTGTTTATTACTGAACAACTTTTTTTGGCCTTAAAAATACTTACTTACTTTTTTCTTCAACTATAGTTGATTTACAATATTAGTTTCAGGTGTACAACATAGTGATTCAATACTTTTATAGATATAAACTAAAGTAATTAAAATATGATAATTTTAACAAAACAATGACTATATTTCCCTGTACTGTATCCTTGTTGCCTATTTATTTGATACATAGCAGTTTCTATCTCTTAATCTCATACCCTTATCCCTTTCCCTCATTCCTTTTCCCCACTTGGTAACCACTAGTTTGTCCTCTGTATCTGTGAATGTTAAACAGTTGGTTTTTAAATTTAAAAAACAATAGGTGTACATGGTAAAATATCCAACAGTGTAATTAAGTTTCTTGACGACTACAGACCTCTAGTTTTCCAGTAGAAAGCCACTGTTAATAATTTCTTATGTATCATCCTAGAAATAATCTGTCAACTAAAAGATGTATGTATATATAGATCTACCTATCACACTTTTAAATTCACATATTGTTCAGCTCCTTGCCTTTTTCATTAAACTTCTTCTCACATAGACTATTATAGAATAAATAATATCAACATCATTCTTTCACTTATAGCTGCACAGCATTGCACAGAATCAAAATTATCCTATCATAGCTAACCAGTCCTCTGTTGATGGACGTTTAGATTATTTCAAGTTTTAAATTTTTATAAACAATTCTACAGTGAACATCTTTGTACCTACATCTTTGTATACATGTTCAAGTACATATTTGTAGTCTAAATTTCTAGAACTACAAATGCTCAATGAAGGCTATATGTCCTCTTTTAATTTTTATACAGACTGACAAATAACCATCTAAAGGGATTACACCAATTTATTCTCAGAATGGTATTTGAACATATCTCAGTACTTAAAAAAAAAACTCCATAAGGTTTTCTGATGCATACATATAGTTGAGAATTACTGGAACAGAATCTAGATTGGAGAGAGGATGAAACTGAGGTTACTAAGACAAAATAGGCAGCTACTATCATGATTCACAAGAGAAAATATGAGGAACTAAGAAACAGTAGTAAGGCTGGAAAAAAGACGGCAGGAAGAGAGACTCGGGGTACAACTTAAAACACAGTTCAAAAGTCTCTTGAAATTAAGCACTGCTTCTAAGATAACTTTATATCCTCAAGACCTGACAATCAAATACACTTTTGGTCAATAATGACCAGATGGTAAAGTGGATGTGTGTGTGTGTGTGTGTGGAGGGGGTCGTGAAAAAGTCCCCCAAAGTTCTGATATGGCATGCCCAAGGGATATTCGGAAGTGGGTAATGAAATAATTTCTAAGCCCAGTCAAGGAAATAATTGTGTAGTCTTCCAAGGAAAGCATGACTATATCAACATACTTCAAGAGAAAACATGACCCCATTATTTATATAATCAAAAGCAATAATTTGACTAAAATTAATTATATTATATTCTATCTATATTATATTATATTCTGTCTCAAGAACTGTGTTGACTTCCAGATCATGATAGATTACTGCATCTAATCTCTCACCACAATTCCCACTGAATCAATATAAAGAAAGTTTGGAAAAAATGAAAATACAAAATAATGAATTTGACATGGGGCAAACATCAGAAGGCACGGGATACTATAAACAGCAGTAGCAAATTAGCAGCAGAAAATTTGAAGAGACACTGAAAAAAGTTTAAAAGCTTGGTTTGAGTGAGTATGCAATAGCTATGTGACCTGAAGCAAGTTATTTATCTCTATGCTTCAGTTTCATAATCAATAAAATGAGAATAATGATATATATTCCATAGGGTCATCATGAGGCTTCAACAAATGTATGCAAGTACCTGGTACATAGTAAGTATGAAACAAATGTTTTCTATTATTGATGTCTTGATAGGCCTAAAGTTACTGACATAGGATTACATTTCCTTTTTTATGGGTTTAATCACATTGTTTTGTTATATAGAAAATATCTGCCAAAATAATTTACAAATTGTTTTTTACAGGTTTTCAATTTTTAGAATTTGGAAAGACATTTCTTGGAACTATACATTACAGCAGAAGTTTAATACTTTACTTTTCTTAGATGTTACCTAAGAGAAAGTTTAAACTTACAGATATACTAACAGGAAACAGGCACAAAGCCCACAAAACAGAATAAGGAGAATTTAACTATTATTTTTTGCATTTATTTTACAATTGTATGAGGAAATACTACAATAAATATTGAAATGTAGGTTCTTTATAAGCTAATGATTATTATATTAAGGAATTGCAATAACTTTTAATACTTTTCATAGGTTATGAATTCATTAGCCTAGGGGAGGTTACCTACAGCCATTGGAACATATTCTGCCAGAAAGTATGGAAATGCTCAAAAAATATATTTAAAGTACAGAGAAGCAGGAGGGAAAGACATTCCCTCTGGCTAAATCTGCAACAATTTGAGCACCAAAATAGGTAACAATAGTACTGAGTTTTAACCAGTTGAATAGAACAGGAATAAACTAGGAATCTACTGAAGCCATATGGATGCTAAATTTTAAAAGATGATTTAAAAATTTATGAAGATGAATGAATACATACATACACACACATATAAATAAAGGGAGAAGGGAAAGTTCTTCTTGATAGCAGAGGGCCAACAAATACATATAAAATAAATGACAGAGTTGGAAAATCACCACTTAAGCTATAACCATTTTGTGACCATGGTAGTAATAAATGAGTCCAGCAAAGTCATAAATGGATGCTGAAATTATGTCAAAGTTTAATAAGAAACAGGACTATTTACACAGTCTTAAAGAATCTTCCCACAGGTCACTGATTTATTAAAAAAGAAAATGGTAACTCCACGCAGGAGAGACTTGGCAGATCCCACTTAAAATGATCAAAAGTAATTAAAACAATTATCACCAATACTGAACAAACTACCATCATGTGTCTCCTGATGTGAGTCTCTAAAGACAGAATATCATTTATGTAGCATTCCTGTCAAGAATGCATAATCTAAATCTAAACGTGTAGATCAGACAAAACTAAATTGAGAACAGTGTATAAAATAACTGGTCTATACTCTTCAAAATGTCAATGTTATGAAAGACAAAGCCTGAGAAACCATTCTAATTAAAGGTGGCCAAAAAAAAAGACATTATAATTAAATGCAATGTGCTATTATGGTGTGGATCCTGGGTGGGGGAAAAATTGCTGTAAGATTATTAATAAATATTTTGTTTTATGTATGCATATTAATATACATAGGGGAAGAGAGAGAGTACATGCAAGCATATAAGAGTGTAATTGTGAAAAATTACTGACAGTTGAATCAAGCGAAGGGAATATGAGCTGATTTTTCTATTATAACTTTTCAATAATTTGACTTTAAAAATCTAGTATAAGAAATAATATAATTCAAAAAGACACGTGCACCCCAATGTTCACAGCAGCAGTACTTACAATAGCCAAAACATGGAAACAACCTAAATGCCCATCAACAGATGAACGGATAAAGAAGTTGTAGTATGTACATACAATGGAATACTACCTAGCCATAAAAAAGAATAAAATAATGCCATTTACAGCAACATGGATGGACTGGAGATCATCATTCTAAGTGTACGCCAGAAAGAGAAAGAAAAATTCCATATGATATCGCTTATATGTGGAATCTAAAAAAAAAAGACACAAATGAACTTATTTACAAAACAGAAACAGACTCACAGACATAGAGAACTTCTGGTTAACAGAGGGGAAAGGAGGTGGGAAGGGATAAACTGAGAGTTTGAGATTTGCAGATACTAACTACTATATATAAAACAGATAAACGACAAGTTTCTACTGTATAGCACAGGAAACTGTATTCAGTATCTTGTAGTAACCTATAATGAAAAAGAATATGAAAACAAATATATGTATGTATTTGCATGACTGAAACATGCTGTATACCAGAAACTGACACATTGTAAACTATCCTTGATAAAAAGAATGCAAAATACATTTTTTTAAACTTTGGTTTTACATATTCTAAAACTAATAATAGCTAAACTAGTACTGGCAAAAAGAAAAAACAGATCACTAAAAGGAAGGAAAAAAAAAAGAATTCAGTTAATCCTGAAGAGTGTGACTGCAAAACTCCTAAGTGAAATGGTTACCATGGAAAATGAACAAATATATGGACAATACAGTTCTCCTAAATAGATAAAAAGTAAATTTTAAGGTATCTTCAAAACCTATAACTGAGGGTTAATAACAGCAAACATTTTGGTAGCTGCTTGATATTGTTGCTCTAAAAGATTATTTTTTGGAGCTCTAAGTGAAAGGGACACAGTTGGAATCTAAAAAAGCAAGTTCACATGGTCATATGAAGGATTGGTTGAATACACTTCTTGGATTTTTGGTACTGGATATCTAAACAGATGTTTCTAAGAGCTGTTAAATGCTAAATAATTTCTAACTGTTAAAATGAATAGGAGTATAATCTAGTAGTGATGCACTCAAACTTCATACAAAGATTGTGTCTAAGAAGTTAAACCTAAAGCAAATGTCACATAAATATGTTATTCAAAGAAACTAAAATAAAATGTGGGTAGATAATACATGTGTAGTGAAAGTAACAGAAAATCAACATAACTTACACTGTGAGACCATAACAAGTCAGCTCTAAGACAATAAATGATGGTATAGTGAATTAAAATATAAATTCAGATATAGTTATAATCCCCAGATGAAACAGAGAAGTGCTATTCTTATTCTCTTCTTGAGGAAAATGAGGAAACCAAAAAAAGATTATCTTAATTACGTCATTCCTTTGCAACTTTGAAGCACAGTTTGAGAATATCAGTGGACTGCATTTAGGTTAGTGAAAAGTTTGAGATGAATGGAGGATGAAAGCTGAAGATTCAACAATAAATGAAGAAAAACAACACAGGGTCAAATATTTAGCCTATTCTCACAAACTACAATAAAACACCTAACATAATCAGGGACATTTGTTAGTAAGAGTGGATACAAAGTAAAGATCAAGGACATGAATTAAGGCAACTTAAAAGAATTAATCACAGCAATTATATAGCACTGTTTCTGTGATTAACTTTCAATATGAAAATATAATTTTATTACATCTGTTGACATTCTTACTGCTTTAGTACAATGAAGTGTCATCTAAGCACTCCATATTACCAAAATGGGAATGGATGTGCTTACCCCTAAACACCACCTATACCAAACTATGGGGTTGGTATATTGGTCTACATGACTGAGTGTCTGCAATGGACAGAATAACTCTTAATTCTTAACAACAGACTTCTATTGTTGATTGGCAATAATTGCAATTATGAATTAACAACTTAATTCTCACATAGAATTATAGTCTTAATTCTCTGTATGGTAATTAACTATTCTAAGTCTCTTTCAGACTAGATAAAATTTGCTGAATTCCTGCCCTTTCTACTCCAACTTATATATGAATGCAAAGAGGTCTAAAATCTGCTAAAGGCCTCCAAACTTGTTTAACTATGATTCTACCACAAAAACCAAGCCGTATCTAAGATTTACTATTATCAATACCTAGGCAATGCCTGAAATACAGCCATGATTAGAAATTTTCATTATACTAATTGATGAAGTGTTGAAATTGCTACTATAGTTACTAACTGTATTTTTCCTAAAAGAGAATGTGTTCGTCAATACTGAAATTTTGACATATTATAGCAAAGACTATTTTTTTCCACTCAAATCTGAAAATATAAGATACCTATCCATAACATTCAATCACTAGGACAATAATTCTCAAATGAGGTGGCTGCATTTAAGAATTTTCAACTACTTTCTATGATAGGCTTTTGATAATCCTACACGATCTCAGAAAAGCTTAGCTTTCTAAAATGATACAGAAGGAATATTAAAAAACTCCTACCTGTTCTGGCATAGCTCCATGTTCAATTCCAGTCTTCAATAATCTGTAGCAATTACCAAACAGATCCCATTTTGTAAGATCATGAGCACTGAAATAAACAAAAGTGCATTAACTTTATTGTAGACTGAAAGAAAATTTAAATTTGCTGAGCTCAGTTTCCATGGGGGAAGAATAAAGTTAACTTCATTTTCTAGTAGAACTGAGAAAGATCTATAAGGAAATGTTCAAGTACCCAAACTTAAGAAAAAAAGAAAGAGACAAAGACAGAGAGAGAAGGAGAGAGTGAAAGAGAGAGAAAGACAGAAGGAAAAGAAAGGGGGAAAGGGAGAGGGGAATGAGAGGAGGAAAGGAGAAGGAAGAGGGTACTGAAAGAGACAGAGGAAGAGTGCAAGCTCATATAGGAATTCATTAAAATAAATCAGTGAAACTTCACATGTTTAAGTGAAGGTCACCATTATATGATCAATCTAAGCTCTTACTCCATTTCTTTCTTTCTTTTATACTTTAAAATACAACGTCCACTCACAATTTCAAAATACAAGTACATGTGTATTCTTGAAAAAGATTTGTATTCACAAGACGGAAATAAAGAATGACAAAATCAATCAGGGTAAAGAAAATATGGCACAGTTCAAAAACTTTAGTGTTGCTATTTACATGGGCTAAGGACTTCTGAATGAGGTAACATTGACAATGTAAATTCTCATGAGCTCTATTACTAAAAATATTAAGATTACCAGCTGTCAACTTTTATTTTCAAATGTCAAAATATTTTCATAAACAGAAGCTTTGACACTGGTTGTTAACTTTTATTTCAAATGTCAAAATATTTCTTAAAATATAACTTTGTTTCCCCATGGAATTCCAAACATATACTTGTGTATATAGAAAAGGCTTAAATTTTAGACACTGCTTTTGAAATCCGAAGTATTCGTTAAATGCAAGGGCTACACCTAAACATTCTTTTTACAACATAGTTCTTCATTTTCTGTTCTTTATGGAGAAGATAAGCATGTCTCATTATAATACATATGCAAATTACAATTTGAAAATACACCTATTTCATTGATCTAAGCCTTTCTTTCTTATTCAAATCCAACTGTTCTGTCTACATAGTAAGAACACAGTAACACAAGACAAACAAGAACAATTCAGGAAAAAAAGCTCATAGAAATAACTTTTATGGCTTTCCTCCAAATCTTGATTCTTATTTAGTAAAATTTCCAAAATTTGAGTTATCAACTGAAAATTATACCTATAAAACTCTAGCTTATAGAATAAGCCCGTCTCATTTGTTAATAATACTGATTATCTTTTACAGTGTACAATGTACATTCATTACACTGAATGATAAATCTTACTCCTTAAGCAATCAAATTATAATAAAAACCCCATAATTTATCTGGAGAAAATATGAATAATAAAGAGAAAACAGTACAACATCTCAACATTTCTCTAAAATTTCCATTGTTACATGGATGTTAAACATTACAAGTCTGTTTTATGTTGACTGACAGATTATTCATTAAGTCTACTTTAAATAAAATGACATACTTGTGAAAAGAGGTTAACCGCTTTAACGTAGAAAGAACATTGTAAATATCATCATCATCAGCTTCTTCTCCCTGTAAATAAAAAGCAGACAGCACCTCAATACCATAACTTTACTCATCCTCAAATTCATATGAAGTCTATTAGTACTTACTGCCTAAAGAAAAAATCTTTTTATCACACAAATAGTACATATTCACTGTTGGTAAACAAGAAAATGAAATAAGCAAAAAACAAAACAAACAAACAAAAAAACCCCCAAAAACAAAAAACCCCATAATCATAACACCCACAGATAATCACTTTTGTATTTTAAACAATGTCATAAACGTGATTTGTGCACTTTTCTGATGAATAATGTCAGGATAAATATCTTGAAAACTGCTCAGTGAAACGATATGTATTTTAAAGATGTTAATGGTTATTTCAAAGATCTTACTGATTATCAGTTACTTCTGTAGCTTCAAAATCATAATGAAAAATTAAAAATGGTTGAAAAATATTAAAAGTTAAAATTAAAAATTAACAGTAGGGAAAGACTGATTACATGCATTAAAAAGAAATCCTATCAACCTGGCCATCACTGAAAGGTGTGAGAATTCCAGATACCTTATACAGATTGAAAGGAAGGGGCAAGAAGCAGGAATCACAGAAACAATTATAAAAATAACCAACTGGAGATACTTGCTGCTATCTTGGGCACACCACTGGTAAGCAGTCATCCTTTATAAATACACTTAATTTTTATGTTCTATTCATTAGCACATCATAATAGTTCAGTAATATTAAAATGTAAATTAGGTTCCAGGAATAGAAAATGAAAAAATGAGTTAAGAAAAGCCATACTTTAAAGTTTTCTTAAAAGAATTAAAAAAACAGACTTTTATGAAACAGGTTTTTAAAATAAAAACAAAGTATAACTAAAGCTGATGTTTATAGGATGAACAACTGCAATAATGCTAAGTTTTAAAAGGAGTAGAGAATTCTACCTAATTTTATTTTAAAGTGGAAATACTTAGCTATCTTGAATAATTATTAGAAAAAATTATTATATGTACACATTAACTTTAAAACAGACCTCTTGCAATAGATCTTCCACAGAATGATTGAATCGATCTACAAACTCGTCAATCAGTTGGCTTCGAGCTATGTCAACTCTGTTCTGGATGGTATACTCTTCACTGCATAAGATGCTATAGGTTTTACTGCAGGCTTCTAGAACATCGGACTCGACATGTTTCTCCACAACAAACTTAATTTGTTTTAATAAAGCATCCAGATGCTGAGGAGGAAAAAAGGAAAAACTATGATATTTAGATTAATAACAAAAAATAAAAATAAGCATCTGTCAAATAACAAATAAGCCTATAGATTACATGAAAATAAAACAGTCCAGTTAATAAACTGATTATAATAGAATTCAATTTTATAGTGTCTTACCTTTTCCATTCTACCTGTGCTATAAATTTCTAGATCAAAGTATTGTGGGATTTGTAGCAAGTTTGCTACCTTCTCTGCATCTGCAGAATACTAGGAGAAGAAAAAGAAGTAACTGTTTTAATACTATGGTGTAATAAGCAAACTCAGTGACATATCACAAAACTAAATGAAACTGTACCTTTGATAGCAACATAGGAAGTGTGATAATAAAATGCTCAGTCAGTTTGTTTCTATCATCAATTTGAGTTTTCCTTTCTTTGGCAGTTAGCACCTAGAAATAAATTAAAATGGGCAAAGAATAAGAGTGTCATGTACTAACTGATAAATCTACAATGTTACAAAGAATGATGAAACACTGGCAGGTAATAAGAGAATTTTCCGAAGAGCTTAACAAACTATTAAAATAAACGCATCTAGTTTTATGCGAATTGCTAGTAAACAAACACTATTACTTTATTAAATAGCTACTTATTTTAGATAAACTACTACTTGTTCAGATGAAATAAAAACAAAAATAATTTTTTGTAAAAAACCACAGTTATAAATATAAAAATACTGGAAACAATGGAGAAATACTTTTTCTAGAGTTTTAATTTCAATATGTTAACAGTGATCTTCCGTATGTTAAACTTTTCTAAAAATACTTTAGAAAGTAATGCTTTTTTAATACCATCAGCAGCTAACACATTTTTACTTATTTTTAAAGCATATATTTAACAATGTCTCTGGACCCATTTATATTTAATTGTTCTTATAATTAAGCCATAAATCTGTTAGGCAATAATCAAGATAAAGAATAAATAAAATAAATATAGAATAAATAAAATAAATAAATAAATAAATAAAGAATAAATTAAATAAATAAATAAATAAATAAATAAATAATAAAATAAATAAAGAATAAATAAAATAAATCAAGTTTTTGGTCACTGAACAGATTAAAGCCCTTCACCTTAGCCTGTATTCTACTAGTTAAACCATACGTGGTTCAAAAAATAACATATTAAAATGCAGTTCAGTTAGGATAACTACTTTCCCAAAGCATTCTGCAGTTTGTTATTAGCTTGAAGGAATTTACCATCACAACGTTGAATGGTTTTACAGAACAGAAACTCAAAAAAATTGCCACTTTATAAATGTGAACCCCAATGTTTGAGAACGTATGAAAGCAGTAATAGAGCCTCCTATCTGATTCTTCTTCCAGGGTTTTTACTTTTCAACTCCTTAAACAAACAAAATCACTTTGGAATGATCTACTGTCATGTTTAGTTCTGTACAAAGCAATTAAAGAGACTACATATAAAGTAAAATATATACCTATAGATGTACTCAAGATACTGAGAAGTCTTAAAATTCATTCAACAATATATGAAAGGTCTAAGGATGTTTTCAGTGTAACAGCTATCTTTGTGTCAGACACTCTACATACATGAATTCATTTAATCCTCACAACATCTCTGATAGGAGAGCAAAACTGGCATACCTATGAAGGGGTAATTTACCAATATGTAACGAAATTTTATACATAATTTTCTTTGACTCAGCAATCCCACTTGTAGCAATCTACCCCAGCAACACACCTTGTACAAGTATGAAATGACACAAGATTATCTGCTGCACATTATTTCTAATAGCAAAAGTCTGGCAACACCCAAAAGACTCTCAATAGTGTATCCACATGTTGGATCCTATGCAGCTAAAAGAAAATGAAGATTTCCAAATAAAGTTGTGGAGTAATATCGAGGATATACTGTTAAATGAAAATGTAAGGTACAGAACACCATATAAATTATGCTATGTTTTGTAGGAGATAGGAGACCGAGAGGCAGGAGAAGGAAGAGTAAGAATACACACATCTGTGTGTGTGTATGCATTTAACTGTATTTGTAAAACTGAGATGATAAACCAGAAACAAATCAAAATGGTTACTGGTAGCAAAAGGGTGTAGAGGCATATAAGAAATACATAAATATATATACATATGTTTAGAGAAATATATATATAGAGAGAAGTTATATAAATATAACTTTGCCTTTTTAACTATGTGAATTTTTATATTTTTCAAAAAAGTGGGAAAAAAACACAAAATCAAAGAGGTAAAAACCCTGTTATGCTAAATTCAAGTCAGAAATATCAATATGAATATATGATTTAAATATATGTGTATAAATAGACAAATACATATATACCTTAGCTCTGCGTACTAAGTGTCTAGCAGAAATGATAACCAATTGACAATGAGAATCCTTAGCGACAAGATTTTGATCTTTATATATCACTCTCTATCAAAAGGAACAAGAGCTAGTGGGAGACTCCTCACATAAGATAATGTAGTATCAGCCTTCAAGGTGATTCTGAATGACCCCTGCCTCCTTGTATTCATGCCCTTCATAGAGTCTCTTCCCAAAATGAGTAAGGCTGACATGTATGATCAAAAGAATATCGGGGGAATTATGTTGTATGACTTTTGAGGGCTAGGTCATAAAAGGCACAGAAGTGCCCACCTTACTCACTTCTGGATCACTCATTCTAGCGGAGGCTGGCAGCCTTGTCTTAAGAACACTCAAACAGTCCTACGGAGAGGTCCGCATGATGCGGATCTAAGGTCTACCAACAATCAGCACTAACTTGTCAACCATGTGGGTGTACCGTTATGGAAGTTGTAAATTAACTATCAAGCTTCCAGAGGTTAAAAAGCCTCAGCTAACATCTTAATTGCAACCCTATGAGAGATTCTGAGCCAAAAGAACAGCTAAGATACTCATAAGTTTCTGACCACAAAAACTATATGATAATGAATACTTACTGTTTTAAGCCTCTAAGTTTTGAAGCACAGTAGTCCCTCTCTTACCCATCGGGGATACATTCCAAGACCCCCAGTGGATGCCTGAAACTGCAGATAGTACCAAACCCTCTAAATACTATGTCTTTTCTGGTACAACTATGCCTATGATAAACTTTAATTCATAAATTAGGCACAGTAAGAGATTAATAATAACTAATAAAATAGAACAACTATAACAATTACTGTAATAAAACTTATGTAAATCTGATCTCTCTCTCTCTCTCAAAACATCTTGAACAAATTTAATGCCTTTTCCATCTTCACTAAGCACTCCACGTACTGTGGCCATCACTTTTGCAGTCTGAGGTGTGACAGCAAAACTAAGACAAATTTCTTTTTCCTTCCTCACAATTTCACAGATAGAAATTTGCTCTTAATGTGGATGTTAGTAACTTCAGCATACAATTTTTTTCTTTCCTTATTAAGTCTAGAACTTTCACCTTTTCACTTAAAGGAAGCACTTTATGACTTTTCTTTGGAATATCCGAATGCCAGCATCACTACTATTGTGCATTTGGGCCATTATTAAGCAAAGTAAGGGTTACTTGAACATAAGCACTGTGACTCTGTGACAGCTGATCTGATAACCCAGAACAGCTACTAAATGACTAACTGGCAGGGTACTCTGGACAAAGGTATGATTCGTGTCCCTGGCAGAATGGAGAGGGACGAAGCTGGACTGTGCGAGATTTCATCACACTTCTCAGAATAGCATGCAATTTAAAACTTATGAACTTTTATTCTGGAATTTTCCATTTAATATTTTTGGACTGTGGTTGACTGGTAACTAAAAGTATGGAAGGAAAAACAAAAAATAAGGAGGAACTGCTGTAAATTTTTTAATAGTAATAGATAACTAATATAAACAGTAAAGGTAGAAAGTGAACCTGAGATATTTTACTCTGAAAGAAAGCACTAAAAAAATGATACCATGTCAAAATGACAAGAAGTTAGCCTGAAGGGGCTATCAGTCAAAATTAAGAAAATATGTATTTTTAAAACTTTTATTTTGGAAAATTTAAAAACATTAATTCTGTCGTCGTTTTATCAATTCCCCTAAAGTTTTTTTTTCTTCTGTAGCATTTTAAGGCAAATTCTTGGTATATCATTTCACCTTTAATATTTAAGTATGTCTCTAACAGGTGAAGATAAAAGAATAATCAAACTTTATATCTCCAACAAAATTAAACAATAATTCCTTACAATCATTTAATATCAAGTCCATAGTTTTCTCAATCTCCACTTTTTAGAGTCTTTCCTATATTCATATTTAATGTAATTTTTATATGGTTAAATTTATGTCAGCCATTGGGCTATTTGTTATCTATATATCTTACATTTCCCCCCTCCCTTCCTGCTTTACTGCCTTCTTTGAGGTTAAATATTTTTTAGTGTACTATTATACTTTTTCTCTGTTGATTTTGTTTTTCTTTCTTAGGTATGAGTGGTTGCTCTAGGGATTAGAATATACTTCTTCAATTTATTATTATCAACTTCAGGTTAATAATGAATTAAATTACAGCAAAATATAGCAGTTTTGCTCCAACATAGTTTCCTTTCCTTTATCCTTCTTCATGCTATTGTCACATATATCTATGTATCTTATAATCTTAATACTACAGTGCTATAATTATTGCTTTAAATAATTTCATGTCACTTTAAAAAACTAAAAACAGTATATAGTACACATAGCCTTTCATATCCACCCACATATCTACCATTTGGTACTCTCCATTCCTTCCTGTGGATTAGTCACCATTCTTTAGAGACTGAAAGACTTCTTTTAGTATTTCTTCTAAGGCAAGTCTGCCAGCAACATGCCTTTCAACCTTTCTTTAAATGAAAATACTTTTATTTCACCTTCATATTTGAAAGGCAATTTTACTAGGTTTAGAATTCTTGTTTGGCAATTTTGTTGTGTTTTAGTGATTATGTCATTCCACTGTCTTCTGGCCTCAACTGTTTCTGATAGGTCACCGGCTAATCCCACTGCTGCTGCCCTTCACATGAGTTCTTTTTCTCCTGCTGCTTTCAAGATTTTTTGTCTTTGTCTTTCAACAGCATGACTATCCTGTGTCTAGAGGTGGATCTTTTCTGTTTACACCACTTGGGTTTTGTTAAGCTTCTTGGATCTGTGGACTAATGTTTCTCATCAAATCTGGGAACTTTAGGGTAATTATTTATTCGAATGTCTTTCCTTCCTGTCTCTTTCTTTCACTCCTTTCACTTCTTCCTAGGACTCCATTACACAAATTTGGTGTGCTTGATGTTGTCTTGCACATTTCTGAGACTGTTCATTTCTCTTCATCTTCCTTCCTGTTTTTCAGAATGAATAATTTCCATTAATCTATCTTCATGTTCACTGTTTATTCTGTCATATCAAATCTGCTACTGAACTCATCTAATAAATTAAAAATTTTTGTTACTGTACTTTTCAACTTGCAAATTTCCATTTAGAAATATGGAATTATTGAGATTCCCTATTTGTTATCATATTTTCTTGTAATTCTTTTAACATATTTCCTATAATTCTTGACTAAATTTATAAAAAGTGCTCTGAAATATTTGCTAAAACCAAAAACTGGGCCTACTGAGAAAGCCATTTGTACTGTCTGCTTTTTTTCCTGAGTATAGTCACACTGTACTGTTTCCTTGCATGGCTCCAATTTTTCTAGAAAAGTGGACATTCTGGGATAATATTTTGTATTAACTATGTATTTTAAAATTATTTTTCTAAGTTTCATTTAAACAAATTAATCTTAAACTGTATAATTTGTCTCCCATGATATGTGGCTTCTGCTTGGAATTTTTATTCTAATTTTTGTTTTTTAGCCTGTCCTCCTGGGCGTCTCCTCTGTGTTTCAATTGAGCACTGGTCAACTAATGATTTGGGCAAAGGTTGTGCTCAAATACTTCAAATTTATAAGGCTTCTCCCCTCTGAGACCTGATCTGTTTGTGGGGTAGAGAGCATATTCAAAGTTCAGACAGTTCTTAAGTTTGCTTGACTTTTATTTTCCACTGAGTTCTCTCAGGTCTCCTAGTCAGTCAGGAATGTGTGGAGGGTTTATTAATGGCTTTCTCATTTCCAGCATTTTGTAGTTAGATTCTTGCCTGGTCCACTGTTTTTACCTACTGTGGACACAACCTCTGAATATCACAGCTATGGGTTTTCTTTGTTTCTACCAAGTTTGCCATTTCTAGTCAAGTTGTGGACATTTCCCTCTTGTCCCATATTGAATCTGCTCCCTTTGACAGCAAAGCTGCTGGTATTTGCAAACAGTGCCACTTTGGTAAAACTACAGATGTCACCAATCAAGCTTGTTGGCTGTGTGTGTACTGTAACCCTAGGAAAGAAGGCTGTAGACTCCTACTGCTTTAGCTTTACCTGAAGCTTTAGCAGTTTTTCAAGAATACAGGCAAACCTTGTCACATTATACTTTGCAGATATGGCACGCAGGCATCCATTCATTTATTTACTCATTCATTCAAAAAATTGGAGCTTTGTGGCAACCCTGTGTCCAGCAAGTCTATCGGCATAATTTTCCCAACAGCATTTGCTCAATGTATGTCTCTGTGCCACATTTTGGTAATTCTTGCTATATTTCAAACCTTTTCATATTATTATTGTATTTGTTGTGGTGATCTGTGATCAATGATCTTTGATGTTGCCACTGTAATTGTTTTGGGGCACCATAAACCACACCCATATAAGATGGGGAACTTACTCGATAAATGCTGTGTTACTGCTCTACCAAACAGGTGTTTCCCCATCTCTCTCCCTTTCCTTCAGCCTTCCTACTCCCTGAGACTCAATACTATTGAAATAAGGCCAATTAATAATCTACAATGGCCTCTAAGTGTTCAGGTAAAAAGGAGAGTCACACATCTCTCACTTTAAACCAAAAGCTAGACATGATTAAGCTTGGAGAGAAAGGCACGTTGAAAGCTGAGACAGGTTGAAAACTAGGCATCTTGTGCCAGTTAGCCAAACTGAGAAAGCAAAGGAAAAGAAAATACTACTTCAGTGAATACATGAACGATAAGAAAGTGAAATAGCCTTATTGCTGACATGGAAGAAGTTCTAGTAGTCTGGACAGAAAATCAAACCAGCTACAACATTCCCTTAAGCCAAAGCCTAAGCCAGAGGAAGGCACTCATTCTCTTCATCTTTGAAGGCTGAGAGGAGTGAGGAAACCGCAGAAGAAAAGTTTGAAGCTAGCAGAGATTAGTTCATGAGGTTTAAGAAAAGAAGTCATCTCCATAACATGAAAGTTCAAGATGAAGCAGCAGGTGCTGATACAGAAGCTGCAGCAAGTTACACAGAAGCTCTAGCTAAGATAATGAAGGTGGCTACTCTAAACAGAAGATTTTCAATGTAGACAAAAACAGCATTACATTAAAAGAAGCCATCTAGGACATTCACAGCTAGAGAGAAGTCAATGCCTGGCTTCGAAGTTTCAAAGCACAGGCTTACTCTCTTGTTAGGGGCTACGGCAGTTGATAACTTTAAGTTTCAGTCAATGCTCATTTACCATTCTGAGAATCCTAGGGATCTTAAGAAATATGCTCAATTTACACTGTGTTAGTTCCAGATGGAACAATAAAGCCTGGTTAACAGTACAACTGTTGACAACACGGCTTAGTGAATATTTTAAATCCACTACTGAGACCTATTACTCAAAATATTACTGCTCGTTGACAATGCACCTGGTCACCCAAGAGCTCTAATGGGCATGCAAAGTGAGAATAATGTTTTCATGCCTCCTAACACTACTTCCATTCTGTAGCCCATGGATCAAGGAGTAATTTTGACTTTCAAGTTTTATTAGTTAAGAAATATGTTTCGTAAGGCTATAGCTATCACAGATAGTGACTCCTCTGATGGATCTGGGCAAAGTTCATTGAAAACCTTTTGGAAAGGATTCAGCATTCTAGATGCCGTTAAGAGCACTCATGATTCATAAGAAGACGTCAAAATATCAACACTAACAAGAGTATGGAAGAAGCTGACTCCAATCCTCACGGATGACTTTGAGGGGCTAGAGGAAGGAACTGCAAATGTGGTGGAAATAGCAAGAGAACTAGAATTCTAGGTGGAGCCTGAAGATGTGATTGAATTGCTGCAATCATAAGATAAAACTTTAACAGATGAGGACCTGCTGCTTATAAATGAGCAAAGAGAGCAGTTCCCTGAGATTGGATCTATTCCTGGTGAAGACTGTTGAAATGACAACAAGAGATTTAGAATATTACATGAAGATTACATTACTTGAAAGGACTGACTCCAATTCTGAAAGAAGTTCTATGGTAGGTCAAATGAGATCAAACAGCATTGCACGTTCAGATAAATTGTTTGTGAAAGGAAGAGTTCATCAAAGAGGCAAACTTCATTGCTATCTTTCTTATTTTAAAATTTAAAATTTAAAATTTATTTGGTGAATTTCCAGAGCCCTGATGGTTTTTGGATAGTATTTTCAGTTTTATACTTTTTGATATAGAGGAACTGCTTGCCTCTTCACACTGCAAGAGACAGTCTTTCCATCTGTGATTATCTCAATTCATCTTGAATACAAATAACACTTGTATTATTATTCCCATATTACAGATAAGGAAATTAAGGCACAAAGAAAATAATCAACTATTCAGAGATTACACAGCTGGTAAGTGGAAGAGCTTGTAGAACTAGGCAGTTTGCTTTCAGAGCCTTTCTGTACTTCTAACAAATAACAAATGTGAAAATTCTTAAGATTATAAATTAGAGAAGCAGGCACAGGTGCTATAGGAACATGGATGAAAAGAATCTATTTTTGGAACCTGAGTATAGTAGACAGGATATAAAGATGAACCTCCACAGCAAATACTATTTACAAAAATTCCATGTTTTTAGGGATACATACACCAGTAAAATTTTCAAATATTTAAGACAGTTTATTACATTAAAAGCTTTTTTGTAGATTTCTCACTAATGTAACTTACTCTCTTGCCGGTACCCCTTCCCACTGGAGGATGTGCCTCAGCAGCTTGACGAATTGTACAAACCATTAGCTCTATAAGAGCACTCTCTTGACGGTCAGACATTGCTAAAGTGAAACAGAACACATTAGTATGAGTGGATAGTTTTACAATAAGCATCAATTAAAAAGGAACACAATTATTTAAAAAAACCACAAACACATTTCATTACTTATTTTAAAGACTAAAGTTAAGCCCTTTGTCCTTTGTCTTTCTTTAAGAATAATACGTGCTTGTCATTAAGTCAAACAAGAAAGAGATATACAAAGTAAAGAAAAAGAGGATAAACTCTGGTTTCTTCTACACTTGGTCTCTTGTAATACCAAACTTCTGAATTAGGCAATGTCAAAATTTTCCTTCTATATCATTTCAAAGCTCATATATGTTTCCTGTTTTTTAATAAAAGAACATGATATATCTTTAACAACAGATTCTGAGTATCTTTCAAGTCACTACATGACACATATAAAAAATTATCTTAAATAATTACAAGCTATTACATAATTTGTGTTGTACAATTTATTCAAACTTCTCCTACTAACACTCACTCAAATTTCCCCAAAGTTTTGTCACTATAAACAATGCTGAATAAGTATCTTAAATACACATGTATTTATGTAGCTGATGCTTTTATTTCTGTAGAACAAATTTCAAGAGAGGGAATAAGCAGTCAAAGATTAAAATCTCAGTACTGACAAATGAATAAGGTTATTTACTGCTATTCAAATCTATACCTACAACGATGAGAATGTTTGGTTCCTCACCATCCCTGCCAACACTTGATGTTATAAATCCTTTTAACTTTTGCCAATCCAATGACTGAAAAGTGGTATTTGTTATTTAGCTCCATCCTAATTACTAATTAGTGCAGTGTATTTCCTTATTTATTAGTTTAGAATTTCTTTTCTGAGACTCTTCTCAGAATAAAGAATAAACATTCTTTGCTCACTTTTTCTACTGTTATTCACCTTTCTTGAATTCTTATGTATTAGTAGTGTTGTCTTTAAATGATGCAGGTAATTTTCTTCCAGTTTATTTTTTTGTTTTTAGACTCTTCATGTATCTTCTGTTAGAAATTATATTTTTACAAAGTCATATCTGTACTGATTTGTTTTATGGCTTCTATAGTTTTTTTTTTCTTTCCAGTTTTTTTGAGATATAGTTGACATAGGGTACCATACAGGTTTAAGCTGTACAATGCAATAATTTAACTTACACATATCATGAAATAATTACCACAGTAAGTTTAGTTAACATCTATTATCTCATATTGATACAAAAAGGCTTGTGGGTTTCTTACATTGCTTTCAAAGATACAAGGTTTCTTTGTCCCAGAGATTACAGAAATACGTTTTCTTCCATCTCTATTGCTTGTTTTTACATCTTTAATCTGTCTGAAATTTATTTCTGTTGAAAGTATCAATATGGGCCCGTTTATTGGCACCAAATGAGCAGCCAATTATGCCTTCACCATTATTAAATAAACCAGTTTTCCTTTTGAATGTAAATGTCACCTTTTAACATGTTTTAGGTGTTCATATATACTTAGATCTATTTCTGGATTCTTTATTTCATTTCACTAATCTATTTACATTACAATGCCACATTTTTGATTATAGTGACTTTATATATTATAATATTCATTAACATGTAACTTAATGTAATTTGAATATTTAGTTGAACAAATTTCCCTTATCTAGTCCTTTTCCTATAATCTTTGATTTCTACAAAGCTAGTAACAATTTATAAGAATTTTCTATGTATAATGCACAATTATAAGTGATTTATATGCATTTAACTTGTTTTATCCTTAAAACAATTTCAAGAGATAAGAATTAATATCCTCACACTTTACAGATGGGGAAAGTGAACCAAAGAGCATTCAAAGCATTCAGCAAGTAGTAAAGCCAAAGCCTGTGCTCCTAAGGACTATGCCATACTACATTTTTCACGTAAGCCTAAAATTCTATGTAAACTTTGAAATCATTTTGCTTTTAGTTCCTCCTCTCACCTCACTGTCCAGAACTCTCTCTGACCCACTGGAATTTGAACTGGTATTTTAGGAAAATTACACATTACACTGGGAAGAACTGACATTTTAATAATCTCTTCAGCCAAGGAACGTGATATAGCTCTTCATGTCAGATCTTATTTGACATTTAACAAAACATTATGATTTTCTCCACATTGATTCTGTACTTTCCTTGCTGAATTCATTTCTGTGTATTTTTTAAAGACAGATTTGGAGACTAATTTGAATAGTTTAATTTTATCCTTCTGCCTCCCTCCCTCTCTGTTCCTTTCTCTGTATACTTATAATGTTAAAGACCAATAGATGTGGGGATTACAGAGACAGAACTTGGTATAAATTAAAAGTAAAAAAAGATTAAGCTTTAGAAGTGGAGAAGCTTATATTGATTATTTTAATATAATCAACAGCAATGAAAAGGCAAACAAAGGCATGACATTTTGTCCTTTATTCTGCATCAAAATCATCCTGAACAGGAATATATATGTACATCTTAATCATTTTTTGTTCTAATATTTTAATTGTGGTAGGAAAAACACATGAACTTCAGCTTGTCTTAGGAAAACCACAAGAAACCACAAAGCTTCAGCTTTGCACTTACACTCCCTGATCCAGTGCCTAATAATATGAAAAAGCCTTCTACTCAATGAAACAACCAAGTTTCTATTTTATGATTCTAGAATTTCATAATTTTCACATTTGGCTGGGGATAAAGTAATGACAAAATTGTCTTATGAACTAAATGTATGTTTTTTTATTTATGAAAAAAATCTAGTTCTATGGAAAGTAAGGAGAGAACAACTTTTCTCAAGTATGGAAACATTCCCCTACAATACACTAAAATCCATGTTAGTGCTGAAGATGAAATGAATCTTATACAGTGTCCAATGCCAACTTTTTTGTTACTTAGTTTGTAATTTGAAACCTCTTTTGGGATACTGCAAAATGAAATAATAACATTGAAAGCAAAGTAAGCCTTAAGGCACAAACAAGAGCCAAGCAATCAAAAAGGCTGAAAGCAATGGGTTGCTGTTCACACTATGAATTATCAGATAACTACATAACTTTCTAAGTCTTCAGAAACCTCCTTACACACTATCTCCATTTCCTCATTAATGATTTTATTCTTATGACCTTGAATTATGCCTTTCTCCCTATTACCACTGAAAAGAAACACTTAGAAGTCATCAATGACCTAAATCTTCACCAAAGCTAATGATCTTTGCATAGTTCTTTTTCTCCTCTGCAATACATATTATTAACTACAGCTCCTTGCTGTGCTTTTATAGGGTATAATTATTTCTGATCATCCTTTTTATATAGCTTGCTATCTTTCTTGCTCTTCCTGCTTTTGTCCCCTCCTTATCCACAATATTTAAAACTCACCATGGCCTCTTTCCTTCTATAATTCATCTCTGTCTTCTATACTTTATCATTTACCATGAGACCACTGCAACAGTTATCTAATTAATTTTCTGCCTATTCTAAACCATGCTGACGAAAAGCATTTTTCTTAAAATATGAATTTGATCACATCACTCCCCTGTTTAAAATCCTTCAATGGCTTCCTATTACACTTAGAATCAACTAAATAAATCCACTTATGAACTTAAATGTTCTGCCTCTATCTCATCTAGTGCCCCTGGCTCACTATGCTCTAGTTACTGCAGCTCCTGGAATGTAACAATGTCATCTGTGCTTCAGATACACTGCTATTGCTATTTCCTCTATCTAGGTAGCTCTTTTTTGACACCTTCCACGGCTAGTCCTCAGATTTTAGATTCTTGGCTCACAGGTTGCCTCCATAGAGAGATCTGCCTTTCAGGATTCAAAATAAAGATGGATCCCTTCTTATTATTATCATCTATAACAGAGACACATTAACTTTTGAAATTATTTTGTTTAGTTAGTTTTGGTCTGCTTTCCCCACTTGAATGTAGCTATGGGCAGTGAGTTGACCTTTCTTAAAACTGCACCCTCAGTGCTTAGTATAACAGCATATAGAAGGTAGTCAATAAATATTTGTAAATTATACATGAATTAATGATCCCCTACTTGAAGAATTCTTATTCATATTACTTCAACTTAATCACAGAATTCTAGCATTAGAAATGACCCCAGAGTTGGGGGTGGTGGGGGGATAGCTCAGTGGCAGACTGCAGGCTTAGCATGTACAAGGTCCTGGATTCAATCCCTAGTACCTCTGTTAAAAAAAATTAAGTAAATAAATAAATAAACAAACCTAATTACCTTCTCACACAAAAAAAGAAATGACCACAGAAGATTATCTAATCAAAGGGCCTTTTTCGATAAATGAAGAAGCTGAAACCCAGAGAAGTTATATGACTTAGGTATGGCCCTGTTTTTGCCTGTTTACCTGTTATGCAGATGCTCACATTATACTAAAAATTTATCCAGCAATTTGTTTACACTGTAGAATTCACCCTCCTCCCCTTCCCCAAAAACCTCTGCCCCTTAAAAACACTGCAAGATAGTCTTGTAGCAGTTGTGATTTAAATTTCTACTGGTAGTCTTTGACAATGTATCTGTTTTCCCAAATTTTAGTCTTGTATCTGCAACTGCCAACTGGACTTTCATCCACTGGAATATCTATCATAATTCACCTACCTGAAATATAACTTATTTTCTAATTAGTCTTAAGAAAATAAGTTCAGTTACTAGTGGCATTTTGTTATCAATAAAATACAGCGAAACACTAGCTCAGAAAATTGATTTGGATACCATTCCATACCAGAGTTTATCTATGGCACAGCATGCATATGGACAAACGTATGAAAAAAAGTTGAATCATGATGTCAGAGGGTTCTGGACTTGTTATAAATAAGTTCCCCAGCCTTGCCTTCCCAGATTCAATTGTACCCGTTTTAAAACTGGTTCACTTAAAATTTTTTCCAATTTTAAAAACAATTCACTCTTCTGGTTAAAATCAAACCAACCAAACCCAAGCCACACCAAGCCAATTTCTTGACTGAATGCTAAAAACGTAACATCAACTAAATTTAAACCACAAAGAAAACCTAATATACATAGTTATTTCAACAAGGTAAATCTATCTAGAACACTCTGATGACTGACAGACAAAGTAATTACTATTTTCTGCCTAACACATCTTATTAAAATGAGAGTAAAAAGTTAATAATAACAAATCACAGCACCTTGAATCTTCCTCACTTCTCCTTGGAAATACCTTTTAGAGCATAGGGTGACAAAAAGAAAAATGGCCTGGAATCATAAATGAGAAGCGTAACCTACTCTTATCTGGTAATCTGCTGATTCTACAGCCATAAGCAAGGGAAGGAAAACGTACTATTAAATGTACTGGGCTGTAGTGATTAGAAAAGAAACTGATTTACTAGGGAAAATATTAAGATTAGTTAAAAACAGACTTAGGAAGTCAGTGAACTTAGCAGGAACACATGTAAGTAAATAAAGAGGAGAATCTTTAGAATGTATGTTCATATTTCTCTGATCACTTCAAAAGTGAAAGGAATCCAGAGTCCACCTGAGAGTTTGACCTAATCAGTAGAAGGCCTTGTCAACTTAATAACAGAGCCATCTTCCTACCAAAGATATGGAGGGAAAAAGCACATGACAATTAAGTAAATAACAGAGGTGGGGCAAATGTACCACAATAAACACTATCCTGAAAGAAGGGCTAGGAAATTTGGGGGAAGGATTTGTGTTACAGATTAAGAATGAGGTTGTGAGGCAAATACTTTGAATTTAAAAGAAACAATTTTGGCCAGTTTACTGGAGTGTATCTGGGTATGATGCACAGCTGCTGCTTCTCTCACTGAACTTTGTCAAAGCCAGAGCAGATGATACCAATCAGCATCTCTGCTTGGAAGGAGTACTGGGGGATGATCACTATCCTGTTTAAGTAGTCTGCTGCAAGTGATGGCTCACTCTGCTTTTATATACCAGAGGGTTGAACCACACAGAAGAGTAGGGGAAACAGAATAGAGAATCAATACTATACTATTTCACTTAATCCTCACAATGACTATATAACAGAAATAAGAAAAATAATCTCTACATTATAACAATGAAAAGGAAGCTAAGGATCAGAAAACATGAAGACATTAGTCACAAAGGATAGAGTTAAAAATCTGAATCTATTTCTTTTGATTCTAAAGTCCATGTTTAGTTCATTATAAACCTCACTTACATTGAGGTATCATCTATATTCCAGGACCGTTGTATGGATTACATGTAATAGCAGTTCTTTGAAGTACTATTATAGGCTAGACTGAAAAATAAGCTACATAGAGGAAAAAACATTTCTAGTTTTGAAGAGCTAATACTCATAAGCTTTTAGAATATAAATGCTTTATTAAGTATACATATCCATTCTGCTGTTCATGTTATTATGTAACATGTAATAAGATACATACTTCAGAAATTATCATATAGCAATTATTTTCCCTATTTCTTGAATAACTAGGTAAGTGACTTTATTTTTGATTTCCTGATTTTAATATTTAAGAAAATATAACAAAAGAGGGGATGACCATGGTCTAATTAAATCCTTGTATATGAAAGGCTAAGTGGACATATATTGCAAAATGTTTCTGGATGTATTTTTTTTAATGTTAGGTACATCAGTATTTTGTGTCTCAAGTTAGCATAAAGAAAAGCTTTTTGAGTATTACATGACATTCACAGGAATTTTGAAAACTTGTGTGCTTGTGTGGCATGGTAGCAGTCCTAATCTAGAAAGATGTTATATACTATTGAGATATCTTTGCTTGTTAACAGGAAACAAACTGTTTTCTTTGCAAAAAAGACACACAGCATGCTTGCATGTACTCATTTTTAAGAAATGATCTATAAGGGATATGATTATTAATGGAAACCCAAAACAATATGTAAGTCAACTTATCAAAATACTATACCTTCCTCTCCTTGAACAGGTTCTTCTAATAGCAATTCTGTCATACATTCCCAGTCTTTCAACAGTTCTTGAGAGCTCTCCCACAAACTGTCCACCAGGTAGGCTGCATGTTCGTGTAACTAAAAATAACAAATCAAGTGTGACTGAAGAACATTTAATAAAGAAACTACTACTAATACTTTGAGTTAATAAGCCATATTCTTGGTTTATTAAAATTGGTTAAAATGTTTCCAAGAGCCACTTAGATAGATAGATAAATAAATAAATAAACAAATATATATATATATTTGTATTCACTGTCCATAATGGGGATTTAATATGTAGACTCAATCAATTTCTTTTAAGACAGTAGTAAAGCTAAGGATCTCCTAGTCCAATGACATCATTTATAAATGAGGAAATTGAGAGTATAACTAGTTAACAGAATTCCTGAAGTTATAAGTTGGATCTAGGTCACTTTTCATTACTGTTGTTTGTCTCTCTATATAACTTTTTTTTAAGAAAAAAGAAAATTAATTACTTTCTCTTAGAATTCCATTTGCAACTTTGGTACCAGCCTTACTTTTTATCTATGTTTTCTTGGTTAAGGCTAAAATGTAAGTTACTCCACCACTCTTCTTTTCCACTTAACTCAGTGAATTTCCCATCTCACCTCACCTCCACTTTTTGTTGCTCATTACTCCTTTCAATTTTCTTTGAAATCCATGTTCCCACAGTAAACAAACACCCTCAAGTTACTCATCAAACACTTCATACCAAACTCTCTACCACTTGTCAGTCATTAAACCGAGAAGATCCAGTAAAGTTCTTTAGAAAAGGTAAGTTGAGGTGTTGGTCCTAGTTTCTGCTGCTTACAATTAACTTCATCTTTGTATAAAAGTTCTTCCACCTTTGAGGCTCATGACACCCATGACATGACACTTTCTAGAGCACTGTTTTTCTTTTCTTTTCTTTGGAGCAGTGTTTTCCAAACAACAGATGGCAACCCATTCATTAGCAGTGAAACTAACTTAATGTACTGAAACCAAAGTTTCAAAAAAAAAAAATGAAACAGTGGTAAAGTGTGTATAGTACATAGAACATTAAGTACTATTTCATATAACTCTTATTTTAGTTATATGTTCTTATACTTGTGAAAGAAAATGGTTTTAGCATCATGAGAAGTGGCCCAAAAATGTGTGAAAGTCACCTTGGTAGACCTCCTGGTTGCCTATTGGTATCTTGGCACATTTGGCACGTGCATTGGTTTTCTTCCTCATTCCTAATTCTATCATTATCAACTTCTATGTAAATTTTGATGACCTAATTAAAGTTCTATCTCATTTGCCCTCCTGAATTCTATACTTCATTTCCACAGTATTTCAAATATCCCATTCTGGCTTCTGAAATGCCTCAGGAAAAGTACGTACACACACGGTACACACAACACCCCACAGTCTCCCAATGATTTCTGTCAAAGTCAGAGGAGATAATAATCGGTTAGCATCTCTGCATAGAAAGAAGATGGGCAAAGGTTTGCAGCCAGATATACTCAAACTTTCCAAATTGCATATCCTAGGAAAATATCCTTAGACTATGAGTAACATCATTCCAACAGTGACAAGCACAAGTAGTGCACAACCTGGTGTCAAAAATGAAAATTAGCAGCAGAAAACAGAAAAACCAGTAGTTAAAAAAAATAGGCTATTAAGTCTATGCTGAAATGGAGATATTATTTAGTGGGTACAGAGTCTCAATTTAGGAAAATTTTGAAAAATTTCTACAGATTGATGGCAGTGACAGTTGCACGGCTACGTGAATGTACTTAGTGCCAATGAACTAAATGGTAAATTTTGTTATTTCACCATAATTTAAAAAACCCCTATGCTGAATAAACTTGTTTTTATGCCTGACTATGTATACATGATTAAGTATCACTGTAGAAGAGTGTATTAAAAAGTTCACAATTATATATTTGGTGAATTACATACCTCCTATACATATAAACTATGTCCCTCTTAATGCTTTTGGTTTCAATTCTGATTTATCTTACATGATACTGTCCCTTCAGCTTTTTGTAAGCATTTGTTAACTATATTCAGCTTTTATCCAGTTTGTTTCCTTCCTCTGTTAAATTTTTGATTAAGATGTGTTTATAAACATTTTAATTTATCTTAACCCTAAATGACAATGTCTTTTTTTAATAAAACCTGTTAACTGATTTACATTTACTGAGATTACAAATGTTGACATCTGTCTCCTGTTTACAAATGTTGACATCTGTCTCCAGTCTCCTGATGACATTGTCTTTATATGTGCTTTCTTCAGAGTTTTATTTTCTAACTTATATTTTTTTCCATCACCAAGATCCTTAGCACATTTATCTATTTCTCTTCATTTAATGTGAATATTTTAAGAATAACTTTTAGATATTTGCCTTAGGCTTCACAGCTACATTATTTTAGGCTTAGTTCTAATTATTTTCAGATTTACTTACCAATACTTCTTATATTGCTTATTTTCCTTTTATTGTTATCTATTTTTCATTTTGCTAGAAAACATCCTCAAGTAATACTCTGCATAAGAGTGCATAGGTAGTAAACATTTTAACTGCATATCCTTTTATTAATTCCTCCCTTCATTTTCTTTAAAGAGTTTCTACTAGATAATACAATAAACTTCTTAATCTGTACTCCCTATCTCTTAATTTCTCTCACCCACTTTTCATTTCTTTCTTCTTTTGCACTAATTCCTGGAAAAATCCCTTGATTTATAGCCAATCTTTGGTTATGTCCATTTAGGCCGTTTAAAGATCCACCTCACCCCTACATTTCAAAATTCATGCTTTTAATTTCTAAGAGCCCTCTTCTTCTTTCATAATGGCTTCTTCTTATATTTGGAGACATTAACAAAAAATCTTCACCAGTGTATTATTGGGCTTTGTGCTTCTTTTCCTGGTATTGATTTTTTTTTCAAGTTTCATAGTTTCTTCGCTGCCAGTATATACATGTTAATGAATCTAGATCAAGAATACTGGTAGCTAGAGCCTTTTTCTTGAATCTGATTGCAAAGTGCTGGCTTCCTTGGTTGTACAATAATGTGGAAAGAGGTAATCTATAATCAGGCAGACGTTTCCTCTAATTGTAGGTATGCAATTTGTATTTTGAGTGCAGAAGTTCCCTGTCCCTCTTGGTGTCCATAAATTATCTGGGGTATTTATTCACTACTTTGCTTCTCAGACCAACGCCCACATCCCAAATGTCTGTACAGCATTTGCAAAGTGGGGAATAAGCTCAGCTGAAGGGCAGCCACTTAGTTACTACTGATAGCTTACTCCTTCCACCAGCGTTTGCTGCTCTGATTTTCAGTGTATTTCGATTTCTACTAGAAAATTTCAAGAACATTTTCCCTATTTTTGTCTCAAGTTGGGGTTACTTAACAATGGAATTCACAGTCATTTACTTTAGAGTTTCTACAAATTCTTCATTGTTCCAGTGAACTGGTAGTATCTCATTCATCTTGACTTAATTAGCATGAGGTTTTCAGTCGGATAAGTTACTGGCACAATTCACAGCTTTAAGTAGTGTAATTCCACACCACTGGCATGTTTAGGGATGACTCTTCTATGCCTTGAACGAAGGCATATTAAAATTTAACTCAGGAACGTTGTCACTGTTCTAGAAATTTTTTGTGTGTAGTAGCCAATATTTTTAGTATAGATGCTAACTTTTTCAACCATTTTCTCATCTTTCTGACTGTAAGGTGGTAGCTTAGTAGAATCCACTCTGTTAACACCAATAACCACTTGTCTCAAACTCAACCTGTATACCAGAATAATGTGATAATGTATTGACCCATTTTCTGAGTAAGAGTTTCAAATTCACCAGTATTAGCGACAACAATCAGTATAAAATGGTCTGTCAATCTTTCTGTTTTGGGGCATCTGTGATGGCCAAATAACTTGCTACTCTCAAATCTCTACAAGAATATCAGGTAAATCCATGTTTGAGAAAAAAAAAAATTCTACTATGGCCAATAAGGCAAAAGGTTATAATCACCTTTCAGACACTTCATTCTATTGTGAATATATTCTTCATTATATTTCTATAGTGAAAGATGACACTATAAAAAGGAAGGCTTTGAGGAATTCTCAATGGCTGTAAAAACCCTGGGATTACAAAGGATTGGAACTTCAAAAATGAAACAAAAGTTTATTTTCTAAAAACAGTTTTTGGTGTTATAATTTTAAAAACAGCATGAAAATCAGGTATCAAAGTATTTTTTGTACTTTTTAGGAATCCGAATAAAAACGGTAGCTCATTGATGGATAATGAGTCACTGTACAGAAAAATAGATAATTAAATTAAATTTAAAATTATTTATAAATTATGTAACATAAATTAAAATTACATTCATGTCTAGGTGAATTTTACCATGCTGTATCTAAGTGTAATTTATTTTACAGGGTTTCCTCTAATCTTGTATATAACAAACTAATCTCATTTTCCCGGTTACTTTAATTACAATTTTCTGGGTATGTTCCCATTCATCTCTAATTGGCTTCAAGGTTACTTGTAATATTTTATCTCATGTTTTTTCTGCCTGCTAACTCTCTGTCAAATAAATACACTAAAGGAGCTCACCATATAATGGAATCTTACACTATTCCTTTTATGAAAAATCATTTACAATGCAAATAATGCCATCCCAAATTATTAAGCCTAAAATTTCTAAATACTCTTATGTTCAGTCTTATTCTCTGCTGAAATAGAGCCAGTAACTGGCAAATCTTGAAGAACACATTTTAAAAAAAAGGAAAGGAAGTTGTCATTTTGGAGAGATTTCCTGCATATACAAGTAATATATTTGTTAACTTTCTGTCTTAAATTAAGGACTGTCATAATTAGCCTCACCATTCCATATGCCAAGAAGGAGGGTGACCATACTTCTAGACTGTCCAGAAATATTCTGGGTTATGCTCACTACTTCAGAATAATTATTAACAACATTTTTGTCACTCTGAAAAGCATCACAGTTTGTACAGTAAGTACTATGGTCACACTACCTATAGGAAAATCCGGACTCATCACATCCAAGTACCATTTATCCTACCATTTGGCATGTATCTCAAATATACAAGGTATTTTGTGCCTTGAAACCAATGACTGCTAAAAAGACTGTGATGGCTTTAAAATGTTACTTTTTGGTAAACAGAAAAAAAAAAAGAACTAGTTTATAGGCAGATCTCTTAATCTCCATTATTTTACCCATAATTCACATATAAAAGAGGAAGACTACTCTATGGACTGTAAACCTCTTTCAATTCAACATTTTAGAATTCTGTTACTAAAACATTGCTATTTATCATCCCAGTAAAACAAAGAAACAGGAATGATAATCAGGTCAGTTAATTCTAATTAATTGATTGGCAATTAATCTATAAGCTAGACTCATTCTACTTTATGATTTCTAAGGTCTCTTTCAATTCAACTTTTTATGAGTCTATTACTAAAATATTACTATAACATGTGTTACAGTAAAACAAAGAGGAATTCAGAGTATGACACAATCAGAATCCCACCACAGTATAGGAATATGGCTTTAATAAGCATTCAGCTCCAAGTGTACTCTAGTGTACAAAATAAGAACAGAGATTTAAACAAAGAGTGTTTCTCGTGAAACACAGGAGACCATAAAGGCCAATATTATGATCATGATTATCAACCAGAAACCCTTAAATATGATTTGCAGTTGCTTTTGCAACTAACAAGAATGCCACAGAGGAGAACTGGGAAATATATTTTAATGTATTCATAACACTTTACTAAACAGCAGCAAACACATGAAAATAGCAATACTACTTGAAAACAGAACAGTAATACATATTATAATTTACTGCTTTAAATAAAAGATAAAACTATGTAAAACTAAGTACTTATGCCTTTTAATGTATCAAAAAGAAAAGCCCTTGGGCCTTTAGAGGCCTAAAACATTTTCCTTCAATTAATAATCAAGTTCAATTAGCCTGATCATCATATTCCCTAAACTTTTCATCAGTTTAAACAGTATAGGCATCTCTCATCCCTATTAATTTTTTAAAGTACTACTGCTATTAGAGTCAAAATTTCAAATAGGACTTGATTGTTGTAAAATACGTTTAATTCCATTTAAGACCTAAAGGGCTAACAGTTTAATCTGAATAGTCTATCATAAATATGATACTTATTGAGTATTTAGTGTTGAACCTTAAGCATTTGTAAGCATCTGTATTTTACTCCATAATATATCCACACTTGCTTTGTTAAGAAAATGTTTTAGACCCTTACTATGCAAAGTCTGGTCTCTGGACCAGAAGCATTAACACTACCTAGGACCTTGTTAGAAATGTAGCAGCTCACACCCCAACCCAGAGCTACTGAATCAGAACTGGCATTTTAATAAGTTCCCCATATAATCTGAATACATACTTAAAACACTGTTGGTAAACACATTCTTTATTTAAATGTAACTCTCCAACTGGTTTTGTTTCTGACTTTATATTTTTCCCATCCGTTCCCAACTCACTTAAAAACTATTTAAGTGGCAATTCCTTCACCACTTTTCTGTGCTGCTTTGCTCTAACCCTCTCCTTCCACTGACTAAGTTCTTACTTCTCTCTGATTTTAATTATTTTATACACTGCCTCTTTGTCTCTCTATTCCTCATCCTACAGAGTCTCTCCAGCACTTTCAAACTTGACCAGTTTTGGAATCTTCTAAGTTTCTCTGCTTCCTGGACATTCCAATACAAGCCAAAAATTCTAATCCCCCAAGTAAAGTTCAGAGTCCTAGAGTTCTAGATTTTTCTCTATTTTTGTTTTTTTGCAACTTTCTTTCCACTCACTTCTAAGCCAAGAGGTTTATACATTCAAGGCTCTTTAGGTTTAGTTTACCATTCCCCCAGCGTCATACCAGCAGTAGGAAATATAGTTCTAACATCAAAGAATATTTTAGTTGGGAAACCAAAGTTCACTTGTACAAACTGATTCTAATAGATAATATATTATGAACAATAATTACAAAATTGTTTAAGTGATAACTGACATGGAAATACTGCTATGGAGTTTGTGCATCTGTTAATTTACATTTAAATTCGTATTTTTCTTTCTCCTTAAATAATATAATTTTCAAACAAAATAGAACTTAATGTTTTTGATAGCCTGACAATGTTTGCAAACTAGTTAAATAGGATAATTTAAAAACTGCAGGCAAAAATTCAAGGAAAACAAAAAGCAACAATGAAAATGTATGCAGTATTGCAATACTATAAAACTTAAAAAACTGCTAGCCTGTATTCAGTGTTAATCCACACCTGTGTACATATTTCCACAAAACCTGAAGTACTGATTCCATAATCAGAAAATCCCTGGAGACAGTTTTGTAAGAAACAAGCTTGTCTTCATTTGACTAAAAAATATCATTACTTACAATGAATTAAATAACAACTTTATTTAAAATGTAATATAATACTAAAAACAAAATAAAGAGTTATGTTAAAAATTTACCTCACTTTCAAGAAAGAAAAGAACCAGCATTCGAATAAGGTTCCCATTTGGACTGTTCCTTCCCCTCCTCTTTGCTAATGCTTCTTCTGCTTGTGGGTCATGTCTGCTAAACAGCCTGAAAAGAGGTAACAAAACAAGAACATTACAAATTTATGTGGATATGAATTTTAATCTTTCCCTTCAAGGTATAAATTATTTCAGTTTTTTTAAAAAGAAAAGAAACAGTATCAGTGAATATAAAGTGTTAAAGAAAGCTTTTTTACTGATGACTAGTGAATGTTCTAATGTTTATGAAATATAAACTTTTTATTCTGTATGATAGACACTAAAGTATATAATTTTAAATAGAGTTCTATTTTCTTAAATATTGATTTCACAGTCAAGTAATTATAAAATTTAACCAAATGCTCCATCAATAATAGTATGACTTCTTGCATTATTTTCTATTTATTGGCCTATTACTTAGAAATAGTACTCACTAACTGAATAGTATTGAATAAAATGAAATAAACATTAAACTTATAAAACTACTACTTAGTGACAAATCTAAAATACGGCAAAGAAATGACTTGAAAATCTTAATTTACTGATGGATTTATTCTAACAAAACTTAAGGACTGCTAAAGTTGCCTCATTCCCAGGTACTACTCTAGATAAAAGGGATATAAGAGTGAACAAAGTCCCTGTTCTCACTGAGTTCTCATTCTAGTGGATGGAGATAAACAGTAGATCAATATATACCAACTCAGATGTTACAAGAAAAAACGGTCTAGAAACAGGGATATAGAGTGTGCTGCTTTAGATATGGAAGTCACCATAGGCCTCTAAAATCAGAGACTCCATAAATGAACTTCATGTGACATAAAATACAAACCAATTTCAAGCATAAAATGAGTATAGAGAAATTGTGTATTTTGGAGGGAAGGGGAAAATTTTTTTGGATGTTTGGTTAAGTTATGTGTATATCTTATAAACTAGACTACGAAACAGACTAAATATGTATGTGCATGCATGCACTTTTTCTTGAAAAAATATAATCATGGAATTCTTGGGTCTACTCTACAGCTTACTTGTTAAGATTTTAAAAGATCACAGTATTAAACGGTGGGGAAATGCTCAAAGAGATCATTAAGAATCAAAAGTTCTCAAACTGTGAGTATCTCTAGGGCAGGGGCATAAAACAATTTCATGGAATGAAGCTTTCATTTGCTTAAGAATTGGCTTCATTTTCATAAAGAAGTAAGAAATAATGGAGACTCACTCTTGTGGATTTTTATATACAATATTACAGTTGAAAATATTTTAGCAAGTGTGTCAACTACTTAGAAAAATACAATACAGAGAGAATTAAATATATCCAAGGGCTCTTTCTGACTCAAGTGAAGTGTTTATGGCCTTATTTCACAGAGAATCAAACTTTTTAGTCTCCCTTTTTTGGGAAACTATAGAAACAATAAATTCTTTCCAAAAATACAAAGCTTTTTGAAAAGTTAAGTAGACAATAGAGGCTAACAAGAATATAATAGTCCTGAAAAAGGAAGGGAAGTTAAGACTACAGTATACCCTTGATATCTGTGACAGGTAACACCTGAATAATACACATGGAAATAGCACTACTCTATTAGCCAATGATGTCAGAGTTACTGGCAAATTCAGTATCTTATTTTAAAAGTCATGCCTGAAAATCTTGACTTTCTTCCTCACTTTCATTACCAGCCTGCACTAGTAACCAGCTTCCTTCTTAAAGAAAGATTTTTCACACAGAAACAACTTTTTCCACTTTGAGAGATACCACTGAATAGAGAACAGTTTGTAGTTGCAGCACTGAGATGCTGATGCTGGATGGAGGGCCAGGACTGCTCATTATCAGAGTTAATCATCCATGTACAACAGTTGCCCAGTGCATGATTTACATCTGTGCTTGGCATAATCACAAATTACTACATGTAATGGCATAATCACCTGCCAGTGATCAAAGTCACTAAGTTAAATCTATGTACAAAAAAAATAAGAACAAAGCAAAACACCTCCCTGCCCAAGAATATGTCTCCATTTTAAGAATGAATTAATCTACTAATAAATGATAGAACATATACAGTAGACCATAATTAAAAAATGTATTTCATAAGAATGTTTAATTATATCCATAAACTCTCATTGGCTGTATGCTTTGTCAAAGTAGATGAGATTTTGTTTTTAAATTAAATGGCAACTGCTATATAATTTTCAGCATTACTATGATTACTGATTAAAATGATCCTCATCCTAACAGAAATTCTGAATGGAAAAAAAAAAGTTGGGAGGCATTTTCAAGATGACTTTAGATTACCAATGTTGAGAAAGTAAGATGAGTACTCAAAATTTTAAAAGAGAAAAAATTTTGGTGGGAAAAAAAAAACACTTACCTAGGGGAGCTTTTAAATACTTCAAGTACTTCCCTAATCTCCACTCACAACATAGCTGAGAAACATCCTTCCAGATTTCTCAAGGGACATCATTCTCAGGGATGTGATCCATGATGTGCATGTGGGCTGTGAGGATATTATAGCCCCCAGAATTTGTAATGGCTGCATCTAGCACTGTTTTCAATCACTACTACTTTCTTTTACTAACTCTAAAACAACACCACCACCACCACCACCACACAAGAGTGCAACCTGGTTTCAAAGATAATTAACTCACTTTTTGTGGAGGAACTCTCCAGCTGCCACAGCAACAGGGCGATGTGCTGAGTATACCAAGTGGTAAACATTTTCACAGTCTTCATTGGAAAGAGCTTCTTCACTTCCACTGTAAATTTCAGAAAGCAACATTAAGCCAAGACAAATGTTTACTGTCAGTTCTATTGTTATTAACATTTTTAAAAAGTTTTTTATAAAAGCTCAAGGTATACTAATTTTATTTTCATAATTTTAGTCTGAATTTGAAAGCAGTATTTTTCTTTAATTATGAAAGACAATTAATTGTTACAGAAAATTCAGAAAATAGATAAAACAAGAAAATAAAATGTCCACATTTCTTCCAATACACAACTACAGACAAAGACTGTCAATACCTTTGGATATATATTAGCCCAAATTAGCTCAGTTTCTTTAAAGGTGCCTAAGATTTTTGTTAATAGTCACTTGGAGATATATTTGTCCTTGTTACACAGAGTTAAATTATTATTATACTATGCAACCCTTCTTTCTAGAATTGTCTGTTTTAAATTACATTTTATCATAATATTTACAATACTACTTAGTCTTCTTTCTATATAAATATGGATTCACTAGTCAACAACCACTCCTTTACTAACACAAATTTCTCACCTTTCCATTCATGTATTCTTAAAGTTTGAAAATTTTTTTAGTTTGCTGGAATATATCTTTAAGTATTTTCTTTCCCCAAAAAGGAGCATGTATTTCCTGACTACTAATATGATTAAAACTATGTGATAGGATTTTAGATTAACAACTAGATGACAAATAGAATTCTTGGTTGTACAGGTTCTTGACAAGTTGTAGGGGTATAAACTCATTCCCTAGAATTCAATCCCAGAGATGCCTCAGAAGCTAGGAGGAGATTGAGGGATCTGTCAAATAAATATAAAATTAGAATAATCTTTGCAGCAAAAGAAGATAGTTGCATCACAGTATAAGGCAGAAATATAGTTCTGAATGAAAAAGAGCTGGATATCAAGGATGGGACACAGATTAGAAGCCTTTTTTAAAGCATACTTCTACCCCCTCTCAACAAAGCCTAAGTTTTAATCTCTTCACTAAATTATATATATATCATCAGATCAATTAGCTAATACCTTCAGGATAAAGTTAAATTCATAGGAAAAAAATTTAACAGGGTATGTCAGTAACATAAACTCATAAGTGAAACGAAAATAATCTATACCAAAAGAAAGAGAATAAACAGATGGGTAGAAAAGGAATTTAAAGATGGTATAACAGGATGTTTAATGTAACTTTGCTTATTGTTTGGGAAAGTTTAGTTAGAGATACCACAAGCCAAGAAAAATAAGTCCAGATCATTTCATGCAAATGCTGTAAGAGACTGGAGAGTTAGTTTTGTAAACCTTAGCTCATTATTCACCAAAATAATATATAAAGTAGAAATTAGGAGATTGAGCAATACAATGAGTATAAATCCATACTTCCTCTAATTTCTTTGATGCCAGATATGAAATACTTTTTAAAGGGAACCAGCCTGGATGGTTTTAAAAGATATTTTCCCCAACAAGACTACCTATGGAGCAAGCAAGTCAAGCAGAGGAAATCTGAAAGTTAGGGGCTGAGTCAAAGTAAATAGCCAGGGGAGGCATCGTCCACTCTGGTGAACCACAGTCTCAAATACCTAAAGTGGGGAAAGCTCTCTGAGGAATCTTCAAAAGGACCAATGTATCTAGTGAATTAGGTCATCTGACACAGCTGGAGGGCCATACTATCCCTTTTAGATAAAACATGTTCTGCCCTTATGTCTTCCAGTGAAAATGCAGAAAATAACCTCAAAAATAGACTTTTGAAAATAGCCAAACCATTTTCTATTCATGAATAAAGTAAGATTTTTTAGTCAAACAAGGTCTCAGATGATTAGAAAATACACTTTAAGGAAGTAAACTAGCTGGAAAGATAATATTGGAGGAGTCTATGAGAAAATTATTCTTCCTTGGGAGTAAGGGAAGAAGTAATATCAAAGCAAAGTTTACTTCTGTCTAAATGAGCAAGTACTGAAACTAAATAAAAAAGGAAGCAAAAACAAAAAAAGTAAGAAAGTAATCCTTAGCAATAGATTTTAAACTCTAGACAATTCCCAATGAAACAGATGGGTGGGTAAAATGTGGGTATTTTTTTGTTCAAGGAAAGGCATCAATAAGCTTGTGAAATTAATAAGGAAACTATAAGTAGGAGGCCTCATGTTTTAAAATAGAATTGAAAAGGAAAAAACTCTTCATAAATGAAGAATGGGATGTAAGGATAAAGTGAATACTTCAGAAAATGTACAAATCATGAACACAGAGGTACTGATCTATATATATATTCTGAGATATACCAAGCAACAACCTACAAAGAAAGGTAAGTCAACAACAGTAGTTAACACATCCCTCTTAAAAAGTAGACAAAAAATAAGCAGATATTGATAATTTGCATGACAAAGTAAATAAATTCAATGTAATGAATATAAATACATAACTATATATACAAGGTAGACATTTATTTTTAAATATACCTATTTACCAAACACTCAGAACACATTCTCAAATAATGCTATAAAATAGAACAGCTTTAACACACTGATCGCCACATCACCCAAATATGAGTAACAGTTGTGTTTCCTTAGGGGCTCTGTCACCCAGATATGGGTGACGCTTTCCTTCATCCAATTATTCCAAATTTATTCTGTGCAGAGTAATGAAATTCCAAGAAGAAATAAAGCTGTAAAGAGGTTGCAAATTGAGAACAAGAAAAGAAATGGTTTTTTAAAACAATTCCAATTGTTCTGGAAAAACAAACAGATTAATTATAAGCACATATATTGTTAGTGTGTCATACTGGGGTGAAATGTGAATTTGGGCCTCGGAGGAAACACACACAGATCCACAGTGGGCGATCAACATGTTATACAATCTGATCCAGGGAGAACAAAAACAAGTACTGAATTGATTGAATTGAAAGTCATAAAGGTAATCAAAATATTTACCACTAAAGATCTATGGAAATATACTATGTCCAAATTTTTAGGAGACTAGTAAAGTAGCACTTAAAGGTATATTTATTATTTTAAATATGATTATTCAAAGCAAGAAACAAACAGCTAAAAGAAGCTAGTTCTCTGAAAAGCAACAGTAAGATGGACAAACCTCTGGCATGACTGATCAAGAAAAAGAATATACAGATAAAATGAATGATGAGAAAGGAATTAAAAAAAGAAACAGTTTTATGAAAAAAATCATGAGCTATAAAATAATAAAGTTGAAAACTGTGATGAAATTGATATATTTTAAAAAGCTTACAAAAAGCCAAAATTAATACATGAGGAAATAAAAGTTACTATAGATAGATAACCACTAAAGAAGTAGAAATATTAATCAAAGAAGCTCAAAACTGACACAGCTTTCACAAGAGAATTCTCTCAAAATGTCAAGGAAAAATTAATCTCTGTCATAGAAACTTTATTTCAGTACAGAAAAAGGGTGAAAAGCTATTAAAGGTATCTTACAAATGGTATATAACCTTGATTTCAAAGTTGTACAAGTAACCAAAAAAAAAAGTATGTCAAATTTACACATGATACAGGTGTGAAAATCCTAAATAAGATATTAAATATAACACTGCATTTAAGCAAAACAGTGAAAACAAATATGTCTGTTTAAATAGGATTTATTATAGAAATGCAGGGATGGTTTACCATTAGAAAAGATCAATCAATTTCATTCAAGCTTATCAATTTATGAAAGGAAAATCCCAAAAAACTGAGAATACAAAGGAACTTTTATCATATCAAAGACCTATCTCAGAAACTGCAGTTATAAAGAACTTTAGATACCTTCTTAGAACAAGAACAAAAAAACCCCACTACCAGTCATATTTTTATAGTGCTTAATGTCCTGGCCAATGCAAGTAGGTAAGAGAATAAAACAAAAGTTTTAAGGTTAGAAAAGAAGACAAAACCAAAAACATCTGCAGATCATATAATAATCTACATAGTAAATCCAACACAAACTATCAAAACGGATAAAAGTTCTATAGGCTGCACATATAAGACCAACATAAAAATGAAAGGTTTCTCTGCCTCAGCAATAAGCAAGTAGAAAATATTTTTAACACTAAATACTAATCATACAACAACAAAACCATAAGGTATTTAAGAATTAACCTAATAATGTACAATACAGTTATGAAAAAATTTAAACCTTATTTAAACCTAATGAGATTTGAATAAAGAAATGCATCACTTTCATGTATAAATGATATATAATTATAAAAAATTCCATTCTCTCCTAAATTAATCATAAAATTAAATGTAGTTCTAGTATTTAAAATCTCAACCAAAGTATCTGAAGAATTAGAGAAAAGTACTTAAAAAATTCATAAAGAAGAAAAAAAAATCCACAAGCAGCTAAGTGGATTTTCAAAAGAAAAAGCAAAAAGAAGGAATCAACCATTTAGAGGCCATATTTATAACATCAACATATACTACATTATAAAGCCACAAAAAAAAGAATATGCTACTAGAGCAGAAAGAGGTAAAAAGAGATCGAAACAACAGACCCTAGCATACATGATGTTTGGTGTATAATAGATATAGCATCAAGAAGTAGGGAGGGGAGGATCTATAATGACTTTGTTAAGGACTTGCATACTTTCACTTAGATACTTCCTAGTTTTTATAACGACACTATTTAAATGCCTTATTTCCTTTCTTCTCCTTCTATATCATTCCAAAGAAGCCTATTTGAAAAACCTATCCCCTTTGAAGGCTTCTCTCTCTCTCTTCTTTAAAAATATATTTTTATTGAAGTATAATCAGTTTACAATGTTGTATCAATTTCTGGTGTACAGCACAATACTTCAGACATACAGGAACATACATATATTCGTTTTCATATTCTTTTTCACCATACATTACTACAAGATATTGAATATAGTTCCCTGTGCTGTACAGTATAAACTTGTTGTTTATCTATTTTATATATAGTAGTTAGTATATGCAAATCTCGAACTCCCAATTTATCCCTTTCCACCCCTTTTCCCCCGGTAACCATAAGTTTGTTTTTTATGTCTGTAAATCTGTTTCTGTTTTATAAATAAGTTCGTTTGTCTTTTTTTTTTTTTTTTTTAAGATTCCACATGTAAGTGATATCATACAGTATTTTTCTTTCTCTTTCTGGCTTACTGCACTTAGAATGACATTCTCCAGGTCCATCCATGTTGCTGCAAATAGCATTTTATTATTTTTATGGCTGAGTAGTATTCCATTGTATAAATATACCACAACTTATTTATCCAGTCATATGTCAATAGACATTTAGGTTGTTTCCATGGCTTGGCTATCATAAATAGTGTTGCTGTGAACACTGGGGTGCATGTATCCTTTTGAATTAGAGTTTCCTCTGGATATATGTACAGGAGTGGAATTGCTGGATCATATGCTGAGTCTATTTTCAGTGTTTTGAGGAATCTCCAGCTTGTTTTCCGTAATGGCCACACCAAACTACATTCCTAAACAGTGTAAGTGGGTTCCCTTTTATTCACACCCTTTCCAGCATTTATCATTTGTGGACTTTTGAATGATGGCCATTCTGACAGTTGTGAGGTGATACCTCACTGTAGTTTTGATTTGCATTTCTCTGATACTTAGTGATATTTAGCATCTCTCTCTTTTTAAACAGAAAGGTATGTTAACTTCACTGATAATTCCTCTGGATTGCATAAAGGAACTTTTATATGAAGGAAACAGACAATATTCAAAATAAAAAACAGAGAGAAAACAAAATATTTTGTTTCAAACTTAACCCTGAAATGTAAAAGTAGAACCTAGAGTGATAAAAATATGTATTACAGTTATACATATGAAGTACATCAATAATGCTGGGAAAAAATTATAAATTTATCAACGGATGAAATTAAAATATTAACAAATGTTATACTCACTGAAGTATCAGAGTAACCAATCGAATAGCTTCCACAGCAACATCATATTCCTTATCAAGTGTCATTGATACAATGCGATCCTGAAAAAAGTTACAGATCAAACCAAGCATGGACAGAAAATAAGTTGAGAAAGATCTGAGATAATGTCTTTGGGGGAGTACATGGAAGACTAATGATAGATTAAATGTAAAGTTTTACTCTTGAAACCATATTATCATAGTCCTACTTATACAAAAGAGGTGTTAACATAAATGTTTATAATCTAAAATCTTTTTCATCAACTGGCATTCTCTAACAGAGACAAACCTTAACTTGCAAAATTAATATAATTATAACAAGTTGTATATAAAGCAAATCTTATTTAAGCAGGAGAGCCTTCTACTGAAGGCAATAAATAAGAACTCATGTTGATAATATCCTTTGCAAAGCAGAGATTCATTCATTCATCTAAGTAATAAACGTTCATTTAAAGAATATACAATAAAGAATATAAACTAAACACTTGTTCTGGTAACATCATTTGCTAAACTAGCTATAACTACCATTTTTAAAGCAAAAAATAAAATAAGCTAAGCATTCTCACCTTGAATCGGTTAGTGAATAGCTCCAATTTGGGGAATAATTCTCTATTGGTATATAGGCTTTGGAGAGCTTTCAAACACTTCAGCCTGACTTCTCCTTGCTTCAGAAATACAAATAAAAACACAACAGAAGCTATCAATTCCACACCACAGAAGCTGAAAAGATTTTCAAGTCTATATGAAGACTAAAGTAATTCTCAGCTTAACCATTCAATTCACTTCATATTGTAATTCAACATAAGGTGGAACCAAGCAACTGTAATGCAGCTGTATTTAATTAAAAATGCACTAAAAACCCCTTAGTTACTTGAGAGTAAGCTATACCTATTTCAAATATATATCAATTCTGATTCAACATGAAATATTTTCCATATTATACTGAGGCACTTTGAGAGAATTTTTAACCTATGATTTCAATTAAAGAAGAGTATGCTAATTTGTCCTTCCTGTAGAAAAACCTAATTTCATATTAAAGGGTCACCATTTATTCATTTAACAAACATTTACCAGATACTTTTTACATTTCAGAAAGAACACTTAGGAAAACATGATGAAGGTAAGAACGTTTAAAACAGGCAACATAGAGTGATGTGCCCTCAAGCTGCTATTTACTAGAGAAATATAACAAAATCATTAAGTTGGAATAGAAGATGTTGGTGGTCAAAGTGCATTCAGGGTCATTTAGATATTTAGCCAAACTCTCTCAAATAATTCAAAAGAAAATGAAGTTTCTATGTTCAAAATGAAGTAATGTGCTTTAATAGCAGGAATCCAAATTGTGGATTCAGACAAAACTAGATTTCCAGTTCTATACCTTACTAGCTACATGAGAGATGGCAAGATATCAATCACTCTGATACTCAGTTTACTCATTTATAAAATAGTGATACCAACTTCATAAGGTTGTTCTAAGGTTTAAATGCAGGGGTATGCTGGTAAAAGTTTTAACAACTAACTTGGGGGGGTCCTGATCTGTTGCTTTTCCAGATTTCTGTGATGTAAATACTCCCTCCTTGGCCAATTTCAAGCTACCAATGATAGTGAACTCATACATGTGAAGGGATGTGCATAACCACTCTCCTGAAAGCTGATTCAAGGTAGCTCTAGCATACCACTGAATGAGATAATGCTTGTTGGTAAAGTCTCTAGCACATAATGGGTAACTGGCACATGCTGTTGATGCCCCTTCCCCAGATTACAAATCCTAATTGACAAGGCTAATCTTTCCCACTTGCTCCCATACTGACTACTAATGGCTCCTATCTGGATCTTTCTCCGGAGCACTGACCATGGCTGAAAATAACCGACCGTGGCTGAAAATAACCACCTGGCACAAAGATTCCTATGCTCCACCTTGCCACTCCTCTCCACATCCTTTCTCTCCTCCAGGATGAAGCTCATAGCCAGTGGGGAATGATTTAGGAGGATAAAAAGCCCAATCTCCTTGCCTCAGGGCAGGACAATCTCTGAGGAGCAATTTACTCTGCAAAGCTCCTTTTGAAATGATGCTGACAAAACTTCTCCTGAAACCACATTTCTGTTAGTGTGTTTCTTGCTTTATCCTATTTTCTCACTTTCTTACAGGATTCTTCTGAGTACAACCCCAGTGTATCACTAGCACAAAAATCTCTGATTAAGACTTGGCTTCTAGGGAATGTGAACCTAAACAGCTGGTTCCAAGAGTGGTCTTAGGAAGTCAACTTCAGTGATGGGTTCCGAGGTTGGATCACTTGAAGGATGGACTACTATGAGGAAGGACCCAATTACTAGTGGTAGGTGAAGTTAATGATAGTCTCTGACATAGAATAGCAGTCATTTCGCTCATTCACCTGTGGGTGAAAGGGGATGTGCACTTAGTATGTACAATATGCCAAGCATTTGAGGGAGCCAGGGACTCTAAGGACTTTGGAATTGGGTGGCTGTCACTGAGATGCTAAAGAAAGAAAATGACAAGCTAATTACTAGTTTAAATCAAGTGTTTGCTACCTCTTTGGCAACATTTAAAGAGACTTTTATTTCCTGCAGATAAAGATCTGATCATATTGAAGACCAAGTCTAGAACTCAATTTTAAGGGTGGCAGAATTTAAGAGACTTTGCATCCCAGTCTATGCCAAAATCAGGATCATACAGGAAAGAAGTACAAGTCCAAAGAATAACTGGGTGGATGTAGCTGAGAACTTTGAATGCCACGTTTCCCAAGAACACGTGGGCCTGCTAATAAGTTTCATGTCTCCTTGTTAGAGGATAGCATGCCTCCTCCCTATCCCTGCTAAAAATATAGAAACCTCAAGTGAAGCAAGTGTCTTAAGGACAACGCTAGTAGCCAGAAAAGATGTGCTGTATAAGCTCAGAAGACCTACTAGTTAAGTATGTTCCTCAGGAGGACCCAGAGAATACTGTTTATCAAGGCAATAAGGAAAAGACAAAACGGAGGCAAAAGCATTACTAAGAAGCTCCATAACGGCTGTTTTCTGTAGGGTAGAGATGGCAAGAGGAGATACTCAAACAGAATTTAGCTTCCAGCAGCAATGGAGATGATATCACAGAACAGCAGAAACAAGGTAGTATCACTTAACTATCAGATGCAAGGGGGGCATATAATTGTAATGGGCAGCAATGTTGAAGAGCAGTCAACCGGAATCTCTGTAAGATGGCCAATAAGACATGGTCTTCCTGAAGGCAAGACAGGTGGAAAGCCAACAAAACTACTCTGTAATATATATATACATATCTATAATCACAAGATATCAACAACAGATAAGCAAAAGACTAAAGACAGCTGACCCAAGGTAAAATCATAACCCCAGATCTAACATAGCATATAAGAAGTTTCCTTACGTCTAACTCTACATTTGAAATTAAGGCCAAAAGATTAAATTACTCCATCCATCCAAATTCACATAGCAAATTATAAGTAGAACAAAGACATTAACAGACTTTTATCTTCACTTTGTCCAGTGATGTCCGCCAAATCTTGGTTCTTCACCTATAACATGGCCTGCTTACATTACAGTAATTTAGCAATAACACCTAACAATAACTTACATGAGAACTCCAGTTGCCTTTTTGCAATTTCTCTATTTTGGGGTTCTGCTATACTCTGAAGTTACTTCTATTATAGGACCTAAATGCTTTGTTGTCATCCTATTACACAAGATCTTATTCAAACCTGAATGCTATTTGACACATTGTCTAACCCACAGTTGATTAATATTTTTGTTTGAATATTTAAAATATGAAAACAGAAAGAAACATAGAGGAAGAAAATAATTTTTTTGGGGGGGCTGGGCATATTTATCAACATTTTTGCAAAATTATTTTCGAAAACATATTAAGAGCTACAAGAACTGTTGTGTAGCCTCTCAAGCCTAAAAGGAGTGCGGGTTTCTGCAACCCCCCCATCAACACACACACACACAAACTGGAGTCTATGGCAGAAGGAAACTGCCACTGTGGTGCACTGGGTTTTTGGATTCTGGATACGCAAACTTCCAGAAGCTGTGACCCAGCCCAACCTTTCTGAATGGTATTTCCTTACAATTAGGCACTGGAGAAAACGAAGCATGTTATGGCCAGGGTGCCACATGTAATGATACTGCAGCCTGAACTGTCTATTTTCACTTGGGTAATTACATAGCCTACTGATAAAATTGGAAAGGCTCAATATACTTCATCACAAAATGGAAACTGGGGCCCAAGATTCAAAGATGAGCCTGCTGGCAGTATAGCACAGTTTACTGACAGCTCAGTGAAACCAAAGGCAGATGAGGTCTGCTGGGCCACAGCCACCACCTGGCCAATGGTTGGCCATCTTTCGACTATCAGATATGGGCATTCCGACAGACCAAGCTCTCCGATGTGGTGATGGCAATGCAGACCACTCCTACTGCCATTTCTTGATACATTTTTCACCAGCTCATGAGCTGTTGCCAATGACCTAGACATCTGGTCAGGCAAATGGCAATGAAAAAACTGGACTATTAATGAATTCCCTGTATGGGGAAAGTAACTATGGCAGAGCTTCCTCCCTGGGAAGGAAAAAACATACGTCATGTGGATAGTCATGGCAAAGGAATTCCTTATTTTTGTTTTAATTTTTTATTGAAGTATAGTTGATTTACAATATTAGTTTCAAGTGTACAAAATACTGACTCAGTATTTTCAGATTTATACTTTAAAGTTATAAAATATTGGCTATATTCTGTGTTGTATACTATAACCCTTTAGCTTATTTATTTTATACATAGTAGTTTGTACCTCTTGATCCCCTACCACCTCCTGCCCCTCCCTACTCCTGCTCCCTAAAGGTAACCACTAGTTTGTTCTCTCTAAGTCTGTTGGTTATGTCTCATTCATTTCATTTTTTAGATATATAGGTGATAACATACAACACTTGTTTTTCTCCGATTTATTTCTCTAAGTATATTACCCTCCAGCAGGTCCATCTATGTTGTTGTAAAAGGCAACATTTTATCATTTTTTTTAATATCTGAGCAGTATTCCAGTGTGTGTGTGTGTGTGTGTGCGCACGCTCATATGTATATATACACACACACACACACATATATATATATATATATATATATATATATATATATATATATATATATATATATATATATACACTTTATCCACTCATCTCTTGAACACTTAGGTTGCTTCCATACTTCGGCTATTGTAAATAATGCTGCTATGACCACTGGAGTGCACTTATCTTATCAAATTAGTGTTTTCGTTTTCTTTGGACATATACTAAGGAGTAGAATTGCTGGATCATATTGTATTCTATTTTTATGTTTTTGAGGAAACACCATACTGTTCTCCACAGTGGCTGCATCAATTTACATTCCCACCAACAGTGTACGAAGATTCCCTTTCCTTCACATCCTTGCCAACATTTGTTACCTTTGCTGTTTTTGATGACAGCCATTCAGACAGGTGTAGAGTGATATCTCATTGTGGTTTTGATCTGCATTTCCCTGATGTTTAGCAATGCTGAGCTTCTTTTCATGAGCCTATCTGCCATCTGTAAGACTTCTTTGGAAAAATGTTTATTCAGGTCTTCTGCTCATTTTAAAATCAGATTATTTTTTTTTTATATTGAGCTGTATGAACTGTTAATATATTTTGAATATTAACCCCTTATTAGATAGGTAGTTTGTAAATATTTTCTCCCATTCAGTAGACTACCTTTTCATTTTGTTGATGATTTCCTTTGCTGTGAAAAAGCTTTTAAGTTTAATCAAGTCCCATTTGTTGATTTTTGCTTTTGTTTCCTTTGCCTTAGGAGACAGATCAAAAAATATTGCTATGATTTATGTCAAAGACTGTTCTACCTGTGTTTCCTTCTATGAGTTTTATGGTTTCTGTTCTTACATTTGGGTCTTTGACCCATTTTGATTTTATTTTTGTATATGGTGTGAGGAAGCATTCTAATTTCATTCATTTACATTTAGCTGTACAGTTTTCCCAACACCACTTATGGAAGAGACTGTCTCTTTCCCACTGTACATGCTTGCTTTTGTTGTAGACTAATTGACTATATGTGCATGGGTTTATTTCTGGGCTGTCTATTCAGTTCCACTGATCTATGTATCTGTTTTTGTGCCAGTACCATACTATTTTGATTGCTCTAGCTTCGTAGCCTAGTCTAAAGTCAAGGAGCATGATACTTTCAGCTTTGTTCTTTTTTTCTAAAGATTGCTTTGACTATTCAGGGTCTTTAGTGGCTCCATATACATCTTAGGATTATTTGTTCTAGTTACGTGAAACATGTCATGGGTTTTTTTATGACAGGAATTGCATTAAACCTGTAGATTGCTTTGAGTAGTATGGACATTTTAATAATATTAATTCTTCCAAATCCAAGAACACAGAATATCTTTCTTTGTATCATCTTCAAATTCCTTCATCAATGTTTTATAATTTTTGGAGTATAGGTCTTTTATCTCCTTGCTAACTAATCATAAATTTATTCCTAAGTATTGTATTCTTTTTGATGCAGTTTTAAATGGAATTGTTTTCTTCCTTTCTCTTCCTGATACTTCATTACTAGTACATAGAGAGGCAACAGGTTTCTGTATATTAATCTTGTGTCCTGTAACTTTACTGGATTCATTCATTAGTTCTAATAGTATTTTGGTGGAGATCTTAGGGTTTTTTTATATATAGTATCTTATCATCTGTAAATAGTAAGTTTTATTTCTTTTCCAATTAGATGCCTTTTTTTCCCCTTGTTTGACTGCTTTGGCTAGGATTTCCAATACTACGTTATGTAAAAGGGGCAAGAGTAGACATTCTTGTCTTGTTGCTGATTTTAGAGGAAAAGTTCAGTTTTTCACCACTGAGTATGATGTCAGCTATGGTTTTGTCATAAATGGCCTTTATTATGTGAGCATATGTTTCTTCAATATCAACTTTGATGAGAGTTTTTATCAGGAATGGATGTTGAATTTTGTTAAATGCTTTTTCTCTGTCTATTGAAATTATCATGTTATTATATTTTTCCTTTTGTTAATATGGTATCACACTGACTAATGTGCAGATATTGAACCATCCTTGTGTCCCTGAATAAATCCCAGTTGATCATGGTATGTGATCCTTTTTATAAGTTGTTGAATTTGGTTTGCTAATATTTTGTTGAGGATTTCTGCATCTGTATTCATCAGAGATATTGGTTTGCAATTTTCCTTTTTTGTAATGTCTCTTGTCTGATTATCAGGGTAATGATGGCCTCAGAATGAATTTGGGAGTTTTCTCCTCAATTTTTTCCAGCAGTGTCAGAAGGGTAAGTAATCTTTATTTGTTTGGTAGAATTCCCCTGTGAAGCCATGGGTCCTAGACATTTATTTGCTGACAGTTTTTTGATTACTAACTGAATTTTACTAGCAGTGACTGGTCTTTCCCGATTGTCTATTTCTTCCTGATTCAACTGGAAGACTGTTTCTAGAACTTTACCCATTTTTCCTAGGTTGTCCATTTTGTTGGCCTGTAACAGTTTATACTATTCTCTTAAGATATTTTTGTATCTCTGTGATATTAGTTGTAATTACTCCTCTTTCATTTCCCTTTTCTGTTTTCTGTTTTTTCTTTCTTTCTTTCTGTCAAGGGCTGACTTTCAATAGATCACAACGAGGGAGCTACTCTGCTATGTACAAAACCTTGACCTCTAAAGGAGCTGGTTTATAAATGATTTAGCACCACGTTCCCCACAAATGCATGATGGGTGAGGGGACAGCAGCCTTTCTGGCTGCACCTGGTGTCCCAGGACTAAGGGCTCTCCACATGGGACCCTGGTCTCGACACTGGCAGGACATGCATGGCAACCCACGGGCAAGAATGGTGCGAGACCAGCTATCTGAGGCCAAAATCCTATCTGAGGCCAACGTAACATAACCTGGGTGCAATTCTGACTTAGAGGTGTCCAGTCATAATCTCACAGATGGTAGCTTCACCCCACTGGCTCCTCAGCCAATACTCTTTCATTTCTTATTCTGTTTATGTGGGCCTCTCTCTTTTCTTCTTAATGAGCCTGGCTAAAGGCTTATCAATTTTTTTTATTCTTGCAAAAACCCAGATCTTGGCTTCATTTACCTTTTCTATTTTTTTTTTTTTTTTGGGTCTCTGTTTTATATATATTTTCTTTGTGATTTTTTATTATTTCCTTCCTCCTACTGACTTTGGGCCTTGTTGTAATTCCTTTAAGCTGGCAGGTAAGACTGATTACTTGTTATTTTTCTTGTTTCTTGAGGTAGGCCTGTATTGCTATTAACTTCCCTCTGAGAGCTGCTTTGCTGCATCAAATAGATTCTGGCAACATGTATTTTCATTTTCATTCATCTTGAGGTGTTTTTTGATTTCCTCTTGGATTTCTTCATTGAGTCATTTTTTTTTAAAGTAGCATGATTTTGCAAAGGACTAATTGATATGCTTTATCTGCCATGTCAGTGGCTGAGTAGGAGTGAGGCACAGATTCTTAGGAAAGGTAGTCTCCTATATACAGTCTTTTGACCGTTACTGGGCTGCATAAGAAAAGGCCTTTGGCCTGGAGCATTTTCTTATCAAGGGATAAGAGTCGTCATAGCCTGTGCTGGGTTTATCACCTTGTATGGAAGTATCATTCCTGTTTTAGACTCAATGAGTCTTCTTTGTTCTGCTTAAGTGTGTGCATCATACAGCACCTGGCCAACCCCTCTACTAAATCTGTTCCCTGAGAGGAAGGAATAAGGTTCTTAGTTCTGTGGCACAAGATGAGTACATGCAGGGTAACTGCTCTGTGTTGACTACTGGACCATGGGAGACTGACACTACTGAAGCTGACATTGCTCTGTCCCTTCTCCATGTGAGTAAAGCATTGTTCCATCCAGTGCTTGAATGTTTTATGTTTTCCTTGGTAATCAATATGCAGTGGGCATAAGTGTTCAAACTTCTACTTCTGGTGACAGGCAACAACAGATCATTTGCCTGACATATACAGAACTAAAAGAAGGTTTTTGGTGAAATTAAGAGAAACAGAGTGTGGGATGAGTGAACATAAAGATAAGGAAATGGGATGGACTGACTGAAAATAAATCCCTTGCAAGCACTGCAGAGACTGTGATATAAGGAATCAAGCATATGCAAGAAAGTAGAACTGTACACGTAAGCTAAAAGCAAGAACAGTACAGAGTCATATTTACAAACTGGAAAGGACAGAGGAAGGTAATCCGGTGTCATGAGCATAAACACCAAAAGGGATTAAGATACTTGGCCCATGTATAGAGATTACTAAAGCTATATTTAAATTAGACATATTCTGTTTCAACCTCAATGTCAGTTAAAACCGATGAGTAGAAATTTAGAAACTGAATTTCTAATAACTCCTTTAGTTGTTAGAGACTGTTTGCCTTTCTAGAGACCAAAAACTTATACTTTAAAACTTACACAAATTGGCAGTATTAAAAAAAGTTTCTTATTTTTAGGAGGGTAGACTAGGTTATAACTTCTAATAATCTAAAATCAAGACAAAAAGAATATTAAATCATTATACTGTACATCTTAATAAAATATTAAATGTCAATTATATCTCAGTAAAGCTGGAAAAATGAAATTGATAATTAAAATGTAATATTAAAAAAAGACATAAGAAGTTTTATTACTTGAAACGGCACAGGATGAGTATGAAGACAGAGTCCATAGCCTATACAAGGAGCAATTTCAACTAGGTGATTAAAAGGAAAGAAAGGAAATCACTTGTCCTCAGAGGAAAAAAGTACAAGATGATTAGAGTGGGAATGACAAAAAAGAAAGTTTAGAAAGAAATATTTAATACTTACAGCCTTTTCTACATAAAGTAATTGGAGGTGATAGGAGAGATTTATAAAATTATTCTAATGAAAACAGTACTCTTTAAATCATTTTATCAACAACATACAAGAGAAATCTATCTCCTTTATCTGGACAGAGGATTTCAACAAACACACAGTTTAGTGACTTATTTTTAAATTATGGTTGTTTATTTTCTGGCAAGCCACATCAAATCAGTGTTTTTCCAGAATTTGTGGACATACATAAGTTCTATTAAAACTGGTAACTGTTTTTCTTATTTAAATTTAGTACAATACTCTATTAGGGAGGTGGGGAGAGGAGGAAAACTGATATGGTAGTGGTGGGGAATAAAAATGAAGGACTTTAAACTTATTCCAAGAAGTTTGCCTTGTTGGATTTAGTAGTGTGTATTCACATGCACGAGGGCACAAGGTAAAATTCTACATTCTTTTATACTGTAGTAAAATATAATTGGACATATCTGAGATGAGGCTAGATGTAAAGGCTAGAGGATTAGAGAAAGAAAACAATATCAAGCTTGGGATTTATTAGTGTAGAGAAAAGGTTATGAATTGCTAGGGAAGATAAATATTCAGGAAAAAATTCACTATGTACATGCTAACTTGATTTGCCTTCAAATGAGGTGGGAAACAGGAACCTTCTTTAATCATCAATTAAAAATAAGTAATTGCGAAGTTGACCAAACAACTTGTGATGATCCTCCTACACTCTGAACACTCTCTTATAGTAAAAATGGCCTGTAAAATTCCCTTAGGACCTTATTTTAACTTATGTGATTGTGTAGTTATCTAAACATCTTTGATAATACTTAGCCTACTGCTATTTAAAAAGTAAATGCTCTACAGGCTGATAATGGTAACATATAGAAAATAAGTCTTAGACCAAAACTACCTTAAAAGTCTAAGAATATAATTGCATTTAGAAAGATAAAATGTCTTCTAATAGCTACAATTCTTTTAACAATTCAAATAATGGAATATAACAACCCAAAAGAAATTGTTGTAAGATTTCTTTTTGTGTGTGTGAACATCTGGCAATTCGAGTATAGAATGTTGGGTCATTCAATATAAAAATTCCAATATGTTATCATTCCTACCCTTGGTTATTTAAAGGATTACATATTCAGGACTCGATAATGTATACTTCCTTTTAAAGTAAGAGCCTCTTCTAAAAGGATGGAAGTGTAAACAGATTTTCAGATCAAATATCCTAGAATCCAACAAAACATTCAACTCTTACAAAACACTCTACTGTCATATGACCTTAGAGAATTTAAAACAAAAAAGTTTAGTTTTAATATATTAAGAGAAACAAGGAATCTCTTTTGATTCCAAACTAGGAAAAGATTATAATTAGCTTCTTGGGATACTACAATCGCCTAACATTTAGATGTACCAGATTGCCAATCTTGGTCTAAGACCATTACAACTAAGTAAGACAGGGTCTTCGCACATGGGTTGATGTCTTAAGTTTCATCATGGCCACAAGTAAAGAGTATTCAGCTGTATCATCTTAAATTCCCATATTATTACAACTTTTGAGAAAAACCAACTATGGCCATCTTAATTACTAATATTAAGATTAAGACAAGCATATCTTCTATCAAAGCCTAGAACAGAGTAACTTACCCTGTCATGAAGAGTCCAGCCAACGTATTTTAGATAACTGTCATTTAGAAAGGCATCACTATACATTTTCATCCATACTCCAATTTCTTCAATACAAATGGCTCTAATCTCAGCAATAGCATCACTAGAGGAGTCAAAAAAAGACAGACCTCTGATTAATATTCAGAACTAGAATGTACTTCATACAGATTTGCAGCAAGCAATACATAATAATATTGTCAAAATATTATATTTATATCTGCACTCTCAAAGGTCTCCAACGTGAATTATCTTCAATTTTTTACATGGCTTCTAAAAAATAAAAACTACCAATACCAAGCTGGAAAACAATGCTTCTGGAAATCATCTTATTTTGATTCAACTGCTCTATTTTCATTGGACTAGAAAATGTCATTTAGAGCGTTCTGAAAGCCTCACAATTATTATGAGATCAATAAACATGCTAAAACTTCTGAGGAAACCAGAGTATCCATATCCAAATATGGAAGAATGCAGAATTAAAAAATTGTTTCTCTAAATAACTGTGACTCATTCTAAGCTAGTACACATCTAAAGAATTAAAAGAAAAGAATTTTTATGAACAAGACACACATTAGTATCTATGAGGCAAAACTGTAGAAGCCTGTATTATTTGAAAATGTATAGAAGTTATGTCCAAGACCTTGAAGCAATTGCCCTGGGGAAAGAATAATTCACATATAGTCATAATGAAACAATCTTGGTGACTAAACTATATGAACTGGTAGCAGAACCAACCCCAAAAGTCAGGTTTCTGGCTCGGTGCCCATATGGCTTTTCACCTCTCCATAAGCATCTACTATAACCCTCCTGGGATTATTTCTGCTCTAAAATCTGTGAACTATGAACAAATACAATGTTAATGTCTTTAACTTACCTTTTCATAGGTTATTAACTCTGCTAAAAAAATTCTGTAATAAGGTAAATCCTAACTTTCTCTTGTAGATCAATCTTAAAAGCTTCTGATTTATCATACATGAATAAGTTAAAATTTTAGGTGATTTTTAATTCTCCAATTTCCACAAGGCAATCATCCGTCAAGGAGATTTTCTTAGCTTCTCTTTTGTGATAAAATGGGAGCTGGCATTCTAATATTTAATTCTCTGCTGTAAGAAATCTTAGTTCCTTCTAAGTCCCTGTCATTGCTTAAAGAATAAAAACGTGAGAAACTTTCTCTTTCAAAACCATACTATCAATTACTGTCTTTGGTTATCCTACTTTTTTTTTTAAGTATCTTTTTCTCATGGAGAGATTCTACAGCACAGAGGCTAATGATACAGACTTTGGAGTTAGACCTCCTAAGTTCAAATCCTGGCTCTGCTGTTTTCTAGCTGTGTGGCGTTAGGCAAGTTACTTCCCTCTTAACTGTATCTAGAGCTCACAGTTACTGTGAGAATAAACTCACTTAATAAAAATAAAATACTCAGAATTATGTGTGATACCTACTAAACTTCCCATAAATGTTCACTGTTACATCTTTTGTCATTAATCTAGACATACACAGATAATACAATATAAAAAGCAGGTTTACAACATCTGTGAAAGAATGTTACTTGACCTTTAAAATACTGAATGTGAATGGCCCAAGGACATTTTTTTCTAAATAAGAAAAATTTCAGACATAAAAAAGTTATAGACAGTATAAAGAATATATATGTATCTACTGCTCAGTTAAAAAAAGAAGTATTAGAGTTGAACCTTTCTATATACCACTTACTAATACATCTTCCTCTCTAAGAGTAAATGACTATCCTTGTTTCAATGACTATCATTTACAGCTGCATCTTTATGCTTTAACTTCGTATGTATAGCTTTACATATTTTGAAAGTTTATATACATTTATTACCTTGCAGGTATCCTCTCCAACTTGCTTTTTCCACAAACCATGTTTTGCAATTTATACATACTGATTCATATAGCTCTAGTTCCAATATATTAACTTTAACTGATGTTCAGTGTTCCTTTCTATAAACTACAAATTACTTATACATTCTTTCACTGGCAGACATTTAGGTTGTTTTCAGGTTTTTGCTTTTATTAACAGTGAATGCTGTGAACATTCTTGTATATGTCTCCTTGTGCACATGTGTAAGAGTTTCCCCAGGGCACTGTTTTTCAAACAGTGCATCACTATGTATCAGTACATTATGGAATAAATTTAAAGAGTGGCAACAAAAACATAAAAGTATTCAGGATAGAAAACACTAAAATGCTTCACATGGAGTAGGCAAATATTTTTTCTTGGAATTTCTGTGTATTTGATGTAGGACATGGTCAAAAGTCTGTGAAACACTGCTTTTATACCTAGAAGTGAAATTTACTGGGTGAGAAGGAATATGCATCTTCACCTACATTAACAAATTTCTCCATATAGCATTTCACATCCTTGCCTAGTACTTCATATTGTTCTACTATTTTATATAAATTTCCACCTCTGTCAACTGCAAGTTCATATACTTTGTCTTCCACTGGGCTGTCCAAATAAAAACAAATGATAACAGCAAAAATAAAACAAAATAAAATAGCGCCCCTCTAAAAACAAAACACCACCACAAAACACCCAAATCATATCATATTAGTTCTGTCAGTCCTACCAAGTAGTCATCTCCCAGAGATCTATTACACTTATTCTCTGCTGCATTACCCTTGTAAAACCCAACCCTAAAAACAAAAACATAAAACAAACCTAGGCTGAGGTTTTTATTGCACAATTTCAGGGAAGTAAGTTAAGGACAAAATGAATAGATATGGCATTCTGATTAAAACTACAGTGACTACTAAGTATGGTAACTGCATAATACATAGCTCAATCATCCATTCATTACCATTGGTATTATCATTACCATTGGTATTGAGATTATAGATGGCTAATCCCAAGGCTAGAGAATATAAAGGCTTAGCTTTATTTCAGTAGGAAAACCTTGTTCAAAATCTTTTTTTATAGTCGTTTCTATGTCTAAGCTTAATTTCTAATGCCTTTTTGTCTCACTTACAAGACTCTCAAAAGCTCATGTTTTTTGAACACGGTTCCTCTCTGTATGCACTCTCAATGTTTTGATACAACTTGTCTTCCTGGCATCCCAGTCCTCGTCTACTAGGTGATTTTTTTGCTATTTGAGTTCAGGAGCTCTAATACACTTTGCCTGCTGATACCACCCTACTAGGTTTTTTAAAATATTGAAGTACAGTTGCACCCTACTAGATTAATCATTCTCTACATGTAATTATATTATGTATAATTGGTCTATACAGTAAAATTAGAATTCCTTTGTGCTGGTTTTAAAATGTCCACAAATTCTCTGTTAATATTCCCTTTGGAGACAAGTGCCTCTTTTCTTTAATGTGGATGTACTTAGTAACTTGTTTCTAACAAATATAATGCAGTAAAGATGATGAATTTTGGCTCTTGGAGGCTAAGTCAAAAAAGATGCAGTGACTTCTGCTTTGTTCTCTTTCTTGAATCACTTTTTAAGGAAGGCCAACTGCCATGTCTTGAGGACATTCTAGCTGCCCTATAGAGAACTCTGCCACCAACCATGTGAGTAAGCCACATTAGAAGTAGATCCTCCAACCACAGTCACGCCTTCAAATGACTCCAGCCTCAATCAAGGTCTTGACGCAATTTGATGAGAGAACTTAAGCCAGAACCACCTAGCTAGACTACTTCCAAATTCCTGATCCATAGAAACTATAAGATAATGTTTATGTACCAAGTTTTAGGGTAATTTGTTACATGGCAAAAGATAATCAATATTATTAGTTGTTATTATTATTAAAGGCCCTTACCAATCTAGCCATGACCAATCTTCTTGGAGTCTGGCTCATGAATGAGTTCTTCTTTAGTCCAAACAGCTCAAGGCACAGACTACATGTCTGTGGTCATCCTTATGCATACAGTGCCCTCATTCTACTCTAATTACCTACAATGATTATTCTTCCAAGCTCCAATGAAGTTTCAGTTCTTCTATGATTTGTAGCATATCCTCTTATTACCAGATATGGCTTTCCTGCCTACTAGGAACTAACATTCTATTTAAGCAGATGAAGTATAAAATAAAAATGCAGAGTTTATTTCTAAATAGTCCCTGATTTGATTGTATCTTTTGACATACAGATATTTTTTTCATACGTTTAAGAGTCCTCCAATCTTTGGTTTTCATATTAAATTTCTTTTTAACTCCTTAATCTCTATTTCCAATGGCCCCACTACATTTAGAAAGATAATGTTTAGTTGCAGGTGTTTTGAAGTTTCCAAAGCAAAGATTAAAGTAGTGGGCAAAAAAGTTAGTAAGACATGAGGAAAAGTATAAAGACAATCATATGATGACCTAATAACTTCCATAGTTCTAATACAGGGGCCTTGAAATGAACAACTACAAATGAAGTCCCAATATACTTTACTTGCAAACTCAAAGAAAGACAGAAAGAAAAAACCAGAAAAGAATAATTCTGGGGCAATTAATCCTTTGTTGTAGCTCTTTTTTACAGCATAAAAGAATAATTATATTCACTTCTATGAAAACTTATCTAATTTACTGACCTTCACAGTTAGTGTGCCTTTAATTTAATATCAGGACTTAAGATTTTGTTTTGAATTACTTTCTTGGCAGATGGAATTCAAATTATTTTCTGCTTACAACAAAATGAAATTTATCTCTAGTGAATTTTAATTAAATGTTTTGTGTACTGCCTTTATAGATGCTTTCTCAGTAAGGAAGAAGACTAAATTAAAATACTGCAATACAAATTTCAGAGAATAATCTGTGGCTAATATGTATGTTTTGATACAGACAATTATCTCTTTTATACAAGAAATCTCATGAGAGCTGTACAGTGAGAAATAATTACGAGCGCCAGGAAAGTCTGCTATTTAAATTGCAGAACACAATAAATTCATGTCTCAACCAATTTTGTCACTAATGTTTGGCTAAAAAAATTACATTTTCCAAAACAGAATAACTCCTAGAGATTGGGGGGAAAAGCCTATGAGAGAAAGGGACAGCTGAAAGGAGTTACTGAAGAGTCACACTGTATCCTTGATTAGACTGTGAACAAGAACTTAAGACTAGAGACCACAGCTTACAGAAAGATGATTAAAATAAATATTACCTTAAAGAGTGTTATATGTTATTACAGGGCAGTATGGGGAACACAGAAGCATGGAAAATGATGGAGGGGAACAGAACAGGTCCAGGAAGGCTTCTGAGAGGCAAAAATGTTTAAATGTAGACCCAAAAAGTTGAAACTCTCTTATTTGCTAACTAAATCCAAATCTTTCAGTGAATTATTTCAAGATGACCAGTGTTATTTAAAGTGCATTAAAAATATATACAAGATCTTATGGCAGCTCACGGCAAAAAAAATGTGACAATGAATATATATATGTTTATGTATAACTGAAAAATTTTGCTCTACACTGGAATTTGACACAAAATTGTAAAATGACTATAACGCAATAAAAAATTTTTTTTAAATGTAGTAAGTTTATAAAATTGGAAATATTTTTCATCTCTTTCATTGCATTATCAGTTAGTGAAAATAGCGACAAAATACGTAACAAGGAATTATATCACTGAGTGTCTCATACAGAGCAGGTGACATAGCTATCGTCTAACCTGCATTACTCATTAATATTTTACCATTAACAGAAGTTTAGGCATAAGTAGCATTAAAAACTGAATGTCAAGGATATATTAACTTTCAAATAAAAATATATTTAATTTATATTCACATTCTAACTATCAACCTGACCCATAGGTTAGGTCCAAGATGAAATGTTAGGAAGTAAGAAGATTAAAATAAAAGAATGACAGTTTACTCAGAATAAATTATATCATTATATTATATAAGAATAGCTCTGAAAACATGATTCTGAATTGTTTCACGGTAGTCTAAAGATGAAAAATTCAACTAGAAAATAAAAGATAATTCATTTTTCATCTTCTCCAAACTGTTGAAATTTTTCCTGTTGTCACTACTTTCATTAAGTTTAGTTCTTAATAAGAACTAATAATTTTCAAATTATTTTCCTATCACTAAACAAATAGTGTCTCCTTTTTTTATTGCTTTTGAGAGACTTTCTCATGGTCTCTGATACTCTGCACTTTGACTATGGTATGTCTAGATATGAAACATTTTTCTTAACCTACTCAACAATCATTAAGTCTTTACAATCTGAACATTCTATTTTTTTAACCAATTTTATAAAACTTCAGTTCTCTCATGAATTCTTCTTTTCAATACTTGTCTTTTCTTTTGAAATCCTATGTAAAGGACTTATGAAGTCTTTCAAACAATCCCCCACATATCAGAAATGTCATTTTATTATCTTCTATGCCTAGGTAAATTTTGCAGTATTATATTCCAATTCACTAACTGCCTCTTCAACAGTCTAAAGTGTATTTTATTCACTAAATATATATCCATGAAGATATTTTCATATCCAGTATTTTAAATTTGTGTTTTTACATCCACTTGTTCATATTATGTGCCATTTAATTATTGAATAAACTGGGTCATCTGTTCTATACAATTTCCCACATTCTGGACTTAAATGATGAGGATTCAGTCAGACAACACTCTTCTATTTTCTGTATTTCCTATGAACTAGTAGTTGAATCTACTGATGTACAGATTAATTTTCAATTTTTGTTTGATGCTGGGGTGACAGATGAGACAAAGTGTTAACTGATAGTGTCATCTCTGGACAGCACCTTCTATTTCTACTATGTACATGCAGTAACATTTTCCTTTAATCAATAAAGTGAATTAAGTGATATTTCTGGAAAATCAACAATTGGTATCCATGGTACGCTGATCACTTTGGCAGGCAGGTCTTACTCTCACCTTTATTTTCAGTCCTACTTAGAGCAAGTGAAATTTTAATGTATCAAAAGTAAGCTGTGACAGATCCAATGCTAGTTTGTGCAAGGTCTGATTAAAAAAATCAATAAGGTAACAGTAGGAAATTAAAGGACTGTTGTTTCTATGAGAACAATAGGTTGAAAGCTTTGGCAAGACTCAAAAAGGGTGACTCACTAAAATACAGGCTATGTTATTTTGGTGTTGAATATTGAGGTAAAATAAAAAATTATATGGATTCTGCATTCAAGATTGTATGGCTGAACATCTGAAATATGTAGTTTACTGTACAGGAATCATACTATTACAAAGGTGTTTAAAAAACAAGACTGCATGGCTGAGCCAAGATGAACAAGACTGAAGCTCCCACTTGAAAAAAACTAAAAAAACTGCATAAAATATATAAAATGATGCTTTTCAGATGCTGGATGTCAGGCAGAACAGGGCAGTAATCTGTGAGAGGGGTAACTTACAGGGTGAGCCTTAAGATTGTCCCAGATTGCTGCCTGCCAGGCAGTAGGATGGGGAGGGAACCTAGACAGAACCTGGTGATGTTCCTGACTTGAGGAAAAGGAGCTGGGACTCTAAGAGGACAAGGTGGCTAGATTTTACAAGCATGGTATCAGAGATGCACAGAGAGAGTGAACTCTAGAAATCTGCAGAAAGACCCTATCAACTCTTCAGCTGAGTACAAAAGAGCATGTACATGTGAACAAATCACCTAACACTGGGGAAAGAATGGAAAGAGAAGAGAGAGTAATCTCTGGAATAAAGACAGGGCTGGGAATACTTTGTGTTCCAATGAGCCAGACCAGAAAAATCTTGTAATTCACAGGGCATCAAGAAAAGCACAAAGAATGGTATTATCTTAGTATTGGGGTAAATACTAAGACTAAATGCTGCCCTGGTCTACTAAACAAATCTTAAAAAGAAGTCTTGAAAGGATCAAACATAATTATGTCCCTTAGAAAAAGTGGGCAAATATTCTACATATATATTATCTAGCACAAAACAAAACCCACAGGGCCTGGCATCTAATAACAATTGCCAGGCATTCAAAGAAGCAAGAAAATGACCTATAATAAGGAGAAAAAAAAATCTATCAAAACAAATAGAATCAGAAATGATGAAGATGACAAAACTAGAAAAACAACATTAAAACAGTTACAACAAAATATCTATATTCAAGAGTCTAGAGGAGAGCCTGGAGGAAATAAAAGAAACATGAAGAAAATGAAAACAAAGTTCTCTAACATATCACTGGCTGGTAAGAAGGCTGTGTACAAACAAACAAAAAGTCCCAAGAGGGAAGCCGTGTCGGTGCTCTGGTAAAAATCCTGACTGAACAACCACTGGTTGACCATGAAATTCTGTAGCCATAGAGGCAACCCCTTTGAAATCTATGCAAAAGACAAAAAGCCACAGAGCAGAAATAGTGGCTGTACAGAGCAGGAGAGATAAATTCCTGAGATTAAGTCCAAGTGAATTATAAAAAACAAAATAGCCAACAACAAGACAAATTCCAGGGGAAAAAAATCAGAATCCAACTTTGCTACACCATATTTTGTAAAATGGACAGTTATTTGTTTTGCTTTGTTTTTTGGCCTCTTTTTCTTTCTCCTCCTTCTCAGGAGAAGGTACCTGTTGTCCAAAAAAAAAGAAAAGTCACTTTTTTTGAGGAGGTACTTTTTTTGACTAACAGTAGTTCCAGCCTGTGTAAGGACATAACTTCTGGAATTTAGTCACTTCAGAATGTCTTGATAGTCACTGAAGCTAAAATGGACAGTTTTAAGCAAAAGATTATTTGATAAAGAAAGAAAAAGAGAACACCTACACTCAGAAATTGATACAGTCTGAAGAAACTGTCTCTGAGTGGGCTCAGCTGTTAAATTTTGCAAAGCTTTTAAAGCAGATCCCATAAATACAATAATGGATTGAAAGAAACTATATTCAAAGAACTAGATGAGAAGATGACACTGACTCAAACAACAGTGCATTATTATAAAGAAACAGCAACTATAAAAACAGGACCAACTGAAAATTTTAAGAACAGAAATAAAAAACTCAGCATATGGTTTAAACAGCGTATTTGAGTTGGCAAAAAAACAAAACAGAAACTGCCATACACTGAGCCTGAAGACAGGTAAATAGAAATTATCCAAAGAACAGAGATTAAAAACAATGAAGGAGAAAAAAAAGAGAGCGTGTTTGTGTGCATGTGTGTGTGAGCAAGCTCCAAAAATCTATAGAACAGTATTATGTATACCAGCATATCTTTAAAAGGAGTCTAAACAGAGATATGGGTAAAACAAAACAAAACAAAACAAACAAAAAACTTGAAGAATCAATGGCTAAAAGCTTCTGAAATCTGATGAAAAACATTAATCTAGAGATCCAAGAAGGTCAACAAAATCTTAGTAGGATAAACACAAAGAGGTCCATACCTAGACATGTAAAGCAAACCGTTGAAAGCCAAAGAAAAATGGGAAAGCAAAAAAAACAAAGAACAAAAAACAAAACCCAAAAAACAAAGAAAAGAAAAAGAAGAATGAAAGTTACAAAATAAGTGACTCATGGCTCTCTCTCTCTTGCCTTCTGAGACAGCCCGCATTCTGTCTATGGAGTGTGTATCTACATTTACATTTACTACCTCCCACCCCATGTACATATCTCTAAATAAATCTATTTTCACTCAAAAAAAAAAAAAAAGACAAAGAAAGAAAAAAAAGTGACTCATAATATACAGGGGAACAGCAGGACTGACAACTGATTTTTCATTCAGAAACAATGAAGTCCAGTAGGTGGTAAAATGGCATTGAAAGTGCTGCAAGGAAAAATAAAACTGTTGACCAAGAATTCTATAACCAGCAAAACTAACTTTTAAGAAATAATGACATTTCCAGATAAACAAAAACTGCTAGCAAACTTGCCTTATAAGAAGCAGTAAAGAAATACTTCAATCTGAAAGGAAGTAACTCTATACAATAACTCTAATTCATAGAAAAAAATTAAGAATGCTGGAAATGTTAACGATAGGGTACACAGAAGATAGCATGAATTTTTTTTATTGTCTTAATTTCACTAAAAATCGCTAAGATTGTATATACTGATAATGGTTAATAACAAATACAGATAAAAGATACATAACAATAATAGTACAAAGGAAGAACAAGAAAACAGAGCTATACTGGAGCAAAGATATTAGTGAATTAGTCATGCTAATATGATGCAGTTTGTGATAACTTATGCTTCATACTGTAATCCCTAGAGTAACCATAAAGAAAATAACAGACTGTTCAACTAGATAAAAACATGTAAGATCCAACTCTAGTCTGCCAATAAGAGACGTAGTTTATATTCAAAGACACAAATAGACTGAAAGTGAAAGGATGATAAAAAAAATCTATCACACAAAAAGTAACCATAAAAAAGCTAGAGGTATATTATTATCAGGCAAAGAAGTCTTTAAGAAAAAAAAAATCACACAAGAAAAGGGCATTTCATAATGACAAAAAGATCAACACAAGAGGAAAATGTAACAAAATAGCAGAATATATTCTCTTTATATGCATATGGATTTTTTTTTCAATAGCCAAATTGGTTAAGGAAAAAACAAGGCCTATTAAGTATAAATGATTCAAATAACAGAAAGTATGTTTACTAACCACAGTGGACTTAAATTAGAAATTAGGAACAGAAATTAATTTAGAAAACTCCAAATATTTGGGAATTAAACAAAAAAAACTTAATAACCCATGAGTCAAAGAAGAAATCACAAGTAAGGAAATACTTTGTTCTGAGTAAAATTTAAAATACAACGTATCAAAACATGGTGTAAAGCAGTACTTTGAGGAAAATTTACAGTTTAAAATGCCAGATAAGAAAGGAAGGAGGATATACAAATCAACAATCTGAATTTCCAATGTAAGAAACTAGAAAAAGATAAGTAAATTAAAACTAAAACAATCAAATGTAAGGAAGTATTAAGGTTAAAGCAAAAATCAATGAAATTTAAAAATACATAAATAAAGTCAATGAAATCAAAAGTTCATTCTTTGAAAAGATCAATATACCTGATAAACTTCTAGCTAGGCTGACCAAGATAGAAAAGAGAAGACACAAATTACAAAATCAAGAATGTGTAAGGAGACATCACTGCCAATCCTACAGAAATAAAAAAGATTATAAGGAAATATCATGAACAATGTTATGCAATCAAATTTGCAATATACATGTAATAAACATGTCTGAAAGACACAAATTACCACAATGAATCAACAAAGAATAGAGTGTTGTAACAGATCTATAATAAGAAATTTAATTAGTAAATGAAAATCTTCACACAAAGAAAAACTGAGGCTTAAAGGGCTTCCCTGGTGAATTCTATCAAATTAATCAAGAAAATATAATACCAATTTTCCATAAACTCTTTCAAAAAATAAGCAGGAGGAAACATTTCCTAATTCTACAAGGCTACTACCCATATTAACACTCCTAATGAAAGTAGATACAAAAATCCTTAACAAAATATTTAGCAAACTGAATTTAGTAGCATCTAAAAAGAAGTATATATCATGACCATGTGAAATTTTCCCCAGAATGCAAGGTGTGATACCTGAAAATCAATGACTATAATACACTATATTAATAAAGAACAAAGGCTGTATTTTTTTTATCACAACTGATACAAAAAAAAAAAAAGTCAAACAATCAATCACAATAAAAAAACACCTAACAAAACTAGGTTAGAAGAGAATATCCTCATCCTACTAAAGGGTACCAACATAAAACTTAAAGCTAATGACATTATACTTAATTTTAAAGACTGATTATTTTCTCATTATGATCAGGCAACAAAAGCAAAGCTGTCCTCTCTCATCACTTTTATTCAATATTGTACTGGAGACTAGCCAGCACAATAAGGCCATTAAGAAAAAAAAAGTAAGAATTAAAACTGTCTTTATTCATAGATGTCATGATCCTATATGTAGGAAATCCTAAAGAATCTACAACAACAAAATAAAACTCCAAAACTACAGAACTAATGAAAGTATTTTGTAATTTTGCAGGGATAATAAAACATGTATTTTTATTTCTTAATAAGGAAAAGTCTAGAACAAAAATTGAGAAAACAATTCCATTTATAATGGCATAAAAAATGAAAACACTTAGAAATGAATTTAACAAAAGTAGTGTAAGATGTACACTGAAAACCATAAAAAGTGCTAAGAGAAATTAAAGAACATCTAAATAAATGGAGATATAACCTGTAATCATAGAATGGAAGATTTAATATTATTAAGGCAATTCTCTCCAAATTGGTGTACAGATTAATTATATTCTCCATCAAAATTCCAGCAAGCTTTTGTATGAAAGTTGACAAGCTGATTCTAAAATTCATATCAAAATGCAAAGGATCTATAATAGTCACAACAATTTTGAAAAAGAACAAAGTAAAGGGGCATAATGCTAACTACTTTTAAAAGCTTACTCTAAAAGACAAATGCTCTATGTTCTCCCTTACACGCAGACTCTAAAAAAGCCAAACTCATAGAAATAGAGAATGGTGGTTGCCAGATGAGGTGGGTAGGGGAAAAGGGAAGATGTTGGTCAAAGAACACAAACTTCTACTTTTAAGATGAATAGGTTCTGGGGACCTAATATACAGCATGATGACTATAACGATACTGTATTACATAGTTGAAAGTTGCTAAGAGAGTAAATCTTAAGTGTTACCACCACTACAAACAAAATAGGTAATTACATAAGGTGATGGAGGTATTTAACTAACCTTATCGTGGTAATCATTTCACAATATACATGTGTTTCAAATGATTCTGTTGTACCCCTTAAACTTACATATGTTATATGTCAATTATATCTTCATAAAGCTTAAAAAAAACCACTCTAAAGATACTGTAATCAATACAGGTGGTATGGGTTTAAGGACAGATCAGAAAATCCAGAAATAAAACTTTGCATTCATGGTCATTTGATTTCCAAGAAAAACACCATAGCAATTCAGTTGGAGAAGGACAGTCTTTCACCAACAGTGATTGGACAAATGAACACCTATATTCAAAGGTGGCCTCACATCCTTATAGTGCACCTACACAAAAATTAACTTAAAAATGGCTCATGCACCTTAACTTAAAAAATTAAATGATTAAACTTCTAGAATAAAGCAAAGAAGAAAACTTTGGATTAGGCAAATTGTTCACAGACAGAACATCAAAAGCATGACTATCGAAGAAAAATTGATAAATTACTTCATTCAAATTGAAAATTTTACCTCTTCAAAAGGTATCAATAAGGAAACGAAAAGAAAGCCACAGGCTGGGAAAAATACTCAAATAATTTATCTGATAATGCACTTGTATCAAGAATACAAAAAGGGCTCCTACAAAATCCCTCTCAATAATTGTTAGCATAAACAGACAGAAAATCGGTAAAGGTAAAAAAGACTAAAACAACCAACAATCAAATTTGACCTAAAGATATAAAAATAATAGCACAACACATACTCTCTTCCTGAGAAAACAGAACATTTATTAAGATAGAACATAGTGTGGGCCATAAAACAAATCTCAATAAATTTAAAAGCATTCAGATCATTCAAAGTATGTCCACTGACTACAATGAAACTGAGTTAGAAATCAATAATAGAAGCTTTTGAGATATTTGCAAATAAATATCACACTTTTATAAATAATCTATGGGCGAAAGAAACAAGCCAAAAGGGAAATTAGAATGTATTTTGAACTAAATGAAAATGGAAACACAACATATCCAAATTTAAGGGATATAGTTATAACAGTGCTAAGAAATAAATTTACAGGAGTAAGACTATATAGCAGGAAAAAAAGTAAGGCCTCTTAATGATCCCAGTTTCCACCTTGAGAAACTAAAGGGCAGGGAAAGGAAACCCAAAGCAAACATAAGAAAGAAAATAGTAAGGAAAACAGCAATAATCAAGTGAAAACAGAAAAAACAAGATAAGTTCAATGAACCAAAATCTCATTTTTAAAGGAAAAAAATACAATTGATTAGTTATAGACACACTGATAAAGAAGAAACCATCAATATTATGAACAACTTTATGCTATTTGTTGAAAATAATTCAACATAGATGAATGTAACATTTTCTTGTAAGAAAAACTTAACAGCCTTATATCTACTAAGGAAATTTAATTTGTACTTTAAAATACCCCTATAAGGAAAAACTAGGACCCAACGATTTAATTTCTATCTGAGGAAGAAGTAATATCTATTCTTACCGGTATCTATGAACAAATATACCCTTAAAAATAGAGTTCATCATATTTTCGATTTCATCCTGATTTTCTTGTAGCTGAAATGAAAAAATAAACAAGTAAATAAATAAATAAATGGAAATATTGATTTTTTTTAATTTGGAATAAACAGTTCCAATTGTTTTTATTCCTGATTATTTTCATTCTGGGTAATTATCAATCCTTTTCCTCATGTATTGTGCAACATACATCTGAAACGACCAGTATTCTTGCATTATTGCTATAGTTTTACTACATGGGCTTAGAACCTCTTTCTGTCTCCCTCAACACATATTACATAATGAATAAAAAGGAGTGGTGTGGCAAAGTGCGACCAGATTCCTATCACAAAATATCATCTGTTTTGGGAATGGGCCTCAATTTCTATGCTTATCCTGACCAAACCAGGTCCCCTGATTGGTTCTGCCTTTTTTGGGGGGTAACAAATCATCCTTGATTGTCGTATTTGCCACTGCAAAATTCCCCATTCCACCTAAAGCATCCAAATATTACTCTGCATCTGATTAGTCCATAATTGACTGCAGGCCAATTCTCAGTATAGGAGGTATAGTAGAAGACAGCAAAGATCCTAGCCATTAGTGGTAAAATGCAGCAACAAAATAAAATCCTATAGCAAAGATACAAATTTCAGGCAATACTACTGATCGGGTTAAAGTTTAAGTTTACTCATTACTCAAAAGGAACCAAAGCAGTGATAAAAAATTACATTCTAGGTGACACTTATTATAAGTTATAACTTGTTCTGTAACAATAATCAGTGAAATATTTGCTTTTACTGCATACACAAACGTGAACATAAAATTCCTTCAGACTTCCTCCTTTGCTGTATGCTTTGTTTCAGGTTTTACTGAAATAAATTTAGAAATACTTTTACAGCAAGTCATTCAAATTATTACAACTTAATATAAGTTTTAAAAAATACTTTTGCTGTAATATAAAAAATTAAATAAGTTATAAGAGGTGTCCAGTTTGGTTAGCAGTACTTACTAAAGCACAGTTCCAAAACTTACAATTATTTCTAGTATGGAATGTGTTATGTATTGAACTGTGTTCCTCTAAAATTCATATGTTGAAGTCTGAACCTCCCATAATCAGAAGACTTATTAGGAAATAGGATTGTGGCAGATGTAATTAGTTAAGATTTGGTCATAGTGGAGTAGGATGGGCCTCAAGTCTCATATGACTGATGTCTTTAAAATGAGAAATTTAGAGACACACACACACAGCTGAGAAGGCCATGTGAAGATTAGAGTTATCTTCCACTTCTAGCCTACAGAATTGGAGACAATAAATTTCTGTTCTAAACAAAATCAGTTTGTGGTATTTGCTGTAGCAGCCCTAGCACTTGCAATATAGTAAGGCAATGATTTAATCATAAGCTTGCTGCTTCTTATTGCCTGTTCTAACCCATTATTTGTTGACAGCAATACATTAATAGTAATGAGACATTATTCTATTCCCAAGCTAAAATACAGACTAATATTGTAGACCTAAAATTTTATTTCCATTTGGATGAATAAAAATGCTACCTACTAAAAATCCAGGTTAAAAATCACTTTGAACATTCCACTGTAAAAATGTGATCAATCTTATTCACAGGAAATGTCTCATACATCTACTAACACGTAGCCTTTGGCTTTCTCCTGGAAATACAGCTTTGAAGGCCCCTAGTTCTGATGCTAGTATTTATTGTGCTTCTGAGACCAAAGCCTAATATAATAATCTTTCTGAGTTATCTAACTCCCAGACTACCTTCTTTCAAAAGGAGAGCTGTTCTGTGATTCTCTTCTGCCATCAGACAGCAGATAATCACTAGCTGGAATCAAACTGGGGTTTCATTTAAAAACTTTGAGATAAAATAATATGACTTTAAAAAACAACTTTGAATAATACACACAAATATTTTCACAGAGAATAAAAAATATGATTTATTTACTACACATTTATAGAACATAAAAATCTCAATTACCATTAAACTTACCTCTTTGCGTTTTTGAAGTAGTAACTCCAACCTTTCATTGGCTCTCTTCCCAATCATTTTATTTCTCTCAGCTTCATATTGTCTCTGTGTATTATCCTGATGAATACTGAGGTTTAAGGCAACATTCACCAGGGCAGTCATGAGCTTCATGGCTGTGAAATAAAGGAAGAGTACAGTATTCAACTACAAATCAGACCTTCATCCGTAAGATTACAAATTTCTAACAGAAATAGATGAAGGAAGGAAATTAGTCAATTTCTGTGTTTTACAATGCAGGCTTAATTTAAATGAAAAGAAAATTATTTTAGAGAAATATACTCATCATTTTTGTCTGTGACATAATTTTCCCTGCCTCAGTGTTCTTATAAGCTAGGCTCATTAACACTCCCACTTACAATCTCATCCTACTTATCAGCATGAAGGATTTAAGTAGTACCTTCAACAACCCCTTTCCCTCACCCTCAAACACACAAACCTTAGTAAGGGCATACTAATCAAACCTTTTAGACCTCTCTTCTGGCCATCAGTTCTGTATATACAATTGCACCTTTACCTAGATGTGTCAAAGATGTCTTAGCTGTTTACAATCAATTCATGACTGTTACTCTCAAAGATGGTCCTTTCCCTGTGTTCCTTACCACAGTGAATTAGGTATGACCTCAGATTCCTGAAAAACAAACTAAACCTAACTAACTCGTTAAATTCATTAAAAATGTATTCCATGAACTTCAGATTGATCTATTCTCCCCAGTAACGCTGTTAATTTACTTTTAAATGTTTACCTGTATTTTTAAATCTTATTACTTTCAAATTTTTGTTTCAAGTCCTCTGAGGAGCAAGTATGACATAAACCTTGAACTTCTGTCTATTCATATTTACTTTCTTCACTGAGATGGTTGAGAGTGTAGGGAATTCTGGTAAAGAAGTAAGAGTTTGTATTGGTAAAATAATCTCCCCCCCTTATTTATCTGCAAAGAAAAATTGTTCATTTATAAAAAATGAACTGATGAGTGTTTTAGAAGAACTGATCCAAACATTTGCAAATACATCCGTAACTAAATATGGGCACCCATTTCTTTTAAAACTTCTCTATTTCCCTTTAATTACATACATCAACATATATACTAAATGCTGTATCTCTATCTATACACACAATTTATTATTCTGAAACTCTGTCTACATTTTGGTTAAATCCATGTTAATAATGACTGCTACTGCCCTCAAAACAAAATACATGACAAAAATTGTAACAATAAAATGTATTTAAGTTAGTGACCAGTTAGAAATGTTTTTAATGAAAATGTTTCCCTTTTCCTGAGACACAGTGTCTAAATATAACAAATTGAGAAATCTTATGTTTCAAAATACAGGCTAGTGACCTGACTTTATTTTATATGTTGTCAGTAGAATATGAAGGTTAAAAGCACTTTTAAAAGGAGAATAGCTAAAAGACAGGAGGGCTCTGGGGCATTCAAATTGCCCAAGTCAGGGATAAACAGTTTAAAAGAGATTGTCCTAAGCATACAAAGTCATACCCAAATGGAGCTTAATTCAATTTACACTTCTCTATCTCTAAAACAAAATGACTTGATGATCAAGGAGTTGGCAAGCATTAAAATTAACACCATCCCTAGCTGGAATTCACCAGTTGAAGCTGAGATATAAATTTTCTTGAACTTAGTGGTTTTTGTTTTCAGCTAAGTATCCACTTGTAAACCCAGACTCCAAACTCCAACTGTCATTATGTAATGACCCTCCTCCTATTATAGGTATATACAAACAACAAAATGTATCAACGTACTAAAACAAAAAAATGCAAAATGATCAATACACTTTCAGAAAAGTATTAAGATATGATATAGCAGTATTTACTGAGATGTTTATGAATCTGTACGGCTTAAACTTCACTGATATTTTCACTTTACATACTAACATATAACCAAATAAACAACTATTGAAAGAGAGACTTCTAACTTAATGAGATAGACACAATTTGTAAATTGTGATGGGGACTAATGAGTCCACTGAAAAAAGACTCATTCTTGACTAGAGTCAGCATTAATTAAATTTTACTGGTATTACTAATAGAATTTTATAAATTAATAATCTTACAGGAATTCAGCCTGGATTCTATGATGTGCACTTTGAAGTGACTAATCCTTGTCTACCAAAGAGAATAATACTTCATTTAGCCTCCAAATTTTAACTGTTGACTACAGAATGCCAAACTTGTTCTAGTGCTGTGCTACTAAGAATATGTTCTGCAAATATGTACTGACCACAAATAGATTGTTATCAGTGCATTAAAAGCAACAATTTGAAAGTAACTTTTTAGAAGTTTATATAACAATGTGACAAAATAATCTTATGTCTGTTGAATCTAACAATAAAATGACACTAAGAATGATGATTCTCAAGTTTTTGGCCCCGAGCAACTTAGTAAAGCAGTGCTAGCTTGAATTAAAGTAGTAGCAACATATAGAAAGTCAGTTGTGAAGTATATTTTGAAGGGAGAGCTAAAAGAGTATGACAATATAGGAAATAAGAGAAATAGAAAAGGCAACAGTAATTAGAAAGCCTTGTGCTTATTAGGTACCCAAGTAGAGACAGCTAACAGATATATACCATTATCTAAAATAATGGTTTTTAGAGTCATTAAGCTGGATGGCACATCAATCCAATGGGCAACTATTCAGCCACTAGAAAAAAATGAGGCACGATTCATATGCTGAAAAGTCCTCCAATATATTTGTTGATGGGGAAAAAAAGCAAGCAAGATGCCTCTCAGTTTGTATATTATGCTACCATTTATGCAAAAAAGAAGGAATGAATGATTTATTACTATGTGCCACTCTTCCAAGCTCTTTACACACACTTACTCATTCATATCTCACAATTCTATCAAGTAAGTACTATTATTTCTTTTTCACTTAAGAGAAAATGGAGGCACAGGTTGGCTAACAGACTTGACAATTACACAGCCTGTAACTGGCAGAGATAGAATTTTAAATTTGCCAGCTCCCAAATCGTGTGATCCAGTCAAATAAATCTTCCTCTCCCCAAATATATATATATATATATATTTATATTTATTATTTACGTGTACATGAATGTAAATAAGAAAGTAAGCAAGTAATTAAGTATATCTCTCAATGGTTCTGTTTCTGAAGAGCCCATACAGAGTGTTTCTAAAAGGTAAGAGCTGTTATAGCATATTAATATAATGACAAGAATTATCTAATGAAGTAGGTAGAGGAACTGAAGCAGGAGAGAGAGGAAAAACAACCTGAAAAGCAAGGTTCTTGAGGTGGTAAACAGGGACTGGATCCACTGCATAAGGGCAAGGACTAACTTTAGACAGACAGTACTGTCATAAGAGAAAAAGCAGAGTATATATGTACAGCTGCACCCAGATAAGTAGCTTTAATCCTTGAAGGATTCTCTTTTGTCTCTATTAAGTTAGCAAGATAATCAGCTACGTGTGAAGAAGAGAGGATAGGAGATAATAAACGTTTGAGAAGAAAGTATGAAATAATCTGAAGAGCAAGTGGGAATATCCATTGTGTAGAATATTGTAATAGGATTCCTAGGCAGCACTAAAGGTCCAGTCAAGAGAAAAATGTAAAAAGCCCTGTCATCATAATTATGTGTTTTTCTATAACCACTTTTAGCTGCTCTAGTGTAGGTGTGGAGCAGGTGGTAATATGGGGTTATCCCAGGGGTAAGATGGAGGGAGAGAGAGGCAAGGATGCTGAGGGTCCTTCATGAGAAGGACATGATTATACTAAATTTGGATGATAGAATCTAAGCTAGGAAAGTGGAGGAACTGAAGACATGAAGGGTGTGAAGAACACTAAAAATATAGTATCAAAGAATTCAAAGTCTCAACATAATAAAAACAATACTGGAGCTGGGAACATATAAAGCAAATACTAAAACAAAAGAGATTATTGGCAAATGGGATGGTTGAAATTAAGATTATGGACAACAACCCTTTAAACACTATCCAACAATTTGCTTTTGTGTGTTCCTAAACATAAAAATGAAAATTAAAAAACTGCATTTATATTTAGTGATACCTATTATACTTCTGAAAATTATTACTGTACACCCTAGAAATATGTTTGATAATGGGACAAGATTAAAATTTTAAGAGATATGGTTATACTTCTTACTTAGTTTTAAAAAAACTTATTTTAAAAAAACAAACAAAAAGGCTTTTAACAAACTTCTACTTTCCAAATAATAAAGACTTAACCAATCTCTTAGTCTCTTAAAAACTCAACCAAAATAACAAGAAAAAAATGTTCATCTTCAATAAATCCAGAAACATACTTACAACCCCAAGCCACAGTATTTTAATATATGCATATACAAAGCAGGTGGAAAAGCATGGAAATCAAACCAAATGGTCAACAAAGCTTGACAACTGTATCTTAAGAAGAACAAAAACCAAAACTATTTTGCTCTGCAGAACCCAGAAGCATTCAGGACTTGGAGAAGTACTAGGTTCCACAGAAGATGGAGTGAAATAAGGTCTGAAAATAGGAATATTATTTCAAAGTTTATATAATAAGTAATTAAATCCCCAAATCTCCACTCCAACCTAGACAAGCAATCCCTCCACTAGACATTCATCTTGGAAGTCCAGAAAGTTTATTCCCTAAAGAAAATAAACCAGTGATTTGGACTCATCAGACATAGAGGAGGGATATATGTTAACTACAGAGTGCCCTGGGTGCTCCTTCACCCTGTATAACTCCCAAATGGCAGACAGCAACCAGACTCAAGGAGACTGAAAGATCCTTCTGCAAAGAAGCTGAACTTTCCCTGGGAAAATAATTATTAATACCAATAATTTAGAGTCTGCAATGAAAACACTAACTGAACACAAGACTATCCTGCAGTGATGCTCACCAAAGAAGCCAGAGCTACTGCCCCCCCTCTAGCAAACACAACACATACATACACACACACACACACACCCCCCAGACCCTCTCCGGCAATCAGCTTCTTAGTGTCTCATTCTCAGCAATGACTAGAGAGCCAACGAACAGGTATTTAAGGCAAGTTTCCAACATGAAAGATACCAATAAAAGCAGAGAATCAGAAAAGGCATCAGAGAAGGGAGCAGGAAAAACCTTCAGAGTCATAATTAACATTGTCAAAGAGATAAGAGAAAATGTTACATGCATGAGACAATGTTAAAAAAAGAAAAAGACTAGGAGAGTGCTAAAGAACTCATAGAATATTTAAATTAATGAAAAATAAGTTCAATAAATTTGAGGAAATATAAGAAAAGTGAACCAAAAAGAAAAAAAGTGAACTAAGAAATGGAAACTAGAAGAGAAATAACAAGAAACTCAGAATTGATTCATGAGATTAACATCCAAGCAATAAGTATTCAATAAAGAGTGCCCAGCAAAATGAATGAAAAATTATATACACACGTCAGGGTATATCACCATGATATTTCAGAACATCAGGAACAAGGAGAACAGTCTAAAAGCTTCCAAAGACAAGAACCGGGTCAGAATCAGAAGTCTGAAACAGCACTGGACTTCTCAACAGCAACACTGGAAGCTAGAGAAAAAATTCTGAAGAAAATTTTCAACGATAAATTCTATATTGGGTCAGACAATTAAACATAAGGACACAGTATATTCTTCAGGCAAATAAAGTATCACATACATACTTCCCCAATATTCTTCTTCTCAAGAAGCTATCAAAAAACATGTTACCCAAAAAGGAGACAATAAATTAAAAAAAGAACGCAAGTCAAAGACGATAATGAATCTAACAAAAGACAAAGATCCAAACAATGGCAGAAAGGTTAAATAACTTAAATGACATATAGATTATAGAAATGAGGCAGATATATGAAACATGATTATAAAAAAATTAAAAGTACAGAAAATATGTGCCACAGAATTGATCCTACCATTTATTTTAAAATAAAATAAAAAATCCTCACAAATATGTATATGAGAAAAAAACCTTAAAGGAAATATCAACATGTTGTGGCTAACTATTGTTTTTGTACTTTTCTCCTTTTCTGAATCCTTTTAAAGTTACATATGTAATTTTATGTATATAGAAAATGTTTAAATGTACACCATGAAGATGTTAATGAAAAATATACAAGAATTTTTCTCAATTTCTCTGCCTTTCTAAGAACTAAACCAAGCAAGCTTTGTTATTCTGTCACAGTTATAACATCAGACAATTACTGAGTGACTTGTATATGTGAAACTCTCAACATGAATTATTTCATTTAAGCCTCACACCTATGAGATGGGACTATTGTATCAATACTATACAGATGAGGAGGGAAAGTGTGAGGCCCAGAAGTTAAGGAACTTGTGCAAGGTCACCAAGTTAATACATAAAAGATATACAATGCTTGTAAAGTGATTTTAAAAATCATGATTTCTTTACAAAAACTGGCCTCCAAAAGAAAGCTAATTTTCATACCTGATGACAGAAAGTAAAAGAGATAAATCTAAGAAAATGATAGTTTTTTTAACTAAAAAACTTAAAACACTACTCTAGATACCTGTATTTAGATTTGAAAGAGTAACTACATTTTAAAAGTTTACTGTATTTTATGTGTACAGTTATAGGGTATAGTGGTATTTGCAGCTTTGGTCAATTATTGGGCATTAATCCTATGATAACACCAAAAGTCTACTATATACAAATCCTAGAAAGCTGAAAAAAGTGTTATATTTGGAGAGGGAATGAGAACACCAAAGGTGTTAAAGTAAAAAAAAAAAAATAATAATAATAATAATGGACAAAATAAAAAGCAATGAAAAGGTAAAAAAAAATGTAATGAATAAAAGGAAAATGAAATATAAAGAAATGAAGGAAGAGAGATTAGACTGTATAGTCTGATCTTTGATAATGCCAGACTAACCTAAAATTTTCAGGTCCTAACCATAGGAACCAGAAATATTATATCTGGTTAAGAGTTATAAAATATTTGCAGAATTTAATAAATGGAATTTCACACCTGAGAGCCAAAAGATAAGTAAAATGAAAATGCATGCTGTTAGCATTCTTATTAGCAGTTTTTGAAAGATATGTTTATTTCTCTTTTTTTTGATTTCTACGTTTGCAATATCTTCTATTACCAAAACAGAGTAGGTGTTCAATAAACTCTGAGGAAAAAAAATGAATGAAGAGAAACACTGCAAACAGTATTGGCTCTTCTCATCATTACAGAATAATGGCAGCAGTTTACTAGATGTCAGGCACTAATCCAAGCTCTCCTAATTTCTTTTAATGAGGTAGCTATCATTATCCTTTCGACTTTGCATATGAAAAAAGTGAGGCCAAATAAATTAAGGACTTATCCAAATTACCCAACTAGTAAAAGGTAAAAAGGGATATGGATTTAGACAGTTCGGCCCAGAACCCTTTCTATGAACCCATATTACACGGTTTCAGCAACTGAAAGCCAAAGAAAAGATGTTAATTTACTGAGACGAAGTGATTTTCAGTCTATGATGGGGGAACAAAGCAATTTCATATACCTTATTGTTCCTCTTAGTGAAAGTCCAGAGATGGTGACTTGATAGGAATTGTTAATCAACAAGAAATCATGCCAATATAAAATCAATCACTTATCAATATAATAATGTTAATAATGAAATATAAAGAAATGTTTACTTCCCCAAGAGTCCGAGAGTGAGCTACTGTTAACTAGTGGTGAAGGACTGGCCTCTCAGCATAATGAGGCCACTTGACTGTCATGTGATGATCTTAAGCACATTTTATACTTTTCCCATAATTCACTTTAGAAAAAAACACAACAGAATCAACCACCATGCCATTATTAATACAAACTTTGTATTCTTAATTCTCCTTTATGAAGTTAACATTTTCACCTTAGAAGTGAGAGGTAGCAAATATTAATCTCATTGTAACACAGAAAATTATATAGGTGAGAAAACAGCAAAAAAATAAAAAAGTACACCAACATTACTCATCTTGCAAATTGTCATCTAACAAAAATTTGAAATCAACAACTTATAAAGTATTAGCATGTATTTTAAAAGCAAATGCCTAAGAATAATGTAACTATAAAGCTGAAAAGTAGATTATTTTGAGAGCAGAATTTATAGCACCAAAAATTAAAGTGGTAAAACAAACAAAATCTATTTGACCTTGGGAAGAAAAACATCTTTTCATGAAAATTTCATGAAATCAAGGAAAGAAAATGTGTCCAGTCTCAGGCTATAAATCCACCAAAATAATAATGACAAAATAATACTTATATAAATTAAATCCACAAACTATGTTCTAATATGTCTAACTGATACAGCTATTTAGAAGAGAAATGAGGGCATTTAATTCTGAAGATTAACTATTAATGAAAACTTTATTGCAATGTAAAGCTTCTTTATTAAGATAGGTCAAACGGGAGTATGCTTTATAATTCCAATTAAAAGTACAGAAAAACAACTAGGAAAATGTAATATAAAGAGTAATTGCTAACCAGTCTGTTTCAATTCAATGATAAAAAGAATTCCAAAAAAAAAAAAAAAAAAAAAAAAAGGTAGGAAAGTCCAGTTTAACTCCAATGGAAAAATGAGACTACTCCTAACTGGAGAATAAACAAACCTGAATAACTATAAAATGATAAAAAAATTAATTTTAATAAAAATGTGGCAAAAATATACAATTAAATGCAATGCATAAACACAATTGGGACACATTAGTTAATTAATGGCAAGAAAATGGGATATTTGGAAGACAAATTAAAAGTTCTACTGGTAAGACCACTCTGATGACTTATGAAGCTCTAAAACTTATCATATCTGTACCCTACAAAACAACTAACCTGATTTTCTCTCTTCTCAGCTAAGATAAAAGCAATGTCAAGGAGCATTTTATTCCAAAGCCGATAATCATATCTGGCCATAACTGCCTTGTAACTGTCCATGCACATAGTCTTTGAAGCAGAGGATATAATGTTCCTGCCCATTTTATCTAGTCCCCAAGACTCCTCCTGCAAAGTGAATAAAAATGATTATCTTTTAACCTACCCCTCATACACATACCATAAAGGAAAAAAAGGAGGGAGAGAATAAGAGAAAAGGACAAAGATGAAAACAGAATAATCCTTGAAAAGACGGATAATTATTATCCAACCTGGAATTATGTTCTCAGTAAGATCTCTGTGTTTTGTTGAAGGGTAGGTGACTGATACGTCTCACATTTTATGAAACTGAGCCTTGGAAGATATGATAATTAATGCAGACACAGAGAAATTATAGTAATCATTTGAAGTAAATTTGAGAATAACTTAAAAAATAGATTTTAGCTTTTGAAAAAATAAGTATAATATCTGGCTTCCATTTTTCCTTATTTCTGATTCTGAAAAATAATTAACAAATACAAATAGGCTAGATGATATAAAAAGAGCTTAGGTGAAAACAAAATGGCATTTATCAGGCAGTTTTAAAAGCTATCGTGATCACAGGTAAATTGTGAGAAAAGAAATACAGACGGGCACTGGAAGTAGGGAAGAGTTACTCAACTCAAAAGGAGTAGGAGGAAAGCCATAATTAAAGTATGATTAAGCATATATAAAATCAGCATATACAGATTACTAGGGAGACAAACATAGGGAAAACAATACAATAATAAAAGTCACTGAAAATGGGCCAGTGGAAAGGAGAGCAGAAATGGACCATCACAAAGTCAGTAAAATACAGTAATACTTCATTTACACAGTGGTAAAGGACAAATGCAAATGAATTAAAGTGCGTTTTCAGGAAATTAAAATGTTTTAAAAGTCAAAGTGTTCTGCATATTTCTGTATTATTTCTTCTTTTGTGTTCTTAGAGTATATGTCATATATTTAATATTTTATTCAGAATGCACACAACTTTCTGGATTAAAGAGAGGTAGCTTGCCCCTGCAGAGAAGCCCCAGATTGCTCTCTATCTTGATATCTATAAGCAAAATTTTCTGACTTCTTTTTTGTTATAAATTGTCATTTCACAATTCTGTCAGCAGGACAACATCTAACATTTGCCCTCCATTCATTTGTTGCTCTGTCTCAGCATTAGGAAAGTAGATAATAACTGTTGGCGGCAGTATTTTGGCTATTTAGAAGCAATTTCTATCTTGTGTTTAAGTTTATTTCAAATCACTGCATGTACTATGCATCTGAAAACCAGCTAAATGGGCATTACTGTACATAGAAGAAATTGAGAATGAAAAGAATATAGAAAATACAAAGGAAAGAAAAAAAGCAAATATAAAATGCAGAAGACACTAAAAGTCATGAAATTAGAAAAAAATTATAATATCAGATAATTTTAAAATAATATATAGTTATATTTAAAGTACCATTTCAAAAAGTTACAACTGGGTACAAGATCTCTTTTTCCTCCTAATGATAAGGAAGAGGAAATTCTCAAAATACAGAATAAAATGTGTATGATGTTTGTTCTATACAGAATTTTTTTCAACAATAAATTGTGTGGCTTTATCTTTTTTAAAAAGATAAAATTAAGTAAGAAATCTTCCTCTTTTCCTAATGAGTAAAAGGACACTCTCAAAAGAAAAATGGTGTGTCATATTTGTTCCATTAGAACTGCAACTAAGGGAATAATGGACACCAATATGGATTAACCACATTGAGCAAGGAAAGAAAAAGAAATGGGAAAAAAAAAATGAGTAGTAGAAAAAAGTATGGATGACTCTATATAAAATTATCACAATGGCTTCAGTCAAAAGATTAAGTCAGAAAATGACAAAATTTTAAATCAGGTGTTTGCAATGTGCAGTCCCCACAAGCATCAGCATCAGCTAGAAACCTGTTAAACTCTGGAAGCAAGACCACACAATCCATCTCAGTTAAGTAATGGAGGTGATTCTGATGCATGCTAAAGTTTGGGAATCAATGTACTTAAATATATTGGATAAATGAGAAATTTAACTTTTTATGTAAGATGAAATGCAATTAATGAAACTAAATCTTGTTTTTTTGTCACAGTAATGTGTAAGATGAATGTATAGACAGTTACTGCTACTAAAAACGATGTAATCTGGAAGTATTTAAATATATGTGTATGTGAACATACACATATATTTCACCCTCTCTTTCACCCTCTCTCTCTGTATGACAGGAGGAAAAATAGACACTTAGTCATTTTAGGTATGCACAGTTAAAATCACTGAGAAATTTAGAACAATGGCTAAATTAACAAAGTTACCTTGTTATGAAAAACAAAGGGAAAATGAATATACTTGGCTGAGAATTTGTTTAAATAATTCAAAAATAAAAGTAAAAGTGAAAACTATAATCTGTCAGTTCTTCAGATTATCTATAGCCTACCTAAATGAACTGATTTTAGAGACATTACATTTAGATATGCTTAGGTTATTAAAACACTATTAATAGAAAGAATGCCAGCTAGGTCACAATTACCTATTACAATTAGATGGAATTGTTTCAAATATATATAACAAATATTTACACATTTATGTATAATAACAAGGAGCAAAGAAACAATGTAATTAAGTGGAAAAAATACTATTTGTTTGGAATTTTAACTATTATTTGGATTTACCAAAGAATATGGCCTGAGGGACACCTAAAATTCCTTTGGTTATAAAATAAAAACATAGAAAAATAAACATTCAGAAAGAGATTTGGTAACATTTGCCAGAAATTTTCAATTTTCATTCTCAAGACTACCAAATGGCAGTTATCAAAATAGACACACATTTTACTTAAATAGAGAATACAAACCATTCATGTACATTTTGAAGAGAAACAGTATTTTTCAAGAGCATAGTAATTAATTTAAATTAATATTTAATCTAAATAAATCTTAATTAGAATAGAATATATTAAACAAAACTAAATGAAAAGGAAATAAAATGTTGGTTACTTACCAGCAAGGGTACTTGTATGCCTAAAAGCTCTGACCTGGGAGTCTGACAAACCAGTCAAAAGGGAGATTACTGTGTCCATCATATACTCATCATAAATTATGCTATACTGACACTGTCGAATCAGGACTCCAATAAATTCACAAAAGTTAGAACGAAACTTTTTCCACTGAGGTCCAGGCATGGTAAGGGGGTAATCACCACTGTCCTAAAAAAGGGGGGGGGAGGGGAAGAACAAATTAAATATGACATGTGACATCAAGTTTCATCAGTTTTTTTTGTCCTTCTACTGGAAAAGAAACCTTTTTCTCCAAGTAGATGTAGACAGAAATCAAAGGTGACTTACAGGGGTTCATGATGGCTTTCTCTTTTTTGTTTGTTTTGACCATCCACAACTAAGTAACTGTTACAGTGCTCAAAAATTATTATTTAGAACCAGTATTTAATTCATTATTCTAAGCCATTCATTCAAAATAATAATTTCAGTTTTCTTGTACTTGGGTCCTAGTTGAGAGAATTTAAGTAGAAACCAAAGAGAGAATGAAAGAAGTCTAGACTAGAAATGCTATTTGCTACTGAATTCATACTAAACTAATCATGAAAACTGTGATACACAGCATCTTTCTTAAGAATTGAGAATTTCAAGAGTATAAGCACTTCATTAAGAAGTCCAAAACCAACTTTTCACATCTGCCAACTGCAACTCCATTTCTTCCAATTTTACTATGAACTTTCTATTAAATCTATCTTAATAGATTTTAATAGATTTTCCTTTAGACTTAAAGGAAAAACCTAACATGGGTCCCTGGTATCACCAGATTGTGTCATCTTGTTTAAAACATGAAACTGACAGTTGAACTCAGCTAGTTAGAGGTTTCCCATTCTAGCCTAAAACATTTTGGTAAAGAAATGAAAATTCACAAAGTAGAGAGTAAGAAATTCTGTGAACATTGTTATCTGAATATTTTAAATTTGTGGCTATTTGTCTTTTCTGGGCCAAATTGCTGCTGGTAAAATTGATTATAAATGAGTTCTTGAGCTCTGCTGGTGTCCTAGGAAAGAAAACAAGTGTGACACTTAGAAAAGCAAGATATCCTAAGAGCAAGAAATAGAAAGCAGAGATACGGAAGAGCTTGGCACTCAGTCAGATACCTCCAAAGAAAGTTAATGTTGGTGCTACATCAATGTTATGTAGGTTACTAAGCCCTAAAGGAATCAAAAGAGAACTAAAAGGGTTCACTGAATCTTCCCAGCTCTTGAGACTGGGTGTGTGTGTGTTGAGGGGTGGGGTGTAGACTGAAGAGGGTAGCAGACTGGAGAGTTGAGATGCTTTTCAAAGGTATCTTTGAAGGCTGCCTGCTGCTTCTATGTCACAAAAGCCCACTAGGGTAGAGCTTCTCTTGCTTTATACCAACTATGAGATGTAGCCACTTAGTGTTCACAACCAGACCTGGGCCCCAAGGAGACTACAAAGAAAATAATCTATCTAAACAGGCCCGACAGCAAGCAAGAGGAAAAAAAGCCCCCCCCCCCCAAAATCAATACTTAGGAAAACCTAAATTTAAAAAAAAAAGTATAATTCAAAGATCGAAATGTTCCATAAAGCAAAACAAAACTCTATGGAACTGATATATATATATTGTTTAAGATTTTTTGAAGTATAATTCATATATAATATATATATATGTATATACACATATAGAAATACATGCATTAGATTTTTTGGGCTATAATTCACATATAATGTTCCAGGTATACAATACAATGATTCGATATTTGTATATATTACAAAATAATCACAACAATAAGTATAGTTAACATCTGTCACCATAAACAGTTGCAAAATTTTTTGTTTTTCTTAAGATCTTCCTTAATATCTACTCTCTTGGCAACTTTTAAATATGCAATACAGTATTATTAACTATAGTCACCATGCTTTACATCCCCAGGACTTAATGTATTTTATAACTTTAAAGTTTGTACCTTTTGAATCCCTTAACCCATTTTGCACAACCTCACCCCTGGCAACTACTAATCTGTTCCCTGTATCTATGAGTTCAGTGTCTTTTTTGAGTTGTTATTTTTTTGATTTCACATATAAGTGAGGTCAAACAGTATTTGTCCTTCTCTGACTTATTTCACTTAGTGTAATGTCCTCAAGGTCCATCTATATTGTCACAAATGGTAAGGTTTCCTTCTTTTTTCATGACTGAGTAATATTCGTGTGTGTGTGTGTGTACACATACCACATTTTCTTTAACCATTCATCCACTGATGGACACTTAGGTTGTTTCAATATTTGGCTATCATAAATAATGCTGCAATGAACATGGGGCTGCATATATCTGAAATATTTTATTTCTTCAAAAACTCAGCTGATCAATTGACAGAAAGGATGGTCACTGCTAAGAGATACACTAGTAGCCCAGAAAATAACGTGTAAGACATATCTGAGAAAAAACATGTAATTTGCTAGATGAGGTTTCTGGAAACAGCCTTTTAAAATGGACAAACTAGGCTAGTATGACTGCTTCAACCTTGTGCCCTTTCCTGTTTCACTGATTTGGAACTCACATGTGGTGCCATATGTTCAACAGCCAGTCTGTGAACATCAGGGGACAGTATGAAGATAAAGAATGGTAGAGAGAAGAATGGCAAAACTCTAGGTCTTTGCTCTGTTGAGGTGCATACCAACCATGTTAGTTCTGTCTACTTTCAGATTTATTTCGTGCGACACAAATAAATTCCTGTGAATTTAAGACACTGTTGGTCAGATTTTCTCTTACTTACAGACAAATCTCTTCCTGTTATAGCAGAATTATGAGAAGTGGGGAAAGATGAATTATTCAGTAAATAACTTTGGTACAACTAGGTGTTCATTACAAAAAAAAAATCAGGTAAGTATTGTACCTTGCAACAAAACAAATTCCTAATGAAATCAAAACACTTAAAAAAATACTCAACCAAAAAAGAAATAGCAGACAACATGGGAGAATATTCTCAGACTGGAGAAGTCTTTTTCTAAACACAATTTTAAAAAGTCAGAAGTCATAAAAGACCAACAAAATCAACCATTATAAAAGCAATTTTTTGTATTAAAAAACACACTAAAAGCAAAGTCAAAAGAGTAACAACAGGGTTTGGCTTCTACTTAGAACATAGAAGGCTGCAAATAATGAGAGTAAGCTGAATCAGCATAAAAAATATCAATGCTTTTCTTGAGCCCACCTTGAGCTGAAATAACTAAACCTTCCAAGAAAAGATGAGACATACAAACTCTATCATCTGTGGCAGAGCCTAAGAAGAAAAGGCACACCACCATAAAAATGGTAAGAAATCAGGCAAAATGTTAACAAACTGTCAACGACCAAATGTGGGCTAATTTGTCAGTGTTGAATAACAAAGAATTTGCACTCACTCCAAAGCTCTTTTTTCAGTTCACCACAGGTTTCAATCAGGTACTTAAAACAAAGCCTGAGGCAGCAGAAAAGAGAGAACCTCTCTTGATACAGGCCTACAGGGGATGATCCTCAGTTGCTGAGGGAAAGGAAAGAAGCACAGCTCACTTCTCTAGACCTTCCTCTCCTACAAGCACTTCTCCAGATTCTTCTCTCCTACAAGCCAGAAGCCTTAATTTGATGGGGGAGGGTCAGCAAACTGAGTCACCACCATGGCATGGCAAAGACCCACCACAGCTAGAAGAAGGGTCAAGAAAAAAATCTTCTACCTGTGGGAGAAGGAAACACAACACTGTCCTGGACCCTGAATTCTATACCAGTAACAACAGAAGTCGGCTAGCATTAGGAGAGGGACAGGAAAGTCCCACTCACAGCCAACCACAGATCAGGCAAAGTTTAGCTGCTATGGGAAAGAGGGCCAGGAAAGCTTAGAAGGCCCTTAAGTAGCTTCAGGCCCAGCAGGAATGCTTAAGATTTTGGCAGGGCTAAAACAAAAGAGAATCCCCATGCCCTCATCACAGCACAAGGCAAAAAGCCACACCACTCTATGCTTAGGGGAAGGGGCAAAAGTATAGAGTAGCTGTGCTCTCTGGCACAGGGTGCAGAGAGCTGAAAGCTGAGGGTATAGCATAAATACTGAGCAAAAACCTCTGGTATCCTAAGCACAAGGCAACAGTGGCCTACCACTGGAGAAATCTGAAACCCGTGGTATACTGAAAGTAATGATAGCAACGATAGAACACAAACCTAGCTCAATTCCTAACTAGTCTGAAAAAGTATACAGTTTTACCCTATTAATTTTTATACCATGTGCAAATATTGTGATTAAAAGGAGAAACATGGGAAAAGGAAGATCTCCCATATCTCCCATAGAAAAGACAGTTTCTTGCTTTACTCTAATATTAGTTATAAATTTCTCTGTTATACACACTTATACATGCCAAGTAAAAAGGATTGTTCAATTAATGATGGGCAGTAGAGTACTGAAAACCAGCTTGCTTCAAAAAGCAGTGATTTCTTTTTTCAAGATAGCTAAGTAAATGAAATACGGTAATAAAATGAAGACAATAATCAAGTAGCCTAAATGCCTTATCTACAACTGATGTTTAGGTTCTTTAAGGGCAGTCTAATTAGAATGTTTTGCACAAGGAATTAATTGATAACTTAATAAAAAGGTAAACCATATTAAATAAAAAACAGGTATAGAAAAGCATAAAGAAGCTCAGGGTAGGTAGAATATTAGGCAGAAATATGTAAGAAAGCAATTCCTCTAAGTTCAGGTGAATAAAAGGGGAGAAATCTCCACACAGCAAACTAGAACATAATATGGCTAGCATTCGTATGGTATATATTTTTCACATATATAATCTTGTATTATCCAGACACTGTGGTGAATCTTGGTATGTATAAAGATTAGAAAAAATATGTTTTTAAGAACTTGTCTTAGGTCATAGAGCTACACGGTCTTGATTCTCGAATTATAAAATCCAGGTATTCTCAGGAGGAAGGTATAGCTCAGTGGCAGAGTGCATGCCTAGCATGCATCGGGTCCTGGGTTTAATTCCTAGTATCTCCATTAAAAAATAAATAAACCCAATTACCTCTCCTCAAAACAAAAATTTAAAAATGTTTAAAAAGGAGGGGAGGGTATAACTCAAGTGGTAGAGCGCATGCTTAGCATTGCCAAGGCCCTGGGTTCAATCCTCAGTACCTCCTCTAAAAATAAATAAAAACCTAATTCCCTCTCTCCCACTCCTCCAAAAAAATAACTTAAAAAATTTTTTTTCATGTATTCTGTACTTTACAATGGAGCTTCACCTGGCTTACTCCAGTAACCTTGGAGGACAGAAGTGTTGTCTAGTGAATACTCTTCTAAGGGAGGAAAACTGGGGTTCTGCTCTGAAACAGAGAGCAAGAAACTACTGGAAAAGTCTATTTTAGAAATTTTGGGGACAATGACTTGGGGGTGGGGGAGGGTAAGGGTGTCAAGCTTCAGGGACAAGAGCCAACAACAAAAATGAGAAGACTGAGAGCCTCTGACTGCGATTAGAACAACAATCTTATAAAAGGTCCACTGCAAAGTAGAGTTCATGCACCTAGCACAGGCTAACTACCTAATCCTCTAGCATCTGGTATTTGGACAGGCAAAGTGGTAACAAACTGTAGATATCTGAAGAAATAAAACATTCTCTAAGAGTAAATCCAAGAGACTTGACTTTTAACCCAGTTGATGGGACATCACACAAAAAGTTACAAACTCTTGGTGAATCATGGCTTTTGGTTACCTAATTTCAACAGATTTACCCAACGATATATACCACTATTGCTTAAAACAGTGATTTGCAAATAATTCTTTAGAGAAACTATCCATCCATCCAGTCATCTGCCCATTCACCTATTCATACATTCATTAAGCAACAAATGTGCTCTGGCACTGTATCAGGTCCCTTGACATACAAAGATGAGCAGAGCAAGGATTTTCTTCTAAGAGTTTCTGATTCATAGTTTTTTCCAGCTTTACTGATGATATATAACATTGTATAAGTTTAAGGTATATAGCATGCTGATTTGATATACTTATATATGGCAAAATGATTACCACCGTAGCACTAGCTAACATCTCCAACTCATCACATTATTCATTTCTTTCCTTTTTTTTTTTTTTTTGGTGAGAACATTTAATATCTATTCTTTTAGCAAGTTTCAAGTATGTGATCCATACTATTAATTATAATCACTATGTTGTACATTAGATTTCCAGAACTTATTTATCTTATAAGTGCAAGTTTATACTCTTTGACCAACTTTTCCCCATTTCCCCCATCCTCCAGAGAACTTCTATTTTAAATGTGTAAACATTTTTAAAAAGTAAGGGAATTAAATACAATGACAGTAACTTTATAAGAGTATGTAGTACTTAGAAAGGATTGTCAATTCTCGGCAGAAGCAATTAGGTAGGGGAAATGTGGTTAGCAGCATTCTAGGCTGTAACATTAGCGAAGGCCTATAAACAAAGCTACAACAATGGGACCATACGACTGCTTTAAGTCTGGCAACCTAAAACAAACTCTGTGGTTTGTAATCAAGAAGAAAGATGGGGCTGGATCAAGGCTAAGGAAGCTAAACTCAATGGGTGGCCAATGAAGGATTTTCATCAACAGATAAGCTTTAAAAAATATTTCTGGTTCCAGTGTGGAAAACAGTCAGAGGAAAAGGTGAAGGAAATGGAGCAAAGGTGACATACCACTGCAACAGATCCAAAAACAAAAGGGTGATGGCAGAAAGAGTTTAGACTAAGATAGTAACAATAAACAAAATGGGAGGGATGTGGTATTCAACTATTAAAGAAATAAAATCTACAGAAGTAAGTGACTGATTAGACAAAAATGACTTCTGTTTCTGGTGTGGTCTTCTCAGTGGGTTTATTCACATCAGGAAACAAAGAATTCTTTACCTCTGACTCCTGTAGAAAGCATAACTCTTGTTTAGGAATGCCTAATTAGTATGTCTCATAAGAAGAGACTGATGCCCTTTAATTCATAAATGATATAGAATATCCTATTTCCAGACTTCAGGCCACACTAGCATCTACATTCAAAATAAATACAAAATTTCAGGAACAAAATCATCAATTGATACTAAAACCATTAAGTGGCCAGTTGGCATAAGCAGAATGTTAACAAAGTGCCAAATTATTTCAGACTTGCAAAGGGAAATAGTTTTACAAAAAGATTCAAAGGTCATCACCTTAAACAAGTGACCAATCTTAGCATCACTAACAAGTGGACAACCTGATATTATGAGCTACCTACTATGACACAACATTAAGTATGCAGCACATATGACATTATCTTGCCAAAAAATGTAAATGTAATCTAATAAAGGAATTATATCTAATTTTCAGTTACAAAATATAGAAGATAAAGGAATAAGTTAAATGATAACATGAGAGGGAAAAAACCCCAGATAAATAAAAATATAGAGTGTTTTTTTTTTTAAGACAACTAAAAGTTAATGTCATGCAAACAAAAAATAGTATGGGAACTCTTATGTTTTGAAAAAGTCCTGAAAACACAACAATCAAATTCAATATATAAATCAGTGCGCTTTTGTCATATTGGCTTCTTTGTTGTCTCTCTAACATGCCAGGTACACTTCTTCCTAGGGGCCATTTGTCCTTGCTGTTTTCTCTTCTGCCTATATATATATATATAAGGTTGCTCCATCACCTTCTTCAAGAATTTACATAAAGTCACATTCTTGGAGGGTTTTCCAGATCATTCTATTTAAAACAATCCTTCCTCTCTCAATCTCTTCACTCTTTTCTATTTTTCACAGCATTTATCATCATTTGCCATACCATGATATTTTGCCTATGTATGTTATTCACTGGATTTTCCCTCAAGTAAAATGTAAATTCCATGAGGACTGGGATTTTAGCTTGGTATATTAAGTGGTACGTTCTTCATGCTTGGAATAATTAACAGACACTCAAATATTTCTTGATCAAGTTAATGAATCATCATAAAAATGATACTGTCAAAATGAGCCTAAAATAATGGTAAGCTTTTCTAAATGATTCCTATAGATATTTCTCTCCTTAATCAATCATAAATCTTGACAACTTGTGTTTCCTTAGCCACAGACAGAAATTAGGAAAATATATAAAGTCAAAAAGCAATGGAACTACCAATATCATTCCTTTTAAATATGTCCTACTCTAAAAATGACATCAACAAGTTACAACAAGTTACAGAAGTGCCACCAAATGTCTGGCCTCTACTCTCATCCATGAATCTTCACAAACATTTCAAGAAGAGAGGTAAATGATCTATCAGTGAGTTTATAAGAAAAAAATGCTTACAAAAATCAAGATATTAATTACCTCTGAGGAGAAGCAATGGAATGGGAGAATGGAGGCACATAGGTATTTCAGTATTATTAGTAATATTTCAGTTCTTAAGTTGGGGGTGGGAGATTTACATTTCTTACACATGTTACATAGATTCTTCGTGTGTAACAAATAACATACTTTTTTTTTTTTAAATGGGTGCACTAAAAAGTGACTGAAACAATCCACAGTAACATTTTTGAGAATATCAAGTTCCTAAAATCACCAGAAGAAATTTCAAATTCTGAAGTAGCATTATCAAAATTATCACAATGTTGTAGTCAGTGTTTAGGATGTAAAAATCACACATGTGAGTTTACATATCACAGTGATTAGCAGAGTTCTTCATTTTAATTTTTCCTCAGACAGTCAGAATGCATAATAACTTTGTGCCAGGGGAACAAAGAAAAGGGTGTATTTCTCATCCTTGAAAAGATTCGGTAGAAAACATTTATATGAAACAAAACCCTTAGTGGCTTAAATAAAATTTATCATTAAATATATCCCTTGAACTTTCATTTTTAAGTTCTACTGTGCACTTAAAAACAACAAAAAAAACCCCATAAAGATTATTTAGACAGATTATTTTGGCTGACTGCCATAATGTAATTAAAGAGAAATTGCTCTTTACTATCAGACCCATGCTAATTAAGTCCAAACTAACGCTTCCAACTTTGGCAAAACCTTACACTTTTAAAGTATTAGGAAATTCGTTTGACCCACAGAGATACATATGCCAAAAAAGAAACAATGTAAAAGTACATTTAGAAAGAACAACTCTACAAGTCAACACAACAAAAATGTTAGTATAATCTTAATCATCTCTATCTCCAGCATTTATCTAGGATGCTGTCTGGTATGCTTAGGAGCACAACAATGTTTTGAGGATGGCTTATTTATTAGTATTAAATCAAATCTCCTATTTCTAGTCTATAAGGCTTTCTATATTTTTGGTCTCTCCAGTTTAAGTCTCTCTCACTGTTTCCTCTTATACATCCTAAACTCCATTGTCTCTGTAAGCTCCTTCCTGGTTTTTCTGTGAACTTTATATTTATCTTTGAAAGTCTAGTTTTAGAGCTAAATATTATGTGAAGCTCTCATATCTCAGATAATTAACTCATCTTTTGGGTTCTCATTGGGTCTTATATTTCTTAACTATTGAACTTGTCAAGGTACTACTGCTATTAGTTTACAAAGCTCTTCCCATTCAGAACGTGAACTCACTGTCTAGAGCTATAATTTTGTTGATCTCTAAATATATAGCTCCTAACTAAAAGTTAGACATATATTAAGTTCAATAAATGTATACATAACAAAAACAGAAAGAAATTAATCTCATATAAGTTTGAAATACCAAACAGTTCATCTATTTAACACTTGTTAAAATTAAAAGTTATACCTACAATAAATGTACATCATTTGTATCACAAGAAAATTATGTTTTGTAGGTATGTTTTAAAACTGAATGATAAATTCTTAAAATTACCATAAAGTAATTATAAACTCAATATATAGCTGATCATGACTAATCCAGATGGGCATTTAATCTACCCTTCACTGATATAAATGTTACTGTTGAGTCAGACTTTGGTTTATGAGTATCTTATTTAAGCATTTCTCCTAATAAAAGTGAACACCTCAGCAAACACAATCTAAAAAGATTTAATATTAATCAATTGAATGTAACTGGTCCTTTAAAAAATACTAGTTTAATCCCATAACTCATTCAGCCAGTCCTAAGACACTGATAATAACCACCACCAAAAATTTATTATATAACTGAAGGTGTCCAAGTGGAAAAAGCACAACTGTTACTTGAACACCCTTCCTTAGCTATTTCAGATTATACATTTAGAGTTATATTCTAGGCACAATACAGTAGTGCCTATGAGTGTGAACTTAGGCGCTATATGATCTGGGTTCAATTCCTAGCTTTGTCATTTACTGACTGTGTGATCTCAGGCAAGTTTCTTAACCCTCTTTGCCTCAATTTTCTCATCTGTGAAAAGGAGATAATAATAATATAAAAGACCTATCTCATAAGAACACTGTGAGAATTATATGTACAGGACTTACAACAGTGCCTAGCACATACTATGTAGCTGTATGTATTTGCTACTATTATTTTTCAACATGTTTCCTCTTGTCTCCAATATATTTACACTGCAAAATTTGGTGGTAATGTTATTTCCTGTTTTACACCTTTTCACATTATAAATTGGTTACAATTTCTTGAGTCTTCATTAGTTTTCTACACAATTACTCCTTTGTCTTGGCGCTTCTCATTTTGAATTTTGCTTCCTTTAATATCTTGTTTACCTTCCTCAATTTGGAACAGTCTCCAAAGTGATACAGATAACACAAACTGAGTGGTGTATTGCAAGAAAGTATTAGAACTTCTCTTTACTTTTATCTAAAAATAAGAAATAAATTATTACAAATATTAAGTACACAGAATAAGTTTGGTATGTCCTCACTAGGTACATAATTTCAGACTATTTTGTGTCACAGATAGTATTTGAGGTATCTAGGAGAATAAGAAGAGTTATATGCTCTAAGGGACTGATAAATGGAACTCTTCACTGGTTTGTTCATTTTGTAAGTTACTTAAGACACTGCAATGAATTTATGATTTACATTATTTAACTATTCACAAAATGGAAATGCATAGGTTTCTAGAGAAAACAGACACAAAAACAAAAATCTGAATATGTAATCACAAGTGAATAATAAGAAATGGTGGCAATGACACTTCTTGCACAAGCTCTTCTTAGACCACTATAAAAAAAGTTAAAGCCATGATGATGATCTAGTAAGATCTGACAAGAAATAACCTAGGAATATGTGCATTTAATTCTATAATAAACTATTATTTCAAACTTCAAACTATTCTATAATAAACAAGAACTACACACGCAGTCAACTGATCACCAAAAATCAAAGGAAAACAAAATCTTTACCTATTTTTATTTATTAGGTGTTTAGGGAATGGACTTAGTTCAGAACTAAGAAGTCTGGAACAATCACCAAGAAGCTACTTCTTAAGCACTGTTCCTACAAAATAAGAACTCTAACTAGCATGTTGGGAAAAAGTATAGGAAAGATGGAGATGAGAAGAGAAGAATTTTACGTATAAAATTAGCCTTATGATAAGTTTTCCCTATTACGACTACAGGCTGAAAAGTGTTTTATTGATGGGATGTACGATCAAAAAAAGTTTAAAGACTTTAATTTGGGACTGGAGAAAATTTCACCTTTCCTTTACAACATTTTGGCATTTATTTATATTTTCTCAGTTTGCATGCTATTTAACCATTGTTACAGTCTTAGTATTTTTAGTATTATGACTAATAAATGCTCAAATGAATAAACAAATGAAAAATTCTACACTTAAGTTTAAATAAATTCACAGAAGCATACATAATTCAAAATAAGATGAGAAAAAAGCTACAAATTGTAATTAGTCATTAAAAAAGAACATAATACAGAAAATCTCTATAATTGTGAGCAAAGCAATACCGTAACACAGATAAGAATTAAAGGCACTAAGTGAATACAGTTGACCTCTGAACAACATGGGCTTGAACTGTGTGAGTCCACTCATACACAATTTTTTCAATAAATAATTGAAAATTTTTAGGAGATTTGAGAAAATTTGAAGAAACTTGCAAACCATATAGCCTATATATCAAAAAAATTAAGAAAATGATATGTTAGGAATGCATAAAATAATATAGATACTATTTATATTATTACTACCATGAAATACACATAAATCTATTATAAAAAGGTTAAAATATATCAAAACTTACCTATATAAACACTTACAGACTGTCACATGGCATCATTTGCAGTTGGGAGAAATGTAAACAAATGTAAAGATGCAATATTAAATCATAACTGCATAAAATTACGTATAGTACAAACTACATTACAGTCATAGTAACTTCCTATTCCTATTATAGTGAGTATGTGCTTAAAATGCTGTGTGACACCAATCATATCCACGTGAGCAGTGCATTTCTTTAATAAACTGTGTATTGCAGTACATCTCCTGACCAGGGGCCAAGATGGCAGAGTAGAAAGATCCTGAGTTCACCTCCTCTCAAGAGCACACCAAAACCACAAATATCTGCAGAACAACCATCTATGAAAAAAGTCTGAAACCTAACAGAAAAGATTTCTACAACTAAAGACATAAAGAAGGAACCATAACAGGAGGGTAAGAAGGGTGGATTTGTAATATGATTAAGTCCCATACTCTAGGGTGGGCAAACTGGAGAATATTATATAAGTGCAGGGGTTTGCCCAAAGGAGTAAGAGTTCTGAGCTCCATGTCAGGCTCCCCAGGCCTGAACTCCTGTACTGGGAAGATGAGCCCCCAGAGCATGTGATACTCAAGGCCAACAGGGCTCAATTTTGGAATTCCCAATGGACTACAGGGTATAGAGGCTTTACCCTTAAGGGCACACACAAAATCTCACACATACTGAGACCCAGGGCCAAACCAGTAATTTTATAGGAGCCTGGGCCTGACTTACCTGCTGGTCTTGGAAAGTCTCCTGAAGAGGTGGGGAGCAACTGTGGTTCACCCTGAGGACACAGACACCAGCAGTAGCCATATTTGTAAGCTCATTCTGTCCCATGAACACTGCTGCTAGTGGGTACCATTGTGTGGGATCCTTCCTCTAGCTCATCAGTGCCAAGACCTGGCCCTATCCAAAAGCCTGAAGGCATCAGTGCTGGGACTTCTCAGGCCAAACTAACTGGCTGAAGATACAGCCCCATCCATCAGCAGATAGGCTGCCTAAAGATTTCCTGATCCTACAGCCACCCCTAGACAGTCCTCTACACACAGCCCTGCCCACCAGAGGGCCAAGAACTAGCTCTGGCCAGCAGAGGGAAGGTACTGACTTGCCCTCCAGGAATCCTGCATGAGCCTCACTAAGTAACAGACAGATACCAGATGGAAGGAAACCACAAACTCACAGCCTGCCTACAGCAGGCCAGACCCTACCCCAGGACAAGCTGAGCCTTGGCCTGGTCCAACAGCAGGCCAACACAAGCTTTGGGACAACCTGGACCCCATAACCAACTGTGTCGGGAACTACCCCTGCCTCCAAACACAAACACACACACCCTCCAATGATCTGAAACAAGGTTTGGAATCCTTAGGCCCTGCAGCCAGACTCCAGGACCTGACTCTGTCTGTCAGTCGTCCCTCACTAACCCCAGGACCTGGCTTCACCTACCAATAGGGAAGCAACAGACCAGAGTGTTCTGGACCCTGACTCCTCCCACCAGTGAACCAACACTAGTCCCAGGGCCCCCAAGTTTCTGCAGTCAGTAACTTCATGACCACACCCCACTAACTAGCAGCCAGCAAGATCCGCACAAGGCAGGGCCTGGCAACCAACTGGGCTAGGGCCAATCAAGCCTACCTGACACCCACATAGTCTGCCACAACATAGGGATCCTCATAGCCCTCTTAGAGGGTATCCCTAGAGCATATAGCTTGGGTGACGAGAGGGGAGTTACTGTAGGGATGCATAAGACTATTACAGGGCCCCTTCCCCAAGGTCGAGGAACATACGCCAGACAAAGGAACGAGATAAAACCACAGAAGACAAACTAAGTGAACTGGAGATAGGCAATCTACTCGAGAAAGAGTTCAGAATAAAGATCATAAAGATGATCAAAGAACTCTGGAGAAGAAAGGATGCACAGAATGAGAAGTTAGAATTTTTCAAGAAAGAGTTAGGAAATATAAAGAACAAACAGAGATGTAGAATATAATAATAGAAATAAAAAATACACTAGAAGAAATCAATAGTAGAAGAAACGATACAGAGGAATGGATCAGTGAGCCAGAAGACAGAGTAGTGAAAATCACTGATGCTGAATAGAAAAAAGAAAAAAGAAGGAAAAGAAATGAGGACAGTTTGAGACCTCTAGGACAACATCAAGCGCACTAATGTTCACATAATAGGAGTCCCAGAGGGAAAAAAGAAAGAAAAAGGGCCAGATAACATATTTGAAAATTTAATAGCTGAAAAGTTCCCTAACCTGGGAAAGGAAACAGTCACCCAAGTCCAGGAAGCTCAGAGAATCCCATACAAGATTAATTCAAAGAGGAACGCACTAAGACACACTGTAATCAAAATAACAACAATTAAAGATAAAGAGAGGATATTAAAAGCTACAAATAACATACAGCAAAACTCCCATAAGGCTATCAGTTGATTTTTCAGCAGAAATTCAGCAGACCAGAAGGGAGCGGCATGACAGACATAAGGTGATTAAGAAGAAAAACATACAACCAAGAACTCTACCTAGCAAGGCTCTCCTTCAGAGTTGATAGTGAGATCAAAAGCTTAACAGACAAGCAAACTCTGAAAGAATTTAGCACCACCACAAATGTTAAAGGAACTTATTTAGACGAAAAAAGAAAAGACCACAACTAGAAACATGAAAACTACAAAATGAAAAAGCTCACTGGTAAAGGCAAACAGACAGTAAAGGCAGGAAATCATCCACACAAAGCTAGAAGGGAGATTAAAAGACAAAAGTAGTAAAATCATCTATATTCCCAATAAGCAGGTAAGGGATACACAAATCAATTTAACGTAAAATATGATATCAAAACCTGTAACTGTCATGGGAGGAGAGTACAAATGCAAGGTTTAACAAATGCATTTGAAATTAAGAGATCAGCAACTTAAAACAATCACAGATATATATATATATATATATATATATATATATATATATAGACTGCTGTACAAAAATCTCATGGTAACCACAAATCAAAAATCTGTAATAGGTATACACACAAAAGAAAAGGGAATCCAAATGTAACACTAAAGATAGACATCAGATCACAAGAGAAGAGAACAAAAGAAGAAAGGAAAAAAAAAGACCTCAATAAAATGGCACTAAGAACATACATATCGATAATTACCTTAAATATAAATGAACCAAATGCTCCAACAAAAAGACATAGAGTGGCTGAACGGACGCAGAAATCAGACTTGAATATATGCTGCCTACAAGAGAGTCACCTCAGATCTAGAGACACAAAAACAGATTGAAAGTGAGGGGATGAAAAAAGGTATTTCATGCAAATGGAAATCAAAAGAAAGCTAGAGTAGCAATACTTGTTATTAGATAAAATAGACTTTAAAGTAAAGAAAGACACGACATAATGATCCAGGGATCAATCCAAGAAGTAAACATATACACACCCAACAGAGAAGCACCTAAATATATAAGGCAAATATTAATGGACATAAAAGTAGAAATTGACAGTAAAACAATAATAGTAGGGGTCTTTAACACACCACTTACATCAATGAATAGATCATCAATACAGAAAATCAGTAAGGAAACACTGGCCTTAAATGACACATCAGACCACATGGACTTAATTGACAAATCCATCCAAAAGCTCAGAAAACACATTCTTTTCAAGTGCACCTGGAATATTCTCCAGGATAGATTGATCACATGCTGGGGCACAAAACAAGCCTTTGTAAATTTAAGAAAACCGAAATTATATCAAGTACGACTGGAAAACCAACCACAATACTATGAGACTACAAGATTAAAAAAAACTGCAAAGAGCCACAAACATGTGGAGGCTAAACAATATGCTTGCTACTAAACAACCAATGGATCACTGAAGAAATCAAAGAGGAAATCAAAAATACCTAAGACAAATGAAAATGAAAACACAATCCTCCAAAACCTAGGGGACACAGCAAAGGTAGTTCTAAGAGGAAGTTTATAGCGATACAAGCTTATCTCAGGAAGCAAGAAAAATCTCAGTGTAAAGTTATTTAACCTAATCTTACACCTAAAGCAATTAGAGAAAGAAGAACAAACAAAACCCAAAGTTAGTAGAAGGAAAGAGATCATAAAGATCATAGCAGAAATAAATGAAATAGAGACTAAAACAGCAACAGAAAAGATCAATGAAATTAAAAGCTGGTTCTTTGAAAAGATAAACAAAACTGATAAACCTTTAGCCAGACTCATGAAGAAAAAAAAGGGGACAAGGTTCAAATCAATAAAATCAGAAATGAAAAAGGAGAAGTTACAATCATCACCACAAAAATACAAAGGATCATAAGAGACTACTATGAGCAACTATAAAATAAAATGGACAACCTAGAAGAAATGCTCAAATTCTTAGATAGGTACAATCTCCCAAGATTGAATCAGGAAGAAACAGAAAATATGAACATACCAATTACCAGCAGTAAAACTGAAGCAGTAATTAAAAACTCCTAACAAACAAAAGTCCAGGACTAGATGGCTCCATAGGTAAATTCTATCAAACATTTAGAGAAGAGTTAATACCTATCCTTCTCAAATTATTCCAAAAAATTGCAGAGAAAAGAACATTTCCAAACTCATAAATGAGTCCAGCATCACCCTGATACCAAAACCAGACAAAGATATCACATAAGAAGGAAAATTAGAGGCCAATATCACTCATGAATATAGATGCACAAATTCCTCAACAAAATATTAGCAAAATGAATCCAACAATACATTAAAAGGATCATATACCATGATCAAGTGGGATTTATACCAGGGATGGAAGGATTTTTCAGTATGTATACATCAGTCAATTGACACACAACATTAACAAATTGAAGAATAAAAACCATATGATGAATCTCAATAGATGCAGAACAAACTTCTGACTCACAGATACAGAGAACAAAGTAGTAGTTACCAGTGGGGAAGGGAATTTGGTAAGGGCAATATATAGGGATACAGGATTTAAGAAAAAAAGGGTTATTATGGGATTATATGAAATCATGTGTGTGAAACTTTTGAAAACTGTAAAGCACTACAGAATTTAAAGAATCCTCCATTCAATTAAAAAAAGTGAACTTTCACTGTTCTTGCATATTTTTCACCATGTTTAATACAATATCATAAACCTCGAATAACACCATGAGACCCACACAAAGTGATGCTGGAAGAACTCTCAAGAAGCAGAGAAAACTCATGACATTCCAAGAAAAAGTTGCGTTGCATGCATAGTCACCATGTACTATGGATTGAGGTCTGCAGCTGTGGTTGCCTGCCATTTCAAAATAAATAAATCCAGTACAAGGACCATTGTAAAAAAAAAAAGAAAAGAAACTTTGTGAAGACATCATTGTAGCTATATCAGCAGGCACAAAAACCTTGTATTTTGTGAAATACCTTTTAATTTCATATTGAAAATGCAGCTTTTATGTGGGTGCAGAACTGTTTTACAAAAGGCAAACCTACAACTCTAAGTCAAGAAAAGGCAGAGTCATTAAATGAAAATGTAAAGAGAAAGGAAGGTAAAAGATACAAAGCTGGAGAATTTAATACCGGCAAAGGATGTTCTGATAATTTCAGAAACAGGGTTTGGTTTAAACTATGTCAAGATAACAGGAGAAGCAGATTCTGCTGACCAAGAGGGAGATAAGTTCCCACTCTCCACTAAGAAAATCATTGAGGAGAAAAGATATCTAACTGAACAGTGATGCAAGTGCCCTATTTGGGAAAAAAAAACTGCCACAAAGGACATTATTGGTAAGGGGGAAGCAAGTAAGCAAGCTAGTAAGGCAGGATGGAATAGGCTAACTATACTTTTTGTGCAAATGCAGTTGGGTTTATGATCAAAACGGTTCTTATCTATAAAGCTACTAACCCCTAGCCTTAAAGAGAAAACGTAAATACCAGCTACCAGTCTTTTGGCTGTACAACAGAAAGGCATGAACAAGAACCCTTTTTCTCCACTGGTTCCATTGATGCTTTGTCCCTGAAGTCAGGAAGTACCTTGCCAGTAAGGGTCTCACTTTTAAAGTTCTTTTGATATTAAACAATACCCCTGGCCACCCAGAACCCCATGAGTTCAACACTGAAGGTGCTGAAGTGGTCTACTTGCCCCCAACACAATGTTTCTAATTCACCCTCTAGATCAGAGAGTCATAAGGAACCTTAAGGCTCATTACACATGGTACTCTTTGGAAAGGATTGTCGATGCTATTGAGGAGAACCCCGTAAGAGAGAACATGATGAAAGTCTGGCAGGATTATACCACTAAAGGTGCCATTGTTGTTACAGAAAAAGCTGTAAAAGCTGTCAGGCCTGAAACAATAAATTCCTGCTGGAGAGAAATTTTGTCCAGATGGTGTGTATGACTTCACAGTACTTACAACAGAGCTGATCAAAGAAATCATGAAAGAGATTGTGGATATGACAGAAAAGGCTGGGGTAGGGGGGAAAGGGGGAAGGGGAGGGGATGAAGGGTTTAAAGATATGGATCTTGAATTTGACACAACATTGTAAAATGACTATACCTCAATTAAAAAAAAAGTTTAAATAAATAAATAAATAAAAATAAAGATATGGATCTTGAAGAAATTCAAGCAGTAACAGACACCACACCAAAGGAATTAAATGAAAATGACAATGGAGATGAGTGCCTTTGAACCAGTGCCACGTAATGAGGAAGATGACATAGAAGAAACAGTTCTAGAAAACAAACTGACATCAGACAATCTGGTAGGAGGGTTCTGCTTATTCAAGATTGGTTTTGACTTTTTTTTTACAACATAGACTCTTCTGTGATATAGGCACTGAAACTAAGAATTGGTACACATAGAAGCATTTTTATAGAAATGAAAAAGTAAAAGTCAGACAAATTATAATGTATTTTTGTAAAACTACACCAAATATGCCTGCTTCTTCTGCCTACCCTTCCACTTCTTTCACCTATTCCACCTCTGCCATTCCTGAGACAACAGGACTGAACTCTCTTCCTCAGCACAATGGATGTGAAAATGAAGATGAAAACCTTTATGATGATCCACTTCCAATAAAGGAATAGTAAATAATCATCATGCCATATAATTAGTAAATGTATCTATTGTGTATGTGTCTTCATGTAAAATACAGTAACTGTATGGCAATAACTTTACGAGACTTTTTTGTGTCATCACTGCCTAAGTATTCACTGTGTAGAAAATTGTGTGCAAGACTTCTATTGAAGTGGATACCCTATCCTTATATAGGCATAAGGTGAGTAATTTTTAATAAAAAATTAATACTGTACTGCTTTTCTTACTATTTTATAACTTTGCTTTCAAAGAATTACATTACTGTGCAGTATTCCTCTTAGTTGAAGACACTGTGTATCAGCCTGTCATCACATGTAAGTAATTTATGAAAAAAGTAACAATGTTTTCAATATTGTATTATGAATATGACTGTAATATGGTATGCCATAAAAAATTTAACAATTCATTCATTAGTGTAAAGGCTAGGCTACTGTGAAACAATTTTTTATCAGTTACACTCAGCTACCACAAAGCAATCGTATTGTTGGTTTCCTAACAATGCGTAAATCATACTTGTAAATAAATATGAATTACTTTTTCACATTATCTTTTCATTTTTGATGTGTAGTGTAAGTAATGCATATAACATCTATGGAGTTTTGTATCATATAAGACAATACTAATATAGGTACTGACAGACAGATGATTCATCTTATAAAGAGGTGGTAGGAACTTATAGTAACAATAAATACAGTACAATACTGTAAATGTGTTTCCCCTTCTTTATGATTCTTAATAACATTTTCTTTTCTTCAGCTTAATTTATTGTAACAACACAGTACATAATACATATAACATACAAAATATGTGATCATCAACTGTTCATGTTATTGGTAAGGTTTCCAGTCAACAGTAGGCTATTAGTAGTTAAGTTTTGGGGGAGTCAGAAAGTTTTATGAGGGTTTTCAGCTACATGGAAAGTCTGAGTCCCTAATACCCGTGTTGTTCAAGGGTCAGCTGTACATCAAATGTGTTGTATTGCAAAGGTTTCCCTTCATGGATGTCACACTTAAATATATGAAAACTACATAAACTAAACTTTGGGAAACATACCTAAGAATTTATATATGGAAATCTGATTCTAATAATGTGGAAAAGAAATACTATTACATTTTGCCTTATCTCCCAGCAACTGGCTGCAATAGGAGTCAAGTGTATATACAGACTCTGAAGAACTATACACTGCTCTGGGAATTAATATACTTCTAAATCAGGGTGATATTACAATCACAAAGCACTTTTGGCTAGGTGCAAATTTATACAGCTTTAAAAAAGGTTATCTAATAACTGATTATAAGCAGTTTGTAATAAGGAATAGAAGCTACAGTATACTACTTTTTCAGGCAATAACATACTCTTGGACCACCTTATCCAAATGACCTTAAACTCATGTCATCTTTACTATAATACAATATATTCATTCATTACACAAAATTTTAATGGCTACTCCCTGTGAACTAGGCATTTTTCTAGGCTTTTGGGATCTAATGGTTCTTGTCATTAATTCTTTCAGAATTTCATCACAAAACATAACTCACCAAAACTAACCTTCCACTTCCAGTGGACTAAATAACCTATATAATATTTTGAAGGGAAAAAACAACTTAATAAAACTCTATACATTTAACAATATGCATGCATTTAAGCAGTTTCTTGAATATACAGTACAAAAAGATCAGTATCTTAAAGTGCTTGAAGATAAAATAGATAGCCTTAGAGAATATCTAATAATAATTCTGCTTTAAATGAAAATGTTCTAATAATAATCAAAACTGTTAGATATACTGTAAAAAATCAAAACAATGACTTTTAAAAGTCTTTGATTAGGTCAATAATCTCAAATATTGGTATAAAAATATTTAGGAATACAAAACAAATACCTTTTGAATAACTATATTTGCTACATTTCATTTATTGTCAGTTTTCATAAGATTTTACTATTTTTCTTGACAATATTCACAGGAATATTTTCTTAGGTATAGCATGACCTTCCTTTCGCTGAGTTCATTTTCCTCTAGTTATTTCGAAATCTTACTACAAAGAAGTGATTTCCTGTTATTATGCATTTTCACACTGTATTCATTTCTGTTTCCCCCTCATTCTATTCTCAAATATGAAGTATTTTTATAACTTAAATCTTGGTTTCCTCTTTTTATTTCCCTTATAATAATGTTCTCAGCAGTTGATATACATTAGAATCACCTGGCAAGCTTTGAAAAAATCCCCATATCCAGGTCACATGTCTTACAAATTAAATCAAAATGTCTGGGGGATGTGGGAAGAAGCCAGGCATCAGTATCCCCATGTGATGTTAATGTACAGCAGTATTTGGCAACTACTACCTTAAACTCTTAATAATCATCCCATCATGTGCGGGTACTGTGAAGGTCCAAGATGCCTTCTACTTATTAATCTACGACCTGAATCACCTGTTTTACAAGCCTGGTATGGCAGTTAGTATATTAGTTGGTGTGTAAATGTACCACTTGCACCTTAATCTGGCTTTGTTATCTTCCATTTGCTACATAAAAACTCATGAAGTAACAACCAAAAATTATTTTTTTTAGTGAAAATTAGTCCCACAAAAATGTTTCAGAATTTATGAGATATTGAATTTTAGAAGTTAATATAGTGTATACAGCTTATATTCCATCATACCTCAACAGAATCTCGGGTAGCCCCTTACAATTAGTAACATTAATATTTAACAGCAATACGTATAGATATTTACACTGAATGGGATAAATAAAAACTATAAATAGCCTCATGTTAGCTGAAGCCAGTTTTTGGAATTTCAGAGCTTTCTGGATTACAGAAATGAAGACAAGCGATTACAGAGTATATCTTCATAGGTGACAATGTAAAGTCTCCCCTACCTCCCATGAAATGTGACTAAATAGTCTGAAAGCCACTGACAGAATGTTTCTGTAAAGAGATACGTGAAAATGTTTTGGCAGTGCTGCTAGAGTAAAGGTGAACATCTGATGAGAAAGACATACACTGAGCAACATGTGTTTAAGTTTATGCTTTATCATGTGTTTGTAGTACTTTTTTCAATTAAAAATAATACTACTACTACTAATAATAAAAAGCCTGAGCCTATTCCACTGAAAGGTGGACCTAGAAGAAAACCAACCTTTGTTGTTAGTGTTGAAAGTCAAGAAAAAGGAACACCTACCAGAAAATGCAAATCTTAATTAAATCAAAGGGAAGAATGTTAAAGCTGGAATTAACTGTAGTCTAAAGCATGACGTGAATTAATGCTCACCATAAATACAACACAGAAATAAATCTGTACAAGTGTTTCAACATCTGCAATCAGTGTAAAACTGTTTGAAAATGGAAAACCATGCAGAAAAAATGATTTCTACACGATTAAATTGTGAAGACTAGCAAAGAAAACTTGTATTCTAAATGGAAATCAGAGTATTTCAAGCAGAGTGTCCCAAACAGAAGTTTTATACACACAGAAAATGGGGAGGGGTAGGGCAGTGTCAGGAATCCATGTAAAATAATTTTGGGAATTCTAAATTAAATAAAGTTAAGCAAATTTTTGTCCATTAGGATTCCTAAGAATCTTAAATAAGATAATGTGCTTTGACAAACTCTAAGGTAGGTGTAATAGGCAGCCTGTCACAATTCCTTGAACTCCAAACCCTTTTTTCTTTAAAGCATTTAATAGGACCAGAATTCCACAGAACATGAAACTGTTGGAAATGCATTTACAAATTAAGGAATTTTATATGGTACTGAAGAATGAATGTCAAGGATCAACTTCTACCTTCTACCATTAATTTTCTTATCCTTAGCAGCTATCAGTCATTATTCAGTGCTTCTACTTCCATGCAATGTAATACATTTCCCAAAGATGATTAATTTTGGAATTAGTAGCATGAATTATCATATAAATGAGAAAGTAGTATATCTTCTCTTATGCTAAACAGCAAATCAAAACAAAACTTAAAATAATCAACATTCACCATTTACAAGTGTAAGCAGGCAATCTGTATAAATACTGAAATGCTATATACCTCATCAAATTCTTCAGTCATTTTTCTGATGATTTCTGCATTCTGCATATTTCGAAACATCTCTATTCTCACAGTACCTGTGGAACAACAGATTTTACAGTTAATCTTTTTCTAACCCATGCTAAATATTAAATTTAATCTGATCACTGCTTGAAAAGTTTTATATGAAACCTTTTGAGTTTTTCTTTCTTCCCCCAAACTTCTACCTATTCTAAAGGAATTCCTTGTTTAAGAAATTCAAAGTTCTTTAGACATCTTAAAAAACCTGGAATATGCTAAATTGAATTAGGTAAGTATAAGAAAAAATATTTAGAAGAGTTTTAGGGAGGATCCTAAGGATTGACTTAAATATATACTGATGCTATCCAGACATATAGCAGGCTGCCTCAGTCTGAAAAACATCCAAGTATAGTGTTCTCTCCCTTCAAGGCTTCTTCTAATATTTTTATCATCAGAATATTCTTCTATAAATCGAAACTAAATGTCCCTTAATCTAACAACACATTTTAGTTAAATCTGTTTCTTCCTCTGAACGTGAAAAGTTGTTCGGTAGCCTCTACAACATGATGAAACAAAGGAAAGGTTAAACCTTTTTGATCTCATTCTTTTGCACTATTTTTATCTTAGTTATTTTATTTTTATCTCCAATATGGTTCTGTAAATATTATCACTCTCATAATAAGAGTGGTTTATATTGGAAACCTGTGTTAAAAATTAACATAACTTAAAGAAACCAGAACAAGGTTCAAAATCAACTTAAGTATAGAGAATCCTGGCCTAATAATTAAATGAGGTTCAGTTTCAACTATTTAAATATAGAATATTCAAGTTAAAAATCACAAGAGTAACACTCAATGAGTCAGTAAGAAAATAATTACTTTATAACCTCTAACAGGCTCCTTCACAGTGATTACCAGTTCCAGTATAAGCCACATTTAAAAACGTAGTGGGAAAAGTATCTAAAATTTGCTGCACTCTCATAGGAAAGACAGAGTAAAACAGCAGACTAAAAGTCAAAGTGTGATCTTAATTCAGAGTCTCAGCAAAAAGTACAATGGCACACTTGGTACATTAAACTTATTTTGACTTAATTTTTACTAATCTATAAAATGAGAAAAATAATATCTACCCATTTAATCAGAACCACTTTTAAGCACATTTTATTTATTGATACATTGCTCTTATTAATTTTCAGGATGCTGAATTCATCAAGTCCCGCCAACAGGTATCCCCCATAATCACCTGTAGAGATGAGACAGTCTAGGGTGGAAAGTATATGAAAAGGAAAAATACTTTTAAAGAGTTCTTCCCCAATATGCAATTTCCTAAACAAAATGAGAAACTTTTTATTGTGACTATATACTTTTTTAATGCCAAGAACAGATATGTATAGAGTATTCAATAGTGCTGAAGGCAGGTTGTTCATGCACTGCAATACAGCCTCTATTTTTAGTGGATTTTAAAGTTTCAAGTAAACAAGAAATGTATTAAATTGATAATTAAAATGATCTCAAATAAAAGTAACTTTCTGTCAGACAGTTTTAAAATCACTCAATTAAACAGTTTTGTTTACATTTAACCCTGTTTGGGTCATGAAATATTTTGCAATCTGAAACAGATTCCCATAGATAACAGGCATGTAATTTCAGGGGTTAATTCACAGTACTCTTAGTAAGTAAAATCATATTATAAGTACTAATAAACAAGCAAAAGAAATAAAACAGATCTTAAAGTTATTAGACATGGGAAGAATTAATTGTTCTTCTTGGGGAGATGGAAATATTTTATATTTTGAAAGCAGTGTAATTACATTGTTGTATGCATTTGTCAAAAGTCATCCATCTATACACTCTAAATGTGAGAATTTTAATGTATGGAAAGTAGATCTTGGTAAAATTGATTTTTTTTTAATTCAAGAAAAAGGACAACACTAATCATACTATTTCAGTAACAAGTTGCACATATTACTGTTAAAATACCTCAAATGTAAATAATGTTCAACTACTCTATTTCCATGACTGACTGACTATACTCTCAATAAACTAGCTTAGTTCACAAAGGGTGAACTGCAGTGATGCTATTTCACTGCATCATTTTAATGCAGTGAAGTAAAAGGCAACAAAACAGTAAGCTCTGTTCAAGCATTCTTCTTTGCCCCTTTTTATATTTTCTAACCTGGAAATGGTTCCCATTTAGCTCACCCACTAGGAAAAAGTATGGCAGAGATCACTCCTTATTAATCTTTGTATTCCCCTGAGCCTTGAAAAATGTGTGGTATCTTAAGCTCCTCTGTCCTATTAAGTTTTCCTTGACAAAGAAAAAAATCTTGCTGTAACTTAAGACTAGTACTCAAAATAAATTAAAAAGCTAATCTCAGTTCACCTTTGTATTCTTGGTTCTTAGAGGTGCACATTTTTAATAGAAGATTATCGTAAGATTATGTATTGCAAAGGTAAATTAAAAATCTGAAGTAATTCAGGTTCATAGAAACATAAAATCTGAAAACAAAGAATAAAAAAGAGTGAAGATTATCTTCCACCTTATCCATGAGAATCCTAAAAGAATAATCCACCAACTTACATATTTTATATTAAAAAATAAAAGATTGAGCAGGCTTTCCTGACAGGATTGTACTTTCAATAAAGATTGAGGAAGAACTTTCAAAACTGTCATTTAAAAATATGAATAATTCCAGAAATGAAAGTAACACCAGAAAGCTACCATCATCAAGTCCTTGATCATTTAAATTATGTCAAACTGTCAGTGACAGCATAACTTGATACAATCCCTGTGGTATGCAATTTGGCAAATGTCTATCAAAATTACAAATTACATACTCATTTGCCTTGATGTTATACTTATTTCAAAGCATGTGTGAAACCACACATGTGCAAAATAGTAACATACAAGGCTATTCCCCGAAACGCTTTTTGTAATAGTAAAAAGGGGAAAAAAACCTATATGCCAAAAAATAAGAATCTGATTACATAAGTAAAAATGGTGATAATAATCACAATGGTGGTGGCAACCAACATTTGGGTGCTCATCATCTTTGAGGCACTGTGCTAAATAAATGCTTAAACTTCACAACAACCCTATTCAGAATGTACAATTTTTTCCTTTCATTTTACAGATGAGAAAATTGAGGCGCCCAGAGATTTGGCAACTTGTAAAAGAGGTTTCCCAGCAGCAGATCCATGGCCTAGATGCAGGCAGTCTGGCTACAGGGTCCATGACAAACTACTACTTTTAAAGTCAATGGAATCCATGGAGATAGAAAGAACAATAAAGCTATCTACGACTGACATGAAAAGATCTGTAGGATATATTCATATGTGAAAAAAGAAGGGATAGCTTCCAGATCAAAATGGTGACATAGGAAGATCCTGAACTCACCTTCTGACATGGACACAGTGAATTTCCAGGTACACATGAAAATTTTTCCTCTTAAACCTAAAGCCTAGCTGAATGATGACTATACATACATCAGGAAAACAAGAAGAAGCCACATCAAAGTGGGCAGGAGAGGCTGGCACAAAATAAACCTCACCTACAGCACAGTGAACCACAATTGGGAGGGAGCTAAAAACCAGAGTTTCTCCCTAAGGAGTGATGGGATCAAACCTCATTATCAGGTACCCCAAATTTTAAGACACGCACTTGAGATGAGCCCTCAAAATATCTAATTTTGAAAACCAGCAGGCTTTGTACCCCAAGATGCACAAGACAGTACCAATCTGGTAGAAAGCTCTTAAAGGACCTGCAGAACTTGGACTCATCCATCCAGGATATAGCTCAGAGGCACCCTATCACAACCAAACAAAGTGAATAAAGATTATTTGCTTATATTAAAACCATATCCTAAGGGGCAGGCATCTAATTTAACACACACATCTAGGAGCCCGCTGGGGCACTCTCTGGGGACAGAGAGAGGTAGGCACCATCTTCACTTTCCCTTTACCATGCTCTAAGCATCAATATCTCCTGGAAGGGAGCCTTTACATGTGCCTGGTGCCCTGATTTTTTTGGCTGCTGCCCAGGATATGATTTTTGATTACCTGGCTCTGGAGTCCAGGGGAACCTGCATTCCTGATCACACAGAACTATAATCAACTGTGTCACTCAGAATGGAGCTCATACCCATCTGGTACCTTGATTTTTGTGACTGCTGCCAGGGGACAACTTTACTTCACCTGGCTTTGGTGGCCAGTGGAGCTTACATTCATAGATCCCACAGTACTGTAACCAATGAAGAGAGTTCTAAAACCAGCTACCACCGCCAGGGCCCATCAGGAGGCAACAGACCTAAGAGCTCAGTTTTTCTGGACTAGAGGCCTATTAGCTAATCATTTATGACTGTGGTGTAAGGGGCAAGGATCTCTTCAAACACACATTTAGGGGCTGACTAATCTTTTTCAAAGATTTCAGAGGGTGGGCACTATCTTCACACTTGCCTTCTGCAGAATTCCAAAGCACCAGTGTCTCCTGATAGGAAGCTTTACACACATCTAGTGTGCTGGTTTTGTGTCTAACGTTACGGGTTTTGCATGGGTAGAGCCCAGGGCCCCTTGATCACCTGGCTCTGGTGCTGAAGGGGCTTGGTTACCTGGGTCTCATGGGCCTATGGCAATGTGAGGGATGGTTCTGGGCAGGCTATCACACCCAGGGCACTGCACAGACAGCTGACTGAAGCAGTCCACAGTCCATGAAAGAGGCCACTTTGCCTGTCCTGGAGCTTGGGGTTGAGGGGCAGGTTTCGGGTTTGACACACATGTAGTGGCACACAAAAACTGCTCTCAAGGAACATAGACTGTTGATGTCACTACTACTAGAAAAAAACTGGAAAACCTGTGAACACGTGGAGGCTGAAGAATATGCTACTAAAAAAGCCAATGGATCACTGAAAAAATCAAAGAGGCAATCAAAAATACTTTGATACAAATGAAAATAAAAACACAATGATCCAAAACCTCTGGAATACAGCGAAAGCAATTCTCAAAGGGAAGTTTATAGCACTACAAGCCTACCTCAGGAAACAAGAAAAATCTCAAATTAAAAACCTAACCTTACACTTAAAGCAATTAGAGAAAGAACAAAGCAAGCCCAAAATTAGTAGAAGAAAAGAAACCATAAAGATTAGAGCAGAAATAAATGAAAGAGACTGAAAAAAAAAATAGAAAAAACAATGAAACTAAAAGCTAGTTCTTTGAAAACATAAACAAAATTGATAAAACTATAGTCAGACTCATCAAGAAAAAAAGTGAGGGCCCAAATTAATAAAATCAGAAATGAAAAAGGAGAAGTTACAACCGACAGCACAAAAATACAAGGGATCATAAGAGACCACTATGAGCAACTATATGCCAACAAAAAAGACAATGTAGAAGAAAAGGACAATTTCCTAGAAAGGTACAATTTGCCAAGACTGAAGCAGTAAGAAACAGACAATGTGAATAGATCAATCACCAGTACTGAAATTGAATCAGTAATTTAAAAACTCCTAACACACAAGTCCAGATGTCTTCACAAGTGAATTCTATAAAACATTTAGAGAAGAGTTAACACCTATCCTTCTGAAACTATTCCAAAAAATTTCAGAGGAAGGAACACTTCCAAACTAATTCCATGAGATTCTCATCATCCTCATACCAAAACCAGACAAAGATATCACAAAAAAGGAAATTATAGGCCAATATCACTTATGAATATAGATGCAAAAACCCTCAACAAAATACTAGCAAACAGACTCCAACAATGCATTAAAAGAATCATACACCATGATCAAGTGGGATTTATCCCAGGGATGCAGGGATTTTTCAGTATCTGCAAATCAATCAATGTGATACAACACATTAACAAACTGAAGAATAAAAACCATATGATTATCTCAACAGATGCAGAAAAAGCTTTTGATAAAATTCAACATCCATTTATGATAAAAATTCTTACCAATTACCAAAGTGGGTATAGAGGGAATATTCCTTAATATAATAAAAGCCATATGACAAACCCACAGCTAACATCACACTTAATGGGGAAAAGCTGAAAACATTTCCTCTAAGACCAGGAACAAGACAAGGATGTCCACTCTCACCAGTTTTATTCAACACAGTTTTGGAAGTTCTACCCATAGCAATCAGAGAAGAAAAAGAAATAAAAGGAATCCAAATTGGAAACGAAGAAGTAAAACTGTCACTGTTTCTAGATGACATGATACTACACACAGAAAACCCTAAAGAAGTGACCCAAAAACTATGAGAACTCATCAATGAATTTGATAAAGTTTCAGGATACAAAATTAATATACAGAAATCTGCTGTATTTCTATACACTAACAACAAAATAGCAGAAAAAGAAATTAAGGAAATAATACCATTTACCATCACACCAAAAAGAATAAAATACTTAGGAATAAACCTACCTAAGGAGGCAAAAGACCTGTACTCCGAAAACTCTAATAAGACACTGATGAAGGAAACTGAAGACGACATAAACAAATGGAAAGATACACCGTATTCCTGCATTGGAAGAATCAATATTCTTAAAACGACCATACTGCTCAAGGCAATATATAGATTTAATGCAATCCCTGTCAAAGTACCAATGACATTCTTTACAGAGCTGGAACAAAAAATGTTGAAATTTGTATAGAAACTTAGAAGATCCTGAATAATCAAAACAATCTTGAATAAGAATGGAGCTAGGGCAACCTTGTTCCCCAACTTCAGACTATACTACAAAGCTAAAGTAATCAAAACAGTATGTTATTGGCACAAAAAATAGACACATAGATCAATGGAACAGGATAGAGAGTCCAGAAATAAACCCATGCACTTATGGTCAATTAAATCTATGGCAAAGGAGGCAAGAATATACAATGAAAAACAGTCTCTTCAATAAGTGGTGCTTGGAAAATTGGAGAGCTACCTGTAAAAGACTGAAATTAGAACATTCTCTAACATTATATACAAAAATAAACTCAAAATAGATTAAAGACTTAAGTATAAGACCAGATACAATAAAACTCCTAGAGGAGAACACAGGCAGAACACTCACAGACGTAAATCACAGCAATATATTTTTGGAACCAGCTCCTGGAGTAATGGAAATAAAAGCAAAAATAAACAAACAGGATCTAATTAAACTTAAAAGCTTTTGCACAGCTAAAAATACCATCAACAAAATGAAAAGACAGACTTCAGAATGGGCGAAAACATTTGCAAATGATATGACTGACAAGGGACTAATTTCCAAAATATACAAACAGCTTATATACCTTAATATAAAAAAAAAACAAAACAAGTAACCCAATCCAAAAATGGGCAGAAGACTGAAACAAGCTATTCTCCAATGAAGACATACAAATGGCCAATAGGCACATGAAGAAATGCTCAATATCACTAATTATTAGAGAAATGCAAATCAAAACTATAATGATATATCACCTTACACCAGCCAGAATGGCCATAATTAAAAAGTTTACAAACGATAAATGCTAGAGAGGGTGTGGAGAAAAAGAAACCCTAGAACACTGTTGGTGGGAATGTAAACTGGTACAGCCACTATGGAGGACAGCATGGAGGTTCCTTAAAAAACTAAAAATAGACTTACCATATGATCCAGCAATTCTGCTCTGGGGCATACACCCAGAGATAAATATAACTCAAAAAGACACATGCACCCCAATATTCACACCAGCACTATTCACAATACCCAAGACATGGAAATAGCCCAAATGTCCATCGACAGATGACTGGATAAAGAAGATGTGGTATATTATACAATGGAATACTACTCAGCCATAGAAAAGAAAAATAATTCCATTTGCAACAACATGGATGGCCTGGAGAATGTCATTCTAAGTGAAGTAAGCCAGAAAGAGAAAGAAAAATGCCATATGACATGACTTATATGTGGAATCTATTTTAAAAAGGGACACAAATGAACTACTTATAGTTATAACTTAGATGACTGATTTCTTGAATATGTGTCAGCACATTTGACTGTCCTTTATGATTGGATTACTGTAATCTGTTGATTCTTTTTTTGTGGTTGGTTTTATTCCTTTGATAACTATGTAAGTTTAAAAACTAAAGCTCTAAACTGTTCTTAGAAACAATGAACAACACATATATATAAATTTTAAAAATATGTGCAATATATTGTATATACATATTTACATGCAATATAATGTATATGCGCAGTCAAACAGTAATAATTCTACCTAATAAAACTGAAAAACGGGGGGAGGGGAGGACAGCGAAGGGGCAGGAGGCAAGAAACCAGGTTGGACAAGCTTCAGTGTGACCCTCTGGAGCTTCTGGGGCAAGAACAGGGCTTGGACATGCATGGAGGAGAGGGGCTGCAGCTGAGGGCAAAGGAGCTGAGACTAGATAATTTCTGTACATTCAGGCATGAAATAAAGTCAATAAAAATTAGAATGAAATAAATTGGTTGCATTTCTTTACACTAATAACAAACTATCAGAAAGAGAAATTAAGAACATGATTCTATTTACAACTGCTTCAAAAAGAAAAATATATCTAGGAATAAATTTAACAAAGGAGGTGAAAGACTGGTATGTTGAAAACAGTAAGACATTAATCAAAGAAATTAAAGAAGACATAAACAAATCAAATGCAAAAATATTCTCTATTCTTGGATTGGAAGAATATTGTTAAACTGTCCACACCACCCAAAGTAATCTACAGATTCAACAAAATCCCTGTCAAAATTCAATGACATTTTTCACAGAAGCAGAACAAACAACTCAAAATGGAACCACAGAAGACCCCAAGTAGCCAAAGCAAATGAGAAAGAAAAACAAAGCTGGAGGCATCACACTTCCTGATTTCAAACTACAAAACAAATCTATAATAATTAAAACAGTATGGTATTGGCATCAAAACAGACACACAGATCAGGAGAACAGAACAGAGATCTCAGGAGCAAACTCTTGCCTCTATGATCAATTAATTTATGACAAAGCAGCCAAGAATATAAAATGGGGAAAGGACAGGCTCTTCAATAAATGGTACTGGGAAAACTGGATAGCCACATGCAAAAGAATGAAAAATTTCCAACATTTTACACCATACAAAAAAATTAACTCACAATGGATTAAAGACTTGAATGTAGGACCTAAACTATGTTTCCTAGAAGAAAATATAAGGGGGTAAGCTGGTCATGATAATGATTTTTTGGATTTGATACCAAAAGCAAAGGCAGCAGAAGCAAAAATATACAAGTGGACTACACCAGACTAAAAAGTTTCTGAACAGCAAAGGAAATCATCAACAAAATGAAAAGGTAACCTGCTGTATGTAAAAAAAAAAAATTTGCAAAACACCTGTATGATAAGGGGTTAATATCCAAAATAAACAAAAGAACTCAATAGCAAAAAACAATCCAATTAAAAATGGGCAGAACATATGAACAGACAGGTCTCCTAAGAAGATATACAGATGGTCAACAGAAATGTAAAGATGCTCAACATCATTAATCAGGAAAAACAAAGCAAAACCACAGTAAGCTATCATTTCATAGTTGTCAGAATGGCTATTATCAAAAAGAGACAAAATAAGAACTGGCAAGGATGTGGAAAAAAGGCAACCCTCATGCACCACTGGTGTGAATGTAAATTAGTACAACCACTGTGGAAAACAGTACGGAGGTTCCTCAAAAAATTAAAATAGAACTACCATATGATCCAGCAATTAATTCCATTTCTTGGTAATTATCTAAAGAAAATGAAAACATTAATTTGAAAAGATACCTGCACCTCCATGTTCATGGCAGCATTATTTACAATAGCCAAGATAAGGAGCCAACCTAAGTGTCCAAAGGATAAAGAAATTGTGGTATACATATACAATGGAATATTATTCAGCAACAAAAAAGAATGAAATCTTGCCATTTGGAACAATATGAATGGACCTCAAAGGCAATATGCTAAGTGAAATAAGTCACACAAAAAGACAAATTCTGCATGATCTCTCTTACACATAGAATCTAAAAACAGGAAAAACATTTTTAAAAAGAAATAGATACAAAGAATAGAGTGGTGGTTACAATAGGTGCCTGGTGGGGGAAATAGGTGAAAAAAAATTTTTTTTAGTTTAAATAATTTGAACTTTTAAAATAAGGGGTATATATGTATCTGAATGTACATGAATTAAAATATTTCTGGAAAGGTACACAAACATCTGGCAAAGTTGGCTGCCTCTGAGAAAAAGAAGTATGTAGTTGGGGTTTAGGGATGTAATGGAGACATTATATTGCATACCTTTTCATTTCCTGATATCTGAAGTATATGAATATATTACTTAGACAAAATAATGAATGAATACATTACAAATAAAAAATAAATTGTTAAAAACTAAACTGAAAGACAGATTGCTCTTAAACCATACAATAGCATTTATGTAGTCACTATCAATATGTACTCAGTAGAGAGCAGGCAGAAGAATGCTTGACTTGAGTTTTCAAGAAATGCAAAATTTTGTTTTCTTACCAGCTATTATATAGGACATCAAAGATGGAATCAAAGATATGAAAACAGGGCTGAAGAACACTACACTGCATAATCAGCAATATGGACAATTATAAAAAGGAACTGTATTTGTGGTCATAGCAATCACTACAAATAGCAGAACCTTCAAGAAATCATACTAGAGTGGTGTAAAGTCTTTGGCAACAGATACAGTAAGGCTTAAATCTCAGCTCCACCAGTTACTAAGCTATGGGACACTGAAAAAGTCAATGTTCTCTATGAAACTCAGGTTTCTAATCTTTAAAATGGTGATAATACTTCTTCAGAGCAAGGATGTTGTTTTGTTTAATGCAGTAATTCCTAGTGCCTGGAATAGTGCTTAGCACAGGGGAAACATTCAAAAATGTTTGTTGAACAAACAACTAAGGATATGAGAACAACATGAGATAACAAACATAAAATATTTAGCACTGTACCCATATCATATAAGATGCTCAGTTAGTATTAAGCTCTCCTACTTTGAGCATTCATTTTTTGATAGATTATTCTGCCCATTTTGGAGGTGAGCAAAAGCTCTAGTTCCTTATTTGAGTTCTACTGGATGCCAGATTCCTACTTGTGCATGTTGCCAGGGTAATGCTGTTTGAAGAATAAAACCAGTCACCTCTTTTATTCCAGAACCAAGGAAAGTCATTCCAGTGGAGCTGACACAACAGCACTAAACACCCATGCCCAAAATGCCTAGAACTCATCATAGGGATGAGTTAAGGAAATAAAGAAGTCATTGTCAGAGGAAGCTAAGCAAGAACCAGCAAACTGTCTTATTCTCATACACACAAACCCATGGCTTAGAGAACCGTCTCACCTTATCCTCTTTAGCCTTTGTCAGTTCTACCCCTCCTCTCTCTCCTCTGTTCTATGATGCCAGCCATAGCAAGAACCCTAGCCTTCTTTGTATCCTTCCAACTAGGTACAGAAGCAGGTAGAAGAGAAGACTGAAGGGGAACAGAACTTTAATTATGACAAAAACAATTTATCCAAATAAAGCAAAAGGCTCTTTGAGGTTTGTTGCTTTTTATAGTATAGTAACATCCTGGCTCACTCAATTCCAAATCCGGGTGTGGGTAAAATACACTAACAATGCCTGAGAGTACTTAGCAGAGAGCTTTTCAAACAGTAGACGCTTTCTAAGTAACTATCCCATGTATTAAAAACCTTTTATTTAAGGATGTTCTTTTAAAGAGTGGATTACAGAGTCTAAATAAATAACATTTAATAGGGTAACAGACCAGAGGTAATTCAAACATATAACAGGATGTTTTGGTAGTCTTATTTTTTGCTTCATTTTTACTTAAGTAACAGGCAGCAGGTAACAAATCAAACTAAAATGAAGAAAGACTGAAATAAATATGGATAAATGAGTAGAGAAAATCTGATACAAAAAAGGAGAAGAAATGCTGAGGCTACTAAAACTGAGGATTCACTTAAGAAACAACTGCATACCAGAAATGTAGGACTTAATAATTACCAAGGATTGCAGTGCCCAACCGTAAAAGTCTTCCTCAAGATTTAAAGAGAGTGGGAAAAAGATTGAGAAAGATAGACACTTTGCTTGCCTTTTAATGAGCATTTCAAGCTTAATTATAAATATCTTGAGATGTATTTGGTTTGTCTCAGTAATATATGCAAAACTGGAAAAAAAATTACCCCACAGATAAGTAAATATGCACTTTTAGAAACTTGTAAATCTTTTAGAATACCTTAATAATTGAAATTGTTCTAATTTTATCTCCAATGACAAGTCTGTCTCTAGGTGGCAGCCTATACTTTGCAACATTCCTTATAAAAGAAAAAAAAAAACAAACAAATATACTTCTTCCTCTGTAAATACAAAAGGCAAGTGAAACATCAAACTAAATTCTTAAAAAAAAAATCACATACATACTGGCACATGATATGTGAGTACTAATTAACTAGTGCTCAAAATACATAGGGTATATTCTGTCCATGTCAAAAACAGATTAACTATACTAAATACTAGAATTTCAAATTTTGGAGCTTGGTTGAGCTATGCTAGTATAGCCCAGAGCCAAAAGCAAGCAGTGTCCTAGAGCTATAACCTAGCAAACTATTTTCACCAAATCTTCAACAACTATTACAACAACTGCATTTTCAGTGCTGGTGCTGTTCACACAGACAAGAATTAGAGGAAAGGATAGTGAGGAAAATACATTTATTTTTTTAAAGATCTGTCTGCTAACCTCAGGTTCTATTACTAATGTAAATATAATTCAAGACAGGCAGGGTTTCTTAATCTGTGACACATGGATTCCTAAGTATCTATAAACCTTTTGAAACTATGAAAATTTGGCTCTACGCATTTTTGTGGAGAAAAGCCCAAATTCTTCAGGAAATTATTAAAGGAATTTGAAAGTCAAAAAGGTAAACATTACACATTAAAGGAAAAAAATCAGCCAAACATTTTTCATTTTAGGGAAATAAAGGGAGAAATTAAATTGTGGCAGTAAAGAACAGCTCTAGAGAAGATTTACCCTTCTTATCATGGTATGGAAAAGCAAAGACTCTGGACTTGGGGATGAGAAGACAAGGCTAAACTCTTTTCTTCCTAATAAAGTGGGCCATGACTGAAATGGTATCATTTAAGGAAAACCAGGTTTCATTTCTAAATGGCACGAGGGGCCTTATCCATGTTACAGAGATCCATAAATTACAGAATGATAATTTTTATTTATCAAGTATCCTGTTTATAGCCAATGCTACAAGTTTCACACCAGTTACATAATATATGTAAGATAATTTAGGATTTAATTATTTGAGATTATTTAGGATTATCTGACAGTTTCTTATCAAACTGCATGTAAATGACCAAGTCCTGTTTCTTTAACCTATGCTTCAAAGCTACATCAATAGAAGGTCCCAAATAATCTCAAGTATACTTTTGTGAAGTAGCTCTTACAACTTTTTTATGTGCCACTAAGACTTTCTCAACCAATCTTTATCTAAATTACCTCTTTTTCTATTTTATCAAACTTCTATGTATGTCATCAAAGAGAAAAAAAAGAACTAACTGGGCTTAATAAGAGTCTCAAAGAATTTTCCTTAAACTGAATTCCTAAGTATTTTCTTAAAAATATTCTTTTAATTTCAGAATAGTTTTAGGCTGACAGAAAAGCTGTAAACAAAGTACAGAGGTTCCCATATACACCTCAACAAGTTTCTCCTACTGTTAATATCTGACGTAAGTGTGGTACATCTATCACAACTAATGAGCCAATATTGACATTATTACTTTCCACCAGTTTTAATGAGAAATAATTGACATACATCACTGTATATAAATTTAAGATGTACAGCATAATGGCTTGACTTACAGATATTAAGAAATGATTACAACAGGTTTAGTAAACATCTACTATCTCATAATGATATAATAAAAAAAGGAAAAAAATTCTCCTTAGAACGAGAACACTTAGGATCTACTCTCCTAACATCTTTGCTACGTATCATACAACAGCATTAACTATAGTCATCATGCTGTACATTATATCCCCAGTACTTATGTCTTATAACTGGAAGTTTGTACCTCTTGATCACCTTCCTCAAATTCCCCCTCTTCCTAACCTGGTAACATTATTATTAACTAAAAGTCATACTGTATTCAGATTTTCTTAGTTTTTACCTAATGCCCTTTTCATGTTCCAGGATCTTATCAAGAATACCACAAAAGACAGTATCTGTCATGTCTACTTAGGCTGCTCTATACTGTGACACTTTCTTAGGCTTTGTTTTTGATGTCTGTGATGGTTTTAAGGAGCAGTGGTCAGGTATTTTATGAAATGTTTTTCAATCTGAGTTTCTCGGATGTTTTCCTCATGGTTAGATATGGTTTATGGATTTTTGAGAGGAAGATCAAAGAGATAAAGTGCCATACTCATCACATCAAACTAAGGGTATATGCTATCAGCATGACCAAACAATATTAATAAATCATGATCACCTTGCTGAGGTACGGTCTGTCAGGTTTTTCCACTGTACCAATTATACTTTTCCTACTGTATTCTTTGGAAGGATGTCACTACATACAACCCACTTTTTAAGGGGTGGGGAATTATGCACCATTTCCTTGAGGTTTATGTAGGTAACTACATAATTTTAAATTTTTCTGCAAAGAATATTTGTCTATTCTCATTCATTTCTTTTATTATTCAATCATTTATATCAGTATGGTCTCGTGAACATTTTATAATCCAAGTCTAGGATACCTATTTTATTGCTCAAACTGTCCCAAGTTTGGTACTGAGGGCTCCTTCACAGTTAGCTCTTATGTCCTTTTGATATACCCTCATCATTGTTTTGTTCTGAGTACTTCTTACTTTCTGACAAGATGGAATGTTCTAGGCTTACCTTACATATTCTCTGTTTCAGTCCTAGAAGCTAACATTTCTTCAAGGAGACCTGGTTTCTTTTATTGGACAATGGAATCAGAAACCAAGATTTGGTTTTAGGTGTGTTTGTTGCTACTGGCTTATTGCTATTGGTACGTAATTTCCCTTAGGCCCTCTAAGCTGAAAGAACAAGGAAATGTGTGTGTGTGTGTGTGTGTGTGTGTGTGTGTACACAAACTTATCTATAAATATTTCTACATGTAACCATACATATATATATTAATCTATATATGAGTTATGCTAATGCCTTCAACATTACCAATTAGATTATTCTCGTGTTCTCCTCCTGCATTATCTATAATCTCTTCCAACAGTGCAAAATCTGGTTCCCACCATTAACTAGGTATTTACTTAACTTTCCTACCCCAGTATACATGTACAGTGACTTCAGAATTGATAACCCATGCCCCCATTGGAAATAACTTAACCAATCAGAGTACGTGCTTATGCATAGTTCTTTCTGCCTTTAGTCTTATGAGTCTCCACTCATTTCTTCAGTTACTTAGGACCACACCTTTTCCCCAAACCCCTTCAGTGACAGTATTTCATGTATTTTCAATACAGTTAGACCCTTCTGTCAGTCTGCATTCATCCTGGGATGACCTCATAAGTAATTTTTTTTAATTTGCAAGCAAAGATTTTTTAAAATTCTTTATGCTATAAAAAGTTCTGTGGGTTTTGAAAAATGCATAGTATCACATATCCACCATTAGTATCACACAGAATAGTTTTATCACCCTAATTCCCCTATTCAAGCCTCACTCCTCCCCAAAACTCTGGCACGAATTTGTTTACCATTTCTAGTTTTGTTTTTTCCAGAATGTCATATAAACTGGAATCATACCGTATGCAGCCTTTTCAGACTGGCTTCTTTCACTCAGCAATGCCCATTAAGATTCATCTACACTTTTGTGTGGCTGGAGACTCATTCCTTCTTATCATCAAATAATATTCCATTGTATGGATGTATCACAGTTTATTCATTTCATCTACTGAAGGACATCTTGGTGGCTTCCAGTTTTTCGACAATTGTTATAAATATATTTACTACAAACATCCACATTCAAATGGTTATGTGAACATAAGTTTCAAATCAACTGGATAAATATTTAAGAGCATGAGTCCTGGATTTATAGCAAGGCTATGTTTAATTTTGTAAGAAACTCTGAGATTATCTTCCATAGTGGCTATACCACTTTGTAGTCCCACCAGTAAGGAATTCCTATTGCTTCACATCCTTGCCAGTAATTTATTTAGTCAGTTTTCTTGAATTTAGCCTTTCTAATAGATGCGTAGTGATATCTTTTAAAATTTTAATTGGCATTGCCCTAGTGACAAATGATATTATCTTTCTTATGCTGATCGGCCATCTATACATTTTCTCTGGTGAGATGGTCTTATATCTAAGTCTTTAAGCCATTCTGAGTTTATTTTTGAGTATCGTGTGAGAAAGTGTTCTAACGTCATTGATTTATAATGGCGGCTGTCCAGCTTTCCCAACACCACTTGCTGAAGAGACTGTCTTTTTCTTCACTGCATATTCCTTCCTCCTTTTCCAAAGATTAACTGGATATGAAAAGAATATGAAAAGGAATACATATGTATAAAAGAATCATTATTCTGTACACCAGAAGCTAACACAACACTGTAAATTAACTATACTTCAATACAAATGAAAAAACAAAGAGGGGAGGGTATAGCTCAGTGGTAGAGCAATGCTTGGCATGCACGAGGTCCTGGGTTCAATCCCCAATAACTCCATTATAATAAATAACCTGAATTACCTCCCTCCCCCCAAAATTGTTTTTAAATAAATAAAAAATAAAAGAAAACAAAAGTTAATCAGAAGACCTTGTGTTTGCAAATTAAGAAATATGCTTTTAAGTAGTCGATGAATTAAAGAAAGACAATTAAAATACATTTTGAATTAAACTAATGAAACGAAAAATCACAAGTTATACAAATTAAAAATATAAGCGGATATTATAAATGTTATTAAATAAATATGAAAATTTAGATGAAATGGAGAATTTCCTAGAAAAATAAAGCATGTCAAAATAATAAAATAGCAGAATACTGTTAAGTCAGTTAAACAAATTAAATCAGTAGTTTAAATACTTCCAATAAAAAAATTTTAGGACCATATGATTTCAATAGTGAATTCTACCAAATGTTCTGTAAATAATTAATTCCAATTTCATATAGTCTTCCAGAAAATAATAAAGATATTCTACACAATTCATCTTTATGAGGTTAGCAAAGCCTTGATAATAAAACCTGAAATGGAAAGAATAAAAAGAAAAAATTGAGGCCAATCTAGTTGATAAATACAAATCTAAAAAATCCTAAACAAAGTATTAGCAAACCAAAGCATGAAATAATATTAAAAGCACAATATACCATGATCAAGTTAAATTCCTTTCAAGAATGCATATTAGATTTAAAATTAAAAGATCAGTGGTAGCCATGGATGAGAGGTGAAGAGCTGGGGAAAATATAAACAGGAGATGCACAGGGGGGACTTTTAGGACAGTGAAACTATTGTTTGATACTATAGTAGTGCATTTTCAAAATCCATAGAAATTTATAACACAAAGAGTACATCTGTGAAGGAAGAAATCTGCTCTGCCAGATCAGTAAACAAAGGATGTTGTGACCATCAAGCCATCAGCCACTGTAGCCACGCCCACTCTGCACACTGAGGGGATTCAGGATGAAAAAAGAAAGGACACGAGTTAAGGTGCATATCAAAGGAATTATTTCAATGAGACGAGACTGTTGCATTTTCCCATACAAAGTTCTAAATTCATTAACTTAAGTGTCTGGTTTTTCTTTAATTAACAGTAATATTCTGATGTTCTGACTACCTGGTTTTTGTTGCAAAAACTCCTATATATCAGGGCTCCTCTCTTACCTCGTCGGAGTGGTCCCTCAGAGTTATCTGAGAGACTATCTCCTGGGCTTAAGACTTCAGCAAGTCTGCTGAATAAAACATAATTCTCAGTTTTTAGGTTGTATAATTATAAGACCTAATGTGAACTATGGACTTTGGTTAATAATAATGTATCATTACTGGTTCTTCAATTTTAACAAATGTACGACACTAATACAAAATGTTAACAGAGGAAACTGGAGGGGAGAGGATGGTATATGGGAACTCTGTAATTTTGGCTTAATTTTCTTTTGTAAACCTGGAACTCCTATAAAAAATAAAGTCTACTTAAAAAAAGATCCACTTACAATAAATTTTTTAAAGGCCTAAAGTCCACAAATGAAAATTTTGGTTAACACATATGTAAAACCTTTTCATTCATACATAAAAATACCCTCTAAAATCCTGAATGAAAAGAGAGACCTAAATAAATGGAGCAATATATACAATGACCATAAACTGGAAGACTCAGTTTTATAAAGATGTAAATTCATCTTGCATCAATGTATAGCAGTAGTTATCAACCAATGTCCCATCCCCACCCAGATATGAAAAATGAAGGTTGGGGTGGTCATATAGTGCCCAATTGTGATTATTTACAAATAGAATAGCATTTTAATTTTTCTTCCAAAATGATGTTTATCATTTTGCCAAATAGCTATTAAGTTGTTAAGACATACTTAAATTGTTTGGAACGAACTACTTAAAAAAAAAATCTTTTCGGTATTTTTTGGCCTACCGATACAATGAAAAAATTATTGAGACAGTAATCTGCCCATGAGACATGAAACTTCAGGAAACACTTGGAGTAACTGTTACTGGGTGAGATCAATACTCCAGCAATCCTAACCTAGAAAGCCCTTGTATTTGGAAACCCACTGCTAGGCACAAGCACCACAAAATAGAACTATTACTTGTTATAACCACCTAAGAAAGGTTATTTCTGACCCAAAATAAACCAGTTTGATAAACACACCCTTTAATAACTTAAAAAAAGGCACACTGTGACTGAAACTATTTATCCGCCAAATCGGTTACATACTGGTGTTACTATATACCAAAATATAAATGCCTGTACCAATGATGTATTAAACAGTAATACTTTGTGAATCTGTCTGTTTTGTCAGTTCAATTGTGTCTTTTTTAAAAGATTCTACATATAAGTGATATCATGTGGTATTTTTCTTTCTCTTTCTGACTTACTTCACTTAATATGACAATCTCAGGTCCATCTATGTTGCTGCAAATGGCAATATTTTATTCTTTTTTATGGCTGAGTCATATATATATATGTGGTATATATATATATATATATACACACACCACAGTTTCTCTATCCAGTCACCTCAGTCATCTGTCGATGGACATTTAGGTTGCTTCCATGTCTTGGCTATTGTAAATAGAGCTGGGATGAACATGGGTTCACCTATCTTTTCAAATTAGTTTCCTGTGGATACATGCCCAGTAGTGGGATTGATGGATCATAGGATAAGTCTATTCTCAGTTTTTAAAGGAATAATAATTTGACAACGGGAATAACAGATGTTTATTTTGTTATGCATAACACCTACTATTGTGTTCTCAGTTCTCTTCTCAGAATTTATTTCTTTGAAAATACATGAAGTTATACAGCTTTTAAAATGCAAACTCTAAGTGAATAGTGCATAAATCAACTTTTCTTCTGTGATCTTTGCTACTTTGTTGATACTGAACATACTGTATTATCACATACTGAATTAGTCAGTATATTTCAACTAAGACTTCCAGTAGTAAATAGAATTCACTCCAGATGGTTTAAATGAAGAGATTCTAATGAGGAGAATATAGATGTGTGAGCAAGATTAAGGAAACAGCTAGGGTTGCTGATGCAACTTAAAATAGCTAATGTAGGAAACTAATACCACTCCCTAGGCTCAAGATGAGAAAATAATAGTAACAGAGCAAAACGGAAGAGGGTCTGCTGAAACTCTACTCGTGACATGATGTTCTAGTTTGTTGTGTCAATTGGTGAGGATGTCCCTTCTAGCCAAGAAGTAGGAAAGTTTGTAACTTTTTGCTCCCTAACCTGGTTCTCATCCCTCTTTAGCCAATTTTTAAACATCCTTTTTCCCTTGTTTCTTACGCAGTTAGGGAAATGGGCTGCCATGAAAAAACACCAAATGGATATTGGAACTTACTTTATAACAAAACAAGTCCTTATAAAATACCAATCCTATCTCAATAAATAATAGAGAGACTGGCCTTTGTAATACAAAAAGATTTCTCTATTTGTCCTTTAGCTTCTGAACTTTCCCTAAAATGTGCGAACCATACAAATGTTTTGAATATTGTTTTAATTGTAGTTTATCAATTCTTTATTTTATAACTTACAGATTTTTAGTTATACTTAATTTTGAGTCACATTAAAAAAAATCTTTTCCACTCCAAGTTAATAAAAAATTTCTTCCATGTCTTCTTCCAGTGCTTTTATTATCTCCTTTCTGGTATTTTATTTGTTCTTTTTTTAATTGGCTTCTTTGTTTCTGCTATCTGTTGTTGTTTTTCTATTTAAAATCCTGATGCACTGGAAATTTATCTTGGTGTACATTATTATTAAGTGAGGTGTTTATAAGAAATAACTTCCTACATCTGCCATATTTTTACCTTAAAAAAGAGGTATTTTATTCCACCACTTTTAATTGCCTATTCAAAGATAAAACAAACATATTACCTATGTAGTTTGTATTTCTAATCCCCTACCCCTATTTTGTCCTACCCCACCGCTTTTCCAACTTCCAGCTTGTTCTCTGTGAGTCTTTTCTATTACATTATTGTCCTTATTTTTCAGATTCCACATATACGTGGTAACATAGAGTATTAGTCTGTCTCCATTTGACTTATTTCACAAAGCAAACCCCCCCCGCCAGTTCCACCCACGTTGTTGCTAATGGCGATTTCATCTTTTTTATGGCTGAGTAATATTCCACTGTGTATATATACTTCTTCTTTATCCATTCATCTATTATTGGACACTTAGATTGTTTCTATATTTTGGTCACTAAAAAAGGCTGCTATGAACTCTAGAGGTATATATACCTCTTCAAATTAGTGATTTTGTTTTCTTTGGACATATACCCAGGAGTACAACCACTGAGTCATACAGGAGTTCTATTTTCAGTTTTTGAAGAACATTCAACAGGTTTCCCACAGTGGCTGCACAAATTTAAATTCTCACCAACAGTGTACTACAATTCCATTTTCTCCAGGTAGTTACCAAAATTTGTTATTTGTAGTATTGTTGATGACAGCCATTCTGACAGACGTGCAGTGATACCTCACTATGGTTTTGATTTGCGTTTCTATAATGATCATTGACACTGAACATCTTTTCATGTGTCTGTTGGCCATATGTAAGCTTTCCTTGGAAAAACGTCTACTCACGTCCTCTGCTCATTTACGCTTGGATTGTTTGTTTTTCTCATGTTGAGCTGTTACAAGTTCTTTATGAGTTCTTTATATAATTTCACATATTAAACCCCTTGTTGAATATACTGTTTACAAATATAATCTCTCATTCAGTAGGTGTTGTTTTTGTTTTGTTGACAGGTTTCTTCAATATGGAAAAGCTTGTAAGATTGATATAGTCCATTTGTTTATATGTGCCTTTGTTTCCCTTGGCTGAGGAGACATCAAAACAAAACAACAACAACAACAAAAAACTTGCTAAAATTGATGTCAAAGAGAGTACTGCTGATGATTTATTCCCAAAGTTTTATGGCTTCAGGTCTTAACACTTAACTTTTTAATCCATTTTGATATTGTTTTTGAATATGGTGTGAGAAAGTGGTCCAGTTTCTTTTGAATGTAGCTGTCCAGTTCTCCCAGCAATCCTTATTGAGAAGTCTGTCTTTATCCTATTATATATTTTTTCCTCTTCTGTTGTAGATTTACTGACTATACATGTGTGGGTTTATTTCTGGGCTCTGTATCCTGTTCTAATCATCTGCCTATGTAGATGTTTTTGTGATAGTACCATACTCTTTGGATTACTATGGGTTTATAGTAAAGTCAGGAGTCAGGGAGCAAGTTACCTCCACCTTTAACATTTTAATCAAGATTGCTTTGACTATTAGGGGTCTTCCAGGTTTCATATACATTTCAGAATTATTTATACTAGTGCTGTAAAAAATGTCACAGATATTCTGAAAGAGACTGTATTACATCTGTAGGTTGCTTTGGGTACTATGGACATTTTAACAATATTAATTTTTTCAGTACACAAATGTGAGATATCTTTCCATTTCTCTGTATCATCTTCAATTTCCTTAAATAATATTGTATAGTTTTCAGAGTACAGGTCTATCACCTTCTTGGTTAAGTTTATTACTAGCTATTTTCTTCTTTTTGATCCTATTTTAAACAGGATTGTTTACTTGTTTTCTCTGATAGTCCATTGCTACTGTATAGAAAAACAACAGATTTCTGTATATTAATCTTGTATCAAGCAATGTTACTAAATTCATTTCATAGTTATAACAGTATTTTGGTGGAGACATCAGGGTCTCCTATAATATATAGTATCATATCATCCAACAATACTGACAGCTTTACTTCTTCCCTTCAAATTTGGATGCCTTTATTTCTTTTTCTTGTCTGACTGCTGTGGATAGCACTTCCAATACTATGCTGTATAGAAGTGGTGAGAGTGGATGTCTTTGTCTTGATCCAGACGTTAGTGGGAAGGCTTTTAGCTTTTCACCACTGAGTATTATGTTGGCTGTGAGTTTGTCAAAAATAGCTTTTATTACATTCAGATATGTTCCCTCAATACACCTTTGGAAAGAGTTTTTATCATCAATGGATGCTGAATTTTATCAAATCCTTTTTCTGCACCAATTGGTATGATCATGTGGTTTTCGTCCTTTCTTTTGTTGATGTGGTGTATCACATTTATTGATTTGCATAACATCTTTGTGTCCTGGGATGAATCCAACTTGATCACAGTATATGATCCTTTTTATGTGTTGTTGAATTCTGTTTGCTAATATTTTGTTGAGCATATTTGCATCTATATTCATCAAAGATACTGGCCTGTAATTTTCTTTTCTGGCTTTGTCTTTGTCTGATTTTGGTATCAAGGTGACAGTGACTTCACATATGAATGTGGGAGTGTTCCCTCCTCTTCAATCTTTTTGAGAGTTTGAGAAGGACTGGTATGAGCTCTTCTTTGTATGTTTGATAGAATTCCCCAGTGAAGCCATCTGGTCCTGGACTTTGGTTTGCAGTGAGTTTGCTTTTTTTTTTTTTTTTTTTTAACAGATTCTGTTTCATTACTAGTGATCAGTCTGATCAAATTATCTATTTCCTCTTGATTGAATTTTGGTGAACTGTCTGTTTCTAGAAACTTGTCCATTTCTTCTAGATTGTCCAATTTGTTGGCATATAATTGTTCATAGTTTTCTCTTATGGTTTTTTTCTATTTCTGTGGTTATCTGTTCTCTTACATTTGTTATTTTCTTCATTTGGGTCCTCTCTTTTCTGGGTGAGTCTGGTCAGAGTTTTTTTTTTATTTTGGTTACCCTTTCAAAGAACCAGCTCTTGGTTTATTGGTTTTTCTATTGCTTTTTAAAATCTCTATTTCTTTTCTCCCTGATCTTTATTATTTCCTTCCTTCTGTTGACTTTAGGATTTGTTTGTCCTTTTTTTTCTAATTGTTTTAGATAGCAGTTAGGTTTTTTATTTGAGAATTTTCTTGTTTTTGAAAAAGGCCTGTATTGTTATGAATTTCCCCCTAATGAGTGCTTTTGATGCACCCCACAGATTTTGTATTATTGTGTTCTCATTGCCATTTTGTCTTAAGGTATTTTTAATTTCCTCTGTGCTTTAATCATCGACCAACTCATTTTTTTAGTAGCATGTTCTTTAGTCTCCATGTGATCATTTTTTTTTCTCATTTCTCTTTCTGTGGTTGATTTCTAGTTTCATGCCTCTGTGGTCAGAAAACAAATAATTTCTTGAACCAATTTCCATCCTATTAAATTTAATGAGGCTTGTTTTTGTCCCAGTATGTGGTCTATCCTAGAGATTATTCCATGAGCACTTGAAAAAAATGTATATCTGGTTTCTCTTGGATGTAACATCCTGAAAGTATCAATTAAGTCGAACTGTTCTATTGTGTCATTTAGGGTCTCTGTGGCTTTTTTATTTCCTGCCTGGAAAATCTGTCCATTAATGTTAGTGGGATGTTAAAAGTCTCCTACGGTACTATATTTCCATTAATTTCTCCCTTTATGTCTGTTAGTATTCATTTTACGTGTTTAGGTGCTCCTATATTGGCTGCATATATGTTAGTAAGTGTAAAATCCTCTTTCTGTATTGATCCATTTATCATTATATGATGTTCATCTTTTTCTTTAATAGCCTTTGTTTTAAAGCCTATTTCGTCTGATATTGCTATCCTTGCTTTCTTGTCCTTTCTGTTTGCATTAAGTATCTTTTTCCATCCTCTCATTTTTCTATGTGTGTCCTTTCACCCTAAAGTGGATGTCCTGTAGGCAGCATACTATAGGCTCTTGTTTTATTATCCAATCTGCCACTCTATGTCTTTTGATTGGAGTATTTAGTCCATTGACATTTCTAGTAATTATTGAAAGACGTGTGTTTATTGCCATTATGAATTTAGTTTTACAGTTGATTTGGTATTTCCTCTTTGTTCCTTTCTCTTCTTCTTTTTGTGGTTTCATAATTTTCTTTTGTATTATCTTGATTTCCTTTTGGTTTTGTTGACTCTACTGTATGCTTTTTATTTGTGGTTAACCCTATTTTTTAAGTACGTTAACCCATTACTACAGCTGCTTGCTTTAGAGAGGTAGTCATACAGGCTCAAACATATTCTTAAAAAATAAAATAAAACCTACATTTCTTACTCCCCTCCCCTACACTTTTTGATTTTGATATCCTCTTTTACACCTTCATGTTTATCCTTTTTCTGTTAATTGCAATTATTATTGCTTTCACAAAAACTTTCAATTTAAAAAAAAATCTGTATACTGGCTCATTTAAGTGATTTACTTCCAAATTGTGGTTTTCTCTTTCCTATAGATTTTTGCTTCTTTCCTATTTAGAGAAGACCTTTCAATACTTCTTTTAGGATAGGTTAGGACTGCTGCATTCTTTTAGTTTTTGCTTGTGGGAGGAATTCTTTCTCTCTCCTTCTATTCTAAGTTATAATTGTGCAGGATAGAGTTCCCTAGGTTGCAGGTTTTTCCCTTTCAGGACTTTGATCTATATCTTGCCACTCCCTTCTGGCCAGCAGTATTTACCTTAGAGAAATCAGCTGAGAGTCATATAGGGGTTCCCTTGTAATTAACTGTTTTTCTCTTGCTGCCTTTAGGATTTTCTTTAATTTTTGCCATCTGAATTATAATACGTTCTGGTGTAGGTCTGTTAGAGTTTATCTTATTTTGGATCCTCTGTGCTTCTTGTAACTGATATGTTTCCTTCTCCAGGTTTGGGAAATTTTCAGCCATAATTTCTTCAAGTATATTTTGATCTCCTTTTCTCTTTCTTCTACTTCTGGGATCCCTACTAGCATAGATTGGCATGCTTTATATTATCCCATAGGTCTCATATATTGCTTTTGTTTCTTCATTTGTCTTTCTGTCTGATGCTCTGATTGGGTTATTTCCATTATTCTATATTCCAGATCACTTATTTGTTCTTCTGCATTATTCAGTTTCCTATTTATTGCTTTTAGGTCAGCATTCATCTCAGCATATGAGTTTTCTAAGTTCAAATGGTTCTTCTTTATTGTTTCCAGGTTTTTTTTTTTTTTTTTACAGTAATCTGAATCTCTATCAATAGCCTTTCTTAATTCCTTCAGTATTTTTATTACCACTAAGGGTTTAACAGACTGGAGAGGTCTGTCTCATTGTTTGTTATTTCAGGGGATGTCTCTTGATCTTTTAACTGGAAGTCCTCTACTTCTGCATTTTACTTATATGTCTCTGATTCTATGACTTCAGCAGAAACAGTTATCTACTGTGGTTGTGAAGGCCTGTTTTTATGTAGGAGCATCCCTCTGTAGCCTGTGTAAGTCTAATATTTTTGTTGCAAGAGTTGGTTTTAGTATAGATGGCTGCCACGTCTTTCCTCAGTGTAAGCTGGCCATTATCCCCTTGACAGTTGGTGATTGGTGTTGTGGTATCCAGAATCTGCAATGGATGTTAAGTAGGAACCTCTTTTTGCTCTGTGCTTGTCACAGCCCTCTCAGGCAGGGTCTGCTCCCTGGTTGTTGGAGTAGCAGCCACCATATCCATTTCTGAGCTGCAGTGTGAGGTAGGTGGAACTGGAGCACTCCTGTTGGGAGAGGAGCCACTGACTATTCCTCTACAGGAGCTGTCCACTGAGAAGCACACTCTGTGATGTTGCCTATTACCCACAGTCTGTGCTTATAAAGTACACTGCTGTAAACACTATCCTCAGCTCCGCCTCAACCATGGAAATGCAGGCAGTAGGCTCATGTGTCTCTCAGGCACTGTGCTCACAAAGCCACCAGAGCACATCTGTTGAAGTCAGTAATGGGGACCACTGTATCACACACCTGGACAAGCCGTGGGAGATATGGAATCAGCCCAGATCCCATCCCTGCCTCCATATGCAAATGCCAATAAAGCCTACGGCTAACACCAACCCATCCCAGCCACAGAAGCACCAGTAATCTGCTCAGATGTCCTGCCTGTGCTGAGCTTACAAAGCCATCTGTGGCAGCATAAACCCACAAATCACACAGCCACTGGGACACTGCTCAGATTTCAGTCCTGCTTCCGAAGTCATGAGGCCCTAAGGGACTGGCTCAGATTTCAGCCCCCACCTCTGCATGTTGGCAGTCTGCTGGTGCCTGAGTGCTCCTAGAGCTCTTAGAACTGGAGCCACACCCACTGTGAGCACAATGAGAAAGAGGCTATTGTAGGACCTTGGACCTTCCATCACACAAGAGTTAACAATGGAGATTCTATGGTGGAATTTGGCTCCACCCTGCACACATGGCCAGTTGTGGCTTAGACTACATTTTGCCCCCACAATTTGTTGTCATATAACTGTTTGTAGTATTCTCTTATTATTTTTGATATCTCTGTGGTAGCAGTTATAGTTTATCCTCTTTAATTTCTTATTTTGTTCATTTGGATCCTCTCTCATTTTCTTAAGGAGCCTGGATAAATAAAAGCTAATCAGTTTTGTTTATCCTTTCAAAACATTAACTCTTGGTTTCATTGATCTTTTTCATTGTTGTTTGTTTTTGTTCTCTATTCATTTTCTCTCTGACCTTTATTGTTTCCTTCTTTCGCTGACATGATGTTGTTTGTCCTTCTTATTCTAATTTCTTTAGATGGTAGGTTAGGTTGTTTACTTGAGATTTTTCTTGTTTCTTGAGGTAGGGCTGTATTGCTATAACTGCTTTTGTTACATCCAACAGATTTTTGAAAAGTTGTGCTTTTATTTTCATTTGTCTTAAAGTATTTTCTAATTTCCTCTTTGATTTCTTCTTTGACCCATTGGTTTTTCTGTAGCATATTGTTTAGTTTGCACATATCTGTGTTCTTCCTGTAACTGATTTCTACTTTCATACTGGTTGTGGTAGGGGGAAAAAATGTTTGAATTAATTTATATCCTCTTAAATTTCTGAGACATGTTTTGTGGCCTACCACATGATCTATCCTGGAGAACGTTCCATGTGCACTTGAAAAGAAAGTGTATTCTGTTGTTTGGGCATGTAATGTCCTGTAGATGTCTGTTAAATCCAACTGGTCTAATATGTCACTTAAGACCACTCTTACAGATTTTCTTTCTGAATGTCTGTCCATTGAGGTAAGTGAGGTGCTGAAGTCCTTACTATTACTGTACTATTGTCAATTTTTCCTTTTATGTCTGCTAATTTTTACTTTATATATTTAGGAGTTCCCACATTACCTGCATATATGTTAATGAATGTTCTCCTCTTCTTGCATGGATGCCTTTATCACTATACAGTGGCCTTGTCTTTTGTTGTAGGCTTTGTTTTAAAGTCTACTTTGTCTTGATTTCAAACCAGCTAAGGGGACTTATCTTCCTGGTGTTGGATCCCAAAGCTGGGTTACCCAACATGTAGCTAAAACCTCTTACTCCCCAGGGAGGATCCCCAAGCTTCTGATATTCCCTCCTTTTCTGTGTTCCATGCTAGGAGTACAAGTCTTGTTCTGATCATTTCTCCTCCCTTCCTACCCAACTCCATTTGGATCTTTCATTATAACCTTGGTTCTAGAAGATCCTTTCTACCAGCCTTCAGTTTGTTCTCAGCAAGTAGCTCTACATGTACTGTATTTTTGAGGTGTTTTGGGGCGGGGGGAGCTTGGCATCCTCCTATTCTGCCATTTTGATCTTCCTTTTTCAGAATTATCCTATTGCTTTTCTTAGTTTTGCAACGACTTCTGAACTTTCTAAACTTTCAATATTGCTCACAAATAGTGGTCATACCCACTTTATTTTCTAAATGTGTTGTTTTATACTGCCAATATAATGCTAAATAAGAGTTGTGAGAGTGGGCCTCCTTGCCTTGTTTGACTTTAGTGAACATGACTCTACTAGTTTCCCTTGAGCATGCTGTTGGCTTTGGTGTTAAAAGGCTTTTTTCTTTCTTTTCCTTTCATTTTTTTACCTTCTAGAGTTAACAGAAAAGTTGTTAAAAAAAAAAAAAAAAAGGACAAGGAACTACTGAATACTCATCACCAAATTCCCGATGTAAACATTTTATATTTGTTTTAGCCTTCTTTCACTCTTCATTACTCTTGTGTTTATTTCCCTAAACCAAAAAAACAAAACAAAACAAAACTCAAAAGCAAAAAAACCCTCTTATACAACTATAGCACAATGATTAGAGTGATGAAATTAACAATACAATATGTATGTTCTAATCCACAGAACTGATTTCAGTATTTGTCTCAATAATGTTCTATCAAAAGGAAAAATCTGATATACTGTACTGCATTCATTTCCTTTAGTCTCTGGTCTGAAACAGCTCCTGAGCCATTTCTTTGTATTTCACAACACTGACATTATTGAAGAGTACAGGATAGTTATCCTGAAGAACACATCTTACTTTAGGTTGTCTGATGTTTCTTCATGAGTAGAGTCAGACTCTGAAATTTGGCAAGAATACTGTAAGTGTGAGGTTGAGTTCTTCTAAGTGCATACCATGAATTATGTGCTATCAACTGGTTTAATAACTGGCAATGTTGCTTTCATCATATGTTTATGGTTGTGTATACCAAGTTTATACAGGTAAAGTACCATTTTACCCATAACAGATACCTTGTTATCTTGTAAGGAAACAATTGGAGACTAGGTAAATATTGTGTTCTTCACTTTCCCCCAGTAGTTTTGTAGCCCAAGCACTGCGTTCAAAATTTACTTTACTTTTTACACTCTTCAGTGTGGTTATGTTATTTATGATATGGCATGGTGTGGTTCATCTGCTCTGTTTGCATCCACTTTTAGGATTTCACCTCATTTTTACTGATTTTTCTTTCTTTTTTTTTTTTTTTTGTGAGTATGTGGGAAATGAAGGTAACTCCAAGACTATACAAAAGTATATTCCATTAAGTATTATCCTTTCACCCCAATACCCTCTAAACTTTCCATCTCATTTACATACACTCACACCCTGTAGACAACCAATCATTACTCTCTGGCTTATCTTTCCTTTGTTTCTTTCTGGTCAAATGAACAAATATATGTGTTTATTCTATTATTTCCCCTTCTTTCTTTGAAAAACAAGTTGAACACTTTCAGGCACTCTATTGCACCTTGCACTGAAAAACATATCCTGAAAATCTCCCTGCATCAGTCCATAAAGATCTTCCTCACACTTCTTTGCAATGCCAAAAAACTCCATCATATAAACTATACCACGGTATATTCAATCACTGTCCTATATCTGAGCATTTAGGTTGTTTCCAGTATTTTGCAACTATAAATAATATTGTATTGAATAACACTGTGCACTTATTTTTGTAATACTGGAGGTATATCTTCATAGCAAAATTCCAGAAGTAGGATGGCTAGGTCAAAAGATAAAAACATATGTAGCTCTGGTAGATACTGCCAAATCTCTTTCCAGGAGAGACATACAATTTGTATTTCAACAAACAATGCAATAGTGTCTATTCCCTCACAATCTAAGGAACAAGAGTGTTAAAACTTTTAATTTTTTATCAGTCTGATAGGTGAAAATGGTATCTTGGTGTAACTATATTTTGTAATTCTCTTCTTCTATATGTTTTGATGCTTACTAGAAACCTGCTTACTACAGTTTCACAGGTATTTGGGTCTATTTTTGGATCTTTATTATACCCCACTGATGTGAGAGACAGTTTTCTTTGCTAACCATATGAAGAAAATATGCACCTATGCCTCTTTTATCAAAATGCTTTAAAATCCATTTTGTCAAATACCTTTCCAAGACTATGAAGACAGTTGAAAGGAAAAGTGGCAAGTGATAATAACAGAATTCACAGAAAAAAAATAGAAACAGCTCTTAAGCCATATTCATAAGAGAAATACAAATTGAAATCATCCAAATATAAAAACTGACCATGAACCATCAACCTAAATATAAGATATAAAACTATAAAATGATTAGAAGAAAACACAGAGATAAATCTTTATGTTCTTAGAATTGGCAATAGGTTCTTAGACTTGATACCACAAGCATGAGGAAAAAATGAAAAAAATAGGTAACCTGGATTTGATAAAAATTTAAAGCTTTTGTTCAAAGGACATCTTTAGGAAAGTAGAAAGAGAACCTATAGAGTAGGAAGCCAGAATTTGCAGGTTATAAACAGTTGCATGTTGTTTATCAGATAAGGGTTTAGTATTCAGAATACATAAAGAACTCTAACAACTTAAAACAAAAATAAAAACCATCTAATTTAAAAATGAGCACAGGACTTGAATACACATTTCTTCAAAAAAGATATACAAATCACCAAAAAAGCACATGAAAAGATGATCAAGATCACTGGTGATTAAGAAAACACAAATCAAAACTACAGTAAGATACCTCTTCAAACCCACTAAGATAGTTAAAATTTAAAAATTGGAAAATATAAGTGTTTCAGAGGATGTGGAAAAATAAGAATTTTCATACATTTCTGGAATTTCAAATGGTACAGTTGCTGTGAAAACAGTTTGGCAGTTCCTCAAAAAGTTAAAACAGAATTACCATATGATCTAGCAATTTTACTACTAGGTATTTACATCAAAGAATTAAAAAATAAGTACTGAAATAGGTATTTGTTCATGAATGGTCACAGAAGCAATACTCACAATAACCAAAAGTTGATAACAACCTAAGTGTCCACCAACAGATGAACAGATGAACAAACTGTAATATACATATAATGAAATAAATACCAATACAATGCTCCTTAAATAAACCTCGAAGACATAATGCTAAATGAAAGAAGTCAGACATAAAAAGGTCACATACTGTATAATTCCTTTTATATATAATGACTAGAAGAGGCAAATCTAGAGGAGCAGAAAGCAGATTAGTGGTTGCCAAGGGTTGCAAGGAAGAAAGGAATGGAGGACTACTTAATGAATATTAGGTATTTTTCCGGGGTGATAAAAAAATTTTGATACTAGAGACAAGTGCTTGCATAACATTGTGAATGTGCTAAAATGTACTGAACTGCCCACTTTAAACTGGTTAATTGTTTACATGAATTTCACCTCAATTAAAAAAATTGTACTGACACATCATTTAAAATTATTCATAAGACCAATACAAAATTTTTATAAAAACACTTTGTTTTTGAAAAGACTGAGAAGAAACAAACATTCTCATATACTACTGATGGGAATAAAAATGGGTACAATTCCTATAGCAGGAAATTAGCCAGAATCTAATATAATTACAAATACAGTTACCTACAGACATTCTTCCACAAAGAGCAAATAAGGTATACACAAAATTACTCATTACATTACTGTTTGTAAGAGCAAAAGACTACAAATAATGCAATGGCCTGTTAATAGAAGACTTGGTAAGTAAATTGTTATACATACACACAGAGGAATGCTATGATGCTGGAAACAGGATGGGAGGAAGGGAGGGAGGGAGGAAGGGAGGGAGGGGTAAAGGGGTGAAGGAAGGAAGGAAGGAAGGAAGGAAAGAAGGAAGGAAAGAAGGAAGGAAGGAAGGAAGGAAGGAAGGAAGGAAGGAAGGAAGGAAGGAAATTAATCAATCAAGAAAACTCTTCATACACCAGTATCTTTTGTGTGAGAGGGGTGGGGAAAGGAAGAGCATATATTTCCTATTTACATACATAGACAGACAGATAGATGGATATACAACAAAGTAGTTAAGAGCAATTAATTGTGGAGATAGAGAGGAAGGCAGGAAGTGGTAAAGGTTATTTGTTTTATATTTTAAAAAATTTGTTTTTTTGGTTTTTTGAACCATAGGAATGAATTACAACAGGAAAAAAAAATTTTAAGACTACCAGGTGTTTTAAAACCAAGACCCAATCCAACAGGACATTTATATAGATTAAGTGAGGTAACATATGTGAAGCATACCACTCAGCGCTTGCTTTGCTCATTTTAAGACTATAAAATTAACAAACTTACTTTCCTGCAAATAAACTAATCTCTTGCCACTCCTTATCTGTCTCTATGCTCTAAGATTTGGTCACAAACTCTATTTATGTCTTAGAGTGTGCTCTACTTTCTTGTCTTCTGGAATTTTTACACAATCTGTTAATTTTGGCCTTTCTCCTCTTCCTTAACTTTCTCTTACTCAACTTCAGTCCCACTGCAGAGTTTCTTCCTCTGGGATGCACTTTCTTACAACTATCCCCACATTCACACATACACAGAAACACACAGCCTGGGCTGGATCAGAAGCCCCTTCTTGCTATTTCCACAGTATCCTGTGGTTAGACATATAGACTACAGATTGAGACAAGCCTGAATCAAAATCATGAATTTGGCACTTACAAACTATATGGTGTCCAAAAATTCACATAAGCCCTGCATTCTCAGTTTTCTGAACTACAGAATAAAAATCACATCTGCCTGATGGGAGTGTTAAACCAATATTAAACCAGCTAATGTGTGTAAAGCACACAGCTTGGCACATACACGTTATTAAATAGTAACCAGTTTTATTACACTTACGGCACTGATCACCTTAGTAAACTATTAGTATATTTCTCTCTTTTTCTTTGCAATAAAGCTTCCCTTAAAAATTAAACATACCCTAATATTTACTGAGGCAGAGACTGTCTTGGTAATATCTGTATACTCTGGAACAGTGCTTAGTATAATGTAGGTAATATAAATATCTGGTAAACTTATTATGTCAATATGGTGAGTGATAACTTGTTTGCAAATAAGAAAGCTTTCAAGAAATCAATTTGATCAGCGATCAAAGATCACTATTCTTTTTGTATTGAAAAGCAAAGAACGGTGTTTACTAACTGATTTTCCTCCATACAGTACAACTTAATCCGTTAAGATTTATTCTAGAGAAGAAAAACATTTATCATTTATGTATTAATATAATGAAAATAAAATTTCACTTTTAACAAATTAGCTATGGATTCCAAATAACTGTAAACTTAAGAAATCTCATTTTCATGTTACTGCAAACAAATTTTTTAAGATTCAAGCATTTCATCTGTAACATGAGGATCCAAAATAATGAATGTTAGCAACTAGCACAGTTGGCAATATGGAGCACAGGTAAAAATAATATCACTAAATATTAATTATAAAAGCTTATAATCTAAAAAGCCAATTCATAAAATCATTAATTTCAGATTTTCTTCAAAATATCAAAAAATTCAGAATCTATTATTTTATGAGTAAAACCAAACCAGGAAAAAAAGGAAATAGCTTTAAATAATAATTTTACCAGAAAAAGATTAGCACATAATTCCAGGAAATCTGACACTGCTGGACTGACAGTCTCAATGTACACCATTTATTCCAACATTCTGTACCTCGACATCCTGAACACTGGATAAAAAAGTTGATTAAATCCAGAAGTGCGATGTCCCTGTCTTGTTTATATGATTCAATCCAGTCATCGACCACGGACTGTAGAAAAAAATAAATAAATATGAAACCTTTAAAAAAAACTGATACTATAGCAAATAAATTTTCAAAAGTTTCTGATTTTCCATATATGTCTATTTAAAACAAGAAAACTACTTACCTAAAATTCTCTCTGTAGCCAACTAAAAGTAGATTCCCTCATTTTGAAAAGCAATTCAAATGTGAATTACTAGATTTGTTCAAAATAGAGCACAATATAAGCCTGACTGTACCAATTCTATTAAGTCCAATAATTATTAAGCAACTTACAGATACTAATATTCAAACCATATTGTGAAAATAACACAAAAACTAATTGCCCTTATTCATAAATATAAGCTTTCTAAGTATCACAAAACCTAGCAGTACATAAAAAGAGTACACACATATACAATAATGCATTTTTTCCAGGAATGCGAGGATGTCTCAGAATTAGGAAATCAAACAATTCAATTTATCAACAATGTAAAGAAAAATAAATAACTGTACTACCAGCTCTCAAAAAAGTATCTGATAAAATTCTGTAGTCAAGCTTAAAAAAAACTTTCTAGATCAACTAGGGTTCTGTGATATGTTGGTAAACAACATAAAGACAAAGACTAAAAATATACTTGTTCCTGAAATCCTTAACGCACTTCAGCTCTAAAAAGGAATGAGGCAAAGTTGCATCCCTAACCATTCAACACAGGTTTTAAGTTTTCAGTTTATGCAGGAACTAGTAAAATAGCAGTAAAGCCAACTCCTTTCCTACAGTTGCTAAGAAAATTTAAGAACTTCTACTAAAGTGACTCAAAAAACTAATAAAAAATTTGACAAATAGCTGACAAAAGATAAATGCACACAATAAATTTTTAACATTGACAATATAGAAGAAAAATAAACAGATTGAGAAGCCTGTTTACAACTAAAATTATCTAAGAATAAATTCAAGTAATGTACAAGTTTTAATTAAGAAAATTATTTTTATTGCTGTGAGCTACCAGAAGATCTTGTATATATTTCCCTGTGCTATATAGTATAATCTTGTTTGTTTATTCTGCATATGCCTGTCAGTATCTACAAATTTTGAAACATATATGATATAGAAAATAACCTATATAAGTTTCACATACTGACTTTTCTTAAAAAAGCTTAGTGTTGTATCAGTAATGTATTTCCAAATTGTTAGATAAATTTAATGTGATTCCACTTAGCATACTAGGGGCAAAACTATTTGAGGTTTTTCCTGGGCAAGCACAGAAAATATATGCAAATAATTTTTAAAGTTGAAGACATTTTTATTTTTGTTACTTAGGTATAAATATACTTTAAGTTATATCTTAGTAAAATCTTAAGTTACTCCTTGATGAAAGTTTATAAATACATATACCTGTGTGACCATAACCAAGATGAAAATGTAAAAACATTTCCAGAACTAGAACAGGCTGCCTCATTTCCCTTCCAATCAGCAACCAACATCAACCCAAATTATTCCTTAACAGTTTTTGATGTTTCTGAAATTCATATAAATAGTATCATGCTGTATTTGATTTCTTTCAGTCAAAGCTAAATCAGTGAGGTTCAGCCATGTTATTATGTGTTATCAGTAATCCTTGTTTGCACTCAACAGTTTTATTTTGTCAATATGACACACTCTATAATCCATTTTACTACTGATACACTTGAGTGTTGTTTCCAACACATTGTCTGACATCAACATTTTTTCTATTGCATATATACCCAATAGCAGACTTATTAACAAACAGAATACCGTGTATGTTGAGTGTTAGTACACAATGTCAAACAATTTTCCAAAATTGGTGTATTAAATTACACTTCCACCAGCAATGAATGATATTGAGTCCTCCACATCCTCACCAATACTGTGTATTATCAGCCTTTTTATTTTAACCCATTCTGATTGAGCATATCCCTTTCCCTTCTTTAATGATCTCCTCTACTGAGTAATAACCATATTTCCTTCTTCTCTGTGAAAGAGATGACTTTTTTGTTAACTGTTGATGTACATAACACTCTTTGTTTCTCTGTTTCATCACATTAGTGTCTGGGAGGTGTTGTTCTTAAAGTACAAAGAAAATATAATGATGGTAGGAGAGGGGGACAAAAAGAAAGAAAGAATGGCATGATACATGTTCAAGGTTCAGCTTTTTTGCATAGCACGTTTAGGTCCTGTTGGCTAGGAATGGTGGTGAGGACTAAGAATGGATAAAGCAGGTCAAGGGTGACTTTGAGACTGAGGACAAGTAGAAATGTTTGGTGATCCAGGTAATGAAGTGTGGCATAAAGCAGAAGAGGAAACTATTTCCCCCTTTCTACATGAGGTCCAGCATTGTGAAGGCACTCTGAACATGGTGACCAAAATTTTTCTTTAGCTCCCAAATTTATAATCCCACCAGTTATATATGAAGAGCCTGAAACACTGAATAAGACTAGTGAGGAGGGACTTGCATTAAAAATACTAAAACAATATAAAAATACTGAAAACAATATAGATTAAAAGTAATATAGGACTAGAAAAGTAATTAAGGCAAGAAAGCACAGAAATAGATCCAGGTATATTTAAAACTTAAGCTATAACAGAGGAGATATTTCAGGTTTAGACAGAAAAGGGTGGTTTATTTAATAAATGATACTGACATGATTGGTTATTCATCTGGAAGTTGTATCTTGTTAAAAGCTATCAGAGAGGTATAGGGGAAAAGGAATCTAAACAACTAAACTCCAAGAGATAAGCCTTTCTTACACTGACAGAAACTGATGACCGTGAGAGGCATTGCCAAGTTGGGCATAGGTAGGTGGACAATACAACCTGTCATAATATGGCTTGGTAGGGATAAGAAGAAGATAAAACAGAAAACTACAGAAGGCACATCAAAACTAAATAGCTGGGAATATTCAAATAAAAAAAATTAAAAGCAGCCACAGAGTACACATAGGAGACAAAAGGATAAGAAATATGCACATTTCTCATCAAAAATAATGAAAGCGAGTGGATAATGGAATGCCATATAGAAAGAAAGAAAGAAAGAAAGAAAGAAAGAAAGAAAGAAAGAAAGAAAGAAAGAAGAAAGAAAGAAAGAAAAGAAAGGAAGGAAGAAAGAAAGAAAAGAAAGGGAAAGAAAAGAAAGGGAAAGAAAAGAAAGGGAAAGAAAAGAAAGGGAAAGAAAAGAAAAGAAAAGAAAAGAAAAGAAAAGAAAAGAAAAGAAAAGAAAAGAAAAGAAAAAAGAGAAAAAAAAAAAAACCTGCCCATCAGTTAGGCAGAAAACACAATGCCCCACAAAAATCAACAACCAGACAGCTATCCAGGAACAATACTAGCTCCAGGAGACTTCTAGAGTCTACTGAGGAAAGTTTAAGGTCATCAAAACTGAGAATAATCACATCAGAAGAAAAAGAAGGTAACTTCATTTTGCCTGCATCATCCCATCCCCCAAAATGATACTGTTCAGTGCTAAGAAGGAACCTCCCCGTTATAAAGAGTTCCTCTTGCCAAGAAAGGAAGTGTAAGGTTAATGACCAGCTTCTCCAGTCTCACAGTGCACTGCACAAAGGTCCTGCTTTGGTTTCACCCCACCTAGACTAGCAAACCTGAGATGTATGAAGCTGGCTAGGAACAAGGAATAAAAGCAGAAGCTATTACTAGCAGACAAGCAGCCCAAGGGATCAGAGTTCACAGAGACCTGCTCTTCAGAAAAACTCAGCAAATTTCACCAACAAGGAAGCCAAAGCCCAGCATGGTCACTGTGGATTCCCCACAGATCTAAACATCTTTTCCCCTGCAGGTATTTGTGCTTGCTGATGCCAACTGTCTGAGTTCCTTTCTGCACACTTCCTCTGCCAATACCAGACCTACACTATATGCACTATTCTTTATATATATAATATTTATATAACATAAATACATATATAAAATAGAGGTGGGGAGGGAGAGAATATAAACATAGCTCTCTGAAGCTGCACAAGTGTAAGACACCAACCACCAGAGCTTGAGAGCCACACTTGCAGGTGTTAGGCTAGTATTCTGCACTTGTGCACTTGCAGCTTCTGCAGGTGCACAAGTGCAAGATACCAGCTTACCACCACCCATACACCCACACTGAACCTCACCACTGTGCTCATACTCAGGACTTGCCACTCCAATGGTGCACTACTAGCCTAACGTCCACCACTGCCCTCCACTGTAGTGAGCATGCATGGTGGGTTTGGAGGGAGACAACAATGCTGCCAGGTAAGTGTACCTATAACCAAGGCACCCTGCAGCTGCTGCTTGTAGGCCAAGATCAGGCCCTGCCTCCTGTCACTGACCAGCACCCCTATGCCTACCTGTACTCAGCTGTTCTAAGCTGGGCATGGCACACCCCAGACAAACCCCCATCACCAGTCTCCACTGCAGTGTGGTCATCTGCGGGGAGACTGGACAATCATAGAAGAGGACACTGACGGCCAGGGACTCCACTTCAGCCAATGAGTCGACAGTTGGTCCCAACCCTTGCTATCTGCACTAGTCCTCATCCCTACAAGTACGTCTGCAACTGGCCTCTCCCACTACATAGGCACCTGCAGCTGCCCACCACAGCCTGCCCTGGTCCCTAGCCACTGAACCCAGAGGCACTGCTTAGGATCACAACAGATCCTGTAGCCACTGCAGATCTCCCACAGTGCTTGTCAAGAATCACACAGTTGTCAGTGGTGTGGACCCCAGTGGCTGGAGCCAAAGACACATTACGCCCCCAGGGACCCAATGCTGCCACATGCCCGTGTACCACTATACCCAGGGTCACAGCATTATCCTGTGTGCTCTTATCCACAGGTGAAAGGCTTCCCTTATTAAATTCAGTCAATAAAGTCTGGAAGAGGTTAACCGCTTCTTCAAATGCACAAACATGAAAACAAAGCAATAGGGATTATGATGAATTTGGGAAATAATATCTGCACCAAAGGGATACAGCATGCCTCTAGGAACTGGCTCAAAGAAATGAAGATCCAGGAATTGCCTAACAAAGAATTCAAAACAACTGTCCCACAGATGATCAGAGATCTACAAGAGAACACAGATAAAAAAGTTAATGTATCAGGAAAAAAATACAAGAACAAAATAAGAAGTTCAACAGAGAGACAGAAGACAAAAGAAAAACCCAAACCAATTTTGAAACTGAATACAATGACTGTACTAAAGAATTCAAAATAGAATCTCAACAGCAGAATTGAACAAGCTGCAGGGAGAATCAATGAGCTAGAACACAAATCAACTGAAAATATCCAACCAGATGAGAAAAAAAAAAAAATAAAGAATGACAAGGAATTAAGAAAGCTGACAACAATTATGGGATACCATCAAAAGAAATAGTATACACATCATATATATCAAATAAAAGGGGAGCGGAAACATAAAGTCTGTTCTGGCCAGTACCTTCCTAGAACTTTCTCCACTATGAAAAAGAAAAAATAAATTTCTACAAAGTAGCCAGTCACCTCTTTCAAAATCTGCCCCTCTGGCTATAACTATCTATATGCCGCCTTCTTCCTACACAGAAAAAAACACTCACCTGCATGGATACTGTAGTGGGGCAAAAAAATAGTATAGTAAATATTGTAGATATTGTAGTAAAATATTTTACTGGAGCCAAAAAAAAAAAAGCAATCTTAATGTCTATAAAAGAATGTTTCACTAAATTATGGTATATATGTACAGTAGAATAAAATGTAACTATTAATACAAATGAGCTGTATTGATATGTTAGCACTAATGATACAGAAAGTTATTTGTGATATATTAAGTGAAAAGAGAAATGTGTATGGTTCTACTGTTAAAATAATGATATCACACACAAGCATACAGAGTAGCATAGAAAAAGATATGAAAAAATTCAAACTGTGAAACTGATAGGCTTGCCCTCAATTCATTTTAAAAAGTTTAAATTTAAGACTTTACTAATAAGAAAATCTCTGAGAACTTAGCCACAGATCCTTAAAAAGCCAGCACCTGAATCACAGACTACAGTCAAATGACAAAAATCATGACATTTGCTATAATAATGATTTTATCGTATTATAATAGAGGACAGTATAAGAAGAATTTGAAGTAGTTAGAAATACACTATTTTAAAAATTGAAAAACTATAGAGAACACAGAAGAAATGTCAAGGCTAATAAGAAGAAATAGAAATATATGGACAGAAGAGTCAATGTTGTCATTAAAAATGAGTTTTAAATCTGCCTTTAAGCTTCTTATAAACTAAACCTAAAAGAAAGATAATCAATTCAATACAGATATCTACACAGTACACTGAGTGCACATTCTTCAATCTGTATTAGATAAATATACTTCTCTCAGCAGGCCATTTGATAGAAACTTGGTTAAGCAGGCAAGGTCACAGAGAGCATTCTATACTTTGCTGAAGAGTAGATTCATTTGCTTTGGAAAAATATAAGCAGATCACAAGATAGTTACTTTGTAAACTAAACACCCTAATTAGGAATCTTAAATGAATAAAGGGCCCTCCCTCTTTCCAACTAAGAATCACTATATAATAAATTAATATTTAGATGATTTTTAACAGCTTTAGCAATTTCATATAACATGTCTTCTGTGAATGCAAATAAATAAATACATACATACATACAAACTGCATAGGTAGACTGCGAGTTCTTTATTATTTCATAAAACAAGGCTGTTATTTCACCCTAAGGTATAAGCTAAAATGTTCTCAGTTTTCAGAGTTCTCTAAAAGCTGTTTTTCCTTCTTGTTGATTTTTGTGTTTTAACTGACTGCAGCTTCTGGCCAATCTGATTATATCACTGTCCTTTGACACAATTATATCATTGCTTAAACTTACAGAAATTTGTTTTTAAGTTAAGATAAATGGTGTGACCCATCATGCGACAGGCCAGCTTTTAATCCAGAGTTAGGAATGGAATCACAGACTGTAATATCATTTCAATGTCATTTTCCAGAAAAAAAAAAACACAATGCCCCATGCCTGCATGCACAGCATATTTCATACTTCTACTTGATACTGATCTTAGTTTTTCCCTTTTGTTTTGTATTATTCTGCTCTTGAAGTACAAAGTACTGTCAACAAGTATACTTTTCAATTTAACCTGATAACCTAACTAGGTCTGAAGCTGACTATTACAATAGTGATGTCTAAACAAAACAGTACAGAAATGGTACAGATAAATTAAAATGATATTTTCAATATCAATCCTCTTAATGCAAAGTTTTTATATTTTTGGCCTCAGAGGAACTGAGGCGACCATTAAAATAAACTGAGTTGCCTCCTACTCGTAAGGCTGGGAAAGCACTATCCAATGAACAGAACTGTTGGTTAGTGTAATACTCAGGAATGGAGACAACGGCAACACCTATTATACATGAATTTGGTACCAACAGAGGGGATCCTAGTAATTGGACTTGACCATCCAAATTGAAAAGAGCCTTAAGAAGTCAAAGCAAAATAACAGGCCTGAAAGACTCAGCAACAAGAAGGAGAAAAGAAAAAGTAAATCAGGAATCTATGAAACAGATGGGAGACTTAAAGCCTTTCTGGCTTTAAAAAGAAAAGACTTTCTGGAAGTTACAGTTTTTTTTCAAATTTAAATATTGGATAAATTTAAGAATAATCACTATAGAAAATGAATTTATTGCCTTAGAAGTTTAGTGAGGGGAAAATTCTCAACACAAAATAAAAATACAGAAATGGAATTCTTGAGGAATAGAGTAAGAGACTTGGTAGATATATCTAAGACTAATGAGTACACACGTTTCAGAGGGGGAAAAAAAGAGAAGACAATTAAACTGATCGTTATTAGAGGGAAATTGACCTGGTCAATGAAAGATTTAAATCTGAACATTAACATGGCCTATCTAATTGTTGCCAGAATCAATGGGAAATGACACATATAAGCATGTCCAGGCAAAACTCATAAATTCCAAGGAAAAAGAGAAAATCTTACAAATGTCAGGACCAATAGTTAAAGTCAGACAACATACACAAACTCCACCTCTACATACAGAGCATCCAATCTGCATTCAATGCCACACTCTTAAGGAAGCAAACAGAAGTCAATGCCAGACATTTGAGGAAAGCCTCTGCATCAATTGTCAATTTACTGCACCTCAGCTCCAAAGATACTCTACAGTAGCTGCTCTATCGTAATGAACTGGACTTTATAAGCATTTCTCCTTCACAGTAAGCACTATGTTAAGCTTTTATTAGCATAGAACTCTGGAAGGACACTGTAGAAGGAAATGGGCTTCTCTCCCTGGGTTCCATGTGTCAGAGTTTAGCTTTTCTTGCTCTTGCTGAGTGTATGAAATGAAATCCAGTAGTGGTCTGTCCCAGGCTCATGTCAAGAGTGTGCAGTCCTCTGGCAACTTTCTACCCCAGGCTGAGGTTAGTGATTACCCTCCTGACGCAGCCCTAGTGACACAGACACTGGCGTGCTCCAGGTCTCATGCCGGCATCAGTGCCTCATCTTCCATTGTACAACTGTCTACCATACTGAACATAACTGTATCTCAGAGTATTGTTTACTGCTGCCCAGCTACTGTGAGCCAGTTCTGGTTAAGGCAATTCAGTGAACATCTTCTGTTATTCAATAGGCTGTAACTCTATCTTCTCCAACAACATCTGAACCTAGCCTGGAGAAGGGAAGTCCCCTCTTCCAAGGGTGTCTTTCCTTGTAAAATGTCCTTCAGCCCTCATAAATTCAGTGTTATCTTTACATCTTTATAGTTACTCTTCTAACATAGTTTAACAATTATGTAAACAAATTTTACCAATTCAAATTACTCTGTAGTTTCTGACTCCTGATTGACACCAGATTGGTATAGAATTAGTCCCAGGAATGGTTCCAGATGATGTACTAGTGAAGATGAGATTTGGGGACTCGTCTGGTCATGCCTTTGGGATTAAGCACAGGGCTCAGCTCCTTGCCAAGGAAATAGGATGCTAGTAATCTATGGCATGCAGTAGTTCAGAAAATCAGTGAAGCTATTACTTGTGGTTCACTGTGATGAAGCGTCAATTCAAGCACATGCCTGAGGAACTTAAGTGGCTGCTATATTTGCCACTATGATAGTAATGATGACTGTGAGGACAGCAGTGTGAGATACTTTTGTGTACAATGGAGCACCTTTGAGAAAATGACAAGCTCAAGTCCATTAACTCTCAGCTTAGGTCACAGTGTCAGAACCAGAGAGCTTCCATGATTCCCTTACAAAAATCTTTCTTGTAGGTATGGGGCTAATACTGCTGAAAATCAAGCTAAAAATTTAATTGTGTAGGTTGCTAAATTACAACAGTTGAATTCAGTCTCACCAACTTTTGCATTAAAAAGTTTGCGTTTAGGAAAGAATGGGATCCTAAAACTGGAATGGAGACATCTAGTGTTGGTCCTAGATGAAACTAACAATTTTGACCCTGTTCCCACTCCCCCAAACCCCGCCAGTAACCGACAGCCTCCCATACCAGTGGAACTAGCTTGCTTCCCAGCATCTAAGAACACCAGACTTCCTTTATTTAAAAACCCTCTGATAATCTCACCAGGGCAGATGCCTTGAAGGGGGATGCTCATTCTCCTGAAGACCCACCACAACCAACCCCTGTTGCCATTAGGTCCATAACTAGGGTCAAAACTCAGCATGCTCCAGGGGGAAAGGTACACACGATGACCCAAGAGGAAACAGCTTACATACCCAATAGATACTGAAGGACCATGGATTGCAGTAGATGCCTAAGTATTTGACCAAGGTGGGTGGAATATGCTACATCAGAACAAATTCACTGGCATGGGTGCATTCATTAGCAATATCAGATTTAATACATTAGTTCGTGTAGCTGGACATGACTATAATTATTATCTAATTGGTGCACTAAAAGTTGGATTTAAAGGTTGTGATGCCAGAGCTTTCCTGGCATTGATATGGATGGAGGAAAGAGTCTAATGATTTAGGGAGTTAGACTGTATTTATCATGTGAGAATTTCATACTGCTTTTCCTCACCTATGTTACACAAGAGGGCCCAGAAGGCAATGAGAACATTAGTGAAGGGAGGAACTACATCTACATCCTTACAAAGGTCTGTGTTTACTCTCCTTTGTAAGTCTCATATGAGTGTAAGGTATGTAGCCATTAAGAAGAGCTCCCAGGTTTCAATGGAGATGATGAGATCCAAGGTAACACAGCCCAAGTGGCCATACTTAATCATCAAAGACAAGGTGAGCGCATTACCTAAAGGGTAGTAGGGATGTACTCGTCAACAGAATGACTTGGCCTATAGAAATGTTTGGCAGTAACTGATTATAGTACCCCTAAGAACAAAATAGGTAGACATCCCAATAGAGTACTGTAATTTATATAACAGGAAAAACTCTAGGTCTAATAGCCAGAAATCTGTGTCTCTAACAGAGTGGATAGTTACAGCCTTACCACCAGTTGCCAAAACTGGGTTAGCTCACAGATCTAGAGTCTACTGAATAAAGTGGAAACCGGACCCCTTGAAAAAATAAAACCCTGCATAATTACTGCAAGTCACACCACACACCTTCCCCTATTCCTTCTCCAGAGACTTGCAGCCATTAATGAGAGGTACTATGCACTGTAAAAAGAAAATATTTACTGTTAGTAATAGACATTGTCTCTGAATTGCCCTTAATTCCTGGCACTGTGGCCCACCAATTAAATTATAGAGGTTTATGGTGATACATGGGTTAGGTGATAGATGAGGTTGTAACTCCAGTCTGACTGAGTGAGCCACGCTGTTATTAATAGACACTATCTCTGAAGTGCCCTCAATTCCTGGCATTGTGGTCTCCCAGCTAAATTAGAGGTTTATGATGACACATGGGTCAGGTGATACATGGGATTGTAACTCAGTCTAAGAGTGAACCCAAATGGTCCAGGGACTCATCCTATGGCTATTCCCCCAGTTCCTAAATATACACTTGGAATAGAAATACTTGACAACTGGAAGAAGCCCACACTGACTTTCTGACCCATGGGATAAGAGGCATTACAGTAGGAATATCTAACGGGAAGTTAACCTCCTTTCCTTATAAAGATAATAAACTACAAGAAATACTACATCCCCGTGGTAATTACAGAATTTAATCAAAGACTTCAAAGAGGCACAGGTGGTGAAACCTATTATACCCTCATTAGACTCACCAGTTTGATCCACAAAGTAAGATGAATCCTGGAGAACAACTATGTTTCATCATAAACTTAATCAGGTGGTTACCTTCACAGTAATTGCAGGCCCTAGCACTTGAAATGCAGCTACTAACCTGACTAATGTCTTTTTCTACAATTAACAAGGACCACTCAAAGTTGTTTTTACCTGCAATAGACAAAAGTATACCTTTCAGTGTTACTTCAGCACTATGTTAATTTTTCTGCTCTCTGTCATATATAGTTGTCTTGGTTATCTATATCTCACAATCTGTGAGAGTCAGAAGTCTAGATACAGCTCATCTGAATTTTCTGCTTAGGGTCTGACAGGGCTGCAATCAAGGTATGCTACATTCTCATCTGGAGGCTCAAATGGGAAAAAATCTACTTCTAAGCTTATGTTGTTGTAAGAATTTATATCCTTGCAGTTGGTTGTAGAACTGAGGGCCTTGACCTCCTGCTGGCTATTGCCTGGAAACAACCCTCAAAGGACCAAGAAGTTGCCCACAGTTCCTTGTCATGGGCTTCCCCAATACAATCACTTGCTTTGTCAAGCCAACAAGGAGAATCCTCAGAGCAAGTCTGCTAGCAAGACAGTCTTTCATACAACATAGTGCAATCACAGAATTGCCCTCCCATCACCTACGCTATAACTGGTGGTTAAAAGGAAGTCATAGATATCAACACAAAGGGAGGGGTCAAGAGCACAAATATTACGAGGTGGGGATCACCAAGGGCCACACTTGAGTCTGCCCACCACAACAGTCCACAGATACCTTGATCATCTTTACATTACATAAAACATCACACTAGTTCACTATTTTGATGACATGTCCCAACCACTGAATGCCCAGATACTTAACTGAGGTGGTCACGGGGCGCCTAATGTTTTTAGGAGGTTATCACCCACCCTCTATTTTTGTGTATGTCTTTCCAAGGCTTTGCTTGTCCGTACTACTTTCTGTTCATCATACCTAATAAGCACAATGCTGTGAAAAACAACAGTAAATAATTATGTAGAGTAAATACCAGGTAAAAAAACTAAAAGAAATGAAAACGTTACTCTGAGGAGTAGGACTGGGAGTGGGTACAGAAAGACATGACTGATTGCTATTATAATCACTGTACTATTTGATTTTTCTAAAAAAACATGTATATGTATAATTTAAATAAAAATAAAATTCGCTTTCTAAAAAGAAGAAAATAAAAATATGGATCAAGAAACACTAGGTGAATAAACAAAACCAGAAAGGCTGAAGTGGCAATATTAACATCACATTGGAATTTAAGATTAGAAGCAGTAAACAGGAAATAGATATTATATAATGATAAAAGGCTAAATACAGAAGACATTTAACTATGCTTAAGTTTGTTTTCATACTTTTCAAATTCTCAAATCCAATAATTTTTCATATAATTTCTTCTGTTTTATGATGTCATTGTTTATATTTAATTTTTTACTACATTTAAATTTTGGTGCAAGATAAGAGGTGAAAGTCTGCTTTTTTGTTAATCAGTTGACAATTATGAAGAGAAGAAGCAGATAGGGCACATTTTTAAACATAAATTACATTATTATTTATACTTAGGTCTGTTTGTGTTCAACTGATCCATATGCCAGTTGTTGAGCCAATCACTTACATTAATATTTTCTGCAGCTTTATGATATAGTCTACTAATTGGTAGAGATTTTTTTCAGAATTTTTTTGGCCATTTGTTCTTCTCAATCACTTTAGCAATTTCAAAACCAGTCCCTAAGATTTAGATTGGTGTTGCATTATATACATAAATAAATTTTAAAAGATTTTTAAAGGAAATAAAAATAAACAATAAATATTTAGAAAAAACTACTGACTTCTAATCAAAAAAACACAGAATTCTGTGGATTAAAAATGCCACCATTTAAAAACAATTTTTTTAATTGAAATATAGTTGATCTACAATATCATGTTCAGGTGTACAGCACAGATGATTCAGTTTTTCTTTTTCAGATTATATTCCATCATAGGTTATTATAAAATATTGGATATAATTCCTTGTGCTATACAGTAAATCCTTGTTGCTTACCTATTTTATGTAGAGTAGTTTGTACCTGTTAGTCCCATACTCCTAATTTGTCCCTTCCCTAGTTCTCTCTCCTCTTTGATAATCATGAATTTGTTTTCCAGGTCTGTGAGTCTGTTTCTGTTTTGTATATAGATTCATTTGTATAATTTAAAAAATTCTATTGAAATGTAGTTGATTTATAATATTTACAATATTATATATTATAAGTGATTTACAATATTAAATATTATACTTTATTGAAATATAGCTTCAGGTATACAGCATACTGATTCAGTGTTTTTACAGATTATTCTCCATTAAAAGTTATTACAAGATAATGGCTATAATTCCCTGTGCTATATAAGATATCCCTCTTGCTTATCTAGTTTATACATAAAGTAGTTTGTATATCTTAAATCCATACCTCTACTTTGCCCCTTCCCCTTTTCCCATTTTGGTAAGCTACTAATTTGTTTTCTATATCTGTGAGTCTGTCTTGCATATACATTCATTTGTACTATTTTTTAGATTCCACATATAAGTGATATCATACAGTATTTGTCTTTCTTTGACTTATTTTACTAAGCATAATATTCTCTAGGCCCATCCATGTTGCTGCAAATGTCAGGAGTTCATTCTTTTTTGTGGCTGAGTAATATCCCATTCTGTATATATACCACACCTTCTTTATCCATTTGTCTGTTGATGGGCATTTGGGCTGCTTCCATATCTTGGCTATTATAAATTCCTGCTATGGATACTATTATATATAAACAACAAGGTTCTACTGTATAGCACAGGGAACTATAGTCAATATCTTATAATAACCTATAATAAAAAAGAATATGAAAAGGAATATATATGTATATATAACTGAAACATTATGCTGCACACCAGAAATTAACACACTGTAAACCAACTATATACTTCAATAAAAAAAAAATTGCTGCTATGGACAATGTAGGGCATGTATCTTTTCAAATTAGTGTTTTTCTTTTTTCCAGATACATACCCAGGAGTAGGATCATATAGTAGTTCCATTTTTGTCTTCTGAGGAACCTCCATACTACTTCTTCACAGTGGCTGAACCAATTTACATTCCCACCAACAACATACAAGAGTACCCTTTTCTCTGCATTCTCTCCAACACTTGTTACTTGCAGACTTTTTGAGGACAGCTATTACGACAGGCATGAGGTTATTAATGTATTTGTCAACTATTTACTAAATGCTGAATATATGGATTTTACTGTGGAAGGTGGTACAGCAGATACAGAAAGTGCTTGCCATAGGTCCTGATATCCAAAACCATTTAATCTTGGTGGTTCCTGGGGAGAGGGTGGTGGGGACAGGGAGGGGCTCAACCTATCATTAAGTGTCGAACTAGTATCTGGTATGAGGGAAGTCTGTGCATTAAACTTGATTGGAAGAGGCTGTACATACTTTAAGGAACACTAAGGGAGTTTGCCTCACATCGAACAGATGCTTTCCAAGTAATAGTTAACTCTGACCACCTGTTTTCCAGTAAGCCACCAGCAGGAGCTGACAATGGAAAACTGAAGAGAAAATGCTACTTGCTTATGATGTCAGACTTTAAGTCTGGATTCTGTAAACCAGTGATTCAAGATGTTTGTATTTCATGAACCAGAAAATCTAAAAATGTAATTCGAGAGATAAGCAAAAAGTTGCCAAAAATTTAATAGTTAAAAAAAAAAAGAACAGAAAATGAGAAAGAGATACTCATTACTTGCCTTTTTCTCTTTTGCATGTCAAATAATTTGTGGAACTGTTCTGAACTGCTATGCTTCCTTGTATAGTCACATTACTCCCTTACTACAAGGAATAATGGTGTCAAAAGAAATCAACTAAGAATGTCCAAATGAGTTATTTTTATCAACCTCAACATTTTATTCTAAGCAGCATTTTCTTAGATAAATTCTCTAACACACATTTTAAAAGAACACGGTTAATTTGTAGTAAGGGACATTATATTATGCTTGGCAAGGTCTTTCTTGGCTCAAAACATGACCTCACAGAAGTCTTCTCCTTACAACTTTCTCCAGTCTTAATCCAAATTTTAACATGATGTACTCTAGAATTCCGTACAATATCTACAAATACAAAATATAGTATCTACAGAATCAAAACCACTTCAAGCCCCAATGAAAGGTGAGCTTTGAATTTTATCATAAACCAAGCATAACTAAAATATTTTGTACCACAATACACTGACATAAATCAGCCTCATTTGATTCTCCCAAGAAGCCTAACAAGCAGGATTATCAACTACTGATAAGGAAACTACAGGCGGAAAATGTTTAGTGACTTTTCCAGTTAAATAATGACCACCTTCCTTGTCTTCTAATAGTTCAGTATTTTCCCCACTATTGAATAATGGGGGTCAAGTTTAGGTTGCAAAGCTAAAAATACCTGTAAAGCATGCATTTAATTTCCAATTTTAAGCCAAATTTATTTTGAACTCTGAAGCCAGTAAGTCTCTTAAGATGACTATGTAATCTGTATCATGTACAACCATTTAAAACACAAAGTTATACTATTTTCTTCTTCTTCTGTAAAATAACTACACAGTTCTTGGTTTCCTTCTCTTCACTCTTTCTTCCACTGATTCTCCTTCCCACCTATTTCCTCCGAAAACATCTAGAACTATAAAATTCCTCTACACATTCAACCACTTCACAAAATCTGTCTCTACCTCCTTGGCCCAAACTGAAACTTGGCTATTCTCCCCATGGCCTCAGAATACTACAGTACTTCCTTTTTCTGTGCTTTACGATAACTGCTGTCTCCTAGCTACCATCATATTCAAGCCGCTTTGTTTTTATCAGCATTCTAAACCTTTAAGACCCTTGCCAGGTGGCTTACCTTTGTACTTCCACTCCTCCTTTTTGTGATACATTAATTAGCCTCTAGAGTCACCCCTCTCTCCACCCCCAGTCATTCAACCTTTGTTTCCTGGTTCATAGTCTTCCTCTCTACCCTAATCAAGCCATCCTGAGCCATTTCAACAATGTTAATGAAAGTACATCTAATATCTTAAGATTCACAGTATTTACTTCTCTTAGTCTGAAAAATCATCAATATTTTTACTTCAGACTTTCAATTCACAATCAAGACATCTAGGAACTACTCCATCTTTGAAATCACTATATTTCCATACTATCTGGTATGATCTCTGTCCATTTAGCACATAATGTCTGATACCCACATCATGTCTTTTGAACCTCATCAAGATCTTTAGCCCTCCAACCTCTTTATCTTGAATCATTTCTTTACCTATTCCTGGGGTGTCATTACAATTTATCACACAAACTAGAACACTTACAGAGTGAAAGAGGGTGCTATGAATTATTATGCTAGAAAAAAATCTATCCTAAATCCTGTATCATTTCAGTCTCTTGCCAGTACTGTCAACTGCCTTGTGTTGAGGTTGGTTCAAACACTAATAGAAGGTTATTCTGGAATTTCTGCTCAAGTAGCAAAAAGTGAAGTTAAAGTTATCCTAGTTATTTTTTTATCTTCCATTTTATTTTGGAATTGATTGGTTCCTTGTGTGATTTATGAAAAAACTATGTATCAGAAACATTTTATAAATCAAATAGTTCTAAAAAGATGTTTTAAATAACATCTTAAAAAAAATCCTGCCAGTGTTTAATATAACTGAAGAATAATCTGCTAGTGTATGCAGTGTAGGGGAAAAGTGTGAAATAGCTGGCTGTGAATAACCAGGAAGGGATAGCACAGAAAACAAATCTAAGATGTATGAGTGGATATGATGACACGGATTATCATAATAGGTAACTGTAGTGAAAATACACCTGTCTCGATGTTAAAGGGTGAGTTGTCATAAAGTTGGCAACAACTCTTTCAAAGTATTGAATATTTGTCTCTAATGTGTCTTCTGAAATCAAGATACCTAAACTATGAAATACTGGTATTTCATAAACAAAGTTAGGCTATCGATATTGGTAAATGATTTATCATTTTGCAGAATAACCCTCTCTAGTCCTGTTAATTACACCCTTCTTAGTTAAAATATAGGATCTTAGTGAAAATATAGATTAATATTTGTCAGATCTACTTAAAATGAACAGGAAGAAAACACCTAAGCACAATCAAGTTTAATGTCACAAGATGACAGAGCTCACAAAGAGAAACTAGCAAAAAACATACTAAGGTAAGTATCTCTAAGTGATGGGTAAAAGCTGGAGTTTTAATAGGGGATATGGAGTTTTTAACTTTCTGAAGATGTGTGTTCACATATTTCTGCAGCCAGTTAGGAAACATTCATATTGGGGCCCAATGATGCCTCAAACAGCACCACATTTATAAACACATTCTAAGACTGTGCTTGTCAGATTAGTCTTTGTCTTGTTTCAAGCAACTCAGAACCCTCAAAGGACTACAACTACTGAAAAGGAGTTCCTGGCACAAATCACAATGTACATTTTTGTTCCTTCCAATGAACAGTAAATCACATTTCTAATATTTGGTTACAAAGCTACAGGAGGAAAATAAAATAGTTATATGAAGTCATACTGCTACAAATTTAGTCCTCGATGCCATTAACAATCCTTTTAAATATTGCAGACGAATTTTCTCTCTGCACTTATTTCTTTAAAATCAGTTCCAAAATTTTATCACTCTCCTCATCTATGTTCATGCTTATCAAAAATTTCAGCTTTGATTCCAGGTTAAGAAATCCTGTACTAGATCAAAGGTCCTCATCAGGAGGAAACAAATCTCTTTTGTCTTCCTGTCTCAAAAGCTTAGGACCAAAGCCTAGGAAATATAAAAGAATTACATCAACATATATATAATTTTCTTTATAGTCTGGAAACAAATCCTGAAAAATATTTTTTGAAGGGTTCTGTTTTATACATGATTAAAGTTAGTGTATAGAGTAAGAAACTGCACAAGCACACTCTCCAAATTTACTAAGGTGGACAAAAGAAGAAATCCTAAAAAAATCTCATTTATACCTCAATATATCTTTATTTATATGATGTTTCCTGTATTTCAGTTCCTACTTAAGGTATTTTGACCAGAAGTATTAAAATAAGCTAGGTCCCCTCTTTTAAAATAAAGCTAGTATAAAGCACCACATTTCATACATTTAAATATCTATGAACAATTTATAAACACATGGAAGTATGTGTACATAAAGGCTAATTTTCCTTAAGATAACTTCATAAAATAAGCTCACTATATACATATATAATCTTTTATATATATATTTGACTATCATCACCACAAATACAGCAACAATCTTATCTCTATTTACCTAATAGACCCTAGGTCATCTGCATAAAATGTGATATACCTGCAGATAATGCCTTTGGAAGATTAGGGGATATCATAAAGAAGATTAATAATATCTGAAACAATTGGAAATAATATCCTAAGTTAAAGCCACAAGCTTGACATCAGCAAGCACACAAAAAATAACAACAACAATATGTTTAATAAAGCTAGACACATGAAAAATAGTAGGTACCTTTGGATATAATTGAATAGAGGTTGTGAAAATTCCTAGAGTTCCTAACTTTCCTTAGGACTTCAATTCTAAATAACTTATAGGCAGTTAGTGCTCTTATCCTAGCACCAATCAACAGGTTTTATCATCTATTGTTTCAAAGAAATAAAATAAAAATATTTACTGCATACCTTCCCTCTGTAATTATCTAAAAGTAACTATAGTATAGTAATTATGTGTTCTCCCCTCCACAGTGTGTACCAAAGTGGGTAACAAGTACCCAACTACTAACTACATTCTGACTCACCCTAGTACTGGTAAGTCCCCATCAATGGAATGTAAACAGAGGAGCCTAAAGCTCCATCCTCTCTCTCTTTCTCCCCACTGAATGCAAACATCATTGAGGCTCTAAGGTAAAGAGAAGCCAGAAAATGGAAGGAGCACAAATCCCTAAGTCATCACATGAAGGAAAGATGCCTAATACTAATTTTTATATTGGAAGAGCACATAAATGAGAAATTAACATAAATGAAAATTAATGTCTGTCATGATATGCCACCAATATTTGAAGTTTATTTTTTACAGCATATATATTACTCTAAGCGTGTAGCTGCTAGAATTGTTGAGCAGGTTAAAATATCTCCAGAGTTAATTTCACAGATTCATTCTACCTATACAGAAAACTGAAAACTGACTCTTAAATATTAAGCAATCATTTGAGGATTTTCAAATAGCTATGAAATGAAATAGAAGTTTCTGTCCTCTGCCCTAAAACATTTTGTATATTTTATATATTACTTTTCATTCTAGGAAAGTGGGGGATAGCAGAACTAAAAAAGCACTTTAAAAAATTAGCCTAGAGTTAACCACGTATGTTCTTAGGTTAAAGCAAGAGTTAAACAGACTCAGGGAAGATCAAAAACTTATCATTTTAATGTTAACATCTTTTCGCATGAAAACATTAACATTGCTCAACAAATAGCAAGCACAAGTATCTCTTAACTTATTTTTCTACTGGGTTGGTAATCAGTAGATAAATGTAAATATACATGTATCCTGGAGAAACAGTAAACAACTTAGTAATTAAAATACTATGTAACTAAACAAAAAACTAAGAGAAATGCTGTTTGTGTTCAGAACTTCTTACTCTTGTTCTCAAATAACCTAAGAGGTTTAAGGACTCAACTCATTATGAAATATTCTGGACCAGTTCCAAATGTCAGTTTAAGATATGCACAAGATGATGAGATACGACCACGGAACTTAAACAATGAAGGAGTTTAAAAGTAACCCAGCTGAATCTCTAAAAGGGATCAACAATGACTATTGTATAAAAATATAATAAATTGTGGGGAAAACTATGGACTACAAAATCTGAAGATTTCTGAAGTTCAAACTAAGATACTGTGACTCTAAGATATGTGCCCTGGTTTCATAGTACCTTGACTGATGTAACTATTTCATTTATTCAATTAGTATTTTTAAAGTTCTGTTTACTTGAACTTCCTCTTATGTACAACCTCCCCCAGGATTAAAAAAAATAATAAGTTAGCTTTTTTTTTGGGGGGGGGGCATAATTCTGACACAAGTTCAAACGCTCTTTGCTTTTATGTCTTCTTCAAGTTTTATTAAATTTCATTTAATTTGCTATATTAAGAAAGTCACAAAAATTACCAATTACAAAGTATACACAAACATTTTTACATAATAAAATATTACTAATATCAGCTATAATTGGGGTAAGCTGAAGAGTAAGCCCCAACAGTTTCTGGACAAAGTCTCTTCTCAAAAAAATTAAAATGTATTTAGGCAACTAAAGTAAGATTCCCTTTTAAGTAAGAAGCGTATGTGTTGGTGATGTAACAGAGAGTGATATGACTGTTATGCAAACCCGAATAAAGCCAAATTTTCTTCTCACTAAGTGTAAGTCCACAATAAACTAGTAGATAATTCGGATGAAGATGCTTTTCTTTCCTTTTTAACACCTAGAGCTATTCCTCACTTAAAACTCATTTAAGCTATCAAACGGTATTCCATCACTTTTACATGATCCTGGGATGTTATACTAACCTTTTATTTTAAACATAATCAAAGATAACATTCTTGTGTTTGCCTTTACTTTACAGAATGAAATTTCCTGTCCCTGGACCAAGAGGAAGAAGGAATATTAGAAATAGCTCTTCAAGAGAAGTTGGGACATAAAGCCAGAAAATGAGGTAGCCCTGAGACAAGAATTATTAGGATAAAGGGAGGAGGAAAAGGAGAGGATGGTGATGAGGAAATATCTGCCTCGGGTCAAGAATTAAATTTCACCCTGAAGCGGTCCTGAACACTGTCCTCTTATCCTCCTCACTATAGAGCTATGCTCAGTTGTATATTCAATTCCCCTAGTCCTTGAGTACTACCTTCTTGTACTTCCCCAACTTCCTCCTGAAGATAATCACCAGGGTTGCAATGCCAACAAAAACAGCCACCAGGACCACCAAAATGACAATACTGAAGCTAGCTGTCAAAGTTTCCTGGGGATGGGTTGATCCCCACGTAGGGATTACCAGCAGAGGACTTCCAAAAAGTCTGAGATTGCTAACACCCTGGAAGAGTAATTCAACCCTACCCTCCTCTTAAAATAGGCAGAGCTAGCAATATCCATCTCATCAAGGTCTTCTGAGAGATGATCTGTTGCTGCTGAATAGTTGGTGGGCTGCTTGTAGTACCAGCATGTACTTGGAATATAGGCAGCAGTGACCACAAAAGAGCCACTTCAGCTCAGCTTCCCAGTCTGTGTTTAAAAGCACAGGCATCCTGGCAATGATACTTTTGCAACAACAGCATTGTGTTGAAGGCTCAGGTCTTCTTTTTCCAAATTATGGATGCCCATCAGGTTTACCCACCAGCACAATGACACCTGGTTGCACTGTTGGGCCTTCAAACACCATTTCTGTAACATTTGGGGCTGTGCAGGCAATCAACATCCACAAAGGTACACTTGCTAGGTTTTACCAGGCTTTCGCCACCCTTGTGGCCATTCATGCACGACTTTATCTGCAGGAACTAAGAGGTCAAGAATGAAGCAGTTCACCTTAAGAGCCCAGCGCCTGGCACCAGCAGTGTTCCATCCACCTCCCCCATCTGTAAAACATCAACTTACTCATGGGACATGTAAAGTGTAATGTGGCTGGCCATCACCATTAGAAGGAACATTAGGCCCAGACTTCCCACAAGGGTCAAGATAGAGGAATGTGAAATAGATAGGAAAGAAAGATATTCACAGGGCTTGGAACAGGATCCAGTGTCTGCTGCCTAGGGGAGAGACTGCAACTGTGCTGCCCTGGCAGCTTCTTTCTTTTTAATATGTAAAATTCATTTTTGAAAAACATCAAAATGTATAGCTGCTGAAGTTATGATTATGTGCGCTGTAATGATTATTAAAATATTAACAATTTCAATTATCTGACATCTACTTGATGCCATGGAAGAGACCAGCTATCCAAAATCTTAACATATGAGAGAAACTATCTTGTTTCAACAACTGTTATTTGCAGTTTTCCACTACACTTTCAGCTCAACTTAATCTAAATGTTTTTATGTTACATTTAAATTTGCATTATAATGTGGTTAAAAGTCAGAACAAATGTTTAAATATTTTTTTTCATGATTTTAAATCCTGTACCTAATATCCTGCACTGTAGTGGTTGGCACGTATTTCTTATATTACACTCAAATATTGCTTCCATTCAAGTAGTTATACATTTGTTTAGTTCTGTAAGGTTTTACTCTTCATCTTCATTGTAGTATTTTTTCCTTCAATATTTCCTAGCCATCTCTGTTATAAAGGTTCGTTTCAGTCAACAGTATATTTGTTCTCCTCTCTAACGTCTCATTGCCATTTCTTTTATAATTACTCACACTTCTTAAGACATTCTTCATCCATTTTAATACTTCTTGAAACTTAAGCTTTTCAGTGACTATTCAGAAATTTAAAAATTATTATACATACTTCCATCCATTTTAGTAGTGGCTCAGAAAAGCATACAATTCCCATATAATCACTATATAACTGTGAGTTCAAACACAAGAGGTGAGATTTTAATAAACTCACAGATGCTTCTTCATCTTCCTTGGCGTTGTCATAGAGTAAAACTCGCCTACCTAAATCTTGTGGGAGAACTCCTCTGCATTTGATACCCTGAATCTTGGCATCAAACACATTTGTAAGTTAAGAACTAGAAGAAATCAAAGTCCTGTGAAATTTCATACTTTTTAACATCAGAACAAAGCTTCCTCACTAAAAGAGAGAATGACTAATCACAGACTATCTCCTAAGATATCTTTATCTTTCCCAATCACAACTTACATGGACAAAATAAATTTTCCTTTCATAGTCACCTGTCATAAGCAGAGAAGACCAAACTGTGTCATTAGGTATACTTCATTCATAGACTGACTCTAATTTCCTACTCACATAAGTTATTATTACCTGTACATTAAGGCCAAACAGTTTTCTTAGCATTAATCAATAGTTTGTCATGGTTTATTAATAGATCGTTTGATGAGTATAGAGGATTTCCTTTCCCTTCTACAATTAAAGCGCCTACAAAGGGAAGGGTCAGGCAAGTTCAGTTCATATTGTATCCCTTGTGCCTAACCCAAGCCTGAAACAAGAATTCTCAATGAATTTTTGTTGAATGAATCAACTGTAGTCCAACTTTTTTAGATGACATCTGGGGATACAAAATGCAAATGTCAATAAATTACAGAAATTCATTTTAAATGCTTACTAACTCATAATTACTAAAGCAACAAATATCAGTTAGATTTAACAGTTTGAATGTTTCAAAATTCAACATGTATTCAGGGTCATGCATCCAAAAATCACAATGTCCAAACTAAACTATTCCCATACTCATCCTCTAACACCTATACTCTTACAAATTCCTTTTCTATGACTATCACCAAGGTAAACAACTAGGGAATACTTTAGATTCTCTCCTCTTTCTCATCGTTCAGAAGCATTCTATAGCCTTAATATTTATATAATCTTTCACTTCCTCTTCACCCTCACCGACAATATAAATTCAAACTTTCATTACTTCCCAATTGGATCAGTTATTTTAAAAAAAAAAAAAAGCTTCCTAAGTCTGATTCCTGCCTTACACACCCAAATCATCACCTAAACTGCTTCCAAAAAGGTTATTTCTAAAAATGCTAATATGATCAAGTCATTTTCTTTCTAAAATGCCATCAATTTCACAATGCTCAGAATCTAGCCTCTCTTAGCTCCATTTTTCTTAGGACATCTTACATCCTCTGTAGTAGGGGTAGAAATTTCATTTTTGCATGTCCTATTTCTATTATAACAAGTACATTCTGCTACTGCCTAGCTAACTCCTACTCCTCCGTCAAGTCTCAGGTCAAGTTTTAGCTGTTCAGGCAAGCCTTCCATGATCCTGGCCTCTACAAAGGCCTAAGTGAATTTTCAGTGTTTTCAACCCACTCTGTATATCTCTCCTATTAAAGTATTCCATAACACCTGTTTTCCCATGACACTAGACTCCATGAGGACAGAACTGTGATTTTATTTCTGTACATTCAGGAACAATCTAGCCCCTGATGACAGGAAGTGCATAACAAGTATCTATTAAGATAGTACAACTTACTCTTTCTGATAAGGAAAAAAGACTAAAAGACACAACGGTCATTAATAGTCGTAGAAATCAAGGGTTTCTGGAATGCTGGGTAAACAAAAGAAACCAGGTTCTTCAATACAAATCATATCAAACTGTTCACATTTCATCCCTCTCCAAAGCGGAAGGGATATATAGTCCAAACTTCACATATATGGACAGCATAAGCCTTCCTTTTGAGAAGCATTTCAGAAACACCTATCCATTTTTATTTCAAATAATAAAGTAAACATATAAACAAGTAAACAAGTACAATATATAGTAGATAAGTAGTACAATAAATTATGTATCATTCTGTAGCTTGCTTTGTGCCTTAAAATGCACTTCTAAAATTTATTCATAATGGTACCTAGAACTCTAGTGCACTCATTTAACTGCTATAGAAAAAATGTAAGTGTTTGAACATATCACATTTTATCAATTGTCCTATTCACAGACATTTTTAACTTCCTTTTTTCTTTTTGCTATTATAAACAAAATAGCAATAAAAATTCCTGTATGTGCCTCCTTTATAAAAAATACACAAAAATTTCTCTAGAGGTTACATCTAGGAATTGAACTGCCTTTCTTCAAAGTATCTCTGTTAAAAAAAGGTGGCTTCCACAGTATAGGCTCCCTTAAAATATTTACTAAATGAATGAAATATGGATAGGTTATTCAACTTTTCTTGATATTGTCAAATAGTTTTTCTCCAAAGGAGTTATGCAGGATTATACTTCCAATAGTTGCTATTCCACATCCTAACTGACTCTTACTATCTTCTAGTAATTTTTATGTTGCTCAATATGAAGAGTATGAAACAGAATTTTATTCTATTCCACTCAAAATTTTATCCATTTTTCCTTAGTATTTTCTAAAATAGGCTCTTGTTTCCTATTACATGTTCTAATTGGCCATTACTGCTTTACAGAATGCTGATTAATGCTACTTTTTTTCTCTAGGAGTTTTGCTAAACATTTATTAGTTCTAATAGTCTAATTTATCCTAAAATTCCTACATAGATAATTGTATATTCTGCAAATGTGGATAATTTTGTTTTTTGTCCTTTTCAATTGTTTGTGTTTTCATTTTTTTTTTTTTAATTTTATAGTGAGTATTGAAGAGTAGTCAGTACTCTACTGCTTGTTCCTGGGAATACATCTACATTTTCTAGTTAAAAATACTGTGATGTGATCTTTAAGGTTTTTGGGTGATAACCTTTACCCTACTAATCTTTACCTTTCATAAAACGTGGATCCAAAAGAACTTAAGCGGAGAGTAATACCTTTCATAAAATGTGGATCCAAAAGAATTTAAGTTGAGAGTAATAGAATGAAAACAGCGACAGGGAAGAATAATGTTGATGAATGATATGGAATGTAGTGGGTGAAAAAGAAAAAACGTACATAGTCACTAGCTTGTATCAAACACAGATGACTAGATTTTGTTCATATTAAATACTGAAGATTTTGTTCATATTAAATAAAAGGCAGAAAACTAGTTTTACACGAAAAAATAGAAGCAAAATATTGGAATGTAATTTTAAAATTTACTCCTTCATTGTTCTGCTTGTGTTTCCACCTAAAGGTGGAAAGCAATAAACAGATCTCAAAAATCAGTATTTCTGTAGCTTGCTAACAATTTTTCTATTACCAGTGTAATAAAGAAACTGTCAAGCTTAATGGCTAAACGTCACTTAACACAGTCTTAAATTATACTAATGTATCTTAAGGTTGTCTCTTGCTTTGGCTAACTGGGATTCAGTATTTCTTCTACCATTTAGCATCATTCCACTACTCTATCTCCCTCCCTTCCCAAACAAATTCCAAGATCCCTGGACACATCAACATGGTAGCATACATAAAATGCAGTAAACACTAAACTCCCTTAAGGAAATCAAAAGGAAATAAATGTAAAAACTAGAAAGTATACCACTAATGAAAAGTTGCCTGTTTTTACTTCTAAAACCAAATGTTTCAATAAATAACCTAAATTTTAAACTTAAATTGAAAATAAAAGTATTAAAAATGAACATATAAACAACAAATAAAGATTTAACATATTATCGATTATTACTAATCAAAAATGCAGATTACAATAATGAGTTACTATTTTCACCTATGTTGTCAAATAATTATTAAATATAAAATATCCAGGGTGGGGGAGGGTGTAGCTCAAGTGGTAGAGTGCATGCTTAGCATACACAAGGTCCTGGGTTCAATCCCCAATACTTCCTCTAAAAATAAGTAAATCTAACTACACCCTCCAAAAATAAAATGAAATAAAAATTAAATAATTAAATTAAATATCCAATTGCTAGCTACACTTCTGGTAAAAGATAAACTACTACAACTTTTTGGAGAGTAAAATGGTACTTACGTACTATACAGTTAAGAAATACTTTTTAACCAAATAATTTTACCTCTAGTATTTTTAAATGGGGAAAAAAAAAGTAGGGATATAAATACAAATAATGAATACATTTTATAATAGTGAAAAAAATAAAAAGATGCACTAAAGGAATAGTAAAATAATTATGGTTTATCCTTATAGTGAATTAGTAAGAAGCCAATAAAGATACGGTCTTGTAGAATACTTAATGATATTTGTTGAGTGAATGAGGAGAGAGAAGAGAGTCAGAAGGTTATAAAAGATCATATTAAGTCAAATTCTAAAAATTATATATTATTAAGGCAATAAAAATTCTCTAGGGCAGCTCCTATTATATGCAAGTCATTTTACTCAGCACAATGTAATTTTAAATTTGTAATCTTAATCTTACTATTAAACAAAATGCCTTTCCTGACATTTTTTATAAAACAAGCAAAGAGAAACCTTTAAGTTGATACACTTCTTGATTATATAATGAACAGGAATACATAAAATATCAATATACACACTAACAGTATCCACATGCTATTGACACTATTGCTTTATAAGCAAAATAAAAACACTCAAAATTTACCTGCATTGCACTCTTCCCCAGTTTCACCACTTCAAATAGTGTTACAGGCTCCCCTTCACCATTCTGTTGAGGGTGCCCATTAGCTCTTCCACGGCCTGTTCCTCTAACTCCAGCTTCAATTCTACTCTTCTCTCCTGGAGATTTTCGAGGTTTCTTATTTGTAGACTGAATAAAAAGATGAGCAAAAATTAAGTTAAACACAGGCATACTTTGTTTTATGCAGAATGATCTCAAATTATGTTTGATCCTATGAAAGGTAGGTAGCACCGTTACAGATAAGAGACATAATCCCAAAGGAAGCCTTACATTTTCAGAGATAAAAACAAAGTACAGCAAAGTACAAGTTAATTTATATAAGGCATGAAAATAGGGTTTAAAAAAAGGTTAAGTACTTTGTACAAGAGCATCAATGGTGAACATTTTAACCATGCCACCAAACATACCTCCTTCTTGACATTTCCTTTTTCGGATCTTCCTCAATTCCTAGGAAACCATGTTCTATAAAACATTACTTGGAAATGCTATATATTCAACTTCTCCCTTTACTTGAGTGCTCAAATATTTCTTATCCAGTCATGTAACAAACATATATATTGAATATGTTCAGAACCAATCTAGGTACTAGAAATATGGCAATAAGCAAAACAAACAGTCCTGCCTTGATAGAGTTTACAATCTTCAATTAACAATCCATTCCATGCACCCAATTTTTTTTAAAAAGTCAACACTAGCTATCACCTTATCTAACTCTCAACTGAACAGTCATGATAGAATTGCTTGCAGTCACTGTTAATAATCCCATAAATTTAATTCATATATAAACTTATCAGGATTGCAGCTTCACCAAAAGCACCAATAAAATTAATGCTGCTAAATGTTAACTGACTTTTTTTTGAAACTCTCTCAACAGGCCATGTTATTATTTCTTCCTTGCTTTTCAGGTATTTTTTCCCTCCCTATATTTCTTAACTGTTAGTGTAAACTTAAGTCTCTCCTGAGCATCTTCTCAATCTTTATAGTTTCTCTTGAGTGGTTTACTTGACTCTCATAGTAGCCTGTTCCAGTTATCAATTTATTCTTCCTCATCTCCAAATATACCCTTATGTGCCCCACTTTGTGATGCTGGAGCTGGACTTGTATACATTTCTTTTTTGTCATCTGCTGCAGTGGTAGGCTTTATAACTAGAGGGCACGGGAGGAATACTACAAAGCATAGGATGGAGGGGCTTCCCTCCTTGCTCACAGGACCTGCTCCCTTCATTCTCTATTCTTGTATTACTCATAGTACTCTTTCATTTCTCTTAATAGTTAACAGCCTCACAACCATTTTTGTATGTGGGTTAATATATAACGAATTTACTGCTTACTTTGAAATAAGCTATTTTTAGAACAGTTAGACTTACAAAAAAAATTAAGATAGTACAAGGAATTTCCACATATATCACATCTAATGACCCCTGTAATTAACACCTTACCATTTGTAAGGTACGTTTCTTATAATTAATGAACCAATACCGATACATTAACAAAAGTCTATTATTTAATTCACATTTTCTTAGTTTTTGTCTAATGACCTTTTCTGTTCTAGGAGCCCACCCAGGATACTACACTATATTTACATCATGCCAACCTAAGCAGCTCTTGGCTGCAACTGTTTTTTATAATTTCCTGGTTTTGGGTGACCCTGACAATTTTGAGGAATTTTGTATAGGTATTTTGTATTGTACAGGAATTTCAGGTATTCTGTACAATGTTCTTCAAATGGGGTTTGTCTGATGTTTTACTCATGACTAGACTGGGATTACAGGTTGGGGAAGGAGGATGTGAGAGAGAAAGTGTCATTTCTACCATCTCATATCAAGGATATATACTAACAACATGATTTATCTCTCTTAATGTTGGCCTATTAATTAGCTGGCTGAGATGGTATATGTCAGGTTTCTCCACTGTAAAGCTTCTTTTCATCCTCCTTCCATACTGTACTCTTTGGAAGAAAGTCACTATGTGCATTCCACATTTAAGGGGTGGAGAGTTATGCTCCACCTCCATGGAAGTAAGTAGTTGTAGATACCATTTGAAATTCTTCAGTATGGGAGATTTGCCTCTTTTCACTCATTCATTCAATCACTTATACTAATGTGAACTCACTTGACATTTATTTTATACTTTGAATTATAATTCAACACTATTTAATTTTGTTTTCAACTTGTTTCTGCTTTAGCAATTGGGAAGTCTTTCAGTTGGCTCCTGTGTCCATTTGACATATTCTGACCATTGTGTTTTTTGTTTCTGTTTTTATTTTATTTTTTTAGCACTTGGTTACTTTCCGGCAGCACAACATTCTTCAGCTCATATTGTATGTTCTCTTTTCCAGTTTTAAAACTAGGTAATACTCCAAAGAGCCCTGGTTCCTTTTATTAGGGAATTTTACTAGAGATGAAGTTTTGGGCACTCGGTGTTGCTCTTTGATATGGATTGCCCTTGTTTCTAGGTCCTTAAGCAGACAAAACAAAGAAATATATATTCCATACTTATACACAGAACTATAAATATTTCATTATGCAATGATCTGCTATCTATATTAAGCCAAACATAAATTGAAACTGGTGTCTCCAACTCTAATACACTACCACATGTATTAGAGTGGCTATTCCCCTTACTTATCTATAAACTCCCACTCCAACAGAGAGAAATCTGGCTCTCATCAGTGTACCTGTATAGTAGTAGTTTAAGCCATACCCCATGAGGAACAACTTTATGAACTACATTATAGTTCTTATATACACTATGTACAGTTTCTTTGACTTTATTTTAGTCTTACAGACTCGTTTCCAAAGATACTTAAGTGAGTAACTTTCCCCCCACCCCCTTCAGTGCAATAGAGTTAGATTACTTAATTATACTTTACATTCCATCCTGGTATTTCCTCAACCTTCTAAATGATTTTTTTAAAATCTGTATTAATAGAACTCATTCTTTTTCTGAAAAGTTCAATGGGTTTTAACAAATGCATACTGTCATGTATGCACAATTATAGTATCATAAAGTTTCATCACCTTAAAAAAAAAAATTCCCATGCTTCACACCCATTCAATATTCCCACTTCCCCTTGGCAAACACCTACCTTTTTTTAATCACCACTATAGGACTGTCTTTTACATATAGTCATATAATTGGAATTAGACAGCATATAGTTTTTTCATACTGGTATCTTTCACTTAACAAAATGCATTTAAGATTGATCCATGTCTTTTATTGGTTGAATAATAGCTCATTTCTGTTTATCTCCAAACAATATTCCACTGTATGGATGCACCACATTCTGTCATCCAATTACCTAATGATGGACATACTGGCCACCATTTTTGGCAACTGGGAATAAAGCTGCTACAGGCATTCACATGCAAGGTTATGTGTTGGCAAAACTTCCAAATCAGTTGTGTAAACACCTAGGAAGACGATTAGTGGATCATATGGTAAAACTATGTTCAGCTTTGTATGAAACTGCCAAACTGTCTTCCAAAGTAGTAATAGCATTTTGCATTGTGACCAGCAATGAATGAGAACTCCTGTTGTTTCACATTCTTGTCAAGAAATTGGTATTCTCAGGTTTTTAGATTTCAGCCATACTAAAAGGCATATAGTATCTCCTTGTTCTCTTAATTTGCAATTCCTGAATGATATATGATTGAAAACTTTTTAATAAATAATAATTCTTCAATTAAATTTTTCTGTTTGAATTACTGGTGAGAATTTGTCTCCTGATCAGACCGACTGATTCTCCATACTTGTGCTATCCAACATTGTAGCCTCTAGCCTCATGTAGCTAATTGAGCATTTAAAATATGGGAATTCAAAAATTTGATGTGCAATATGTAGAATATCCACAAGATTATGAAGATATAGTATGAAAAACAGCATAAAAACTGTATCATCAATACATTCATTACATGATGAAATGATAATATTTTAGGTATATTATGTCAAATAAATTATATTAAAGTTAATTTCATCCATTTCTTGTAACTTACTGGAAAATATTAAATTACAGGTGTAATTTACATTATATTTGTTAGACAATGCCATTCTAATACTATAACCACAAAAATCCTTATATTACAAACCTAATCCCATCACTTCCTTGTTTATCTGATCTCTGATTATCAATGTCCCTCATAACCACCAAGTTAAAGTCCAAACTCTTCAGTACAGCAAGCAAGACTATCATTTACTGTTTAGTCATCTACTGCACAAGATCCCTATTTACAGACTACTATCCTGCCACAATGACCAATTTAAACTTGCTTGAAAACATAGTAAGTTGATGCATTCATCATGTTTCACTATAAACTACAGATCCTGTTTCCTCCTAACAAGTCTTGTTTCTGCGCTCTTTGGAGAAATAGGTATCTTCCCCATAGAAGGTATGTGTGCGAGTGCGAGTGTATATATGAAAAGGGGATTGGGGAAATGTTATTTCTTTTACTGAGTAGGTAACATATTCATATGGTTGAAAATCAAAAGGTAATTAAAGTTACACGGTGAAAACTTGCCCAACTCTACCCTCAAGCCTTAAGAAAAAAAGACTAGTTCTTTCAATCAATACTATTATTCCTTATAGGTCCTTCCAGAGATATTTAAACATATTTTTAAAAATGCATATGACAGAAATTAAAGAAGACATAGAGAGGATTTCATGGATTGGAAGACTTAATATCACTAAAATGCTAATACTACCCAAAGCAATCTTTCCAAAGATTCAATACAATCTCTATCAAATTCCCAAAGATTCTTTTTGCAGAAACAGAAAAATCCATTCTAAAATTCATAGGAAATCTCAAAGGACCTTGAATAGCCAAAATAATCCTGGAAAAAGAATAATGTTGGAGGACTCACATTTTTGATTCCAAAACTTACCACAAAGCTATAGTAATCAAAAAAGTGTGGTGCTGGTATAAAGAGAAACTTACAGACCAAAGAAACAGAATAGAGAACACAGAAATTAACTCTCATATATAAGGTTAAATAATCTTTGACAAGAATTACCCAGGACATTTTCCACAGAACTAGAACAAACAATCCTAAAATTTATATAGAATCACAAAAGGCCCAGAATTGCCAAAGCAATATTGAAGAAAAACAACAAAGCTGGAGGAATAACCCTCCTGGACTTCAGACAATAATACAGAGCTACAGTCATCAAAATAGTGTGGTACTGGCACTAAAACAGACATATGGATCAATAGAACTGAATAGAGAGCACAAAATAAACCCACTGACCTATGGTCAATTAACCTTCGGCAAAGAAGGCATGAATATACAATGGAGAAGACAGTTCCTTTAGCAAGTGATGTTGGGAAAACTGGATAGCAGCATGTAAATCAATGAAGTGAGAACACTCTCTCACCCCATACACAAAAATCAACTCAAAATGGCTTAAAGACTTAAATATAAGACAAGACACAATAAATCTCCTAGAAGAAAACATAGGCAAAACATTCTTTAACATAAATCTTAGCAATGCTCTCCTAGGGCAGTCTACCCAGGCAACAGAAATAAGAGAAAAAATAAACAAACAGGACCTAATTAAACTTAGAAGCTTTTGCAGAGCAAAAGAAACCATAAGCAAAACAAAACGACAACCTACAGAGTGGGACAAAATATTTGCAAATGATGAGACTGACAAGGGCTTAATTTCCAGAATATATAAACAGCTCATACAGCTTAATGACAAAAAATACAAAAAACAAAAAAACAAAAAAACCCAATCCAAAAATGGGCAGAAGATCTAAACAAGCAATTCTCTAATGAAGACATACAAATGGCCAATAGGCAGATGAAAAAATGCTCAATATCACTAATTATCAGAGAAATGCAAATCAAAACTACAGTGAGGTATCATCTCACACCAGTCAGATTGGCCATCATTCAATGAACAATAAATGCTGTAGAGGGTGTGGAGAAAAGGGAACCCTCCTACACTGTTGGTGGGAATGTAGTTTGGTGCAGCCATTATGGGCAACAGTATGGAGATTCCTCAAAAAACTGAAAATAGACCTACCATATGATCCAGCAATCCCACTTCTGGGTATATATTCGAAGGGAACTCTAATTCGAAAAGACACATGCACCCCAATGTTCATAGCAGCACTATTTACAATAGCCAAGACATGGAAGCAACCTAAATGTCCATTGACAGATGACTGGGTAAAGAAGTTGTGGTACATTTATACAATGGAATACTACTCAGCCATAAAAAGAATAAAATAATGTCATTTGCAACAACATGGATGGACCTAGAGATCGTCATTTGAAGTGAAGCAAGCCAGAAAGCGAAAGAAAAATACCAAATGATATCACTCAATATGTGGAATCTTTAAAAACAACAACAACAAAGGACACTGACCTCATCTACAAAACAGAAACTGACTCGCACACATAGTAAACAATCTTATGGTTACTGGGGAAAGGGCATGGGAAGGGATAAATTTGGGAGTTTGAGATTTACAAATGTTAGCCACTATATATAAAAATAATTTTTAAAAAGTTTCTTCTGTATAGCACATGGAACTATATTCAAAATCTTATAATAACCTTTAATTAAAAAAAGTGAAAGTGAATTTGAAAAAAGATAAGTGTTGGAAGAGTTCTATGAAGGGAAAGAAAATTTTCAGTGACTGGTAACCAGGGAAGGTTTCACTAAAGAGATGAGCTGCAAGTTGGGACTTAACGAATTATGTAAGATTAGTGAAACTAGTAAGATTAGCAAAAATACAATTTAGGAAACAAGGATTCCAGAAAAAAAAAAAAAAAACACCATGAGCTAAGGGGTAGACGTGGGAAAATATAAGCCACATACAGAAAGATAAGAGATATATCTGACTGAATGAAAGGTTCTGAATAGGGAAACACAAAAAAATTCTAGGAAGAACACATCGCATAAGAAAAAGGTGCTTCTTGCTATTTGAACAAGTTTTAAAAAGGTCAACCTGGCAGTATTAAAAAGGATAGTATATAAAAGGGAAAAGACTAAAAAGACAGGAAGATAAACAGTACACACTCCTACAAAGCAAGGCTTAAAGAAAGGAATTTGGGAAATGTAAAAGAAGGGACAGATGTACAAGACACAGTGAAATAAAAATTCATGAGATTTGGAATCTCATTAGATATAGGAGAGAGGGAAAGGGACTTGTGATGAGGAAACTAAACGGTGACATGTTTTAACTGTATATTCCTGGAAAAATTATGGTAGGATTAAGGAATTCAGAACTAAAAGCTAGTCTGTAGAAGAAAAGTTAACTGAAAAATTTTCAAAATAAGACAACAAAGCTGGTTTGAGAAAGAAGAAGAGATAGAAATCCAACTGATAAACACATTTCTAAAAGCATGTGGACTTAAGCTACAAAAATTATTTCAAAAAGAGATTTTTGTTTCTTAGAAAAATAGAAATAGAAAAAGTGGTAATGATGAATAGGCAATTCAGAAAAGAAACAAATGACCAATATTTCAGAATATATTGATGAAATGTTACAGCACTTAAAAATTAGAAAAGATTTAACAATTAGTACATGCAACGCAACAGTAAGATGGGTAACACCATTTATTTTGCTTTGTGAAAGGTAAATCGATAATACACATCAAAAACGTTCAAAACATATGGCATATCTTTTGACTAAACAACTCTACTTATAAGAATGTACTGTAAAAAACATCTATGGCTCTAGAGTAAAATATATTTGTGAGATAGTTTATGTCAGCATGATTTTGAAAAAATTTTAACATAAATGGTAAACAATAGGGGACTAATTAAATACATTAAATAATTCAATACAGAATACTATGCAGCCATTAAATTATGTAAAGTATGTAACTGATATCATGAAATTTATAATATTCTAAACAAAAGTATCAAATAATTTAGAATATCCAATTTTTATAAATAAATTCACCTGGTAATCTCTCCTTCTAACAGTCACTGTTAATACTTTATTGTGTATGCTACGCTCCATCTTCTTTCTATGTGTATGTATACACAAAAGTAAAAATTGTGTTTCCTTTTATATACTTCTCCTATTCAGTCTAGGCAAATATAAAAGTTAAACAATGTTTAGAACGAAAGTGTTGGTTCTCACTTAAATCAAACAAAAAGACCAAAATCCCTAATAAAACATTAAATCATAGACTCAAGACAGGTTAGGTTACTGATGTGCTGATTTACATGACAACTGAAAGCAACATGACATCTGGGACTAGATTCTGAACCACGAAAAAAAAAAATTTTTTTCTTTTACTTAGGGCATTATTAAGACATTGGGCAAAATCTGAATGAAGTATATGTAGATAAGATCAGTATTATAACAATATTTTCCTGATTTTCAAACTTGTTCTGTGGTTGTATAGGAGAATATCCTTGATTTTAAGGAAATGTATACTAAAACATTAGGAGGAAAGCGGCATCACATTTGCAACTTACTCTCAAAGAGTTAAAAAGTAATTATTGGTATATGATACAGATTTATATATATAAATTTATATTTACACTTATATGTGTCTCTGTATATACAGAGAGAAAAAATATGATAAAGCAAATTGATTAACATTTTGACAATCTGCATGAAGAATCTGCGTAAGAATTCTCTGTAGAATTCTTGAAACTCTTCTGTGTCTGAAATTATTTTAAAATAAAAACAAATTTAAACACTTAAAAAAATGAATGATTAAATAAAATTAAAAACCATTCATTTATTATTCAATAAACCCTTACTGAAAGTCAAACACTGGTATATGGCAGAAAACAAAACAGATAAAAATCCCTGTCTTCGTACAGCTTACCTTCCAGCAGGGGAAGATAGACAAAAAGTAAATAAAAAGTGTATACTATGCTAGACGCCAGTAAGTGCTGTGAAGAAAGGGGAACACACACACACACACACACACACACACACACACACACACACACACACACGGAATATGGGGATAGTAAGTCTCCTTGTGAAGGATGAAATATTTGCAGTTCTAGATACCATCCTTAAGGAAGGCCCCAATGAGAAGATAACACAGGGCCCTGAGACAAGAAACACATCTGACAGGTTTCAGCAAAAATATGTGATGGTGGCTTAATCCAGTGTTGTAGTAGAAAACTGACGCAATTTGCAAATCAATCAGCAGAATTCGGTCATAGTCCAGACAAAGGCTGAGAAAGACTGAAGAATAACTGCAAAGTTTATAGCCTGAGCAACCAGAGATATGAAGTTGCCACTACAGAAAAGACGTGAGCAGGCAATAGGAAGCTTGAAAGTGTTTGTTTTTTTTTTTTTAACCAAAAAACAAAAAACCACCTTGAGCCCATTAAATATCTAAATGAAGATTCTCAGTGGGCACCTGGATATGAGTCTGGAGTCCAGGGGTAAAGTCCAGGCTGGACACATAAATCTGGGTGACATAAGCTTAGAGATGGTATTTAAAGTCATGAACCTGGACATGATCACCAAGGGAGTATTGTGTAGACAGAGAAAATCATGCCCATTATTTGCTAATACAATCACAGAGTTCAAATAAACATGACAATCTATAGTGTTTATTTAGAGATTATTAATCATTTGGGTATAGAACTATTATAATAATAACAAATATGAATTAGGACATCTGCAAAATAAGAGTGCTTTAATAAGAAACAGAAGTCTCTGAAATAATTGTATACTGAGAAGAAATACCAAAAAAATGAGATGTTTCCTGAGAATTTAGAAATAAGAAAAACAATAATGTCCAACACAGACATCCTCATACTATATGTTTTGACTAAGTAAATTAATAAAACCAACGGTCCATGAAGTCCTCTTAAAAAAGTACCAAAAGTATTAAAATAGCTGAACAAAGAGTGTGTCAATTGAAACTTGGAATTGTTCAAAATGGAGCCAGTTGACAGAAAATGTCCAAGGAATCTTCAGAACAGGTACTATGGCTTAAACTGAAATCTGATCATTCTGACAATTATACCTCTCAATATTAATTAACAGCTTGGCATTTTGGCATTCTTAAGAGAAAAGAGTTAGGGAGTTAGGCTATGAATTCAAATCCCAGGTGTTACTTATGTGATATTATGACTTTGGGCAAAAATACCACTTTCTAATTTTGTTTTCCACTTTGTAAACTGCATATAAGACCTATTTCACAGTACTGGTGTGAGTATCAAATGACATAAAAAGCACCAGCTCAGTGCATAGCCCAGAGTAGAAACTCAGGAAGTTCTGTTTCCAAGATCAAGAAATAGGCCTGAGTCATGTGGAAGAATAGACAGCCATGTGAACTAATGAGTGTGAAAATATGGACTAAAGTCTAACACAAATCTCTACAATACTACTATCCTACCTTGGGTGACATTCTTTCAATTTTATAAACATGGGATGAACATGCACTATTTACCTGCTAGATTATGTAGTAGCAATTTCGCTAAAAATATAGTATTTCCAACCACAGGAGTTAAGCATTTGGATACGCAAAAGGATATAGACTACTTTGCACCAAGGAAAGCAAAATATTACATGGATGGAGCTGTAGACACCGCAAAATTAGATTCTAAAGAATAATACAATAGCCTGTAGAGGGTGATAAATTCTCTTTAGGGCGGAGGGTGTGGGGGAAGAAACAAGAGCTTTCTTGAAGAAGATAGCTCTTAGTCTGAATCTTTAAAGAGTTTTAATTAGAGGGAAACAAATTCAAGTAAGCAATCATGTAGGCAGTTTACCCTACTAACTTCAAGCAAGTTTAGTCTTATTTCCAATTGTGTACCTATAACCTATGAATTCTACAGAAAGCAATGTAACTTGCCTACAGTATTAGAAAAATTGTAACAACAGTAAGGGGAACTATAATAGTCCCCAGCTTCTAAGTGCAAGACGCTTCATTTTTCCCAAAATGTTTCTGTAAGGAACATGGTACCACCAAACACTTCTACTAAATTGAGAAGGATTATAAAGAGTGATTATAATACGTGTCTTTTCCTCCACAATTTTTTTCCTTTTAAGTAAATGTGGAGGATAAAAGCAAGTATAGAGAAAACTGGAAGTCATCCTACTATCCCTTGTTTTGTTGTTATTAGATCGTCCTAGAAAAGTAAAAGGTATGAAGTTTCATTGAAGCTAATTAAAAATTGTGGCAAACAGATAAATATTGATGAAACAGCAATAACACAAAAAAAATTTTAAGTCACTAAAAAGGACACATACATAATAACTGGTTAAATAAGACAGACATCAATCGCAATAGGTAGATCATGATTCAAATCAACAAATTACCTTTATTAGATGAGAGTATTTATAAAATGATTATAAACTTTAAATTTGTTATTTGGTGATGTTAATAAAATACTGTTATCTTGCAATATGATAATGATATTGGGGTGATGTTTAAAAGAGAGAGAGCAAGCCCTTATCTTTTAGAGATACATTGTGAAATATTTAAAGATGGAATGAAGTCTAGAATGACCTTCAAATGTAACACGGGAAAGAAAGAATGCGTGGACAGATAAAACAAGACTGGCCATTACTTGAAAACTGCTGTAGCTGGGTATATAGAGGGTTTATTATACTATTATGTCTCCTATAAAAGAAGGCTAAAATTTTCCATAATCAGAACTCTTATAAAATAAAATTTTGAAACTGCTAATAGCCAATCACATCATAAAGGTAAGTGATGTAAAACAATACAAGCCTTAACCCACTGCCACATGGATACTGCTGTCTCTAACAGTTTATGCCACCTTCAGTTAAATGATGACTGCTGTACTCAGAACACATAAAGATATCCCTCAAAGTAAGGATACCTAGTGCTCTTCTAAACTTCTTTACCATGTATCAATGAGAGTATCATCTGAGACTGGACCCAAATACCACCAAAATGCACACTCAGGAGCTCATAAGAAATCAGAGTTGCAGCTAAAAATAAAAAGCAGGGAAAACATGAAAACAAATATATGTATGTATATGCATGACTGGGACACTGTGCTGCACACCAGAGATCAACACATTGTAACGGACTATACTTCAAAAATATAAAAATTTTAAAAAAAAGTAGGGAAATCATAACTACCCACACACAGCTCATTCCACATTGATTATCTTCTGTCTTCACATGGACCACTATTCATTTACAAGAGAAAAATAGAAAGTAAAAAAGAAACTGCAATTAATCTCCTTTTTCTGACCACTTCCAAGCAAGGTTTCCAAGAATTTCTAATGTGTCAGGGAGATTTTTTTAAAATGTTAATAATACTAGAACTAACAAACAGCTCATATCAAGCCCCTTTACTTGGTAACCATTATAGGAACAAAGAAGACACGTATATACATACTGGAGGCCGGCCAGGTCGACCTCTTTTTCTTTTTCCTTTGACCTCTGTTTCTTCAAGTTCACTGCCAGCATCAGAATGGGCAGTAGTTTCATTAGTTGAATCCCTAGAAAATATGATACATTATTTTAGTAAACAAACTAATTCTTCAATATAAAAAGATAAGGGCTTAGGAGGAATTTTATTCATTTTATACAATAATGAAAATGTGCTAGTAAATGTTTAACAACTGGCTCCTTAAAAAAATATATGCACATAAATTACTAGAAATGTTACCAATAAAAAGGATGCATAGTACACAACTCACAAATAATAATAAAATAAATATTATTCTTTATTGTAAACTCTACACAGCTAATTAATTCATATAAAACGATTTTGATGATTTTGCCAAACTCTTGTATCCATAGCTAACCTGTTTTGGCAGCTGATGAACAAGTAAGAGTTTTGACATGAAAGGCAGTTGATACCTTTGTTCATGTTAATGAACAGAATGCAACTGAAATGACAAAGACATTTGTTGGAACTTGACTTCATTGGTAAATGGTGTAAGCAACTTCTTTACTGAATTGGATACATAATAGTTCTTGAATACTAGAAGAACACTTCTTTAATTTTTTGTGGTATCATAATATGAGTACAGACCTGATACACATTTAATCAGCATTAACAATTTCTGTACCACTTTACTGAGTACACAGACAAACAACAAAACAATAAATTAAGCCCTGATTTGTAGTGCTTGCTGATTTGCATAATGTGAATACTCCCACCACAGCCAAATTCAAATTACGAACAGGACATCACCAAACACAGAGTTGAGAAATAATTAACAGTAATAATTAGCACATTATTTAAAAGTATTTCCACCATACAGATACAATCGGTATAAATGAGAACCTCAAGAGTGTTGAAAATAGTAACATAACATAATTAGGACATATCTATATTTTAATTTTTAAAATTGAAATTAATAGGAATTTGCCATACAAATACATAGGATTCCCGAATGGTACTCCATAATATGTACAAAATTTATGTAACTATTTCCCTATATATGAGCACTTAGATTGTCTTAGTTTTGAACTACTACAAACAGAGCTGAAACAATTGTCCTTGTACATTAACTTTTACTACACATCAACAAATCTCTCTCTCTAGAATACACAGAATGCTGAGTCAAGGCATATGCAAATTCAAACATCAACCAACAGCTTTACAAAAACCCTGCACATGGCTAGTGTCTACATTTATAAGACTATTGGACATAAGTGAAGAATCAAATCAGATCTTATAAAATGATTCTTTTGCTCTCTAAAACTGTCTAAATTCTGTCTGCCTCTATAATCACTCTATTAGTTCAAGTTATCAAGTTATCACCATCTCTGGCCTAGATACTACAACACCTTCTTACTAATAGGACTCCCTGCTTCTTCAGTTGCCCTTCCAATCTAATCACTATACTGCACTAAGACTGATTTTCTAACTATATATCTTATTACTTCTCCCCCACAGTTAAAACCCTACAGTGGCTTCCTCCTGCTTCAAGGGAAAAAAAAAAATTAAAACAACACCTCAAAACTCTTAATATAAGTTAGCAGGTCCTTAAATCATACAGCCCCACTCTACTCATAAGCCTTATCTCACCCTCCTCTCCATCTTCAATCCTGAAAATAGAAAAATAACAGCTTTACTTCAGTCCCTCAAACATGCCATGATTCCTCCTACCTTGGGTTCTTTGCACATGCCATTCCTTCAATCTGGAATTAATACCCTGAGATCCCTTCTTCTCCTCCCCAGATTCCCTCCACTTCAGATTTAAGATCCACATCTCTTCCTTAGAAAAGTAGACTAAATCAAGGCATGTGTTAAAATTCTCATAAAATCCTCTAGTTTACCTTCATAGCACTGATGGCAGTTTACATCGACTTATTTGCCATTAGTTGATTAGTTTCTATCTATATAAGTTCATGGCCACAAGGACTGAGTCTCTTCCACTTGCTTTTGCTCCCCAGTTCCTTGTACTACAATATTTGGTGGAATATATAAATATGATAATATTAAAATTGATAATATTTGATGATGATTAATAGTAAACAGCACTAAGGTGATAAAATTCTGCTAATAATAACTAAACAAGGCAAGACATAATGTCTAATGTCTCCATTACAAAAACCATTACTGAATTGAACATTAACAACTGCTAAATCAAAAGATTTGTTTGTTTCTGAAGAGACTTTAGAATTAATTTCTAATATATTATCTTCACTTTACAAATGACAGAAACTGAAGTTTACAAATACTAAGAGACATACCACATTTCCTTTCACCTACAATGTAGATATGGTATTGGTGGATGAGCAGATTAAGCAAGATAATATATGCTGCTAATGCATCTGGCAAAATCCTCAGAAAACTGTATGTCTTCAATAAATTCTTCTTAGATTTCAACTTGACCAAGACTACTATCTCCAGCTCACAGACTGAAAGCAAATTTCATTTACCCACCTCACAGATTGCTACTATCCACTACCATATTGTATGTTTACATTTTTATGAAAAAAATTCCGTTATCCACAAAACATGACATTAAATATCCTATCCATGCAATCTCTATTTAAATACAATCCAGTTAACTACAACCTATGTTTCATATTTAATCAAAGAGTATTTACTACGGGTCTCCCTAATACCCAGCAATGTGCTAGGAGCTGGCCATACATACATAAGGCACAAAGGGAAAAACAGTAAGAAAGGATTGTAAAATATGTTAAGCATGGTGCTATATTAAAAGGGAAAAGTATGACAGGAACCTACCCAATTTTGAGGAGTCAGTGGGGCTTTGTTGGAGGCATATCTCAGCTAACACCCACAGGACTACTGAGTTGGCCAGGTAAGGAAAGAGGCACGCAGGCATTGCAAGCAGAATGAAGAAAAACAAAAGTACAAAGAAAAATACTATACAGAGACCTCCAAACTAAGTATTATGTTCAAGTTAAGGAGTAATAAAGAGACTTGAAGTAAGTAAATAGAAAGAGTTTGAATTGTACCTCCTATATTTGAACAAAAAGAGGAAGGTAGGTATTGACAGTTTTCAGCAGGTGAAGTAATTTGGACAGATTTTTGCCTTAGAGTTCTGAAGGAAAAACAGAAGGCCAGGATATCAGTTGGAAGGCGACTACAGTCTCTTGGAAAAAACTAATATAAATGAACTGGGACTATAAGAATATATAAATAACTATATAAACTGTTGGTCATTTTCATTATATCTAAAGCATTGTTATCATACAGGATCACAGAAGGCAGATTCCTAATTTGTATTTAAATAACACCTATTAAAGAAAAAGTATCTTGGAGTACGCTTTCCCAAGAATCCAAAATAAGACCAAATTCAATATTAAATTCTAGATGTGTCCTACAATGCCAACAGATCTAATGAGATGCCACCAGAAATGCCAACCACAACCACTAACCACAATCTCAGTCTCAGAGAAAAGCAGCTCAGCATGGGTGTGAGGAGGTTAGACGCACAGTGTGATACAGGATAGGGATGTCTACAAACTTTTTTGGTAAATAGCCAAATGAAATATTTATGCTCTGCAGGCAACTCATTTCTCTATCATAGCTTTTTTTTTGGAGGGGGGAGGGGCTTACCTATTTATTTATTTTTAGGAGAGGTACTGAGAATTGAACTCAGGACCTTGTGTATGCTAAGCATGCACTCTTACCTCTTGAGCTATATTCTACCTCTCGCTCTATCACAACTTGTAGCACAAAAGTGGTCATATTCTGCAAAGGCATTAGTGTTCCAATAAAACTATATTTACAAAAATAGCATGCCAGATTTGGTCCATGGTCATAGTTTGTTGATACCTCATATAAGACAGTAACATGTTTTTTTTTTTTGTTTAGTAACACAGAACATACTGATATTACAATAGCAATGAACAAGGTAATTACACACTCTAGTTCCTTGATTTTAAACACATTGCCCAATATCAAAGAACATATTTGATGTGTCTCATTAATGAGACAAATTGGATGTAGAAAAGTATTATACATATTTTTTAAAAAGCTGTAATAATACTTACTGTAGCACTGGTAACTCTGAAGTAATCATTGCTGTAAAGGTCTTTCCACTATGGAGCAAAAGAATCAAGTGCTGTACAACTCAAAACTTTGTAAAAAACCTCTACGGCAATCCTGTTAATTAAAAAAAAAAGAAAGAAAAAAATTATTTTTTTCAGCTTTACTGAGGTTTAATTGACAAAATTCTAAGATATTTACAATGTGATGATTTGACATACAGAGACACTGTGAAGGGCTTCCCCAACTGAGTTAATTAATATCACCTCACATACTTACTTTTTTTTGGTCCAAATATTTAAGTTCTACTCTCTTAGCAAATTCCAGTTATACAAAACAGTGATATTAACTACAGTCACTATATTACTCATCAGATCCACAGACCATATTAATTTATAACAAAGATCGTATGCTTTTACCAACCTCTCCCTACTTCCCCTACCACATGGCCCCTGGCAACCATTTTCTACTATTCTTTTTATGAATTCCTTTTTTTTTCTTTTTAAAGATTCCACGTATAAGTGATTCCATGTGATACCTGTCTTTCTCTGTCTGGCTCATTTCACTTAGCATAATGCCCTCCAGGTTAATTCATGTTGTCAAATAACAAGATTTCCGTTTTTTTTTTTTTAAGACTAAGTAATACTCCAATGTGTGTGTGCATGCAAATGTATCTGTGTACATACATACACACAAACAGGTGTAAGTGCACGCGTGCGCGCGCACACACACACACATCCAGGTTTTCTTTATTCATATGTTTGCAAACACTTAAGGTTGTGTCCAGACCTCGGTTACGGTGAATGATGCTGCTATGAACATGGATGGGAGTACATCTATCTCTTTGGCACAACAGTTCTTTTGGATATATACTCAGAAATAAGATTGCTATATAATATGGTAGTTTTATTTTTAATTATCTGAAGAACCTCCACAGTGTTTTCCATAGAGGCTGTACCAGTTTACATTTATACCAACAGTGCACAAGGGTTCTGTCTTGTCCACATCCTCAACCAAAATACGTATCTTATCTTTTGGGTCAAAGATATCCTAACACAGGTGTGAGATGATATCTCATTATGGCTCTGATATGCATTTCCCTGATGATTAGTGATGCTGAGTACCTTTCCATGTAGCTTTTGGTTATTTATGTATACTTTCTTTGGAAAAATGTCTATTTAGGTCTTTTGGAAAAGAAAATTATTTTAAAATAAAATGAATATGCCACAAAATATAGACTATAATCAATCTGTACTACCAGCAATCACATTCTTTGGTATTTACTCAAACGAACTGAAAAAGATGTTTCCAGCAGCTTTATTCAAAACTGTCACACAGGAAAGAAATGTCCTTTAGGATGTGAACAGATAAATTGTGGTACATGCAGACAATGTAATATTATTTAGCACTTAAGAAATAAGCTATCGAAGAGCTCATACCAATCCTTCTCAAACTCTTCCAAAAGACTGAAGAGGAGAGAACACTCCTAAACTCATTCATGAAGTCACTATCACCCTGATACCAAAGCCAGACAAAGATACTACCAAAAAAGAAAGCTATAGGCCAGTATCGTTGATGAATACAGATGCAAAAATCCTCAACAAAATATTAGCAAACAATCCAACATCACATAAAAAAGATCATACACCATGATCAAGCTGGATTCATCCCAGAGACACAAGGATGGTTCAACATACACAAATCAATGTGATACATCACATCAACAAGAGAAAGGACAAAAATCACATGATCGTCTCAACAGATGCAGAAAAAGCAACTGATAAAATTCAACACCCATTTATGATAAAAACTCTTACCAAAGTGGGTATAGAGGGAACATATCTCAACATAATAAAAGCTATTTATGACAAACCTACAGCCAGCATAATATTCAACAGTGAAAAGCTGGAAGTCTTCTCCCTAAAATCTGGAACAAGACAAGGATGTCCACTCTCACCACTTCTATTTAATATAGTATTGGAAGTCCTAGCCATAGCAATCAGACAAGAGAAAGAAATAAAAGGTATCTAAATTGGAAGAGAAGAGGTAAAATTATCATTACATGTGGATGACATGATACTATATATATAGAAAACCCTAAAGCTTCCACACAAAAACTACTAGAGCTGATAAAAGGATTTGGCAAGGTAGCAGGATATAAGATTAATGTACAGAAATCAGTGGCATTTCTTTACACTAACAATGAAATATTAGAAAATGAAGGTAAAGAGACAATCTTTTTCAAAATTGCACCCAAAAAAGGAAACACTTAGGAATAAATCTGACCAACAAAGTGAAAGACTTATATGTGGAGAACGACAAAACACTGATTAAGGAAATTAAAGATGACTTTAAGAAATGGAAAGATATCCCATGTTCTTGGATTGGAAGTATTAATATTGTTAAAATGGCCACACTACCCAAAGCAATCTACAGATTTAATGAGATCCTTATCAAATTACCCAGGACATTTTTCACAGAATTAGAACAAATAATCCTCAAATTTATATGGAATCACACAAGACCCAGAATTGCCAAGGCATTACTGAAGAAAAAGAACCAAGCTGGAGGAATAACCCTCCCAGACTTCAGACAATACTACAGAGCTACAGTCATCAAAACAGCGTGGTATTGGTAAAAAAAAAAAAAACAGACATAGGGATCAATGGAACAGAACAGAGCCCAGAAATAAATCCACAAACTTAAACATAAGATAAGACACTATAAAGCTCCTGGAAGAAAACATAGGCAAAACTTCTCTGATATAAATCTCAACAATTTTCTCCTAGGGCAATCTACCCAAGTAATAGAAATAAAAGCAAAAATAAACAAATAGGATCTAATCAAACTAAGAAGTTTTCACACAGCAAAAGAAACCATAAGCAAAACAAAAAGACAACCTAAGGAATGGGAGAAGATTATTGCAAAAGATGAGACTGATAAGGGCTTAATTTCCAGAATATATAAACAGTTTATACAATGTCATAAGAAAAAAACAAATAACCCAATCCAAAAGTGGGCAGAAGACCTAAACAAGCAATTCTCCAATGAAGACATACAAAGTGCCAATGGACACATGAAAAAATGCTCAATAATCACTAATTATTAGAGAAATGCAAATCAAAACTACAATGAGGTATCACCTCACACCAGTCATAATGGCCATCATTCAAAAAGTCCATGCACAATAAATGGTGGAGAGGGTGTGGAGAAAAGGGAACCCTCCTACACTGTTGGTAGGAATGTAGTTTGGTGCAGCCATTGTGGAAAACAGAATGGAGATTCCTCAGAAGACTGAAAACAGACTTACCATATGATCCATCAATCCCACTCCTGGGCATATATCCAGAGGGAACCTTAATTCAGAAAGATACATGCACCCAAAGTTCAGAGCAGCACTATTTACAATAGCCAAGACATGGAAACAACATAAATGTTCATCAACAGATGACTGGAAAAAGAAGTTGTGGTATATTTATACAATGGACTACTACTCAGTCATAAAAATAATAAAATGCCATTTACAGTAACATGGATGGACCTGGAGAATGTCATTCTAAGTGAAGTAAGCTAGAAAGAGAAAGAAAAATACCGAATGATATCACTTATATGTGGAATCTTAAAAAATAGACAAACTTACATTCACAAAACAGAAACAGACTCACAGACATAGAAAACAAGTATGGTTACTGGGAGGGGAAAACGGTGAGCAGGGATAAACTGGGAGTTCGAGATTTGCAGACACTAACTACCATATATAAAATAGATAAATGACAAGTTTATACTGTATAGCACAGGGAACTATATTCAATATCTTGTAGCAACTTATGATTAAAAAGAATATGAAAACAAATATACGTATGTTCCTATATGTTTGAACTATTGTGCTGTACACCAGAAACTGACACAACATTGTAAATTGACTATACTTCAATAAAAAATAATTAAAAAAAAAAAAAAGGAATGAGCTATCAAGCCAGGAAAAGACATGCAGAAAGCTCAAAGGCATATTATTAACTGAAAGTAGCAAATGTGAAATCACTACATAATATATGATTTTGTTTTTGTTTTGGGGGTTTTAAAAATTCTTTTAAACTCTTTTTTATTGAAGTATAGTCAGTGTACAATGCTTAGTCAATTGCTGGTGTACAGCATGTTTCAGTAACACACCCATACATACATATATTCCTTTTCAGTATAGGTTACTATAAGATACTGAATATAGTTCCCTGTGCTATACAGTATAAACTTGTGGTTTATGTATTTTATATATAGTAGTTAGTATCTGCAAATCTCAAACTCTCAATTTATCCCTTCCCACCCCCTTTCAACCCTGGTAACCGTAAGTTCATTCTCTATGTCTGTAAGTTTATTTCTGTTTTGTAAATAAGTTCATTTGTGTCCTTTTCTGTTTCAGATTTCACATATGAGTGATATCATATGGTATTTTTCTTTTTCTGGCTTACTTCACTTAGAATGATGATCTCCAGGTCCATCCACATTGCTGCCAATGGCATTATTTCATTCTTTTTTATGTCTAAGCATTATTCCATTGTGTGTGTGTGTGTGTGTGTGTGTGTTCTGTTGATGGACATTTAGGTTGTTTTCATGTCTTGGCTATTGTAAATAGTGCTGCTGTGGATGTTGGGGTGCATGTGTCTTTTCAAATTATAGTTTTCTCCAGATATATGCCCAGGAGTGGGATTGATGGATTATAAGGTAAGCCTGTTTCTAGTTTTTTAAGGAACCTCCATACTGCCCTCCATAGTGGTTATACCAATTTACATTCCCACCAACAGTGTAGGAGGGTTCCCTTTTCTCCACAGCCTCTACAACATTTACTGTTTGTGGACTTTTGAATGATGGTCACTCTGACTGGTGTGAGGTGATACCTCACTGTAGTTTTGACTTGCATTTCTCTAATAATTAGCATTGTTGAGCACCTTTTCATATGCTTGCTGGCCATCTGAATGTCTTCTTTGGATAAATGTCTGTTTAGGTCTTCTGCCCATTTTTTGATTGGGTTGCTTTTTTTTTTTAATATTAAGCTGTATGAGCTATGTGCCTATTTTGGAAATTAGTCCCTTATTGCTTACATCATTTGCAAATATTTTCTCCCATTCTATAGGTTGTCTTTCCATTTTGTTGATGGTATCCTTAGCTATGCAAAAGTTTTTAAGATTAATTAGGTCCCATTTGTTTATTTTTGCTTTTATTTACATTACTCTACGAGCTGGTTCAAAAAAAATATTGCTGCAATTTATGTCAAAGAGTGCTCTGCCTATGTTTTCCTCTAGGAGTTTTATAGTATCTTGTCTTACATTTAGGTCTTTAATCCATTTTGAGTTTATTTTTGTATATGGTATTAGAGAATCATACTATACAATTTTATCATAAATACATGGCATTCTGGAAAAGGCAAAACTATGAAGACAGTAAAAATATCAGTGATTGCCAGAAGTTATAGGGTAGAAGAGATGAATATACATGCACAGAGAATTTGTAGGGCACTGAAGCTATTTTGTGTGATATTATAATGGTGGGAACATCTAACTGTACATTTATCAAAACCCTTAAAATGCGTAACACAAAGGGTGAATTCTAAAGTAAACTATGAATGCTGGGTGATAATGACATGTCAACAGTAGGTTCACTGACTGTAACAGATGTACCACTCTGATGTGAGATGTTAATAGTGGGAAAGGTTAATGTACGTGGGAACAGGGATTATAGAGGGAATCTCTCTACCTTCTGTTCAATTCTGCTATTAACCTAAAACTTGTCTAAAAAAAAAAAAGTTTATTAAAAGAGAAAAAAAGTAGCAGGGGAAGTGGGACGAAAGAAAGCACCCAAGACAGGCCATGACACAGTACCTAACAGAGTATAACATGGGTATAACTAGAAATCCAGAAGGAAAGAGAAAGTTCAGGGCAAAATAAAGATATGAAGAGTCAGCAGAGGAGAACATTCTAGATATAACAATACATTAAAACACAGATGGAGGATCAGAAAATTCTCAAAAATACAAATATTGCTAAAAGCCAAGAGAATTCAAAAGGAAGATAAATATAATTCCTCACATAACAGAAAAACAATTATATCAGACTTTTTGTTAGAAACTATGTAAGCTGAAAGACAACTGAATAACACTGTTTGAAAGGGGAGAGGAAAAAATTATGAATCTTGAATTATGAATCATTCAAAAATGAAAGAAAGGAATATTGTCATGGAAAATGGAGGATTAGGAAACTCCAAGAATCAGGAACTCCACTGAAGCAACTCTTAGCTTGGCAAAAAATGACAAAAGTCATCCTTTATGAACATCTAGAATGTAATAAAAACTTACAAAATAGAGAAGATTGCCTAACAGAGACCACTATATTTGATAAAAAGTACTGTAGCATTTTTGCTTACCTGTATACCATCTCCTCTCCCCCAGCTCAATGGTATCCAAAAGGAGAGCAGACCAAGTTACTAGTGCAGCATGCTGGGGCTTCCCAAGTGTTACCTTCAAAGTGATTTAAACACATACAAGTAGCTGCATGGGGCAAAAGACAGTGGATGGTGCAAGAATCAGACCATCTAAAAATCTTCGAAACAAAAAGGCTAAGGAGGAAGGTGTCTAGGGGAACTGGGCTTTAGGGCTATCTTATATACCAGGAAATAAAGAATGCTACACAAATGCCCAGGGCTGGCTGAATTCTCAGAGAAGAACTGAGAGAAGCATAGGTTTACAACCCTAGCTGAACTTTGCTGTCTGTGTAAGCAAAAGATGAAGACTAAGGCAGAGCTACAGGTAACCTGGTTAACCTTTGAAGAAGTCTATTAGCTAACAGACAATCTATAAACACCAAAAGATTACTTTTTTCCTTTCGACTCACGTTGGCTAAGGAAATCTGTAACATCACTGCTAAACACCAAGATAACAAAATTTCAGTAACCACCCATGACAAAGAGAACAGTCCTTGCAAAAACACTTTAGAAAAGAGATAACTGCAGCCCTCAAGAGACAACAGTAAACCATGAGGAGAAGAGAATCTAGTGTCCCAAGTAATGGAACTGTAATATTCAAAATGTCCCGTTTTCAACAACAACAAAAAATCAAAAGGCATACAAAGAAATATGAAAGTAAGGCACATTAAACAAAAAAAGAAAAGAACAGTAAAGAAAAGAGAAAAGGAAAGAATAGAAAAGGAAAGAAAAGAGAAGAAATCCTCTCCCAGTAAACCCAGATATCAGTTAGACTTCCAAAGGTAAATAATGAGAAAGAGGTAGAAAGGGGTGGAATATCTGAAGAGATAAAGGCAGAAAACTTTCCAATTTTCAACTGAATATAGAAATTTACAAAGAAGGTAAAAGACTCCAAGTAGGGGAAACCCAAGAGAGTCACACAAATACAAACTAGAGTTGACTCATGAAACAATGCCACAGTCAGGCATGTCAACCCCCTGAAGTCAAAAATCCCCATATAACTTTATAGTCAGCTCTCCGTATCCATGATTCACATTAATGGATTCAACCAACCGTGAATTGTGTAGTACTTTAGTATTTACTGAAACACAACTGTATATAAGTAGACAGGTACAGTTCAAACTTGCGTGATTCAAGTGTCAAGGGTACAAATTTTAAAATCCAAAGGTAATGAAAGAATTTTGAAGGAAACATGAAAATACAAACAAACAACCTCCTCATATTCAAGCAATCCACAGAATCCACAGTAAGACTAACTGTGGATTTAATTTAATGTAATTCTCATTAAATATCATGGAAGCCAGAAGGTAGCAGAATGACGTATTTAAAATGCTGAAAGAAAACTGTCAAACAAGAATTCCATACCCAGCAAACTATCATTCAAAAATGGAGAGAAATTAAGACATAGCTAGAAAAACAAAAATTAATTTGCCTCTAGACTTGCCTTGCCATAAAAGAGATGCTAAAGAACAATCTTCGTACAGAAATAAAGGAACAATGAACAATAACTTGAAGCCATAGGAAAAAAGAGAACACTGGGAAAACTAACTACTCATGTAAATACAGATGCCAGTATTATTTTATTTTGGGTTTATAATTTCTAATTTTGTTTCCTATATGATTTAAAAGAAAAAATAGCATTTATACACCCATGTTAATGATACAAAACATATAAAGAGCTAATTTATTTTTAATTCATATGTATATAATTTTTAATTCATATGTATAGTTGATTTAAACATTGTCTTTGTTCCAAGTGCACAGCCAAGGGATTCAGTTTTTAGATATCATTTTTCAGATTACTTTCCATTATTGGTTATTACAAGGTGTTGAATATAATTCCCTGTGCTGTACATTAAATCTTGCTGCTTACCTATTTTATGTGTGGTAGTTTGTACCTGTTAATCCCATACTCCTAATTTGTCCTGTTTTCCCTCCCTCTCCCCTTTGATAACCATAAATTTGTTTTCTATGTCTGTGAGTCTGTTTTTGTTTTGTAAATAAGTTCATTGGTGTTATTTTTTAGATTCCACATATAAGTGATAACATATAGTATGTCTTTCTCTGCCTGATTGACTTCAGCTGGTATGATATTCTCTAGGCCCATCTATGTTCCTGCAAATGAAATATTTCATTCTTTTTATGGCTGAGTAATATTCCAGTGTGTGTGTTTATCTTCTTTATCTATTCATTTATTGGTGAATCCTGTCTTGGCTATTGTAAATAACACTATGAACACTGGGGTACGTATGTATTTTCCAGTTAAGAGTTTCATTATTTTAGATATATACACAGGACTAGGATTCCCAGATCATTTGTAGCTCTATTTTTAGTCTTTTAAGGAATCTCCATACTGTTTTCCATAGTGGTTACACCAACTTACATTCACGACAGTGTAGGAAGGTTCCCTATTCTCCACACCCTCTCCAGCATTTTTTATTTCTAGACTTTTTGATGACAACCATTGTGACCAGTGTGAGGTGATACCTCATTGTGGTTTTGAGTTACATTTCTCTAATAATTAACAATGTTGTGCATCTTTTCATGTGTCTCTTGGCCATCTGTATGTCTTCTTTGGGAAAATGCCTCTTCAGGTCTTCTGCCGTTTTTTGATTAGGTTGTTTGCTTTTTTCAATATTGAGTTGTATGAGCTGTTTGTATATTGTCAGGGACTGCCAGTCACATCACTTGCAAATATTTTCACCCATTTCGCAGGCTGTCATTTCATTTTGTTGATGATTTCCTTTGCTATGCAAAAGCATGTAAGTTTGATTAGGTCCCATGTGCTTATCTGTCCTTTTATATCTTTTGCCTTGGGAGACTGATCTAAGAAAATATTGCTACAACTCATGTCAGAAAATGTTTTGCCCATGTTCTCATCTAGGAGTTTTATGGTATCATGTCTTATATTTGGGTCTTTAAACCATTGATTCTGTTTTTGTATGTGGTTTGAGGGAGTGTTCTAATTTCACTGATTTACATGTAGCTGTCCAGCCTTCTCAACATCATTTCTTGAAGAGATTATCTTCTCTCCTCTGTTGTAGATTAACTGACCATAGGTATGCGGGTTTATTTCTGGGCTCTCTCTGTGTCTGTTTTTGTGCCAATACCACATTGAATTCATTACTGCAGCTTCGTAGTACTGTCTGAAGTCTGGAAGGGTAATGCCTCAACAAAGGAAAAAGCTTTGTTCTTTTTCCTCAGGATTGCTTTGGCAATTCTGGGTCTTTTGTGGTTCCATATAAATTTTAGGACTATTTGTTCTAGTCCTGTGAAAAACTATCATGGGTATTTTGATATGGATTGCAATAAATCCATAGATTTCTTTGGGTAGTATGGCCACTTTAAGAGTATTAATACTTCCAATCCAAGAGTATGGAGAATCTATTTCTTTGAATCAAAAGATATAATTTATAATGATGATATGAGAGGAATGAAGACAAAAGAAAAATTTACAAGTTATTACAGGTATACCTCATTTTATTGTTCTTTGCTTTACTGTGCTTTGAAGATATTGTGCTTTTTACAAATTTAAAGTTTTGTGGTAACCCTGCTAGTCTATCACTGGCATTCTTCTAACAATTAATTGCTCACATCACGTCTCTAGGTCATATTTTGATAATTCTCACATATTTCAAACTTTCCATTATTATTATTATATGTGTTATGGTGATTTGTGATCAGTCATCTCTGACATTATTATTGTAACTGTTCTGGGGTGCCAATAACCATACCCACGTAAGACAGCGAACATAACTGATAAATGTTGTCTGTTCTCTGACTACACCACTCAACAGCTACTCCCCTGTCTCTCTCCCTCTCTGTGGGCCTCCCTATTCCTTGAGACACAACAGTATTGAAATTAGGCCAATTAATAAACTTACAATGGCTGCTAAGTGTTCAAATCAACAAAAAAATTGTACTGGTACAGCCACTATGGAAAACAGTATGGAGGTTTCTTAAAAAACTAAAACCAGTTACCATAAAGTCTGGCAATCCCACTCCTGGGAATATACCTGGAAAAGAATATAACTCTAATTCAAAAAGATACACGCACCCCAGTGTTCATAGCAGCATTAGTTACAATGGCCAAGACATGGAAATGATCTAAGTGCCCATCAACAGATGAATGGATAAAGAAGATGTGATACATGCACAAACACACACAATGGAATATTATCCAGCCATAAAAAGAATGAAATATTGCCATTTGCAGCAAGATGGATGGACCAAGAGAATATTATACTATGTGAAGCCAGACAGAGAAATATTATATAATATCACTTACATGTGAAATGTAAAAAATAATACAAATGAATTACTTACAGGATAGAAACAGACTCACAGGGCTGTTTACCAAAGGGGAAAAGGAGTGGGGGAGGGGTAAATTAGGAGTATGGGATTAACAGATACACATTATTATATATAAAAAAGATAAGCAACAAAGACTTATTGTATGGCACAGGGAACTATATTCAATATCTTATAATAACCTATAATACAAAATAATCTGAAAATCTCTCTCTCTCTGTGTGTGTGTGTGTGTGTGTGTATATATATATCTGAATCACTTTGCTATACACCTGAAACTAACACAATATTGTAAATCAACTATACTTCAACAAAAAAAAGCTAAGGCATGGAAACGACCTAAGTGTCTAACCATCAAAAATGTAGTGTGTGTATATGACAGAATATTATTCAGCCATAAGAAGGGAAATCTTCTCATTTGCAACAACTGAACAAATGAGAATGAATGGACTTTGGGGGCATTATGCTAAATGTAACAAGCCAGAGAGAGAAAGAGTTAAGACGAATACCTATGATCTCACTCATATGTGGAAACTAAAAACAAACAAACATACAAAACTGAATTCATAGATACAGGAACTAATTGATGATTGCCAGCGGTGGGTTGGGGGATGGGCAAAATGGGTAAAGGTGGTCAAAAGGTACAAATTTTCAATTATAAAATAAATAAGTCAAGGGACATAATGTACGACATGGTGACTATAGTTAATAATGCTGTATACCTGAAAGTTGCTAATAGAGTAGATCTTAAAAGTTCTCACTACAAGAAAAAAATTGTATAATTATGTATGGTGACAGATGTTAACTAGACTTATTGTGATGATTCTGCAATATGATAAATAGCAAATCATTATGTTATATACTTGAAACTAATATAATGTTACATGCCAATTATATCTTAATTTAAAATAAATAAATACAGTTATGTGTAACCCCAGGCAACTTAAGAAAAAAAGAATTGTACATCTCTCACTTTCCATCAAAAGCTAGACATGATTAAATTTAGTGAGGAAAGTATGTCAAAAGCCAAGAGAGATCAAAAGCTAGACTTCTTGCACCAAGCAGTTAGCCAAGTTGTGAATGCAAAGCTCTTGAAGAAAACTGAAAATGCTACTCCAGTGAACATACGAACAATAAGAAAGCAAAACAGCTTAACTGTTAATATAGAGAAAGTTTTACTGACCTGAATAAAAGATCAAACCAGTCACAGCATCCCCTTAAGCTAAAATCTAATCCAGAGCAATGCCCTAATTCTCAATTCTATGAAAGCTAAGTGAGAAAGCTGCAGAAGCACAGTTTGAAGCTAGCAGAGGGTGGTTCATAAGGCCTAAGAAGCTGTCTCCATAACATAAAAGTGTAAGGTAAAGCAGCAAGTGCTGATGTAAAGCTACAGCATATTATCCAGAAGATCTAGCTAAGATAATTAATGAAGGTGCCTACACTAAACAAAAGATTTTCAATGTACACAAAACAGCACTGTATTGGAAAAAGATGCTATCTAGGACTTCCGTAGCTAGACAGGAGAAGCCTATGCCTGGCTTCAAAGCTTCAAAGGACAGGCAGACTTTCTTAATAGAAGCTAATGAAGCTGGTGAGTTAAACTAAACCCAGTGCTCATTTACAATTCTCAAAATCCTAGGGCCCTTAAGAATTATGCTAAACCCTCTCTGCTTGTGCTCTAGAAATGGAACAATGAATCCTGGATGACGGCACATCTGTTTATAACATGGTTTAGTGAATATTTTAAGCCCACTGATGAGACCTACTGTTCAGAAAAAAAGGATTCCTTTCAAAGTATTACTGCTCATTGACAATGCACCTGGTCACCCAAGAGCTCTGACAAAGATGCACAGTGAGATTTACTCTGTTTTCGCACCTGATGACACAGCATCCATCCTACAGCCCGTAGGAAGGTCATTTCAATTTTCAACTTTTTTAAAAAACATCTCATAAGGCTGTAGCTGCCATGCTGATGCATCCGGGCAGTTAGTCGAAAACCTGGAAAGGATTCACCGTTCTAGATGTGAATAATGACATTCATGATTCATAGTAGGAAGAAAAATATCAACATGAACGGCAGTTTGCAAGAAGTTGATTCCAACCCTCACGGACGTCTTTGTGGGGTTCAAGTCTTACAACAGATGAAAGAACAGCAAGCATAGTGAAACAGCAACAGAATTAGAATTAGAAGTGGAGTCTGAATATGCGACTGCACTGCTGCAAATCTCATGATAAAAACTTTAATAGATGAGGAGTGGCTTCTTATGGATAAGCAACGAAAGCAGTTTCTTGAGATGGAATCTATTGGTGAAGATGCTGAGAAGCATCTTGAAATGATAACAAAGAATTTAGAATATTACGAAATTTAATTGATAAAGCAGTGGCAGGGTTTGAGAGGACTAATTTCAATATTGAAAGAAGTTCTGTTGTGGGTAAAATGCTATCAAACAGCACTGCATGCTACAGAGAAATCGTTCATGAAAGGAAGAGTGCACCAATGTGGCAAACATTATTGTTGTCTTATTTTAAGAAATTGCCTTCCCAGCCTTCAGCAACCACCACCACCCTGATCATTCAGCAACCATCAACACTGAGGTATGACCTTTCTCCAGCAAAAAGATTACAATTCACTGAAGAATCAAATGATGGTTAGCATATTTTAGCAATAAAGTATTTTTATGTATGTATATAAAGGTATGTACATCATTTTAAAGACATAATGCTATTGAATATATACCTACAATATAGTTTAAATATAATTTTTATATGCACTAGAAAACTGAAAAAGTTGACTCAATTAATTGTGATATTTGCTCTAATGCCACAGCCTAGAACCAAACCCATAATATATCTGAGATATTCCTGTATATATAAATAAAAAGCTAAGTTACTATCAATTCAAACTAGATTGGTATAAACGTTAAGATGTGAGTGATCACCAGGATAATTACAAAGAAAATGAAAATGGTACACTAGAAGATCAAACAAAAAGAAAGGCAGTGATGGAGGAACTGAGCAACAAAGATATGAAGACAAACAGAAGAAAAGTAGCCATTTTGGCAAAAGTCCTTCATGATCAGCAATCACCTTAAATATAAACGTATTAAACTAACCAGTTAAGAGATAGATTGGCACAATGGATTTTTTTAATGATCCAATTATATGCTATCTACGAGAAATTTATTTTAAATTTAATTACACAAAGCGGCTGAAAATAAGAAGATGCAAAAAGATATTCTATGCAAACAATGAACAAAAGAAATCTGGAGTGACTATGCTAATATCAGACAAAATAAATTTTATGTCAAACTTACTATGAGAGATGAAGAGAAACATAATATATTGGGTAAAAATGGCCAATTCATCAGGAAGATGTAACAATCAAAAAGATATATATCCCAAACAGCAGAGTCCCAAAATACATGAAGGAAACACTAACAGAACTGAATGTAAAAACAGACATTGCTATAGTAACAGTGGGTGGTTTTAATACACCAATTTTAATAAAACACAAGATTTAGACAGAAGATCAATAAGGAAACAAAGGACTTGAAGAACTCCATAAACCAAATAAACCTAACAGACATATATGGACCATTCTACCCAATAACAAAATACACATTATTCACAAGTGCACATATATTCTGCAGGATAGCTGATTAGGTACAAAAAAGTCTCAATAACATTTAAAAGACTGAAATCACAGAAACCGTCTTCTTTGAGCACAATCAAAAGCAAGCAGAAATCAATACAGGAAGGAAACTGGAAAATTCACAAATATGTGGAAATGAAACAACACACTCTCAAATTACCAATGAGCCAAAGAAGAAACCACAAGAGAAATTAAAACACTTTGAGGTCAGTTAAAACAAAAATACTATATACCAAAATGTATGAGAAGGAGCAATAACAGAGCCCAGAAGGAAATACAGCTGTAAACGTCTACATTAAAAGAAAAAAAATCAATTCAGTAACCTAACTCTATATTTTAATGAGAAAAAGAAGAGCAAAGTAAACCTAAAGGCAGGAAAAGTAAGGAAATAATAAAAATTAATGCAGAAGTAAACGAGAGACCAGAGAAATAACAGAACTAATGAGACCAAAAATTGCTTTTTTTTTTTAACATCAACAGTATTGACAAACTTTTAGATGCACTCAGCAAGTAAGAAAAACAGAAGATGCAAATAATTAACAACACAAATGAAGGTAGGAATATTGCTATCAACTTTACAGAAATAAAAAGATTGTAAGAGTCTAGGACAGACAATTATATGCCAATAAATTATATAACCTGTATTAAGTGGCTCAAGCAAAAATAAAAAATTAGAATAGACCTATATCACATTCAAAGAGATTGAACCACTTATCAATATCTCCTAACAAAAAAGTCCACAACCAGATGGCTTCACTGGTGAATTCTATAAGCAATTTAAAGACCAATAACTCCAATAAAGAAATAACACCAATCTTTCTCAAATTCTTCCTCAAAGTATATAAGGAAGAAAGACATCCTAACTCAATCTATGAGGCCAGCATTTCTTTTATACACAAGCCAAAGACACCACAAAATAACTACAGACCAATTTTCCTTATAAATATAGATGCAAAAATCCTCCAAAAAACCCCCTAGCAAACAGAATGAACTACACATCAAATGTAATATATACCATGGGCAAGTCGGATTTACCCAGGAATGCCAGAGTGGTTCAAAATTAGAAAGATCAATAGATGGAATAAATACATTATTAGAAACAAGGAAAAAAGAACCACATAACCATCTCAAATTACAAGAAAAAGCACTTGAGAAAATCTCAAGAGACACCAAAGAGCCAAAACACTCTTTCATGACAAAAACATTCAAAGAACTAGGAACAGAAAGGAAGTTTCTTAATATGAAAAAAGGTATTTATGAGAAAAACACAAGTAACTTCATACTCAATGTTGAATGACTAAAATAAAAGCTTTCCTCCTAAAATCAGGAAGAAGTCAAGAATGTCCATGTTCAGCTTTCAATAAAGTTCTGTATGTTCAAATAGAACAATTAGGTGAGAAACAGATATAAATTGCATCCAAACAGAAAAAGTAAAACTATATCTATTCACAGATGACATAATACCCCATATACAGAAAATCTCAAAGAATCAACAACAACCAAATACTAGGAGAAAAAAGTTGCAGCTGCAAGATAACATACAAAAATTGTGTTTCTTTTTTAGAACTAATAAGTAAGTTTAACAATGTTAGGGTACAAACCCAACACACAAAAATTGGCTTTTTTTTGTACAGTACAATAAACGAAACAAAAAGGAAATAAAGGAAAAAATTCCACTTACAACTACATCAGAATGAATCCTAAAAAATAAACTTAACCAAGGTGAAAAATTTGTTCATGGATCGAAAGATTTAATATTGTAATAATGTCAATATTATCCAAAATGATCTACAGATTCAATATAATCACCGTCAAAATACCAATTACTTTTTATAGAAATACAAAATTCTGTCCAAAATTCTTATGGAATCTCAAGAAAAGGACCTTTAAAAGCCAAAACAATCTTGGGGGGGGGGAAAAGGACCAAAGTTAAATGTCTTATACTTCTTGAGTTCAAAATTTACCACAGTGACAGCAATGAACAGCGTAAAGACACATACACACGCCAATGGAAAAGAAATAAACTCTCATATATATGGTCAAATGAATTTTGGCAAGGGAGTCGAGACAATGCACTGGGAGAAAGACTGTCTTTTCAAAAACAGTGGTGCTGGGGAAAGTGGATACTCACATATAAAAGAATGAAGTTGAATCCAGACCTTACAATATATACAAAAATTAACTGAAAATGAGTCAAACATCTAAATGTAAGGGCTAAAACTATAAAACTCTTTGAAGAAAACAGGGGCAAAAGCTTTATGACATTAGATTTGGCAATGAGTTCTTGGATATAACACCAAAAGTACAGGCAACAACAACAAAAAGTTGGACTTAATCACAATACAAAACTTCTGCATCAAAGGACATTATCAGCAAAATCAAAGGACATCCAAGGAATGGGAGAAAATACCTGCAAATCATATAGCTGATAAAAGTCTAGTATCCAGAATATATAGCTGACCCTTGAATAACACAAGGGATAGGAGTTTCAACACTCCACACAGCTGAAAATCCACACATAACTTTACAGGTGTCCCTCCATATCCACAGTTCTGCAGCTGCATATTCAACCAACTCTGAATCTTGTAGTACTACAGTACGTATCTATTGAAAAAAAAATCCATGTATAAGTAGACCCACATAGTTCAAACCCATGTTGTCCAAGGGCCAACTGTAATTTCTTAACAATCCAACAAGACAAAAAATTCTAATTAAAAAATGGTCAAAGGACTCAAATAGATTCTCCAAAAAAGATACATTACTGGCCAAGAAACACATAATTGAGGCTCAACATCATTAGAGAAATGCAAATGAAAACCACAACCCGATCATTTTGCAAACCCACTAGGATGGCTATAATCACAAAATGGAAGGTTAACAAATGTGAGAAAAATCTTTGTCATCTTGGGTTAGGTAATGAATTCTTACAAATAACACCAAAAGCATCATTCATAAATAGCAAACAAACAAAAAAAAGGGATTAACTGGACTTCATCTTTTTTCTCCACAAAAGGCACTGTTAAGAGATTGAAAAAAAAACAAATCATATGCTGAGAGAAAATACTTGCAAATCACATATCTGACAAAGAACTTGTGGGAAGAAAATATCAAAAAAAAAAAAAAAAAAAAAAAGACCTCTCAAAACTCAAATATAAGAAAGAAAACAGTTCCCTGTTTTGAAATGGGTGGAAGATTTGAACAGATACTTCACTAATAAAAAGGTGACAAATACCCTAATTGATGCTCTTTCCCATTAGGGAAATGGAAATTAGAATCACAATGAAATTCTACTACATACATATTAGAATGACTAAAATTAAAAAGACCATTTCAAGTGTTGCTGAGGAGTCAGAACAACTGGAAACCTTATACACATCTGAAGGGATCTGCAAAATAGCACAATCCCTTTGATAAACAGTTTGGCAATTACTTTAAAAGTTAACCAACACTAATCATATGACTAACTGAGCAATGTCTTTCCTAAGTATCCAAGTGAAAAAAAGCTTATATTCTTGCAAAAACACGTACTCAAATGTTTATAGCAGCTTCATTCATAATTGCCAAAAACTGGAAACATCCCCCATAATGTCTTAATTGAATGACTGAATAAAACCATGGCAAATCTACAAAACGCAATAATTCTCAACAGTTAAAAGCAATGGACTATTGATATATACCACAACACTGATGAATCTCAAGTACACAGACTACATACTTACTGTAGAATTCCATTTATGAGATATTTTGGAAAACTACAGAGACAAAGAACAGATCAACGGTTGTTAGAGGTTGGGAGAAAGACAAAGAACAGATCAATGGTTGTTAGAGGTTGGGAGAAAAGATTCACCACAAAGAGACAGCATATTAGAATTCTGGGGGTGAACAACGTATGGAAACTAAAACTTTTCCTTTAAATCAATCAGAATCTTTTGCAGAAATTACTGAGCTAACTCTCAAATAAATATGGAAATAAAAAGGAACTGAAATAACTAAAACAATTTTGAAAAAGAAAAAATTCAAAAGACTTCCATTATCTGATTCCTATAAAAATGGGAACTTACACATTTATATAGGAAACACAAATATGGAATGCTTTACATAATATATGCAATTTGCATTTCTGACTCAGAAAAGCACTGTGGACATTCTACATCATTTCTTAATACTTATGTGTCATTAGTGTATTTAACCCATTCCTTAGTGAAAACTTAGCCTGTCTCTAATTTTTGACTGCTGTAAACAATGCTGTCATGTATCCTTCCTTAATCATACAAACATATTTGTAGCATATATTCCTTGTAATGAACATTTGTAATTCATTAATGCAATCTTTTACTAACCTCTAAAAATACTGTACTAATTACACTCCTTTTACTAGTAGATGCTGTATTAAATATAAAAACATAGTATATATTTAAACTTATCTAAACTAGTACAGTTTTAGTTTTACACCAGTACAACTTTAGAAGACAGAACACATCAGTTCACCCTTCCCACCTCTATCCCTTGTGATCTGAAAATAAAATTCACTGCCAGGTTTCTGGATCATACACCAAAATGTGTAATGATGGTTTCAGGATATGCGCAAAATTTTGAGAATTTCAGTACATAGATATTTCACTTAAGCAGAAGAATCTGGTGTACTCTTATTCTCTACCACCACCACCACCCCCTTTAATTGAGTCTTTTACTTTATTAAGCACAACCAACTCTGTTTTAGAAACCTGTACATTTTGCTCTGTGTACCCTCTACAGCTTTAAAAATATTTCCCTTGGTGGAGAAGGTATAAATAAATGATGGATACCAATCTTTCACTTAATATCATACCATCCCTTAATCTTTATTTCTGTTCTAATCATAGTTTTAAAAGCCTTGTTTGTATTCAGTATATTTTTCATAAGCCATTCTCACATTGTTCCTACAGTTCTAGCAATCTTATAATTCATCATTGGGCACATATCTAGCTATTCCTTTTTTAAAGGTAGTATTCCTTAAACTGGCATTGCTCTGTAACTTTACTTGCTTTTGCTCTTTTTCTTCTTTATTGAGAACATCCAACATTCATTAAGTAACTACTGAGTACTGCCTACATGCTAGGCATTGTGTTAACTTTCATTTTCAAGAATGAAAATTCTCCATTCTTCTGAGTTATATTGGTTTTGAAGACACTCTACCTAAAACAACATACATGTCTCTCTCTCACTCTGAAAGTTTTTCTAATATCTAGGGTACATTTCTCAACATCACCAATGTTGTATTCTAAGCTTACCCAATTAACTTCTTCTCAGGGCTCCTGACTATTCCATTTTTCCTATCAGTTCTCACACTCAAAATATAATGCAGAAGAGCCACTTCTGAGGGATTAAAAATGGCAAGAAAACTAGCATTAAAAAAAAAAAAAACAGGCACAAAATCAGTAAAGACACAGATGAACTTAAAAAATACCATTAATCAACAGGATATAATTGACATCTAAAAACTATTTCATCCAACATTCTCTTCAAGCTCACATGGAGCATTCATCAGGACAGATCACACTGTGGGCCATAAAACACTCCTTAACAAATTTGAAAGAGCAGAAATTACACAATGTATCTTCTCAGACTACAATGAAATTAAACTAGAAATCATTAACAGAAAAATAGCTGGAAAGCTCAAGACACGTGGAGATTAAACAACACAATTCTAAATAATACATAAGTCAAAGAAGAAAACTCAATAGAAATTTGAAAACATTTTCAACTAAATGAATATGAAAATACAACTTCTCAAAATTTATAGGATGCAGCAAAAGTTGTACTTAGAGTGAAATTTATAGCACTGACTACATAAATTAGAAAGGGGAAAAAAACCTAAAATCACCTAAGCTTCCATCTTAAGAAACTAGATAAACAGAGCAAATTAAATAAAAACTAAGCATTAGAAAAGAAATGATAAAAATTAAGAGCAAAAAAATCAAAGAAGATGAAAACCAGTCAATCAACAATGTGATTAAACGACTGAAACCAAAAGCTGGTTCTCTGAAAACATCAAAAAATTAATAAACCTCTAGCCATCTAACTAAGAAAAAAGGAAACAAATTACTAATAATCAGAAATGAAAGCAGAAATTTCCATACATAATCCCATGACATTAAAAGGATAATAAAAGAATAGTATGAACTATGTTCACAAATTTGATACAGATGAAATTAACCAATTCTTTGTAAGATACAACCTGCTAAGACTCACAAGGAGAAACTGACAACCTAAATAGGCCTATATCTATAAAACAAATTGAATCAAGAATTTAAAACCTACCAAGACAGAAAGCACCAGACCCAGGTGGGTTCACTAGTAAATTCTATTAAACATTTAAGGAAGAAATTACACCAATTCTCTACAATGTCTTTAAGAAGACAGAAGTAGAAGGAATATTTCCTACCTCATTTTATGAGGACAGTATTACCCTAACACCAAAACCACACAGAGACATTACAAGAAAACTACAGACCAGTATCTCCCACCAACACAGATATAAAAATCCTCAACAAAATAGCAAATCAAATTTTTTAAATATATGAAAAGAATTATGCACCACAGCCTAGCAGGATTTATGCAGGGTATGCAAGGCTAGTTAAAAATCTGATAATCAAATAATGTAACCTACCATATCAGGAGGCAAAGAAGTAAAACCACACGGTCATATCATAGATTCTGAATAAAGATTTGACAAAATTCAGCACCCATTCAGGATTTAAAAAAAAAAAAAAAAAAAAACCTCTCAGCAAACTAAAATAGAGGGGAGCTTCCTTAATTTGATAAAGAACATCTACAAAATTCCTACACCTAACAACATACGTAATGGTGAGAAACTAGAAGCTTTCCCTCTAAGAATAGGAACAAAAAGCAAGACTGACTGCTCTTACTACTCCTTTTCAACACTGTACCAGAAGTCCAAGCTAATGCAATAAAGAAATAAAAAGAATACAGACTGGGAAGGAAGAAGTCAAACTTTCTTTGTATGCAGATTACACGTTTGTCTATAGAAAATCTGAAAGCATAGACAAAAAATAAATTCCTAGAACTAGTAAGCAATTACAACAAGGTTGCTGGATACAAGGTCAATATAGAATGTCATTAACTTTCATGTAAACAAGCAAGGAATGAGTGAAATTTGAAATTAACACACCACCATTTATATTAGCACCCCCAAAAAGAGAAATACTTGAGTATAAATCCAACAAAATATGGACATCTCGATAAGGAAAACTCCAAAACTCCAATAAAGAAATCCAAGAACTAAATAAGTGGACAGATTATATGTTCATAATTAGGAAGACTCACTATTGTCATGATGTCAGTCCTTTCCAACTTGGTCTATAGATTCAACACAATCTCAATCAATTTCCTAACAAGTTATTATGTGTATATCAAAAACTGATATCAAGTTGATATGGGAGGCAAAAGACCCAGAATAATCAACACAGTATTTTTTTAAAAAAAGAACAAAGTTGGAAAGCTGACGCTATCTGAATTTAAGACTTGCTTTAAATCGACAGTAATCAAGACAGTGTGATATTGGCAAAAGAATAGACAACTAGATTAATAAAACAGTACAGAAAGCCCAGAAATAGACCCATACAAATATAGTCAACTGATCTTTCTTTCACAAAGGAACAAAAGCAATACATGGAAGAAACATAGTCTTTTCAACATACAGTGCTGAAACTGGATATCCACACTGGGGAAAAAAAAAGAAGAAGAAGAATCTAGACATAGATCTTACACTCTTCACAAAATTAACTCAAAATGGACTGAAGACTTAAATGTAAACTCAAAAATATAAAACTCTAAGAAGATAACATAGGAGAAAATCTAAATGACCTTGAGTATGGGGATAACTTTTTAGATATAACACCAAAGGCACAAGCTATGAAAAAAAAAAAAAGGATTAATAAACTGGACTTCTTAGAATTAAAAACTTCTGCTCTGCAAAAGATACTGTCAGTAGAAGGAAAAGGCAAGTCACAGACTAGGAAATAATATTTGCAAAGGCATTTTTGCCTTCTTAATATTTGAAGTATCCAAAATACACAAAGAATTCTTAAAACTCAACAATAAGAAAACAAACAACCTACTTAAAATATGGACGTAAGACCTAAACCAACATTTCACAAAAGAAGATACACTGGCATATAGATTTATTTACTATATTTTTATTTTATTTATTTTTTGAAGGGGAGAGGTAATTAGGTTTATTTATTGATTTACTTACTTTTTTAATGGAGATACTGGAAATTGAACACAGAACCTTGTGCACACTAAGCATGCACTCTACCACTGAGCTCTACCCTCCCCTACACACTGGCATATAAGCATATGAAATGATGTTCAACATCATGTCATTAGGGAATTGAAAATTAAAAAAAACAAAAACAAAAACAGTAAGATACCTCTACACACCTATTAGAAGGTTGAAAATCCAGAAGACTGACAAAACCAAATGCTGACAAAAATGTGGAGCAACTGCTGTTGGGAAGGCAAAATGGTACACCAACTCTGGATGACAGCTTGGCGGTTTCTTACAAACTCAACATACTCCTACCATATGATTCAGCAATCATGTTCCTAGGTATTTATCTGAAGGAGGTGAAAACTCATCTCCACATAAAAACCTGCATACAAATGTTCATAGCAGCTTTATTCAAAATTGACAAAACATGGAAGGAACCAAGACATTCTTCAGGAGGTGAATGGATAAACTGTAGTACATGCAGACAATGGAATATACTCAGCACTAAAAAGAATGAGCTATCAAGCCACGATAAGACATGACTGAAAACTCAAATGCATATTACTGACTGAAAGAAGTCAATCTGAAACTGCTCCATATTGTGTGATTTTAACTACATGGCATTTTGGAAAAGGTAAAACTACGGAGACAGTCCAAGTATCAGTGGTTGCCAGAGGTTAGTGGGCAGGAGAGATAAGAGGTGGAGCACAGAGGGCTTTTAGAGCAGTGAAACTTTTCTGTATGATACTATAATGATGAACACATGTTATTATACATTTATCAAAACCCACAGAATATACAACACCAAAAGTGAACAATAAGGTAAACTATGGACTTTGGGTGATGACAAGTTAGTGTAGGTTCATCTATTGAATACATGTATGTACCACTATGGTGCAAGATGCTGACAGTGGGAGAGGCTATATGTATGTGGAGACATACATACAGGGGTGTATGGGAAGCTTCTGTCAATTTTGCTGTAATCCTAAAACTGCTCTTAAAAATAGTCTTTTAAAAAAAAAAAAACAGTAATAGTAAACAATTTGTGAGCTGATTAAGGTTTTCTGCAGGTGTTAATTTTTGTCCTTATAAATTAATATTTCTTTTCCGTTGGTCAATTTTATGATCTCAGGTAGATTTAAGCACATGTGTGCAAGAGTACATGTGTACACAAAGACAGGGGCACAATGCTCTACTTAAACATGAAGTTTGCCATGCATGCGCTATGCCACAAATGATGAGAGGAAGAAAAATAAAATGCAGCATATAACTGCCAGCCTGCTCCTTTCCTAACACCCTGTTTTATAAATTCTTATTAACTGAGTCAAGAACAAGGGTTAAAGAGCAATATCTAAAGCGTAGTTTATTTCCAATCACAAGCAGTATCATCTGTGGAGTACAAGGTCCTATGCTTTAATCAGAGGAATTTATTCTCTAGGGTAAAGACTTATATAACATAATCTAGTTAATTCAGGTCCCTCTTTTATCATTCCTAAAATTCTACCTGAGTTGCCTTAAAAGAATCTCTTAGCAAGGAATGTATACACACATACACACAGAGGTAGGTGGTAGTGGAGTGCCACATGATTTGCAAAAGCAATACAACAATTAAAATAACAATATTTATAAAACTGCTTTCAACAATTTTGATAGTACTACACTGTAACTACATAGAAGTATTAGACTCATTGACTATTTTTTTACCAGAATTATGATTGTTACCTATGTTTATGATAGTAAATTAAAGATATTAAGAGAAAAACTGTTGTCCAATACAACCTACATGAACATATACCTCATAATATAGAAAATTTAAGTAGATTCAACCAAGAAAACAAAGTACTAATCTCTTTTCCCAGTATAATTTCAGCCTACAAATGAGAAAGATTTTCTAGTTCTTTTAGCGAATAAAAAGAATGCCAAAATAGTATTGGATCCTCCAAGTTACAAAGCAATTCACACTATAAGAAGACCCAAACAGGAAATAGGCAACATTATGACACAAGAAATGGGGAAGTAGTAAACTTCAGGAAAAAGTTAACTTTTGGGGGCGGGGGGTCCTGTGGAGAGTAGGTTTGTTTATTTGTTTAGTTTTAAACTCAGGACCTCGTGCGTGTTAAGCACACAGTCTTAACACTGAGCTATACCCCCCCCACCCCAGAAACATTAATCTTTAAAATCTCAAATATTAGGGGGGAGGTATAGTTCAGTGATAGAGCATGTGCTTAGCATCATGCACAAGGTCCTGGGTTCAATCCCCAGTACCTCCATTAAAATAAATAGATAGACAGGTAGACAGATAGACAGACAGACCAACCTAATTACCTCCCACCCCACCACCTCAAAAGAAAAGAAAAGAAAAGAAAAGAAAAGAAAAGAAAAGAAAAGAAAAGAAAAGAAAAGAAAAGAAAAGAAAAGAAAAGATCTCAAATATTAAAGAGACAGATAATTTACACCAAAATAGAATTACATGCTCAATGGGACAGAGATAAAAAAGTTCATTGGTAACAGCAAGTTGGCTCGTTATTCTGCTTTTTTTCTTCCAATAAAGTATTATTAAAAAAAAAAACTATCCCCTTCTTACCATTTCTGGGTAACAGAGCCTTAAAATCAAAAGGAAATACAACAGAGTGCTTTAAGAGTTTGGGCTCTGGAGCCAGATTGTCTGGCCCTTAGAACAATATACTTTCTAACTCTGCAACTTACTATGCCTCAGTATTCCCACCTGAGGAATAATAAAAGAAGTGCATACTTCATATGGTTATTGAGAGAAGAAACTGGAAGAATGCCTGTAACTAATAAATATTAATTAACTCCTAACTACAGAAGGAAGGAGCAGATAAAAATATAAAATGTCAGCTCTGTGAGGGCAAGTATTTGTTCTTTTCGCCCACTGTAATATTCTTAATGCCTGAAACCTAGTAAACATTTGTTGAATTAACAATGTATGTGTGTATGCATATATACGGATATACATTTTCAAAAGCAGAAGATGCAAAACTGAACATGAGGAGAACTCTCAGTTAAGAAACTAACCAAAATTAGAGGCTTTTTCTTTAAAAGAAAACACAGAAGCAGTTGAAGATTGTATTATTAGTAAATGTGACTCATTTAGCAGTGATATTTAAAGATGGCGAAGGGGGAAGGTGGGAGGCCAAGCAGGGGGTTAAGGGATGAAATGAGGATTAAGGTATATCAAGAATAAAAGAAAGTTAAATTTGAAAAAGCCCCACAAATGATCTCATACACACTTACAATCCTACCACACAGATGAATGCCCTTGGACTAAGGGAAAATGACACGCCAAAATAAAGACTGTCACATCCAGAGATCTTTGAATTTTTTCTGTTTTGACCAGTATCTTCCAAAGCCTTACATGTTAACCTCTGAAACTGCAATTCCATGAGAAACAGCCTCAAAATATTTCCCAAAATGCTGCCTCTATATCTTCTTCACATCTAGTCACATTTTCCCTTTACTTTTTAGTATTCCCATTATTTTATCTTCTTATACTTCAAAACCAAGAGATAGAACCGAGAACCTTAAACGCTCTACTACAATCTCAACTTTCACAATTCCTCTCCCACTGCTCTACTCCTAATTCCAAACTGCTTGTTACTTTTCTTACAAAACCAATTCTCTTCTACTTCTGTGTATGTGCAAATACTACCTCATGTTCCATACCCCTCTCTTCTTGAAGCAAACTGGAAAGCTCTAACCTTGAAATTTAGGCAGGGATAGGTCTCACACTTACAGTAAGTTTTCATACCACCTTGTGTGTATCACTGAGAGTCCTTTTTGCCACATATTATACGTGTGTGTTCATGTATAACTTGTAAATAATTGTGTTATAAATTTCCTTCAGCTCCTTACTTTTCTCACTCCACTCTATGTTGACTTCTTTTTAATTAATAAACTTTTTTTAGGGCAGTTTTAAGTTCACAGCAATTTGCCACATAATTTAAGTGATTCATTTGCATTTCTAGCTCTTCAGGAGATTTTTATGATCTTTTAGTGAG